>NW_025964361.1:33148062-34495562 GCF_023055435.1 Haliotis rufescens | reverse complement strand
GGTTATTTAAGAGAGATTTGTGTTTGATTTGGTTACCGTTTTTTAAATTAATTAGTCATTTTGGTTCGAGTAGTATAAACTCACCGTATGTGTGTGTTTGTGGGGGAGGGGTTGGGTAGGTGCTGCTATTGATTGTTGTCTGATTTATGAACGTTATGAACATATTTTGAACGGATCTCTTTCTGTGCGTCAAAGATGAAATCAAATCAATTGATTTCATCTAAAATATACCTCAGTACATAAATCGTAACACCTTCTTGGACCTGGTTACAATTCTACACAGAGAACTGTGGTGTTTCGAGCCCACGTTGTATATGTACTCTAATTGAAGACTGGCACCAGGCACACACATCTCTATGTGATCACGTTGTCGTACCATTGTGGCTCTGTATGATCCCGTTTCACAAAGCGATCTCAGCTCTACAACATACGTAACACCAATACTCTGACATAGACTTATGACAGGCGTAGCACTACTTTAACTTGATGGACAGGCAATGTTTCTTGCAAGACACTAATGTGACTGACATTGGATTAACGCGGATAACCACGGCGTTTCAGATTCTCGGGGAAAGAAAAGCGAAAGCGACGCATGTCCTGGACGTTTCTTCGGTAAAAGCCAAATAATCGATAACGCAGAAAATTGTGGGATTCGAACTCGGGGATAGCGGATCTAAGGGAACATGAGGTTCGGCGAAATGGGGTTCAACGTTAGAAATCATTTCACTCATATATCGAGGTGTGTGTGTGTGTGTGTGTGTGTGTGTGTGTGTGTGTGTGTGTGTGTGTGTGTGTGTGTGTGTGTGTGTGTGTGTGTGTGTGTGTGTTTGTGTTTGTGTGTTGGTTTCTTTGTGTGTGTGTGGCTGCTGGTATCAGTCCGAACGTATGCCGTTTTGATAGTGCTAATCGACAGAGATAATTTACCTGGTGCAGTTAAACATGGATGTCCCACTCAGACACATTATACTCTGAGCCGACCAGTTTTTGTTTAACCCCCTTAGTGCTGAGCGACAGGCAGGGTAACATCAAGTACCATCTTTAAACGTCTTTTGGCATGACGCGGCCGGGGATCGAACCACCGATCTTCCGCTCTCCGGACAGAAGTATACCCACTGCATCACGGATGCTGGTAGGATCTCAAGAGCAACATCCCAGACCAATGAGCCCCCCACCCCACGTCAATACATACGTAGACGAGGCAAACAAATCTGGTTCTACTGCTGTTGCAAAATACAAACCGGCTGAGACGTTGACAACAACAGACTATGCAACAAGTCACCTTCAGGGTTGAGACTTGTCTTCAACTTGTGACTGTCATTACGATACAACAACATACCCTTTGTAATTGTCAGTTAATGCCTTATTTCTACGTATTACATATTTTATTCCTTACTCCTAATTTAGGCACACGCTGTCTAGCTACACCGGCGTTATGGGTAATTCATTCAGTTTGTGCAGTGGCTCGTTTCAGTGCTTCAGGAATCTATGGTGGGACTACTTTTATGCATGTGACCATCACATGACACAACACTACCCGGCCGCTGTCATGAACCTTATAACATTATTGTTCAAATTGTTTCAATTTGTTTTTGTCTTCTTATCAACGTGTATACCTGTCTTCAAAAGCGACCACCATGTTATTTTAACTATAACTGGCGGGATCTGGCGTTGCAGTGAATTCCCTACTCCATTAGGTAGCGTGACGTCCTCCGAGGTATGACATAGCAAGCGACCCGTGAAGATCCGGGGTAGAATCGGTCTTCAGCAACCCATGCTTGCCGGAAGGGACGACTTTGCTTGTCGTATGAGGCGACAAATGGGATCGGGTGGTCAGGCTCGCTGACATGGTTGATGCATGTCATCGTATCCCAATTGCGTAGATCGATGCTCATGATGTCAATCACTGGATTGTCTGGTCCAGACTCGATTATTTACAGACCGCCGTCATATAGCTGGAATATTGTGCGGCGTTAAACAACAAACAAACAAACAACAGAGCAAGCGGAATAAGAAGGGTTGCCCCGAGGGTCAGCATATGAAGATACAATCATTATATTTATACATCATAGTTTTAAATTCACATTGGAAGTAGGACTACAATGTGTCTCAGGCGAGTTTTGTAAAAGCCTATGATGCTGTTTAGGTGGATAACCTAGGCTGGTGATTCTCTTGCATTGATTAATATTTAGTCTCTTTACCTAAGAAATAAACTACCAGTGGGAGTTGTTTATCGTACAATAAAGAATGGGAAATAAACCAAGAGGGGCGCAGTGGTCTTTTCTTCCTGCAGTGTTTTAATGTACGAACAACAACGACCACGGGTCGTTTATTTCTTACATGGGACGTCAACATTTTGTAAAACCATTTGTTAAACCAGGATGTTAATTAAAATGTACAAGCTTTAAAAATATTTATTTTTAATGTTGTGATTATCAGCGGCAGCACATGAGTGAACAACCAGATTTAAACTTGTCAACTGCTTTTTACAGATTTTAAGAGCGGTTGGTGGCAGCGGGTAAAGCTTTCTGGAGTGGTTTTGTTCGAGAATTTCAAGTTATCCTCCCTTGTGAACGGACAGTTTCTAGAAGGCTTGTGGTACCAATGTAGGAGCGGCAAGACGCGTATCGAGGCCTTTTCGACCTGATTTGCATCTTGTCTACTTTCCTAACAAACTGAATTCCTGCCAGTTGCCAACACTGTTCCGTATTTAAGAATGTGTCCATATTCAATACATTCGTGAGTACACTAACATTAATTCTAGGGCGCTGACATGCTTGCTGCTGTCATTTATTTGATCAGTTATATTGCCCATTTTATTGTAAAGCTTAAACTGATTTCACAACTTAGTCCCGTGCAAACCGATTTCTGAGTTTGGTAATCGCCTCGTCAAATATGTAGCACTCAGGTTGGTTGGGTGGTTTGTTGTTTAACGCCACACTCAGCAATATTCCAGCTATATGACGGCGGTCTGTAAGCAATCGAGTCTGGACCAGACAATCCAGTGATTGATATCATGAGCATCGATCCACGCAATTGGGATACCATGACATGCATCAACCAAGTCAGCGAGCTTGACAACCCGATCCCATTAGTCGCCTCTTACGACAAGCACAGTCGCCTTTTACGGCAAGCGTGGTTTGCTGAAGACCTATTTTACCCCGGATCTTCACGGGTTTGTAAAATTCAGGAATCTACATTGTCACATACTCACAATACACTTGTGTGCTAATTGATAACTCGCCTTCGATTTTTTTGTATTGTAGCTTCGTGCAATCGCAGCATTCGTTCGTACAGGGTGGTGGGGTGGAGTCGTCGTTAAAGCGTTCGCTCGTCACCCCGAAGACCCGGGTTCGATGCTCCACATGGGCACAATGTGTGAAGCACATTTCTGGTGTCTCCCTCTGTGATATTGCTGGGATATTGCTTAAAGCGGCGTAAAACCATACTCTCTCTCTCTCTTTCGTACAGTCGCGTAGCTGTGGCTGTCAACACTGAAAGGTTTTTCATTATTCATGTTTGTGATGTGTTTTCATTTATATCAATACGCTTGTGGATAAAGAGAGAGGATATTGTTCCAAAATACCCCCACGATACAAGATGTGCTAGCTGATGATACCTGGACTCCGAGAGCAGACGACACAGTCTGCACAATAGGATGCGCAGGTTATGATGAACACTGTTGTGAAGAGCGACGATGTTGGAATGCGATGTTGCGATGTGATTTCGTGGTGTTGCGAGTTTGCATCTCGAATCGCGTCGCATTGCAACGTCATAACTTTGCCTTGCAGGATATTTCAGCATCCCATGGTTATCTCCTTGGACTTATGTACCTCTTCTGGATGGGAGTCATGCTCGTGGCAATAGTTGTGACACGTAGATAATATTTTATGGCCGCTTCATACACCTGAATTGCATATTTCTGGGTTTTTTTCCAATCTCATTAAAATCAGACCTTAGTTCTCGCTACCGCTAAACAAAGATCTGAAGACATCCCATTGGGGGTCACGTCAGAACGACCTTTCTCTCGACCAATCAGAGCGTCGCTTACCAGATTATGAAAGTGACTGTCGGAATGTGATTTCTAATCATGCAACTTCGAAAACGTTATTCCCAACGATAGTTACGGGTTTAACGACTGAATCCATACAATCTAGCCCATCTATTAGCCATTCCAGAATGTCCTGTTGTTCAGGTTTCAAATTTGTAATCGAGAATAAAAAATGTTTCGAAGCGTAGTCGCCAATTTGAAATTAGTACCGTAAAGCACGAGAAAGCTGCCTTCTGACTGGTCATTCCATTGGTCGGTCAAGGTTCGCGCAAGGTCGGTCTGGCATGACCCGTAATGGGATGTCTTCAGATCTTTTTTTTTTCGAACCTCAGCAACAATCCACGCCGTAAGGGAACGATGACACGCAATCAGCCAAGACACCATCCCGTTAGCCGACGAGAATAGTCGCTTCATGGGCTGCTGAAGACCAATTCTAACCCGGATCTTCTCGGGTGCCAAACCGAGTGCGTTCACTCAGGCCACCCTACGGTTTCCCTTCTTTGCTGTTCGCATCATATCGTGTTGAGGCCATTGTACTTTACACAAATACTACGTTGTGTTAAGTGTCGGTTTTCAAACATTTTGGGTTCGACTTATCCGATGTCAGCCGCAAATAGGCAAATTTGAAATAAACGACCCAGTGCGCCACCATCACATCACACCAATCATTAGAACCCATTTGATTCCATAGATCAGAAGATATGTCTTGATGATTCCCAGTATTCCCAACTTATTTGGCATAGTATATGATGCTTTTCTGATTATATATATATATATATATATATATATATATATATATATATATATACTCACACGCAAAAGAAACGCAAGTCGAGTATGCAGTATACATGTTATTTTTTTTAACCGTAAAGACAAGAAATACTAATAGGGCAAGATTGACACAAATTTGACTGAAGACAGTTTAATGGATTAAAAGGCAGATGACATAATTGGTTTGTTTGAAATGTTAAGGGCTTACACAGTTCCGGGTCAATACCCAAAATGGCAATCAATACCTGGTGTGACCGTCATAAGCATTGATCACTGTTACATTGAGTGGATCAGACGATTTGTGAAGTCCCTAGGGATCCTCCTGCACACATCCAGAGCATCGGCAGTTGTAGGGACTGGGCGCACTTTGTGCAGACGCCTTTGAACCTCATCCCACAAGTTTTCGATGGGGTTCAGATCAGGGCTGAGGGCTGGCGGCCACGGTAGAACACAGATGTTGTGTTGTTGCAGAAAGGCCATGGTAGCTCTTGCAACATGGGGACGAGCGTTGTCCTGCTCGAAAATGTGTTGTTGATGTTGTGCCCATATCATGTTGCTAGGTCCACCCCATGGATCCCTTTCCACAACGTTTCTGTCAGCGAAACGATCACCTCGTCGCCGCCAAATTCAAACTCTTCCGTCTGCATGGGAGACACAAAAGGACTTTCATCAGAGAAGATGACACGCCTCCACTCACGATGACGCCAATTGCGATGACCCTGTGCCCACTGAAGTCGTGCTTGTCGATGCCGTGGTTGGAGAACAGGAACGGATGTCGCTGGTGTTGATTGGTGATCTGCCGATCTTGTCGAGGTGTGGTGACCCTAAGAGGACCGCTCCGAGGAAGGTCATCTTTGGTCTGTGTAGCATTGTATCGATGCAGGAGACGGTAAATTGTGGTTATGTTAACGTTGAAATGACGGGCAACATCTTGGACAGACTCTCCAGCTTCAAAAGGTCCGATAGCCTGGTTTCTCTTAACTTGAGTTAGGCGTGGCATTGTTGACCAAGGAGTGGTAGGTCCAGGAATCGGCCACAGTTTTATACCCACTACAGTTCGTGACAGTTCGTGCATTTTCGAATTCGCGAGAAATGGGTGCATGATACCCACATATTCATTGAAATGGTGCGTTTTGGCGAATCGTTTTTTTTATGTTACGTTTTTACTCGGGGCTTCCAAAATGCAACCAAAAATATTGATAACACACCATCAGGCTTCACTACATGCTAAAACTCGTATCAATTTATGGTTCCGTGTTTGTTACCTATTTGCTTAAAACCACTTGCGTTTCTTTTGCGTGTGAGTATATAACGCTGCGATGTAAATTAACTTAAATATCTCAAAGTCTAATATATGTTTCAAATGTTGGAATAACCGTAAGACAAGGAACTGATTAAGAACACTCACTCGTCTTTCTAAGGAATAGAAACGGCTACAATACCCTGAATCATACATACACTTCTATGGAAATGGTGAAAATAGCCTTGCTGTGTTTCAATAGTAGATAATGACACAAGGCCGGATCGGTAATCATGGATGGCGAATTTCATATCAAAGACCAGTTTATCAGCTGTATCACCGAGGCCTACCTGTTATATCGATTTGTGTATTTGTGTGGGGCACACATGTTTCTCATGATCAATATTTGTCTTTATGCTGATGTTTAGGAATCCAATTTCAATCTAAATACAATCAGGTCTTTTCAATATGTTTAAAATAGCTTGATAATTTCACCACAATGCTACTGCACAGCATCTGTTATATCAAACAATGCAGTACTGATGAAGCCATCGCTGGAGGCACCTATACAGCGACACATCTGTTGCCTACCAAAAGTTTAAAAAAGTATCGCAAATAAAAAATAGTACAATGACATGCGACATAATTTAAGCACACGCATTATCGCAATGTACATATTTAAACATTAAAGGCGACTCCATTAATTGAATTCAGCATAATTTGAGAAAATCTGGAGTGAGTGAGTGAGTGAGTTGGGTTTAACGCCGCTTTTAACAGTATTCCAGTTATATCACGGCGTGTCAGCTTAATGTGGGAGGAAAGCCCGAAGTGATGCAGGTCTCAGACGTTTACCATTTCGGTGAAACCCACGAGCACGGGTATGGTGCTGACAAACCTAGAAACATAATCGGGGCGAACCGGGATTCGAACCCACAATCATAGGTTTCTGGCGTGCCCAAGGGACGCGACTCTGCACAGCGAATCGCGGCGCCTTAGACGACTGGGCCACCCGTGCCCCCGAGAAAATCTGGAAGACACAACTGATTGGGAAATCCATCCAAAAGGTACTGTGTACCTGTACAATGGTTGAAGTTACTGGCTACACTGACTGTCAGGCAATTGTAATCGCTCTGGTGGCATTTCGAAAATTGATAAATACTCGCCACAGCATGTTACGCACATCTGATATAAACATATTTATTTCCATAAATTTGAGGGACTGGCAAACAAGCAAATTTTGCTTATCTGAATGCCTCTCCCTAACATGATACATATACAAATAGCAATGTATTGAAAGTGACATGAGAAATAGCATACATTGTATAATTGGCATTAAAGATAAGTACTGTTCTGTAAGTGTTTAATTACTGGATGTTACGCACATCTGCATATGTTGTATAAGACGGACATCGATATCGTTTCATCATCAATGTAATACCTTTAGGAAATGACCCTTCGAAGAATGAAATTTCAGTAAGGTACCCAGTTCATAAACCACGGTTATAACGAACTCTAAAGGGACCACTAATTTTAGTTCGTTATAACCGTAGTTCGTTATAAGCATATATACATCATATATACAGCAGATATACAGCGAACAGACGGGATCAAAACAGTTCGTTATATCCATCAGTTCGTTATAAGCGTGTTCGTTATAAACGTAGTATACTGGAACAACAAATGTTAAGATATATTATATCACCAAGTTTAATTAAATATAGTTTACCCTCACATAATAACACACAAATAATCCCCGACAATACTTCTATTGGCACATTTGTAAACACTAAGCACATTTATATATGGGTGTTACACGTATATAAATGTTTACATCCTGACATGATGTGAAGCAGATATTTCTTAGATCCTGACAATTGAGTGTCATTTTGGATCTTGAAATTTGTGACAAAAGAGTAAATATGATGCACAATGTGTAAATGAGTAACTGTGATACTTATCAGTAACAGACAGGTGATAACAATATGGATCCTGTGACCGTCACCGAGTAATCATTCATCTGTTTTCACAGCCACCTACGAGACAGACAAGGCAGTTCCATGTTCATGCCGCATGGTAAAAAGGAATAGCAACACGTGAATTAGTTTCAAACACCTGTACATACAAAAACAAACAAACGTGTCTAATTGGAAATGAAAATAACCTGGCATATTGCCTATCGCTTGTGTACAGAACAAAAAAACATAATATGAAGTGTTTTAAACTTGGAATACTAATAAACACCAAGTCCACTTTAAATCTTCGAAGAAAGGGAAGCTTGGAACTAAAGGCTTCTAAATACGGCAGATTGATGAATCAGAAAATGATTACAGTAACTAGGCCATTGAGTATATATATGAAAGAAAAAAATACTTTGGGTTTGAGCGAACCGAGTTTTGCGCCGCTTTTGACAGTTCGGCGAATCAACTTTATTTGGGAGGAAATCCCGAAGTGGTCCATGATTACTTCCACGAGTAAGGATATGGTACCTTGAAACCAAGAAAAATTATCAGAGCGAATAAATTTAATTTGGATTAGAGCAACAACAATTATGAAATATACTCAACAACAAAAGTTCCCGTGACACCAATATCTTAGTGTATTTTTCAAACAAGTAAAGTTTGGTTTTCAATATTGTACTACATGTATGGAATCAAGTCACAAAAACGCAACTGCTACAGAAAAACATGCATTCAATGCAAAAGTTGACTTTTATGCAAGCCCCATCCCTTTCACTACCCAAGAATGGGTATAAAAACATGTGCGTTAACAGGATTCCATATGCATTGTTTAGCATCGTGCTCACAACAACCACTCAGAGAAACAACAACATTACGCAATTATTCAAACATTACGAAATGCCACACCTGTCCTAAAATGAGCGTCTGCGAGCCATTGGTATGCTTGAAGCAGGATCGAGTCAACGTGATGTTGCAAGACAATTTAATGTCCACAGAAACACCATTTGGTTTTTATGGCAACGTTGGCAACAGACGATTGCAGTCAGAGACCATCCTCGGAGTGGCAGGCCACGCGTACCCAATAATCGACAAAACAACTGGATTCGAAAAACACATCTACGAAATCGATTCCAGCCAGCAACAGTGACTGAAAGAAGCATCCCTTGCCCTCGACGAATATCTTCCCAAACCGTACGTCGTCGCCTCAGATGTTCAGGGATTGTCGCCAGAAGACCCCCCAGACGTCCGATTTTGACAGGAGACCACCGTCAAGCACGTTTACAGTGGTGCAGACAGCGTTTACGCTGGACGGCCATGCAGTGGGGACAAGTTCTGTTCACTGACGAGTCTCGTTTTCACCTCAGCCACAGCGATGGACGGATTCGAGTGTACCGACGTCGAGGTGAACGTTACGTCAATCATTGTGTCATGGAAGAAGATCGGTTCGGGAGCGGTAGCGTTATCGTATGGGGTGGGATTACAGGAAGACAGAGGACCCGTTTGATAGTGGTAGAGGGAAATATCAACGGACAGCGCTACCGCGGCGAGATCATCGGCCCTGTTGTTCTACCGTTTTTGCGAAGTCATGGCCCAGGCATTACCTTTCAACATGACAACGCCCGGCCTCATCTTGCTCGACTTGTTCAGGATTCTCTTCAACAAAACACCGTGAATGTCATCCGGCTCGCTCCCCTGATCTATCACCAATCGAGCACATGTGGGATGAGATTAATCGGCGCCTTCGACGTCAACCACGTTCATGGTTATTTGTAAATTGACATTTTGACATGTTCATGGTTTGTTTTTTTATGAAATCATGCATTTTCTGAAGTCAGTATGGCAAAATAAACCATTTGAACACTTACAGAAGTCGTTTATCTGTTGCAAACCGAAATTGTTTCAGATTTGGTAAAAAACATAACATTGCATTAAATACTTTTCAATGTCACAGGAACTTTTGTTGTTCAGTATATAAGAAGAATATATGAGGCCGAACAAATTACACTGCCTTTGTCGGTAGGGAAAGCAACATACCTGCAACATCGTCAAGGTTTGATGATATCATAAGAATCCCTTCGTCATGTAACTGGCTCCCTCTCAGAGTTTTAATAAAGACACTAAGTTAACTAAACTGCACAGCATAATTTGCTTTAGCACGACAGGTGTGGTTTTGTTTTCGCAAAGTAAATAAGTAATCTAGCAATTCGCTCCACTGGAATGTACAAACAGTAAAATGAGATCTGGCATTTGTTAGAACCATTACTCGTTCTTCGTGAGTCTTAGTCTTCCTTTATAAGATCCCAGTAGGTAAAAGGTTGGTGGCCACAAACGTATGCCCTGTCCATGACTATTGCCTTCTTTTGAAGTGTCTCTTTATTCAGGTCCTTCATGTGAAACCGACAATCGAAAATTATTTTGCCAAAGTCTACTTTTTGTACTCCAGCTTTCATTGCCAGCGCAGTACTAACGAAAACGTCATCCATACGCAGAGATTTGCTGTTCTTTGATACTTCATGCATCAAGTGCCAAACTCCGGGAGTCGTGATGTATGCATATCCTAAACAAAATGAAGGGTAGATATCAAAAGGGTATTCTTCGTAAGAAACGTAGCTTTTATACTTTGAACCCCTCACTGGACCACGTCCTGTGATTTTTGTGCAGTACATTGTCCTCTGGTCAAGGTGACCACCAGTAAGAAAGTCAACAACACGGTAAGGATTGATGAAAACATCGTCGTCCAGCTTTAATATATATGAGGAATTACAGTGGCGTAAATACCAATCCATTGACATAATATGCTTCCGAGGTAAGCTTGTGTAAATATCAGGAAAGTTTCCTTGGACAATATCTCCATAAAGCTTGCTCTCGTTGATGATTGAGTTTTGGACCCTGTCGTTATTAGATGTTCCCAACATGAAAACATGGGCCAGTTTCCTGCCCTTGTATTTGGCCACTGAGCCGTATGTTTTTCGAATACGTTCTCTCTTCCTTGCATTCCCCGTAGCTGAATGTATTACTAACATCAAGAATACGTTTGTATTTGAACAAACACTGGTGTTAAGGGAGTACATAAATTGGTGCAGATTTATATACCGATCTCTGTGATCAGATGCGTTCATTGTTAAGAAGGCCATTATCTTCGGATTCATGTCTGTCCCATTCAATAACGCTGGTGGCAAAGAATAGCCCCTGGACATGTGCTTGTCATGTTCATTTATCTGTTTGGCTTCTTCATGAAATGGTTTCACATTTTTGGTAGGCACCTCTGATTGCTTTAAACCAACTAATCCGGACGGTTTGTTATTCAAGCCTGTCTGTTGATGTTTGGGTTGTTCCAGCACAGTGTGCTGAGCTGTGTGGTCAGTTGGGGTTAAAGAGTCATCCTTGGTTCTTGATAATCCAATTCCCCAATACAGACAAACGCATACGCCGAGGCAATAGCACATCCATTTTAAATTACGTTTTAGTCTCATCGTTATTGATTGGAAGGAAAAAATCCTGAAAAACAATTTTAGAGGTCATAAGATTAATCTCTAAAATGATTGAAGGTGTTTTAAAAGCATACCGACTCATCGAATTATACAATATCGTAGATATATTCTTACCTTGGATGATTGAGGCATCAGTGACATAGAATGGAATAAGATTCATTTCATTGAGATCGTTACTATATGCTGATGCTCTGTATTTTCCTATCTATATCGACCCGTGAAGATGCGGGTTAGAATAGATCTTCAGGAACCGATGCTGGTCATAAAACACGATAAATGCTTTTCGTAAGAGGAGACTAACTGGATCAGGTGGTCAGGCTCGCTGACTTGGTTGATGCATGTCATCGTATCCCAAATGCGTGGATCACTCGATTGTCAGGTCCAGGCTCGATTATTTACAGACCGCCGTCATATAGCTTGAATATTGCTGAGTGCGGCGTCAAACAATAAACAAACAAATTCCTATCTATATCAATCGAAACTTTAGGAGCGCGAAGCTACATGTAATCCTACATACCAGTGCGTAGTTTCTGTTCACGCCTTGCACTTGCTTGCGATTATTGTTCTCAGGTTGCCCGTGATTGCTGTTCGTTGCCTGCCCGTGACTGCTGCTCTTGACTTGCTGTTCGTTGCTTGCCTGTTATTGTTGTTCTCGACTTGCCTATGATTGATGTTCGTGGCTTACGTAATATTGTAATATTTATCGTGCTATTTTATGATCAACAAACGCGCCTTGCCATCCATTCCTGTTCGTGGTTTCCCCGGATCTTCTGTGCTACTTCTCCTAACTGGAAATCAACAAGAAGTAGCATGTGGCATTGTTTTTATTAACTTCACAACGTCGTTTGATTACTGATATCGGTCGGGACAGCTTGTTCGTTTCGATCCAGAAAAATGGCTCGGTAAGGTTTTGTTTCAAAATCGATTCTCAACATCACGAAGGTACTTGATTGTATGTGTGCACAGGAGTCCGTATCTAAAAATGGACACCCTCATGCATATTCATGACCATCTCCACACGCGAGCCCGAAGGGTGTCTATTTTTAGATACGGACGCCTGTGATGTGTGTTACTCAAATGATGACGACCACACCTGTAGTGTTTAGCCTTTTGTTTAGCGGTATGTTTACTAGCAGTATTACCGAGGTTATGTCCCTTGTACAATATTAGGGGATAGCAAGTAAACAATCAAGCATGGTTACCGCTGTGTTGCGTTTTCTTCAACACGTTGCTCCATCGAACATCGAGTCCATCGACTCATATTAATTGCATACAAGTTTACCAACTTGTAAACATCATATTGGCGACGAGCGATGGCAGATAATCAAGACGGTGAGGTTCGTCAACCGCCTGCGCCCGCGGGACCGGTGACTGACCGGTGACTGTATCGTTACCAAGTTATCCTCCGTTTGACTGCAAGTCGGATGGGAAGTTAGTGAGGTGGAATAAGTGGCGCTTCCGATTGGAAAACAATGTGTTTGTCGGATATAACATCACAGATGACAGGCAAAAGAAAGCGTTGCTATTATCGTTTGCTGGGGACGATTTGAATGACATCGTTGATGCGATACCGGCAGGTGAATTAACCCCTATTGACAATGAGACACATTTTGGAAAGCTTGTCACGGCGATAACGAATCACTTCAATCCACAAGTTAATCTGGAATTCCAGAGATATTGCTTTCGTCAATTAAAACAGAAGTCGGATTCAATTGATGAGTTTTATCATGAACTGAGACAGCATGCAAGCACATGTAATTTTGGTGATAGAATTGAAGCGGAGGTAAAATCTCAACTCATAGCTGGTTGCAAGTCGAACAAAGTTCGTGAGAAAAGCCTGAGTACCCCATATTTATTAATAACAGACAAGTGATAACAATATGGATCCTGTGACCGTCACCGAGTAATCATTCATCTGTTTTCACAGCCACCTACGAGACAGACAAGGCAGTTCCATGTTCATGCCGCATGGTAAAAGGAATAGCAACACCTGATTTAGTTTCAAACTGCTGTACATATTTAATTGCGGCGTTAAACAAAAACAAACAAACGTGTCTAATTGGAAATGAAAATAACCTGGCATATTGCCTATCGCTTGTGTACAGAACAAAAAAACATATATTAATATGAAGTGTTTTAAACTTGGAATACTAATAAACACCAATTCCACTTTCAAGCTTGGAACTAAGGGCTTCTAAATACGGCAGATTGATGAATGAGAAAATGATTACAGTCACTAGGCCATTGAGTAGATATGACAGAAAAAAATACTTTGGGTTTGAGCGAGCCGAGTTTTGCGCCGCTTTTGACAGTACGGCGAATCAACTTTATTTGGGAGGAAATCCCGAAGTGGTCCATGATTACTTCCACGAGTAAGGATATGGTACTATGAAACCAAGAAAAATTATCAGAGCGAATAAATTAAATTTGGATTAGAGCAACAACAATTATGAAATATACTCAACAACAAAAGTTCCCGTGACACCAATATCTTAGTGTATTTTTCAAACAAGTAAAGTTTGGTTTTCAATATTGTACTACATGTATGGAATCAAGTAACAAAAACGCAACTGCTACAGAAAAGCATGCATTCAATGCAAAAGTTGACTTTTATGCAAGCCCCATCCCTTTCACTACCCAAGAATGGGTATAAAAACATGTGCGTTAACGGGATTCCATATGCATTGTTTAGCATCGTGCTCACAACAACCACTCAGAAAAACAACAACATTACGCAATTATTCAAACATTACGAAATGCCACGTCTGTCCTAAAATGAGCGTCTGCGAGCAATTGGTATGCTTGAAGCAGGGTCGAGTCAACGTGTTGTTGCAAGACAATTTAATGTCCACAGAAACACCATTTGGTTTTTATGGCAACGTTGGCAAAAGACGAATACAGTCAGAAACCATCCGATGGACGGATTCGAGTGTACCGACGTCGAGGTGAACGTTACGTCAATCATTGTGTCATGGGAGAAGATCGGTTCGGGGGCGGTAGCGTTATCGTATGGGGTGGGATTACAGGAAGACAGAGGACCCGTTTGATAGTGTTAGAGGGAAATCTCAACGGACAGCGCTACCGCGGCGAGATCATCGGCCCTGTTGTTCTACCGTTTTTGCGTCGTCATGGCCCAGGCATTACCTTTCAACATGACAACGCCCGGCCTCATCTTGCTCGACTTGATCAGGATTCTCTTCAACAAAACACCGTGAATGTCATCCCCTGGCCGGCTCGCTCCCCTGATCTCTCACCAATCGAGCACACGTGGGATGAGATGAATCGGCCCCTTTCGACGTCAACCATGTGTTTGGTTATTTGTAAATTGACATTTTGGCATGTTCATGTTTTTTTAATGAAATAACGCTTTTTCTGAAGTCAGTATGGCAAAATAAACCATTTGAACACTTACAGGAGTCTTTTATCTGTTGCAAACCGAAATTGTTTCAGATTTTGTAAAAAACATAACATTGCATTAAATCTTTTTCAATGTCACAGGAACTTTTTTTGTTCAGTATATAAGAAGAATATATGAGGCCGAACAATTTACACTGCCTTTGTCGGTAGGGGAAGCAACATACCTGCAACATCGTCAAGGTTTGATGATATCATAAGAATCCCTTCGTCATGAAACTAGCTCCCTCTCAGAGTTTGAATAAAGACACTAAGTTAACTAAACTGCACAGCATAATTTGCTTTGGCACGACAGGTATAGTTGTGTTTTCGCAAAGTAAATAAGTAATCTAGCAATTCGCTCCACTGGAATGTACAAACAGTAAAATGAGATATGTCCTCTGAAAGTCTGGCATTTGTTAGAACCATTACTCGTTCTTCGTGAGTCTTAGTCTTCCTTTATAAGATCCCAGTAGGTAAAAGGTTGGTGGCCACAAACGTATGCCCTGTCCATGACTATTGCCTTCTTTTGAAGTGTCTCTTTATTCAGGTCCTTCATGTGATACCAACAATCGAAAATTATTTTACCAAAGTCTACTTTTTGTACTCCAGCTTTCATTGCCAGCGCAGTACTAACGACATCATCATCCACATGCAGAGATTTGCTGTTCTTTGATACTTCATGCATCAAGTGCCAAACTCCGGGAGTCGTGATGTATGCATATCCTAAACAAAATGAAGGGTAGATATCAAAAGGGTATTCTTCGTAAGAAACGTAGATTTTATACTTTGAACCCCTCACTGGACCACGTCCTGTGATTTTTGTGCAGTACATTGTCCTCTGGTCAAGGTGACCACCAGTAAGAAAGTCAACAACACGGTAAGGATTGATGAAAACATCGTCGTCCAGCTTTAATATATATGAGGAATTACAGTGGCGTAAATACCAATCCATTGACATAATATGCTTCCGAGGTAAGCTTGTGTAAATATCAGGAAAGTTTCCTTGGACAATATCTCCATAAAGCTTGCTCTCGTTGATGATTGAGTTTTGGACCCTGTCGTCATTAGTTGTTCCCAACATGAAAACATGGGCCAGTTTCCTGCCCTTGTATTTGGCCACTGAGCCGTATGTTTTTCGAATACGTTCTCTCTTCACTGCTACTTCTAAAAGTGTAATATGTCTATAATTAGGGATCATTTTAATTACCTTTCTAATAAAGTGGTCCTCACTTTTGCTTCGAGTGTTCCGAAACTGTGTATTTCCAGGAAAATAGAATACGATAATTATCAGCCCAGGTCTCTACTAGACCTATAATATTATATTTGTAGATAAAGCCACAAACAGAAGGTATACACAATTTTTATTTGAATCTTTCTATGTTCCAAGAGACACCAGTAATCCCATAATATTCATCACGCTGGCCATGGCCGGAATGCTACGCAACTGGTGAAGTTTCAATATCAGGAGTGTTTTCGGATTTGGTCATATCGCATTTATTTAGTAGCTTCCAATATTCTTTTGGTGAGTATTTCTTAAGGTCCCGGAACTGTTTACTTGTTTCATTTTGATATTGTTTTATACTTTTGTCCATACATTTCTTATACGCTCTTGACATTTGATGATAGTGCGTTCTATTTGATTGGGTGTTACGTAACTTATATTGTTTTTCCTGCACTCATTATTAAACCACGGTTTATCTTTTTTCTTCTTACTCTGTTTGGGACGATTCGCTCGAGACCCGTGAAGATTCCGGGTTAGAATAGGTCTTCAGCAACCCATGCCTGCAGTAAAAGGTGACTGTGCTTGTCGTAAAAGGCGACTAACGGGATCGGGTGGTCAGGCTCGCTGACTTGGTTGATGCATGTCATCGATCCCAATTGCGTGGATCGATGCTCATTATATCAATCACTGGATTGTCTGGTCCAGACTCGATTATTTACAGACCGCCGTCATATAGGTGGAATATTGCTGAATGTGGCGTTAAACATCAAACCAACCAACCAACGATTCACCCGAATGCTCCTAACGCTAAAAGTTGTGCGTGCAGCGTCCACCAGCATGTCTATGTCTATGCGCTATGTCAGTTTAACGTCTCTCTCTCTCTCTCTCTCTCTCTCTCCTCAGTTTAACTTCTCTCTCTCTCTCTCTCTCTCTCTCTCTCTCTCTCTCTCTCTCTCTCTCTATCTCGCGTCTAAATTTATTAACTATTAATGTTCTCGTCACTATATGGCTGAAATATTGCCGATGTGACGTTAAATTTTCACTCACTCACTCACTCACTCACTCGTTCACTCATTCACTCACTCACTCACTCTCTCTCTCGTAACGGTTTGCCTATAGTAACGTTATCTTCCACTGGAGTGAGTGAGTTAAGTCGTAAGTCACATCGGCAATATGTCAGCCATATCGCGACTATCAAGGTTAAAGATCATAAATACTTTGAAACGTATAAAAAACTGCCAACGACGGGCTGTAAAAAAACTAGACTTATCACAGAGAAATATTTAAAACTAGTATTGAATCATAAAATGGATATTACGATACATAACAATACATTATAAAAACAGGCCATTGATTTCCAACAACTGAAGGTAGATCAAGGTAATTTATAAAACAACATATATTTTACGGTTAAAGGATGTGGTAAGAATAAATCTACTTTGAATGACTTGGTCTTACATATCCTCTCCAGTGGACAATAATTTGATACTACTTCAACCCCCTTCGAGGATACAGCCACAATCTCAGTTATAACTTTTATTCTGTCAATTATAAAAACACTATATTATATACACAACATATTAATCAAAATTTATGGAACAATTCAATTTCTTTTAAAAAAACAATAACTTAATCAGAACTGATATTAAAAAGATCCTTCATAGATGTAACCTTGAAATATTTATCCCTTGTGATGGAAAAATCAACACAGTCAAGAAGGACATGCTTGACCGTGATTCTTTCATCACAAGGAATGCAGAACGGAGGATCCTCACCTTTCAACAAATATTCGTTTGTGTAGCGCGAATTGCCAAAAATGCGACATCGTCTTAATACGACCTCTTCAAAACGGGACTGACAACCGAAGTAGATGTAACCAATAGTGGGTTTAATTTCATGTAATTTATTGTCTACTTGAGTGTCCCACTTCTTCTGCATTAGTGGGTACGGGTGGCCCAGTCGTCTAAGGCGCCGCGATTCGCTGAGCAGAGTTGCGTCCCTTGGGCACGCCAGAAACCTATGATTGTGGGTTCGAGTCCCGGTTCGCCCCGATTATGTTTCTAGGTTTGTCAGCACCATACCCGTGCTCGTGGGTTTCACCGAGGTAGTAAACGTCTGAGACCTGCATCACTTCGGGCTTTCCTCCCACATTAAGCTGACACGCCGTGATATAACTGGAATACTGTTAAAAGCGGCGTTAAACCCAACTCACTCACTCACTCACTCACTCTTCTGCATTAAATCTTTCTCAAGATCAAAGAAAATTGATACTACGTGTTGTTTATTATTATTTTTAACAAAGGATTCTAATCGCACTTAATGATCAATAGTACTTCTGTTTTTGCGGAAACCACATTGAATATTAGTAAGGGAAATCCCTTGCTTTTACCTAATCCGTCGTGGGTTTTTTCAAGGATCATACTCACAGGGTAACACTTGGAGAAGGTAAGGTGAGATACTTTGCATTTCAGGATAAACCTCTCCCTCAACCCTGCTTAATGCTTCTATTATCTATGAGTGTGTTTAGGAAAACAGGATTATCTGAGACAGTTGTAATCTGCCATACCGCGAGAATACGTGCTGCATCTCCGAGCAGCTCGTTCTGTGAAAACACACTTCTCCTGAACCTGACTTGGACCACTCAGTATTATTGTCGTGATGGTTAAAAGACGCCATAAATTAAAGTTCTCTATATATTTAGCAACTTTTTTCTTTATATAAGCTAACCAAACCAAAAATTCTCCATCCATCCAAAAAAATCGACAGAGTAATCACTAAACTCCAAACAGGACACACCAACCTAAATAACCACCTAAAAAAAATAAAATAAACACACTACAGGTAACTGCCCACTAGCTCACTCTAGAAGCAATACTTAACCCACAAAATAAACTAGAAAACTTCAAGGCCTTAGACGTATTCTTAATCAAAACGGAACTAATAAAACGCATCTAAAAACACAATAACCTACCAAATCAAAATCACATAAACAAACAAACATCAACCTTACCCAGCTCCCTTAGTTCTCCTCCCCAACCCCATCGGCATCTATTCCAAATCTCAAAATTCTCCAAAGTAAGTAAGTTTATATAAGCAACCCCTAAAGCCCCCTCTTGGGTTGCACACACCACTTTCGCACCTTTCGGAAACACATTAAATGGCCTGGCCGGGCCCGTGTGCGAAATACGCATCAGTCGGAAAGCGCACGTTAAATCTCCAAAGTAAGTGAGTGAGTGAGTGAGTGAGTGAGTGAGTGAGTGAGTGAGTGAGTGAGTGAGTGAGTGAGTGAGTGAGTGAGTGAGTGAGTGAGTGAGTGAGTGAGTGAGTGAGTGAGTGAGTGAGTGAGTGAGTGAGTGAGTGAGTGAGTGAGTGAGTGAGTGAGTGAGTGAGTGAGTGAGTGAGTGAGTGAGTGAGTGAGTGAGTGAGTGAGTGAGTGAGTGAGTGAGTGAGTGAGTGAGTGAGTGAGTGAGTGAGTGAGTGAGTGAGTGAGTGAGTGAGTGAGTGAGTGAGTGAGTGAGTGAGTGAGTGAGTGAGTGAGTGAGTGAGTGAGTGAGTGAGTGAGTGAGTGAGTGAGTGAGTGAGTGAGTGAGTGAGTGAGTGAGTGAGTGAGTGAGTGAGTGAGTGAGTGAGTGAGTGAGTGAGTGAGTGAGTGAGTGAGTGAGTGAGTGAGTGAGTGAGTGAGTGAGTTTTACAGTCGTCATGTTTAAGATTATTAACCACCCGGGACAAGTCGATCCGACAGGTTGAATGATACGCAGGATGCAAAAGGAGGTAAGCGCAAATACGGTACAGAAACTGAGGTAAGTTGGGCTCTCTTAGTTTTCTGTATGCTTACACATCATCACGTCATACTGGATTTAATTTAGTTTCTTATTCTAATACTGCTAATCTTTGTCAGTGGCCAGTGAAAGTATCACAAGGGAAAATTCCAATATATCCAAAAATATACAATTTTGTATACATGTATATGGTATATCCAAAAATATACAATTTTGTATATATGGATAGATTTTACCACTGCTTTACTCAGTTCCTTTTTACTGGATTCTCACAATATGTGATTGATATTGAAAATATTACTAATAATACCGGACAGTATTATTGCATGTGACAAATATACTTTAAAACTATGTTCATTATGACAACTATATTTGGAGTGTTATGAAATAATTCTTGGAATTTATTCATGTTGACAGCATTTTACATAATAAAGAAATAGAAGATTTCTGCAGACTTTTGAAACTGTTGGATATATAATACGTCCGCATACTGTTTACAAATAAGATGATCTATACATACAAGTAGTTCAGAGTAGTTTTAAACAGTGACGGTAAAATAAATTATCGTGAATAGCGGCAAATATGAATATATACAATTTAATATATATATGTTTCTGTTATGTCATGGTATGTTGATTCTGAATCTAAAATATTGCTTGATATTGTTTGCCAAACAGTTGTATGCACTGTCCATCGTGATACTTCTACTTAAGTATATAAAAAAGGATGTTTGTTTAGACATGCGTTCATTGTAAACAACGCCGTGTTTGCTTTTGCTGGTTAGCTTTTATAGGTCAAAAGCAAAGTTAATCGCATTACTTTCGTGACGCATTTTAGGCCTGTCATACAGTTCCTGAAACAAATATATCCAATATAGCCGATGCAAGTCAATCTTATGGCAAGACTAGATTACTGCAGTTATATATTTTATCAATATAATCAAACAATTGTTTTTATTTTTGTAAAATATGTTCATTTCAGAAACTAGATGTTAGTCTAGCCAGCGGTCTAAACTCGCATTAATTTGGTTACACGTTTCATGATTTACAGTATTCGTGAAGAATATGTATGATAATGATAAGCATAGACTCGCTAAGTATTTTATGATATTCATGATAGCTCAAAAGAAACTTTGATTTATGTTTGTAGTACACCCCAAAAAGAGGGATAACACAAGTGATATATTAAGATGACATACAACTTATACATACTTACGTGTATAAACTACTATCAAACAGTGAGGAAAACAGGTGTTTGCATAGAGGTGAGCGTATCCTGCACCACCGGTGGAACAAACACACGCAAAGGCAAGTTAGTTGTTAAACCCGATAAGCACAAGTCAAAACAGAGAATTTCATCGGACATAACTCCATTTGCTACTTCTAGCACCAATCAACCCATTTATACTTCCAAAAATAGCTTTAACCCTTTTAAAGCTTTTGAGAAATTCAACAGTATGGGTTTGGTCTGACACAGCAAGAAGCACAGATGGGGCATGTTTCGGCCAATGATTAGAGTATTCTTGCAAGTCTAAGGGTCCAACAGGAGTTATTTTCTGCGACATGCTATTTCAAAACCCAAAATTCAGAGGGATATATATGAAAAGAAAAATTGAAATAATACAAATATAAATTCCTTCCAGGTGAAGGCTATCACTTGAAATCAAATTAACAAAGCAGATTTTAGTCAATGACACATCTCATGGGGTAGAAGTTCATCTCTGTCACCATGCTATGGTATTTCTGGAAAGGAACGTTAACTTACAAAGTTGTAATATACGTGAAAGGCTTAATGTTGCTGATTAAGCGCAAAGATATAAACTCTAACTGACTGCTCAGTAACATTCATGTAATATTAGTAATATTCAAATAAGTGTACTTGTTCTAGGTGTGTGTGACGTGGATACATATATCTATGCGTATAGAAGAAACGTCAACAAACTTGTAACTATGTATAAAATAATAAATAAGCCATGTCCTTCATATGTAACTGATCTTATACCACCAGCTGTGTCACAGAAGGTCAGTTATAATCTCAGAAACCGCCATGATTTTGTAGTTCCATTTGCACGGACATCTACGTTTAAAAGGTCTTATATTATAGATACATTAGGCCAATGGAATAGTCTATCATCAGGAATCAGGGATAGTCCGTCAATATCTTATTTTAAAGCTGTCGCATCTGAGCAGCCTACATCACCACCTATGCACTATAATTGCGGTGAGAGATCTACAAACATATTGCACACTAGATTGAGACACAATTGTAGCACACTAAATTCCAACCTGTTTCGTGTTAATTTATCTGATACTATTTCCTGTAAATGCGGAGCTCCTTGTGAAAATTCATTCCATTTCTTCTTCCAATGTACCTTATATGATGATATTAGGGAGACATTACTGACAGCTATCGATAATCTTGGAGGACAAACAACTCTAAATAGTATTCTTTTTTGTGATCCAAACTTAGATGTTTTCCTGAATACAAAAATATTCTTGTCTGTACACAAATTTATAGAAACGACTAACAGATTCAGTAGCTAGCATATTATTGTTTCCAAACTGTTAATCATTAATATTGTTAAATCTATATACAACACTAACATGTATAATATTAGCATATGTATGAGATGCACACTGTCTTCACTTTCCAGCACATTGTACATATCCTTCATATGAGCACTGTATATAAATTTATATTGCGCACTATGTTTCCACAATGTGATGCTTCAACTGTAAATTGTTAATTTTCATTATGCAATATTATGTAAAACTGTATATAGGGAGAAGGTGGTAATAAGTGCTGCACATGTGCCCAATCCATTTGTCCAATTGGACAATACAATATGTTTAATAATAATAATAATAATAATAATAATAATAATAAGCAACCAATGTGTAGTATGATCAGGGTCCATTGATATCCCTTCAGCAGGTGCGAATCACATCTGTTTTGTCATGTATCACGCGCTATACAGTCGGACCTCGCTTATCCGGACAATTGCTTTTTCTAAAATGTTGTCCGGATAAACGAGTTTCTGGATATCTGAATACCTTGTTATCTGACCAGAAGTCCTTCCCCTACCTCAATTCTACTGAGGCATATGTAAAATGAATGGCAAAAATATGATTTATGAAGGATCGACCAATTACTAATTAAATACATTGTGCTGTACAGACCTACGCAGCATGCTGTGACAGCGCACTGCATTATTGAAACGGCTGAAGAAATGCATATGTAGCCTAGTTTAGACTATGCACTTGTTTTGTGTACAGATACGACGGAGAGGTTGGGGCAACCTGACACACATGAACATTAATAGCCATGTTTACCTGTACTAGTTGAGAGCCAAGGTTGAAGCAGAGGCCATATACCGATATATGGTCTCTGGTTGAAGTCATTAATGGTTGAAAAATGTTGTCGAGGCATCTGTAAACGGCTAAAGAAATGCAAATGTAGCCTAGCTTAGACTTTGCACTTGCTTTGTGTGCAGATGTGACGGCGGGGTAAGGGTTTTGTTAAGATTTGTTATCTTGTTCTCTCTCTACCCTCTACTTCCTTAATCACAATTTAAATCCTAAATAGACTTTCGGGCCTAACACTGTGGCAATTTTAGACCCTCTGTTTCTGTATTTACTTGAGCTCATTTCCCCTAAGGTTTACACATGTCATAAGACATCAATGATGTCAAAGCTGTCTGACATGTTTCTTATGAACAGTTTATGAAGCTAAACAATGTCCAAGTGACTTAAGCACAAAAATACGCGAACACTTCTGACATAGAATTTCTTAAGAAAATACAGTAAAAATGCTTCACTTTGAGCGCCTTGTTTTTTTTTTTAAATACGATGTACCGTGACATAATAAAGTGGTATTTAGGTAGATATAATACTAATCTAAACATATGAATCCATTTGATGATACATCTGTGGAGTTTAAGTTGATTTTGACAGTCCGGGCCAAGTCGGACCCAACACAAGAAAAACACTTCTAAAAAGAGACTATGTTAAGAATGTAGAGGGAAAAGGGCTTCACTTTGAGCCCCTTGTTTTCTTTAAGTACAACGATCTGAGACACTATAAAGTGGTATTTAGGTAGATATAATACTAATCTAAAGATGTGAATCCATTTGATGATACATCTGTGGAGTTTAAGTTGATTTTGACAGCCCGGGCCAAGTCGGACCGAACACTTCCGACAGAGATTTTCTTAAGAAAATACAGTACAAATGCTTCCCTTTGAGCACCTTGTTTTCTTTAAATACGATGTACCGTGACACAATAAAGTGGTATTTAGGTAGATATAATACTAATCTAAAGATGTGAATCCATTTGATGATACATCTGTGAGGTTTAAGTTGATTTTGACAGCCCGGGCCAAGTCGGACCGAACACTTCTGACATAGAATTTCTTAAGAAAATACAGTAGAAATGCTTCACTTTGAGCCCCTTGTTTTCTTTAAATACGATGTACCGTGACATTATAAAGTGGTATATAGGTAGATATAAAAACACTTATCTATAGATGTAAACACATTTAAAGATACATCTGTGTGTTAAAAGTTGATTTTGACCGCCCGGGCCAAGTCGGACCCAACACAAGACAAACACTTCTGATAGAGACTATGTTGAGAATGTAGAGGGAAAAGGGCTTCACTTTGAGCCCCGTGTTTTCTTTAAGTACAGCGATCTGAGACACTATAAAGTGGTATTTAGGTAGATATAATACTAATCTAAAGATTTGAATCCATTTGATGATACATCTGTGAGGTTTAAGTTGATTTTGACAGCCCGGGCCAAGTCGGACCGAACACTTCTGACAGAGACTTTCTTAAGAAAATACAGTAAAAATTCTTCACTTTGAGTACCTTGTTTTCTTTAAATACGATGTACCGTGACATAATAAAGTGGTATATAGGTAGATATAACACTAATCTATAGATGTAAACACATTTGAAGATACATCTGTATGTTTAAAGTTGATTTTGACCGCCTGGGCCAAGTCGGACCCAACACAAGAAAAACACTTCTGATAGAGACTATGTTGAGAATGTAAGGGGAAAAGGGCTTCACTTTGAGCACCTTGTTTTCTTTAAGTACAGCGATCTGAGACACTATAAAGTGGTTTATAGGCAGATATGATACTAATCTATAGATTTGAATCCATTTGATGATACATCTGTGAGGTTTAAGTTGATTTTGACAGCCCGAGCCAAGTCGGACCGAACACTTCTGACATAGATTTTTTCAAGAAAATACAGTAAAAATGCTTCACTTTGAGCACCTTGTTTTCTTTAAGTACAGTGATCTGAGACACTATAAAGTGGTATTTAGGTAGATATTATACTAGTTTATAGATGTGAATCCATTTGATGATACATATGTGAGTTTAAAGCCCGGGCCAAGTCGGACCGAACACCTGTGTGACTGTTGAGAGTATAGGGAGAAGAGGTCTACCTTAACCAACGTGTCTGCTTTAAATACGACGATCAGTGACATTATAAAGTGGTATTAACTTATATATAGAACGTTCCTATAAATATAAACACTATGCTCACAGATGGAAATTTGTATCACGATAGCTAGAAGTATTTGATACGTTTCAAATCTTACTTCGTTTAACGATTGCTCTTTTACATGTTACCAAGATCAGCGACGCTTACACACTGCTCCACTTTCTGGTTTTCAAGCGATTTACTCCGAATTACTTATCTATGGTGCACTTTTTTGTTTGGTGATTGTTCATTAATGTCATGTGTGTATGTTGCATCAATAATATGTAGGTATGATCGCCGATAATGAAGTAATTAGCCAGTAACACTTTGGCCCGTCTTGGCCCGGCCCGGCCCGGCCCGACTTTTAGGCAATGCCATGTTTGTTGATCACAGCGTATAGACTCGGCATGCAGGTGAACTCATCAGCGCATTTTTACACTTTATCTTTTAACAGCATGTTAAACTTCTATTTCATAACTCATTTTTTTTGCACGGATCACTATGGAATCCTGGAAGGGACATTGTCGCATTGTCGCATTGTCGCTCTTTGAATAATCTCTTTCTATAATTTACAAAAGGGCGACAATGCCGTAACGCGACTTTTTTCAATGTCAAAATATGTCTCCTTGTCGCATTGTCGCCCCATCACAAATATGTCTAAAAGGCGTAAAGTTCAGTTAATGTTACAGTTAGGAAGCGGTAACCAAGTTATATCTGTCGTAGAAGTTCAACTTGGTACATGTACGTCTTGAATTGAAAACACAAGTCCGTCCGCGAGTCCATAACGTTTTATGGTGAGCTCTTCTCTATAAGTGCTTAGTGTTCAACTCCCAGTTCCAAACACGTTGTACCTCATCAACAATCCACATACTGCATGTGATACTGATTTGCGGAAAAGCTGCAACTTTCAAGATTCAAGATTCAATTTGCATTTATTTCATATACAACAGACCGCCGTCATATATCACTGGAATGCTGCTGAGAGCGGCGTTAAAACAATTTGTTTTCATAATGGAGCGCTGCAGTCATTTAAAATGGAACCGTATTCATGTGTTGTACCAACTCAATCACTCTGTTTCGAATATTCAGCAGCAAAAATATATAATAAGATTTTTATAAGCAGTCAAATAGGGATGATAAAGGACCCCTCACTGATTAGGTTCTTGTTTACTTAAGAGCAGAGTTGGCCATGTTAGATGATATAACGGTGTCCTCCCAGATCGCCTAATTTGTCCCAACTAGGTACCAAAATACAATTAGGTGATGTGGGTATGCCATGCCTGGATGAGATTTATAATTAGGTAATGTGGGTAGTTGGAACAGTCCACTTTACTGAATGAAGGGATGACAAGACAGCCAGATATACATACATATTTTAATCAACAGCATATTATAACAAGTAGCCTCTATCAACAACTATGTGTCTCTTGTTGAATTTGCTTTAGATAAGGTTGAGAATTAATTGTGTTTTTTTAATACATCTTAGACTAGTGAGTCATCTGTTAGCCCAGCTAGAGTTCGAGGAGAACCCCGACAACTGAATGTCCTGCTATTTTTCACAAATTAAACTACCAGCGGCGGTATTGATTTAAACATATTTTATTCCGGAAAACCAAATGGATTAGGCACAAGTGACACACTTACGAGGCCTTCTCCTATATACATTTCATTACATTGTGGTATGTGAATTCTGTGGTGGAGAATAAATGTATAGTGCATAGGAATTACAAGTAATGAGAAAATATAATAACACATACATATTCATATATATATATATATATATAAATATATATATATATACATACATACATACATACATACATACATACATACATACATACATACATACATACATATATATATATATATACAGTAATACACACAAACACATATACCTACATACACTCACACATACATCTACATATATACACATGATGAATTTACATTTTTGGTATACAATGGTACATGATATATTAATAAAATAACACAGTAGTTATTATACTACATGTAACAGACAAGGGCGGGAAATCTAGAATGTAACTAAGCTGTGATAGTTACAGGGAATGCTATTGTTTGACATCAAAATCAGAGTGTTGAAACAACCATGTATTATATGTTCCAATCACTTGTAAAATCCAGATAATTTGAAAGTAGCTCGTGAAATATAATTCTTGTTATAGTTCGTCATGTATTAGGATACAATTTAAAATATGTTTGTTTCTACAATAAATTTATGGACATATTTAAAAATTAAGTTATTTTGTTCTTCAGATAGATTTTTGTTACCACAAAGAATTGTTTCTAAATTTGCCTGGGTCCCTATATTCCTAACGTTGATAAACAAAGATTGTCTTATTAAAGAACATTTTTTACATTCGGTGATGACAAAGGCTTGAAATCGCCACAGGTTAATTAATTAACAACTTCGGAAATATCTCCCGTCACGTTTATCGTGACGGCCATTTTGACGTCTTGTACTTGATGTAAATATAATGTATTACGACGCTCTGTCATAGTGATTGACTTACTGAGGTAGTTCTTAACAGACCTTCTCATCTAATGAGCATATAAAACAGGTGTTCCTCGCTTTTGGGGGAACTATTTTATTCCGGAATTGCCTATTAAAGCTAATACTCAAGGCACCATGCGTGTATATGATCTGTTATTATATGTGTTTAACATATACGGTTTGGGGCGTTAATAAAATACACTGACGCAAGTATATTCTAATCAATTGGATAATTGAATATGCTTTATTTTACATATTACATAACATCACTACACAAAATTTGGACAGTTGTAGTAACACACTACGGTGATCGCATTAAACACCACTTTGAACAGTATTTCAGTTATATCACGGTGTATCAGACTAATGTGAGATAAAAATCCGAAGTGGTTCGGGCTATCCAACGGGTATTCGCGAAAAGGTGAGCGTATTCTGCCACACAGGTGGCACCCATCACAAACACATGCAAGGACAAGTCAATTGTTCACCTGGAAAAAGCACGGAAACACACAATGATGCCCGTCCTCACTATTACCGAGCATGTTATTTATATTGTCCGTCAAAAACATGGACGAGTATAAACAATATGTTCCTACAGGTATTTATGGAATACTGTAAGGGACATTCTCGCGATCTCGCATTCTCGCCATCTCGACCTTTGGAAACGAGCTAAATATGCCAAAAACACGAGAATGCGTGTTTTTGATACATAGCACTTTTGGACATTTGGATATGATGAAAATTCTCGCAATCTCGCAATCTCGACTTGTCAAATTAGGTCACAAAAACACAAAATCGCGAGAACGCGAGAATGCGACATTTTATTTTCTCGCGATCTCGCGTTCTCGTTTTTTAGACGCTCTCCGTGCGCATGCGTAATATCATAAGGTCAAGGCGCATGTGCACATTAGTAGTCATGCACAGTGATCATGTTTCTTTCATGCTCTTCATTCTCCAAGTAGCATTTAGAAAATGTATGACTTGAGCTTGAACATGCTATGTAATTTACATACAAAAAGTCCCATGTAGAGTAGAGTAGATTCCTCTCCCTTTGATACTGTTTTCTATGTACTTTAAATTAAAACCCTCAACATGCTAAATATAATTTAACAAAAGAAATTGTGTACATGAATGTTCATGGATAGTGAAAACATTAAAGTGTCCGGAAGCTGGAAACAAAATATCACTGTCAGTGAGAGAGTAAATATTGCTTAAAGCCACATCCGCAGTATTGCAGTTATTCGCGTCAATTACAGAAATAATCACATTATTATTCATTAAAACAAAATTCTAAAAGACCAATTTCTAGCCTCTCGAAACGTGATGTTTTTCTCGCACTTTATTTTCAGTATTTGAGATTTATTTTGCCAAACAGGGCATAATTTGGAGGAGGCCATATGTTGGCCATCACAGTTTGCACATTTGAGGGCTTGTTGGCAATCCGTATTTTCATGGCTGTCGACACAGCGTTGACAAACAACGGAACGAGTACAGGACTTTGAGCCATGGCAAAAATGTTGACATCTAAAGCGGAGTGGATTGGGGACATACACCTCCACTCCGATGTTAACATATCCAGCTTTAATTGACTGTGGGATTGAGGAACGCGTAAAAGTGAACAAGTACGTGTTAGTTGATTCAATAGTGGAATCCTTCTGTCTGGTGAAACGTTTCACAGATGACACTCCTCGATTTTTCAACTCTGAAACTATTTCTTGTTCTGACATGTCAGACAGGGAACGGGTCCTGTCACGAACAATACCCCGGCAGGAGTTGAGTGTCCTGTGTTTGGAAACAGCAACCTCAACATTGGCAAATGTACAGATGTGTCGAATCGGATTATGGAAGTTACGGTTGTCTCGAAGTTATATATAAGATTATATAAATGCATACATATTTTGTATGCTATTTGATTCAATCAATTCCGATGCCATTGTTTTCAATAATGATCAATAATAAAAGAAATGTTGGCCATTTTTATTTCATTTTCTCGGTTTTTTTTGTCGTATATGCTTCGTGTTGTTCATTCTTCATGCCAGTCGGTAAATGTATTCCCAGTTATTTTTTCGGTTGTGTCGAACCTCGGATAATTCGAAGAATTTACGTTGTTATCTTCAACTTGGACGCAGTGGTGTTTGGCTCTATAACAATCTATATCAAGGTCTCGACCATCCCGAAATGACTGTGACACGCCAGTAATCGGTCCAAGGTGTTGTCCAAAAAAGACCCCAAACGTGAGAAATCAGCCCATGTATTCTCCGAACGGTAAAGTAGCGAGAAAACACCAATGGGACAAACGACAAAACGGCAGAAGTAAATTGGTATCCATCTAAAGCGGGCAACCTGAAGCATCGAACAAAATAATCTTCTTTGCGATCGACAGCTACAGGTAAAATATGACCTACTATACTTGGAAGTGCGCCCTTTATGTTGATACGGAGGGGTCTAGAAAGTCGGTAATAACATATTTATCGATTAACAGTATGATAACAAGACATTACAGGAAATGTCAAATTTGTGTAAGTTCTTTCAGAACTTGACTTCAAGGCAGTGAAACATGTTGTTATGTCACGCGAGAGGAATATTCATGAGTAATGTAATACTGAAAACCGTATAATGCCTGTAACTATAGGTGTTAATCCTAGATCTGCCCCGACTGCAGTTCTTTTCAGCACCCCATGCTTGTCGGGGTCAACAAAGGAGTGAAAAATTGGCGTCACTTTGGGATTTTCATGCCCAGTGAGCTTACACTCCGCGATATAGCTTAAATAAAAGGTCTTTAAAATTATACTCAACTCAACTCACTTATTGGTACCCGGGTGGACCGAGGAAATTCAAAAACATAGAAAAAACGCAAAAGCGCATTTAATAAAGCTAAACGAGACTAAACACATCTAAAGATAGCACATCAATTAAATTGAAGAACAAAGCCTAGTCAAAACGGAAAAAGCCAAAAACTGGAAAAAATTCTGCGAAGAAATAAACCATCACACAGAAGCAAGAACAGTATGGCGCAAAATACACGCAATCAAAGGCATTAAACGAACCAAAACAACACCGAACATAAATAATTCAACAAACCCTAAACAAAAAGCAAATAACTTCGCAGACCACTTCTCAGCCATTTGTAGTAATAGTAACTTCTCCGAGGAATTCCAAAAACAATTAAAAAATCAAAATAAATTCTCCAAATTACCCAAAGATGATAACCTAGAAATTAACCAACAATATACTCTAGAGGAACTACTCCACGTACTAAATAATAGGAACAGCCCCCGGATTGGGCCTAACCTCATACCAAATAAATTTACCCAAAAATCTTCTGGAATCACTACTAAAACTATACAATCTCATCTTCCAAAACGGTTAGTTTCCTACTTTATGGAAAGAGGCATTGGTCATCCCAATACCAAAGCCGAACAAACCGGGCAATCTCTTACAGACCAATCTCCCTAACCTTAAACTTATGTAAAATCGTGGAGGCAATGGTCAAAAATAGACTCCGACACTATCTAGACCAAAACAATATAATAAACCATGATCAAAGTGGATTCACCACAGTCCGCTCAACCTTAGACAACCTCGCCCGATTAGAACACTATATCAAAACGGGCCAACTAAACCGACAATACACAGTAGGCATATTTCTAGACTTCTCTAAAGCTTTCGATATGGTATGGCATAACGGGCTAATTCAAAAACTAAAAAAAAGCAGGACTCAAAGGCCAAATAATACACTTTATCCAAGACTTCCTACCTAACCGCAAAATAACCGTGGCAGTGTCCGTTAGAAAATGTCACACCCCAGGGTAGTATTCTAAGCCCAACACTCTTCAACATTATGATCAATGACCTGTTGGAGGGAATACCCAATACAATTCAAACTTCCAAATACACGGATGATGGAGCCCCCTAGGTCAGCATAAGAAGAATAAATATGGCTAAAAGATTCTTGCAGAATGCATCAATAAAATTCAAATATGGGCAAATACATTGGGTGTCTCACTAAATGCCGAAAAAACTACAGGGATAGTATTCAAACACAGAAATATGCGTGCAAACACCCCCAAACTACAACTAAACAAATAAACCAAACAATTCCTAGAAGAAACCAAATTTCTTGGACTAATCTTTGATGAACACCTCACCTGGGGTTCTCACATTAAAAACCTAACAAATAGATGCACTAAAGACCTAAACACACTACGCTGCCTGACAGGTTCCAACTGGGGGGCCTCTAAAGAAACCCTACTATCACTTTAGAAATCACTCATGAGTTCAAAAATAGACTATGGATGCCAAATATACAACACCTTAGATTCCTCATTAAGCGATAAACTAAACTCAATTCAATATCAAGCACTTAAGATAGATACACGCACTCAGCAAGGCACACCGCGCATATCACTGCAGGCAATAACAGGCGAAATACCCCTGGATCTACGCCGAGAACATCTAACAATAAATTACTGGGCTTCAACCCAATAAAACCAACAAATCCTTAAAACCAACATAAGCCCCAGACTCCAAGCTCTAGCTCGCAACAACCATCCTCAATTAATACCAATAATAAACGCATAATAAATTACCTGAATTCACACAACCTAAATAATTTAAAACTAAACACAGCATCAAATAACACCTTCATACCCAAACATCAAACCGACATTCCGCTAAATTCACCACACTTGCATACATTCACGAAAAATGGCCAAATTGGTGCCACATTTACACAGACGGGTCTCTGACCCAGGCTCAAAACGCACAGGATTCGGCATCCATATCAACAAACCCAAAAAGAAACAAAATCCTATAGGCTCCCAGATGATCAATTAATTTTCACAGCCGAATTAATGGGGATTGTAACAGCCCTGCACAGCGATCAAATGAATAGACACCAAAAATACCTAATCCTTTCAGACTCATTAAGTGGGGTCCAGGCCATGAAAACAAAAACACAAAAAAGCGCCCAACACTAATACAACAGATAATTAAAAGCGCAAACAATCTACGTAAACTAGGTAATAACATAGAAATAGTTTGGATCTCTGCCCATGTTGTAGCGTTTTGCAACGAACACACAAAGCAGCCAAATCAGCACTAAAATTAGAAGAAGTAAGCATCGACCTACCAATATCAAAACACGAAATTAAAAGTATCACAAAGGGGAAAATCGTCCAAAAGTGGCAACATAACTATCAGAAATCTGACTGCAAACTAAAACACCTGCTACAAAAGCCACCCAAGAAACCAAACATCCATCATAAAACAAAAACAAATGACAGAGTAGTAACTAAACTACAAACAGGCTACACTACGTTACACTCCCACCGACACCAAATTAAATAAACAACAACACCAAACCGGTAAATGCCCTAACTGCAACTAAAAAGAAACTCAAGAACATGTAATTATACTATATTGCACACATTACCATCAACACAGAACAACACTCCAGTCCACACTAAACTGCAACAATCGAATGACACTAGCAACGCTACTAAACCCCCTAAATGACTTACAAACTTTTAAGGCATCTACTTTATCAAAACAGGCCTACTCGGCCGTATCAACAAACAAGCTGTCCATAAACCTTAAAATTCTAAACCTATAAAATCACACAAACTCACATAACGCACAGTCGTCTAAGGCGTCGCGATGCAGGGTTGCCTTGCTTGGGCACGCCATAAACCTGTGATTGTGGGTTCGAATCCCGGTTCGAATCCCCGCGATATAACTGCAATACTGGTAAAAGCGGCGTTAAAACCCAACTCACACACCCTTCCTCTGATTCGTATATATGTAAAATTAATATTATGGAAACAGTAATAAGCTAGATTGTTTTGGATTGTGCAATACTAACGAAAAGAATTTCATTGTTCCCAACCGTGACGCCACATCAAACTTCTGGCTCTTTATGGCGTGGGAAAATGTAACCTTATCATGCCATGTTACGTTGCACTGTTCTCACTGGTTGGCATGGGGTAACCTCGCACCTTTTCACCGCGCTTGTCCTTTAATTTCACGAGTGTAATGGTTGAACTAACAACGATTTTAAAGCGCTCTCCTTGAACAAGGTCGTGGAAATGCTTGTCCGGTATATTCTCAACGGCTTCTCGCCTTCGCTACCGGCTTTGTTTGTTTTACTCTCTTTACAGTGTTTACAGTAACTAATAACTGTTTCATCATATCATTGTTGTAATGATAACGTTGCCGAAACGTTAACAAGGTTAACCAATGTATCTTATAGGTAATGCGAAAATTCGGATATAACCTATGAAAAAACATGGTGTGTAGGTTCGAAAATGGAATATATAACATGAGTGAGTGAGTGAGTGAGTTGGGTTTAACGCCGCTTTTAACAGTATTCCAGTTATATCGCGGCGTGTCAGCTTAATGTGGGAGGGAAGCCCGAAGTGATGCAGGTCACAGACGTTTACCACTTCGGTGAAACCCACGGGCACGGGTATCGTGCTGACAAACCTAGAAACATAATCGGGGCGAACCGGGATTTGAACCCGCAATCATAGATTTCTGGCGTGCCCAAGGGACGCAACTCTGCACAGCGAATCGCGGCGCCTTAGACGACTGGGCCACCCGTGCCCCCATATATAACATGATGTTGTATGTCATAATATTATAATATGGGCGGTAATCTTCGGAAAAGGGCGTCTAAATGTTAATGATGATATAAACATTTACCGGTAAAATAATACAAAATGCATTAAATTAATTACCATTCTTTTATATCTAGTTTAGGGTTACATATATTTGGATGCTCGTTAAAGATTTGGATGCAGTGATCTCAATAGCTATAGAGTTGAAAGACATATTTCAAATATTGCAGCACGTCAGTGTGGTTTTTATTTGGAGTCTCCACTTATCTTCCTCTTTACTTGTCCTACTTATCATAACATTAGAAGCACTATGTACTATTACATAAAGGGTTTTGATCTGAAAACAGCATAGTATGGCAACAAGAATTTAACAAGCAACGTAAACCACAACATACTTATGACTGTCCATGATTTTATAGAAAATAGTGGTAGGCTTGTACATTGAGCATAAATATATGTTAAGGTTATACGCACATGATTGTAGTGTTGGTAACACGATTGGTCGTCTTATTATAAAATTTGAATTGTTTCTTGACCTAAAAGTTTTGATGTCAACATAAATGTAATTATGTAACAGGGAGCGGTATTTACATAAGCCAGTTGGGCCTGTTTACCAATCCCTTTCAAGTTAAGTTGAATAAAATATGTTTATACCACATGTGATGCAGGTTTCAGAGATGTTCGACTCTGGTCAAACCATGAGGAGGGTATGGTGCTGATAAACCTAGCTTGTAAACAGTTTTGGGGGTTAAAGCTTCCATGACAGACCATACTGTCCGCGGTGAATGTGGAAGATATATGTATTATGTAAATTACAGCCTACCAACGTTGCACTGATACTGGTGTAAGATTTTTAGTCTGTCTTAAAGACCCTGATACAAATATAAATCAAATACAGCCCCTGCAAGTCTAATGTTTGGCAAGTCTAGATTACTGCAGTATCAGGAAATGAAGAGAATCACTGGGCTCCCTTTTTATTATATTTTTATTAAGATAACTGAGCAACTGTTTTTTCTGTACCATATGTTCATTTCAGAGACTAGATGTTAGTCTATAAGATTTTAAATGTGGTTGATTCCCGTTACCCGAAGAAAAGTTATAATATATTGTATCTTGAAGCTTTAAATGGCAAATATATTTGGGTGTCTAAAATTAAGCGCCTCTTGTATAATATTGGAATAGACTATGTTTGGAACAATCAGATTGTCGATTTTCCAAACTTGTTTATTGATGAATTTGTATCAGGTTTAGAATGGATTTGTCATTCATCAGTTACTAATAGCTCTAAGATCATTATTGTTGCCTATTTAAAACATCATTCTGTGTTGAACCATATATATTTGCTTTAACTATTGGTAAATTTAGGTCGGCAATAAGTCGTTTCCGTTGCAGCTCACATTCTTTATATGGTGAAGCAGGGCGGTATGATAAAACACCAAGAGAGTTGAGGATTTGTAAAATATGTAATACTGGTTGTATGGAAAATGAATATCACTTTTTGTTAATTCGTAAAAGAATATGTTAATTAAAGGCAACATGAAAAATATTATGTCTATCCTACACTAGATACATTTATTACTTTGATGTGTGACTATGAATTAGAAATATTGCAATGTATATGTATGACGCCTTTAATTATCGTGAGGGGGCACGGGTGGCCCAGTCGTCTAAGGCGCCGCGATTCGCTGTGCAGGGTTGCGTCCCTTGGGCACGTCAGAAACCTATGATTGTGGGTTCGAATCCCGGATCGCCCCGATTATGTTTCTAGGTTTGTCAGCACCATACCCGTGCTCGTCGGTTTCACCGAGGTAGTAAACGTCTGAGACCTGCATCACTTCGGGCTTTCCTCCCACATTAAGCTGACACGCCGTGATATAACTGGAATAGTGTTAAAAGCGGCGTTAAACCCAACTCACTCAATTTAATTATCGTGAATCTGTATTATATGCTGTGGACTAATAAATGTGCCATGGGCCGTTGGCCCACACATGTACGAACACAAAAGACATAAAGACAAACCTAGAAACATAATCGGGGCACACCGGGTAGAAACCCCAATCACAGTTGCCAGACGATTGGGCCGCCCGTGTCCCCGAGAGTGAACAGTAAATACACAGGGCGTATTTTTCACAAAGGTTAGATTTCAAGCACGTTGTACTCTGTACACAATATAGAGTTCATAATGTACGCTAATGGTTCAAGCGCGACACAATTGTAAATAAATAGTGGACAAATGTTTGCCGGCGGGGTGAAGAAGTACTTTGGTTTAGAAGCCCACTGACTAACATATCAAATCTAACTGAATTGCCCAATGGAGTCACACTCACAGGTCCTCTGTATTGATTCTACAAACGGCTCTCAGTTCATACTGTGACAGCTAACTTGTTGGTAAGTAAACTGTTTTCTGTTTTACTGTCATAATTTACGCATCCTACACGGTATAATTTGTATGTGTGTGTATGTGACGTCCACATGTGTGTGTTTGTATGTGAGTGTGTTTGTGCGTGTGTGCATGCGTGCGTGCGTGTGTGTGTGTGTTTATTTGTTTACTTATGAGATAACTTTATTGAGGATATTTAGATTTGCCGGTGCCCGGAAATTTCGTTTGGAATGTTCAAATGCAAAAGTTTCCGTGCTGCCATCACAACTGAAACCAGCTTGGTTAGATGGATGTATGATATTCATCAATCAAACGCAATAGATAATGAATGCTGTGCTATATTGGCTGCCTGGATTGTTTACAATAGTGTCACGCATAAAACAACATGTACAGATACATAGTGAAACAAATTGGTATATGTTATACTTGTCGTATCAGGCCGATGAGACTCTGACAAATGTGTTTATACAAATAAATCAATCTTGTGATATTAATTTTTTTTATTCAACTTTTACGGGAAACGACATGCAAAGAAAGCATATGACTTTGAGACATTTACAACGAGAGAACATTTTTTACACATTTGACCAAATTTTCCTCTAATAACATTATTTTGTCGAAAAGGTTTCTTCTTAACATCTTAGAAGTTATGGACAAATGCTGGTTAATCTAAAATATTTTGAATTTTTAGCTCAACACATATCATTATAAAATGGACATTGCAATATAAATTGTTTTTCATCTTCGATACATTTAAAATAAAATCCACACACTTTGAAGAGGGGAATTATAATATCTGGCCGTTTCTATTTCTGGTAAGGAAGAGTTACACCTTAAGCTAAAATAAAACGTTTGTAATGTGGGATCATAGGATAAGGTTCTGTATTCAAAGACAAATAAAATCTTGTGTTTTCTTAATTTAGACGTTTCATACCAAATGGCACAGTCTGTTTCTTTGAGGCGCTTATATATTTGATTTAAACTGTTTCCTGATGACTTGTCTTTGCCGTTAAGAATATCCGTAACACCAAAATCACCAAACACTTTTTATCCCCCGCCACGAAGTGGAAAGGGAATATAGTAATGGGTGCCGTCCGTCCGTCCTTCCGTCCTGCCATCCTTCCGTCCGTCCGTCCATAAGTCACATTTCGTTTCCGGAGCAGATCTGGAAAAAAATAATTCGAGTTTCCATGGCAACGACTTTGACATAGACTGAAAATGGTGGTAGTCCTTGTTTCCGGAGCAGATCTTTAAAAACGTACCATATTTCTTGACCAAACGTGGCACATAGATAGGTCTAGTGGTGAACTGGTGCCTTTTGATAGTTTGGGATTTAAAAAAAAATTATTTTTCCATTTCCATGGCAACGACTTTGACTTAGACTGAAAATGGTGGTAGTCCTCGTTTCCGGGGCAGATCTTTAAAACCGTACCATATTTCTTTAACAAACGTGGCACATAATGTCATCTCGCAGTATTGAATACATTTCCTTTCTTGTTGGTAGGTTCTGCATTGCTTGTGTGTATGTTCCTCCAAAAGTGTCATGGACACGGTTGTTGCATTCACTAACTAACTATATGCAGAAACACAACTCATTACAAATACAACAGTGTAACTGATCTTAAACCTACTCAACTGTATAAACACTACCTCCTCTCCTGTATATATTCTTGTCAACCATACTCTGTACTTCACTCGCTTGATAACGGTGTTAGAACCTACACCGAAACCATCGCTCCTAATTGTAATAAAGAAGTTGTTCGTCCATATGTCTCATCCTTACTCATTACAAATACAGTTACATATTCTATCATAAACTGCAGATGGCAAAACAACACCAGTAAGAACATTTTTTAGTGCTGCAATTAGGCCATTTACAAAAAGGCCCAGTGAACATAGTTCACAGGAGCTAATGCATTGCACACAACCGGACATTCAAATGATTGGACCAAGACTTGATTTTAGTTGTGAGTCTTGTTTGAAACAACCCCACAAGTCTGCACCACAGCCGTTCTGTCTCTATGTACGCCTTATACTGGGGACCTGGCAAGCCCATGTCTCCTCTAACGGCAACGTTAGGTGTAATTCTGGAATAGCACCGAAAAGCTCTACAGTCACGATGCTTGATGGTGTACATTTCCTTATACTTGTTGGCAACCCGTTTTTCTTAACAACGTTAGGTGTAATTCTGGAATAGCACCGAAAAGCTCTACAGTCACGATGCTTGATGGTGTACATTTCCTTATACTTGTTGGCAACCCGTTTTTCTTAACAACGTTAGGTGTAATTCTGGAATAGCACCGAAAAGCTCTACAGTCACGATGCTCGATGGTGTACATTTCCTAATACTTGTTGGCAACCCGTTTTTCTTAACAACGTTAGGTGTAATTCTGGAATAGCACCGAAAAGCTCTACAGTCACGATGCTTGATGGTGTACATTTCCTTATACTTGTTGGCAACCCGTTTTTCTTAACAACGTTAGGTGTAATTCTGGAATAGCACCGAAAGGTCTACAGTCACGATGCTTGATGGTGTACATTTCCTTATACTTGTTGGCAACCCGTTTTTCTTAACAACGTTAGGTGTAATTCTGGAATAGCACCGAAAAGCTCTACAGTCACGATGCTTGATGGTGTACATTTCCTTATACTTGTTGGCAACCCGTTTTTCTTAACAACGTTAGGTGTAATTCTGGAATAGCACCGAAAAGCTCTACAGTCACGATGCTTGATGGTGTACATTTCCTTATACTTGTTGGCAACCCGTTTTTCTTAACAACGTTAGGTGTAATTCTGGAATAGCACCGAAAAGCTCTACAGTCACGATGCTTGATGGTGTACATTTCCTTATACTTGTTGGCAACCCGTTTTTCTTAACAACGTTAGGTGTAATTCTGGAATAGCACCGAAAAGCTCTACAGTCACGATGCTTGATGGTGTACATTTCCTTATACTTGTTGGCAACCCGTTTTTCTTAACAACGTTAGGTGTAATTCTGGAATAGCACCGAAAAGCTCTACAGTCACGATGCTTGATGGTGTACATTTCCTTATACTTGTTGGCAACCCGTTTTTCTTAACAACGTTAGGTGTAATTCTGGAATAGCACCGAAAAGCTCTACAGTCACGATGCTTGATGGTGTACATTTCCTTATACTTGTTGGCAACCCGTTTTTCTTAACAGGAGGCGAGCACCGGTTGTACCGGTTGTCATAGAGACGAGGAAAACATATTGCAGTGCATATCTATACATAAATCATACCTATGCAACAGGAAACCCAGCGCTGCCGATGAGGACCCTTGATGAATAATTTTACAGTGTACATTCAACAATAATCACCGTCACTTGAAATACTGTTGAATGCGGCGTTTAAACACCAAACAAAGAAAATAAGAACCATAACCTAGGTACCGCTAACTGTCAGTGTAATCAAATGCCACAGAATATTTTCCACCTCAAGTATTTACACGAACTATGTTGATAACATCAGCACATATCTTCAATGGTATGGATAACACTGTCATAGGTCTAAGAGGGTCTCTGGTGTCAGTATCTTCACAATGTTCCATAAGGTCGAACTATACTAGTTATCATTTTCACACAATTCTACACATACCTCGTTCTTCAGCACAGCGATCGGGATATATATTATTTAAATCAGCCGCCTTATCGAGTGAAGCCTTTGTTAATAGCCTTTCTGACTTCTTCTTTAGAGTATGTCTGATAGTTGACTATCGTATCCATACCGCTTGATGAGTCGCTTAATTAACACCTAATCTCAGATAAACTTTCTTCTGAAGTTCAAATTGCCTCAAAGCTTCTTTGAGTCCTTGTTGAAAGGTTTACGTTCACCACAGAATTCATTCTTTAGCTTAGTCCGCACGTGATTTAAACTTTCACTTTTAAGTCAGTTCCCACTCTACCGTTCAACATGCATATGTTTCTATTCGTTAAGAATCAGCCAAGAGGCCATCATGTTCAGTCTCAACCTCGTCAATTCCTCATCGTGGTTGCACTTAATCCACCCGAGCAATCTCAACTCAACTCAATAACTCAATTCATATTTATTCTCGAAAATCACCCACGGTGGTACAAGGTGAGGTGAGGTGAAATTGATTTTAACGTCGTGTCAATGATTATTGGACTTATATAGCGACGTGCATGCACGTGGGTGTGTGTCTGCTTGTAATAGTCCGGACTGATGCCGGTTTATAGTGCTAGCACACTGAGATACCATGCCGCAGTTTAACATGAACACCCCACTCAGACACAGTATGCTGACTCCGACACTCTACATCTATACCACGGACACGATGGTACAAAATGACAGAATAAACTATATTACATGACTATATATATTTACAAATGAAGTTATGCACATTTAAATATTACAAACTTTATCAGTATATCCATTACAAAAATGAACTGTAGAAACATATTTTCGAAATCCGGCTTGCACTGGCAAAGTAAATGCATTATTTGAAGCCATTTATTCAATCTATTGCTGGGCGTGGTGGGTAAATGTTTTCTGAAGCAGGTCAGTATTGAAATGGGTCTATAGGCATGTGGGTCTGATTTGTTGCATTTCCATTATAGGAAGGACGTACGGAGCCTGACAGTCATGCATCAGGCCTTATACCTGCAGATAAAATTAAATATAATTGCTCAACATGTAACTGTCTAAAAGTATCAACTGAGTTAATTGTCCATTCTGATAGGAAAAGAGTATATCGAGTGTGTGATTAATGAAATTATTGACAACTGTTCTTAAATTTGATTATGCCTATTCAACCATCGCCCATTCCCGCACCAGTAAAATGTATTCTGTGCCTTGGTAATGTTGTGTAAAAGTAAATTGGGTAAATGAAGACTGGGGTTAGAAATGAATTTGGAACCACATGACCCCTACCATGTTTGATTTTCAAAGATAAGATAATTAATTTAAAACAAATTTAAAACATGTAGGAGTACTCTTTGAGCGCTGACTCAGCGCCAATACAAAAAACCCATCTTGGAACAGTGTGATTGTTGTGGCTGGCAATTCCTGTTTTTTTCAACAGTCTATAATAAAAAAAATTCAAGAGTTTTGGAGGACAATTTTGTTTTTGGATAAAATCCCAATAGAATTATGTACAGAATAAAATAGCAATTGCAGCAAAGAGGGTTTGGTGATCCTGGCAGTCAGGCTGGTTGGGCTCATCATCAGATCTGGGTCCTTTCCCCCTCTACACGCGGCCCAAGACAGCGAATGGGACTCTCAGGAAGCGCTGCCATATCTAACCCACCCAGAACCTTTCGGAGAATGTGAATACTTCCCAACACTGCAGAGATCTGCATTACCCAGATTTCAGAAGGGATGTTTTCCTGGTAGCAAATCCGGGAACTCTCCCAGTGCCATTCATCAGATTGGGAGGTACCAATCCTGAGGCACAGGATACAAAGGGGAGTCGGACAACTTGGAACTTGGGATGCAAGCGTGTCATTTCGAAAGCGAGGTCCGCATATTTGGCATGTTTTTTCCTCAGTCACATTCCTGCCAAAGGGGCAGAAAATTCAATGATATTAATGATTTCATTGGATTTATGAAAAAGGAGAGGATCAGGTTTGTTGGCCTGGATAAGGACTTTGTCTTTATCATTTCCATGACGCCCTCTACATATTTTGGGTCGTACCATGGATGGACCTCTGAGTCAAAACCACAAGTATATATGGCAAAGACGGTAATAGAAGGATCGAACCACTCCATCATGTCGATTAAGATACTTTGTGCCAAAGCTGGGCAACCACTGACAAAATGTTGGACATTCTCATTAAATTAATTGTTTAATCTTCATTTCATATTCAAATTTTGATGCAAAATCACACATTGGCGGTTTCTAGTGGGAAGCGACTGATCCTGAGCAGCAAACAGAAAGTCTTCTGTTTCACTTTTCAGGACTGCCGACTTCATCCAAGCGAAGGAGTCCGCAGGGTTGCTGACCCTCAACACATTGCGATTATGTTTCTAGGTTTGTCAGCACCATGCCCGTGCTCGTGGATTTCACCGAAGTGGTAAACGTCTGAGACCTGCATCATTTCGGGCTTTCCTCCCACATTAAGCTGACACGCCGTGATATGACTGGAATACTGTTAAAAGCGGCGTTAAACCCAACTCACTCACTCACTGATATTAAGTTCATCAAGTTGATAAGTGCTTCTTTCCTTGAGACCAATTCTAGTCAGAGCTGTCAAATAGAGTAATAAATTCTGAGTTTTCAAATCCATGTCCACAAAAATTCAGGCTAGTAAAATGTAGATTATTGACAGACTTAAAAAATAATAAATTCGATCTTAATTCCACAGAGCGTGGTGAATGACTCGCACACATAGAGCCGATCTATATTCAAATAAGAAACACACGCTTGGGCAAATTCTTGAAAAACTGCTCTGCGTCGACAGGTCGTACTGGCCTTACAGGCGGTAAACACACACACACACACACACACACACACACACACACACACACACACACACACACACACACACACTTTTCACAGATACACACACACACACACACACTTTTCACAGATACACATTCTCCTCCTTGCATTCTCATGAATACCATAGATAATTATCACAATACTATAATATATGACAATACTTCATTTGAAAGATGCTAAAATAACGGACTTTCATTGGGCATCTACTCATGAAACTACTTACAGAAAGAAACTATTGAAAGAACTATTTAACATGAAAACGCTTGTTCTTTCTGTCAGATGGAGCCAGAAAATTGTTTATGTGTTTCTGTCATGTGCACTTATGAAACGATTCTGGAATGAATTGACTGTCTACTTAAACACACATCAAATACACAATAATATATTTGGCACTTCATTTGGGCTTAATAAAGTTTCACATACAGCAAAAATATCAAAACTAAGCTTTTCGAAATCCCTTGAACGCGACGTTAAACCTCATTTCACCTCACTGAAACAAAAGCGACAGAACCCGTTTCCATATTCATTAGAAATATGTGCTAAAAGCGGAGTAGTTCGCACTCTCATGAGCAAATGATGATACCAGGTGTTCGCGAAAAGGTGAGCGTATCCTGCCCAACTGTTAGCACCCGCCACAAACGCAGGCAAAGCTATGTTATAACTAAAGTTGTGTGTTTGCTGACGTGTAACAGTAGAACAGTCTTCATTACAGCTGTATAACTTCTGTGAGTGAACTCAGGGCTGCATAATTGAATGTTAGCTGTGAACAAGGTCATCGATTTACGACGGGTTCTAAGCCTCACAGGGAAAGATTCGACCTTACGACATTAAGATGACTGAATTTCAACAAAATCTTCTTCCACAATGATACATGTTTACCAACGATGATGGAGGGACTTTCTTGGCTCTTCAAAAAGTTCTCAACAGCTGCTATGACGTCATCGGTCGCGTCCAAATGGGTTCCGGTTAGGGATTTCTCCACGTTTGGGGACAGATGGAACTCTGAACCAGATCAGGAGAAGAACGCAGATTCCGAAGGGGTTCACAGCCACACATGTGGATTGTAGCGATGGAAGTGACTGATTTGTGCACTTAAGCATTTTTCTAATGGAAGGGCGCACTTATTCCTAGCATCTCACGTCTCTTGGTGTTAATTTCATCCTGTGATCACCTCAAAAGTGCAGCATAATATGCTTCATTTATTTTCTGACCTTTTGGAAGATAGTCCAACATGATGCCACCCTCGGCATCCCAGAACACTGAGACATATCCTTTCCAGCTGATGGGACAGTCTTTGCCTTCATTGGAGGTGTGTTAATGCTTCCACTGTTTTGATTGTTGAGTGGTTTGAAGTGATGAACCCATCCATAATAACAAATCATTGGAAAAAAACTTTCTGGATCAGCTTCTAACAGAACTAGATTATCACGACATATGTGGCTGGTGCGAATTTGATCAGATGTCAGAAGCTTTGGAACCAACGAGCCGATACTTTCCAAAGTGTCTGTGAAATGTCTCCTCTCCCAGGAAATGCTTACTGAAATAGCAATATGATGCTCAGTCATTCGACGCTCGCTCATCACCACAGCGTGGATTCTCTGGGCCATTTCTGGCGTTGCTGATGTCACGGACCTTCCTGGACGGGGGTCGTGTACAAGGTTTCTCTGCCGCGCTTTAAACTCTGATGTGTTTGCGGCTGCATGGGAAGGTGTTGTACTCATATCATCATGGATGATTTTTCATGTGAAGCCCTTTTCTGCAAGTACTTGATCATCACGTTCCTCGTGTTTGTCCATTTTCCAAAGGTAATAGAATCCTGCTTATGTTTCTGACTTGTTTGCTCTTTTTCGTGGATATATGAAACCACGTAATGTCCACAACAAACGGAGCACCTCCATGGTCCAATGAATAGAACATCTGAAGGAGATCTGAAGGTCGGTGTTTCGATCCCCCGGCCACGTCATACCAAAAGACGTTTAGATATGGGAATTGTTGTTTCCCCGCCTGGCGCTCGAAATTAAGGGGAGAAATACAAGGACTGGTCGGCTCGGAGTCCGAGTGAGGTATCCATTTGAAACTGGAGCATGGTATCTCAGTGGGCTATCACGGTAAAAGCGGCATACGTGCAGACGAGTACAAGCAGAATTGTTCTTCAGCAACACATGCTTGTCTTAAGAGGCGACTATACTTGTAAGAAGCGAGTAACGGGATCGGATGGTCAGGTTCGCTGACTAGGGTGATGCATGCCATCGTATCCCAATGGCGAAGATCAATGTGCATGATGACAATCACTGGATTGTCTGGTCCAGACTCGATTATTTATCATTTAACTGGAATATTGCCGAGTGCGGCGTCAAACAACAAACAAACAAACAAACAAAAAGACACACCTGAGCGCGCGCACGCACGCACGCACACACACACAGTCGCTATATAAATGCAATGGTCATGAACTCGACGTTAAACAAAATTTCTAGTAACCTCATAACAAAATATGCCACTATAACGGAATTCCTTCTGTGTGAGGCTCATGACTTATAAGTCAACCCTCGCATATACCAGGCAACTGTATTAAGTTCCATGCTATTGATTGATGCGCCATTCCATTGCGATATGTGCCCTGTATTGATGGAACATGTATGAGCACGTTTTTCAAAAACACCATGGAAAGCTGTCAAGTAGGTTTTAAGTCATCTTCCCGAGGCAAGGGAGTTAACTGACTTTAAAAGTCCAGTTTCGACCCTTGCCGAACTAGGCTGGAATTCCTGGGCCCGATCGTAGCGGCACCACTGGCTATTACGAGTTATGTTCCTTCTATGCCTCTCCTATGGACCAATCAGATTCCACCTCTCGTATCACTTGCATTTGATCTGATCGATAACCAAGATCTATATTGTGACGAAACGGGTCTTACATCGCGAAGTGCATAGAATCACGTGAGCACTTTGATTAAAAATATAAAAAGATTTAGAAAATATCTGTTGACAACGAGCTAGCGGTGCACATGCTTTACAAATCCTGCAGTCGACCGAAATCTGCATGACACTTTACAAACCGGATTTCGATCTCGGTGCGCGATTTTGATTGGACTATGCATAGACTCGTTAGTCCAGCCAAAATCTAACTCCATAATACCAGCCTAGTTCGGCAAGGGTGGAAACTGGACTTTTATTGTCAGTTAACTCACTTGCCTCGGGAAGATGGTTTCAAGTTGATCGTCAGGTTTGGTGCATTACGTTTTTGCAAATATTTCATTTGAGGTTAGGTTGAATTGGCTTAACGTCGCGTTCAAGACTGTTGCACTTATATAACAACGTGCATGCACGTATGTGTGTGGCTATTTGCACTAGTCCGACAAATGCCGATTTTATAGTGCTAGCCCATTGAGATACCATTGCGCAGTTTAACATGAATATCCCACTCAGACACAGTATACTGACTCCGAGCCTACCAGTTCTAATATTAGTCCCCTAATGCCGAGCGTCAGGCAGGGAAACAACAAGTACCATTTTAAACGTCTTTTGGTTTCACACGGCCGGGGATCGAACCCCGGACCTGTCACTCTCCTTTCAGACGCACCCTCCACTAAAGGAATGGCGATAACTGAGTTTTCCTGTCATGTTAGGCTTATATGCCTTATGAAAATATTATTTCGTTTATGTACGTACTTTCAGTGAAAGAAATCGCTTATTGTGGTATTAGTGGTATCAGCAACACAACGGTGACACTTACTTGGCGGTTTATTTTTTATTATGATTGTAACAACCGTTCTAATTTACAACACTCCGTGTCTTTCAGAGACAACATTGCTCGTCTCCAGCAGAGATCAGTATGAAGTCCAAGTCATGGTTCCTCTTTTGCATATCTTGCATATGCGTATCTATGTACCTCTGCTGGAACCTCGGCGCGATGACATCACAGCCACGATTTCGTATATTCTGTCAACAATCCATGAAGGAACTTGGACACAATAGAATGATCGGGAAATTAAGCGAGATGAAAGCAGAGCCACCAATGTCAGCTACTTCAAAGCGTACATTACCCGCTTTCAGCACGACAAGACTTTATTCTTCAAAGACTCGGGATGATGACTTTATACCTAACTCAGAACTATATTCAACTTTAGTAAATGGAAATGACATTAACCTTCATATTGAAAAACACTTCACTATGCTGGCAAACGAGACAAAAGACCCTTTCATCAACCTCCACCGATATTCCTTCACTCATAGTTCAGACAAATGTTCAAGGGGAAGCCTTTTCTTAATAATAGTGGTACATTCTGCTCCCATGAACAAGAATAAGAGGGATCTTATCCGAACATCTTTTGGGTCTGTTGAAAGCTACAGGGACAATCGCCTGGCAGTTGTCTTTTGTTTGGGAGCTGTCAGACAGCAATCTGTGCACGAATCCATAAACAGAGAATCGCAACATTACAATGATATTGTTCAGGGCAATTTCCTGGATAGTTATAAAAGTCTAAACAGAAAACACATCATGGCTATGCACTGGGTCACATTAAACTGTAACCCACGGTATATCCTTAAATTAGACGATGACACCTTTGTTAACCCTTATAGAATTATAGATTTTTTACTAATAGCAAATCCTTTGGGAATGACGATGCATTGTAAAATCATTTCAGGTGATCCGCCAAATAGAAGAAAAAAATCTAAATGGTACACATCGGTATCCCAGTATCCATTTCCAGTCTTGCCACCATTTTGTCTCGGCTTTGCTTATATTACAACACCAACAGCTTGGAGCGCCATGTACAAAGCTTCGGAAACTTACCGTCTCATGGACATGGATGATGTGTATGTAAGTGGTGTGTTGGCCACGAAGGTTGGAGTGGAAAAGAGAAACTTCGAGAACTTGTTGTACAGCTGTCCTACAGATAGTTCCAGGATGACTGAAAGAGCGTTGAATGTCAAAGCAATTGTTTTAGACAGAAGAAACAAATGTAGAGATATTCCCTTTACATTCTGGCCCAAACTGCAGGAAATGAATAACATAGATTAGTGAAATTTCATACTGGAATAGAAGGGATAAAACCAGGTAACAATCGCACATGTAAAGGTTAAACCAGGCGACCAAGATTTCCGTCTTAGCCCTTAGCAAAGGTGAGCATAAAGAACCAAACAAGACGCCTGTTCAGCTTGTCTTGCATTGGAGATTTGAGTGTTCCAGCCATTCGTGATCATCTCTACATGACCAACATGCTGTACAGATATCTGTTTAAGCCGATCTGGCAGCTTGATGCTTGATGTCAGGAGCTGTATAAAACTAACTTCGTGGAATTTTATCATTAAATGCAAACATACACACGGGAGACACAGTAAACAGTCTCTCGCGATGTAGCCAGATACAGAAAGATGTATCTGTTGATGTCTTTAATGTATATACACCTGGAAAGGTGTTATGTATTACCTTTAGAAATAGCTATTTGTTAACATTGTTTCCATTTTCTGAGGAATCTTTGTACACAAAGTGTCATAATCATATTAAAATACAGAAACTGATGATCTAATGATATGGTTTGTGAATGTCCAATGCCAATACTTATTTGACTGCCCTTTCAATAACTTCCCTTGGTTCTGTGCATCATGTTATGTGACCCAGAACTTGAGACACACGACCCGTGAAGACCCGGGGTAGAACAGGTCTTCAGAACCCATGCCTGCTGTAAAAGTTGACAATGCTTGTCGTAAGAGGCTACTAACGGGATTCGGTGGTCAGGCTCGCTGATTTGGTTGATGCATGTCATCGTATCCCAATTGCGTAGATCGGTGCGCATGATATCAATCACTGGATGGTCTGGTCCAGACTCGATTATTTACAGACCGCAGTCATATACCTGGAATATTGCTGAGTGTGGCGTTAAACAAAAAAAACAACTTGCGACACACAACTTTTCAACAGGTACCAGTGGTCGTGTACCCATATATTGTCGTAACTGCTTTCGGGCGTCAAGTGGGACCCTACTACAGTTACCTACACGCATTGTCGTTCCTTGTCATCATGGCCAGTTAAGCCATGACTTTGCAGCTCGCCCTGTCAGCATCAATAGATTGATTGGTCTAACGACGCTTACTCCGAATATTCAGTATGTATACTCACAAAATAAAGAAACGCAACACCCGCTTTATATACTCACATTAGGTTTATTTACTCTCCGTCCATCTAATTATATACGACAGGATCAGACCGACCAGGATCGTCACTAAATGAGAAGAACGTAGAACGATCCGGGTTCGACCCGATCGACTGGAAACCGCGCTCTCCTCTCCAAATGTTGACCCGCCGTGATAATGCTGGAAGAGTGCTAAAAGCGGCGTAAAACCATACTCACTGACCCCTACTGTTGACGGTATCATTTTAAAGTGTTCGGGCCTGGCCTGTCTTTGTCACAGGTCATCATAAATCCTTTTAATTGATTAAGAGCAATATCAGACAATGAACTCGTGTTTGTGTCGTGATCAGAAAACTACCGGAACCTACTAACCGATTAAAGGTGTCTATTGATTAAATGGCGACGACACCACCGAAGCTATCCCGAAATATCCTGTCACTGTAATCGCCCTATTGATTGCCTGCTTGTTTGTGCCAACACTTAGGCTTTCTGTCTACCTCGTGTTTAAAGCTGTAACCATCCAATATAAAAGTTGTCTTTGTTATAATTTTGGGGATGCATTTTTACCTTATAACATCCTCCGCCTGTGGACAAGAGCTGTCAACAACTCGGATGAAGTAAATACTAGGTCAGGTCTGATATGTTAAAATACAATCACAATTAGCACAATTGAAGTAAAACTGGATCGATCATTCCATATATAAAATTGTAACCAATTTCAAAAATGTATGAATACCCGGAAAACAGCGAATATTCTAATTTATCATATAATGGGTAGGTTTCTCGGCAGGATCAAGCCAACGGATAAAAACGATATCCGTTGGGGTCATATGCGGATAGAGATGCAAATATCAAAGGTCAAGTAGGACTTCTTTCACTGTTTATAAACAAACATGGCGTCGCCCTCGTCATTCGGCGATCGAGTCAGAATTAACCATCGGGAGTCTGGATAAACTACAGAGATAATTGCTATCATTATAAAAAGAACAGTCTAATATACTGAAAATCAGTGTCTATCTGTGACGTAGCTGAGGCATTTTATAAGTTTTGGCATCTTTGGAGATATAAATTTCGAAACAATTTTGCGAGGGCACGAGGCCTAGCCAAGCGGGATCAGTAGCCATATCTGTGCTTGTAGACCTCTGCGGCTTGAAACCTTCTCCACAAATCAAAATAGTTGGATTTTGCCGAAATATGTTTGAATTTTTACCTTGCTTCGTTTTGTCGCTGTTTGTACATCTGACTACGTTTCTTAACGTTATGACAGGACAGACCGACTGTCAACAACGTCTGACCGTGGCCATGACGTCTCATAAACTAGGGTTAGAGTAGCTTCCCTTTGACAAAGGGCAGTTACTCTAGCGGACAGACCTATGGATTGCCGCGAAAGGCAATTAAAAACGATTGTTGTTTTGCGTATATGTTGCTTCGCCACTGTATAAGAAACAGATTTCAGTTGGAACTATATTGGCTACTGTCATTGTCCGACTGACACATCACTTACCCTGTGACGTAATAAATATAAATGCGCGCATTCCAGGAAAATTCGCAATGTTTCGGTAATGTTTGTGAGAGAGGGAAAGCGATTTTAAAGCACAGAATTAAAGAATGGCATTATATGATAAAGATATTATCACGCTTGTGTGTTTGGGGATGGTCAATATCCCGTATTAGCAATAAACACTTTGTATTTAGCTCGCCAAGGACCTCTATAGTCAAAATGTACTTACATGCTAAAGAATAAGGGAAATGACCCCATGTTACTTCGCATAACCACAAATCATAAACATCACGATATAGTATTCAAGTACAATATATAATTGATTAAAAGTGATCCACAAATGTCAAATGTCACTGCACATGGCCAAAATATGACACCACCATTCATAAAAGTTCATGTGTCGCTGGTCCCAATCGAATTCACTGGCCCCTTTCTGGTATCAAAATGTCAATTGACCGAACGCTGACCAACGTGAAAAGTTAATGTCTGAACACATGGCCTGTTCACACAGTATGGTCCACGACAGGGGTGTCACTATCATCATTGTATGTCATTATTATATATTAATTCATGTATTTTGCATGATATAAACACACTTGTTTGAATAAACCCACAGCTCTCTCCTCTCTTGTTTCAAGTCTACCTCCAAAAAGGTAATTCCCCATATCGAGGCCTGACAGTTATTTGACCCTTGGCAAAGCTGTCTTAATAGGTTGCGTTATAATTAAATTTAAAAAAATAATATTTTTCGAGTTTCCATTGCAACCGGGCATGTCATATTGGCGGGGAATGAGTATTTCATGCTTGTTATTGTCAAAAATCTATTTTTATCATGTATATTTCTTCAGTTGGTCATTTTTCTGAGGAACCATTGCTTAATCATTATATTACATAATCCCTGTCCCCACACTTTTCCCAGTCCCCACACTCCACCCTCTCCACACACTCCACCCTGTCCCCACATGTCTAGCTGTACCTACTCTCCTCCCTGTCCCCACACTTTTCCCAGTCCCCACACTCCACCCTCTCCCCACACTCCACCCTCTCCCCACGCTCCACCCTGTCCCCACACTCCAACCTCTCCCCACACATCTCCCTCTCCCAACACTCCACCCTCTCCCCACGCTCCACCCTGTCCCCACACTCCAACCTCTCCCCACACATCTCCCTCTCCCAACACTCCACCCTCTCCCCACACTCCACCCTCTCCCCACGCTCCACCCTGTCCCCACACTCCAACCTCTCCCAACACATCTCCCTCTCCCAACACTCCACCCTCTCCCCACACTCCACCCTCTCCCCACGCTCCACCCTGTCCCCACACTCCAACCTCTCCCCACACATCTCCCAGTCCCCACACTCCACCCTCTCCCCACACTCCACCCTCTCCCCACGCTCCACCCTGTCCCCACACTCCAACCTCTCCCCACACATCTCCCTCTCCCAACACTCCACCCTCTCCCCACGCTCCACCCTGTCCCCACACTCCAACCTCTCCCCACACATCTCCCTCTCCCAACACTCCACCCTCTCCCCACACTCCACCCTCTCCCCACGCTCAACCCTGTCTCCACACTCCACCCTGTCCCCACACATCTCCCTGTCCCCACACTCCACCCTGTCCCCACACTCCACCCTGTCCTCATACTCCATCCTCTCCACACACTCCACCCTGTCCCCACATATCTAGCTGTTCCCACACTCCACCCTGTCCCCATACTCCATCCTCTCCACACACTCCACCCTGTCCCCACATGTCTAGCTGTACCTACTCTCCTCCCTGTCCCCACACATCTCCGTCCCCACACATCTCCCTGTCCCCACACCCTACCCTGTCCCCACACTTTTCCCAGTCCCCACACTCCATCCTCCCCCCACACTCCACCCTGTCCCCAAATATCTACCTGTCCCCAGACTCCACCCTGTCCCCACACTTTTCCCAGTCCCCACACTCCACCCTCTCCCCACTCTCCACCCTCTCCCCACACTCCTCCCTGTCCCCACACTCCAGACCTCTCCCCGGATGTCTCCCTGTCCCTACTCTCCTCCCAGTTCCCACACATCTCCCTGTCCCCACACATCTCCCTGTCCCCACATATCACCTTCTCCCCACACTCCACCCTGTCCCCACATATCACCCTCTCCCCACACTCCACCCTGTCCCCACACTCCACCCTGTCCCCAGATGTCTCCCTGTCCCTACTCTCCTCCCAGTTCCCACACATCTCACTGTCCCCACACATCTCCCTGTCCCCACATATCACCTTCTCCCCACACTCCACCCTGTCCCCACATATCACCCTCTCCCCACACTCCACCCTGTCCCCACACTCCACCCTGTCCCCAGATGTCTCCCTGTCCCTACTCTCCTCCCAGTTCCCACACATCTCACTGTCCCCACACATCTCCCTGTCCCCACATATCACCTTCTCCACACACTCCACCCTGTCCCCACATATCACCCTCTCCCCACACTCCACCCTGTCCCCACATATTACCCTCTCCCCACACTCCACCCTGTCCCCACATATCACCCTCTCCCCATACTCCACCCTGTCCCCACACATCTCCCTGTCCCAACATATCTCCCTGTCCCCACACTCCACCCTGTCTCCACATTTCACCCTGTCCCCAGGTGTCTCCCTGTCCCCACACTCCACCCTGTCTCCACACACTTCCCTGTCCCCACATTTCACCCTGTCCCCAGATGTCGCCCTGTCCCCCCACTCCACCCTGTCTCCACACATCTCCCTGTCCCCACACATCACCCTCTCCCTACACTCCACCCTGTCCCCACACTTCTCCTTGTGCCAACTCTCCTTCCTGTCCCCACATATCTTTCTGTCCCCACACTCCACCCTGTCTCCACACATCTCCCTGTCCCCACATATCACCCTCTCCCTACACTCCACCCTGTCCCCACACTTCTCCTTGTGCCAACTCTCCTTCCTGTCCCCACATATCTCTCTGTCCCTACTCTCCTCCCAGTCCCCACACTTCTCCCTGTTCCCACACTTCTCCCTGTCCCCACATATCACCTTCTCCCCACACTCCACCCTGTCCCCACATATCACCCTCTTCCCACACTCCACCCTGTCCCCACATATCACCCTCTCCCCACACTCCACCCTGTCCCAACATATCTACCTGTCCCTACTCTCCTTCCAGTCCCCACACTCCACCCTGTCCCCACACATCACCCTCTCCCCACACTCCACCATGTCCCCACATATCACCCTCTCCCCACACTCCACCCTGTCCCCACATATCACCCTCTCCCCACACTCCACCCTGTCCCCACATATCTACCTGTCCCTACTCTCCTCCCTGTCCCCACACATCTCCCTCTCCCCACACTCCACCATGTCCCCACATATCACCCTGTCCCCACACTCCACTCTGTCCCCACATATCACCCTCTCCCCACACTCCACCCTGTCCCAACATATCTACCTGTCCCTACTCTCCTTCCAGTCCCAGCACATCTCACTGTCCCCACACATCTCCCTCTCCCCACACTCCACCATGTCCCCACATATCACCCTGTCCCCACACTCCACCCTGTCCCCACATATCACCCTCTCCCCACACTCCACCCTGTCCCCACATATCTACCTGTCCCTACTCTCCTCCCTGTCCCCACACATCTCCCTGTCCCCACACTCCACCCTCTCCCCACACTCCTCCCTGTCCCCACATTCCACTCTGTCCCCACATATCACCCTCTCCCCACACTCCACCCTGTCCCAACATATCTACCTGTCCCTACTCTCCTTCCAGTCCCAGCACATCTTACTGTCCCCACACATCTCCCTCTCCCCACACTCCACCATGTCCCCACATATCACCCTGTCCCCACACTCCACCCTGTCCCCACATATCACCCTCTCCCCACACTCCACCCTGTCCCCACATATCTACCTGTCCCTACTCTCCTCCCTGTCCCCACACATCTCCCTGTCCCCACACTCCACCCTCTCCCCACACTCCTCCCTGTCCCCACACTCCACTCTGTCCCCACATATAACCCTCTCCCCACGCTCCACCCTGTCCCCACATATCTACCTGTCCCTACTCTCCTCCCAGTTCCCACACATCTCACTGTCCCCACACATCTCCCCGTCCCCACACATCACCCTCTCCCCACGCTCCTCCCTGTCCCCACATATCACCCTCTACCCACACTCCACCCTCTCCCCACACTTCTCTTTGTGCCAACTCTCCTTCCTGTCCCCACATATCTCTCTGTCCCAACACTCCTCCCAGTCCCCACACTTCTCCCTGTTCCCACACTTCTCCCTGTCCCCACATATCTCCCTCTCCCCACACTTCACCCTGTCCCCACATATCACCCTCTCCCCATACTCCACCCTGTCCCCACATATCTACCTGTCCCTACTCTCCTCCCTGTCCCCACATATAACCCTCTCCCCACACTCCACCCTCTCCCCACATATCACCCTTTCCCCACACTCCACCCTGTCCCCACACATCACCCTCTCCCCACACTCCACCCTGTCCCCACATATCTACCTGCCCCTACTCTCCTCCCTGTCCCCACACTCCACCCTGTCCCCACATATCTACCTGTCCCTACTCTCTTCCCTGTCCCCACATATCTCCCTGACCCCACACTCCACCCTGTCCCCACACACCTCCCAGTCCCCACACTTCTCCCTCTCCCCACACATCTCCCCGTCCCCACACATCACCCTCTCCCCACGCTCCTCCCTGTCCCCACATATCACCCTCTACCCACACTCCACCCTCTCCCCACACTTCTCCTTGTGCCAACTCTCCTCCCTGTCCCCACATATAACCCTCTCCCCACACTCCACCCTCTCCCCACATATCACCCTTTCCCCACACTCCACCCTGTCCCCACATATCACCCTCTCCCCACACTCCACCCTGTCCCCACATATCTACCTGCCCCTACTCTCCTCCCTGTCCCCACACTCCACCCTGTCCCCACATATCTACCTGTCCCTACTCTCCTCCCTGTCCCCACACATATCCCTGTCCCCACACATCACCCTCTTCCCACACTCTACCCTGTCCCCACATATCACCCTCTCCCCACACTCCACCCTGTCCCCACATATCACCCTCTCCCCACACTCCACCCTGTCCCCACATATCACACTCTCCCCACGCTCCACCCTGTCCCCACATATCTACCTGTCCCTACTCTCCTCCCTGTCCCCACACATCACCCTCTCCCTACACTCCACCCTATCCCGACATATCTACCTTTCCCTACTCTCCTCCCTGTCCTGTCACTTCACCTTGTCCCCTCTGATCTCCCTGTTTCACACACTACAATCTCAACACAAATTTATCTGTCCCTACTCTCCTCCCTGTCCTCACATTTCTCTCTGTCCTCACACTGCCCCCGATCCCTACACACCTCCCTGTCCCCACTCTCCACCCTGTCCCCACACACCTCCCTGTCCCCACTCTCCACCCTGTCCCCACACACCTCCCTGTCCCCACACTCCACCCTGTCCCCACTCTCCACCCTGTCCCCACTCTCCACCCTGTCGCCACTCTCTTCCCTGTCCTCACATATCTCCCCATCCCCACATATCTAGCTGTCCCTACTCCCCCCCTGTCCCCACATATCTCCCTGTCCCCACACTCCACCCTCTCCCCACACTCCTCCCAGTCCCCACACTCCACCTTGTCCCAAAACTCTACCCTGTCCCCACATGTCTACCAGTCCCCACACTCCACTCTGTCCCCCCTCCTCCCAGTCCCCTAACCCCCCCCCCCCCCCCTCTCCCCACCTATCTTCCTGTCCCCACATATCTCCCTATACCCACACTCCACCTTGTCCCCACACATCCCCCTGTCCTCACTGTCCTCCTTGTCCCCACTCTCCTCCCTGTCTTCACACTTCCCCCCTGTCCTCACTGTCCTCCCTGTCCCCACTCTCCTCCTTGTCCTCACACTTCCCACTGTCCTCACTCTCCCCCTGTCCTCGCTGTCCTCCCTGTCTTCACACTTCCCCTTGTCTCCCCGCTTCTCCTGTCTTCACACTTCCCCCGACCTCACTGTCCTCCCTGTCCCCACTCTCCTCCTTGTCATCACACGTCCCCTTGTCCTCACACGTTCCCCTGTCCTCACTCTCCCCCTGTCCTCACTCTCCCCCTGTCCTCACTGCCCCCCCCCCCCCCCCCCGCCCCCCGTCCCCACGCTCCTCCCTGTCCCCGCTCTCTCTCCTTGTCCTCACACTTTCCCCTGTCCCCCTCCCCCCTCCCCCTGTCCTCACTGTCCTCCCTTTCCCTGTTCTCACTCTCCCCCTGTCCTCACACTTCCCCCTGTCGTCACTGTCCTCCCTGTCTCCACGCTCCCCCTGTCCTCACACTTCCCCCTGTCGTCACTGTCCTCCCTGTCTCCACGCTCCCCCTGTCCTCACACTTCCCCCTGTCGTCACTGTCCTCCCTGTCTCCACGCTCCCCCTGTCCTCACACTTCCCCCTGTTCTCACACACCTCCTGTCCTCACTGTCCTCCCGGTCTCCACGCTCCCCCTGTCCCCACACTTCCCCCTGTTCTCACTCTCCTCCCTGTCCCCACACTTCCCCCTGTTCTCACTCTCCTCCCTGTCTTCACACTTCCCCCTGTTCCCCCTGTCCACACACTTCCGCCTGACCTCACTGTCCTCCCTGTCTCCACGCTCCTCCTGTCCTCACACTTCCCCCTGTTCTCACACACCTCCTGTCCTCACTGTCCTCCCTGTCTCCACGCTCCCCCTGTCCCCACACTTCCCCCTGTTCTCACTCTCCTCCCTGTCTTCACACTTCCCCCTGTTCCCCCTGTCCACACACTTCCCCCTGTTCTCACTCTCCTCCCTGTCTTCACACTTCCCCCTGTTCCCCCTGTCCACACACTTCCCTCTGTTCTCACTCTCCTCCCTGTCTTCACACTTCCCCCTGTTCCCCCTGTCCACACACTTCCCCCTGTTCTCACTCTCCTCCCTGTCTTCACACTTCCCCCTGTTCCCCCTGTCCACACACTTCCCCCTGTTCTCACTCTCCTCCCTGTCTTCACACTTCCCCCTGTTCCCCCTGTCCACACACTTCCCTCTGTTCTCACTCTCCTCCCTGTCTTCACACTTCCCCCTGTTCCCCCTGTCCACACACTTCCGCCTGACCTCACTGTCCTCCCGGTCTCCACGCTCCCCCTGTCCCCACACTTCCCCCTGTTCTCACTCTCCTCCCTGTCTTCACACTTCCCCCTGTTCCCCCTGTCCACACACTTCCCCCTGTTCTCACTCTCCTCCCTGTCTTCACACTTCCCCCTGTTCCCCCTGTCCACACACTTCCCTCTGTTCTCACTCTCCTCCCTGTCTTCACACTTCCCCCTGTTCCCCCTGTCCACACACTTCCCCCTGTTCTCACTCTCCTCCCTGTCTTCACACTTCCCCCTGTTCCCCCTGTCCACACACTTCCCCCTGTTCTCACTCTCCTCCCTGTCTTCACACTTCCCCCTGTTCCCCCTGTCCACACACTTCCCTCTGTTCTCACTCTCCTCCCTGTCTTCACACTTCCCCCTGTTCCCCCTGTCCACACACTTCCCCCTGTTCTCACTCTCCTCCCTGTCTTCACACTTCCCCCTGTTCCCCCTGTCCACACACTTCCCCCTGTTCTCACTCTCCTCCCTGTCTTCACACTTCCCCCTGTTCCCCCTGTCCACACACTTCCCTCTGTTCTCACTCTCCTCCCTGTCTTCACACTTCCCCCTGTTCCCCCTGTCCACACACTTCCGCCTGACCTCACTGTCCTCCCGGTCTCCACGCTCCCCCTGTCCCCACACTTCCCCCTGTTCTCACTCTCCTCCCTGTCCCCACACTTCCCCCTGTTCTCACTCTCCTCCCTGTCCCCACACTTCCCCCTGTTCTCACTCTCCTCCCTGTCTTCACACTTCCCCCTGTTCCCCCTGTCCCCACACTTCCCTCTGTTCTCACTCTCCTCCTTGTCTTCACACTTCCCCCTGTTCCCCCTGTCTCCACGCTCCTCCTGTCCTCACAGTCCTCCCTGTCTCCACGCTCCTCCTTGCCCTCACACTTCCCCCTGTTCTCACTCTCCTCCCTGTCTTCACGCTCCCCCCGTCCTCACCCCCCCCCCCCCCCGTCCTCACTGTCCTCCCTGTCTCCACGCTCTTCCTGTCATCACACTCCTGTCCACACACTTCCCCCTGTCCTCACTGTCCTCCTTGCCCCCACTCTCCTCCCCATCACCACTCTCCTTCATATAAGATACAGCTGTGTAAGGGACAGATGACCCTTGTTGCGGATTTTGAACATACTTCTTCTAACAATAAACATATTTGAGGTATTGAGATGGTTTGTTCTCACTTTGCCGGCAGACTGGGGGATTTAAAACAAACGGTTCGGGCATTTCAAAGCTATAGTCTGTTCCAGGATGAACAGTGTGATCCAGCCAAGCCTTGGCAATAAGGAGTATTATTTATTTCATCATAAATTGATATCCATTTTTATAATAAATTACACTATTTTATAAATACTGCCTCACCCAGTAAGTGTCTTTGCAAAGTGGCAAATACACTGGTCGACGCTTTATCTATTCCTAATTCTGACGTTGGGCAGAGTTTAGTGTACGAGCGTACAATGGGCTAGACTAACATTTAGTCTCTGAAATCTTATATTACACAATATCCTTCTTGACTCTAAAAATAAAAAAATTCCCTATGCTGATTTCAGAGAGCTAGCTTGAGCTGGCTAGACTTGCTTTTGTATGCATTTCTAGATTATTATTTTTTCATAAAATAAATATATTCCACGGTCATGGTGCAGGACTAACAATGGGCACAAGTTGCGTTATAGGTAGAGTATGTCAAGACAATTAAACTCTCTATGCATGCCTCAGTATTCACAGGAGTCTGGAACTAACTATAGGCTTAATCACTAGTGTTGCAGGGATTATCTCGGTCTGATGGGGTTTTGTTACGAGAAAAATACCAGCCGGCAAAGGAGAACAGAACACCCCATTGAGATAGCCAGCATGGAGAATCTGGGTTTGCTATGCTTGGCTGGGTTTTATAGAATACCCCCTGATCAAGTTTAAATGGAATAGTTGCATGATAGGGGGTTTGCGTTTGTGTAAGATCTTCAACAATAAACAACAAACTCATCTGTAAGTCTAGGCATGCGCTCTTACTGTTCTTCAAACAACAATTAAGATTCCATGAAAGTAATATGCATGTATTAAACATTGCGTAACCAGTCGTTGTACAGCTATGTCTGAGTTTAACCAGAATGAATCAGAGCATATCTTTCCAAAAATCTACACGTATGAATTTGCTACTACAAGGGTAGCTGAACTCGTCAAAGTCGTTTCTCGGCGAGATGAAAAGTCGGATTCAATTCATTGAACGAGTCACGCGAGTGTGTTTTGGGATGGTAAATATTGAACATTGAACATCGCAAGCTTTCCTGGAATGTGCGTATTAATCTGTATCATGTCAGGAGGTGAGTAATTTGTCTGTCGAACATTTCCAACAGGCAATATAGTTTCATTTGAAACCTGTGTTTTAGACAGTGGCCTAACGACATATTGTCAAAATAACTATTGCCCACACATAGCGTTTCTAACTGACTTTCGCTCGTCACGCGAAAGACCTTTCTCCCTTGTTCATCATATCAACTTCTAAACTTCTAATTTAAAGAAGTTATAACAATAATCGGTGAGTGTAGTGTAAACAAGCGGTAGGTCTTGAGACGTATTATTGATTCCTTATGTCTTATTAGAAAAAAATGTTGTGTTTACTTTAGTTGTCTACCGTTCAGTGAGGAATTGGTGGAGATGTTGCCATCAATGTGTTGTTGTTACCGCAGTTACAGATAGTGTTGCAGACAAGTGTAATTATGATATCCCCAGTCCTGCAAAGATCTGCTGATCGTAGGTTCGTATCCCAGATCATGATTTGGATCTGCGGGAACAACACACCTGCTTATGCGCTCGCTAATATGTGTGCGAGCTATATTGTTACAGTGCATATATTTCATTACACTTTTTATATTTTTAACAAATTAAACTTAAACTAGAAAATTCGAAAATTCGAAAGTCGCTAGACCAGTATTTCTCGTTTTTATCGCCACTGGTCGACCATGACGGCTGCTCCTTGGCAAGCTCATTCACGCGAACAGTAAATTACGTAATCATAGATAAAGTCGGCGCGTTCGTCCGGCCCTTGTTCTATTGATAATGTTTGATAAACTGATTCTGATTCTGATAATGTTTGATAATGTTTGGAATGTCGAGCGCCCACGGAGATGAATAGAGGTTACCACGCGAGTGTGTTTGGTGATGGTAAATATCCTGCATTAGGAATAAACATAGTATTTAGAGAGCATTGGCGAGCTAAATACATAGTGCTTATTACTAATACACACTGGACGGGAAAACGATGCTTTTTGCTCCCCCTTGTACAACTGTTAACAGACAATCAGATGGCGCTGGTCCCCCGACGCACGTGATGCCCAAGGCTTCCCTTAGGGAGCATTAGGTTTCGTATCTCTGGCATGCCTTGCTCAAATGACATCACTAATGGGTCGTTTGGTCGGATTTAAAGGGGCACTGATCTAAAGCAATTCCCCGGGACTGGTTGTTGCCTTTGTTGTTGTTTTTTCCCAGTGAGTACCCGGATGTATAGCAGAAATCTAGACTAGTTCCGTAGTTCGCGACCTCTGCTGCGCCATTCGTGAGCGCATTAGTCATTTTTATGGGTAGTAATAAGGGCGTATGGTCACATTGATCAACAAAAGGAAGGTTTTCGAGATAATAAGGAAATGTAGGTATCGTTGTGGGTAGCATCGGTAATGGTGACGAAGTTTTGATAAGTCACTAGCTTGGTAATTTTGCGATTTTCGTTTACACTATTTTGACTTGCAACACAAAGTAACTATTTCACCTGAGCATTGAAAATGTCACGTTGAAAAGTACATTTCTATGTTGTATGGCTTCTAATCCTACATAATAATCTGTTGTGGTGTTTTAGGCCCTTTTGATCGTCTTAATCAATTTTAGTCGATCTGGACAGATCTTTCAGTCAAAATGACTGAAATGTTTACACATTTTATAAATTGCCTGAGAGAATCACATTTTACAAATTGACGGTAATATATACACGATGACAAGGGAAAAGACTTGTGAAAACAACGTCTATCGCGCATTGAAGAATTTCCCAACCAAGCCGTAGAGGAACAAGAACGAATCGGTTCAATGCTACAGCAAATGAAGGAAAACAAAATGCAAATACCATAATTACAACCTACCAAATTTATGTGTATAATTTTAGGCAGCTTCCTTGTTCGAGGAATGTATCCGTGAATATCCACACAAAGGAATAATATCCCACTCGTCTGCAGCTGTACAAAGAAACTTATTCGATGTCCAATCAAATATTTTGAAAGATATATATCGTTTCGGGATATTATAACCCGTGTTCGTTTCTCAACTGATCACTTGGATTGTTTCAGGTGTTTCACATAGGTGTCAAGTCTCAAGGGTCGGCTGAGAAAGCCCACGTGACAACTATTTTCATAACGTCCACGGTTCCTAAAAAATCCATTGAGTGATAGATAACAATGAGCAATCAATCAACGTATTATCAGTTAACCCTTTGAACAAAGTATGTTGTTTTTACATTGGCACTTCACGCCATGATATGAGTGCATTCCTTTTGTTTTAGTAAATCTAGACATGTAAACACTCACTTTTGACATATCCACTGCGCAAGATAACAGTGATTAATCAATCAACGTACTTTCTGTTAATCCTTTGATGACTAGGAACGATCCGTTGATTTACAAAAAAAGGAAATCAACTGATCATTCACCTCTTGCTGGGCTGGCACGTGCATATTACATAACACACATTTCACCTCACTTCAAACCTGGATTTAGATTGAATAATTACCCCAGACACAATAAATGCCAAATGGGAACCTTTGTCAGGTAATCTGGGTGGCGCTACCACTAATTATACCTGTAATAAATTCATTAACTGAGCATCAAGTGAATGACGACAAATACACAAGTATAGGGTTATACCAGAAAACGTGGACAACAAGGGAGTAGTAATCGTATTATCGACGCAATCCGAAATCCGAAAATGCTTTCACTGCATGGATACTATTTATATTATTATTAAACTATAACCATCTGGGGTATTTCCCAATGACGACATCCGATGAGCTCCGCCGTTCTTTTTGTCTGTTTCTTCAGGCTGAAGAAATTAATTTACATGCGCCCCTTGTCGAAATCTTGTAGGAGATAGTAAGTCCTACTTAAGAGATAGTAAGTCTTACGTAGGCGATACTAAGTCCTACGTAGAAGATAATAAGTCCTACGTAGGAGATACTTAGACAACAAAAAATTCACCGTGGCCCTACTTCGCTTCCGTAGAACATCATAGAAGGAGAGGCACCCAGGAATCTTACAGTGGCATCAGGACTCATTAAGATGTTCAACTGGTCAGCAGGTGAGGGTTGCGGAAAATTACGATAGACTTCAGTTACAGATCTCCATAACGAATATCTAAAGTGTGAATAAATAAAAGTCATCTTCAGCGGGACGGTATTTGGAGATGGATTAGCATATGAACAATGATTCTCTTTAGGTAGCCAGTGCAGCGTATGATTTTATTGATAATGGTAATATGCACAGAGCGGATTAAATGAGGATCCACGAAGTTCGATCTAGTAGAAGTGTGTCATCAAGCCGCACAACATTGGCCTTTGACTGACTGTGGCGTTAAAACACACTCATTAATTTACTTATATGGGGAACTGAATGTTCATCAATTGTTATGGATTGTCGCGGAGCTGTGATCCAGAGAACAGGTTGCCATTAAATAAGAATAAAGTTACCAGAAAAAAGGGTATAACCTAGCCAATAAGCTTCCCTCAGTAACACCAGAGTAAGTCAGTACAAGACTGAAAACTGCCCCCATAATTATGTGTTTACAGACCAGTCGGGTAGTGCTACATGTATATTGTGAAAACACAACTGTTTAAGTGTTCTATCTTCACTGAACAAATAATGACCTGTGCTTGTCTATAGTGTTAACATTCAAATACATGATATCTGTATCCGGAGGGGGAGCATGAGCGGATACAGAGTATAAATTACCACCAAAGACAATAAATAGATCTTAATTGTGAGAATGTATGATGTATTGTCTCTAAATTGGGTCGAACGGCGTAAGCTCTACGTTTCTATTGGTAATAATGACAAGACAATGATTTTTTTAATTACACAGGTTACGGTATTAGCACGGTATGCATAGAGTTGGTGAAATAGTTCATGAAACTATTTCCGTAGAAAACTAAAATCACTGAACTCTTATATCTTTATCGAAAAGGAATGAGTTGGTTAAGGCTGACGTAAAACGGCTCAAAAATCGTGCTGCCAGAAGGTTATAATCAAGTATGTTTTTCTCGACTAGCCTCCCATTCACTGGCCATTCACTGGCGCAGGTTTTGACCATCATCTAAAACCGTCATTAAAATAAACTCTTGTTAGGCAATACTGATACTATTCTATTACCACCTGCTTTTGTGTAGTCAACTTGGACAGCCTAGTGCAGATAACAGAGACCGACATTACAACTTCAAAGTAATTGTTTTTGTGATAAGAGTAGAGCTGTAGGGGTATATAACTCCTTGGGTGTTGGTCCTCAGCAGGCTTGCCCTCATTTCGCCTACAATAATTCAAATGCTTAATTGCCTCACCCCTATTATATGAATGGGCATTGTCCATCTTAGGCTGTTAACTAATCCAAGCTCTAATCTAATCCAAGCGGCATGGAGGTTTAAAGTGAAGTTTTTACAACCTATGACAACTTCTCACAACTCTTGTTTGACTTGGTCATTCTGTTAATCCTTAGTTGTTTTGAATGTGCAAGTAAATCTTGTTTAGTAAATAAATCTTATTTAATAATTAAGGTGTAAAGAAGCCTATCATCGCTTCTCACATTGTTTGTTATTGTTACAAATTGGTTAGTTCTTAGTATTGGTTTAATTAAAGGAAATAAGATGTCTGCTCAATTGTTGAACTGTTATTGTTGTTATTATTGCATTGGTATATATGTACCTGACCTATCAGCTTACTATCCCGCAGATCTAGCCCAAAGTACTCAATGGGAAGTGCACGACGTCCCGCTAGGTAGTGACCACTTCCCCATAAACATAACCATAGGAAATACAAACGTACCAATCCAAACAGAAAACCAAGAACCAAAATTCCATTACAATAAAGCTAACTGGGACCAATTCCAAGATATCTGCAACGAAGCTAACCTAAACGAAATAGAAAATAATGATCCAGAAACCTATTGTAAAAACCTAACAGACTATATAATAAACGCAGCCAAAACCTCCATCCCCTTCAAAACATCTAAGACAGGCAAACCGACGGTACCATGGTGGAATGAGGAAATAGAACAGACTAGACGAAAACGTAAATCAGCCTTCAATAAAGCAAAACGCGACTACAAATATTTAAACATAGCCCACGAACTAAACCACCAGGTTCAAAAACTAGTCCAAATAGCCAAAAGTAGAGACTGGAAAAAATTCTGCGAAGGTATAAATAACCGTACAGATGCCAGAACGGTCTGGCGCAAAATCCACGCCATCAGAGGCTTAAAACGACATAAAAAAAACCCCTAACATTGACAACTCAACCAACCCCGCCCAAAAACCAAATAATCTCGCCAACCACTTTTCGGCCGTTAGCAGTAACACCAACTTCAGTAAAAAATTCCAAGATAAACTTAAAACAGAAAACAAACCCACAAAAGAACCAAACAATAACAATCTAGAAATAAATCAACCCTACACAATGGAGGAGCTCCTCTACGTAATCCAAAACAGGAAAAAGGGCACAGCCCCAGGATTAGACCTAACTTCTTACCAAATAATTAAAAAACTCCCCCTAAAACTACTCCAGGCACTACTCAAACTATACAATCTCATCTACCTAAACGGACAGGTTCCTACTCCCTGGAAACAGGCCCTAGTCATACCAATCCCTAAACCTAATAAACCAGCTAATCAAGCTAACTCATATAGACCAATATCCCTAACTTCAAACTTATGTAAAGTAATGGAATCAATGGCTAAAAATAGATTACAACATTACTTAACCCAAAATAACATCATAAACCCAGATCAAAGCGGTTTCACTCCTGGCCGCTCAACCCTAGATAACCTCACCCGACTAGAACAAGATATTAAGACAGGACAGCTAAATAAACAATATACCACAGGCATCTTCTTAGACTTCTCTAAAGCTTTCGACATGGTATGGCACGATGGGCTAATACAAAAACTTAAAAAAATAGGACTCAAAGGTCAGATAATAAACTACATCCAGGACTTCCTAAACAATCGTAAAATAACCGTGGGTATAGACCAAACTCTATCGGACCAATGTCCCCTAGAAAATGGTACTCCACAGGGCAGTATCCTCAGCCCCACCCTCTTCAATATAATGATAAACGATCTATTCGAGGGCCTATCCCCTAAAGTAAACACATCAAAATTCGCGGATGATGGAGCCATCTAGATCCGCACTAAAAGCATGAACATGGTCCAAAATGTACTCCAAAAATCTCTTAATAAAATACAACAGTGGGCTGACAAATGGGGCTTCTCCCTTAACTCAGAAAAAACAACAGGAATAGTATTCAAACATAAAAACATGAAACCCGCCTCCCCAATCCTCCAGCTAAACAATCAAACAATCAAATTTCAAAAACAAACCAAATTCTTAGGACTTATTTTCGATGAACATCTCACCTGGGATGCTCACATCCAAAACCTAACAACTAAATGCAGTAAAGACCTAAACACCCTAAGATGCCTAACTGGTTCTAACTGGGGAGCATCCAAAGATACCCTCCTCTCTCTCTACATATCACTAATTAGATCAAAACTAGACTACGGCTGCGCCATATACAACACCCTAAACAACTCTCTATCTAAAAAACTTGACTCAATACAATATCAGGCTCTCAAACTAATTACACGCACCCAACATGGCACCTCCTACACCTCACTTCAGGCCTTAACAGGAGAAATGCCACTAAGTCTACGCAGGGAACAGCTAAGCTTAAATTTCTGGGCCGCGTCCCAATCAAACCCTCTCATCCAAAACTTAATAAACCAAAACATCAGCCCAAAAAAACAAGCTCTAGCTCGTAAACACCCCTTACTTACCCCAATATCCCAAAGAATAACAAACTACCTAAATGAACACCAAATTAAAAATCTAAAACAAAACTGCAAACAATCAAATATCTTCACCCCTAAACTTAAAATACCAAAAATAGACACAACACTAGCTAGCCAAATAAATAAACAAACCGACCCAAACATAGCTAAAACTACCACACTAGCATACATACACGAAAATTGGCCAAATTGGTGTCACATTTACACGGACGGATCCTCAGATCCGACCTCCAAACACACAGGTTTCGGAGTCCATACCACACAACCAACTAAAACCACACAATCCTTCCGACTCCCAAACAACCAATCAATATTCACGGCAGAACTAATGGGCATGGCCACAGCCCTCCATCATCAAGAATCCAAAAACCACAAAAAAAATCCTAATACTTACCGACTCCCTAAGTGGACTGCAAGCCCTCCAAAACAAAAATACCAAAAACCGACCTAAATTAATAAATCAAATACTTAAAAGCTCCAACGACCTAACTAAGGCAGGCAAACAAATAACCTTCTTGTGGATACCCGCCCACGTAGGAATATACGGTAATGAAAACGCCGATAAAGCAGCTAAACTATCCCTCAAAATCCCAGAAATAAGCTTAAACTTACCCATCTCAAAATCAGAAATTAAAAGTGTAAACAAGCAAAAAATCACCAAAAAATGGCATAACCTATATCTAAACTCAAATAGCCAAATCAAAAAAGTGCTCAGCAAACCACTGACCAAACCAAAAATTCTCCATCCATCCAAAAAAATCGACAGAGTAATCACTAAACTCCAAACAGGACACACCAACCTAAATAACCACCTAAAAAATTTTAAAAAACACACTACAGGTAACTGCCCACACTGCAAACAACCAGAAACCCCAGAACACGCACTCATCCACTGCACACACTACCTAACACATCGAACCGCATTACAAACCACCCTCAATCTAAACAAGGCTCTAACTCTAGAAGCAATACTAAACCCACAAAATAAACTAGAAAACTTCAAGGCCTTAGGCGTATTCTTAATCAAAACGGAACTAATAAAACGCATCTAAAAACACAATAACTCACCAAATCAAAATCACATAAACAAACAAACATCCACCATACCCAGCTCCCTTAGTTCTCCTCCCCAATCCCATCGGCATCTATTCCAAATCTCAAAATTCCCAAATTCTATATAAGCAACCCCTAAAACCCCCCTCTTGGGTTGCACAGACCACCTTCGCCCCTTTCGGAAACACATTAAATGGCCTGGCCGGGCCCGTGTGCGAAATACGCATCAGTCGGAAAGCGCACGTTAAATCTCCAAAGTAAGTAAGTAAGTAAGCTTACTATCCGTGTGCGACATACGCTTGCAGTCGGAAAGCGCACGTTAAATCTCCAATATAAGTAAGTAAGCTTACTAGTCAGCATCAAAATGGCAAATCTCCAGAGAGCGGAGTTTGTAACATCACAAAGACGTGGCCAGCAAGTACTTTATGCAGGCTATAGATACAGACTGGATGTCAAGCGTCAAGTTGCTGTTCACTGGAAGTGTGTCCACACAAGAAAAACTGTAATGAAATTCCTTGATGCCGTTGGATATGTACTAAAGCTACAGTATGAGTCATTATTATTACTGCATAATATAAATATCAGCTATTAAACAATGTATGGATACTTTTTTTAGTATTAAACTATAACCATCTGGGGTATTTCCAAATGACGACATCCGATGAGCTCCGTCGTTCTTTTTGTCTGTTTGTTCAGGCTGAAGAAATTAATTAACATGCGCCCTTTGTCGAAATATTTAAAGATCACAGTTAACCAATCAGTGTTTATGCAAAAATGCGTAAAACCAATATTGCCTCCAGCCTCCAAGTTTATTTAGCTGTCCTTGCAGACGGTAGCCCAGTCTCTGGTCACGCTGAGTTGCGTTGCGTATCATCCGGGTACTCACTGGGAAAAAACAATAACAAAGGCAACAACCAGTCCCGGGGAATTGCGTTAGATCAGTGCTCCTTTAAGATTGTCTTGTCTGTTTAACCTTCTTTTGGGTCAGTTCATTATTTTAGAGATAACACAGCACTTGACTTATGTGCAGTCAGCTGTAAATTTGTTTTGAAAAGGCTGTAGGCGAAATGAGGTGTAGGCGAAATGAGGACAGGCCCCTCAGCACACTTGCTTGAATAAACCCTAAGGACCTCACAGCTCCCTTCTCTCTTGTTTCAAGGTAAGAAACATTTAAATATTCCTATTTTATGACTAAACTTCTTATTTCATTGTTATTATTGTCTAGAAAATGTTATAGTTAAGTTGAATCAGTACTGCCATATTGTAACTCTCAATCTACTGTGTACAAGTTCTAAATGACTGCTCATTATATATATTATTTACCGTTTAATACACAGTAACTTCCCAGTGTTGTTTGAAGTGTAATGCGTCGTGGGCTCCTCCAGTTTATGTGTCATTAATATGCGGCACCAATAGTTCTCTCCTATATTTCGACATCCATGATTATTTTCCCCTTCTATGTCTAACATCATCTGTTCAAAATACCAGATGCATATACAGTTTATATTTCCGTGTAGTAGAGAAGCGTACATGTAGCTTAGGCACAAAACGGTTCCTAGAGTTAACACTCAAGCAAGATTTATTCTATACGTAGGTCGGTTATTCCATATTTTCCGACAGTCCACCGATCAAAGGTTATATGAGCAGCTTTACCTTCAGTGTGCGCTTACAGAATAGGCTATAACAACGCATTCTATATTTCTTAGGTTTTATCCTCATTAAGTAAGTATTTGAATATATTGTAAAGAGTCCCGTCCCTCATATAGTTACATACGCTACAACACAGCCTATACCACAATTCCATTACCGTAGTCATTTAAATACTGTTATAGTCATCTTTTATACTTCATGAACTATTTCATCAACTCTATGCATACCGTGCTAATACCGTAACCTGTGTAATTAAAAGATCACAATTAAGATCTATTTATTGTCTTTGGTGGTAATTTATACGTTGTATCCGCCCATGCTCCCCCTCCGGATACAGATATCATGTATTTGAATGTTAACACCTAAAGACAATCACACGTCATTATTTGTTCAGTGAAGATAGAACACTTAAACGTTTATTAGTAACTTTCAACAGTTGTGTTTTCACAATATACATGTAGCACTACCCGACTGGTCTGTAACACATAATTATGGGGGCAGTCTTCAGTCTTGTACTGACTTACTCTGGTGTTACTGAGGGAAGCTTACTGGCTAGGTTATACCCTTTTTTCTGGTAACTTTATTCTTATTTAATGGTAACCTGTTCTCTGGATCACAGCTCCGCGACAATCCATAACAATTGATGAACATTCAGTTCCCCATATAAGTAAATTAATGAGTGTGCTTTAACGCCACAGTCAGTCAAAGGCCAATGTTGTGCGGCTTGATGACACACTTCTACTAGATCGAACTTCGTGGATCCTCATTTAATCCGCTCTGTGCATATTACCATTATCAATAAAATCATACGCGGCACTGGCTACCTAAAGAGAATCATTGTTCATATGCTAATCCATCTCCAAATACCGTCCCGCTGAAGATGACTTTTATTTATTCACACTTTAGATATTCGTTATGGAGATCTGTAACTGAAGTCTATCGTAATTTTCCGCAACCCTCACCTGCTGACCAGTTGAACATCTTAATGAGTCCTGATGCCACTGTAAGATTCCTGGGTGCCTCTCCTTCTATGATGTTCTACGGAAGCGTAGTAGGGCCACGGTGAATTTTTTGTTGTCTAAGTATCTCCTACGTAGGACTTATTATCTTCTACGTAGGACTTAGTATCGCCTACGTAAGACTTACTATCTCCTAAGCAGGACTTACTATCTCCTACAAGATTTCGACAAGGGGCGCATGTAAATTAATTTCTTCAGCCTGAAGAAACAGACAAAAAGAACGGCGGAGCTCATCGGATGTCGTCATTGGGAAATACCCCAGATGGTTATAGTTTAATAATAATAATATAAATAGTATCCATGCAGTGAAAGCATTTTCGGATTTCGGATTGCGTCGATAATACGATTACTACTCCCTTGTTGTCCACGTTTTCTGGTATAACCCTATACTTGTGTATTTGTCGTCATTCACTTGATGCTCAGTTAATGAATTTATTACAGGTATAATTAGTGGTAGCACCACCCAGATTACCTGACAAAGGTTCCCATTTGGCATTTATTGTGTCTGGGGTAATTATTCAATCTAAATCCAGGTTTGAAGTGAGGTGAAATGTGTGTTATGTAATATGCACGTGCCAGCCCAGCAAGAGGTGAATGATCAGTTGATTTCCTTTTTTTGTAAATCAACGGATCGTTCCTAGTCATCAAAGGATTAACAGAAAGTACGTTGATTGATTAATCACTGTTATCTCACTGCAAACACGAAAACGTCGTTTTTTTCCGTATATGGTCATTGGACGGAAAAACGACTAAAAATTCATTAAAATTGATTAATTGGTCAGCGTCTAGAAAGTGTCCAGAAAAGGGTCGAGTTTTTCAAGCGTAAAATGGACGGAAAAACGATGCTTTTTGCTCCGCCTTGTACAACTGTTAACGGCCAATCAGATGGCGCTGGTCCCCCGACGCACGTGATGTCCAAGGCTTCCTTTCGGAAGCTTTAGGTTTCGTATTTCTGGCATGCCTTGCTCTAGTATCTGTCGCGCGCAGTGCAGCAAGATTTGCTGATAGGCTAGTTTTAGGATATGTTACATGTTAATGGAATTCAGACACGCGCCAAGAAGTCAAACCAAACAATGTTACTAAGTTTATTGTGGTAACGGCTATGTACAGTTACCCCTATCGGATAATGGGTTGTGTTTCATTTGGTTATAACAATAACTAATTTTTAAATGTGAAGTTTACAAGATATACGACTTGGACGCGAGGTCGGTCACATGACGTTCTTCACGTGACTGTATTCTTGAAAAGGCGTAAACACTGACTACTTCCACATTCCTGGGGAAAACCCTTGGAATTCCCTGGTACGAATTCATACAGAAGCGTGGTTGCAAGCCCATTTAAGGATACCCTCGCTGCAACCCATCCCAGAGAGAAAAAACACGAAAAAAAATCCAAACTGTCGCAGTGACAATTTACAGAAATCTATGAATTTACCTTAGTATCTATTTGACACATCTTCACAATCACCTTTCAATGATCTGCCAATTGATCAGTGATGCCAAAGGCTTGAAATAGCCACAGGTTAATTAACAACTTCGAAAATACCTCCCGTCACGTTTATCGTGTCGGCCATTTTGACGTATTGTACTTGATGTAAATGTATTACGACGCTCTGTCATTGTAATTGACTTACTGAGGTAATTCTGTAAAAGATCTTCTCATCTAATGAGGATATTGTTTGGAATATATTTCTTGTAAACATACTAAAACATATGTTCCTCGCTTTGGGGGAACTATTTTATCATCCGGGGTGGCCCATTAAATCTAGTAGTAAGTCAAGGCACCATGCGTGATCTGTTATTTTATGTGTTTAAATTACGATTTGGGGCGTTAATAAAATACACTGACGCAAGTATATTCTATTCAAATCAATTGGATAATTGAATATGCTTTCTTTTACATATTACATAACATCACTGCACAAAATATGAACAGTTGCAGTAACACACTACGGTAATCGCATTAAACATCATTTTCAACTGTACAGTATTTCAGTATTTCAGTTATATCATGGTGTATCAGACTGATGTGGGATAAAAATCCGAAGTGGTTCAAGTCCTCCAATGGGTGTTCGGGAAAAGGTGAGCGTATCCTGCCACACAAGTGGCACCCGTCACAAAACATGCATGGACAAGTCAATTGTTCACCTGAACAAAGCACGGAAACACACAATGATGCCCGTCCTCAGTTTTACCGAGCATGTAAATTATTTTGTCCGTCAAAAACATGGACGAGTATAAACAATATGTTCATTCACGTAATACATGTCATACATTTGACAAAATGTATTGACTCGGAGCATTATTGTTAATCACAGCGTATGCAGTTGAACTCATCACCCATCCCATTATTGATAACCCTTCTTGAAGATCTATGAAATCAGAAGCTGCAACACTCTATCTTTTAACTGGCATGTCAGACTTCTATTTCATTACTCAGTTTTATTTGCACGGATTACTATGGAAGGGACATTGTCTCGTTGTCGCATTGTCGCATTGACGCCTTTCCAAAAACAAGCAAAACGTGTCAAAATTAACAAAAGCGCGACAATTGGCCATTTGTCGCATTGTCGCGTGTTCGCATTGTCGCTCTTTGATAATCCTTTTCTTTATTTTACAAAAGGGCGACGATGCCGTAACGCGACATTTTCAAGGTCAAAATATGTCTCGTTGTCGCATTGTCGCCCGATCACAAATGTGTATAAAAGGCGTAAAGTTCAGTTATTGTTACAGTTAGGAAGTTCAACCTGATAAATGTACGTCTTGAAATGAAAACACAAGTCCGTCCGCGAGTCCATAACGTTTTATTGTGAGCTCTTCTCTAAAAGTGCTTAGTGTTCAACTCCCAGTTCCAAACACGTAGTACCTCCTCAATAATCCACATACCTCCAGTGCAGTGGTCTTCTGGAAGATCTTACTCTTGACCGTATTAGACCACTGACGAGTGCACGCCTGACCTGTGACCTCGTTGCAACCCTCGTGATGTGTTTGCCGAAGGGAGAGGTGTAGGAAATGTGTACTCCAGCCCAGCGCAGAGCTCGCGACACACTGTATACTGATGTATACAGTATATTGCAGTTGATATACTGTATACAGCATGTGATACTTATTTGCGGACATGTTACAACTTTCAAGATTCAAGATTCAATTTGCATATATTTCATATACAACAGACCGCCGTCATATATCATTCTATTTGTTTCGAATATTCAGCAGAAAATATATTATTAACCAGGTCTTTGGGAAAAGATATCAGATTTTTATAAGCAGCCACATAGGGATGATAAAGGGCCCCTCGCTGATTAGGTTCTTGTTTACTTAAGAGCAGAGTTGGCCATGTTAGATGATATAACCAACATCCAGGCGCTCCGGCGGGGGGCAAGCTGGTCTTGTTAGTGTATGGTATGAGCTGTGACGTTGACCCAAGAGAATAATGTAAAACATGAGACCAACTCAAGTCTATAATGATTGGGAAAGTCTAGATTTCCACAGCTCTAGCCTGAAATTAAGAATTGTTCTATGCTCCATTTTAATTGTATTATTTTCATTTTGTAGACATGGATGGACCAACCAGGAAAGAAATTGTTGGAATATTAATATTACATGTTACCACTGATCCAGTTAAATTCATCACACAATAATAAATTAGTATTTGACATTACGGCATTTGGTTTTTAGGGCAAGATCATGTACATGTTCACTGTAGTAATGTACACACCAGTCAACTTGATTATAATTTTTATCAAAGTGTAGCGCGGCATCAACGATTACTTTATGATATCCTCACTTGTCATCGATGTATTGACATCGAACAATGGAAGGCAATTCGAAATTCTTATGGATAGCTTCAATAGGGACAGCGCCGGTGTCAGTACAATTTTCCTAGTTAAAATAAGTATCTACAAAATATAATCTGAAGCAGACAAGAACAATATTGTTTTATTAATGCTTACTTTCATGGATAGAATTAAGGCAATCTAGGCTTGCCAAATCGTTCTAGACTTGAGCTGGATTCCTTTTAAATTTATTCTGTATGGTCTGGGAGACGAACGGGCGTCAGTATCGCATGGAGAACTGGGACAGCCTTAATCAGTGTAATCGGATATGTTGTGGAGTTTCGGTTTTGGGCTGTTTGCTGAATATATAGAATTGCGAGTTATGTATACTCTGTATTCTTTCGTCATGGTAGCATATATATTTTCTATGTTGCTTTTTGAATTATCCACAAATAATGAGAACTACAATGTAAACCTCTCTCTGGAGATATGCAATAATACTACTGAAGGGCATATCTAAAAAAATGGGACTTCTCGACAAATATTTCTTTCTTAAATACTACCCGTTACAGGTATTCTGATCATTATATCATACTTTGTACAGTTTAAAAGTCAAATAATGGCAAATTGTGTATCTTTCTACATTTTGAATTAATTATATTTTCTGAAATAAAACCTTAGCATCAGATAGTGATATACACGAATATGATCTATACTATTATAAATGAATTATCAATTTTGTATTATGAATTAGATAAACAGAAATATGATAGTAAAACAAATTATTTTAATCTATTCTTGTGAGTAGGTAACGAGAGATCTAGGCAACGCACTAACGTAGCCATTTATGAAAAATGAAATATTAAAAGTTTAGGGGTTTGAACATGCACATTGAATGACAGGGAAGAAAGCAACGCAATAATTAAATTATGAATCAAATTATGTTATAAATATAACAGAATATTTAGAAAATATAAGTTTAATTTCTTATTGTTGGAAGGTGTTTAATAATTATATAGATTTTGTTTGATTGTTTGTTGTTTAACGCCGCACTCAGCAATATACCAGCTATATGACGGTGGTTCGTAAATAATCCAGTCTGGACCAAACATTTAGTCAGTATCATCAAGAGCACCGATCTACGCATTTGGGATACGATGACATGCATCAACCAAGTCAGCGAGCCAAGTCGCCTTCGTAGAAGCATGGGTTGTTGAATGCCTATTCTAACCCGGATCTTCACGGGTATTTTTTTAAATAATAAGGTACAATGAAATTCTGTATATGTCCATAATAAGTGTGTATAAGTAGATGGATAATATGTCCATACACGCCAAGTAAATGGTATATGCATTAATTTAAATGCAAATGATTCAATGATGAGTTCTTTCACAAGTCCATATTTCAAGGCATGTATTTGATATTCATAATAACTCCACAAAAGCTACACAATGGCAACAAAACGGTACCAGCATCACAGATACCAATAATACGTGAGATACATATAATTACTTTAAAGTTAAAACATGTATCTAAATAGAAAATTAGAAGGATACACTTCCGACATTTTTCGTATTTTGTTTTCGTTTGGAGAGAGAAGTTGTGATTGGTATCTGATGGGTGCAAACAGGTGTTCCCTTCCGCCCAGGCCTTGCGGCAATGCTATAGCCCAAAATGAAACAAGCCTTGTTCAACAGGTTCAGACTCAAATTTCTATCCCACTTGGGCTCCTTTTAAATTTAAATATAATTTCTCGTGTCGATATGTGTCAGAAGAAATGAAATATTACAGCACTTGTGAATAGGTTATATGCGCATGTCAGCGTCGATCCTATAATATCCTTTTTTTGCAAAATACATATATACTGATGAATTAAGGTAGTAATACTACGCAAATATATGTCCAGATGCATACATCAGTATCATCTCGTGATCTTAATTCGTGCTTTGAGCCCTTTTTCTACCGGAGATTCTGGGGTGTTACATCACACCAGAAAGCCAGGTCCAAATTCAAGTCATAATTTCATGGTCCGTCTTGTATGTTGGAAACCAATATCGCAATATGGCTAAATATTGCTGGAAGTGGTATTAACCCGATTACTCACATAATTATTCCATTTTCTACAGTCATCTACGAACACTATCTTTAAGGAGGTATATCTGTATCATCCAAATGTCCGTACATATATGTCCACATTTATATGTATAAAGCAAGTCGCCCTGCACTCTTCCTTAAAAGATAAATGTTAAGCATTTCCTCTGTATGGATTTATATAATGTAATATCGTTTTAATGTAATGCTGATGCAGTAAACGTACCACAGACCTAATGCTAGAATAACATCTAATTTCTGAAATGAACATATTTTACAGAAAAAAACAGTTGTTTAAACAATACTTATTAGGGCTGAAACGATATCCCGGGACACCGATGCATCGCGATTCACTCCATACGATATAGTGTGCGATTTGTGAGGTGCTGTATCTCGATTTTTCACGATACGTTTTTTTCAAAGACGTATATACGTACGTCTTTGTTTTTGTACATAAACTTTTATCACAGATACGTTTTAAATGTGTTTAAACTCTTTCAACACCGTAGGCACCAATTCCCCAGGCACCGGCCGTAGGCCGGTTAACTGGCCAAACCTTAGTCACGTCAAAATAGTATATATTTTTATGGACCTACCTGTCATACCATTCATTTATTAAATCTAACACATCTCACAATGTCTGAAATACGAATTCTATTTCAATTTATCATTTTTATCGATAGATTTAAAAGTTATTCACTATTTCCCGCAATGTTATTGGAAATATAATTCTCGGACGCACACTTAGACAACGGGTGCACATCGAACATGTCAAAGCGCAAAACAAAGACGTTTCAAGCAAATCTTTAAATTTATTATACAAAGTTATAAATAAAATCTACAAAATATATCTAAAAGTGGTCAAACTTACAGCTAAGTTATTATTTCCATCTTTTCATGCGATCGCGTGTAATGTTAGTCAAATGACATCTCGGCTTTTGGCGCCTCGAAATCTCGGCTCAGACACGATGTTCAATGCCAAAATATATGCGCGAAAAATCTTTGTCACAGCTTGTAACCTAGTGTGATACGTCCACGAAGCTCCATATTTTTAATATAGATCGCGATTTCCTGCTTAAAACGTTCAGAATAACACGATTTAACCAAAATATTTCGTAAAAATCTGTTATTCATCGTACACGAGGAGTTGTAATTTGATTGCCTGCCTCAGGTCACGTGCTCAAATTTGACCAATAATGAACCTTGTAGCAGATTTCGGCAAGAAAGCGTCATTAGAAACTTTTTTTGAATCCAATGAAATCTTATGTTATACCTACGAAAAGACTCCAGGCAATGTTACGAGCATGTAGATGAAACAACAAACTTTCTAACGATGTGTTATATGTCAGTCTTCGACGAACGTGTTATTCATACGAAGCTTTCGAAAACGGAGGTATTTCTTCATGTTACTTAGCGGACAGCCGCTGTTATCTATAAATGGGTGAAATCAGATACTATTCATAATTCTTTTTAAAATAATTTTCCAATTACGTAAATGAAAATAAAAAAGAAATAAGTAGATTTAGATCTTTTGAAATCTTATATTTGCCCCAAATCATCAAATTTTCGCTTTCTTGGTCCTTAATCTGGACGTTATGAATGTGTTAGCTTACATTTTGTATTTTTACAACGAACTTAATTAAGTTGTCAATGCATTATTTAAATAATGTTATAAACACAACTTTCATATTTATAAACACCAGGATTAGACCTCTCAAATGGTGTATAACATGGCTGCTGCTACAGTTGTTTTTAATTGTTTTTTTGCCTTTATACATGAAAATGGAAAATCATTAGTTACTGGACACTGGTACATTTAGTATTTACTCCTAGAATCTACCATCTAGTCACCACTCACAAATATGTAGGACTGTTACGTTTGTGTTTGCTAGCCATTTACATGGTAATGGCAGATGATTCATTAAGTTAAAATACTCATTACAGTATATATTTTATGACTCATGAATGTTCATTCACTTTCATTCAATTTTTCATTTTAATAAACTAAGTTTAATTCATTTATCTCTTTTCTTCTCTTGTCACTATGTGTATCATAGCGTATCGAGATACGTATCGAATCGTGATGTAAGTATCGAGATACGCATCGTATCGTGACCTAGGTGTATCGTTGCAGCCCTAATACTTATAAAATATAAGAACAAGGAGCCAAGAGCCAAATATTGGGCTGTGTTGGACATATTTGTTTCGCGGTCTTATGACAGACAAACCTGATGCCTTTAAGTATAAAGATAAGTAAGTATAGATGTTGTACATATTCAAATATGTTCGTGATCAACACAAACTTGAAAAATATTGGAAGATGAGTGGTAACTATTTATGCCATTATTTCAAATAAGAATGAGAGCACATCAGGAAAGCATGGTACTTTAATATACGTATCTTGTTAGCCCAATATTCTTTTTTAAGTAAGAGCAGCATGTATATCGAGAGTATAGGTTTGGTGCGTGACTTATCACACAGTACTTTCAGAAAGTGTGCATATTCTGTTTATCGGCAATAAATAACATAAGACGATTCATACGGGTAAATACGATTTACTTCAGAACTAGTATAGATTATTTAAGGTTAGGGGGAAATGTATGTAATTAACAGAACTTTGGCCGGGTTTGAAGGATTTGGGTCCTGGCTTGGGCTTTGTGTTGCACGTGTATACGGCATTTCCAGGTTTGACGTATCAATGACAAAAATGATGTCAGATGCAATTCTCTGCCTTTTCGGGTGAACAATTGGCTTGCCTTTGGATGTGTTTGTGGCGGGTGCAACAAGTGGATCGGAATGAGCTCGCGTTTTTGCGAGCATCGGAATGAGCTCGCGTTTTTGCGAGCATCCTATGTCATCATTTATTATGATGAATCATGAAACATGCTCCTGATGTTGTCGCAATGGTGCAGTTGGCGCTACTTTTGGCAAGGGTTTCTCATTATAATGGAAATGCTTATGTCGCTTTTGTTGACCGATAAACATGAAAAGATATAATGTTAGTGTATATGGTCATGTTATTAAGAAACAAACGACGAGTGGGAGTTGTTTATTGTACGATAAACAACGACCGAGACTCGTTTATTTCTATATGAGATATCAACATTACGTACAGCCTCTTTTAGGGTGTTAAATTAGGAAAAGATACACGCTTTACAATATTTACCCGTACTTAAATAATGATGATTCCTTGAATAGAATCCGACAGCGGCCATGCTAGATAAATCCATTTTAGGATTTGAGTTTGGTCCCGCATATTCTCACAATTTTCTCGTCAATCATCTGTACCTTTTCTCCCAATACCGATTGTCATATCACTCTCATTTTCGGATTCTCCAGCAACATTTATTGGGAACAACTCACCAGACACATACCTCTCAAAAATAAGGTCAAATTTACAAATTTTACTTTTCAAGTTGCGAGTGCATGTTCGAATCTCAATAAATGACGTCATGATAGAACAATGTTTTATCGTGAAATAAATATCGCTTCCTTCTTTGTTCTTTGTGATTTATCGCGTAGCTATCTTATATCATCAATTGCAAATGCCAATTTCTAATTGCTTTATCATGACGTATCCGTGTCATGTAGCAATAACATACACAAATATCGTTGACTTCGACGTTGAATAGTGTCATGAAATATGATTATCCTCTTGTGTGCAATATTTCTGGTTGATAAATCTAACATATTCTTACTTTAAGAATAGGGACTATACATGATTATATATCCCTTATCAGGTCTCTGTAACATTTGCAAAATGATACAAATATAAAAATACAACTGAACCTAAATGTAATGTTTTAATATCCTTACGTTGCTGAGTGCAGCATTTAACAACAAACAAACAAAACATAATATCTTTAAGAATTATGTTAACAATTCCGATGCTAAAAATAATCTCACAATCTCCATACCTCTTTCTCTCTATGAAAACATAATATTAACTTTTTTTTAATAATCTGAAGGCCTGGAATAATAATGGCAATACTATCATAATTATCATCATTATTTATGTTACTTATCCTCAAGTGAAGTAGTCCTCCACACTATACATTCAGTGAAGAAGCCCATGAACATATGAACTATGTAACATACATTCATGGAAATTAGATGAACAGTTGAAGTTAGCAAATGATAATATTCGGTTGAACGTCTATCAGCCATCTATTCTATTCATGAACAACATTTCACGTGGGACCAACAGAGGGAATTATGACTATCGACTTGCTAATTATTTTTTATATTCATGCCAGCTCAAAGGATCTATTTGCTTGATTTATTGTTATGGTATCCACAAAAATAGTAGGATCCGATTGTTTCCGTTTTTGTTGAAATAAAACTGAATAATATTTGCTGTTTACATATCAAAGTTTGACAAATTGTTACAAAATGTTTGCCCACAGCAAGGCTACGTATCCCCAACATATTGTGCTAGGCACAGTATCACTGGACTGAGGGAGGGCGGCATTCCTCCTTGTGGGTCACCTGCTTGGCAATATAGGACGGGAAAACTGCAGGGGGTGAGGGCAGTTAAGTTGATGGTACAGACAGATAAGAGAGATCATTTTACAAATGTGAAACCTCAGTCCACAAAGGAAGAGGCGAAAGCTGAAACTTGGTGAGGTTTACAGAACAAAGGCAGTTATTTCTAGTTTCTTACTGACTCTCGAAGATACATTTAATAAAACAATTAATGTGTGTGTGTGTGTGTGTGTGTGTGTGTGTGTGTGTGTGTGTGTGTGTGTGTGTGTGTGTGAGAGAGAGAGGTAGAAGAAGAATTGTACACCATAAAAATGGCTACGTATGTAGTTGGGGTAGATATGTTGAATGCCCGGCCAGTATGACCTTTGAGTCACTACAGTTGCAGTCATTAAAATGCGTAAAACAGTATTTGAGTGAAAGAAAACACTATAAGTGAGTGAAACAAAAGACCTCAGTACAGGCACAACCAGTCCCCCAACCTCAAGTCTGCATGTATCAATACTCATACCTGCCACATCCTCAACCACTTAACTTACTCACACAATCATCTGACAACATGTTCGCCAACCCTCGTATCACAACGCATGCACGCATGCACGCACGCACACACACACACACACACATCACATTCTTCTTTCCCCCACCATTATGTCTACGTCAGCCATCATGGATCCATGCGCATGCTTTCATACATAATCCATCCTCCCACCATTCCCCAACATCCATCGAACTATAACTATATCCGCCCTCATGTATCGGTATTCGTGCTTTCACACATACATACACCCTCCCTACCATTCCCCTACATCCATCGCAGTATAACTATGACTATAACCGCCTTCGTGCATCCGCACTTATGTTCACATTGCATTGCATAAGCATCGAATTACACGTTTAAAATATCGTAAATATTTTACAACATTTACATATTATATATCAGCAAACAGAGATTATTATAACGCAATAGATTTCATCCGTCAAAACATCACAGAAAGAGGGGCAGCCTGGAATTTTACAATGGCATCTGAATGCACTAAGACGTTCAACTGGTCAGGAGGTGAGAGTTGCGGAAGATTAAAGTAAACTTCAGTTACAGATCTCCATTACGAATATCTAAAGTATGAATAAAGATCACAGCTTGCTATGACGTGTACTTCATGCCTGCAGAATTAGCAATGTCCTTAGCTCTAAATTGTATGTCTAAATGCTTATGTAGACAAAGACCCAAATGTATATAGGCATGACCATATTATATTCTACGCAAATATCACCACATTTAAAAACAAAGCTAGATTGAGTCTTTGAAGGGCATTAAGAACTGATACACACAAGGAAAAATATTTATGGATGTCAACGGAGGAACACTGCCTTTCGGAATATATACTTTCTCCTTCATCAGGTGCATATTATTAAATGCTATGAGGCAGAGAACATATATTTGTACCTGTAAGAACAACAAAAGTAAAAAGATAGCAAAGAAGGGAACGCAACAAGGGAAGCAAACAGATAACTGGCATGGCGCTGATTACCCCGCCTCCCGTTTGCCCATTGTCCATTTCCCATTACGAATCATTCATAAGTTAAGTTTTGGCTTTAATTTGTCCATTGATAATCAACCATCAACGTCTATTATCTCCACCCTAAAAATATGTAGTTTACTGAGAAAGTGGTATCCAAATATAATGTGTGTTACTGTTGACCACTTTCTTAAAGGCATTGTTGGTTCAAAGCTTTCGGTCATAGAAGCCGTGCCATTTTTCTCTTGTCAGAGTACACAAAGTATACGTCATCTGGACTAACATTTTTGGTTCGGTGGCTGGGTTAGATCGCCAACTTTGTGTTCTGGCGATTGGGTGCCTCACTCACAGTGTGGGTTCAAATCCCGGACGGGGCTCAACCCAAGAAAGTACGAGAATCTGTACTTTACTCAGAAAGTGTTATCCCAATTATAACATTTGTTGTCAAGAAAATACAATCAATGAATATTCGGCTTTGGATGGGTAATGATATCACAGACAAATACGGATATTGATGATGACTTGGAGGAGCTTCGTAACGCACGTCTTCTCAATTCAGGGATTGGTAAATCCAAATATGTGTGTGAGCGTGCACCTGTTGGATGTTACATAAAACATTCATCTTGAGCGGGATGGTAGTTCGAGTTGGATTAGCATGTTAACTATATGATCTTCTTTAGGCAGAGAATGCCGCGCATGAATGTATTGATGAAATTCCTAGGTACATGGGGCCTTTTCGTCCCCAGGAATACCCACAGTGGAGACTTCAATGGGGATAGGGTGTACACAATGTGCTACCTGGTAGATTGTGTGTCATCAGACCGGACAACGTTGGTTTTTGACTGATTGTGGCGTAAAACACACTTATTCATTTACTTATATCGGAAATTGAATGTTCATCTTAATTGTTATTGTTGAACATGTAATATATTTTTAAAGAAATAAAACAGTGACATAATAACTACAACTTTATGTGAGCGCGAGTAGCTTTTTTGGAATGAGATGAATAAGTCTTATAAAGTTGTAAGCTTCTTCACAACCGTGTAACTATGAATTGACTTTATTGGGTAATCAAAAAAGAGATAGGACCTAAAATAGCCAAATTTCATACGATTTCACTTGTCCACCATCTTGGATGCAAGGCGAAAACATTTCAGCGCGGTTGAAGCCACTGAGAATGCCCCCTGCAGAGTTGGACGAACATTCTTCGGTGGCGCGGCTGAGTTGACCAGAGGCTATCAGCAGTATTTCCTGTCCAGGTTATTTAGGTCAGTTGTTTGTGTGTGTGTGTGTGTGTGTGTGTGTGTGCGTGCGTGCGTGCGTGCGTGCGTGCGTGCGTGCGTGCGCGCGTTCGTGCGTGCGTGTGTGTGTGTGCGTGTGTGCGTGTTTGCGTGCGTGTGGGGGGTGGGGGCGGGTGAGATTAGGGGGATAGATGATAGATTTAGCAACAAGTAAGGTCATCTTGAGTGGGAGGGTATTCGCAGATGGATAAGCATATGAACTATGATTCTCTTTAGGCAGAAAATGAGGATCCACGATGTTCGACCTGGTAGAAGTGTGTTATCAAACCTCACAGCATTGGTTTTTTGACTGACTGTAGCGTCAAAACAAACTCATTCATTTACTTGAACTGAATGTTCATCTTAATTGTTATGGATAGTCACGAAGCCATGATCCAGAGAACAGGGTGTCATTAGATAGAATTAAACTAAGTAATAATAGGATTACAAGAAAAACGGGGTTTTACAAACAAGCCAATAAACTTCGCTCATTAACACCAGAGTAAGTCAGTACAAGATTGAAAACTGCCCCATAGTTATGTATGACATGCTTGTCGGGTATTGATACATATATATGTGAAAACAAAGTTATTAAAATGAAGAGCAAAACTGATGAAAGTTAACAATAAACGTGTATACGTGTTATATCGTCACTGCAAAAATAATGATTGTTTGTCTTTAGTATTAACATTCAAATACGTTATATCTGTATTAGCGATATTGTCTTTGTTCCACCGGTGAGTCAGCGTTAGCCGTACTATCTCGTAGTATAATTGAATTTCTGAAGACATCACGATACAGTTTTTACGATGCATCACGTCTGCACTAGCGCTTGATAACAGCCTTGTGTTTGGGTGTTTCAGTGGTTTAAATCGCTGCTCTTGATATTGTTGATTAAACTTGATACTATGAACAATATAATGTTATTTGAGAGGTTGACTTTAGAACGGTAACATACTAATAGTATATAGGATGACATAAACAGAACAATGAGAAGTTCGTCCAGATTAGTGTATAGGCAACATTTAATAATTAAAATAATTACATTCAACAACTCCCCTTTTAAGTCCATTTTCCTGACTTATAAGTAAATGCAAGAACAATCGGACGGAATACAATGTATAGTTCTTGTCCACTTCCATATAACTATATAGCATACAATAAGCTATCGGGTCCCGTTTAGATCGGTTGGGATGGCAGCCTAGATGGCCATAGAATAGTTTCATCTTGGAATCTCCCATATCACTGGGAATCCTCTTCAATTTAAATGGAGTTACTCGTTACGATTCCGAACCTTCACGTGACTGTGTTTATGAACCATTGTCAAATAGTGGTGACATTAAATCTAGGAAACAATACGCGAAATCGCGCATGCACAGAACGGAAAATTTGGTCAAGGCATTAAGTAATCCGCATGCGCAGAACGATTGATTTCAGTACTTCCGCTAAGCGCTTCGAGTGCAGCGTCAAACGCGGGCCTGTAATCTAACACGCGGGGACTGACCAATGAAATCTGAGAAGTAGAAATACCGGTAGACGCTGTTGCTTGATTGACAATGTCAATCAAGAAAGGGAGGAGCTTAACGCTATCGTTCTCTCCCAGTAAATTCCGATGTCAAATAACGACGTTATTTGGACGGAAAAACGATGGTTTGAAAACGTCCAAATAACGTCGTTTTTCCGTCCAATGACCATATACGGAAAAAAACGACGTTTTCGTGTTTGCAGTGTCTTGCGCAGTGGATATGTCAAAAGTGAGTGTTTACATGTCTAGATTTACTAAAACAAAAGGAATACACTCATATCATGGCGTGAAGTGCCAATGTAAAAGCAACATACTCTGTTATAAGGGTTAACTGATAATACGTTGATTGATTGCTCATTGTTATCTATCACTCAATGGATTTTTTAGGAACCGTGGACGTTATGAAAATAGTTGTCACGTGGGCTTTCTCAGCCGACCCTTGAGACTTGACACCTATGTGAAACACCCGAAACAATCCAAGTGATCAGTTGAGAAACGAACACGGGTTATAATATCCCGAAACGATATATATCTTTCAAAATATTTGATTGGACATCGAATAAGTTTCTTTGTACAGCTGCAGACGAGTGGGATATTATTCCTTTGTGTGGATATTCACGGATACATTCCTCGAACAAGGAAGCTGCCTAAAATTATACACATAAATTTGGTAGGTTGTAATTATGGTATATGCATTTTGTTTTCCTTCATTTGCTGTAGCATTGAACCGATTCGTTCTTGTTCCTCTACGGCTTGGTTGGGAAATTCTTCAATGCGCGATAGACGTTGTTTTCACAAGTCTTTTCCTTTGTCATCGTGTATATATTACCGTCAATTTGTAAAATGTGATTCTCTCAGGCAATTTATAAAATGTGTAAAAATTTCAGTCATTTTGACTGAAAGATCTGTCCAGATCGACTAAAATCGATTAAGACGACCAAAAGGACCTAAAACACCACAACAGATTATTATGTAGGATTAGAAGCCATACAACATAGAAATGTACTTTTCAACGTGACATTTTCAATGCTCAGGTGAAATAGTTACTTTGTGTTGCAAGTCAAAATAGTGTAAACGAAAATCGCAAAATTACCAAGCTAGTGACTTATCAAAACTTCGTCACCATTACCGATGCTACCCACAACGATACCTACATATCCTTATTATCTCGAAAACTTTCCTTTTGTTGATCAATGTGACCATACGCCCTTATTACTACCCATAAAAATGACTAATGCGCTCACGAATGGCGCAGCAGAGGTCGCGAACTACGGAACTAGTCTAGATTTCTGCTATACATCCGGGTACTCACTGGGAAAAAACAATAACAAAGGCAACAACCAGTCCCGGGGAATTGCTTTAGATCAGTGCCCCTTTAAATCCGACCAAACGACCCATTAGTGATGTCATTTGAGCAAGGCATGCCAGAGATACGAAACCTAATGCTCCCTAAGGGAAGCCTTGGGCATCACGTGCGTCGGGGGACCAGCGCCATCTGATTGTCTGTTAACAGTTGTACAAGGGGGAGCAAAAAGCATCGTTTTCCCGTCCAGTGTGTATTAGGAATAAGCACTACGTATTTAGCTCGGCAAGGCTCTCTAAATACTATGTTTATTCCTAATGCAGGATATTTACCATCACCAAACACACTCGCGTGATAACCTCTATTCATCTCCGTCGGCGCTCGACCTTCCAAACAAAGTGGTGTCGTGCCGGGTTAGCGAAAATCCAATTTTCCCTAGTATCAGTAAAGCGAAAACCCAAGTTGGTGTATTTGTCCCACGAAAGCGAGAAATGAGTAATGGCTATAAAAACACCGGATTACCGTAGTTTAGATTAGCGCCCGTGCTGTTCAAACAGAGGAGAGGAGAGGAGAGGAGAGGAGAGGAGAGGAGAGGAGTTTCTTAAGAATACATACAGTATGTATTTGATGGAATACATAAAGATTGCAACTTATTTATCTATGTCAAACCTATCAAACCTATCAAATTCGAAAAATCTGCAATATTTCTTGGGGTGATCCTTGATCAACACCTCACTTGGCGCAAGCATATAGAATATGTCGAAAACAGATGTAAAAAAGACCTGAACGTATTACGGGCAATTTCAGGCACATCTTGGGGCACATCGAGGGACACTCAGCTGGACCTCTACAAAGCTCTTATCAGATCAAAAATTGACTGGTTGTGAGGCTTTTCATTCAGCATCAAATACTGTCTTGAGGCGCCTAGAAAGAATACAATACAAAGCCCTAATGCTAGCCACAGGCGCAGCGACAGGCACCTCACTAGAAGCACTACAAGTAGAAACGGGAGAACTCCCATTGAAACTAAGAAGAGAGCAGGCAATATTATCGTTCTGGGGACGAACATCACACCCTTTGGTTAAAAAGATATGGCAAGACAAAAACACTCGAGATGAAGCCCTAGCTCGAAAAAATCCCTCACTAAAGCCATCTGGGATATTAGTACGTGAACTCATTCGAAGTCACAATTGCGATGACATTCAGCCTCCAGAAAGTCACTACAAAGGGTTACACCCTCCCTGGACTTTAAAAACTCCCAAAGTTGACACTGCTTTAACATCAGAAGTCACTAAAAGTGAAAACCCAACCCTACTACGATCAGTAGCTATCACTAAAATTCAAACTACCTGGGACAGCTGGACAGCTCCAAACCCCAAGCACATTCAGTTCGCTTGCCTGATGGTCAATCAGTATTCACGGCTGAATTGGAGGCAATTCATCATGCACTCAAACTCATACCGGAACTTCCGGAAGCATAGGCAGTCGTCCTATCAGACTCGCTAAGTGCACTTCAGGCCATTAGTGGCAGAAACTCAAACTCCAGGCCAAACACAGTCAACAATATTCTATACGAATATAGGGCGTTGGACAAAGGATGCTCAGCGAGGTTAGCGAGGGATATTTAATTGCGAGTGGCCATGGGGAAGATAAAGCCTTCGTTTGTTTGGAACTTTACCACAGGGGACCATTTGACGAAGAAATATTACGACAGAAACGATGTGCGTTCAATGCCAGTAAACACGAACATGTAAGTGCTTACTTTTATGAACAAGAAGGCACGTGGGCTTGAATCAAGACACTGGCTTGGTAATGGCTTGCACTGTGTAAAATAGTGCCGCATCAGATGTGGGGTTAAAGCTTCCTGTGCTCCCCCTATGCAGAACAGTGGAGCTCGTACATCGTCACCCGTGTCTGCCTCGGGTACTCCATATAGCTGACAGATGACCTACAGAATTTGAGATGTCGTTGGTGAAATGACCCTTTCCCAGGTGGCTCAATGTACTGTGTTGATGTTGGAAGACACGCCAAGTCCTCTTATTCCCGTGTAACACTGATACATCTTATAATTGTATGGAGAGCTATTATCTGTCAACCTCTTGAGACACCGTTTTTCTCTATTGAATACATTCAAATTCATGTAACTATATATACACACATCGGAATGTTTCCAGTTTAAAGAGAGACATTTAAGAGCATTGAAAATACCACTTTCAAAGTTGCACCGAATTATCTTTCCTGATCAGGCCGTTGACAAGACTTTAAATGTCTTTGACACGGGGTCCATCTCAAAATCAAGAAGTTACACAGTTTCAATTAGAGAGTAGTGAGGGACGTTATTCGATGATTTCACAAGAAAAACTTGCATTTTTTCTTTCAAGATGCACAATATGTAAGTTATTAGTTCAGTTTGATTTTCGGTACATCGCATATTCAGTGAAAGATGCAATAATGCATCTCTCAACAATGGCATGTACCTGCAGTAGATTCTTACATTATCATTCAAAAGCAAGCCTTTCAAGCGGTATTTGGAGCTGATTTGTGTATTTCCGAGCATTCTGTGTTGACAAAGGAGATCATATATAAGTTGTATAAGATGTTACACAAGCTAATACCATTCCAAAGATTCATAATAGCGAATAAAAGTGAAACCTTAGTTTTTTGCTTTCGTTTGTTTCTTCCTTTTTTTCATTCATGCATAATATATAGAGGTTATCACGCGAGTGTGTTTGGGGATGGTAAATATCCTGGATTAGGAATAAACATTGTATTTAGCGAGCCTTGGAGAGCTAAATACATAGTGTTTATTCCTAATGCAGGATATTTACCATCCCCAAACACACAAGCGTGATAACCTCTTTATCAAATAATGTCATTCTTTAATTCTGTGCTTCAAAAAGTCGCTTTCCCTCTCTCATAAACATTACCGAAACATTGAGTTTTCCTGGAATGCGCGCATTAATATCTATTACGTCACAGGGTAAGTGATGTGTCAGTCGGACAGTGACAGTAGCCAATATAGTTCCAACAGAAATCTGTTTCTTATACAGTGGCGAAGCAACATATACACAAAACAACAATTGTTTTTAATTGCCTTTCGCGGCAATCCATCGGTCTGTCCGCTAGAGTAACTGCCCTTTGTCAAAGGGAAGTTACTCTAACCCTAGTCTATGAGACGTCACAGCCACGGTCAGACGTTGGTGACAGTCGGTCTGTCCTGTCATAACGTTAGGAAGTGTTGTCAGATGTATACACAGCGACAAAACGAAACAAGGTAAAAATTCAAACATATTTCGGCCAAATCCAACTATTTTAAATTGTGGAGAAGGTTTCAAGCCGCAGAGGTCTTCAAGCACAGATAAGGCTACTGGCCCCGCTTGGCTAGCCTCGTGCCCTCGCAAAATTGTTTCGAAATTTATATCTCCAAAGTTGCCAAAACTTATAAAATGCCTTAGTTAAGTCACAGATAGACACTGATTTTCAGTATATTAGACTGTTCTTTTGATAATGATAGCAATTATCCCTGTAGTTTATCCGGAATCCCGATGGTTAATTCTGACTCGATCGCCGAATGACGAGGGCATCGCCATGTTTGATTATAAACAGTGAAAGTAGTCCCTACTTGACCTTTGATATTTGCATCTCTATCCGCATATGACCCCAACGGATATCGTTTTTATCCGTTGGCTTTATCCTGCCGAGAAACCTACCCATTATATGATAAATATCTATATTACATTTTTCACACATGAACGAGCTTCATCTCGTGGAGGTACAATGATATAATTAATGTTTATGTGTGCCAGGTTGCCTAAACCTATCCCTCACAACTATATTCAAAACAAGTGTGTCCCCCTGAGAAGGTACGTAAGTCCCATTTCATTCAAAGTTTTTTCATTTTCCATGTTTTTAATCGTAGAATAAATGTAGTTTTTAAATGTTTTGGCTCAAACTTTCTAACAATCACCACTAGCAAGAGGGATGGTGTAAATCCTGCTAGGGTACCATGTAGGAAGCAGAGGTACCGTAAGTCCCCATGGTCCCTAGTATGGTGGCCTAACTTTGGTTGATGGTGATTTCTAGTCCATTTTTACAATGTATCGTTTGTGATAGTCACATTTTTATAGTTACATACTAGTTTTAAATCAACACCTGTGATATTCTAATGCTTTGACTGTCCTTTGTCGGAAGATTTTATAATCTATAATTATGTATTATTACTGAACAACTTCATTTAGTCATGATATGGCTGAAATATTGCCGATGTGACTATAAATCTATTTAATCTAAACTCACTCACTCAATATAGAAGTGTATTATATAAACTAGGCTAAACATAGCTTTTTCAATCATAAACGGCTTAGTCGCAGCCCTGTCGTTGTGTATTGTATTTATCAATCGGTCGATCCTTTACAAATAGTACTTCTGCAATTCATTTCACATATACCCCGGTAATATTTGTGTAAGGAGGGTAATTCTGGTCAGTTAAGGGATTCAGATACCCGGAAACTCGTTTATCCGAACAATATTGGAGAAAACGCAAGTGTCCGGATAAGCGTGGTTCGACTGTATAGTTGTATCATTTACAGTTAGCTTCCCCTACATTACAACTAATAACAGAATGATAAGATTAGGTCACTCATGGACATATGTCACTGTTTGCATCGGGCGCAGTTAGTGATCGGATTTGTTCTAAAATGGCGTCCATCTTGATTTCTTGACATATTGAGGGTTAACGTATGGTTCAATAGATTCCTTGTATCTGAAGACAAAAGAGAAATGTTTTTTGTGGTTCCATCATGTTTAGTTCCAAAGATATGACAAAAATAAATGTTTTAGTGGCGGTTATTCTGAGTGTATAATATTTGTGGGTTTACCGTTGAAAATGCAGCCAGGCAAACGCCCTAAATCAATTTAGAATACATCAATACATCTCTGCATGGTTTAGACCCTGTCTCTCAATGTCATTAGGGGGCACGGGTGGCCCAGTCGTCTAAGGCGCCGCGATTCGCTGTGCAGAGTTGCGTCCCTTGGGCACGCCAAAAACCTATGATTGTGGGTTCGAATCCCGGTTGGTCCCGATTATGTTTCTAGGTTTGTCAGCACCATACCCGTTCTCGTGGGTTTCACCGAAGTGGTAAACGTTTGAGACCTGCATCATTTCGGGCTTTCCTCACACATTAAGCTGACACGCCGTGATATAACTGGAATAGTGATAAAAGCGGCGTTAAACAAAACTCACTCACTCACTCAATGTCAGAACAAAGGAATCCAAGTAGCTGCTCATTAAAAGGCTCAATACCCAACACAATCTCCATTATGACGCCCTCTCCACGCCATGGCGTTGCATGTCTGTATAAAGCAGAATCGATTGTACGATTCCGACAATATCATGAGCATGTGTTTATGAATCACTATCAAATTGTAATGATACCAGTAATGGGACATAAAGACTATCGATAATTACTGAAGTATGTCAAATATATTTCAAACGGCATTTGCATCCCGTGACGATTCGGTTAGAATAGGTCTTCAGCAACCCACGCTTGCCGAAAAAGACGACTACGCTTATCGTAAGAGGGTTGTCAGGCTCGCTGACATGGTTGATGCATGTCATCGTATCCCGATTGCGTGGATCGATGCTCATGATGTCAATCACTGGATTGTCTGGTCCAGGCTCGATTATATACAGACCGCCGTCAAATAGCTGGAATATTGCTGAGTGCGGCGTTAAACAACAAACAAACAAGCGTCATTTGCATCAATGTCTCATCATATGGAAACAGTTGAGGCATGGCTTTATATTTCCATTAATTTCAAACCTGTATAAAACTAAACACATACAATTATTCCATTCCGTTATGTCGAAACAACTGTCTTCAAAGAGGTTCGGATTCCAAGAAAAAATCGAATTGCCAAAGGCATTGAATCTGCTGAAGAGTTGAAAAAGTATGTGGCATCCACCGAAACATATTCCATTTGGCTTAAGGCAAAATAGCCGCAAAGTATAAATGAATGGATCAATGAAAATCAGTGATCACACAAATTGTTCGCGAAAACGCAAAACGGTGTCTGTTTACATGAGGTTGCAAGTAGACTAACATTTAGTCTCTGAAATCTTATATTACACAATATCCTTCTTGACTCTAAAAAAAAAAATCCCCTTTACTGATTTCAGAATAGAGCTAGCTTGAGCTGGCTAGACTTGCTTTTATATGCGCTTCTAGATTATTTATTTTTTCATAAAATACATACAGTTATCCATACAGTTTATCCATTCACGGTATGTAGATAGTCGCTCCGTTCTCAGGTTGATATAGTACTTGAATACTATTTGAAGACTTGAGTGTAGTCTCGTCTTCTAAGTAGCATGGGGCCTCCTCTGTGGTCTAGTGGATAAATATGTCAGGAGAGCGGAAGATCGGTGTTCGATACCTGTCCGCGTACACACACAAGCGTTGCTATATAAGTGCAAGAATCTTCAGCAGACGTTCAACTCACCCATTTTACCTCACCCCGAATGTATTTTGCTTCAATATAACCGAAGGTTTATAATTATAAGCATCTGATTCTGTAACCTTTCATCTACCGGACTAACCTTACTGTATAAAAGCGTCATGTTCCGTCAAAAGAATACAGTCTGACTGCGTGGCAAAAATACATTTTCCCCTTACATGTTTAACACGAATTAAAACACATCTGTGACGTCATTCTATTGTTTGAACGCTCCATTATTTTTCAGGAAGGGAGAGTTGCTTTTCAACTGTACATCATCTTGAAGCAGACTTTGTATTTTTCAAATATTTTCAACTACAGAATATTTCGTCAAAGTGTAAAAGTAGGGATGAGTTTTAAGTAGGGGAATATCCTCGTAACTCTCCATTCCTTAAAAATAATGGGCCTCGGCCCCTGCGGGGCCTCTGCTCCATTATTTTTAAGGAATGGAGAGTTACTCGGACATTCCCCTATACATATAGCTGCATAAAGAAGAGAAATTGTCGCGCGAACGCAACACCCTCAGCTCGATGTCGGTGAGGTGAGGTATGGTGAGGTGAGGTGAAATGGGGTTTATCGTCGCGTCCAAGATTATTGCACTTATATGGCGACGTGCATGCACGTGTATGTGTGTGTGTGTGGCTGCTTGTACTAGTCCGGACTGATGCCGATTTATAGTGCTAGCACGCTGAGATACCATGCCGCAGTTTAACATGAATACCCCACTCAGACACAGTATACTGACTCCGAGCCGACCAGTCCTTGTTTTAGCCCCTTAATGCCGAGCGCGAGACAGGGTAGCAACAAGTACCATTTTTAACGTCCGAAGTGATGCAGGTCTTCGACGTTTACCACTTCGGTGAAACCCACGAGTACGGGTATGGTGATGACAAACCTAGAAACATAATCGGGGCGAACCGGGATTCGAACCCACAATCATAGGTTTCTGGGGTGTCTAAGGGACGCGAATTGTGGCGAATTGTGGCGCCACCCGTGCCCCCACAGTTTATCTGAAGTTATTCGTTTCGGTTACGGGAAGTTGTTCAAAGTGTGTGAATTACTTTCCTCATATGTACAATGATTACGTGCGTTAACCATATTAAGTCAGAACTTTATTACCGTGTTTAATTTACAGCAACCTCACGTTGTAGCAAACTCAAAGGGACTACTAATTTTAGTTCGTTATAACCGTTGCTCGTTATAAGCATATATTATATATAGCATAAGTACAGCAAATGGACGGAAACAAAACACATTTCGTTATATCCGTCAGTTTGTTATAAGCGTGTTCGTTATAAACGTAGTTTACTGTATCTCATTATTGCAGTAGCAATGCTAGTTGCATGATAAAGTGAATGGTGGGTGAGAGAGTATGTGTTCTTCTTCCCTTTCAGCAATATTCCCGCAATATCACTGCAGGGGATACTAGAAATAGAATTCACACATTCTGCACATGTTGGGAATCGAACCCGTGAAGAGAGAAGGCTTTAACCACAAGGAAGTTAATAATCAGATGCTGTAACTGATTTCGATCGATGTTGATGGAAATATTTTATAACAAATAGCCAATGGTTTATCCAGGACATATTTTGGTCCGGAAAAGGAAAGTTGTAAACTAAGCAGAAATTATTAATGGTTCAAGGTGAAGTTGTATTCCAAAACTGTATGGTCAACTTGTCAAATATCTTAAACTAATATTTGGTAAAGATTTTGCTAATCGAATTTGCACAACAGACATCAAAGGAATAGCGTTCTCCTCTACATATACACTGGGGGTTAAATTATCGCATGGGTACAATGTGTGATCACCAGTCGTGGTTGCAACTTCGGTTATATGGCTGGATTATGTTTTAAACGCAATGTATTCTGAGGCAGAAATGAGAAGGTTCACACCACCCTAGTTAACTAGTGAACATAAACACGTGATAAAACTTGAACAGCTTAATCGGTCGGGTGTTTCACTCGGCCTTGTTTGTCTCATAGTTATTACAGGGGCGGTCGGGTAGCCTAGTGGTTAAAGCGCTCGCTCGTCACGCCGAAGACCCGGGTTCGATTCCCGACATGGATACAATGTGTGAAGCCCATTTCTGGTGTCCCCCGCCGTGATATTGCTGGAATGTTACTAAAAGCGACGTAAAACCATACTCACTCACTCATAGTCATTACAGGCATGCGCACTCTCAACTTGTGAAACTGTCATATATTTGTTTCAGATTACGGCGCCAAGTATTGAAACAAGTGGTCATATGACCCCTGGGCTCCAGACAACTGTTGAGCAGTTCACGGATTGGTGATGGGTTTTATATTTCAACGGAGATACTTCTACTCCAGTGTCGTGTTATTGTGCATATCCGTGTACCTTTATATCAGTACATGGGCCATGTCAAATCGGTCGACATTGAAACAAGACAATCTTCGCAAAGTCACCGTAAATTATGGGGTGGTAAATGGTCGAACGAACGTCGTCGCTCGTCCTATGGGAAACCTTTCTTCACATGGAATTCATGAGGGTCACCTATCTAACGCAACACACACGAGGAAACGTATGTCAGACACGTTGCCTACCGTGACATCAGCACGTCGTTCTTCCTCGACAGCAGCAGCAACGCCACCAACAGGAACAACAGTATTCCCTCCTACCTTAGTACGAGGTAAAGACATATCTCCCTTAATATCGGAATTCTTTCAACTGAAGTCTAATGAGACAAAAGACCATTTTGTTAATCTTCACAGGTTCCAGTTTTCCCTTAACACAAATGCTTGTAGATCTGGTTCCACTTTCTTGGTTATTATCATTCATTCAGCTCCTGGCAATACCAAAAAGAGGAATCTGATACGAGAAACCTTTGGATCGATTGGATCTTACAGAGACAGACATAAAACCGTTGTATTCATGTTAGCAGCGCCGAAGCAACAACGAGAACGGGATGCTTTGCGATACGAGTCCCAAATGTATGGCGATATTGTGCAGGGGAATTTCCCAGACTCCTACAAGAATCTTGTGAGAAAACACATCATGGCAATGCACTGGTTCAAGTACAACTGCAACGCGAAACATATATTGAAGTTGGATGACGACACGTTTGTGAACCCATACAGAATTATTGACCACATTCTGAGCACTAAACCTGAAGGGCTCACTATTGGATGTAAATTGTTACGAGGACAAGGTCCTATCAGAAACAAAAGGTCAAAATGGCACACCCCAGAATCGGAGTATCCCTTTTCTGCTCTGCCGCCATTTTGTTTAGGCTTCGCCTACCTGACAACTCCAGAAAGCTGGGCTGCCATGTACAAGGTTTCTGAAACCAACAGACTAATGAGCATGGATGACGTGTATGTGAGTGTTGTGTTGGCCATGAAAGCCGGGGTACAAAGAACAGACTTCAGCGACATTTTGGTGCAGTGTCCATGGAATAAGACATTTGATTATAAGGAACTTAACCGAAAAGCAATTGTCATTGACCGGGGAGCTCATTGTGGTCCTATTCCCTTTAGACACTGGAAACAAATACAATATGATAATGAACACTGATGATTGATATTTACCAACAGAATAATCTCAAACAAATGTATTTTCGACGTCGTGTATCAGGCGATGTCATTTAGATAATAGACGCACCTATAGAACTTGAATTTTTGAAGATTTGTCAATAGTCGAAAACGTTCAGTAGTTGTGAATTTCTTTTTAGAAACATAATACGGTTATTTCGCAATACAACACATGCTTCTTTTCATCAAAACATTGAACCTCATCTGAAACTTCAAGGCCTTAGGCGTATTCTTAATCAAAACGGAACTAATAAAACGCATCTAAAAACACAATAACTCACCAAATCAAAATCACATAAACAAACAAACATCCACCATACCCAGCTCCCCTAGTTCTCCTCCCCAATCCCATCGGCATCTATTCCAAATCTCAAAATTCCCAAATTCTATATAAGCAACCCCTAAAACCCCCCTCTTGGGTTGCACAGTCCACCTTCGCCCCTTTCGGAAACACATTAAATGGCCTGGCCGGGCCCGTGTGCGAAATACGCATCAGTCGGAAAGCGCACGTTAAATCTCCAAAGTAAGTAAGTAAGTAAGTAAGTAAGTAGTATAACTGCTTTGAGCTAAGATTGATAAATATAAGTTCAAAGTTACTACATTATGCAGTTCTAAATTGTCATTTTTGAGTAACTGTAATGTAGTACTTCAAATGAGTAGAAATAGTATATTTCTATTCTATTCTCTTCAAGCTCATGTTTCGCTAGATGAAGCGCCATTTTCAAGAAATATTCTTGTCGCTAGCTGTAGATTCAGATATGGAAAACGTTTATCCACATTTTCAGTGTTAATAGAGTTTACCTGATCAGCTGTCGCATAAATCTTCACACTGTTGTAGCAGGTTAACGCTTCTGTAAATCCTTGGTACATTCCCGCTGCAACCTTTGTCGAGCCCTTGCTAAGCATACTGACAGACTGGGTGGAGTTTAACGCCGCTTTGTTAGGCATATTAATGCATGCTATGTTGACTGCGAAGATTACGGTCAACAATTACGAATGAACCGGTCTCGAGTGTCTATTTTTCTAAACTACGAACTCAAAATAAGAGGGCAAGGGTCATATGAGTAAGTAGGTTTCGAGTAAGTAAGTAAGTTTATTTTCCGTATATTATCTATCTATCTATCTATCTATCTATCTATCTATCTATCTATCTATCTATATGGCAATTAAGCGGTAGATGACACAATATACTTACTATCAAGTGCATATTTACATTTCAGAGTTTCTTTAATGCACATTTGTTAAGGATTGACACATCATTAGAAGTCAGGAATTTATTAAATTTACAATTGTTTGATGAAGTATGCCCCTTCGGTATGTAATTATGAAATGGAGTTCATCTTCAATGCTATCAGTATTACACATCCTACAAATTCGGTTGACATTTATAGCTTCTTTACATCTGACATTACAACGCAACGGCAGTTCATGCAGTCTCAACAAGCATGCATACATTCAATAGAAAATGTGTTTGAAGTCAATTTCGAGAATTATCAAAAAGTATCTTTTAATAGTTTTTGGAAACAAGTGTCAGTGTAAAACAACAGTGAAAATTATTTTGTAACCAAAAGACTAATCAAATATATTCAAATATTTATTCATATAGAGAAAACTACCGACATCATTCTATAATGTAATACTTTAACAGCAGGTTCATGTTCAAGGCTGCCGATTCTATACAACAAGTGTCTATCATATAAACATATTTATGAAATATATCAATATTACTGTTGCAAAATATATAATTAATAAATACTTTTATATCTAGTTGAAGGCATTCATACAGTATTGCTCTATTTGAAAACCCCAGTGCTTATCATGCAACCATAAATAACAAAAAGAGTAACATTCTATGACATTTCAAACGCAGAGAGAATATCAGGGTAGAGGTCCTAGGTCCCCATTAATGGTCGTCAGAAGGGGGATTAGATGGTTACAGTGTGGGAATTGGTTGAGTATGTGCTATCGTACACCGACGGCACGAGTAGTTGTTCATGTCTCCCACTGGTTTATCTGGCCCAAACTTGGTTAATTACAGGCCGCCATGATTAAACTGCAAAAATATTTTCTGCAACGAAAAACAACTTCCACTAACTAACGCATTAATTATACATAAGGCGAATTGTTACTTTACATGCAAGATTTTTTGATTGATTTGTTTGTTGTTTAATGCCGCACTCCGTAATATTCCAGCTGTATGACGGCGGTCTGTCAATAATCGAGTTTAGACCAGACAATCCAGTGATTGGCATCATGAGCATCGATCTAAGCAATTGGGATACGATGTCATGCATCAACCACGTGAGCGAGCTTGACCACCCGATCCCTTTAATCGCCTCTTGCGACAATCATAATCGCCTTTTACGGAAAGCATTGGTTGCTGAAGACCTATTCCAACCCGGATCTTCACGGGTCAAAGGTTGATTAGGCCTTCATTTCTAATTATACCAAACAAGAAACGTGTTGTCGATGTTCAAACAATCCATCACTGATTCTGGGGGACTCCTTCAATATGACGTGACACGCAAAACATTTACTTTCCAGTGGAAATTATTTAAAACGGGGGGGAAAGTAATTTTGCTTCATAAAAGGTGTAAATGTTTTGTTATTGCAAACACAAAATAATATTTGGTCAATTGTCTGATCAATGCTTTATCATAACAAATTCAATGACAAATCCCATACCTGGTAACAGGAGACAGAGCAACAAGCCTTTAAAGAGAGGTGGTCTAACAACTTTATCAACAAAGTCAATATCGGATGCGACCACCATTTGTGTTGATACAGGCGAGGCAGCTGATGATGTAGATGATTGAAAACAGCCTGGGGGTTGTTGTTCCAAATGTCAACCAAAGATTGGCCCAGCTGAGCGAGCATAACTGGTTGCTTCTGATCCTGTCGTAGACGTCGATACATCTCATCCCAGACATGTTCTGTGGGGAAGAGGTCTGGAGAAACAGCCGGCCATAACAGTACAGCAATGTTATGTTGCCTTAAAAAGTCAGCAGGTGCAACGTGTGTGTTAGCATTTCCATCCGTGGTCCCATGAATTGTGATGTCACCCCATACCATTACACTTCCACCCACCAAACTGACGACGCTGATGTACGCATGCGTCGCTGAAACGTTCTCCCGGACGCATGTAGACCCTTGCAGGACCATCAACCTCGGATGCTGTCTACACCAGGCTAGGTGTGCCTGACGATGACGTGGCAGCAAAATAGGGCGTATCGCTGTGTGTCTGGACCAACCAGTTGCCTATGGTTCTGCCACTAGTTGGTATATCCAGGAATTGTCCGAGCTGTTCATGTGTATGTTTGGTATCGATTTCGTAGATGCACCAACCGAATATGGTTGTCTTGTTGACGTGATGTCATACGTGAATGACCGGCCCGTAGTAAGTCATGAGTTGTTGTCCTGCTGTAGAAAACATCTAACAAAATGGCAATATTGTGTTTCGAGAACATTCAAACGTCTAGTAACCTCGTTTTGCGCCATTCCTGTTTGCAGCATGTCCACGGCGCGCAGACGCTAATTTTCAGCAAGCTGTGGCATTGCGTTAGCGTTATTTACGCGAATAGAGGATAACGACTTTAAAGTCGTGGTGATGTCTTCATGAATACGTACTGAAAAAGATGCATATTTAATTTCAGAATATTTTTTTCTTAATTGAAGCACGATTATTTTTCCGTTAGTACCGTATTTCCTCTATTAGACGCCCGGGCTTCTATCTATAGCGGACAAACCTTTGACCCGGCGTCAATTAGAGGCCCGGCGTCTATTAATACCCCCATCTCACTATGACCACGAATGTCCCGAATCGTCACGAAATGGAAATAGTTTGTGTTCGTAGCTAAGCCTTTGACCCGGCGTCTATTAGAGGCCCGGCTTCTATTTTTTGCACTGAACAATTGACCCGGCGTCTTTTAGAGGCCCGGCATCTTACAAAACTATCTTTGATTTTATGGCCCTTTATACAGTTATTACTGAGCACACGCATGACCGGCTTCTTTTTTTATGGTGAAATGAACTGGGTGTCAAGAGTTATATCCCTTTTGTATGACAATGGTTTTGGTCATGTATGTGTGGGTAGTAACAGGAAGTAGATTATAGTATATCGTTTATTACAGAATTTGTTCCACGATTGAAATACAGTAAACTACGATTATAACTAACTCAAAGAGACCACTAAATTTAGTTCGTTATAACCGTAGTTTGTTGTCTGCACATTTACAGCATATATACAGCAAATGTACGGGACCAAAAACGGTTCATTACACCCGTCAGTTCGTTATTAGCGTGTTCGTTATAAACGTAGTTTATTGTATAACTATGATCACAATTGGCATCTTTCGCTATCAAGTGGTCCCAAGTTTGGTAATTGCACCTACTATAAGGATATATTTTATATAAAATATTTAATAACTGATATTCTCAACAACAGTGAGTGAGTGAGTATGGTTTTACGCCGCTTTTAGCAATATTCCAGCAATATCACGGCGGGAGACACCAGAAATGGCCTTCACACATTGTACCCATGTCGGGAATAGAACTCGGGTCTTCGGCGTGACGAGCGAACACTTTAACCACAAGGCAATCCGACCGCCTCTCTCAGCAATAGCTTCGTTGTAGTTCACACTTTCTCAATGTTAAATCTGGTAAATATTTACATATACAATTGGCTAAAAGATTTGTAATCAGGGTTATATTATATCGAGAATGAATATCACTGTCTGTGAGGCAAATTGCGATCTTCGTCAACGATATATCCGTTTAATATTTTACGAATCCGGAGCTAGGTAAATACAATTTAATTATGTCGTCTAAGCAGGAATCTGTAATCTGGCACATAGCATGCTTCATAAACTGAGGAGCAAACGAAACTATACCTCTCAGTTGATTTTATCACATCTTTGACTTGGCGATATTATATCCCAAACATGAACTGTATTGGCGCCAAGCACTCAAAGGAAGGTTCTACGTGGGTTTATTTTCTAAGATATAGTTTAATTTGAAACTTTTAAAAATAAAAAAAATTACATAGTCCTCAACTTCTGATTGGTCGCTTAGCCACCTTATCTTTGAAAGTCAATGAATTTGCTTTGTCGGCACAAATTTACAATTCAGACATTGTAGGGAATCATGTGATTGCAGATTCCTTTCTTACAAACCATGGCATGAATGTGTGATGGTTAAATAGACATAATCGAAATTTAACATCTTTTTTCACTTTTCATTTACATAAAAAACGGTATCATTTCTTTTGCCCCACAGTTAAATTCATGCAATCAATGCTTGTCAGCAGTTGCTTCTTTTGTAACTATAAGAACAATCTTCAATTTAAAATACATATTATTATCTCATCTGCATCATTCCTGTAATAGACCCGTGAAGATTCGGGGTAGAATAGGTCTTCAGCAACCAATACTTGCAATAAAAAAGCGATGGTGCTTGTCGTAAGAGGCGACTAGCGGGATCGGCAGGTCAAGCTCGCTGACATGGTTGATGCATGTCATCGTATCCCAATTGCGTGGATCGATGCTCATGATGTCAATCAGTGGATTGTCTGGTCCAGGCTCGATTATTTACAGACCGCCGCCATATAGCTGGAATATTGCTGAGTGCGGCGTTAAACAAGAAACCAACAACCAACCATAAAGGGATATTAACTGTGAGTAAATATTACAGAAACGCAAGTCAGTTGTAGTGATTTTACGTGCGCATCATGAAATTTGCACTCGGGTACAACTTGATATTATGAGCAATAGTCTACACCCTAGAGTCACGATAACACACAATCCACCAAGTCAGCGACCCCGACCACACTGCATCGATCACATACACGACCATCTTCCCGAGGTAAGGGAGATAACTGACTATAAAAGTCCAGTTCCCACTGGATTATTATAGTCAGTTGCGTCAATTAACTGTTGGCTTCCCGTGTTAAGTTTCCTCATTTGTTATCGTATTACTTTTGTTGTTCTTACAGGTACATATATATATGTTTTCTGTAAGGAGTAAGTACTCCGAAACGTTGTGTTCCTCATAATAAAGAAGTTGACATCCATAAATTCTCTTCCTGAAGTGTTTTATTGCTTGTATTTGAAACGACACGAATGTTCAAAATAAACGAGAAGACAATCAAATCATAATCAAGGTTGCTTTATTGATTGTAAAGTATTTATATCAACAATCGAATGCATGTATTCATGATTGAATTAATAAACGATCATGTTACACACATATACAGATACACACAACACACACATACACACATATATACACACATACCCATACCCATACCCACACACACAAATACACACATACACTCACATACACACGCACAAGCACACGCATACACATACATACACACACACACATACGCACGCATATACTAATGCTGGTGTATAATAAATTCCTTCACCAAAATCATTACATTGTCTCAACAAATAGAACAATGTATGGTTAACAAACGCAAATTGGGCTAGCATGTTTTACTGTTGTACACATGAATGATGTTTTATACGATTTTAACATGTTCCGTACATGAGGATTATTGGACATAAACACACATCTAATGGGCAAGTGAATATCCTACACACTTCTAAGTAATGCTTGCAATAGATAACTGTGGAATATCATTAATATATGCAATCTTGCATTAGAATCATATCTTAGTTCTCGCTACAGCTAACAAAGCTCTGAGGACATCACATTACGGGTCATGTCAGAACGACCTTTAATCAGAGCAATCAGAGCGTCGCTTACCAGATCAGGTTTAAGTGACAGCCGGAATGTGTTTTCTAATCACGCAACCTCGAAAAGGTTAACGCGGGGAGTTCCGAACGATAGCTTCGTCTATATCTCGCTTCAAAAGAATAAACAATGAAACGAAAGAGACTTTACATATCCCGTGGGAAGTACTGCCATAAGTACGGTGGCCCATAAGGGACACGGAGTCTGTTTTTCAATATTTTGATATTTCACTTACTGTTATCGTAACCTTTTGCAAATTAACACGATTTGTCTTACAAATATGTGATAAATCATGTGTAAAGAAGATATTGAATCGCTGAAAAACGAAACGAAAATGTCAAAAACTAAAATGAAAATGTCAAAAACACAAAACGAAAATGTCAAAAACTAAAATGAAAATACAGAAAACTATTTCCACCGCGGAGATAATATTTACACCGAGGTGAAAACTATTTCCACCGCAGTGATAATATTTACACCGCGGTGGAAATAGTTTTCTGTGTATTCATTTTAGTTTTTGACATTTTCGTTTTGTGTTTTTTACATTTTCATTTTAGTTTTTGACCTGTTCGTTTTGGTTTTTGACATTTCCATTTTAGTTTTTGACATTTTCACTTCACATTTCAGCGACTCAAAAGCTACTTAAAAGTACATTTTCTATGTTTTCGGATGTTTTTATACATGATTTATCACATATTTGTATGGCATGGTGTGTTAAGATTTCTCCTGCTTCACGGTGTGTTTAGATTTCCCCTGTTTCACGGTGTGTTGAGATTACTCCTGCTTCACGGTGTGTTTGGATTTCCCCTGTTTCACGGTGTGTTTAGATTACTCCTGCTTCACGGTGTGTTTGGACTTCCCCTGTTTCACGGTGTGTTTAGATTACTCCTGCTTCACAGTTTGCTTAGCTTTCTCCTGCTTCACAGTGAGTTTAGATTTCCCCTGTTTCACGGTTTGTTTAGATTACTTCTACTTCATGGTGTGTTTAGATTACTTCTGCTTCACGGTGAGTTTAGATTACTCCTGCTTCACGGTGTGTTTAGATTACTATTGCTTGAGATATCCGCTTCAAGCTTTCTTGTGAGATTACTACTGCTTCAGGTTTGCAATAGATATCCGCTTCAAGCTTTCTTGGGATATTACTTCTGCTTCAGGTTTGCAATCAACACTCGCTTCAGGTCGGACATGTCAGTGTGATGACCTATCCAGACAGTCAGGACTCCTTTCAAATATTTTATTTGTTAATTTAACATTATAACTATCAGTATCGGTAAGTAGTTTACATTCCACCTCTTTTTGGAACTAACTGCCTGCCATCAGGATATTACGCTTTTCACCCATTTGACTAGAATAACATCTGTTGTTTTCATGTGTGGAATCAAGAAAACTAGACTTGGTTTCGTTTGATCTAGACTTGCCTCGGCTTTTAATAAAACCATTTTAATATGAACACGAATCCCACAGTCATGGCGCAGAACTACAGTTTGGCTGTCGGGTAGTTTTCTGAAGTATATTCTTACTTATACTGTGTAGTAGTTGATGTTGCAAGTCTGGAATCAACAGCATTCACATGGAAAAAAAATAGATAACATAGTTATTAAATTAACGCATGTATTTGACCTAGCATACCGCAGACCCCGTAAACTTCCGTTGGTATCGGTTGCCACATACCAGATAACTGTACCAAACATTTACACTCTGGGCAGAGGTAAACATGTTCGAACATTTCTGTTTGTACCATCATTTCTTAACCTATCAAGTGCAGTTGCAGGTGTTTACTAAGTGCAAGTAATGGGAATATTACTGCGGTAAAATGAATTGTCAGTGATATACCATTGTCGTGTCGAATAACAGCACTATATATTTCAGCAAACAACAGGAAGACATATGGCGGCATGACAACGAAGCGACGACCAAAGGCGTTGCAAAAAAAAAGCTTCCGTTGATACATTTCTAACAAAGGGTGGACCGATGAACTTGCATGGAATAAAAAATCTTTGGCCATTGTTTCCTGCTTGTTGTGACTTTTCTCGCCAAACATGAGCAAAGTTTGTTCGATAGAGATACTCAGCCCAAAGTCATTATCTTAATTTGCCCCGGGCGTAGCATACGAAAGTGAGTCTTAATTATGAGATCTACCATATCTATTATTCTGTCATTGCCTTGGCTCATTAGGCCAGCTAATCTTCCTTATATAGCACTACTGTGTGTTCCAACTGGCTTGTATAGGATCATGACATGTGTTGAAGTGTGTGGGTGTGCTTCAAACGGAATGAGAGCGAGTGTTCAAGTCGCTGAATCTGTCTGATGATGGTGTGTTTTTTCAGGTGGTGGATGGTCCTCAAATAGAATGACAGAGTGTGCTAAATCTAGCGAGTCGGTCGTATAAAGCACAAAAGCATTTTAAAAGATTGTGAGTGTCCAATCTTGTTTGAGTACCCGATATGATGTCGTTTGTGTGTCTGCCTACATGATAAGATTTGTTAAGGCTAGTACCTCTATTTCATGTTCAGAGGTCACAGAGATACGGAAGGTCACTATCGTTTCTCTAATACGTTTCTCGATGCACAAATCACGATATTATACGTTTCTCGATGCACTGGCCATGATACAATACTTATCTCTATACACCAGTCACGATACAATACGATGGCAGAGGTACTATGCTGGTCGCATGGATCTCTGGGTAGGAGAGTGGTTTGATACCAGGCATCTCAAATGGGTTTCTCATTCACAGGTGTGTAAGATGATACGTATCCCGATAGACTGGTGACGATAGAAGACGTATCTCGGTACACCGGTGACGATACGTATCTTGGTACTCAGATCACGATATGATACTATCTCGATACACTGGTCACCACACAACACGTATCTCCATACACTGGTCACCACACGATACGTATCTCGATATACTGGTCACAATACGATACGTATCTCGATACACTGGTCACCACACGATACGTATTTCGATACACTGGTCACAATACGATACGTATCTCGATACACTGGGCACCACAGGATACGTATCTCGATACACTTGTCACAATACGATACGTATCTCGATACACTTGTCACCACACGATACGAATCTCGATACACTGGTCACCACACAACACGTATCTCCATACACTGGTCACCACACGATACGTATCTCGATAAACTGGTCACCACACGATACGTATCTCGATACACTGGCCACCACACGATACGTTTCTCGAAACAATGGTCACAATATGATACGTATCTTGATACACTGGCTACAATACGATACGTATCTCGATACACTGGGCACAATACGATACTATCTCGATACACTGGTCACCACATGATACGTATCTCGATGCACTGGTCACCACATGATACGTATCTCGCTACACTGGTCACTACACAATACGTATCTCGATACACTGGTCACAAAACGATACGTATCTCGATACACTGGGCACCACACGATACATATTTCGATACACTGGTCACAATACGATACGTATCTCGATACACTGGGCACTACACGATACATATCTCGATACACTAGTCACCATACGATACGTATCTCGATACACTGGTCACAATATGATACGTATCTTGATACACTGGCTACAATACGATACGTATCTCGATGCACTGGTCACCACATGATACGTATCTCGATACACTGGTCACAATACGATACGTATCTCGATACATTAGGCAAAATACGTATCCCGATAGACTGGTGACGATAGAAGACGTATCTCGGTACACCGGTGACGATACGTATCTTGGTACTCTGATCACGATATGATACGTATCTCGATACACTGGGCACAAAATGATACTATCTCGATACACTGGTCACCACACAATACGTATCACGATACACTGGTCACCACACGATACGTATCTCGATACACTGGTCACAGCACGATACGTATCTCGATACACTGGGCACCACACGATACGCATCTCGATACACTGGTCACAATATGATACGTATCTTGATACACTAGTTACTATACAATACGTTTTTCGATGCACTGGTCACAATACGAGACGTATCTCGATACACTGATCACAATATGATACTATCTCGATACACTTATCACCACATGATACGTATCTCGATATGCTGGTCACCATAAGATACGCATCTCGATACACTGGTCACAATATGATACGTGTCTCGATACACTGGTCACCACATGATACGTATCTCGATGCACTGGTCACAATATTATACGTATCTTGATACACTAGTTCCAATACAATACGTATTTCGATGCACTGGTCACAATACGATGCGTATCTCGATACACTGATCACAATATGATACTATCTCGATGCACTTGTCACCACATGATACGTATCTCGATACACTGGTCACCACACGATACGTATCTCGATACACTGATCACAATATGATACTATCTCGATACACTGGTCATTACACGGTACGTATCTCGATACACTGGTCGCTACACAATACGTATCTAGATACACTGGACACAGTACGATACGTATCTCGATACACTGGACACAGTACGATACGTATCTAGATACACTGGACACAGTACGATACGTATCTAGATACACTGGTCACTGTACGATACGTTTCTAGATACACTGGTCACTGTACGATACGTATCTAGATACACTGGACACAGTACGATACGTATCTAGATACACTGGACACAGTGCGATACGTATCTAGATACACTGGACACAGAACGATACGTATCTAGATACACTGGACACAGTGCGATACGTATCTAGATACACTGGACACTGCACGATACGTTTCTAGATACACTGGTCACTGTACGATACGTATCTAGATACACTGGTCACAGTACGATACGTATCTCGATACACTGGTCACTGCACGATACGTTTCTAGATACACGGGTCACTGTACGATACGTATCTAGATACACTGGACACAGTACGATACGTATCTATATACACTGGTCACAGTACGATACGTATCTAGATACACTGGACACAGTACGATACGTATCTAGATACACTTGACACAGTACGATACGTATCTAGATACACTGGTCACTGTACGATACGTATCTATATACACTGGTCACAGTACGATACGTATCTAGATACACTGGTCACAGTACGATACGTATCTAGATACACTGGTCACAGTACGATACGTATCTAGATACACTGGTCACAGTACGATACGTATCTAGATACAATGGTCACTATACACGTTTAAGGGTTGCCCGACTCAGCACACCAGAGGACATACTAATACCATAAACGTGTCCCAGCTCGCATTAGGTTGTGTCGTTTATGTTGCACGTAATATGTCATTTGTGAATATGTCGAATGAATGTGTTGCTCAAAGCCACAAACACGGCTGACATATGTTTATGTCATACGTACTTCATAACATGATATGACCTAGTTACTATAAGCATCCTTGTATCAGGCCTAAGTGAGCAGGGAATGCAAGCTGAATGCACTGACTCTATGCCCGGGGTAATAATTGAATGCAGTTTGGGCCTGCGTTGTGTCGCAGCAGCGGGATACAAATGTATATAAATTGTAATAGTAGTAGTAGTAGTAGTAGCAGTAGTAGTAGCAGCAGCAGCAGCAGCAGTAGTAGCTGTAGTAGTAGTTTTGTTTGTTTGTTTGTTTGTTGTTTAACGCCTCATTCATCAATATGTCAGCTATATCACAGCGATTGACAACGACCAAGGATGACATGCATCAACCAAGTCACATCATGGGCATGTAGTTACTGTAGTAGTAGTAGCAGCAGCAGTAGCAGTAGCAGTAGTAGTAGTAGTGGTGGTGGTGGTGGTGGTGGTAGTGGTAGTGGTAGTGGTAGTGGTAGTGGTGTAGTGGTAGTGGTAGTGGGAGTGGTGGTGGTGGTGGTGGTGGTGTTAGTGGTAGTGGTAGTGGTGGTGGTGGTGGTGGTGGTGGTGGTGGTAGTGGTGGTGGTAGTGGTAGTGGTAGTGGTAGTGGTAGTGGTGGTGGTAATGGTGGTGGTGGTGGTGGTGGTAGTGGTAGTGGAAGTGGTAGTGGTAGTGGTGTAGTGGTAGTGGTAGTGGTAGTGGGAGTGGTGGTGGTGGTGGTGGTGTTAGTGGTAGTGGTAGTGGTAGTGGTAGTGGTGGTGGTGGTGGTGGTGGTGGTAATGGTGGTGGTGGTGGTGGTGGTAGTGGTAGTGGTGGTGGTGGTGGTGATAGTGGTGGTGGTGGTAATGGTGGTGGTGGTGGTTGTAATTGTACAACTCGCTGCCTCAGTTCATTGTCAAATCAAATCGGCGTTAACCTCCATCCATGCATGTTTACCACGGTATATGAGGAGAACATTGATAAGCATAATTAGTGACCTTTCTACGCACTTGCCATCATGTTCCTACTGCCCTTAAAGCCACTGCTTAATATCAGTTATTGTATGTGGTAGTTTGACCCCTGCCCGCACTTGACCTACTCGGATGCTGATGTTGATAACATATCGATTTAAGGAGCCTCGTCGTGCGTGAAGAACGCTAAGCGTCCCAAGACCATGAAACTCTAGTCACAAACGCTTTCATATCGCGTGGACATGTTCAGATAATAAATATGACGGCTGCTCTTGATTATATCTCCGCAAACATGAGGCCAGCATCGCTGACATGTTTATGTTCCAATTGTGCTCTTGCGTGGTGTCAATTACGTACTCCGCGACAGAACTGCTGAAAAGTGTTATCACGAAAAAGCATGTCTGTCTACTTAGATTGAAACGGATAGTCATTAATTTCCCTGTTGGAAGAATGCAAAGTGTTGTTTTATATGTTGAGATTGATAGTTTCCACGTTCCCCTGGCATTCAGAATTGTATTTTTAAATATGTGCATGGCTAAGATATTCTGATATAAATCAAAATGTAATCCTAATAATTAAACACGGGTAAGATCTGTCTCATAGTATGAGTGTATTTCAATTTAGCTGTGTGATCGAGTAATCATTTCCACATTTGCTAAAGACATATAGCCTTATTGTAATTAACTCGCTGTAGAAATAGGATCGAGTGAATGAGTTTGGTTTTACGCCGCTTTTAGCAATATTCCAATAGTGAGTGAGTGAGTGAGTTGGGTTTAACGCCGCTTTTAACAGTATTCCAGTTATATCACGGAGTGTCAGCTTATTGTGGGAGGAAAGCCCGAAGTGATGCAGGTCTCTGACGTTTACCACTTCGGTGAAAACCACGAGCACGGGTATGGTGCTGACAAACCTTGAAACATAATCGGGGCGAACCGGGATTCGAACCCACAATCATAGGTTTCTGGCGTACCCAAGGGACGCAACTCTGCACAGCGAATCGCGGCGCCTTAGACGACTGGGCCACCCGTGCCCCCAATATTCCAATAGAAATGGGCATCACACATTGTTCCATGTGGGAAATCGAACCCGGGTCTCAGCGTCACGAGTACTCTTTATCCACTAGGCTGCCCCTCCGCCCCTTAGGGGGGCACGGGTGGCCCAGTCGTCTATGGCGCCGCGATTCGCTGTGCAGAGTTGCGTCCCTTGGGCACCCCAGAAACCTATGATTGTGGGTTCGAATTCCGGTTCGTCCCGATTATGTTTCTAGGTTTGTCAGCACCATACCAGTACTCGTGGGTTTCACCGAAGTGGTAAACGTCTGAGAACTGCATCACTTCGGGCTTTCCTCCCACATTAAGCTGACACGCCGTGAAATGACTGGAATACTGTGAAAAGCGGCGTTAAACCCAACTCACTCATTCCGACCCTTAGAAATAGGATGTAAGAGTACTGTCCATAATAAAATTGAAGTGATTGTGGTGATTGAGAGACAGTATGGGCAAAGTAGGTGCGTCGACCACTTCGCACGTGTAATTAGTAATCGGTGATCCTAGGCGCTGTTTTTTATGAGACTTTAATAAATAAAAAAAATGTTTTAATGCCCAATTGGGATCATGTTGCTGAATTAGGCTCTGAATTTGTAATAAATAATAGTCACTTACATACAATGACTACACAGTCACCCTCTGGGATCCCGAGTTACTATTGGTCTCCAGCAACCCGTGTCTGTCGTACGGGGTGATTTAATGGACGGGGTGGTCATGATCACTGACTTGGATGAGTACGTGGCATGGAACCTCGATGGCGTGGATCGTTTATCGTGATGCCAATCACTGGCTTGTCTGGTCCAGACTCGATTATTTACAGGCCTCCGTCATACATAGCTGGTTCCTGGTGCCCCCCGCCGCGATATTGCTGGAATATTGCTAAAAGCGGTGTAAATCCATACTCACTCACTCACCATACATAGCTGGAATAAAATGCATAAAATCAAACCTAAAACTCAAGTCACCTGGCCACGAATGACATAATAATAGATTTAGTATATTAGCACGTAAAGTGTAACTGGTTGACTGAGTTAGATTATTTTCTTTCGAATTAGAGTTGGACTCGATCGTTTAAAGGTCGCCGTGGCGTAAATACATGCGTAACGCAACATCACTCATTAACTGATTCTGAAATGAACTGAACGTCCCCGGGTGTGGCAAAGGACCACGCCCATTCCATCATTTGTCCTTATAGTTGTCCCTATCTGTGTAAGGTACAATCAGGAGTATCCAGTTCATGGTCTATTGTTGACGGTGATCTATATGCCTTGCCATTCTAACCTTTAGATTCAGCCCCAGGCTATTGATAGGATGGTCGAGGTCAAATTCCCGATCACCCTGATATACGGTTAACGACACTGACGGACTGTTTTTGTTCGATGAACACTCAAGCACTATACATAGGTCTCCAGTGTTGGGGAAAGGAGTGTAATATTACATTTGGAGATTTCGGTCATTAACATTTCAATCCACCACATCTACATTTAGTCCAAGAACTAAGTTATCGTATTTAAAACATATATAAAAGGTACTACAAAACAAACATTATTCCCCAAATGAATCCCCGAACAATGCTTAATTTCAGTCTAGGCCAGCCGAATCATTCTAGACTTGAGTTGGATTTATTATTTAATGTATTCCCTAGGATCTGGAAAACAGACTGTAACCACACTGAAACTACAGTGCCTTGTCCGAGTTTTATGGTAAAACTCCTTACGCTGGATCACTCCGTACCAGTAAGACTGTCAGGGGTTTGTTTGTTCGAGAAACTTTAAATCTAATACGAGTATTGTTTTCAACATTTTGCTTGATTTGGGGGCACAACATTGCTTACATAAGTTATATGTTGCACTTACAATAATTAAGAATAACTAACATAAATAAATTGCTCGGCAAAAGAAAATATTCTCCTATGTTTGATGGTGGCTAAAAAATAAAACTACAGTAAACTACGGTTATAACGAACACGCTTATAACGAACTGACGGATATAACGAACTTACTTTTTGGTCCCGACTATTTGCTTTAGTTATGCTGTATATATGCTTATAAGGAACTACGGTTAATACGAACTAAAATTAGTAGTCCCTTTGTGTTCGTTATAACCGTACTTTACTGTAACAAGAAATGGTTATTCGATTATGTTGTGTTTGATCATATCAGTGGGTATTTTTTAAAACAGGTGACGTACACTTGACGTGAGTTGGTTCACACATATCTGACATTCTCGATATCGAACATGACCGTCTCATCGTCGTCAGACACCTGATGACGTTATTGGGAATCGGTTGTCATGCGTCCCTCGGTGTGGCTTCCACCTGTTGACAGATCTGTGGTTGATGAGGATGCCTCCTGATCTGACGATTCAGATGATCCTACGACTGTTCAAAGGGGTTTAAGTCTGGTGAGCCAGCTGGCAATGGAAGTATGGCGGTGTTGTCTGCAGCCATGAACAAACATGGACGACCTTTGCAGTGTTGGCCAAGCGTTGCGTGTTGCAAGAGTGTTCCCTGTTGCTGTTCGCGAAGGAATACTAACACCACGCGGTTGTAAAACGTCATTTCGTAGATCCATTGATGTTGTCACAGATGATGACATGTTCCACAAATTTCTCCACAAAACATCATCCCACCTACACTATATGGATGCACTTGGTGCCATTCGTTTCCCCTTTGTGACGATACACCCGAGCCCGACCGTCACAATGGAATATGCAGAATCGTCATTCGTGAATAAAAAGCACTCTCTGCCAGTCACAGATCTGCCAGACTTGCCCTGTCCTTGCCCAGTGCCGTATTCGACGTTGATGTTCATAGGTCAAGGCCATTCCTCGGAAAGGGTGATAGGTTCGAATACCTGCAACACGGAGACGTCAAAGCAAGGTGCGTCGACTGATGCGGCCATTCCTCTGATAGGGTGGTAGGTTCGAATACCTGCAACACGGAGACGTCAAAGCACGGTGCGTCGACTGATGCGGCCATTCCTCTGATAGGGTGGTAGGTTCGAATACCTGCAACACGGAGACGTCAAAGCACGGTGCGTCGACTGATGCGGCCATTCCTCTGATAGGGTGGTAGGTTCGAATACCTGCGACACGGAGACGTCAAAGCATGGTGCGTCGACCGATGCGGCGTCCTAACGCTATTGCCGTTTCCGTGGATATAACGAACCTGTTGCGCAAATGCAAAGTGCTCAAGCACCTGTTATCTGGACGACGTCAGTCTCTCTGTAACGTCAAACAGTCCGACGATGGTTGCACGTGTACAGTTGAAGTATCCTGTGATCAGGGTGTGGTTGGCACTCATTTTCCTCATTCCTACGGGTCTCTCTGTGTGTTATGCGGTTAAACGTGGGCTATCTGTGACGTGTTGGCAACGATCCATTACATTTAATACCATTTCTGACGTGCATTTTACTGGTACCCGCTAATTAAAGTTTTAGCAATGGACCTGAAGTGTACAGTGTTAAAGTGTTTGATGGTTCTGTACTGATTGACGGTCCAGATATCAGTGTCAACCAAGTAAAATACCATATCGAATTCGGCCCAGACTCGAGTTTATGTGAAGTGTGTTGAGGGTTGTGCAGTGTGTCGCCACAATGAGGCACACATTGGTACTGAGGCCCTACTCTGCCCCATTAATACCTACAAGGAGGCACACATTGGTATTGAGGCCCTACTCTATCCCTTTAATACCTACAAGGTGACACACATGGGTACTAGGGACCTACTCTGTCCCTTAAATACCTACAATTAGACACACATGGGTACTGGGGCCCTACTCTGCCCCTTAAATACCTACAATTAGACACGCATGGGTACTGGGGCCCTACTCTGTCCCTTAAATACCTACAATTAGACACACATGGGTACTGGGGCCATACTCTGTCCCATTAATACCTACAATTAGACACGCATGGGTACCGGGGACCTACCCTGTCCCTTAAATACGTACAATTAGACATACATGGGTACTGGGACCCTACCCTGTCCCTTAAATACGTACAATGAGACACGCATTAATACTGGGGCCCTACTCTGTCCCTTAAATACCTACAATTAGACACGCATGGGTACTGGGGCCCTACTCTATCCCATTAATACCTACAATTAGACACGCATGGGTACTGGGGCCCTACTCTATCCCATTAATACCTACAATTAGACACGCATGGGTACTGGGGCCCTACTCTATCCCATTAATACCTACAATTAGACACGCATGGGTACTGGGGACCTACTCTATCCCATTAATACCTACAAGGAGACACGCATGGGTACTGGGGACCTACTCTGTCCAATTAATACCTACATGGAGACACGCATGGGTACTGGAGACCTACTCCGTCCCATTAATACCTACAATAAGACACGCATGGGTACTGGGGACCTACTCTGTCCAATTAATACCTACATGGAGACACGCATGGGTACTGGGGACCTACTCTATCCCATTAATACCTACAATAAGACACGCATGGGTACTGGGGACCTCGCGCATTGTAAGCATACTCTCTGGTAGTAGTAGTAGTAGTAGTAGTTAGTAGTAGTAGTAGTAGTAGTTAGTAGTAGTAGTAGTAGTAGTAGTAGTAGTAGTAGTAGTAGTGGTAGTAGTAGAAGTAGTAGTAGTAAACAATAAAATGTCACCATGATAAAATAGCAACACTCCTATGGTCTGCATGATCTATAGGCTACAAAGATACTGCATACCACCCGACAACTGTCTCAAAATGTTGTCCTCGTCTCAATTGCCTATTGAACAACACATGATAATAATAATCAATGAAGATAGTGTGTACATTTAAACCGTTATTTGCATGACGGTTATATGCATGACACTAACATTTGGAATGAATTTTATTATTACATTTGTTAGGTGCGTGTGATTTTAGTAACATGCAGTCATGTAGATCTATAACAAATTTGGATTGGCTTGAACCATTAGGGCGATCGCTTCATTAAATTATAGGAGTGCAATTCCGCTTCTTAAAATAGGCTTGTTATGAAACATATATTCAGAAGTAGTCATATTTATTATTGACTGTACTTTGAAACAAAAACGTTTGATTTTGTCAATACCAATGATTTGTTTTGTCCAAAAGCAAGCCAGCCAGCAAGTGGATGAACTGGCCCACTTGGCGTGTTCGCGATAGCTACTAAGGGAGACAACTTCGCGCGGCCAATTTCAAAGCTTAGTCACACATTCATTGGTTGAGTGATGGGACGGACATTCCACATACCCTCCTCGCTCTATCTGTGTACAGACTCACCTGTCTGTCAACAGTTATTGTGTGGATAGTATACTGTAGCGTATTGCGCAATGTATGTGTTGTGACAAGAATTATCAAATTCGATACACATTGCATGTACGTAGATAGAGCGGAATACCGCGACGCCTGGTACAATTATTGCTTGCGTCCTAAATTGATAATGTTGGGTCCAAGTCCAAATTTCTAAAGAAGATGCTATGAATAATGAAGTCAAAACGTTTTGGCGCGATACCGCTAGTTGCACGAGTTTTAAAATATCCTGAAGATATCAGTCAAATATATAATTATTTTTGGTTGAAATCAAATATACAATTTCTTCAAACACGATTCATTATTGATCACGTGTTCATATCAGGGTTTTCTACTTCATTAGCATTTTAAATAAACAAAACAAAACAAATAAAAATGAATCAGATTAAAATGATATAAAAATACAATATAACCAGTCGACCCTAAGATGTACGTCTTTGATGGATCTTTTTTCCACGTGCGCACATGGATCCATATAACACATCAATTGAGCTAAACCATAAAATTAGGATAAACAATTTATTCAGTGTCCCTATGAAAAATTAATTAATGTGTTCCATATATTATGGCGACCCGCCCCAAATCTCATTTCTTATGAATTGATATTGTATTGTATCATATATTGTAATATATTGACCCACTCCGTGTTGTATACGTATTCAGTGATACAATTTATCGTGTGCTTGTTTCACTGAGTGGGTTGAAACAACGTTCTAAGTCCACAATACAGCTCAGAAGTTGTAAATATATGTGTGTGTATGTGTGTGTGTGTGTGTGTGTGTGCGTGTGTGTCATATCACCCTAAATGTTGTCGGCCAAAACAATATGTGTACTTCTCACAGCTACAATGTTGTGACGTATGATAATCTCGTTCAACCGGTGCGATATGAGAATATAGCCCTTGTTCATCCCTATCTAACTTCTAAAAGAGTTGATGGAAGTTTCATAAAACAGTCAACGTGTTATTTATTGTTCCTCATTGTTGTTAAATGGACTTGCCAACTCAATGACCTGTGTTTATAGATGGCGCTGTCGAGCAATGTCAATCTCATGACGTCACACCCAAACACTGCAGAGCGAGGACGAGGGAGGTCACATCTCTGTATTACGTATGTTTTGACAAATTCCTCGCATTTGGAACACATTTGCGCTTGGCGGTTGAGAAAGTAGCTTCGTTTTTCAATGTTTTAAACAACAACCACTTCTCATCACAATGTGTGATTGCAGAAGGAAAGGAACAGCTTTTGAATTTATTCCTGGAACAACCGCCTGCCATCAAATATGGCTACCAAAGACACATCTCATCTTCAAGATGATCATAATGGTTCTGTTGCTATCACCGAAACTTGCTTTGTCGGAAGATTACCACTCGTCGACGACCGATTCGTACTATGAGGCGTTTATAAATATAACGTACAAAATAAAAGCAACGAACGAGACCCGTAATTTTAAGAGTGACAAGGGGAGATTCGGAGTCGCAGTGAAGTCTGCAAGGCTGAAGGTGGAGCCAGAGAGTGGTGTCGTCGTCGTCGTTAAAACAGTTTTAGGCAAAAACGATGGATGTGGTGACTATAATGTGACAATTCCTCAGGTGAAATGGATCGCATTGATTGCCCGTGGAGAATGTTCCTTTTCAAAGAAGATCACCAATGCTATGAAGTATAATGCTTCCGCAGTCGTTGTCTACAACGATAAGAAGGACGAGAAGAGTTTGCATGTCATGGAACATGATGGTAGGTATTATTTTCATTCCATAATTTATGTGTAAACAATATATGTGTCACAACAAGCAGTGGGCCAGTGTCACGTTCACAGTCTGACACATCGTGTCACGTTCACCTCCAATGGCGATAGAGACATTATGTGTTTTTACTTTGAAAATTTTATGTTTGCATCATTGTACATCATTTGACAATATGTTTCTGGGTGTCAGAAAGTATATCACCATAAATTATTTTTGTGTGAACACATCTGACTTCACAGCATGAACAGGTGAAAAGAAAAACACAACAGTTTTATTGAAAACAACAACCAGTGATAAAAGTTTCAGCAAGTTGATTTCAAATGTTATTTTGATAATTATGTGTTTATCATGTTATCAAAAAACTTAAAACAACTTTGTATTCTTATGAATGGCTCACAGGCATACACCTGTATCTCATTAGTTAAGTGTCCAATCTGACATGTGTGAACAGGTAAAAAGAACAACACATCATTTTTACTGAAAACAACAAACGATAGCAAGCTTCAGCACGTTTATTGCAAATGCTATTTTGATTATTATGTGTTGATCATGAATAAAATATGCAGCAATTTCGTATTCTTATGCATAGCTCAAAGACATAGACGTATATATGTGTGTGTGTGTGTGTGTGTGTGTAGTGATGGGTATTGGCCTGTGTGTTGTACTACAATTTATTGCAATAATAATTCCTGTATTGTGAGACGTACCACATTATATTGCATGCATTCTTTCGTGTATAAATTGTTGTTGTTATGAACCAAACACACACACACACACACACACACACACACACACACCCTGCATGTTTTTGGGAACTTTGTATTTTGTTGGATGTTGCTTTGGTCACAAAGCATGCTTAATGGATACATCATATACTGAAAGCTGTTACAAATAGTTTCCCTGTTTCGACCACAGGAAAACGTTGCTAATTTCTCAATTTCCATTTTAGTTGACACAATAGGAAACCCTTCCACAAGATGATATGCATGATTTTGAAAAACACAATGTACCGGTATTTTCCAAACATATTGTGATACGCATTCATTGGTATTTCATATCGTGGTATACCGGTAATATCATGCACCTCTGTCTGTGTTTTTGTGTGTGTGTGTGTGTGTGTGTGTGTGTGTGTCCAATGTACTCTCTGTGTGTCTGCTCATCTGTAAAACACATAGGAACATAGGGATGGAGTGAGAACTATGAGTGAGTGAGTATGGTTTTACACCGCTTTTAGCAATATTCCAGCAATATCACGGTGGGGGGCACTAGAAATGGGCTTCACACATTGTACCCATGTCGGGAATTGAACCCAGGTCTTCGGCGTGACGAGCGAACGCTTTAACCACTGGGCTACCCGACCGCCCCTTTAAATAAGTGAAAATGCCTATTAAAATCTTCTTTTCCTATTTTATGCTGTTACTTCTCCTTTTGCTTGCACATACAATTCTATTGTTTGCTGAAATTTCCTAGAAGTTGACTGAAGCCCATTGCTGGTGTCCCCTGCCGTGATATTGCTGGAATATTGCTAAAAGCGGCGTAAAACCATACTCACTCACTCACTCACTAGAAGTTGACTGATGACAAAGTGGACACACTTTATGGATAACAACCATAACTATACCATTAATGTGGCTTTTCGATATATAGATCCTTATACCGTTGTCTTGCCTCATACCTGTGCATGGATCTATACAAAATGGCATAATAAAAGTACATCAAAGAGGTTGTCATCCATAAATTGTACCTACTTTGTGTTATGTAGTAGTAGATATTAAGTACCCCAGGGTAACCTAAATTCATTGATGTAACATCATTATCACGAAATGTGTTCTAGATTAAAATATTCATTTGAAAATAACAATTACTCATAAAAAACTTGATGCCTTTACCTTTAATCATTTAAATGTTCTGTTTGTGAAACGATAGGGGATTATGATTAATCTATACAGGATTAAAATATGAATAGATACAGTTTAGTGTGTGTCGTGTATCGTATTGTCTGAGAATATTATGGAGGCACTGATGTATTGGTGAATCGTGACATAATGTGTACACTTGAATATATATTTAAAATGTGTGTAAATATGGTAGCAAAGTGTTCATTATGAAAAGGGGGACACGGGTGGCCCAGTCGTCTAAGACCTATGATTGTGGGTTCGAATCCCGGTTCGCCCTGATTATGTTTCTAGGTTTGTCAGCACCATACCCGTGCACGTGGGTTTCACCGAAGTGGTAAACGTCTGAGACCTGCATCACTTCGGGCTTTCCTCCCACATTAAGCTGACACGCCGTGATATAACTGGAATACTGTTAAAAGCGGCGTTAAACCCAACTCACTCACACACTCATTATGATAAGATAGACGACAAGTATCGTGGTTGTGGCAGATGGTATTACAGGGATGGAAATTAATTAAAAACCCAAACAAGCCAACAGAATTTTTTTCTGCTAGCCCTGCAAAAGGTTACTTGTCCCTATGAAATAAGACTTTCAAATTTCTACCTTTAAAGACTTGAAAGGTAGTGCCAAATGCCCAGCAACGCAGTTTGACATGATAATATACAACACATGTTAGTGACAGGCCCTATGAGTCAGTAGAATTATGATTTTATTAGCCTGACATTATTTCTACTGGATTAGGCCTGCAGGCAAGCATTAATTCGTATCCCTGGTATTAGAACCAGTATGTGGTAATCTGTATATTAACTACTTCACGATGTAAGCAGTGTTGACTAATCCTAGAATGGTGGCCCAGTAGCCAAATGAACCAAAGGTTGTCCATCCCTTGGCTCTGTTGATTATGGCTTCTAAAACAACATTCACCTGATAAACATGATGCATGCAGTATTGAAGAATAGTCCTAAGTTGGCTACTGCCTCCATGGCCTAGTGGATAGCATCTGCCCAGCACTCTACATGAGGGGCTAAAACAAGGTCTGCTTGGCACGGAATCTGTGTACTGGTTCTGAGTGGGGAGTCCATGTTAAACTGTGGCATGGTATCTCAGGCGCTAGCACTTTAAAACTGACATCAGTCTGGGCTAGTACAACTACAAGCAGCTGTACATGTACATTGCAATAATTTTGAACGCGAAACCCCATTTCACCTCCCCACCATTAATTGACATGCAATCATTGAACAGCTATACTGTCAACCTAGGATGTCTACATGTATGGAAGTAATATATAAATTTGGATTGATATTTGATATGTAAAATTAATCATGTTTAAAACTTAGCTACTTGCCCTCTTCGGGTCGACATGATCTAACTTAAACAATATTTCCTGCTCTTTCTCCATGAAATGGTATCAAAATGTTTATCCTGTCATATTCCATCTCATTGTTTACTTATGTCAGACTAATTAAACAATCGACTTTGCTGAAGTGTATATTTGCTTACCATTTTCGCTACAACCTGGTGTCATCACCGATTTTCAGATTTTTCACGTTGTTATCCATAAAATGAACAGGTGAAACGATACACCAATATTCCGATGCATCGCGATACTTGACCCACGATACGATATACGATAAACCTGGGCCCATTTATCGATACGCCACGATACGGAACGCAAATCTCAAGTACAGCGTTTCCTCGCTATTGTGCCTTTCGATAAACCGCTAACTTGGTTATAGCGCGCGTTAACACATGGCCCCAAAAAACATACTTACATTTTTAATAAGCTCAGGTTTTACACTAACAGATGTTTTTCCCCATCTCAAAAAACATTATCAGCTGATCACCGCAAGCACATAACACCGGAAATACCAGTCAGCAAATCCGAACTGAAGTACTCAATTCAATACCATTATTATACTATCTTGCTATTAAAACATGTTCGTATTATATCTGGACTAGTGTTTGTAATATATTTTATTAATTTCATTCATAATTTCATTTAATATTGTTTTCATTAAGTTAGGTGAAATCATGTGTGAAGCGATACAGCAACCACGGTCAGATTACTGCTTTTGACGCATTGAAACAAACTTTAGTCCGTAAAGAATGGATACATATATTAAAAATGCCATACTTTGACTCGTTAAAAGTCATATTTGTGGCAATTTGGCCAAATTGTTCCATACGTAAAAATATTCTGCAATAGCAATCACCAGTATCAAGTGCTACACTTGTGGTTCTTAAAATTTTAAATATATATATATATATATATATATAAAGTAAAAGCTGCAACTAAAGTAACATGATATTGGAATATATTATTCCTGATAAAACAATACTTTTAGTTACAATTTCTTCGACCATTGAATCAAAATTCTTTGAAGTTGTATCACTGGTGGAATACATTAATTATTGCTGGTGTTTGAACTTTGAATTGTTTTGAAGGAAAGTTAGAGAAAGTTCCACTTTGAAGCTTAACAATGTCAGTAGTCTTGTTATTATAAAATAATTTTGACTGTTCCAAAATTATGAAAGTTTCAATCTTGACATGCTTTAAGTCTTGTTTTTTTATCTTTGTGTATCGAGATACATATCGTATCGTGACCAGAATATCGAGATGCGTATCGTATCGTGACCTGCCTGTATCGTTGCAGCCCTAATAAAATGTGTCATGTGCTCATGCTCTTCCAACTAATTGCCTATCAAACTATGATTGTTTCCTAAAACGTTTCATAGCCTCACATTTAACCCCCAACAAGCACCCCACCCCCGTTGAAGTATCTCCAGTATGGTTATTATACAATTGAGCATTCTTCCATGAATTGGGGCGGTCGGGTAGCCTAGTGGTTAAAGTGTTGGCTCGTCACGCCGAAGACCCGGGTTCGATTCCCAACATGGGTACAATGTGTGAAGCCCATTTCTGGTGCCCCCCACCGTGATATTGCTGGAATATTGCTAAAAGCGGCGTAAAACCATACTCACTCACTCTTGCATGAATTTGGAAAATCCTCAATTTTGATTGGTCAAATAGAGATGTCAAATCACAATAAACTATATTTCATTGAAACAGCCAATTTGATGGCGGTATCACAGAGGAAGCTCAATATGTTCAGAATAGTATTTCTTTACAGTAAATGTCGGTTGGCATATTTACATAGTTACATGCTGTTACTACACTATTCAAAGGATGTGTGGCAATTAGGGCTGCAACGAATACACTATGAGGCGAATAGGATTGGTATCATGAATATAGGGATATGAATATTAATTCACGAATACAATAATAAGTCAGCAGCTGATGTATTATTTGTTATTTTCAGTGAAGCAATAACAACATAAATTATTTGACATGTTTTGTTAATTATTAATATATACTAATACATTTATTTGCTGCACTTATCCAGGTACTAGTATCTGCTCAAAAAGCGACAATGCCCAGTTACCACAATACTGTCAAAGTAAATAGTATAAGAGTGTTGTCTTTTGAAGAAATCTATGCATGTAATATGTTCTTATGGGTATTTTTATGTACATGCACATGCTTGCATATTCATAAATATTCGATTCTAGTGGCCACGGATAGCGAATTCAATTCATGAATGGATACGGTTCGATTCACCGAATACACAAGTGAATCGTAACAGCCCTAGTGGCAATATATATCGTGCAGAAAACACGATAGAAATCTGAAAAGAGAATGTATTTCAAGTTTGGGGACAACAGAGAGCTTGCTATTTGGCGTTTTTCTATATACGACTGTGGCGTCATATCTTTTGCGTCACAATGAGCGATATGAGCCCAATAATAGTGACATTGGGGGTAGAATAAAACCCCCGATACAAGGCTTGCTTAGTTTTCTTTAGGGGTGCCCACCTCATGTTAGTTTAGCTTTCTGTACAGTCATAAGTTCGACTGAAAAATTACAGTGTTAACAAATAGCTTGATCATTTAGAGAGCCATTTTTTGTTTAAAGGTTGTTGTTGGTGTGTGTTCGGTTCCGAATTCAATGTAGGGCAGTTAAACCTACAGGTAACCTACCTCCACCTTGAAAACACAGCATGTTTATCACCTAACCTACCTTTACCTTGAAAACACAGTATGTTTATCACCTAACCTACCTCTACCTTGAAAACACAGTATGTTTATCACCAAACCTACCTTTACCTTGAAAACACAGTATGTTTATCTCCTAACCTACCTCTAGCTTGAAAACACAGTATGTTTATCTCCTAACCTACCTCTACCTTGAAAACACAGCATGTTTATCTCCTAACCTACCTCTACCTTGAAAACACAGTATGTTTATCTCCTAACCTACCTCTACCTTGAAAACACAGTATGTTTATCACCTAACCTACCTCTACCTTGAAAACACAGTATGTTTATCACCAAACCTACCTTTACCTTGAAAACACAGTATGTTTATCTCCTAACCTACCTCTACCTTGAAAACACAGTATGTTTATCTCCTAACCTACCTCTACCTTGAAAACACAGCATGTTTATCTCCTAACCTACCTCTACCTTGAAAACACAGCATGTTTATCTCCTAACCTACCTCTACCTTGAAAACACAGCATGTTTATCTCCTAACCTACCTCTTCCTTGAAAACACAGTATGTTTATCTCCTAACCTACCTCTAGCTTGAAAACACAGTATGTTTATCTCCTAACCTACCTTTACCTTGAAAACACAGTATATTTATCTCTTAACCTACCTCTACCTTGAAAACACAGTATGTTTATCTCCTAACCTACCTCTACCTTGAAAACACAGCATGTTTATCTCCTAACCTACCTCTACCTTTAAAACACAGCATGTTTATCTCCTAACCTACCTCTAGCTTGAAAACACAGTATGTTTATCTCCTAACCTACCTCTAGCTTGAAAACACAGTATGTTTATCTCCTAACCTACCTCTAGCTTGAAAACACAGTATGTTTATCACCTAACCTACCTCTAGCTTGAAAACACAGTATGTTTATCTCCTAACCCACCTCTACCTTGAAAACACAGTATGTTTATCTCCTAACCTACCTCTACCTTGAAAACACAGTATGTTTATCTCCTAACCTACCTCTAGCTTGAAAACACAGTATGTTTATCTCCTAACCTACCTCTAGCTTGAAAACACAGTATGTTTATCTCCTAACCTACCTCTAGCTTGAAAACACAGTATGTTTATCTCCTAACCTACCTCTACCTTGAAAACACAGTATATTTATCTCCTAACCTACCTCTACCTTGAAAACACAGCATGTTTATCTCCTAACCTACCTCTACCTTGAAAACACAGTATGTTTATCTCCTAACCTACCTCTACCTTGAAAACACAGTATGTTTATCTCCTAACCTACCTCTAGCTTGAAAACACAGTATGTTTATCTCCTAACCTACCTCTAGCTTGAAAACACAGTATGTTTATCTCCTAACCTACCTCTACCTTGAAAACACAGTATGTTTATCTCCTAACCTACCTCTACCTTGAAAACACAGTATGTTTATCTCCTAACCTACCTCTAGCTTGAAAACACAGTATGTTTATCACCTAACCTACCTTTACCTTGAAAACACAGTATATTATCTCCTAACCTACCTCTACCTTGAAAACACAGTATGTTTATCTCCTAATCTACCTTTACCTTGAAAACACAGTATGTTTATCTCCTAACCTACCTCTACCTTGAAAACACAGTAGGTTTTTCTCCTAATTATGTGATAAATAATTTTGATTTTCCTTGTGTACATATGCACCGGTAAACATTTCAGAAACCCAATCGTAGCCATTTCAGCTTGTGTACCCGGATATCTTTTCCCATCTACTGATCAAATGCAAATTACCTTTCCATAAACCCTACAGCAGAGAATAATCCACAAATACTACATCTCACTTATTGCAACTGACACATGTTTATCACTCTGAGCATATGCCACATCTGACACATTTAGGTCAGCACATGAACAGAAGAAAATTAGCAGTTACCTTACATGCCTGAAACAGTATTTAAAAAATGTCAACCCATAGGTTTAAGATACTCAGTAGAATGGATCCAAGGGAGTAAAATATGTTGAATACCTAAAGAAAACTATGAAATACCCAATGGGAAGGATGATTCATGTATGTAAGTAAGTACTTAATGACAAAAAGGCTTTATAAGTAATAATGTTGAACGTGACGTTGTGTCTCTTTCTACCTCACTTTAATGGCTTAAAAATATACAGTAAACTGCGGTTATGATGAACTCAAAGGGACCACTAATGTAAGTGCGTTGTGACCGCAGACGTTTTGATAGGCTCATTGGTGACACATGAGCAGCTCAGAGAATAAAAGTTTGTTATTATCAAAACTGTTGTTGACAGAGTACACACGGGATCACAAAATCAGAGTTCGCTATATCCATTGTTTCATGTGTTCGGTATATCCATTAATTTTATATGATAAGATATACAGCAAATGGCCTGGACCAGTAAAACAGTTCGTTATATCCGTCAATTTGTTATAAGCGTGTTCATTATAAACAAAGTTTACTGTATATGGAACTCTGAAATAATGGTCGCCACAATTTTCTCTATTGGTGGTTGCTTCCTTTAGGCACGGGGGCGGTCGAGTAGCCTAGTGGTAAAAGCGTTCGCTCTTCACGCCGAAGACCCGGGTTCGATTCCCGACATGGGTACAATGTGTGAAGCCCATTTCTAGTGTCCCCCGTCGTGATATTGCTGGAATATTGCTAAAAGCGGCGTAAAATCAAACTCACTCACTCCTTTAGGCACGCCAGAAACCTCTGATTGTGGGTTTGAATCCCTAATTATGTTTCTAGGTTCGTTGGTTTCACCAAAGTTGTAAATGTCAGAGACCTGCATCACTTTTCATGAGGACTTTTCTCCCTCATTTCGCTAACAGATATAACTGGAATACTGTTCAAAGTGGTGTAAAAATCCAACTCACTCACTCACTGAAGTAATAGTAAAATAGCAACACACTTTGATTATGATGATGATGATGATGATGATGTTTGTTGTTTAAAGCCACACACATAGCAATATTCCAGCTATATGACAGCGGTCTGTAAATAATCGAGTGCGGACTAGATAATCCAGTGATTGACAGCATGAGCATCGATCCACACAGTTGGGATACAATGACATCCATCAACCCGATTCCTTTAGTCACCTCTTACGACAAGCATAGTCGCCTTTTATGGCAAGCATTGGTTGCTGAAGACCTATTCTACCCCTGATCTTCATGGGTCCAACACACTTGGAGAAAACAGGTTGTCTGTAATGGGGATTCCAAAATAACATGATTAAAGTAATTCATTCTGATCAACTGCTTATGCAAATTATGTAACAAAGAGTTTTTCAGAACTACAAGAAGCTCTGATTGGTTCCGTGACATAGGAGGGCTTGATTGAGCTGTATGAAACATGCACCTGTGCAACTCATTGAATATAGGCCACTTCATATTTATGTCCACATTGTATATACATGTCTACAAGTTTGTGTCTGACTAACCCTTACTTGTCCCATCTTCGCGAGGCAAAGGAGTTAACCGACTATATAAGCCCAGTATCCATCCTTGCAGAACAAGGCTGGACCTCGTTAATCAACGTGTTTTGTCAAATTTTTGTCATGCCGTCTTGGGCTTGATGTCATCAAACTGTGGGTACTTCAAGATTATGTACACATGTTCCTATTAGATTTTACAGCAATACATCATTAATTTGTGTGACGCTGGTAGCAGACCAGCCTATGTTTCAACAAAAATTAATTTATGGGACCAGGGTGCAACCTGGTTTTGTTAGGTGCAACTAGGTTTTCAGGTAAACATGCAGAAGGTGCAAGTTAAATCAAGTTCCTAGCCGTAGATCTCATTGGCTGTTCTGTATTCGTAATGAAAGGTTTTACATAGCATTTACCCTTCAATGAAATCAGTAAGCATTCTAGCTCAGTGTGAGCTAAAGCATAAAAACTTTGCTGCCACATTGAAATCAATAACTAGAAAGGATGAGTATTGCATGGATATTTTGTTACAGGACAACGATCAATCAGTGGTCATGAAATAGAAATTGATTTTTGCTACTTTCAATCTTTTTCCCAAAACTATTAATCCTGCAGCTTGTGGGGATTCGAAGTAGAATAGACCCAAGCAATTCTTGTCATACCTGGAACATCAGTAATTTTGTAGGGTGGTCTGTTCATTTTGGTCATGGCTCTAAACTTCATGTTTAATAGATTTTAGTGGCCTATCATTTCTTGAGCTTACTAGACCGAACAGAATTTTACTAGACATGGGCTTCGCCTAGTTACATATATCGCATACTGGTTGCATGGTGAGACTCAGTGATTATAGTCCTTGGTACTTGAAATAGAACCACGAAATATTACGATGATTAATTAACGAAGATACCGTATTCGTATTCCAGGGCGCTCTCAAAATTAGAAATAGGGGTCTCTTATTAGAATATAATTTTAGTGGCGTTGAAAGATCGTAAATTTCGTGGTTTATGCTGACAGCCTGAAATGATACAAAATAAAAGTCTGTGCGTATTATGCACGACAGATATATATTTTCCAGAATTTAATTGCCCGTAATTAAGGGTGCTTATAACACACAAGTGCATGTGATACATGAATAAATAAGTCTTGTGTATATGGATCAATCAGAAGGGTGCTAATTGGGATTGTTCACTAGCCAATATATCAGCAAATATCGGCGTGGACGCTTATTAGAGCAGGGTGCTTATTACTTAGAATATGGTAACTACATGTGTGCGAATACTTAGTGAGAACAAGCCATTCTGCTGATAACAAATATTATCTATAGTAATGACAAAAATTGCAAAGTGCGCTTTTCCAGAAGTATCCATTTTACTGGCGATAATCATGATTGTTGAGTTTTAACCACATAGTCACAATATGGGTAAGCTTCGACAATCATCACGAAACGGTAAGGTCAAGATACGTATCGTAATATGCATATGTACATCAAATTGTGTTAAAACTGCTTGGCTATAAATATTTCAAAACAGCTTCAAAAGGAAAAGATAGCTGTAGACTCAATTACAACACATTTTGTGATATTTTACTGACAAAAGCGCTCAGGGGTCATTGAACGAGTAGTAAGAAATTTATATCAGCAAGTGTATTGTCTTATATGGGTACAGAAAAAAAACGTATCATGTTTCGTTTCGTCATATGAAAACTCCATAGTGCACTGTGCACAAATGTATCATATCACCCCTAGTAGGGCTGGGACGGGTAACTCGGGTACTCGGGTCGGGTGGGTACTGAGTAGGACCCGGGTACCCACAGGACTACCCGGAACCGTGGTTAGTCACGTGATATATTGTTTAATGACAAAAGTATCTAAAACCCTATGTTTAAACTACAAGTCACTAATGTTCGCAGTTCTTCCTGACTACTACGCCCATTCCTTCTGACTTTCATATGTTTGAATAAATATAAAACTTCAGTCAACTTCAGTGTATACACCAGATCGTTTCATACATGTATCTAGACACATTTTACCAGAGCTACGGTCAAATTTTCCCAATCGGACAGTTAGTACCTATCTCTTGAGACCTACAGCGGGTACCTGGGTAGGGTCGGGTAATAGGGGGATGGGTAGCCGGGTAGTAAATTTGGATTCGTCCCAGCCCAAACCCCTAGAGACTGGCAGCCCCAGCAAGCTTGATGCACACCCTTGTAAAAACATGGTTTACCTACAGGTTATATTTCATTGTGAATGGCAATATGTCTGTGATGAATTCAGCATTGTTTCATGTTCAGACAAGGGACACTTCACAATATGCCCCTGTGAAGATCCTGGTTAGAATTGGTCTTCAGCAACCCATGCTTGTCGTAAGAGGCGACTAACAGGATTGGGCGGTCAAGCTTGCTGACTTTGTTGATGCATGTCACTTTCCCTTCTGGGTGTATTCTAAATACCAAAAAGGGGAACCTGCTTTAACACTGACTCTCAACATTCGCTTGCAGTAGGGGAAATAACAACTCAAAACGAGGCAATTTTGCATGATCAAAGATTTTAAATAAACTTTTAATCTGGGTAAATATTTGTGCAAATCTATTTCGTGTTGAAAATGTGAAACTGCCACTCTTGTCATTATGAGATCAGGTTTCCAATTACTATTTACGATTCTGATTGATGATATGCAAATAAGATGCATTTATTGCTAAGATGTGTTTATTTTATTGCTAAGATGTGTTTACTTTATTGCTAAGATGTGTTAATTTTATTGCTAAGATGTGTTTATTTTATTGATAAGATGTATTTATTTTATTGCTAAGATGTGTTTATTGCTATTGCTTGTGTATGTGGTATTGGAAATGCCCTTAGATTTATGACCTGTCATTGAAATGACATTGGACACAAAAAACACATGTTTTCTATTGTGCTGTAGGTCACATTCATTTTTCATTGATTGACCTAGAAAGTAACAGTCCATTTTCTCCTCTGAAAATCATTCGGTCTCTGTTGTAAGTTGTTTCATTATTGACTTAATATCAATTAAAACACCATAATAGTAAATCAAAAGTTGTTCTTTTTTTCTGTAGATTATTTAAAATAAAAATGAAATATTTTGAATATTACTTCAATAGAACATGATCATAAGTCCTGAAGGTTGACCTCTGACCTACATGTTGGACAAATCGTGAAGATCCGAGGTAGAATAATAGGACTTCAGTAACCCATGCTTGCTGTAAAAGGCGACTATGCTTGTCATGATTGTCGGGATCAAGTGGTCAGGCGCGCTGATTTGGTTGATGCATGTCATCAAATCCCAATTGCGTGGATCAATGGTCATGATGTCAATCACTAGATTGTCTGGTCCAGACTCTATCATTTACAGACTGCCGTCATATAGGTATTGCTGAGTGTGGCGTTAAGGAACAAACAAACAAACAAAACAAATCTCCCTGCCTCAATATGTAATACATGTATTATACTGCTATATTAACTCAGAATATAAGCATGATAAGAAAAGCTGTGAAAAGTATTAATTATTTATGATGACATAATTGTAACAAATATACCTGATGGCAAAAAATATTCAATGTAATAAAAACATATATAATTAATGTAGGTTATGATATCAATATGACAGAAGAAAGCACGCAAACAGCCGCTATTCTCATAATAATAATTCTCATGATAATGATATGATCTGTCTACTCCATGTATCCATGCATATTGGTTTTACCATGTGCTGCCAGATGGCCTCTGTGGTCTGGTGGATAGAGCGTCTGCCTAGAGAGCTGAAGGTCAGTGGTTCAATCCCCGGTCATACCAAAAGACGTCAAAAGATGATACTTTTTGTTACCCTGCCTGGCGCTTGGCATTAAGGGGATAGAACAAGGACTTGTCAGCTCAGAGTCTTCTGTTTCTGAGTGGGATATACATATTAAACAGCATCATGGTATCTGTTTAAAACGTCTCTCGCTCTATTAGCCTGGGCTAGTACAAGAAGCTACACACGCAGGCATGCACACACATGTGCATACACGATGGTGCAATAAACATTGCGCATTGTTAAACTCTATTTCACTTCAAATACATGTTGATGACAGGCTGGTCACATGACACCCTTGACCCCAACTAGTACAATGACACTGTATATTGTGAATCCTCTGAGATCCTTCACCTGGTGAGACCTCCTCTGTGGTCTAATGGTAGAGCGTCCGCCCGGAGAGCGGAAGGTCCGGGGTACGATCCCCAGCCGCGTCACACCAAAAGACGTTAAAAGATGGTATTTGTTGTTACCCTGTCTGGCGCTCGGCATTAAGGGGCTAAAACAAGGACTGGTCGGCTCGGAGTCAGTATGCTGTGACTGAGTGGGGTATTCATGTTAAACTGCGGCATGGTATCTCAGCGTGCTAGCACTATAAAATCGGCATCAGTCCGAACTAGAACAAGCAGCCACACACACACATACACGTGCATGCACGTCGATATAAGTGCAATAATCTTGGACGCGACGTTAAACCCCATTTGACCTCACCTCACCTTCACCTGGTGTAAACTCTATGACATTTTCCTTGCTTGAAACTCAACTTAAAGATGGAGAGAATGTGAACATGATGAACATGGGGAAGAAAGTTGGACATGGGGGTCAGTCTGATTCTTAACTTTGATTGTAATTCTTCACAGAATAGACATATAACATAAATCATTTTGCATGCATTGAATTGTTTTTTTATCATTCTGACAGCCTGTTTGAAACCCATGGACCCACAGTTAAATATTGTGCATCCACTGTATTCAGTCTCAATTTTTATATAGGTCACGCTTGGTTTTGTTGAAATACTGGTTCAAACCTGTGATTGTAAACACATCTCATTGTAACTGTAAGCATGACCGGGATGACTCAGGACCAGATGTGCATTAGCATGAATAGCTGAAATGACATTGGATCCATGTAGTCGTAACAAATAATGTAAAATAATAGTTGTAGTAAATTTTCGTTCTCAGCTCCTTGGGGAGTATACCAAGATGGTATTGATGTAGTGAGAATGAGTGTGATAATTGTAATGTGATATGTACAGTTATCACATGGCTGATTGTAAACATGATAAAGTGACCTCTCTGGTCAGAACCTGCAAAACCAAATGCTTGGGTCACCTGCACCTTCAGATCTACACACCCCAGAGTAACCATTAGAGAACGGTTCTTAAATTTCTACAGGCACAGCCATGTGACATGACACTGCTGTATGCCCGTGAACATCCTCATTAGAATTATAGGTCTTCAGCACCCATGCTTACCATAAGAAGCGACTATGCATGTCACAATAGGTGACTAATGGGATCAGGTGGTCAGACTCGCTGTGTTGGTTGATGCATGTCTGTGTAGATCGATGTTCATGATGTCAGTCACTGGATTGTCCACACTTAATTATTTACAGACTGCCATCATGTAGGTGGAATATTGCTGAGTGCGGCAAACAAACCTTGTTGACCCTACTGTAGACAGTCATAACATTACCTTGCTGCACACAGGTGTGCCCTCTCCCTGTAGACCCTCGTGTAGACAGTCACATGACATTACCTTGCTGCACACAGGTGTGCCCTCTCCCTGTAGACCCTCATGTAGACAGTCACATGACATTACCTTGCTGCACACAGGTGTGCCCTCTCCCTGAAGACCCTCATGTAGACTGACACATAACATAACCTTGCTGCACACAGGTGTGCCCTCTCCCTGTAGACCCTCGTGTAGACAGTCACATGACATTACCTTGCTGCACACAGGTGTGCCCTCTCCCTGAAGATCCTCATGTAGACTGACACATAACATTACCTTGCTGCACACAGGTGTGCCCTCTCCCTGAAGATCCTCATGTAGACTGACACATAACATTACCTTGCTGCACACAGGTGTGCCCTCTCCCTGTAGACCCTCGTGTAGACTGTCACGTGACATTACCTTGCTGCATACAGGTGTGCCCTCTCCCTGTAGACCCTCGTGTAGACAATCAAATGACATTACCTTGCTGCACACAGGTGTACCCCTCCCTGTAGACCCTCGTGTAGACAATCAAATGACATCACCTTGCTGCACACAGGTGTGCCCTCTCCCTGTAGACCCTCGTGAAGACAATCAAATGACATCACCTTGCTGCACACAGGTGTGCCCTCTCCCTGTAGACCCTCGTGAAGACAATCACATGACATTAACTTGCTGCACACAGGTGTGCCCTCTCCCTGTATACCCTCGTGTAGACAATCACATGACATTACCTTGCTGCACACAGGTGTGCCCACTCCCTGTAGACCCTCGTGTAGACAGTCACATGACATTACCTTGCTGCACACAGGTGTGCCCTCTCCCTGTAGACCCTCGTGTAGACTGTCACGTGACATTACCTTGCTGCATACAGGTGTGCCCTCTCCCTGTAGACCCTCGTGTAGACAATCAAATGACATTACCTTGCTGCATACAGGTGTGCCCTCTCCCTGTAGACCCTCGTGTAGACTGACACGTGACATTAACTTGCTGCACACAGGTGTGGAGAAGCGTTAGAATTAAAACACACATAGTTTCACATTAGCATAATGAAATCCTATAGTTTTATATATGACTCATACAGTATTGCACTAGATGGTGTGTATTAGATTACAGTGACGACATTGCAGGAACCTTTATGTCTAGCCACAGTATGAACATTATGAACAACTTTGCATATGTTCTTTTTGTTTGTTGGTTACACATGGCTCGGGCTTGCAATTATCAGCCTATTACATCCCCGGCCATGCATTACCAAATGACATTAAAATATGGTACATGTTTTCCTGCCTGGCATTCAGCATTCCGGGACAGGTCGGCTCAGAGTCAGGGTATCCATGTTAGTGGCATCTCAGTGGACTCCCACTATAAAACCGGCATTAGTCCAAACTATTTCAAGCAGGCATGCACACATGCATGCCACTATGCTTTTGCAATAAGCGTGAGTTCTACGTTAAACTTCGTTAACCTCATACCAAAACTGTTGTTTTCCTGAAAATATCCAGGGACGAGGCTTGGCGAAAATAGCAGTCTAATGGCAGTTTAGTATCAAGTCCCCCCACACCTTGTTTGTGTCTCTAATTCAGATGTATCATGAATCATGCAGTTCACAATTGGCCTAATTCCTCAGTGGCAATGTTTCAGTCTTTGTTAGGCTAAAAATTATCAGCTCTTTAAATATTTGGACAGTGGGGTAACTTAGTGGTTGAAGTGTTGCTTATCACACCAATGAACCTGTGAAGATCCGGGTTTTCACCAACCCATTGTTACTGTAAGAGGCAACTATGCTTGTCGTAAGAGGCGACTAACGGGATCAGGCTGGTTGATGCATGTCATTGTATCTTAATTGTGTTGACCGATCCCCATGATGTCAATCACTGAATTATCTGGTCCAGAAATTGTTTTAACACATCATATTGGTGGAACATTGCCGAGTGCGGCTTTAACCAACATACAAACAAATGTCACACCAATGGCCTGGGTTTGATTCCCAACAATTTACATGGGTACATTATTTGAAACCTATTTCTAGTGTCCCTCACTATGATAGTTCTGTAATATTGCCGAATATGATGTATAACTTCTGATTAATGTTTTAATGTAAAGTTTATACGATCTACAGCTTTTCCATTGTACGAGAGGTTGGTCACATGACCGGGAAACGTAAGGTCATTAGTGTATGAACCAGGGGTCCGGAAACCGTCATATGCGCCGGACATGTCCGATTGGGAATCTCAAATGTCCGTTTTAAAATATTGCTTACCGGACATTTTAAAAAGTATTGTCCGGACATTCTTAAATTTTGACCGGACATGATCAACAGTTAGGACTGAGCAGTTTCTGTCTGCAGTTGCAACACAATGAAGATTAACTACCCTGACAAGCTTTGTTTGTTTTGATTGCTGTAAATACATCGTACCTACATGATAGTCCAATCGGTCAATCACTGTTATAGGCAATAAACTGAGTTGACACTGATTAATCGAGGATTAATTACTGAGAACATCTTGTTAATTTGAGTGAAAAGTGTTTACAACTGTACATTAATACCTTGCATCATCGATGTACCTCATTATCCTCACAATGCTATGATATGTAACCTCAGACAAGAAGCGAAAGCGTGACGACAGCCAGTCGACCGATGCAGATCAGTCGAGCGGATCTGCCAAACCCTCAAAGTCTGGACGATCATTTTGTAAGTCGTGGCTAACGGCTTTCACTTGGTTGACATACAATGAGGATTTGCAGATTTTATTTTTTTCAGTAGCTAGTCGTATATTGAATCTTGATTGACCGCCATTTTGCTTTCTCGGACGATCGATATCCAATTTTTTTATGGTCAATAATTAAGTACAGATGAAAAAAGTATTCAAATAACTATTGCTATCAACGATATTTTAGTATTTGTGATTAAATTATCTGTCTTGTTTTTAAAAAAATCTTTAGTTTAAAAAAAACCTTTTCCCGTGAGGTCACGTGATAACCAAATATGGGATAATAGTCTCGATCCAAATGTTACAACGCGTACACTTGAGCAGACTCATGAATATAACTCATGAATATTAATTAGACCGTTCACTACGTTAATAGATCGTTATTATGACAGAAACAAACGTATGTTTTCCATGTAAATCTAAAATGATATTATTTGTTATTAATTGTCCGTTGAATTAAACAATTTAAATTGAAACAATTCATAATTCATCATATTATGAATACGTAAACTTGTAATGTGTGTGAAAAGTCGTACTAAAATACGCTATTTGAAGGGGGCGTGGCCTAGATGTAAATGTCCGATTGGGATTTTAAATTTTCCGGACCCCTGGTATGAACGACACATTTTGATGTTCATACGTTTTTCACGAGACTGTATTCTTTCAGTGACATACTACTTCCACATTCCTGGAGAAGCATTGTTACTCATCATTGGACCCTTTAATCTTGAACTTAGCATTTTAGCATACGTAAGGATAAGTCAGAGAGTTTAATTCCATGCCCATTCAAGGATATCCTTGAATTTCTGATGTCCCCCACCGTGATATTGCTGGAATGTTGTTAAAAGCAGGGTAAAACCATACTCACTCACTCACTCACTCACTCACTCACTCACTCACTCACTCACTTTAGTGCACACACTCCTGTAGCCAAACACAATACATTATTGTTGGCATATGAATGATAATAAGCCTTGGTTGACCAAACTTAATTCATCACATCTGAACCCTTGGTGACATCTTTGGAAAGTTAGAAGAACTAAATGAAAATAAAACGTCAGCTTGGAACCTGCCATGAAGCAACCATGGTTTTAGGTTCTGTTTATGAATACTTTGTAAACTGAATGTGACATAAGTATATGGTATTCACTGTGCATTCTTGTGTTTCAGTTGAAGGGGCCATCGCCATTTCAATTCCATACAGCGAGGGTAATACAATAGCTGGCTTCCTTGACACGGCTTACAATGTGACCATGCAAATCACTGTCGGTGCAAAGACAAGCAGGGACAGCAGCACTGATAAGAACCCAAGCAAGACTTCAGTAGTATTTGTATCTGTCTCTTTTATTGTGCTGATGATTATCTCCCTTGCGTGGCTCGTCTTCTACTATATCCAGCGGTTCCGCTATGCTCATGCAAAGGAACGACTTGCAGTAAGTTTTGAATGATTTCTTTTGAACATTTCAATCATCCTTGGTTATCTAATGTATTATATCTGCATTCTATACAATACAACATTTGCTGAGGACCACCCCTTTAACTAAAGATGACTATTTTGATCCTTAGTAAATGTTGAGTAGTATATCATGGTTAATACTCTCGACCCATTCGCTGTCAACTGTCTTTTAACATGTTTTAAAGCCTGATTCAAATGATGTGGTGTCCAATCAAATTACACTCATGACTGAGAAGGATTCCGTGCAGAGTTAGGAGAGAGATTGAGATAGTGACGTTACTTGTTGTGGACACTACATTATGTTGTAGAGGTATATCCACAAAAAATTACGTTATTTGAGCAGAGGTTTTAGCTGTGGCAAAATTCATTCATGAATGTACTACCTTGGGAAGGATGCCCCTTACTATGCCACCATAAAGAGTTAACGTGTGCCAGGGAAGCTTTGAAGATGATCTCCTTCTTGAAAGGTCGGTGAGGGTCGCAACACCAGAATGATTCCGAGGATCAATAATATCGTGATAACAGACTGTCGAATGAGTGAGTCATTTTGCTAGTTTGGTAGGCATTTCCCACGAGAAAGTATATCCCATGATCCCAGATACTTTGGTATAAAGAAAGTATCAGCTCAATGAGTTCCAAATGCGAGTGAAATCCGATCAAAAACACCAGGCACAACATGTCTTGTGATAATGTAGCTCTGTTTGAAGCTGATCCATAAAGGTTCTTGCAACAATTTGTGTCCATGGATAAAACCTGGGTCCAAACAACAATAAAAAGTGGAAACATTTGACATCACCGCCACCAAAGCAGGCCACCGTTAGTTGGAAAGGTTATAGACTCTGTGTTCTGGGATGCTCCATGTATCATCATGGTGGATTATCTTCCAAAAGGACCGAATAAAAGCGGAGCATATTATGCTTCACTTTTCAGGCAATAATGGGATGAAATTAGGGCAAAGGAAAGGTGTGCTCTTTCAGTTTGATATTACATCATTGATCAAATCAGTCATTGCCATGACTACCATGGCTTTGAACCCCTTCAGCACTCCACTTATTCTCCTAATCTGGACTTCCATCTGTTCCTAATCATGTAGGAAGCTCTGTCCAGAACCCGTTTTGACTCAAACAATGTCATAGCTGCTTTTTGATTGTCATTAGTTTTAGTCTTTCTGTGTGAGGCTCAGAACTTATCAATCAGCCCTTGTAGCGCCCTGGATAATCAAGTATGATATACATACATACATATTCTACATTCCTTACAAAAATCATTCGCAGAGTTGCGTCCCCTGGACATGCCAGAAACCTATCATTGTGGGTTCGAATCCCGGTTTGCCCCAATTATGTTTCTAGGTTTGTCAGCACCATACCCGTGCTCGTGGGTTTCACTGAAGTGGTTAATGTCTGAGACCTGCATCACTTCGGGCTTTCCTCCCACATTAAGCTGACACGCCGTGATATTACTTGAATAATGTTAAAAGCGGCGTTAAACCCAACTCACATACAAAAATTATTCTCTACGACATGTCTACTGAAGAATAGTAAAGATTGAAAATGCTTCAGTTATCCACACTGAATAGCTACCTTGCACACAACATGGCAAAGAGTAATGTCATCGGAAGACTTTGTACACACATTAGATATCTGTATTAAACATGAGATGATAGGGCTAGGAGTTCAGGAATATGCATGTAAGCTCCGTTTATAGACACCTCCGTGCGGCTATGTATTCAACATGTCTCGCCTGCCTGTCATGGCAGTGTTTCCCTCTTTCCGTATTTAGTTGTATGAAATTGTTTCGTTCAAGGAACAACAAATAATATGTCTGGAATATAAAAGAGGGAATGATATCCAGGCTTTTCCTATCTTTTAAAAGCCATATTAGAGGCGTCTTATATTCTACACTTTGTAAATTCATTGACAATAACATTTCTAGTGCAAGATGAGGCAGTTTGTCATTGCTTAACTGAAGTGCTTGCCGCACTGGTATTCACTGTAATCGATGCATAGAGTAACATCTATGTGCAAATCAAGAGATAAGGCTGCTGTCATTTTTTGTTCATTCATGTCTTCAGTGAATGTGGAATATTTCGGTATGTCATCATCCATGTTTTGCATCAGTCACAGGCTCCAGGGCTACTGAATACTACTGCACTTACAAGGCTGATAGTTGAAATATTATCTTACTATGTTGACAGTTGACATGTGACATCTGATAGCAATAAACATGTTGATCCGAGGTAGAATAGGTCTTCAGCAACCTGTGCTTGCCGTAAAAGGCGACTATGCTTGTTGTAAGAGGCGACTAACGGAATTGGGTGGTCTGACTCACTGACTTTGTTTGATAATTTAGAGACAGCTGTCTTTTAGTTGGAGTACTGCTGAGTGTGGTGTTTAACAGCAAACAACAAACAAACATGTTTCACGCTCTCACTGTAAAATACTACTGCTATTTCTGGGCTTTTGACCATCTCTGGGAGAACGGAAGGTCGATGGTTTCGGTCTCTGGCTGCATCATACCAAAGACATTAGAAGATATGGTATTTGTTAACCTGCCTGGCACTCAGCATTAAAGGGTTAAAACTGGTTGGCTAAGAGTCAGTATATTGTGTCTGAGTGGGGCACCCATGTTAAACTGTGACATTGTATCTCAGTGGGCTAGTTCTATGAAACCGACATATACACATTCATCAATGCACGTCGCTCTATAGCGTGCAATAATCTTGAATGTGACATTCAACCCATTTCACCTCTTTTGAACGTATATGCTAACTTAGTATTGACTGCAGTGCCCTCAAATATTGTGTTCTACATTTTCAGAGGCGACTAGCAAGTGCTGCAAAGAAAGCCATTGCCAAGATTCCACAAAAGACTGTGAAGAATGGAGATAAGGTAGAGAATTTCAGACATGTTCATATATGTTAGATATTAATCCCGATAAGGCGGGACATTTCTTAAGATAATTCTCCCGACCCCATAATAATGAAAACTGAAAAAATAATCTGATAAGCAATTAAGACTTTTGTGTTTGTCACAATCAGGTTAAACAACAAGACCAGTGAGACAGGCTTAAATGTCATTTCTCACATAGCATAAACATATTTATTAAATAAACAGATCTCAAATGTATTCTTTGTTATTTTATTCCTTGTGCCAATTATTTGTTTTTAACCAAAACATCTGTAAACCAAGAAATATAAGAAGGCTTAAAAAACCACACTGTTTTTTATGAGAACAAACCATGGAAGGTTTAAATAATGAACACAACATCAACAAAACATTATAACCATGTGTTTACTTAGTATTTTATTAAGGATGTCAGTATTAAGGGTTATTTACTTTTTCTAAGATACATGTTTCTAAAAAAATGTATTTAATCTTAAGTGTACAAATTAGGAAAAATGGTGGTGTGCATTCTGTTGCTCAAAACCCTCAAGATAATTTATGAGTGAAATGCACGTTACTGTGGGAGAATATAGGGAAATCACTTACCAATATCACAATTTAATTTTTAGATATTTCATCAACATACAAATAAGATCTTCATCTATAAGAAAACGTCATAATTTTTCTATGTTAGTGCACAATATTTTAAGCTAATGGATGATACACCTGCATGTATATCATGGTACATAGTTCCCACAATTTCTAACATACAGCAATATTTCGTTGATGATGTGCATGATGTTAAATTCTCTTTTTGTGTGGTACATCACACCAACTATTTGACTCCTGCTGTCTTTTGCTTGGTTTCATCTCTTCATATAGTTGATAGACTGACTTGAATGTGTCGTTGAAGGAGTCCCCATACACCAGTGTGAGTTGCACAGTGTATGAAAAAACAGACTAGCAGACATCCTTAAGCTTCAAATTGAGGTGTTCTTTTTAAAGCTAGCTTTCATTACAATGGTGTCATGACTTCTCCTGTATACATGATTTTAACACTTGACCACTGGCAACCCAGTGACTTGCATTCGTGTGTACAGCTATTTCAAAGTCTTGAGAAGTCATGACATCATTGAATACGTTTGTTCATACTTACACAAAAGGAACCGTGTCAGTTAATATAGAGCTAATGCAAATTGACAAATATTTTCTGACTACAGAGAAATGTCAGGTGTACCCTCAAATAAATATTGATTGTTTCTTGGAAATATAACATTGATAGATGAGACTTGGTCAGGAAAGCATACAACTGTATGGATAGGAACTTCTGGTTTGTTATACCACGACCTTTTAGGTCAGGGGTATATAGTTATTCCAAGGTTCCGTCCGTCCATCTGTCCATCCGAAAACTTTGTCCACGCGATTTCTCTTAAACTATTCAGTGGATTCATCTCAAACTTAGAACATATAATCTGTGTCATATGGAGGGAGCATTCAAAAGAAAAAAATGTTTTTATTAATTTTCCATTTTTTAATTAATTTTTTCAAACCCTAACCCTATCCATTATTTAATTTGAAACTGCTGACACACTAGGCGGGTCGGGGGTATTAGTGAGCCACGCTCACTTTTGCCCTTCTTGTATATAGCAATGTTTCCATGTAGATTCTTACACCGACAGAGACAACTACCAAGTGATGAGAGTAACTTCTTTAAGAGGCATTTCCTTAATAACAGTGTTAGAACCTACACTGAAACATCGCTCCTACTTGTAATAAAGAAGTTGTTCATCCATATATCTTATCCTTACTAAGTAATGAGGGGTTTATATACATGATGTGTTGTGATAAGCAGCAGATTAACATTAAACACAACAGGTAATAAATAACAAGTAGCTCACAGAGAATTGGATGAACAGATGTACAGTAAGAATAACAAATAGCACACAGGTGAAGAAGTACACTGGTAATGAAGCCAGATGTAGTGGAGGGGTTAATGAGTTGGACAATCTGATTGCTTGATTTGATCTTCATAGGCAAACAGGATGTAATATCCTTAATCTCTGTTGATCAAAGGTTTGTGACGGCAGATTTCTATGGCCTCCCAGAGTTTTCTTTTTTGTGAAGTCCTGATGATTGGTAGAGAGGATTTGGACTTGGTCAAACTGAATTTGATGGCTAGGAACTCTTAGTGGTGGTCTGAGAGGGCTGATTTGCTTTCTGCTTTGGCTGTTGAAGTTGTTGGTTTTTTTTATTCTGCTATCTACTGGGTGGGATGTATCACCAATGTACCAGTCCATAGAAGTAGGTTGTCATATTCTCAGATGACATTTCGCTTCTTGCGTATTCATAGACAAGGGTGTTTGATAGTAAATGAGCATAAGATTTTGTTACTTAAGTCTTCCGACACCTGTGGTTCATATTTAAAGTAGCTGAACTTACTAACTTACTTTACTGTTTAGGGAGCAACTGTTTGGAGGTGTTTTTGTTTTGTCTTTTTTTGTGTGTGTGTGTGTGTGAGTGAGTGAGTGAGTGAATGTGTGAGCGTGCGTGCGTGTGTGCGTGCGTTCGTGCGTGCGCGTGGAGATAGGGGGGTCAGTTTTGCAGTTTTTTAATGGAGTTTCTTTCCAGCATAAATTGTTTTTTTAGAAAAATAAAAATAACAAACTGTAATGTTTGGACACTTTGATATTGTGTTCTGTACAGGATGGTGAGGGCATATGTAAAAAAAAATCAGTGGATCAGGGACTTAATCATTTTATTAAGGAAAATACCCATCCCTGAAAATCAAAGGCTTGCTCCCTCACTCTGTGTATGCATTCAACTGGGCAGTGGATATGAGTGTTGTCATGGAATGGGAAAGTAATAGAGCTGCTATTGTTGTATGTAACACATAGCTTTTCAGCTGACAGCATGACCTGATCTGTATTTATTTTTCTCTTCACCAGGAAATGGGCACTGACTTTGACCAGTGTGCTGTATGCATTGAAGGATACAAGGCGCATGATGTCATTAGGACGCTTCCTTGCAAGTAAGTAAACTAGCAGAAACATGAACATGGGCAAAATAGGTCTCCCTTGTCCTTTACTTGGGGATTATATGGTTTGTGCGATTTGGCAAAATTGTGTTGAATGCTAATGTGTTGGTTGTCAAGCACTAGTTTGACTGAGGCAGACCCTGAGAGTATTCTGGCAGAGTGTAGGTCCCCAGTAGCGCTGTTTCTCGTAAGGTTTGACTGACTTTAGTGAGGATTGGATGGTGACAGTGTGTAGCCCGACATGCCCAATAACTGGGGTATTTTCTCATGCCATCAGTCACTGGCTTTGGGCTTTTGTCTGCCATGATATGGCTGTAGTATTGCTGTAGTATGTCATACTGTAAATCTGGAAGGTTTTACAAGCAGTAAAGTACTGTGAAAACTGCAATTGACACACATGCAATAGTTTCACGACACAGTAATATTTACAAACAAACCAACAACACAAAAGGAGACATCTTTATTTTATACACTCCACACATTGACAAACAAGCCAGTACAGGATTTAGTAAATAACATCCTGTTTCCTTACTCACCGTCAGTTGTCTTATCAGGAACTTTCACTAACCTGGCACATCTTGTTAATTTGCTTACACAACACTGCGTTGTCCAGATATACGCCAGCCAATCTATACTGTTAGATAGACATGAAACATTGCTGGAATATTGCTAAAAGTGGCGTAAAACCACAATCACTCACTCACTCAAAGTTCACTATGTCAGAAGAAGAAATCAGAAAGGATTACAACAAGTTTCAATGTAAATAGGTCATAAATGTCAGCAAAATGTAAAATATTTTTGAGAGTATTATATTGTATTGACACTTTTGACTATGTTCTCCATCATGTTCTGTTTATCTCCCTAGGCATGTATTTCATAAATCCTGTGTGGATCCATGGTTGCTGGATCAGCGAAGTTGCCCCATGTGTAAATTAGATATACTCCGAGCTTATGGGATGCATGTGAGTACCATTGACAGCTTCTGGTTGTTTGCACTACATAAATGTTTTTCTTTATCATGTTTATGTTGTTGACTCAGAATGATTGGAACAACTCACTTGCTGCAGATAATGGTGAATTTTTCTTTCATGCAAAATGATTTATGATAATTTGATGGATAAACTGTTCAAAGCGGTGTTTAACCAGACTCTGACTCTTTGAGCCTTTGGGGGGCACGGGTGGCCCAGTCGTCTAAGGCGCTGCGATTCGCTGTGCAGAGTTGCGTCCCTTGAACACGCCAGAAACCTATGATTGTGGGTTCGAATCCCGGTTCGCCCCGATTATGTTTCTAGGTTTGTCAGCACCATACCCGTGCTCGTGGGTTTCACCGAGGTGGTAAACGTCTGAGACCTGTATCACTTCAGGCTTTCCTCCCACATTAAGCTGACATGCCGTGATATAACTGGAATACTGTTAAAAGCGGCGTTAAACCCAACTCACTCACTCACTCACTCACTTTGAGCCTTTGTTGTATGTCTGCAGGTCGGCGGCAGCGAGGACAGTGTACACCCTGATGGGGAGAGTGGCAACGCTATGGGTCCTGTCGAGGATATTGAGCAGACTTCCGTGGGGGATGAGCAGAGTGCAGACGGCGAGGTCAAGGTTCTCCTCCTTCCCCAGCACCTGTGTCTCCACCATGGGGGTGAGACAAGCACCAGTGCTGGCAGGGCTAGTATAGATTCCAGTCACGTCACCTGTGATCCAAGTGAAGACTGTGCTCATTCCAGTGACTCTGAATGTACCGAGCTTCATTCGTTAATGGATCATATCGGGGCAGCAGGTGTAGAACCATCGTGTACTGTAGTCAATCAAAAAGACTCGGACACAGAAGGGGATTTATCAGTGTAGCCAGGATGCGCTGATCCGGTCTGTGATAAGTGTTGGATTCGGTGTTCCACATTCCAACTTAGCCATTGAGGAAACAGTGAAGATATTTCTATCAAGGAACCTTTTGTGATTAGCATAATCTGTGGATTAAGTAGATGTAGATATTGAAAGTGGTGGCAATGATGGAGTAATGGCACAAGGCACCATTGAATGTAAGTGTCTGTTTCATTCAGTGAATCAGTTGTAAATGGCAAGAAACTTGGCTCGAAGTCTCTAGACACTGCAGGTCTGTTGAGCAGGTTGTTGATGAGAACTCTTTGACAGTAAACAGTAAATAATTCAGGAAATTGCAACATGCAGATCTTATATAGCAATCTATGTGTAAGCATCCAGAAGGAAGATGAAGAATGTAACTTTGTAAGAAAACATTTTTTCTCTCTTTTTTCACTTTAGAAAACTTCGGTAAATAAATTGGTGTCTTTGTATAAAACATCAACGCTTTTGTAAAAAGGTGTTATGCGAAATTGATTTTGACAAGTTGATAGGTTATCAGTATATAATTCTTTAAACTATCATAGAGATGAGCATAAAGATTTAGTTTGGTGCAATTTTACTTAAAACTATTAAATTATTTAGGTAGATTGTGAGTTTACTAGTATATAGCTGGGTTGAAGTGCCTGCTCCAAGTTAATGAAAGCAGAATGCTTAAGATCCTGGTGTCAAGCAGAGAGTATCAAATGACATCACATGGCAGTGAATATGGAATCCAGCCCTAGTCGCAGACTAGATGTACAAACAGAATGCCAAAGACAATGCAAGGTTGGTGGAGAACACAGTGACCTTGTAACAGGCTGGACATATAGAATTGTTGCCAGAACTTGATTGGTCCTTGCTGTTGAAAATCTTTGAGTCGATGGTGTGGATAGTGGCACTTGGCCGTGAAGAGGAAAACTTCTGAAAATGGTGTGGTTCTGATTATTCTGTATATGCCATTTTCTGTGTCACCCTTCGTAATTTGTATATATTCGGAATTATGATATGTGGTTTGAACCAAAGTGTTTGTAAAGTCCTATCCAGCCATGTTTGGACAGAACTGTAATTTTGAATAGTATTTCAGACTTTGATTGTCCACGTCAGTTATCGTCATGACTTTAGTTGGAATTGGTTGATGCATGTCATCGTATCCGGATTTACAGTTCACCGGCATATGGCTGGAATATTGCTGAGTGTGGCATTAAACAACAAACAACAACAGTTGGGGTTATTAAGGTTACCCTCGAATGGAAAGTGCCACTTTCAGGTTTTCTTCAGTATGATCACCAAAGCAGGATCTGGCTATGGTTTTACAAGTTCACCTGTTCTTTCATCACTAAACACCAAGAAACATTAACTAGCTATGCTATAGTCTGCTTCACATTTTCACCTTTTCTTTGTTATTTTTGCAATGTTGTTGAAATTGATGTTCAATGTTGACGTTGACAATTTGTGATTCGGTGTCACTCTTTCTGTTACGGTATCTTTTACGAATCATTGACACTTATCATTCTTCCATCACTTCTGTGAATGTAGTCCTGTCTGTAGACATTCATGATTGTTAAGTATGAAGCATGTACTTTGTTGTTTTATAAGAAAACACCTTTTTCAATCTCCTTCCTATTGTATTTCTTGAATCTTTTTATCTTGTATGTATTTCTTACAAGTGTGAGTGGCTGATAACTCGCCCGAAACAAATGATTTGTTTGCATTTACACTGAACAGAAATGGTTGTCTCAAAAAACAATCACCCAATTTCTATGACTTCTGTTTCAAACATATATTAACCGACAACTTACACTACTCAACATTTGCTAAGGATAAAAATAGTCACCTTTGCTCAAAGGTGTTGTCCATAGCTAAAGTTGCCATGTCAATATTGGAAACCTGCATTTGAACATTTAAGCAACTTTTTGTAAATTTTCGAATTTTATTTCTGTCACAAATGTGAGTTTTATATTATTTCAAATCTTAAAAAGTACTACACAAAACTTCTTATATTGTTCAGATGCAAACATGTCTTTGAGGATAGCGATAGTAACATCTGTAAGATGCAAACATGTTTTTGAAGATGGCGATAGTCACTCAGTCAGTAGATACCATTGATTGAAAGAAATGCAGAATTACCTTCATGTGGTTGAAGTAAAACTCTCAAGTGAACATGTTTGCTTTCACACCTTCACAGGGTAATGACAGCTATTCTACATTAAGCATGCTTCAAAAGCCCTCATTGTTGTGGTGTTTCAATGATACTTATGTCCCGTGTGTAATCTCCATTATGTAGATTTCATTGAGTGTTCTTGATGTTTAACACAATATTGATCTTCTTTCAAATGTGTAGGGGTTGTCTCAAAAACCATCATGTCATTTTCTGATTATAAACTGTTCATTCCGAGTTAATTCATACCTTACATACAGTGTTATGGTTGGAGGGACAACACATCTTTCATACCAATACTACTGAAATTATATCTGTACAATTTCATTTCAGCGATGAGTTTTTGTAATTTTTTTCTATGTGTTTAGCACTGTAGAGAACACAATGTACTATTTGATTAGTCAAATTATACCTGTATTGGAAATTATATTGATATTTTAAATGACATCTTTTAACAAAGATGACATGAGACCTTTTCAAACAACCTCTTTTGTTAACTTGGTTAATACCTAAAGTGTTTATACAGGGAGTGTATGCTGATGGCATTTATAGCATACTGAATGATGGAGCAGTGTGAGGATGCTTCAACTAGATGCAGGAGACTTGAGAGATATCTGCTACAGAACTATCCTTGTTGCTTTGTTGGAAGAATGTTTATGATCATGTTTAGTATACTGTTTCATTATCATAATGCCCAAACACTTTCAGCGGAGGTGTATCAATGCAATGGTTTAGAATATCTATAGATGGGTTACATAACACAACACAAGTTTTTGATAGGTTCCTATTGACTGGTTGTTATTGGAAATATCCTTAGGCTTTTGTTGAATTTGGTAGTGATATAGAAGAATGTCTTATCAAATAAGGTGAAATCATGACAGTGTTCTAGATAATTCGGCCAAATCATTTGAAAACATGTTGTTTTCTAATTTATTCTGGACCGATTTCTGTCGTGTTTCTATGACAACTTCCAAGATGCAAATAAAGGCTGGAAACGTCTGTATTAGGATGACAACCAATGTGAAGTTCTAACCCAATATGCCTTAGGATGCAGGAAATTATATCAAAACACTTTCTTTTCAAAGACACTTCTTTGTTTGTTTGTTTTTCTTTTAAAAAAAATTCATGAAAATATAGTTCAAGCAAAACTATTAACCATTTGAAAGCATTAAGCAAACATTGTCTCATATTGTTTAAGGGACAACTTTAGGCCTCACTGTTTTCATTTCCTTGTTTGCATACTACTTGCTTGGTTTGTAGAGTGAAAATATAGACAAATGTGTGCAACTATATTCCACAAAAAATGTAGAGCAGGCAGGCCAATACAGGTGAGTAGAAAATTCCTCTAGTTGATATAAATGAAACATTGTTGATATCTAGACAATAAAATCCAACCTTTGGCAGTGACGTAGAGTCAATGACAGGAAGCATTATTCTAAAAGTGAGAATGATCGATGAAGTGTTATGATTGCTTAGTAATAATATTGGTGTTAAGTAAAAGTTTTTCTAAGTTGATTTATGATAATGTATTTGCAGCTGAAGTTACAAAAAACAAACGTTTCTTAACATCATGCTGTCGTCATGTGTTAGTCATCCCACTGAGTGCTACTCCTGATGAATGAGGTCAGGTCATTGTATTGTTACACCCAGAGGCTCTGTTCAATGGGTTGCACATCTTTCAAGTGTAGTACTAGCATTGACAGGTTCAGTTCATCCCTTGCCAGTAGCATGTGTCTGTCACATCCCTCCCATGTCACTCATTTCCTAGACACCTCAACAGCTTAACCATTTAGTTTTGTTGGGAGAGGGAATCTTTTGTTAGAGACGGGATATATTTCGGTCCCTAATTGAACACAATTTTTGTTTACTCCAGGAGTAGCTTAACACAAAAATAATTTCACCACACATTTTTTTCTGGATCTTCACCACTTGTTTGCTTTTGAAACAGGAGGCAAACTTATTTTATTGCAGTATTTTGTGGAACAGAATATTTTATAAAATGCCCCTCACCTCACAGTTTTATACAATTGGCCTCTTAAGCTCTAACTTCCTACAATTCCATTAAAAATAATAACTTTCCTCCCTGTCATTCATATATTTATCGTTTTGGCATTAGGCATTATGTATTCAGTCATAAAGACAATAGTAGCCTCTGAAAGATGTGTAACCTTTCGAAAGCCTTTACATACGTGTACTATATATATATCAGACATATTATGTAAATTTCAATTTCATATTATATAGCCAATGTACATTAATCCATTACAGTTGTGTTCAAAAGGATTTATTACTACCTGGTAGTGTGACAATATGCCCTATATGCCATGTATGAGTTAATATTCTTATAGCTTTATTCCTATGAACTTACAGCACTAATCTGTTAATGCCCTTTCTTAATCAAACACTATTGTTGCCTGCCTAAATAGCTATGTAAAGTATAGTACAAAAAGTAATACTGTTGGAATTAGTATCCAAGTGGTAAGGAAAAAACAGTATTTCAGAATACACAACCAGCTCTTTCAATATACTTTTGCTCTTCGACATGCTATATGCTTCGACCACCTTATACAGTTAGCCGATTCAGACTAGACCATCGTCAATCTCCAGTGTATCATGTCGCCATACTGTTTTGGTATATACCCTTGACACATTCAATACAACTGCTTCATTTTGGAGTCTGAATTGAATTGAGTGAGAGAAATTCAGTGCTAAGTTAATGATAGGAGCGATGGCGGTGGTGACGTCAATTCACAGCGAATGGGTACAGGGTGTTTATCATAATGGATTGCAGATAGGATACTGAGGATTATTGAGGATGAGTCTAGACGTACTAGACATGTTTCAGAAACCGAAATTACAGACAATTTCATCTGTGAGCACAAAGCTGTATTGATGTCAGCTTGTTTAACTGGACAGAGACCCAGTGTTGTCAGTGATGTGGCAAGACCATACTCCCCAGGCTAGGGATGGGTATTGGAGGTTTAAAGTGTATTACAATATTTTACGATGCACAAGGCTGTATTGCGATACATATCACAATATATTGTGTAATTCTAAATTTTGAATTCAGATACATGAATGCATGAATTGAAGTTCATAAATAGAACAAAACAAGATGCTGGTACAACATAATTTACTCATTCAAGAAATAAACAGCCATTTCGAAGTTCGAGATGCATGCTAGTGCAGTGAAGGTATTTGGCAAGTGTATAACATTAAACACATGATAAGAAATCGCTGTTTGAAATTACCCGATATGCCAATCTTTAAGAAATGATATTGTAATATGTATTGTCGAAAGAAGTAACCTCAATTTACCGGTAATACGACCACCCTTACTCCAGGGGTTATGGACCTATCTACATTAACGTCCATGAATCTTGGCTGATGTATACCACTTCTAAATGCCTTTTGGACTGACATATAGTCCCAGTAATAAAGTTCCCTAGTTTAGGAATCTATATCTACTAAAAATATAATAAGATCCAAATGGAGCCTAGAACAATCCTTGACGCAATTTAGACTTAGCAAATTGTAGACTTGAGTTGGGTTCCTTTTTTAATTTATTCTCTCGGGTCAGGGAGACAGACTAAATGCCTTTCAAAGATCTATGCCCATCTCACCTTTACATTTCTTCTGATAATCAAGAGGCATATATGTTTTTTCAGTCTGATATGGCTGCATCCTCTGGTTCTCTACAGCCTACAGTCCCCATATTCTGTATGCATGTCCTACATGCATCAATGTATGTGTACATGCATCATTTGAACCACCATTTTAAAAATGTGTGTTTGATCACATGACTGCAAGTCCATTGTAACATACTAACATTTACCATTCACCAATATTACTTCATAAACAAGACTACTAACCTGTTTGTTTTTACATCAGTGCTTAGCATGTTGAATTCATCAAGACGAACCTGAGAGAGGAATGTTTTGGTTACAGTTTATGTATTTGTTAATTGCGTTATACAAGGGTTACCTTTGTTTTTTTGTCAGCATGCACGTTATGTTCACTGTACTGAAATTCTTAATTGCAAAACTTTTAATTTAAGATGTTTACACAATATTCTGTCATGTCAATGCAGCAGATAAATATGGGACAGATTTTCTCTATTATGTTCATTCTGTAATGTACTTTGTATGGGATATGGTTTTGTTACTTTTCTTAAAATTTCTTGAAATTGATTCCACCCACCTTGATTCCGTTTGCTCAAAGTTTATTGTATTTAATCTTCTATAAACAATGAATGCATGCATTTTCAATATGGTGACAGTGGTGACACACAGGAGCTACATCCAGGACCTTTAGATGCTAGGCATGTAGGAATGCAGGATCCATTGTCAATATCAGGATTCGTTGTCAATATCTGGATCCATTGTCAATATCTGGATACATTGTCAGTATCAAGATACATTGTCAATATCTGGATCCATTGTTAATATCAGGTTACATTGTCAATATCAGGATACATTGTCAATATCTAGATCCATTGTCAAAATCAGGATACACCAACTTTGAAATTCTGAGATTTATGTGGTATTTAAGGTGAAGTAATATACACCACTTAGGAACTTTTTCAATACTGATTTTTAAACTGGTATCATTTGGTAAAACAGCTCTTGTAGGTGTATATGTGGTATTGGTAATATTGCATATCATGATGAAGATCCGGGGTAGAATAGGTCTTCAGCAACCCATGCTTGCCGTAAAAGGCAACTAAGCTTGTCGTAAGAGGCGACTAACAGGATCGGGTGGTCAGACTTGGTTGATGCATGTCATCATATCCCAATTGCATGGATCTATGCTCATGATATTAATCACTGGATTGTCTGGTCCAGACTCAATTATTTACAGACTGCTGTCATATAGATGGAATATTGCTGAGTGTGGCATAAAACAACAAACCAACCAACCAACCAATGACATTTCTGTATTATTTCAATCCTCACATGACTTGGCACATAAAGGTTAGAGAATAGATTTGAATTTTGTCATAACCTAGTTAGTTTGCCATTCTTCCCTAATGCTTCCCAAGTGCTTCCAGTTGCATTCAATGAGACAATTATCTTCAAGTTTAAATATATTTGCATTGTAGTGTATCAATGATGATTGAAGATAATTATGATTGATTGACAAAGCTAAACGTAATTTATGATTGATTGACAAAAGGCTAAATGTAAATTATTTAAGGATTGAAGTTGTATTTGTTGACGTTTATCAGCTGATGAAGACAGTGCCTCACGTGAGCAAAGCGCATCATGGTAAATTCAACCAATACAACTTCAATCCTTATATTGACAGATTCATAAATCTCATAACAAAACAATCAATTAAACATCAAACTTTAATTACTGAAAACAAAGTATATCAATGCGGAGAGTCATGATGTCGTGATGTCATCCGTCCCAAACATTCCATTTGGGGTGACATCCCTTGGTTTTACAAACGGCAGAAGATGGCGGCTACCGCAATGTCATTCGCTTGAAATACTAGTTGCACCCAGTAAAGTAAGCATTGGAAAGAAATCTGTACCCGGCTCATGCTAAAAATGGATACATATTAACGTTCTGTGAACTTTTGGTGTGTGTTTGAGTTATACTATTGCTGCCGATGACAGGGATTACCGCTTGAGGCGGCGCAGTTGGATTTCCCGTGGCACGATAGTGTGGAGCTCGGTGATTTCTTTTGTTTAGTCGAGCATTCTCTGTTAGAGCTTCGAATGGAGGCTTTATTTCGTAGACCCGACATATACATGATCTGTCTGACTTCGAAGCCTGCATCATTCATAGCCTAAATCGATGTCGCTCTCAGTTTTTTCCTAATTATTTTTAATGTTATTTTTAGACATTGAGGAATTCCCCTAAAGTAGTTCTGTATGTCTCCGAGCGATTGACAACGTAATCACATGACATACTAATGTTCATCGGGAAATGAACGACAGTCAGCTTGGTAGTGTTCACCTAGGCGAGGTCACCCACTACTGTCAGTATGATTTATGATAAAGGTGAATGTATGTTTTATAACACAAGACATTTCTTGTCAGAAGAAAAAGAAGAAATTGTGTGTGTCACTGGTGAAAATGTCAGACCATGGTCAAAATGATGGCATTTCTAAAATTGTAGTTTGTTTATCACTGATGCAGGTTACCTGTTGTGTTTGTATTACCTGTTCAGGTTAATTAAGGAGACAAAGAACCTATCACCTCTGTAATAATAGATCTAGACTGTGTGTAAGCACCTCTTAGGCCGGCCCAAATGAATTACTTGTTTCATGGGAATTTGTGTTTTTTTAAAATGCCTAGATGCAGATTTGGTTTGTTTTTATCTTCTACCTGTTTCTTTTCTTTTTTTTATGGGGGTGTGGGGGTGTGGGGGGGGGGGGGGGGGGGAGGGGAGGGGAGGTATTGTTGCTTGCATGCCAGCTCAAGGGAAAGGAGAGAAAACAGGAACTCTTAAAAATGCAGTAAGAATCTAAATGTTTTCTATATTTTAAACAAGGTTGGAATGTGTTAGTATGCATGACATTTAATATTTATATTAGAAACATTGTAAGTACAAATCAGATTAACATTTCCATTACAGCTAGCATCGAAAGTGTGTATAAAAATTGCAAATTCTCATAGTCAACGGAGTAAAATATTCCAATTGCCAAATTATTTATCATATTTATATATCTGTATGTTTACAATGCTTGTGTTAGTATAAGAATCTTAATGTGTTATGCCAACAGATTCTTCCCACATCTCTTTATTGTCTTCACACACTGTATTTAAACATTGAAAGCTGAAAGCAAAATGTTATCAAGTGGAGAGATTTCATCTCATTTTGATGTCCTTAGCGTCAAATATGTAAAGGGTAGTTTCTTTCAAATTTTAGTTTTATTTAAATGCTTTGTTTTTCAACTTTTAAAGATTCAGCCAAAGACGCTTGACTGTATGTCAATAAACGGTTGGTTTGCACTAAATATGTATTTGATATATGCTCTTATTGAACAACTTAGTTCAAATGTAGTACATGTATTACAGTAGTAATGCTGCTGCTATTGATTCCAACATATGTACATCGTTCAAACTATTGATTTCTTTTCTAGGATGAATAGGACCATGGGGGTTGTCTCAAAAGTTCTATCTTCATATATTGATCACTTACGAGAAATGTGTAATAAACGCCATTGACATTCAGGCTCAATAATAACAATATTTTGGATCCGATGGAGAAAGTCAGGTGTTTTTTCACTCAGGACCGCATAGTTTTCGAATCAGATTCAGGACTTTTGTATCCAACTGTAGAATGCAGTAGGTCTGTGACATATCAATGTAATATTAGGACTTTTGTTCTGTGTACGGTACATTAATGCAAAAAAAGGGTTTTGGGTAGCCTTGTGGTCCATGGCTACAATGTGTGAGCCCATTTCTGGTGTCCCCCCCCCCCCTTCCATTCTGTGATATTTCTGGAATATTGCCATGAGTGATGTAATGTCACCCTGGCACAGTCACATACTAAACGAAAACAGACAATTTACTTTGATTGTGATTTTGTATGAACAAGAAAGAAAAACATTTTATTTGTTTTTACTTATATGAAGTACAGTTCTGGATATATGTGTTTAATATCTATTTTAAGATTACCTGAACAGGAAATACAAAAGTGTATTCATTGATATACCTGCTTCATCAGAAATATGCTATACAGGAATATCAGCAGTATAATGATTTAAACAGGGACTTGTGGATAGTATGCTGTAAGTTTTTAGTTGTGCAGGTGTTTCATGATAAAAGCAACAAAACACTTTCCATATTCATAAGAACTCTCTGCTAAAACAGGGTTGTAGTGATGATACCAAGTGTTGACGAAAAGATGTGCACATCCTGCCCCACTGGTGGCTGATGTTGCAAATACATGCACAGGCAAATCAATTGGTCACCGGAATAAACACAAGAACATTTGATTCTAGTGACAATAAGGAATTGCATCAGATGTCATTTATGTCACTGATGTCTCAAACTCAGATGTCTGGTGTTTGTAAATAAATTCCATTTGTTTCATTTGGGCTTTCTATATAAAAATTATAATATATATATATATATATATATATATATATATATATATATATATATATATTATGACTCTTGAGAGATTTAGAATTTAACTTTAAAATGGGATCTTCTTTCTTTTAACCTAATTGTAATGACTCGTGATGATAACTGTTTTTGTAGTGATGTTTATTGGATATTCTGCATAAATTGTCAATGCATAATATTTCACTGTGGATACTGTGCATGTTTAGTACTTAGGTTTAATTAACTGTATTAATACAATAAGGCATGTAGGTTTTTACTACTTAGGTAAAGATCTGCAAACCTATAATGTGCAAGCATGTGGGGATAAAATGTCAGTTCAAAGATTTTTCTATTTCTGCCAGGTCAGGTAATAGCACTTACTAGGTACAAACAGATGAGTTCCACTCTCAAGGACCTGTAAGTGTTCACTCAAAGCATGAGATGTAGAAAACTATTCACAGCTTCCTTGGTACTTAAAGCAGTGTGTCTTTGTTCCCAAACACTAAATCACTAAAATGCCAAATGAAAAGTAGAGAATTTGATAAGATTATTTTTTCCCACCTACTTTATAAAAAAATGTAAAAATTGAAGCATTTAAACACTTACTAGTATTCTTTTCAATCACTGAACGGTTTGAAAATAAAATGATGTAAAACTAAAGATAGTCTTGAGATTCACATAACTGTATGAATAATTTTACTTGTCATAAATACTGTTTATCTTATCTCAGTAAGAAATGTATTTGCTCAATAAAACTGCTTTGTTATTAACATCCATTGACTATTCACATGGTAGGAATATATAGAAAATATCATATTTATCAAATCAGTTTATGTCTATTTCTATCATTCCAAAAATAAACAAAACAGCTCTGTCCTTTTCAACAAGTAGGTTTATTTCAATGTTAGATACTTAAGCTTTCAGTTGCTAGATAAGGTTCATGTGGGTGATCGACCAGGAGAAAAGGGACTTTATGGGTGCTAGGAAAACAATTGTGCTGTGATGTCATAAAGAGGGAAGTTTGACCTCAACTTCTGTAAAACATAACCATGTGTGTTGACTGTACAAAAATATCTTATTTTTCTCTCGTTATCGTAATGTAATAAAAACATTATTTCAAAACATTTCAGCATAGATGTCTACGTGGAATTAAAGTCTGAAAATGGGACTCTGCATAAAATGAGTCCAAATGTTAACTGAAGCTTGTAAAATTTAATGAGAAGTCAAAATGTGATGTTTCACCCATTTGGTCCCTTATCACAAAGTTGGCCACATATGTTGGTTACCTTTCCTGTCAATCAACCCAAATTGTTATTAAACCTATAGCCTTTTGTTTATTTCAAATTTATGGACCTGACAAAATATACGACTCAAAAGATGTTAAAGAACACCTGAGTCTTTCATATTTCCAATATGTCATGATGCATGACTGAGTAACTATAGTAACATGAAAGAATCAGGTGTTCTTAACATCTTTTGAGTCGTATATATGGCTGTTGGTGTGGACCTTTTAGTTATTTAGTTCAATTTTCGGAAATCAATTAAAGAGAATTTTTTTACCTGTTGATATTAATTATTGCAATCTGTACTCTTGCTGGGATAGTAATTACCTTTGATTAAGAACTGCCGTTTTTGTAGATTGTGCATATGAACTGGAAAGCTTTATTAATGTGATTGCTTTCTGGACTGTTGTTCTTGTTTTGTATATACTGTACATGTTGGTCGTGTATATATTGTTACCTTAAGGTTGTACAGGGAACGACTGTACAGTTGGGTCCTCTGTGTCGGCTACCTGTGCTGTACAGGCAGTGTTGCTAGTGAAGAAAGTAAATATGACACTCATTTACATGACTTTGTTCTTTTTTTGTTCTGTAAACACTCTGGGCTGGTTGGTTTGCTGTTTAATGCTTACTCGCCAATATTCAGGGTTAGAAGCTGTGCTTGTCAGAGAGGCAATGTTGTGGGTCCAATGGTCAGGCTGCTTAACTTGACTGAATGCAAGTATCATTAACAATACTGTGTGTCATTGTATATATTATCAATTGCTAAATGGTCTGTGCAGACTTGATAATTACAGACTGTTGTCATTAAATTGGAATATTTGCTGAGTGTGGTGTAAAACAACATTCATTCACTCACTCAGACGGTATAACAAGGAACAAATGCTTCTGAATAAATGTGACTTATACTGACACCAACCCAAAAGGCCACACTGCCTGCGAGACTTTTGGACACACGCTCTGATTGGTTGATCGGACTACCATGTAGCCAATTGGGTAACCTATTGCCGGCAGGTCGCAGTCGCTGCTCATGGTGTATGGATTTCGGTTTATTACGGCCAAGAGATGGATAAACTCTTTATCCGCCAACACAGACTCGGGCGATAATCAGTGATGACACCAGGTCTTCGCTGAATGGGTTTAAGAGTACAGTTTTATTATTAGAACACAATTTTAGGTCAATAATTTGAACAGTCGACTTTTTCTCATGACAAGTGAATGCTCACTGTTTACTTGTCCGGGTCAAGTTTACAATTTTGATATTTCCACACCACTCTGCACATCAAATTGTGGCACCCTAGATTTGACTAATGGTAGCTTCCCTAGGTGTTGCTAAAATATCCATAACAAATACCTGAACTATCCATTAACATAGCAATACAAATTGACAAGTTCTGCATTGCCTTTGTGTATGTTCCTCCAAAAGTGTCATGGACACGGTTGTCGCATTCACTTACTAACTTCATGCAGAAACTTCAGGATCTCTCCAAGCAGCATAAATGTGAATATGTCCACGTTACTGGGGATTTCAACTGTGATCTGAGTGATAAACTGAAACTTGAAGATTTCTTTAATGTGCGGAAAATGACTCAACTCATTCACTCTCCAACTCACTGTCTTGGAGCTACACTGGACTTGTTGTTTACTGATCATGCCAGTGCTGTAGCATTCCAGACTCCAGTCTACTACTCAGATGATCAGATGATTGGTGCTGTACATCTCAGTACACATGGTGACTCCTGCTCTCATTGATTTCTAAGTAAAGTAAGAACTCCCTTACTTCTCTGATTATTGTTTAAGTAATAACACAACTCATTACAAATACAACAGTGTAACTGATCTTAAACCTACTCAACTGTATAAACATTGCCTCCTATCCTGTATATATTCTTGTCAACCATACTCTCTACTTCACTTGCTTGATAATGGTGTTAGAACCTATACCGAAACCATCGCTCCTAATTGTAATAAAGAAGTTGTTCGTTCATATGTCTCATCCTTACTCATTACAAATACAGTTACATATTCTATCATAAACTGCAGATGGCAAAACACCAGTAATAACTTTTTTAGTGTTGCAATTAGGCCATTTACAAAAAAGTCCAGTGAACATAGTTCACTGGGGCTGATGCATTGCACACAACCGGACATGTCATATTGGCTAATTCATATTGTTAATTTTTTCAACCATTCTGTAAATCTGGATAACGTGTATGGCACATCAGCCATGTCAATGTCACGACATAATTGTTGATGATGAAAATGCAAGAGCAACAATCTGACTTCATCAGCATGCCATCTGCTCTTTTCGGAAATTTAATTTTGTATCAATGTCCTGCTCAATTTTTCATTTAAAGACGAGTGGGCCACTCGATCTGGTTAGACCTCACCTCAACGTGCTATTCTGGAATGCTCAAGTCAGAATGCCATAGAGACACTTTCTTAGCCAGAGAAGTCCAGATTCTTAATCAAATAGAACATCGGTGGGACATGTTGTGCCGTCAGGTTCGACAGAGAGACCCACCTGTCCACAATTTATGTGAACTTGCTGCTGCTTTGCATGCGGAATGAGCAACCTCAACGTTAATGCAACGTCTTATTCATGGAAATGAGGAGGCGTCTGGCGGCAGCCATTCGCGTGCAGGGTGCATCACATATTGACGGTAACTGTGGTTTTTGCATCTACTGATATTGCAAAGACACTGGTTTGAAGCAGTTCAGTATTTTAAGTGCGACAATAGTAATCCTCACTTTGTTTTTAGTGTATATAACGTCTTTCTTCCAAATGCTGACAATTCAGATAAAACGTCATTGTTCCAATTCAGTGCCCTATTTTTTCTTCATGATTGATGACTCTGGTAAGCAGTAAATATCTCTGGCCGCAAGTAAATTGACCAATTGATGAAAAAATGGGTGGTACTTAATTAATTTCCAAGTGTGTATACGTATACGTGTCATGATCACCATGATTCATGTAGTCAATATGTATTCAGAAACTGACAACGACGTGACAGTCAACGATTGTCCTTGAACAATAGATGACCATTTGTTAAAATCGTTGTCTGAACACTGACAAATCGTAAAAACAGCTGCTCTCCGTGTTTCAATATATTACACTGTAACATTAACTGAGAATACAAAAAATGCTGTGTAATAAATGTACCTGATGGCAAAAAAAAGAAAAGAAAATTGTTAAATTTAATCTGGTTATAACCAAATATTTCCAACGATTCTGCATAAGCTATACATTGTTAGCTGCAGCCTGTCCCGATCCAGTTAGCTGACAGCGCCTCACATATATTCCTCTATACACATCAACCAACCATTTGGATTTCATCACAAAGTAATCTGCATGCATAGTGGCGATGGATTCACTACGTGCACAGCATTTAATGAATGGATTATCCTGGAAACAAACATTCTCAACAGCAATTTTGTTGTATTACATTTAATGTTGGGATGTCATTTGCACTGTAATGGCCCTGCCAGTATATATATGCAATGGCAAATCTACTGGTACGTTACGCAAGCATAACCAAAGTTGCATGATTGATTCTAGATATTAATATCAACAATCGAATATTATTTTCACGAATGTGTTTTTATTCATGAATTAGCTTGCAAATGACGTCACTTTGAGCCTGGTAACCTTGGGTTCAGTAGGTATGGGAATCTTAGGCCAACCGAAGTATGATGTAAATCAGTCAACATATGCTAACATTGGGGTTCCCAGGTTAACTCGCGTTATAGGTCGCGTGGTAGTCAGAGCATGCGCACACTGCCGTGGTAGTCAGCGCATGCGCATACTGCCGTGGTAGTCAGAGCATGCGCACACTGCCGTGGTAGTCAGCGCATGCGAACACTGCCGTGGTAGTCAGAGTCATTTTGACCAGTTATCATTGTGGGCCCTTATTGTGTATTTAAACAGTAATGGCCACGTATTGTCTTCAGATAACACCCGTTTTTTTGCAGGTGAATCGATCAAAATCATGTGCACAGCACTATAGTGGCAAAAGTGGTTTTTCACGTGCAACTGGTCACGTGGCCATAATACCGCACGTGTTTTCAGCCATACTTGTTAGCAGTCATTGACAAAAAAAGAAAAACACAAGAAAACAAAAGTCTTAACGGCCATTTGTCATGCCACGCCTTTCAAATGTGCAACGTGAACGTGCCATCGGCATGTTGCAGACGGGAACGTCCGTAGCTGAAGTCGATGGGTTGTAGTCGACGGACTGTTTATGATTTACAGACGCGTCTACAGCAAACGGGTACCACCGCTGATAGCTCTCGGCCAGGTCGACCACGTGTGACGTCACATGCAGAGGAACGTCAGGTTGTCTTACGTCACCTCCGTAACCGATTTATGACGGCTACATCAACCAGAAATGAACTGTTTAGGGGTAGACAGTGCGCAAACTGTTCGAAACAGTCTGAGAACTGATCACCTTCAAGCATGACGGCCATACTGCGGGCCGATTCTGACTCAATTACACAGACGTCAACGTCAATTGTGGGCACAGCGACACTTACGATGGACTCAGAGAAATTGGAATCAAGTCGTCTTCAGTGATGAATCCCGATTTAATCTTCGATTTGCTGATGGTAGAGCGAGGGTGTGGAGGCGCCGTCATGAACGTTACGCCCAGTGTTGTGTACAGGAAGTTGACAGATTTCGAGGCGGAAGTGTCATGGTGTAGGGTGCTTTCTGTGGCAATGCACGTTCCAGGCTTCTTGTCATCCGTGGCAACCTCAACGCTGCTGCTTACGGCGACCAAGTACTGGCACCAGAACTTCCGCCTTTTATGGCAGCACATGGACCCGGTTTGATCTTCCAACACGACAATGCCAGACCCCACACAGCAATTTTGACAAGGAATTTCCTTCAGAAAGCGGGAGTCAACGTCATGGACTGTCCGTCAAGGTCTCCCGACCTCAATCCCATCGAACACGTCTGGGATGCTCTTGGCAGAAGTCTGCGCACTCTCCAGAACCAACTACAGAATTTGCAAGATCTTGGCATCATTTTGCAGCAACAATGGCGTCGTCTTCCCAATCATGTGTTCACAAGCATCACAAGGTCCATGCGGAGGCGTTGTGTGGCAGTTGTCAACGCACATGGTGGCCATACACGCAACTGAACTTGTGTGCCATCAGATTCTCGTGCTTGGGACTTATGATTTAAACTGTTGATGTTATTACCGAATACCGTAGGTGCTTGGAACAAATTATGGTTACCACCGTTAATTAAAATCTTTCTTTGGACATTAATGATTAAAAATTACCTTCTCTGATACATTTGTCCGTTGTATATCATATATGGAATTACTTTTAAAAATGTGAAGTTTTCAATTTGACTCAGTATAGTTTAATAATAAGAAAGTATCCCTGCAGTGAAAGCAGTTTCGGATTGCGTGGACGATACGATTACTTCTCCCTTGTTGTCATCCATTTTTTTCTGGTATAACCCTACACTTGTGTATTTGTCGTCATTCACTTGATGTTCAGTTAATGAATTTATTACAGGTATAATTAGTGGTATCACCACTCAGATTACCTGATAAAGGTTCCCATTTGGCATTTCTTGTGTCTGGGGTAATCATTCAATCTAAATCCAGGTTTGAAGTGAGGTGAAATTTGTGTTATGTGATATGCACATGACAGCCCAGCAAGAGATGAATGATCAGTTGAATTACTTTTTTTGTAAATCAAGGATAATTCCTCTCCATCAAAGGATCAACAGAAAATACGTTGATTGATAAATAACTTTTATCTTGCACAATGGATATGTCACAAGTAATTGTTTACATGTCTAGGTTTACTAAAGCAAAGGGAATACACTAATATCATACAACATACTTTGTTCAGAGGGTTAACCGATAATACACTGATTGATTCAAATGTTTGAGACTTGACACCTATGTGAAACAACTAGAACAAACTAAGTTATAATATCCCGAAACCATATATATATTTTAAAATATTTGCTTGTTACAGAGACACGTGACATCGAATAAGTTTCTTTGTACAGCTGCAGACGCGTGGTATACTGTTTCTTTATGTGGATATTCACCGATACATTCCTCGAACAAGGAAGCTGCCTAAAATTATACATATAACTTTTAGTAGGTTGTAATTATGATATTTTCATTTTGTTTTCATTTATTTGCTGTAGCATTGAACAGAATCATTCTTGTTCCTCTACGTTTTAGTTGGGAAGTTCTTCGATGCGCGACAGACGTTGTTTTCACAAGTCTTTTCCATTGTAAGCGTGTATCTATTACAGTTAATGTGTAAAATGTGATTCACTCAGGCAATTTATAAAATGACTATCCAAATCCAAATCCAAATCTGTCCATTTATTTAATAGATTGACTAAAAATGATTAAGACGGTCTAAAGGGCTTAACAACATCACAATAGATTAATTATGCTAGGATTAGAAGCTAAACAATATAGAAATATACTTTTTAATCCTAACATTTTCAGTCACTTGGTGATGATATTAAACATAAAAATGTTTGGAATTCGTTATCATAATAATACAGATGGACATATCTTTGAGTCAGTTTGTAAAATAACTGAATATTTAGGCGTTTAATAAATTTCCTAAGTGAAAATATTGCACATTTTGACTGTAAAAATATAAACACGATAAAATAAGCAATGCTCAGGTGAAATATTTACCTTGTGTTGCAAATCAAAATAGTGTAAACGAAAATCGCGCAATTAAAACTTCGTCACCATTACCGATACTACCCACAAAGATACCTACATTTCTTTATCATTTCCAATACTGTATTTAATTTTGTTGATCAATGTGACTATACGCCCATATACTATCGCTAAAAATGTCAAACGCGCTTACGAATGGCGCAGCACAGGTCGCGAACCAGTCTAGATTTCTGCTGTATCATCCGGGTACTCACGGGGGAAAAACAATAACAAAGTCAACAACCAGTCCCGGGGAACTGCTTTAGATCAGTGCCCCTTTAAATAGTCAAGGCATCCAGTCTCTGTTGCAACAACAGGAGATAAACGATCGCAGTCCGGAAACTTGAGTCTTGGTGGCATACACACGGCCCATCATTTTCTGACCCCAGCGTCAGTACCTAATGAGATCCCATTATTACATGGTGTTGTCATTTCCCTTTTTATTGACGTGTTTACGTGAAGACGATGGGCGAGAGTTTAAGATCGATAGAGTGCCACTAATCAGCGTGACGTGTATATTCACTCAATACGTGGTCGTCTGAAGCGTTATACGTGGTCGTCTGAAGCGTTGAGAGACGCGTCAAAGATCTATTTGTCCTTCATGGGCTTTGGATTCTTTTTAACATGTCTCAAGCTTTCGAAGAAGATTCACGATTGTTATTTTTTTCAGAATCTGGTTTGATATTAACGTCGCTACAACAGTTAAAACGCCAGAACGCTTGCACTATAGACATTGAACAATACAGGCACTGAACACTGGACAATACAGGTTCAGAACACCGGGACAACACAGACTAAGAACACCTGGACAATACAGAGTCTGAACACTGGACAATAGAGTAAGAACACCTGGATAATAGAGTAAGAACACCTGGATAATAGAGTAAGAACACCTGGATAATAGAGTAAGAACAGCTGGACAATGCAGTGTCTGAACACTGGATAATAGAGTAAGAACACCTGGATAATAGAGTAAGAACAGCTGGATAATAGAGTAAGAACAGCTGGATAATGCAGTGTCTGAACACTGGATAATAGAGTAAGAACACCTGGATAATAGAGTAAGAACAGCTGGATAATGCAGTGTCTGAACACTGGATAATAGAGTAAGAACACCTGGATAATAGAGTAAGAACAGCTGGATAATGCAGTGTCTGAACACTGGATAATAGAGTAAGAACACCTGGATAATAGAGTAAGAACAGCTGGATAATGCAGTGTCTGAACACTGGATAATAGAGTAAGAACACCTGGATAATAGAGTAAGAACAGCTGGATAATGCAGTGTCTGAACACTGGATAATAGAGTAAGAACACCTGGATAATAGAGTAAGAACAGCTGGATAATGCAGTGTCTGAACACTGGATAATAGAGTAAGAACACCTGGATAATAGAGTAAGAACAGCTGGATAATGCAGTGTCTGAACACTGGATAATAGAGTAAGAACACCTGGATAATAGAGTAAGAACACCTGGATAATGCAGTGTCTGAACACTGGATAATAGAGTAAGAACACCTGGATAATAGAGTAAGAACACCTGGATAATAGAGTAAGAACACCTGGATAATGCAGTGTCTGAACACTGGATAATAGAGTAAGAACACCTGGATAATAGAGTAAGAACAGCTGGATAATGCAGTGTCTGAACACTGGATAATAGAGTAAGAACACCTGGATAATAGAGTAAGAACACCTGGATAATAGAGTAAGAACAGCTGGACAATGCAGTGTCTGAACACTGGATAATAGAGTAAGAACACCTGGATAATAGAGTAAGAACAGCTGGATAATGCAGTGTCTGAACACTGGATAATAGAGTAAGAACACCTGGATAATAGAGTAAGAACACCTGGATAATAGAGTAAGAACAGCTGGACAATGCAGTGTCTGAACACTGGATAATAGAGTAAGAACACCTGGATAATAGAGTAAGAACAGCTGGATAATAGAGTAAGAACAGCTGGATAATGCAGTGTCTGAACACTGGATAATAGAGTAAGAACACCTGGATAATAGAGTAAGAACAGCTGGATAATGCAGTGTCTGAACACTGGATAATAGAGTAAGAACACCTGGATAATAGAGTAAGAACAGCTGGATAATGCAGTGTCTGAACACTGGATAATAGAGTAAGAACACCTGGATAATAGAGTAAGAACAGCTGGATAATGCAGTGTCTGAACACTGGATAATAGAGTAAGAACACCTGGATAATAGAGTAAGAACAGCTGGATAATGCAGTGTCTGAACACTGGATAATAGAGTAAGAACACCTGGATAATAGAGTAAGAACAGCTGGACAATGCAGTGTCTGAACACTGGATAATAGAGTAAGAACACCTGGATAATAGAGTAAGAACAGCTGGATAATAGAGTAAGAACACCTGGATAATGCAGTGTCTGAACACTGGATAATAGAGTAAGAACACCTGGATAATAGAGTAAGAACAGCTGGATAATGCAGTGTCTGAACACTGGATAATAGAGTAAGAACACCTGGATAATGCAGTGTCTGAACACTGGACAATACAGAGTTTGAACAATGCACAATACAGAGACTTACACTGGACAATACAGAGTCTGAACACTGCACAATACAGAGTCTGAACAATGGACAATCCAGAGACTGAACACTGGACAATAAAGACTCTGAATACTGGACAATACAAGCTTTCCTAGAAGAATCACGATAGTTATTTTTTTAGAACCTGGTTTGATATTAACGTCGCTACAACAGTTAAAACAGCAGAACACGTGCAATATGGACCCTGAAAAGTACAGACACTGAACACTGGAACTGTGGACACTGGACAATACAGATTAAGAACACATGGACAATACAGACTCTGAACACTTGACAATACAGAATCTGAACCCTGGACAATACATGCTTTCCTAGAAGAATCACGATAGTTATTTTTTCAGAACCTGGTTTGATATTAACGTCGCTACAACAGTTAAAACACCCGAACATTGGCAATATGGACACTGAAAAATACAGACACTGAACTCTGGCACTATGGACACTGGAAAATACAGATTAAGAACACATGGACAATACAGACTCTGAACACTGGACAATACAGAGTCTGAACACTGGACAATACAGAATCTGAATACTGGACAATTCAAGCTTTCCTAGAAGAATCACGATAGTTATTTTTTCAGAACCTGGTTTGATATTTACGTCGCTACAACAGTTAAAACAGCAGAACACATGCAATATGGACGCTGAAAAGTACAGACACTGAACACTGGCACTATGGACACTGGACAATACAGAGTCTGAACACTGGACAATACAGAGTCTGAACACTAGACAATACAGAGTCTGAACAAATGGACAATACAGAGTCTGAACACTGGACAATACAAATTAAAAACACATGGACAATACAAACTCTGAACACTGGACAATACAGAGTCTGAAAACTGGACAATACAGAGTCTGAACACTGGACAATACAGAGTCTGAACACTGGACAATACAGAGTCTGAACACATGGACAATACAGACTCTGAACACTGGACAATACAGAGTCTGAACATTGGACAATACAGACTCTGAACGCTGGACAATACAGAGTCTGAACACTGGACAATACAGACTCTGAACACTGGACAATACAGAGTCTGAACACTGGACAATACAGATTAAGAACACATGGACAATACAGAGTCTGAACACATGGACAATACAGACTCTGAACACTGGACAATACAGAGTCTGAACATTGGACAATACAGACTCTGAACGCTGGACAATACAGAGTCTGAACACTGGACAGTACAGACTCTGAACACTGGACAATACACAGTCTGAACACTGGACAATACAGAGTCTGAACATTGGACAATACAGACTCTGAACGCTGGACAATACAGAGTCTGAACACTAGCCAATACAGAGTCTGAACACTGGACAATACAGACTCTGAATACTTGGACAATCAGACTCTGATTACTTGGCACTATACAATTTGAACACTGGGCACTGCAGACAGTGACCACTGGGCACTACAGATTTTAACACTCATGTGATTAATTTCTTCACATTGTAGTAACAAGTAAGTAGAATGCTTATAGCCAACTCACTCTCCAATGTGTACTCATACACATTTACATTTACTACTGTTTGCAGTCTACGAAACCGACTGACCATATATTAACATCTAATGTGCACAATGAACTTGTTTGTATTGTCTGCTTTGTAAGTACTGTATCATATTCCATGGCGAAATTAAATTGATCCAGAATAACAGTGTGTTGCTGCTTAGCGTCCCTCTAGGGACTGTTTAGCAGCCATGTGCAGCAAGCCGGCTTAATGTGGGGCAGATTAAAGTGACACAGGGCGTTGACGTTGTACGTAACATATGTTGAATCCACGAACATTGGTATGCAAAGTAAAGGGTTTGAATCTGGTGGAATATGGGCTTCGAACCCCATCAAACATACTTTAAGCTTGTATAGTGAAACAGTGCACCAATACAGTAACAGAGGCTAATTTTACATGCTTTATTTGTTTCTTTGTTGTTTAACGTCACACTCAGCAATATTTGAGCTACTTGACGGCGATCTGTTAGTAACCGAGTCTGAACTAGATCATCCAGTGATTGACATTATGGGCATCGAAAATTAAACATGTATGGTGCTTGATATATGTGATAGTGATGCTTGATATATGTTATAGTGATTCATACACACAGGTTCATGATATATTCGGAATCGTACGATCGACTCTGCTTTTGGTAGGGACTTTTTAATATTTAATATGGAAAGGGTTTTTTCGCTTTTATTCATATATCTGGGTGATATGATAAATGCGAGTTTCGTTATATATCTGGGTCTTATGATAAGTGTGGGTCTCGTGATACAAGTCTCATTTTGTGTCTATAATGAATACACTGGTCTCTAAAATCAAGTGTTCTACTTCAGGGCACTAGACAGAATATGTGGATGTAACCGTTTGTTTCTTATCCCCTTTGGCCGAGTCATGTGCAGCTTTCTATAACTTCAACGACATTGATCATGTGCGTTGCTTCCTGTAATATAAACGAGAAATCAACGTGAGTCGGTTTTACTTAATGAGGTTACATAGAGAAAGTAAACAAACAATGTTGATCTGTGTAGGTGTACATGTAGGTTTAGTTCTTTATGTTCATTACATACTTTAGGGAGGGTGGAGGGGGCGGGTTTGGTAGAGTCATGAGATTTTTTTTCTTCTTAAAAGAAAGCTGAGATTTTTTATGGTACATTTCAAATTCAACCTATGGAGAGACTGTTAAAATTTTCTCAATGTTCACTAGAACTGTATAGATGTAGATGATTTCAAAACAGAACAATGAAAATAGCAGTGTAATAAAACATTCAATAAAAGATAATATGATAAAAGACCACAGATAAGATTCATCGATAGGGCTACTGATTGAGGGTCCTATCCAGTGGGGGCTTATGATTAGAGGGGATACGTTGTTTGCTGTATACTTGTACATTAAACAGAAAAATGAGATTGCATTTCTGTGCACTTTGGAAGCATATTGAACCAATTAGGTATTTTGGATAAATGAAGTTTTAAAGAAACCTGGTGAAGTGGTTTGCACTATAACAATACTCCTGAACGTCGTGGAGCTGTTGTCCTTAAAAGCGTTTGAAAAATAGTGACAATATTGAAAGTACAAGTAAACAGTAAATTGCATTTCTCCAATCACAAAGATCAGAGTTTGCCTCAGATTGGGCAGGATTAGGACATACTCACTTACATCATCACAAAATAGATACAGATGACTCCAAAGCCATGATACTCGCCTTTTATAAGCAAAACGCAGCCAATAGGAAAGAATGCTCCAGACAGGTGCAAGAAATATCAGAAGCCAATATCATTCAGCCCAGTCCTTCTGTATGGCACTCTCCCGTTGTCATGGTTAAAAAAGGAGATAGATCTTACCGCTTTGCTGCAGATTATAGACGCCTCAATGCAGTTACCAAGCCTATATTTTCCCCTCTACCACGTTTTGAAGATGTTGTTGATGCCATGAATAGGTGTCCTTGATTGTGCTTGTGGCTTTTGGCAAATAAAACTCCATCCAGATACAAAACACAAGTCTGCCTTCATTTAATACACCCGATGGTGTTTTTGAATGGATTGCCTCCCTTTCGGCCTTAAAAATTCTCCTATGGCATTTGAGCAAACCATTTCAAGAACTAAAAGAAACGGTTTGGTGCTACATATTAATATATGAAGATGACATCATAATATTTTCGAAAACGTTTTTAGAAGTTTTTAATTCCCTCAATGCAGTATTCCAAAATATAAAAGAAGCAGGACTCACTCTAAAACCAAGCAAATGTAAATTTTCGACAAAACAATTCTCCTACTTAGGGCATATCTTCAGCAAAGATGGCATTCATGTCGTTCCTTCAAAAATAGATTCAGTCACACAGATCCCGCCCCCTAAAAATATTTATGACATGTGTCATTTCTTAGGTTTGGCCCGGTATTACCGAAAATTTGTAGCAAACTTTCCTTGCATCGCTGAGGGCACGGGTGGCCCAGTCGTCTAAGGCGCCGCGATTCGCTGTGCAGAGTTGCGTCCCTTGAAACGCCAGAAACCTATGATTGTGGCTTCGAATCCCGGTAGGCCCCGATTATGTTTCTAGGTTTGTCAGCACCAAACTCGTACTCGAGGGTTTCACTGAAGTAGTAAACGTCTGAGACCCGCATCACTTCGGGCTTTTCTCAAACATTAAGCTGACACGCTATGATATAACTGGAATACTGTTAAAAGTGGCGTTAAACTGAACTCACTTAATCACTCACTCCTTGCATCGCCTCCCCTCTGTGCAACTTTCTGAAAGATTTTGCATAGCATCCTTGCATAGCCCAACCAAAACAAACCCTTCATCCTAACAACTGATTCATCTCAAACTGCAACAGGGTACAGTTTAGGCCAACTTGATTCTCATGGCATAACTTGTAAGGATGTTGCTAATTCATGTCTTTTGACAGTACAAATATCTTCCTTGACATTGGTTCTGTTCTGTTTTTAGGAACAAACAATGTTGGTTGGTAATGTTTCTTTGGTTCGTCAGTTTGGCTTATCGCAATAAACTATTTATATTTATGTATGTTTATGTTGTATTGTTTTTCCAAGTTAGGGTAAATAATGTTTAATGGTCATTTCACATCACAGTCGACAACTGTTTTCAGTCATATGACAGTGGGACAAGCGGAGTCAATAACATTGTCCAAGGATACAACACAGTGACTTGCATGATATGGCCTCTTAAAATGGAAGATTTGAAATGATTATTATTAAATAAGGGTTACAGACATATTGTCTCTCATGGTGATGCCTCTGTCAAAGATTAAGGCTTTGCTCACGAAATACTCTGTATTGATGGGGATGGCCATTATTGCGGTCGAGACTTTTTATGGAGACTGAGCTATTTTTGTCAAGTAGATGTAGGCTGAGTTGTTTATTTACCACCCTCCCTAGAAATCAAATGGCCCACCCCTTACACTACTCTCCACCCATTTCGAAGCATCCCCCTAGAAGCACATGCCCTGGCTTCCTAAATATAGATTTTCTGAGATTTGTTGCAGCCCTCTTCGCTCGTTCCTATCAGAACATCTTTACCTAAATTCAGCATATTTCGCCTTAAATGTTTCATAAAGTTATTTATTTCACAAATGTTACTTTACAGGGTCTAATGATTGAATTACATCGCCCAAACGCATCTTTTGGTAATTTATTGAAATTTAAAACGACGAATTTTTAGAAACTGTCACGAAATAAGCGTGGAACAAAATGTGCGTGTACTTCGCACGTGTTTTTCGGGGGAATAATTTCACGTTTTGGGAACAGACACCAACGGTATGGGTCCACAAGAGATACACCCAAAATCTGGCAGACTAAGGATCCAATGTGGCTATTCTGCGTTGGGTATCGGCGTAGACAATACATTATCGTCCTCGTGAGTTTGGACTTTGAGCCCGAAGGCCGTATTGCACCGACGTTTAGGTGTGTGAACGTTCAGGCATGGATTGAGAACACTGGCGTAGAGTTTGGTTCAGTGATAAATCTCGTTTTTATAGTGCAGCGCCGAGATGGGCGAACCCAATTCTACAGACATGGAAATGAAAGTTTTGTTCAAAACCGTGTTGTCGAAGTGGATACATTTGGAGATGGCAGTGCAATGATGTGGGCAGTCACAGCCTACACCTGTAGAACCACCCTGGTCCACGTGAAAGGCATTTTGACGGTATTACATTACCGAGATGAAATTCCCCAAAGTCATCTTCTTCCCGTTATCGACACTCAACGACAGATTTTTCACCACAGCATTACTGTGTAAGCCAATTTGAACATCTATGGGATTAACTCGACCGCCGTTCCCCATTACGTCAACTGCTGCCTTAAACGCTTCGACAGACATTTTGAATGGCCACGAATTCATCGACTCATTCAGTCAATGGGAGGGCGTTGACTGTGAAACAGGCCAAAAGTCATAACAGGTACTGACGTTTAGGCTGCCACGTCATGTTGTGTGAACGTTTGTGTGACATTTATGTCAGTTTGATGTGATAACAGTCACTGTGACTTTCATAATGTGACGTTTTACACCCATAGATGTTTGCTTCGGTTCAGAAATATAATTTGAAATAAAGGCGACGTATGCAAATATTTTCACCTGTCCGTTTCTTTTTTTGGAGTAGTATATTATATCTAATGTAGTACATACAACAACACATACGTTCTGTGAAAGAGAGCCTAGTTCAGCAAATGGAACGCATTATATTCTATGTTGCACACATAAAGGCTCCAGGTAACATTAGCCAGTAGAATGCCAGGGTTCTGGTACATATAAATATTCAGAAAACATGAAAGGTATATCCATGTAGATTGCAATGGAATTTGACATTCCAAAATCAACATTGAGTACCATTATAAAGAAGAAAGAATCCATTTTTGAATCCTGCGAGTGGACTGACTTTGGCCCCGCCCGGAAAAAGGTTACGAGCTGCCAATCATGATCACCAAGACGTATAGGACGCCCTCTTCAAATGGTTTCAAGCCGTGAGAAGCGAAAACATTCCGCTTATTGGTCCGTTACTGCAAACCAAAGCTATGCCATGAAGATTTCACGCGTAACACTGCATGGATCGACCGTTTCAAGCAGAGTAGGGGGATTGTAGACAAATCTGCACATAGTGAATGTGCAGCTGTTGACACAAACCTCGTCGATGATTGGTTAACCTCTCAACGGCCAGGTTATCGTGCAACGTACGAGCCCCAAAAAATTGATTGCAGACGTAACTGGCCTTTTTGGCCGACTACACATCTCCCCGTATGTAAATCATAAAATGATAAACATATTTACATTTTGTACATGTATTTGATAACAATGTTCGAAAAATGTTATGAATTTAATGTTATTAAATGAATGCTAAAAATGATTTCAATTGAATGCTATGAAGTGATCACTGCTGATACAAGTCAATGCTGCAATTACGTGTATTGTCTTTTGTTTTATCCAAGATGGCGGACGTTTGTGAGCGAAAACGTGTATAACGAACAACGGATATAACGAACTGATTTCTCTGGTCCCTTGTAGTTCGTTATATCCATGTTTTACTGTATTACCAATGAGCTGTATTTGAATAATGTTTCTGGTTATATTTAATCTGGCGAGATATGAGTTGTTATTAGACAAACTATTTGGTGTTTATAAATCATATAGTATTCATCCATTTCAAAATATCACTCAAAATATCACTTAATAAATAAATATTTGGAAAACACAAATATAAAGCCTAAGCTAAATTTATCAATCAATATTTAGCACATGATCTCTGCTTGTGTACATAGACTACTCTCCAGGACTTAACACACAGGTTCAACAACAGATCACAGGCGCTGGGCTTATCATAATTGGGTGCTTTCTAAACACAGTTAGATTAACACTATAACTCGTTCACTGCATTGCAACCTAGTAGTTGTGATGTGAAATGGCGTTAAACGTCGTTCGCGCGTGCCTTGTGTGTGGCTGCTTGTACTAGTCCGGATTAATGCTGGTGTTATGGTGCTAACCCACTGAGATACCATGGATACCACTCGGACACGGTATTCGGACTCCAAGCCTACCAGTTCTTGTTTCATCCCCTTAATGTCGAGGCTGGGTAACATCAAGTACCATCTTTTAACGACTTTTGGTTTGACGCTGCCGGGGATCGAATGACGTTAGACGTGTTATCCAGCTGTGTATCAAGGGTAACACTTTTTTATCAGATATTATACTGATATATGAATGCTCTTGTGTCTTCAAATCTTTGTGCAGACAATGGATATCAAAAGTTGATAAATACTTCTAAAAGATACATGCATAATATGAACTGTGTTTAATGCCAACACTTATTTCAGAGTGTCAATCAGATTAATATTTAGAAGAAAAAAAGAATTCTTCATAGTAACCTTTGTATCATGGGTATCATGGGATCATGTGCCAGTGAAGTTGCGTGACTAAAGGGGAGGTGATTTGGTATAGAGTTTAACCGCCGTGATATTGCTGGAATATTGCTAAAAGCGGCGTAAAACCATACTCACTCACTATAGAGTTTAACGTTGAGTTCAAGATTATTGCGACGTGCATGCACGTGTAACTGCGCGTGCAAGGGCACGTGCGTGCTTGTGTGCGCGCGAGTTTGTGTGTGTCTACTTATACTTATCCTGACTAATGCCTTTTGTATATTGCTAGCCCATTGAGAAACCATTACCAGATACCAAGCAACAACAAGTGTCATCTTTTAACGTCTAATGGTATGATGCGGCCAGGGAATCGAACCGCCGACCTTCCGCTCTCCGGGCAGACGCTCTGTCCACTACACCACAGCCAAGACTAAACATCATATTCTTACACGTGTGTCATTCTTCATTATTTACAACGATAGCAAATAAACCATGTAGGAAACGCAGTGTTAACGGATTGACTAACTCAGTCATTCACACCAAGCAGGGTTTCACCTGGGCGAGATGGGTGGGTGTTTCGTCACTGACAAGGGTCAAGTCATTGTTCCGATGTTCCTTACAATAAGCGGCATCCACACTCTCTTGGCGACTGTTTCTGATGGGACAATGCATTGTTTAAGCGCCCCCGTGAACTGGGACTACCAGCTGTCTGTGAAAAACATGCCATGGTGCGTTCTAATTACACACAAAACACGCATCGGACATTCCCATTCAGTGTGGACGTGACTTGGACCGGTAGAACGAGTGTCTGGTAATAAATTTTATATCCTATTATGTTTTATTAGCTTCAACTAAGTCTGTGTAATGATACTATTGGCTTGGGGGCGTGATTACATCAATGACCTTCTCACTGCTAAGTCACTGAGTCATCGGAGTTTGAACTATACCATGGATTAAAGATTATGTTGAACCAAGAAGAGAAGGGTTAACTATCCCTTGCAGCCCAATCTATGTTCATTGTCGTCTCATAATGTCGTGTATATGTTGTATATACAGCTGGAAATTGGTCGAGCACGGATAACTATAATTTCTATATCAAATATACATTTCTTAAAAACATATTCTGTATATACACAGTGGTTTCTACCTAGTAACATCTCCGTTGTCTTTTTTCAAGATAAACTATCCCCAGCCATCTCTGAAAATAGACCAGCACAGAGCCTATAAATGTAATTTTTGCAACTTGAAACTCTACAATCACTGCTCCGAGGAACTTCTGACCACTGGAGGATATCCTATATTTTTCCGAAGAAACGCATTTATTTTCGTTTACAAACTTACATACTCACATTGAAATGCAGATGGCAAACTCGACTGTCCAATGACATAATTTGTAACTACTCCATGACATCAACATTTCCTTTGTGTTTTTGAGGGTAGCGGATTTACTCAAAGTGTGCAGACCAGTTTTATGTTTAGAATTTTATAAACGCAAAATATGTTGAAGTCAGTTCTAACAAATAAGTAAGAAGGTAATAACTTTACAGACTGCTTATTTTTCATTAACACAAAAATATAATGTTGACAAAAATCCGAAATCCGTGACGGTTGGCTGCCACTTTGCCAGTTGACTAAAATGATTACTGGTAACGGTAAAATGATCTGCTGGCAATCCAGTGTGACAGTCAATCAGCCAGTTGGCAGCAGTTAGATGACAACTGAACATCGACATGTCACATGACATGACATGAAAAAAACATAATTCATATCTTGATCACAAATCAGTCACTTAAAATACGAACGATCAGCTAATGTTAGCCTGAATGATGCCAGGGTGTAGTAACATGAGTGAGTGAGTGAGTGAGTGAGTCTGGTTTAACGCCGCTTTTAACAGTATTCCAGTCATATCACGGCGTGTCAGCTTAATGTGGGAGAAAAGCCCGAAGTGATGCAGGTCTCAGACGTTTACCACTTCGGTGAAACCCACGAGCACCGTTATGGTGCTGACAAACCTAGAAACATAATCGGGGCGAACCGGGATTCGAACCCACAATCATAGGTTTCTGGCGTGCCTAAGGGACGCAACTCTGCACAGCGAATTGCGGCGCCTTAGACGACTGGGCCACCCGTGCCCCCTGTAGTAACATGAAAGGACTGACAGATGGTAACTGCAAAACAACAAACGCAAAAGTCAACATTAGATACATCCTAAACTCTTGTGGAGGAAGACACTTGATACATTCCAGCTACAGGTACATGTACATAACTAAAACTACCAAAGGTGATCGTGTTTCACTGGAAGTGTTGTCAGAAAGGTTGCAATCAACAGGCAACACCACCAACGACATCGTCAGCAGTTTGAAAGACACCTACAGAACTCCGATCAGAGACTCTCGCTACTGTTCCCCTAGTTTTTCTTAGGACATAACAATCAATAACAATCAGCTACATGCTGCTTGTGCCCTCCGTCCCCGGATGAACATAAAACCCTCGGTGACATGAGTGATGTCATCTCTCATCTTGTTGGTGAGCCACAGTGATGCTCTGTATTACTTTTTGTGCATTATGTTTATTGTACAGTGAGAAATATCTATTGTATCAATAGCATTGCAGCATAATTTACAAACATAATACATATATGCAATAATAAGTGTTCAGGTTTTTATATTTTAAAAAGTTAACAATCCAGATTCACTTAAACAGTGGTAAAGGAACATGTGATAAATATGTCTGGAATAGACTATACCTTAGTCCCCCATTGTTTATGGGCTTTTCACGGCTCACTGACCCCATACCTTAACAGTATGGACTGTCATATCGTTCACCTTTCCACAACCTGCCAAAGTATTTTATTAAAGCGTCGTTTAACTTTGTATAAATAATTTTATCCTTTTTATCCTTTCTGTTTATACGTTGTCTTAACTATATGTATATAGTCTCTCATAAATCGCTGGGCCAATGGTCATGGTTTTATTTTTCATGTATTTTATACTTTGTTTTACCAACTGTACCATGAGTGAGACTTAAATAAACAATTCTGTCTGTCTGTCTGTCTGTCTGTCTGGCAAAGTGGCGTCATCCCTCAAGGCAATAATGCAACACAATCCACGCTCATTCTATTAACAGCCAATCAGGAAATGGCAGTCCGTTAGAAGGCGTGGCCTAATTTTATATAGGTTTCGGAAAACATAAACGCAAAACTATTTCTTGGTGAGCCAATCATATACTACGGAATCACTTAGAATTTATTTATATGAAAGTAGTGAGTGAGTTGGGTTTAACGCCGCTTTGAACATTATTCAAGTTGTATAACGACGTGTCAGGTTGATGTGGGAGAAAAGTCCGAAGCGATGCATGTCTTAGACGTTCATCACTTTGATGAGACCCACGAGCACGGGTTTGGCGCTGACAAACCTAGAAACATAATCGGGGCTAACCAGAATTCGAAACGACGATCACAGGTTTATTGTCTTGCCCAAAGGGACATAACTCTGCACAGCGAATTGCGGCGCCTCAAACACCCATATCCACAACACATCTGCTCTTCGCTTCGACTCCCATAACTCTCATATACCTTTACCTTGAAACGACGATCGTAGCGCTAGGAACCCTCTGTGTAGGTCTTGAGGGTAAATTCTAACTCATCAGGTGGGTATAACAAATGTGTTTTCAAACCAAAGTAGTATGCACCTATCATATGGATCAAAACATGTTCAAGATTGTGTTTTAACAGCTAAACGTGTTAAGGGTTTAATTTGGGGAAAGACGGGAGAGCGACCTTTCGACTTGTAAACCAACACAGCAGGTTACACCAAAGAGGGAGGGGGGGGGGGGGGTGGACTGTGTTGCGTGAAAAAAAAATCAGCAGATGAGCGACAATTAGAAGCTACGAGGCGGAGAGTGGCATGAAGACACTGAGGCCAGATTCCAACTCCAGGAAGACCAACTTTAGATGGAGCAACTGACACTTGTAGGATTTGCTGACGAGGCGGCTGATGAGGTCATTCATTTAGAATAAACGTTTTATACCCCTTCAATATATACCAATCTCAAAAGCGTCTTCCTATTTTATTTTTGAGACACCCCCCGTATCTGCCTATTGTTACCTCCTCAGAAAAAAACATCGGTCAAAACGACAAGCAATCACATGAGCAACACACACACACGCGCACGCACGCACGCACGCACGCACACAAACACACACACACACACACACACACACACACACACACACACACACACACACACACACACACACACACACACACACACACACAAGCGAAGCAAAGGTCCCTCTCGTGACACCTCCCCGGGAAAGACACCATTGCTACGGAGATTGTTTACGTTGCAAATGTCAATTTTCTAGTCACCATTATCTGAGCTTGGTTTATTTATACATTATTCTGTTACGAACACACCATGCCAGTTAGAAAAAAAGGTCAAATGTAACAAATGTTTGTTTGGGATAACACTTTCTTATTAAAGTAGAGATTCTGGCACTTTTTGGGGTTGAGTCCCGTCCGGGATTCGAACCCGTACTGCCTCGGTGGTTGAGTGGGTTAGATCGCTGACGTTGTGAGCTTGCGTTTTGGTGCCTCACTCTGGCAGTGTGGGTTCGAATCCCAGACAGGACTCAACCCCAAAAAAGTACCAGAATCTGTACTTTACTAAGAACGTGTTATCCCAAACATAACATTTGTTGCATTATTCTGTCATTATTGTAGGGGCACGGGTGGCCCAGTCGTCTAAGTCGCCGCAATTCGCTGTGCAGAGTTGCGTTCCTTGTGCACGCCAGAAACCTATGATTGTGGGTTCGAATCCTGGTTCGCCCCGATAATGTTTCTAGGTTTGTCAGCACCATACCCGTGCTCGTGGGTTTCACCGAAGTGGTAAACGTCTGAGACATGCATCACTTCAGGTTTTCCTCACACATTAAGCTGACGCGCCGTGATATAACTGGAATGCTGTTAAAAGCGACGTTAAGCCCAACTCACTCACTCAATCACACACTGTTATTATTGTGCCAAGTTCTTAGGTATTGGTGGTGTGGGTAATGCAAATGCCTGTGAATTTGATTGCACATCTAATTTCAATATATATTCACAAATGAATAAATATCCACTGATATGCACTTTGTTGTAAACATGTCAAAATTCTTAATATGCTGAAACTCTAACAATCGATTTGCCTTCGCATGTTTTTGTGATTGTACCACCAGTGGGGCATGATACACATTCCTTTTCGCGAACACCTGGTATCATCTCTATTTAAAAGTGCTTCATAAACACATGCTTATGATATAAATTAGTCCGGTTCGTGCAAAGAACTCTGCTTATAGCGGATATTTCTTATGATTATGAAAAAGGTTTTGTCGCTGTTATTTGTGTGGCCCAGCGGTTAGTGTGTTTGCCATCACACTTATGATCATTCAGAGAGATAGGACCCGATTGTGTACAGCAAGAATGATGCTTAAATCGTCATTAAATCCAGAAATACCAATATCCTCGTGCAAAATGTTATATTTCTACAAGACTTGTGTCCACCAGAGAATATTTGAACACTGGCAATAGTGCAGTTGTGCAATCGAAGAATACGTTTAGTTAACATTCCTTTATCCAGTTGGGTCATCATATGTCTAGAATCAATACCACTCACTCAAAATGGTATATTTCCGCCAGGAATGCGTCTGTGACAGGTTCAATGAGCACTAAAACCATTGATATTGTGCAATCAAACTATAATTACAGGAAATCAATACCAGATATGACATGCCTGTACGCATGGTTAACGCACTAGAATGTGCCCTTTCGCCTATATATGTACTTGTGAACTGTTGTACGTAATTATATCCCAACGCCAATTATTTTGCCGCATATGAGTTTGGAACCGGACAGGAATGTTCTATTCAGATGTTCGCTCCCCAGCAGGGGGCGCCTAACGGGATCGCGTCGAGCGGTCGGGCTCGCTGACCTGGTTGTTCCATGTCATCGTATCCCGAGTGCGTAAATCGATGTTCATGTTGTCAGTCACTTGATTGTCTAGACTCGATTGTTTACAGACAACCGTCATAATAGGGCTGGAATATTGCTTAGTGCGGCGTCAACACAAAACAAACAGGCTCTGCTTCCTATGCAGTCTTGCTTTCAAAAGGTGTACTTCGTTTAACAAACAGGTGTACGCAATAAAGGCTGAGTGTAATGATATGGCAGATGTGGCGTCATACTAAATGACGTCACTCGGACATTGATGTATCGACAGGTCACGATCAGCTGCCGCCATAACCTGTGTGCCTTCTGTTAACACCCACCCGGCACGTTAGGCTGTTACTTATTTTTGTGGCCTAATACCTTTGCTTATTTTGCAAATAAGTCCATAGAGCCTGTTATAGAATGTCTGTTAGCGGGTTTCACGAGTATGAGATTACCCTGGTTCGCTTAGGGGTCAAGGACAAAGGTCAAGGGTAATGCTGCTCTGTGTTACGGGTTGTTTTGTTTCAGCTGTGTATGGAATATAAGAGAGCACGTATATGACCTCGGATATGATTGAATATATGTGCGTAAAGTGTAAATATGTATGTAGGTAAGTGTCGACACGCAAATAAACTTTATGTCCTACCACGGATTAGATTACACAGAAAAACCCTACTTATACATTTCTACCTCTTACGTAAATCCCCATCCTGCTAGGTCTTTTTCCCTAATCGTATCACTCTATATCCACTACGTAGGTCTTTCTATCCCTATGTAGCACCTATATCCCCTACGTAGGTCTTTCTACCTTATGGTATCACTCTATATCCCCTACGTAGGTCTTTCTATCTCTAAGTAGCACCAATATCCCCTACGTAGGTCTTTCTATCTCATCGTATCACTCTATATCCACTACGTAGGTCTTTCTATCTCTATGTAGCACCTATATCCCCTACGTAGGTCTTTCTACCTTATCGTATCACTCTATATCCCCTACGTAGGTCTTTCTACCTTATCGTATCACTCTATATCCACTACGTAGGTCTTTCTATCTCTATGTAGCACCTATATGCCCTACGTAGATCTTTCGTCCTCATCGTATCACTCTATATCCACTACGTAGGTCTTTCTATCTCTATGTAGCACCTATAGCCCCTACGTAGGTCTTTCTACCTCATCGTATCACTCTGTATCCCCTATGTAGGTCTTTCTATCCCTATGTAGTACCTATATCCCCCACGTAGGTCTTTCTACCTCATCGTATCACTCTATATCCACTACGTAGGTTTTTCTACCTCATCGTATCACTCTATATCCACTACGTAGGTCTTTCTATCCCTATGTAGTACCTATATCCCCCACGTAGGTCTTTCTACCTCATCGTATCACTCTATATCCACTACGTAGGTCTTTCTATCCCTACGCACCATGTACCCCCCTGCGTGATCTTTCTACCTCATCAATGCACTCTATATCCACTACGTAGGTCTTTCTATCCCTACGTATTAAGGTTGAAACGATACACCGATATTCCGATGCATCGCGATACTTGACCCACGATACGATATACGATAAACGTGGGCCCATTTATCGATACGCCCCGATACGGAACGCAAATCTCAAGTACAGCGTTTCCTTGCTATTGTGCCTTTCAATAAACCGCTAACTTGGTTATAGCGCGCGGTAACGCATGGCTCCAAAAAACGTACTAATCTTACATTTTTAATAAGCTCAGGTTTTACACTGACAGGTGTTTTTCCCCATCTCCAAAAACATTATCAGCTGATCACCGCAAGAACATAACACCGGAAATACCAGTCAGCAAATCCGAACTGAAGTACGCAATTCAATACCATTATTATACTATCTTTTTTTATTAAAACGTGTTCATTGTATATCTGGACTGGTGTTTGTAATATATTTTATTAATTTTATTCAAAATTTCATTTAATATTGTTTTCATTAAGTTAGGTGAAATCGTGTGTGAAGAGATACAGCAACCACAGTCAGATTACCGCTTTTGGCGCACTGAAACGAACTTTAGTTGCTAGAGAATGGAAACATATAATAACAATGCCCTACTTTGACTCGTTAAAAGTCATATTTGAGGCAATTTGGCTAATACATTTCAACATAACGTTTTCGCAATCGAAATACATGTAGCGCGGGAAGTCCCTACGGTGACTGGTCAAATTGTTCCATACGTATAAATATCCTGCAACAATAATCACCAGTACCAAAATCCTACGCTTGTGGTTCTCATAATTTTAAGAATATATATAGTAAAAGCTGCAACTAAAGTAACACGATATTGGAATATATTATTCCTGATAAAACAATAATTTCAGATACAATTTATTCGACCACTGAATCAAAATTCTTTGAAGTTGTATCACTGGTGGAGTACATTAATTATTTTCTGGTGTTTAAACTTTGAATTGTTTTGAAGTTAGAGAAAGTTAGAGAAAGTTCCACTTTGAAGCCTAACCACTTCAGTAGTCTTGTTATTATAAAATAATTTTGACTGTTCCAAAATCATGAAAGGTTCAATCTTGACATGCTTTAAGTCTTGTTTTTTTTATCATTGCGTTTGGAGATACTTATCGTATCGTGACCAGAATATCGAGATGCGTATCGTATCGTGACCTTCTTGTATTGTTGCAGCCCTACTACGTATGACCATGTACCCCCAGCGACGTCTTTCTTCCTCTTCCTAGCACTCTATATCCAGTACGTAGGTCTTTCTTTCTCTACGTAGCACCTATATGCCCTACGTAGATGTTTCTGTATCGACGTAACCCTCTGTTATGCCTACGTGGTACTCTATATGTCCGAGAAGTTTTCCAACTGCGGAGGCCATGAATATATATGTGTCACCAGGGCTTCCTTAGCACTAATGTCCGCAATATTCATCGTCGAGAGAGTTTGAGTCGTAACAAGCAGAGTCCGATCCACAAAGCGATCGCTACAAATGTCATACCAATGTGTTATCGTTTTCTTCTGGAATGCCTTGCCGCTCGCATGATAAACATAAACAATTTGTTTCAAATATTTCATTTTTCTTGTAAATTAACTCCACCCCCACCGACTTCTGATGTGCTCGAAAACGCACACTTGCTGTTGTGCTAAATTCGTTTTCCGAATTCATGACCATTCCCAAAGTACAACCGATCCATGTGTATTGGTCGAATATATGTTCAAAAATATATTCATTTCCAAAGGGCGTCACTCCAAAGCCATTGGAAGACAGTCCTAAATTAAGTCCTGATTACAGTTACCAAGGGCCCGTTCCACAATGTGATCATACGGTTACGACTGTCGTAAGTCTTCACTAGAGTCTCGGACTTACGATCATCTTAACGCTAAGATCACTCTATGGAACGGGTCCCTGGTTTCCGGTTCTCGTTGCGATGACTGGTTCTGTAGAGACATAATACCCCGACTCGATTTACTGATTTTAGGCGCATTTTGTTACTCTGCGAAGCGGGACATACTTCATTTCTTGAGCGTTCGAATATCCTACAACAAAGAAGTTAAACGACAAGACGGCTGTTCTTTAACTTCTTTTGAGTAGCATACATTTGAGACTGGTTTCCCTGTCTTAATCCTCTTCGCCTGTGTTGTTGAATACTGAATACTGAATATGTATGTTGGAGTGATCTGGTAGCCTGATATCACTACACATGTGCGGTGGCCTAGGCATGCTATTACAAACAACGGTGAATAAGTTCCACGCGTACAGGCGAAACCTTGTTAATTCAAACATATGTAGAGATTATATCCTGAGTGTGTTTCCGTATCGTAAAGATCATATATTAGAAATATCGAATGTGTGTTATATACGGAAACACACCAGGGTAATAATCTCTTTAACATTTGTCGTGCCTATATGATTGGATGTTTAAAATAGCGTGTCCCTTACGTCATCTGGCAGGTCACTGATGCGTAAAATCAAGTCAAATTTGATAACCACAATATAAAGTATACAGCAATTAATTTCAATCCATACACTATCGCTTCTATACATAACAATATTCTTTGAAAATGTACCTGTTAACATTTCAAATTTATTATTGAAAAAATAGTTCATACAAATAGAGCATCACATTTGTTTTCGCAGTTGGGGAATAATGCTAGAACATTCAAAGACCACATGGTAACCGGTTTCGAGTTCAATTGTGCCTAAATCTGGTGGCGGTATCATATAGTCGTTTACTATGCAGTAGCTTGTGACGCAGTTGTCGTGCTGATGTTGCAGCACCCGTTGCTTTGGCCGGAGATGTCGCTACAGATAGTGGTATCATGCAGCACATGCTTTGGAAAGCCAGTACGTACAAAAGCCTAAACCAGCATCATTTGACTGAATGTATACATCGATCCGTTACCAAGGCAACTCATATAGTAATACTCATTGTACCACGTGTTGGTTTGGCATCAGTCGAGTGATTATAAATATACACGCTAATTAATTTAATATCTGTTCATTACTTTTTGCCTGAATAGCTTGTTTATCACCTCCATCCGACAATTAGTTTACACGACACGCGTGCGTATACATTGAACTTTGCTTGAACCCACAGCGACCCGATGTAGCTAATTCGTTCACTCCGATAACCCGAGCTAACATTGTATGTTTCATCGACAGGTGTTTCAACACGTGCAGTTCTTTAGTTTTAGTCCGATTTGGAAGAGGGGTGGCCCAGTGGGCCGTGCATTTGTTTATCATGCAGTACAGGTACGAGTTCGAATCTGTATATGGGTATGATTATGTGTGAAGATTTGTCAGCACCATTACCCCGCTGGTGATTAAATTGTCACATGTCTGCGACATGTCGTGATAGAACTGAATCATTCGTGACCAACTCGTGTTATTCCGGGACAAGCCGAATATCTTCTTGCAGGTAACGGAAAGGGGCGAGTGGTGACGAATGAGAACTGAATCTGTTCAAACCGGCTTTGAACAAACTCACTCACTCACTCTTACGTAAATAGCTCAATCAACAAATGAAGGCTCTCTATGTAATGGTTTGCTGATAGTAATCCCCTATCACACTCATTATGTCAATGTTCAAGCCCCGTTGGTTCACAAATGCACACACTGGCGCGTGTGATGCGATAAAATAGAATAGAACAGCACGCCACACTTCAATTGTATCCCACAGACCGAGCTCGAGGCGTTTGTTTTGATTAACTTCACTTTCACCTTAACCTACATTGTCCTGTCTTGTTCACATATACATATACACAGGTGTATATAGTCTGTTGATGGATACCCTTGTTCATGTATTCAGATATACGATAAGATAGTTGCTATGGTATGATATGCGTTAAACCCATCATACGTGGGTATGTCGAGAAGGCTGTAAACAATAAGACAGGCACTGAACAGTTACTGACAACAAGCGTGAGTCAGATGCTGGTATACAAGAGCATTTCCTCTTTGTTATGTGTAGTATATATAATATATCTGTACGATACGTTTCAAAACTACAAACACAATCAATGTGTTTGTGTAGACACGCAGCCTTGGTGATTTGACGATTTCCTTAAATGTCAACTTTATAGCCCAGGTGAGGTGACGCGAAATGGGTTTTAACGTGGCATTCACGATTATTTCTTGTGTCTATGTGTGATTGTTTGTAGGGGTGGAGGGGGTGCGGTGTGTGTGTGTGTGTCGGGGGTGGGGGTGGGGGGGTGGGGGGTATGTGTAGGGGTGTGGTGGTGGGAGGTTAGGGTTATTTTGGTGCGCGTGTTTGTGTGTGTGTGTGTGTGTGTGTGTGTGTGTTTGGGTGGAGTGTGTTTGAGTATAAACCTGTACCAGTCCGGACTAATGAAGTTGTTTTTTTTATATTACAAGTCCACTAGTTTTAGATTTCAGTTTGCGCAGATACACTCGCACAGTTTAACATGGATCTACTGACTCTGTGCCAACCAGTCCTTGTAATAGCCCCAAGGGATCGGGTAGACGCCACAATTCGCTGTGCAGAGTTGCGTCTCTTAGGCATGCCAGAATCCTATGATGATGAATTTCGAATCCCGTTTCGCCAATGCTCGTGAGTTTCACCAAAGTAGTAAACGTCTAAGACTTGCATCACTTCAAGCTTTCCTCCCACATCAAGCTGACACGCCGTGATATACCTGGAATACTGTTCAAAGCTGCGTTAAACTCAATGTACTCACTCACTCCCTCACTTTTTTCTCCTTCATGTCGAGTGCCAGGCAAGGAACAACAAGTACCATCTCTTAGAGTCTCTTGGAATGACGCGCTCGGGGATTGAACCACCGACCATCCGCTCTCCGGGCAGACCCTCCATCTACTCGACCACATAGGCGGTCTATATAGCTAGTATTGTGTCTCCACACGTCATCTGTACAGTGAAAAGCTCATTGGGGATTTCAGGGCAGAGTTCCATGATTGTTGTAGCCCGAATCCGACTATGAGAATCGAATAGTCATAATAAGTAAGTTGGTTGGTTGTGTGTCATCATACCCGGACGGTGATACTCTTGCATTCAACCACCGGTTTACCTGTTTGTTTGTTTAACGCCGCAATATTTATTCAGCAACCCATGCTTGTCGTGAGAGGCGACTAACGGGATCGACTTGTTAGGCTCGCCGACTTGGTTGATGCATGTCATCGAATCCCAATTGCGTGATTTGATGCTTATGATGTCAATCACTGGATTGTCTGGTCCAGACTCGATTATTTAGACTGCCGTCATATAACTGGAATATTGCTGAGCGCGGCGTTAAACAATAAACAAACAAACAACAATATTTCAGCTATATGCCCTATATATAATAGTGTCTGGGCCAATGATTGACGTTATGAGCATCGATCTACGCAAATGGGAAACGATGATATGCATCAACCAGGTCAACGAGTCTCACCCAACCTTTTACGAGAATTGCGTTTGAACATATTCATAGTTTAGCGTTTGTGTCATGCGTTGAACTAAAAGGGATCCCCTCACACCGCTGCATCCAATATTCACAATATTAAAAGTGAGAATCGTAATCTTCACTGGTGCATATGCAATAGGCCTAATGTAGTTTTCCTTTTTCAACCTGTCTATTAATCAATGGAAACGCCGGTGGAACAGCTTGTGCTGATAGCAGTAATATGTACTTGTCTCGCGATGACTGTACATCATCCCAATGTGTGCTTTATTGACCAAAGGCAAACACTTTCTAGCTCCAGCCATTAGCGATCACACGTTTCTATAAAGCACTACCTTTGTAAGCGATATCCTTGTTTGTAAGTCATATTTACCTTTGTAAGCCATATCTACTTTTGTAAGCAATATCTACCCCTGTAAATGATATCTATATTTGAAAATGATATCTATCTTTGTGTGTGACATCTATATTTGTTAGCCTACCTACCTTTGTAAGCGATATCTACTTTTGTAAGTGACATGTTGACTTGAAATTGATATTTATAATTGTAAGTGATATCTATATTTGTAAGGGATATCTATATTTGTAAGCCATATCTACCTTTGTAAGCTGCTTTTGTAAGGGATATCTTAATTTGTAAGTGATGTAGATGTTTGTAAGTGATATCTACTTTTGTAAGTGACATCTATATTTGTAAGTGATATCTATATTTGTAAGTGATATCTATATATGTATACGGGATATCTATATGTTAGCCATATCTACATTTGTAAACCATATCTACCTTTGTACTGCAGCATTGCCTGAATATACAATGTACAATTTCACCAAGAGAATATCCGATTTTGTACTGCAGCATTGCCTAAATATACAATGTACAATTTCACCAAGAGAACATCCGATTTTGTACTACAGCATTGCCTGAATATACAATGTACAATTTCACCAAGAGAATATCCGCTTTTGTACTGCAGCATTGCCTGAATATACAATGTACAATTTCACCAAGAGAATATCCGATTTTGTACTGCAGCATTGCCTGAATATACAATGTACAATTTCACCAAGAGAATATCCGATTTTGTATTGCAGCATTGCCTGAATATACAATGTACAATTTCATAAGAGAATATCCGCTTTTGTACTACAGCATTGCCTGAATATACAATGTACAATTGCACCAAGAGAATATCCGATTTTGTACTGCAGCATTGCCTGAATATACAATGTACAATTTCACCAAGAGAATATCCGATTTTGTACTGCAGCATTGACTAAATATACAATGTACAATTTCACCAAGAGAATATCCGATTTTGTACTGCAGCATTGCCTGAATATACAATGTACAATTTCACCAAGAGAACATCCGATTTTGTACTACAGCATTGCCTGAATATACAATGTACAATTTCACCAAGAGAATATCCGATTTTGTACTGCAGCATTGCCTGAATATACAATGTACAATTTCACCAAGAGAATATCCGATTTTGTACTGCAGCATTGCCTGAATATACAATGTACAATTTCACCAAGAGAATATCCGATTTTGTATTGCAGCATTGCCTGAATATACAATGTACAATTTCACCAAGAGAATATCCGATTTTGTACTACAGCATTGCCTGAATATACAATGTACAATTGCACCAAGAGAATATCCGATTTTGTACTGCAGCATTGCCTGAATATACAATGTACAATTTCACCAAGAGAATATCCGATTTTGTACTGCAGCATTGACTAAATATACAATGTACAATTTCACCAAGAGAATATCCGATTTTGTACTGCAGCATTGCCTGAATATACAATGTACAATTTCACCAAGAGAATATCCGATTTTGTACTGCAGCATTGACTAAATATACAATGTACAATTTCACCAAGAGAACATCCGATTTTGTACTACAGCATTGCCTGAATATACAATGTACAATTTCATAAGAAAATATCCGCTTTTGTACTGCAGCATTGCCTGAATATACAATGTACAATTTCACCAAGACAATATCCGATTTTGTATTGCAGCATTGCCTGAATATACAATGTACAATTTCATAAGAGAATATCCGCTTTTGTACTACAGCATTGCCTGATTATACAATGTACAATTTCACCAAGAGAATATCCGATTTTGTACTGCAGCATTGCCTGAATATACAATGTACAATTTCACCAAGAGAATATCCGATTTTGTACTGCAGCATTGCCTGAATATACAATGTACAATTGCACCAAGACAATATCCGATTTTGTATTGCAGCATTGCCTGAATATACAATGTACAATTGCATCAAGACAATATCCGATTTTGTACTGCAGCATTGCCTGAATATACAATGTACAATTGCATCAAGACAATATCCGCTTTTGTACTGCAGCATTGCCTGAATATTCAATGTACAATTGCACCAAGACAATATCCGATTTTGTACTGCAGCATTGCCTGAATATATAATGTACAATTGCACCAAGACAATATCCGCTTTTGTACTGCAGCATTGCCTGAATATACAATGTACAATTTCACCAAGAGAATATCCGATTTTGTACTGCAGCATTGCCTGAATATACAATGTACAATTTCACAAGAGAATATCCGCTTTTGTACTACAGCATTGCCTGACTATACAATGTACAATTGCACCAAGACAATATCCGATTTTGTACTGCAGCATTGCCTGAATATACAATGTACAATTGCACCAAGACAATATCCGATTTTGTACTGCAGCATTGCCTGAATATACAATGTACAATTTCACAAGAGAATATCCGATTTTGTATTGCAGCATTGCCTGAATATACAATGTACAATTTCATAAGAGAATATCCGATTTTGTACTACAGCATTGCCTAAATATACAATGTACAATTGCACCAAGAGAATATCCGATTTTGTACTGCAGCATTGCCTGAATATACAATGTACAATTTCACCAAGAGAATATCCGATTTTGTACTGCAGCATTGCCTGAATATACAATGTACAATTGCACCAAAACAATATCCGATTTTGTACTGCAGCATTGCCTGAATATACAATGTACAATTGCACCAAGACAATATCCGCTTTTGTACTGCAGCATTGCCTGAATATACAATGTACAATTTCATAAGAGAATATCCGATTTTGTACTACAGCATTGCCTGAATATACAATGTACAATTTCATAAGAAAATATCCGCTTTTGTACTGCAGCATTGCCTGAATATACAATGTACAATTTCACCAAGAGAACATCCGATTTTGTACTGCAGCATTGCCTAAATATACAATGTAAAATTTCACCAAGAGAATATCCGATTTTGTACTGCAGCATTGCCTGAATATACAATGTACAATTTCACCAAGAGAATATCCGCTTTTGTACTGCAGCATTGCCTGAATATACAATGTACAATTTCACCAAGAGAATATCCGATTTTGTACTGCAGCATTGCCTGCATGGCGTTTTTAGTGTTCATTACACGTTTACAATGTGAACACCTGTTACGCAAGACTACAAAGCTAATGTCATTTCATGTGTTAGCGGCGTCCCATATACGAAGTATTGGCTTGCATTCATTTGTGAACGCATTCTGTTTGCTGTTCAGGACTAGTCACTTTCCACTCGGAACCGTCAGTGTGTGATTTTGCATCAAAATATAAATATGAAATGTAGATTTGGCAATGAATTTAGTTAAACTGTCCAAGACATTGTCACTGGATGCCCAATTTTGGCACAACCACAGTATCTTAAGCCACATGATGGGATGGCTCGATCTTTTTATTTGTATTATGCTTGTGGTTTTGACTCAGAGGTGGAACGACCCAGAATATGTAGAGGGCGTCATGGAAAATGATAAAGACAAAATTCTTTGGAATAGGCCCGTACACAGCCCCAGACATATTGAAGCCAACAAACCTGATCCTTCTGTCCCCTTTGACACTAACGTGAAGGACAAGATTCAGGAAAAACATGACAAACATGCGGACCTCGCTTTCGAAATATCTAGTTGTCCGACTCCCCATTGTTCTCGGTGCCTTAGGTTTGGTACCTCCTAAACTGTTGTCTCAGATTGGGAGAGTACCCGGGTTTGCTACCAGGAATACAGCCCTTCTGACAATCTTGGTATTGCAGAAGGCTGCAATGTTGGGGAGTCGTCACATTCTCCGATAAGTTCTGGGTGTGTTCGACCAGGCAGCGCTTCGTGGGAGAAGTCCCATTCGCTGTCTGGCGCCGCGTGTGGAGGGGGCAAAACCAAAAACCCAAACCCTCTTTGCTGCATTTAAATATTTCAATCTGTAAATAATAACAATAATAATAACTGGTTCATCCAATGTTTTTGTCTTGCCAGATGCATCGACAGAAATGACTTTGTCTCTCAAATTCATACAATTGGCAATTAATCCCTACGCCATTTCCCAACGACAGACAACTACCCCATACCAGTGAAGATCCGGGGTAGCATAGGTCTTCAACAACCCACGTTTGCCATAAGAGGCGACTATGCTTGTCGTAAGAGGCGACTTACGGGATCGGGTGGTCAGGCTCGCTGACTTGGTGGAGTAGATCGATTGCGTAGATCGATGCTCATGATGTCAATCAATGGAATGACTGGTCCGGACTCGATTATTTACAGACCGCCGTCATATAGCTGGAATATTGCGGCGTTAAACAACAAACAAATAAACAACGACCCCAATGTTCAGCTAGTGGATAAGATGCTCTCCTAAAATACTATGCAAATGTAATTACAGAAGCAGTATATTCAAAGGTGATTATTGCGACGTGACCTTAAAGAGGCTAAGTTGGACCATCTTGCAGTCCCAGCAAACTTGATTGAAGTCTGTCCAGCAACATTTCGTTTGTTTAATACCTCTACTTATATGATGCATATCAATATGAAAGTTAAGGATTACCCAATTTACATAGAAGAATCCATCACGTGCCTCTTATTTATATGTCTAGCCCCTGGATTGCCTATAGGTTCCTGTCTGGGATGTAGAGTTCCTCTGTGAATACAATATCTTTAATCAAAACAATCCTAACAGAAGATCCTTAACAATTAACCTTGAAACATAAACTAGTACCTAGTCGGATAAGGTAGTAGAGTTCAATTATTACTTGCCCGCTTAAAGTTTTTTTCTGTTGGGGCGGTTGGGTTAAAGAGCTCACTCATCAGCCCGAAGGCCAAGGCTCGATTCCCAACATAGGTACAATGTGTCTACTGAGAAACCGTGATATTGCTGGAATATTGTTACAAGCGGTGTAAAATCCAACTCACACATTCACTCTTGTCACGGGAAAACGTGTAGGAAATATTCAACGCAGTATCATATCCCAATCTAAGCTTCCATGTGTATAGTCCTACCAGAGCCTGCCCACACAGAGAAGAATATATCCCCTCAGACAGTGGGGTTCATTGACCGATTTGTTTCCGTGTGGCACTAAGCTTCATGCTGTAGGGAAATCTCCCTGTAACCCTAAGTGATGGTGATTGGCCACTTGACCGAATGATCCATGTCTTGAAGGATCAGTGTGAGACAGGTTGCACTGCTCAAGAACAGACGGACCACCTCGACAGTCGCCCACGGTACCTTGCCAGAGTTGCATAACGACAAGGGAAGAAAGTGGTGCCTATATTGATTCTGGAGACATTGCCAATAGCTCGCCATGGCCCCATTACCCGGAGCAGGAAATAGGGAGGCTGGCTTGATAGTGGTAATTAGACCTAGGCATGGGGAAGACGAACCCGCACGCACCAGACAATTGCCTGTGTTGGCCGTGGAGGAGTTGATATGGACAGACATGCATTAAGAGACGCAGGAAGTTGAGAAGGGTAAAATCACTAGCATGGAGCTTGTACGTCCGTCAATCAGCTTTGTTTTACTTCATACAACTGTCCTTGCCATCCCGGGGTTCCATAGTCGATGTCCCCAGGCTTAAGAAACAAAGCAGGCTTGACCTTCAATATAGCGTAGACGTGACCTTGAAAGGATGGCACGCATTTCTATCGTACGTAGGTGCAGGTATTGTAATGAACTAACAATCTACTTGACGCGAAATTGTATTCACGACATCGTCAACAATGTTTAAGCCCTTAAAAGAGACTAAAGGCCTTTATTGTTGCCTGGTTTACAATTTTTTCTTTCAAACTCATAGGTGTCTGGTAGGATGGAATAAAAACTGAATGACAAGTTAAAGAGATGTGTCCGTTCAAATATCGGTATTCTTGGTAGTTTCTTTTGCTGAATTATTTGTGTAGGCGCCAAATTATTTGATTTTGTGAAATTTTGGTCGGCGAAACAAGTAATACGAAATCGCCTCATTAAAACTTTCAAAGTCCGGGCTTCTTTTTTGACTATTCGGTGTGCAATTGTTTTTTTTCAATGTCTGCTCCAGCAATTTCCCTTCCATCACTACAACACTGTCCTACGTTCCGCAGCACGCAGGAAATATTGTTTCTTTTGTAGGGATCGAAAAAGCTCTTTCTCGAGGATTGCAATTTTAGTTTATTCTCAAAGGTGTTAATTAACCAGCTTTAGAATACGCTATTTGTTGTGCCAGGATCAATTCCCCACGGCTGCTTCTTGGAGGTAAAACAGGCAACATCCATCGTTTCTTCAAGGAAATTATTTTTGATAAATTATATATATTTTAATATTGTGAAATAAATATGTAAGAACTTCAATATGTCCAGCACGTGAAATTGACTTTCATATCTATGCAACACCAATGATAAGGCTCTGGAGGATAACGTAACATTGCGCTCGGGTCATAACAGCCTGCCCTTGAGAACACAGGTTTGTGTGTTTGTTTGCTTGTTGTTTAACGCCGCACAATATTCCAGCTATATGACGGCGGTCTGTAAATAATCGAGGCTGAACTAGACCATCCAGGGATTAATGTCATGAGCATCGATCCACGCAACTGGGATGCGATGACATCCATCAACCAAGTCAGCGAGCCAGACCACCCGATCCCGTTAGTCGCCTATACGATAAGCATAGTCGCCTTTCATGCCAAGCATGGGTTGCGGAAGACCTGTTCTACCCCGGATCCTCACGGGTCGATATATATATATATATATATATATATATATATATATATATATATATATATATATATATATATATATATATATATATATATATATGTAGTAACACTCCTTTAAACCACAATATAGGCATTTAACACATTTAACAATTTGCTGTGAGTGAATCTAGTTTAACGCCGCTTTCAACGTCATTTCAGGTGCGACGCAACGCTGACGTATACTCACATGTGACTTTGGGGAGTGTTTGTCAGATGCGGATAGAGAGAGACATTCATTCGGAGTAAAAGTAAAAAATCTGATTTTAGTCAGATTGGTTTGAAGTACATGTACTGGGGTCAAATTTCAAGACATCCTCATATGAAACAGTATTGGTAATAATTATTTACGCTACCTGTAGGGCAGGTCATGCTTACCTTTTCGGGAACACCTGGTGTCATTACTGATTTTAAGAAATCCGTTCATATACTTTTTACTAGTCTGCCTTTTACGCATTTTAATTGATGGAATCAAGACTGTGTATTCCCTTGCATATTTGTGAAATTAGAAAATAGAAAAGAACTCAAAATGATTGTCTCACTGAGACGAGTGAATTCTACTAACTTCATTAGTAACAACGGCCAGAAGGTTAGTAAACAACGAATTTACTATCATGCCTTTTTTATGCACGCGGTAGCGGTGGAGAGAAGGGGTATCATATTTCAGTTTGGGCGCAAAGACCACCTGACATTGCTCACTTCCGCCTAGGTCAATTTCACGCTGGCCATTTTGAGACAAGGATTTTGGGTCAGAGTGTTACAGTTCGTTACATATTGGCTTTGTAACGTTGTTAAGGTTATTGTTTCATAACTGACAAAATTATGAACTCAATCTACTCAATGAAGAAGGGAAGTTAGTTACGTTTACCAGTGTAAAACAAGATACATTTCTTTTATTTACCTGTCAATTACTGTTTATTATATATTATGTAAATAAACTAAAAATGCCACTGAAAATCATTGTATGTTATCTTTCTCCTGTATCGATTATGTCATATGTTATATACTTGATTGTATTTACAAAGTGTATCCTAACATTTTCAGTCACTTGGTGACGTTATTAAACATAAAAATGTTTGGAATTCGTTATCATAATAATACAGTTGGTCATATTTTTCAGTCAATTTGTAAAATAACTGAATATTTAGGCGTTTAAAAAATTACCAAGCAAGTAACTTCGTCACCATTACCGATGCTACCCACAAAGATACCTACATTTCCATATTATTTCCAAAACTGTCTTTCATTTAGCTGATCAGTGTGACCATAGATCAGTGCCCCTTTAAAGTGTAGTAAAACGTACTACATGCTTAATACATATAATATTGCAGTAAGTAAATTATGAGAAGATTAGTAAATATCACTTATTAAATTAGTATACTTCACTACCGAAAGCAGTCATTCATTGAAAGATGTATAGTGATTAAAAAAATACAATCTACGATAGGCAACCTACTATTAAAATGAGTAAACATTTACTAACTGCTTAGTAAATGGTATGACATGTTAGTGTCTGAGTTGACAGTGAACTTCACTAACGAAGCTAGTAAACGATTAACGTCAGTGCTTGCATTTGTACAAACTCAGAAAAGAACCAGGTTCAATTCTACCTAAACTCTTTATTTTTAAACTTACACCCCCATGCCACGCGACACATCTGCTTTACATTCTCATAGATATCATCTATGTGAAATGGGGCATTTAGGCAAGAAGATTGTATGTATCCCTCTCGTTGCTGATCTTTTTCTTTGTGCTATAGGGGCGGTCGGGTAGCTTAGTGGTTAAAGCGTTCGCTCGTCACGCCGAAGACCCGGGTTCGATTCCCGACATGGGTACAAAGTGTGAAGCCCATTTCTGGTGTCCCCCGCCGTGATATTGCTGGAATATTGCTAAAAGCGGCGTAAAACCATACTCACTCACTCACTTTGTGCTATAAATCGGAATTTCTGCTCGAAAATGCAAAATTTAAACACGTGAATTTGGCCAGAAATTTAACTAACGCTTTAGTATATGGATAATCTGATATCTACATTTCACAAATCTTGCGCAATGTTGTTTGACCAGGGTTACAACATTTAAAGCATTACATATAAAAACCTTTAAAAAGTGTCACAGTAAATATGGGGGGGCCATTTCCAAATTTGACGCATCAGTGACACCTGAATTGCCTTTGCGTGTGTTTGTGATGGATTTCACTAGTGGGGGAGGGGCGGTCGGGTAGCCTAGTGGTTAAAGCGTTCGCTCGTCACGCCGAAGACCCGGGTTCGATTCCCGACATGGGTACAAAGTGTGAAGCCCATTTCTGGTGTCCCCCGCCGTGATATTGCTGGAATATTGCTAAAAGCGGCGTAAAACCAAACTCACTCACTCACTCACTCACTAGTGGGGGAATATGCTCACCTTTCCGCGACAACCTGGTATCATTACTCTTTGAACGTGATTTATTAAAAAAAACACACGCTGATGCTGTAGTCGAAAAATGGGTTTTGTCGCTGTTATTACAGGCGCTCTACAAAGGACTATTATTAAAACAATCGTGATATCAATAAATGAGCCCATATTATCCGATTTACCACATGGACGCTGTTCTATATTGGGTGAGACGACATCTCATCATCATTGTCAGCTGTATGCTGCTCCTGTAGCCAAGCAGACGATACAGAAAGGTCGACACATTATGACCGTCAGCCGGGACGTGACGAGCAGACGACAATGTGAGGACGAGGAAGGTCGGAAGTGTTTTGTTGGACCGTTGCTCGCGGCTCGATTATAAGATGTCAGCCGTCGTTAATCTAATCAAAGCTGCCTTGATTCTTTAATGTCATATCGACTTTATCTAATGTTCAGAGTTCGGCACATTATGGTATAGGATTGTATGCGCAAATATGTACGCTGTTTCGAGGTCACCGCTTGGATGTTTGTAAACATATGGAATTCTGGCACGAACCTTAGCCTTTATCCAGAAGAGTGAGTCAGTCACTATGAATTTACCCGCTTTTACCGGGGAACACTATAAATGAGCTTCACACAATGTGCCCATGTCAGGAATCGAACCCAGGTTTTCGGCGTCCCGAGAGGACGTTTTAGCCAATAAGCTACCCCACCGCCTCGAAAATTTTATGAATGGATCTCTTAAAAATAGTGATGACGCCGAGTGAGTGAGTGAGGTTTTACGCCGCTTATAGCAATATTCCAGCAATATCACGGCGGGGGACGCCGAAAATGGGCTTCACACATTGTACCCATATGGAGAATCGAACCCGAGTCTTCGGCGTGACGAGCGAACGCTTTAACCACTTGGCTACCCCACCACCCCGACATGGACATGATTATGTCAACCCAAATCTTTGAATGGTATGCAGGAGGGGGGACATCCCTTGTCCAATGTACTGTATCTTCATTCTATTATCATAAATACCCTGGCCCATTCGCTCCCATAACGACGTTGTGGACCCGATTCAAATAGCAGGACTCTAAAAAGAGCCATCCAATCAAATAAGTCTCTCGAGCGAGACGAATTATGTGCTAAATTAGAAGTAGGGGCGATGAAGGTGGTGACGTCACTGCCGAATGGAGACTATAGTAGAGAATTGGTCCAGGGAATTTATCATATTAGAATGAAGTACATATTATCTAAGTTTGCGATTAACAAGTATTGAAATATGAGCAAGATCATTATGTATACGCGATTCCAGAGAGTCGTTAAGAATTGGCTTAAATATTGTTTGTGTTTAAGAGGGTATAAACGTTGAACCTGGTGTGCACACTGCGTAAATCCGCGTAAATCTTCACCATTAGCCAATCATGAAACATCTGTCCTCAAGTGGGCGTGGCCTATGTTATGTTCCAAAAGTAGGTTTGTACACCCACACAGTACATTTGCAACCCCCCCCCCCCCCCCCCCCCCCCCCCTCCCCCAGCATTGTACATCCACAGCACGTTTGTACACTCTCAGTAGGTTTGTACACCATCTGTACTTTTGTAAACACACAGCACGTCTGTACATCCACAGTACATTTGCAACCCCCCCCCCCTCCCCCACCATTGTACATCCACAGCACGTTTGTACACCCTCTGTACCTTTGTACACACACAGCACGTCTGTACATCCACAGTACACTTGTACACCCTCAACACGTTTGTACACCTCAACATGTTTGTACACCATCAGTACGTTTGTACACCCTCTGTACTTTTGTACACACACAGCACGTCTGTACATCCACAGTACATTTGTACACACTCAACACGTTTGTACACCCTCAGTACGTTTGTACACCCTCTGTACGTTTCTACACCCTCAGTACGTTTCTACACTCTCAGTACTGTACATCCTCAGTACGTTTGTACACCCTCAGTACGTTTGTACACCCTCAGTACGTTTCTACACCGTCAGTACGTTTGTACATCCTCAGTACGTTTGTACATCCTCAACACGTTTGTACACCCTCAGTACGTTTGTACACCCTCAGTACGTTTGTACACCCTCAGTACGTTTCTACACCCTCAGTACATTTGTACATCCTCAACACGTTTGTACACCCTCAGTACGTTTCTACACCCTCAGTACGTTTCTACACCCTCAGTACATTTGTACATCCACAGTACTTTTGTACATCCTCAACACGTTTGTACATCCACAGTACGTTTCTACACCCTCTGTACGTTTCTACACCCTCAGTACGTTTGTACATCCACAGTACGTTTGTACATCCTCAACACGTTTGTACATCCACAGTACGTTTCTACACCCTCAGTACGTTTCTACACCCTCAGTACGTTTGTACACCCACAGTACGTTTGTACACCCTCAGTACGTTTGTACATCCACAGTACGTTTGTACACCCTCAGTACGTTTGTACATCCACAGTACATTTGTACATCCACAGTACGTTTGTACACCCTCAGTACGTTTGTACAGCCACAGTACGTTTGTAAACCCACAGTACTTTTGTACATCCACAGTACGTTTGTACACCCTCAGTACGTTTGTACACCCTCAGTACTTTTGTACATCCACAGTACGTGTGTACACCCACAATATGTTTGTACACCCACAGTACGTTTGTACACCCTCAGTACGTTTGTACATCCACAGTACCTTTGTTCACCCTCAGTACGTTTGTACATCCACAGTACATTTGTACACACTCAACACGTTTGTACACCCTCAGTACGTTTGTACACCCTCTGTACGTTTCTACACCCTCAGTACGTTTGTACACCCTCGGTACTGTACATCCACAGTACGTTTGTACACCCTCAGTACGTTTGTACACCCTCAGTACGTTTCTACACCCTCAGTACATTTGTACATCCTCAACACGTTTGTACATCCTCAGTACGTTTGTACACCCTCAGTACGTTTGTACATCCACAGTACGTTTCTACACCCTCAGTACGTTTGTACATCCTCAGTACTGTACATCCTCAGTACGTTTGTACACCCTCAGTACGTTTGTACACCCTCAGTACTGTACATCCTCAGTACGTTTGTACATCCTCAGTACGTTTGTACACCCTCAGTACGTTTGTACACCCTCAGTACGTTTGTACATCCACAGTACGTTTCTACACCCTCAGTACGTTTGTACATCCTCAGTACTGTACATCCTCAGTACGTTTGTACACCCTCAGTACGTTTGTACACCCTCAGTACTGTACATCCTCAGTACGTTTGTACATCCTCAGTACGTTTGTACACCCTCAGTACGTTTGTACACCCTCAGTACGTTTGTACATCCACAGTACGTTTCTACACCCTCAGTACGTTTGTACACCCTCAGTACTGTACATCCTCAGTACGTTTCTACATCCTCAGTACTTTTGTACACCCTCAGTACTGTACATCCTCAGTACGTTTCTACATCCTCAGTACGTTTGTACACCCTCAGTACGTTTGTACATCCACAGTACGTTTCTACACCCTCAGTACGTTTGTACATCCTCAGTACTGTACATCCTCAGTACGTTTGTACACCCTCAGTACTGTACATCCTCAGTACGTTTGTACACCCTCAGTACGTTTGTACACCCTCAGTACTGTACATCCTCAGTACGTTTGTACACCCTCAGTACGTTTGTACACCCTCAGTACGTTTCTACACCCTCAGTACGTTTGTACATCCTCAGTACGTTTGTACACCCTCAGTACGTTTGTACACCCTCAGTACGTTTGTACATCCTCAGTACGTTTGTACACCCTCAGTACGTTTCTACACCCTCAGTACGTTTGTACATCCTCAGTACGTTTTTACACACTCAGTACGTTTGTACACCCTCAGTACATTTGTACATCCTCAACACGTTTGTACACCCTCAGTACGTTTCTACACCCTCAGTACGTTTCTACACCCTCAGTACGTTTGTACACCCACAGTACGTTTGTAGACCGTCAGTACGTTTGTACATCCACAGTACCTTTGTACACCCTCAGTACGTTTGTACATCCACAGTACGTTTGTACACCCACAGTGCGTTTGTACACCCACGGTACGTTTGTACACCCTCAGTACGTTTGTACATCCACAGTATGTTTGTACATCCACAGTATGTTTGTACACCCTCTGTACGTTTGTACACCCACAGTGCGTTTGTACACCCACAGTACGTGTACACCGTCGGTACGTTTGTACATCCACAGTACGTCTGTACACCATCAGTAGGTGTGTATATCCACAGTACGTGTGTACACCCTCAGTACGTTTGTACACCCTCAGTACGTTTGTACATCCACAGTATATTTGTACACCCTAAGTACGTTTGTACACCCACAGTGCGTTTGTACATCCACAGTGCGTTTGTACACCCTCAGTACGTGTGTACACCCACAGTGCGTTTGTACACCCACAGTGCGTTTGTACACCCACAGTACGTTTGTACACCCACAGTACGTTTGTACACCCTCAGTACGTTTCTACACCCTCAGTACGTTTCTACACCCTCAGGACGTTTGTACATCCTCAGTACGTTTGTACACCCTCAGTACGTTTGTACACCCTCAGTACGTTTGTACATCCTCAGTACGTTTGTACACCCTCAGTACGTTTGTACACCCTCAGTACGTTTCTACACCCTCAGTACGTTTGTACATCCTCAGTACGTTTGTACACCCTCAGTACGTTTGTACACCCTCAGTACGTTTGTACATCCACAGTACGTTTGTACACCCACAGTGCGTTTGTACACCCACAGTACGTTTACACCCTCAGTACGTTTGTACGTCCACAGTACGTTTGTACACCATCAGTACGTGTGTACATCCACAGTACGTTTGTACACCCTCAGTACGTTTGTACACCATCAGTACGTTTGTACACCCACAGTACGTTTACACCCTCAGTACGTTTGTACGTCCACAGTACGTTTGTACACCCTCAGTACGTGTGTACATCCACAGTACGTTTGTACACCCTCAGTACGTTTGTACATCCACAGTATGTTTGTACATCCACAGTACGTTTGTACATCCACAGTACGTTTGTACACCCACAGTACGTTTGTACACCCACAGTACGTTTGTACACCCACAGTGCGTTTGTACACCCACAGTACGTGTACACCCTCGGTACGTTTGTACATCCACAGTACGTCTGTACACCATCAGTACGTGTGTACATCCACAGTACGTTTGTACACCCTCAGTACGTTTGTACACCATCAGTACGTTTGTACATCCACAGTATATTTGTACACCCTAAGTACGTTTGTACACCCGCAGTGCGTTTGTACATCCACAGTGCGTTTGTACACCCTCAGTACGTGTGTACACCCACAGTGCGTTTGTACACCCTCAGTACGTTTGTACACCATCAGTACGTTTGTACATCCACAGTATATTTGTACACCCTAAGTACGTTTGTACACCCGCAGTGCGTTTGTACATCCACAGTGCGTTTGTACACCCTCAGTACGTGTGTACACCCACAGTGCGTTTGTACACCCACAGTGCGTTTGTACACCCACAGTACGTTTGTACACCCTCGGTACGTTTGTACACCAACAGTGCGTTTGTACACCCTCAGTACGTTTGTACACCCTCAGTACGTTTGTACATCCACAGCACGTTTGTACGCCCTCAGTACGTTTGTACACCATCTGTACTTTTGTACACCCTCAGTACGTTTGTACACCCTCAATACTTTTGTACACCCTCAGTACGTTTGTACACCCACAGAACGTTTGTACACCCTCAGTACGTTTGTACACCATCTGTACTTTTGTACACCATCAGTACGTTTGTACACCCTCAGTACGTTTGTACACCCACAGAACGTTTGTACACCCTCAGTACGTTTGTACACCCTCAGTACGTTTGTAAACCTTCAGTACGTTTGTACACCCTCAGTACGTTTGTACACCCTCAGTACGTTTGTACACCCTCGGTACGTTTGTAAACCCTCCGAACGTTTGTACACCCTCAGTACGTTTGTAAACCCTCAGTACGTTTGTACACCCTCAGTACGTTTGTACACCCTCAGTACGTTTGTAAACCCTCAGAACGTGTGTACACCCTCAGTACGTTTGTAAACCCTCAGTACGTTCGACACCCTCAGTACGTTTGTACACCCTCAGTACGTTTGTAAACCCTCAGAACGTTTGTACACCCTCAGTACGTTTGTACACCCTCAGTACGTTTGTACACCCTCGGTACGTTTGTACACCCTCAGTACGTTTGTACACCCACAGTGCGTTTGTACACCATCAGTACGTTTGTACACCCACGGTACGTTTGTACACCCTCAGTACGTTTGTACACCCTCTTTACTTTTGTTCACCCTCAGTACGTTTGTACACCCTCAGTACGTTTGTACATCCACAGTACGTTTGTACATCCACAGTAACATGGGATGGATATTAGCGTCCCATGCCATTCAGTGACATGCAATAAACCAAGTCAAGTTTGACCTCCATATCCATGCATTTAATCCTACTACAAGCTTTTGATACTGGGGATCTATTCTAATATGACAATATTGATGCACAAATACATGATCAATAGTGAAATACCCAAAATCATCCATCAACATGATTCTCGGGCACAGTTTCCCTCCAAAGAAAGATAGGGAATATTAAAGACGTAAACATTATTTTGGAAAATGAATTTAGTTGTAACCATGGTACCGCGCGTTCAAACAATTGGTTGACCATTACAAAGCATTTGATCAAGTTTACTCTGAATGTATTACACAAAACATATAAGATATTGAAATGTGTTATCAGATGGTTCGTGCGCTGTGAACAAGCGTGTTGCCATAGCGATGATTGACTACCTGTCTGCAACATATACGGCGAGGCCTGGGGAATATAGACCATTGCACAGCGGCTCGATCGGAAGGTTGCATGTGTGAACAGAAGGAAGTCTTGTCGGCATGGGGAATACACGAAAACGTCGCTACCTACGAATTCATATTAGCTCAAAAAACTACTACTACTACTACTACTACTACTACTGTTGCTACTACTACTGTTGCTACTACTACTATTACTACTACTGTTGCTACTACTACTGTTGCTACTACTACTGTTGCTACTACTACTACTGTTGCTACTACTACTACTGTTGCTACTACTACTACTACTACTGTTGCTACTACTACTACTACTACTGTTGCTACTACTACTAATACTGCTAATATTGATCTACTACTAGTAATATATACACCTAGGACTACTACCACCAATACTTCTAGTATTAATACTGCTGATGCTGTTGCTACTACTACTACTACTACTAGTACTACTGTTGCTACTACTACTACTACTACTACTACTACTACTACTACTACTGCTAATATTGCTCTACTATTAGTACTATATACACCTAGGACTACTACCACCAATACTTCTAGTATTAATACTCCTGATGCTGTTGCTTGTACTACTACTACTACTACTACTACTACTACTACTACTACTACTACTATAACTCCTACTACTCCTCCTACTACTACATCATTACTACTATACGACTACTCTTGATGCTACAACTGCTGCTGCTTCCACTACTACTACTACAGCTACTTCTGCTACTACTAATACTACCACTAATACTAAAACTAAAACTAATACTACTAATTCGACTCCCACGACTACTATGACTACAATGATTAAAACGACCACTACGGCTACGACTGCTGAATGTTTTCGTCTACGTCAGACACCACAGGTAAATTTACAATTGTGAGTTCTACTAACTCCAGCCTCTGCGACTATTACTATTACTACTTTTGAAAACCAAATGTTGTATGATGTTAAGGACAGTAACATTATCTGAAGGAGGGTCAACGTGCAGTCAAGGCATACAATGACACACAGGAATATAGTTATGGGCATTAGCAAACGGACCGCCTCCGTGGCCTAATGGTAGAGCGTCCACCCGGAGAGCGGAAGGTCCGGGGTTCGATCCCCGACCGCGTCATACCAAAAGACGTTAAAAGATGGTACTTGTTGCTACCCTGTCTGGCGCTCGGCATTAAGGGGCTAAAACAAGGACTGGTCGGCTCGGAGTCAGTATACTGTGTCTGAGTGGGGTATTCATGTTAATCTGCGGCATGGTATCTCAGTGAGCTAGCACTATAAATCGGCATCAGTCCGGACTAGTACAAGCACACACACACACACACACACACACACACACACACACACACACACACACACACACACACACACACGTGCATGCACGTCGTTAGATAAGTGCAATAATCTTGGACGCGACGTTAAACCCCATTTCACCTCACCTCACATTAGCAAACGCATAATTCACTGAAATCATTACGTTAAACGTGAGGGAGAACATGTTTTACGCAGAACCCTTCTAACACTTGAGCCTGAAGTGAAAAGTGGCCTGGCTAAGCTTCCATAATGAGAATAATAATCGTATTTTCTATTTTGGATTACATTGGGAAAGAGACTCCAATTGCGTATTCAGCCGTGGTTTGATAGGGAGTAGAGCTCTCTTTCCGATTTTCCAATCAATTCCTTGAGAGGATATGAATCCCTTTCCCGTGGCGATAGGATTGCGACAGAACAGCTTTACCGAATGTCCTGCTGAAGTGCCTTACCCAGAATAGAATATAACCAGAATGAGCAACCCAGAGGGTCCAAGCGATGTCACAGGAATAATGACACAAGGTGTTGCTTTTTTGCACCTTGCGGTAACGCTCCAAGACATACAGCCTGGGCTTCATGCTCTACACACAGCGTCAAGTGTTCATTCAGCTACAAAAAGATATTTGTTGACTGTGAAGGAGATGTGTTTTCCAAAGTTTGCCCATCAATGAAATTATGTCTGATGTAATTCTTTATTTTGACATATACCATAACTATGTTCCTTTATTTTTTTAGGTGAACAATTGACCGCATGTGTGTGACGTGTGCCATCGGTGAGGAAGGATTCGCTCACCTTTTCGCGAACCTCTGTTTGATAATGATTCACTGACACGTGCTTATGATGCAACTGAAGGGTGCTCCCGGTTGGGAAGGATACGTTTTCCGCGAACACCTGGCATCATCACTAATTGATAGTGACTGATAACACGGATTTATGAAATAGTCGGAATCGTATACATTGGAATGTGCTTTTAGCAGAGCTTTTTTTATGAATATGGAAAGGGTTGTTTCGTTTTTATTTAAATCGTTTGTGATGTCTTCATTCTAGGCTACAGACATGTCGCCAATATCTTCAATTAGATCTATCCTTTTGGACACATGATCTCCAATAAGATCTATCCTTGTGGACACATGAACTTCATTGACATTTATCCTTGTGGACACATGATCTTCTGTGAGATCTATCCTTGTGGACACATGATCTTCTGTAAGATCTATCCTTGTGGACACATGATCTTCTGTGAGATCTATCCTTGTGGACACATGATCTTCTGTGAGATATATCCTTGTGGACACATGATCTTCTGTGAGATCTATCCTTGTGGACATACGATCTTCTGTGACATCTATCCTTGTGAACACATGATCTTCTGTGAGATCTATCCTTGTGGACACATGATCTTCTGTGACATTTATCCTTGTGGACACATGATCTTCTGTGACATCTATCCTTGTGGACACATGATCTTCAATGAGATCTATCCTTGTGGACACATGATCGTCTGTGAGATCTATCCGTGTGGACACATGATCTTCAATAAGATCTATCCTTGTGGACACATGATCTTATGTGAGATATATCCTTGTGGACACATGATCTTCAGTGACATCTATCCTTGTGGACACATGATCTTCAGTGACATTTATCCTTGTGGACACATGATCTTCTGTGAGATCTATCCTTGTGAACACATGATCTTATGTGAGATATATCCTTGTGGACACATGATCTTCAGTGACATCTATCCTTGTGGACACATGATCTTCAGTGTGATCTATCCTTGTGGACACATGATCTTCAGTGACATTTATCCTTGTGGACACATGATCTTATGTGAGATCTATCCTTGTGGACACATGATCTTATGTGACATCTATCCTTGTGGACACATGATCTTCAATGAGATCTATCCTTGTGGACACATGATCGTCTGTGAGATCTATCCGTGTGGACACATGATCTTCAATAAGATCTATCCTTGTGGACACATGATCTTATGTGAGATATATCCTTGTGGACACATGATCTTCAGTGACATTTATCCTTGTGGACACGTGATCTTCTGTGAGATCTATCCTTGTGGACACATGATCTTATGTGAGATCTATCCTTGTGGACACATGATCTTATGTGAGATCTATCCTTGTGGACACATGATCGTCTGTGACATCTATCCTTGTGGACACATGATCTTCTGTGACATCTATCCTTGTGGACACATGATCTTCAATGAGATCTATCCTTGTGGATTGATTCTCGTGAACACATGATCTTCATTGAGATCGATTCTCGTGGGCACATCAACAATGAAAAAATCGTCGTTGTCACAAGACTTTCAATGAGGCACCCTCGTTACCACGTGACATAGCCTCGCTACCATATGCCATTCAATTAGATATATCCTCGCTACCATATGCTATTCAATCAGATATCTCCTTTTGGTCACAATGATAAAAAATAGTCATGATCTTCTTATATCCTCGTTACCTTGTTATCTTCAATAAGATATATCGTCGTGGACACATCTGCAATGAGACAAATCGTCGGGGACGCATGCTATTCAATTAGATATTTTCTATTCTTCACATAACAATAATCTTAGTCAAGCGCTTTCACGGTAATGTTTGAACTGTGGCGTCCTTTCTGCAGCCTAAAGACATCAAGAAAGACGTGTACAATAACTTATCCTTCACAACCTACCTATGTCCTTTTTTACCTGAAAGGATATCCACAATCTTGCATTTTCAAGGGAAAAGATGGCGGGTGGAACGGAGGTATACTGGTCTGGGGTCACATCGATTCGGAAGTTCACCGTCCGATCATTTGTGTCAAGGCGTTTGCCCATTTGCATAAAAATATAATGGCGCTATCACTAATTACAGTCGTAGCGCACATCACTTTATGCAAGCGAGCCATGAACTAATGTCCGCCATGTATATTGGCTAAACGCCCATATGTATAAGGCAACACGTTCAAGGCACTCTAAAATATCGGGTCGTGTTGAAAATGGATGATGCGTACACTCCTAAAGCTGTCAGAAATACCAACACCGATATTGCTGTGTCGAGAAGTTCAAGCAATACTTAATTATGATGTCACGTATTACTCTGACTCTACTCTTAATCCACTTTTAAAACAAGTTACATTCTCCCAGAAGATTAAAAATAAATAGAAAGATAATTGTACTTGATAAAGCAATTATTCACTAGGATGTTAAAACCATATCGCAGCGAATGAAAAAACCCTGAATCAATACTACGCTTTAACAACTTAGCCGAGGGAAATCAGTTTTACCCCTTTCACTCTCGTTCGGATAATGCATTTAAATCAGACACGAACAATGCCGGCACTAATTTGGTGTCACTGGGATTTGCACTTCAACATTCTGACAGTAAACGAGAGTAAGTTGACGTGATTCCTAGTAAGCAAATCATCTAATGCAACAGTGGAGTTTGTGGCAAGGGGGTTAATCGAAGAGCTTTAAATAAAATTGAATAATTTAAACAACGCTCGCAGTTGATGTCATATGGAATATTGTCGCGAGATAACACGATATCTGAAGTACGATTAAATACTTAGGTTGATTGGCGGAGAAAAGAAACACTTTTGGAGGAAATTATTTTTCCACTGATGCTTGTTCCGAAGCAAAATACTTGACAAAATCAGATATAGTATAATGTCATAATTTCTACTTTTAAATATAATCGATCATCATATGCACTTTAAAGCCGTATGTTTCACAACTCTTATCTTTTATTGAATCAATATGACCGTGAAAAGAAAGTGAGTTATACAATATTACACCATACAGGACAAGTTGCAGCAAATTATGACGAGTCATCACATATGCCCTACACGCATATCCGAATCCTTTCACACTTAAAGTTGATGAAGCATAGCGGATGTACTGAGAACGTCTGGGGTCAAACGTGTTTCTAGCAAACTCGACAGTGCGTCCAAACAAAATATATGTGGCACTATATCATCGCGTATTTCCTCACCTAAATGAACTTTGTGTACGACATATACGTGCTGTCTCTATATTTGACAAGTACATAAATCATAACCTCATATTTATTTTACAAATGTCTGACTTACAAAGAGGGCTAATGTAGTTTCATGAGTTAATAGAAATTATGAAACTTAGTATGAACCTTGAGACTGTCCGATTTAGATCAAACTGTAACAGATCCCACGATACCCTTTATACAAAGGTGGCTTTCATTCAATTAATGTTTTCTATATATCAATCAGATATAATTTCTCTCTTTAAAAATGCTTGCAACAAACACGGTTCATATTGTGAATTTAATATTTGTGAAGTATTTATAAACTTTTGACATCCATTGTCTGCACAAAGGTTTGAAGACATAAATGAATTCTCATATATCAATATAATGTATAAAAACGTGGCCCTTGATACAAACTGGATGGCACATAGTAAGGCGCACAGTTGAAGGTCGGTGGTTCGAGTTGAAGGTCGGTGGTTCGAGTTGAAGGTCGGTGGTTCGAGTTGAAGGTCGGTGGTTCGAGTTGATGGTCGGTGGTTCGAGTTGAAGGTCGGTGGTTCGAGTTGATGGTCGGTGGTTCGAGTTGAAGGTCGGTGGTTCGAGTTGAAGGTCGGTGGTTCGAGTTGAAGGTCGGTGGTTCGAGTTGAAGGTCGGTGGTTCGAGTTGAGGGTTGGTGGTTCGAGTTGATGGTCGGTGGTTCGAGTTGAAGGTCGGTTGCTCGAGTTGAAGGTCGGTGGTTCGACGTGAAGGTCGGTGTTTCGAGTTGAAGGTCGGTGGTTCGAGTTGAAGGTCGGTGGTTCGAGTTGAATATCGGTGGTTCGAGTTGAAGATCGGTAGTTCGAGTTTAGGGTCGGTTGTTCGAGTTGAAGGTCGATGGTTCGAGTTGAAGGTCGGTGGTTCGAGTTGAAGGTCGGTGGTTCGAGTTAGTAGTCGGTGGTTCGAGTTGAATATCGGAGGTTCGAGTTGAAGGTCGGTGGTTCGAGTTGAATATCGGTGGTTCGACATGAAGGTCGGTGGTTCGAGTTGAATATCGGTGGTTCGAGTTGAAGGTCGGTGGTTTTGAGTTGAAGGTCGGTTGTTCGAGTTGAAGGTCGGTGTTTCGATCCCCTGGCTGCGTCACATCAAAGGACGTTGAAAGATTATACTTTTTGTTACTCTGCCTGGAGGATACAAAACAAGCACTGATCGGCTCTTAGTAAAATATGCCTGAGTTAGGTAGCCATGTTAAACAGAAACATGGTATCTCAGCAGGCTAGCAATAAGTCGGCCGGCATAAGTCCGGACTGATCCAAGCAACCACACACCAAGTACGTCGCTATAATTTTTAACGCGACGTTAAACCCATGTGTACCTTATAATGCACTGCATTTTACCGTTCCAGCATCCTTTGATGATGAATTCCAATCCCAGACTCGCCACAATTATAATCCTTGGTTGGTCCACATTCTAATCGTGCGGGTAGGCTTCACTGGGAAACCGTTGTAAACATCCAAGTTCAGAGGAGGATTGGGGACATCGTCGTCCCAGTCGTCTAAGGCACCGCAATTCGCTGAACAGAGTTGCATCTCTTGGGCACGCGTTCCCTGTTCGCCCCGATTATGTTTCTAGGTTGTCAGCACCATACCCGTGCTCGTGGGTTTCACCAAAGTGGTAAACTCTGCATCACTTCCGGCATTGTTCCCACATTAAACTGACACGCCATGAAATATACTACTCAAAGTTTGCTGAGGATCATGTTTTGATGATATCAGAAAAGCATCCAACAAATACAGAATAAAATATCGCGGTACACAATGATTGGGTAACACCTATGGGGCACCAATTTCATGATGAACGGACAGCGGCGTGGGCAAGATGTGCACGAGGTGTTTGAAAACCTGTGTTTGGATGTACCGTGACAGAATCGTTGCACATCTTTTGCAACAACTGAATGCACTTATGGCCCCAAAGCGTGGAAGACGTCATTTGACGACCGAAGAATCAATATACTTACTTGGTCTACGAGACGACGGTGCCAGGGTGTGAACGCATCACCTTGATCACATACGCGCTACGTTTCCGTTTTGTTCACATACTCTAATTTTGACGGGTGATCTGACTGATTATTGGTCACATGTCGTTCATTTAACTTTTGTTCATTAAACATGTCTTCGCGTAATATTGTCTTCAATTGCCTATTTCAACAGATGCGCACAATTGGACATATTACCTTTTAAAGTGCTGATCCTCAGCCAACGTTGAGTAGTAACTGGAATACTGTCACTTAATCAGAGGACAATAGCGCTAACCAAACACACTAATGATTCCCTTGTGTTAGGTGAGTGTCCGAACATGGACTTGTTATTTCCCTCAGCTGTTAATCCTGTTTGTATTTCCATGTAGATAAGGTCCCCAGTCTATAATTAGACTGGGTTTGTGACCAGAGTTGCATTAGCGTTCTTCTCGCATTCAGTTCACCCGGCGTGGTGTAAATGAATTACTGTTAAAGGCAGCATTAAATCAAACTTACTCACTAGCTGATACTGAAATTGATTTATAAATAAATAATATTATGTCTGTTGCAAAAATCCATTTCTTCATGCCTAGACGATTTAAGAGTTTAAGAAAACTCTATTAGATCAGATATGTACAATTCATCAAGAATCTTGGCTTGTATAAGTCGTTCATCAAATAACGCGATAACCTTAAAAAACACATTATTCTTCTGTATCTATATAATTACCATAATATAACAATTATTAATAATTATTAGAATTAATACATTGCCTATTCGTCTGTTACACTATACACCCCATTACGATCGTATGACTAATTTGGTATAAGACTTAGCTGCCGGACAAAATAGGTTAATGGGCAGACTCAACATTGTAAAAACAAAAACAGTTTTTCAATATTTTTTTCAGTTATTCAACTTTACATCGCACGCTTTTATCGGTGATTTTAAAATTTATGTTAAGTAGTATTCGGGATTCAGGGTTGAGCAATGAGACTAAAAAATAGATGTATTCAGGATTCCGGGGAGGAGGCGGTTGGCACCATCAACTATGATACCCGTATCAAATACATCACCATCGAAAAAACACTTCTAGTTTGTTTTATTTTTAGCCACCTTCAAACATGCGTGTATACTTTCTTTTGTCCGACAGTTGACTACATTGCCTTATTGTTTGAAACCAAAGTACTACATTAATCCCTGTGTTGAAACGTGTCACAGTATGTAAATGTGCACAACCTACATTTTTCAACCCCTAACTGACTGACCTGAATTGGTGCAAGCTATTTTTAATTTGTTTACTGACGCTCATTAAATATGCACTGCTTCTGTCAAACTTGCATTCCTGATAATTTTATGTGAGGTTTAGACAGCATTCTGCATATCTAATACGTTAGACCTTTTGAAACGGGTTATGAATTGGATTGCCCTTATGAAGACAATGTCACCCTCACTTTTCAGGGGGCGGTCGGATAGTCTAGAGGTTAAAGCGTTCGCTCGTCACGCCGAAGGCCCGGGTTCGATTCCCGACATGGGTACAATGTGTGAAGCCCATTACTGGTGTCCTCCGCCTTGACATTGCTGGAATATTGCTTCTCACTCTCTCACTCACTTACTGTTCAGACCGGATATTTCAGGCAGGTTGTTCTCCTGGTGCTCCGATTACAGGTCCTTGTTTCCAGACTCAGGAACAAACATTATTTTGTGTTCTATGATTGGCTTCTCTGTATTGGGTTCAGAGTTTTCCAGATAACATATCTGACAACGGGGTTAGAGTAAGCATCAAACGTGTTTGGTGGTTGGATCTATAGACTTGGTTGTAGGATCCTGGCACGACAAAGGGATGCAATTCTCCACACGAATTGCGGCACCTCAGACAACATATTCACATATCTCATAATTTGTAAAGTACACGGCGGTGATCTGTAAATAATTGAGTCTGGACCAGGCAAACCAGTTACTGATAGTACGAGCAACGATCCAAGTCAATCAGCCACGTTATCAAGCCAGATAACCCATTTCAATCGCTTTTATTGACAACAAGTTTCGTCATTTCTTCCAATATGGACCAAAATATCGTGAGCAGTCTCCCAAGTCCAAAGTCATTTTGGATGCTGTCGAAGCATATATTTCAATAGATGGGCAAAAGAAGAAACGAAAAACTTGTTGAATGTCTTTCATAGTGGGTTAAGTGAGTGCGCGATGTTGTCATTGGTGCACAATGCACAAACTGAAAAAGAGGAAACAGAAATCGAATCAACCAATTCTGTCCCGGCCAGCTCTCATCCATCGTCTGGCTGCCCTACATGAAACGCTTGTACTCGTTCCCACTGACAAGGCCTCAAATAACATTACCATTATATGTAAGCATCACCACCTTAATTGTTTGATCGAAGAACTTGGTATAAGTGACATTTCAAATAATGCCTCATATAAGGCCAGTTAGGTAACTGAGGAAGAAATTTTCCAGTACCATGCATCAGTACTATCAACGTTTGACTGTAAAACCTGAATAATTGTCCATTCCTCTTTTGTACAGGATTCCAAAGCTCCATTAAAAATCCGTATAGAGAGAGAGATATTGCTGGGTTCAGCACATTTAACACCACATCCCTGTCTAATCATTAACCATAATCTTGAATACAATCAAGGAAGGAATTTCTTTATTTTCACGGAAAGTATTTGAGAAAAGTGGAATTTATACTGTGTGGAATCTCAAAATCTCAAAGGCTCAATTCTTTCAAAACATTTGATTTTTCAACTTTGTACACCATTATCCCATAGGACAAACATAGGGGAAAACTTCATTTTTTTGTCCATGGGGACTTTGTTACAAAATGTGGTGACCATAGATATATACTGAACAACAAAAGAAACGTCACCCCAAGTAACATTGTATGAAAAGTTGTCATCTAAATATCTGGGTAAATTTTGTCAGAGTTTTTAAAATTTAACATAACCTCGTCCAGAAAAAAAGAAATTTGATGACTAAAAACAAAGCAGATGACAATAAAACCGATCGCCCAAACGCATCATGGCAACGGCCAGGGTTACCCGATGCACGTGAGTTCCGTGCAAATTGAAATGCACATGCGTTCCCCCATTTCTTGCCCTATAAACATCCACCCAGATCGGAAAACATTCATTCGTTATTGAATTGCTATTACATGCCCTTGGACGATTGCAAGCTGGACAAACCGCCCGGCAAGTAGCCAATGCATTTCAAGTCCACGTAAGGACCATATACAGGCTCCAGCAACGGTACCAGACCACCAACACTACAGATGACCGACCACGTAGTGGAAGACCAAGGATCACCACCCGACGTTAGGATCGTCAGATTGTGCGACAGCAACTTCAAGATCGCTTTGTTACTGCTGCGGAAACTGCTCGACAGACCATGGGGACACACCAGCGACACATTAGTGCGGACACCGTGCGTCCACGATTGACGAGCAGACACCTCCACTGTCACAGACAACACAGAGGACCCATTCTGACACCAAGTCATCGCCGGGACCGTCTTCAGTGGGCAACACAGCACCAGCACTGGCGCCACCAGCAGTGGAAAAGAGTCCTCTTCTCAGACGAGAGCCGTTACTGTACCTCAACAGCAGATGGCAGAGAGGGAGGCTGGTGACGCCGTGGGAAACGTTATTTGGATGCTTATGTTGTTGACAGAGACTCGTGGGGTGGTCCGAGCATCATGGTATGGGGTGGAATTGGTCTTGCACAGAGGGTCGGCCCTGTGGTCTTCCAGAACATCGGTCCAGGGAGAGGCAATGGTTTTACAGCAGCTCGGTACATTGATCAAGTCTTGAGATCACACGCCATACCTCATTTGGCACGTCGCCGCAACCACGAGTTTCAGCATGATAAAGCCCGTGCCCACACTGCGAGAGCAACAAGAGACTTCATCCAGCGGAAATGGCATCAGAACCATGCAGTGGCCTGCCCTCAGATCCGATGTAAATCCCATGGAGCACCTGTGTGACGAGATTCAAAGACGGCTGAATGACGTCCGACCAAGGCCGACAACTGCAGCTGAACTGCGTCAGGCGTTCCTCAGTGTGTGGGCTCAAGTGCCTATGGCCTTCATCAACCGCATCAACCATTCCATGCAGTGACGCTGCACATGGCGGACACACGAGATACTGACTTGTGATGCTATTTTCTCCGAGACTAGTGTTGTGTTTCATTTTAAGAACATTTGACACTTTGGACACAATTTCAACCTTGTTGATCAGTTTTGCCAAGTTTCATCTTTTTAATATGTCTCAAAGTATGTTTACAGTGTTTGGACAAATAAGGTTTCTCATATATATATATATATATATATATATATATATAGATATATATATATATATATATATATATATATATATATATATATCTATATCTATATATATCTATATATATATCCATGGTGACGTTTCTTTTGCGGTTCAGTATAATTACATATTTATCTTCAGGGGTTCCGGTCAATTTGTCAAAAATGAAAGCAAATGCCAGCTGAAGTTTACTTAGAAAAAAAATATGTGAAATGCTGGACTTCCTCATTGATAACATCTATGTAACATTTGGCGGTAAGACGTTTTGGCAAGAAGTAGGCATCCTCATGGATATCAATTGCGGTCCCCTTCTTGCCGATCTTTGTGCATATGAATCGGAATTTCTGCTCGGATTGGCAAAGTCAAAATACGGTAGTTTGTCCAGGCTTCAAATTACAAAATGCGATGGCAGTGGTGACAGCAAAAAGTTTAGGGATAATAATATCCGCAACAGTGATCAAGCTTCCGAGATAGGCTTTGGCTGGAAACCCGTGGCGAAAAGTGATCTTCACGCGAAAGCTGTTCTGATGTAATGTCAGATGAAATGTGAGATGACAGACACGCGCCGGCACTGCTTAAATATAATATAGTCAACCAGCACTTTCTACACAGTGCCAGACCAATCCAGTGTCACTCAAACATCACAGGATATTCCATATGTTTCTGTAACGCTTGCGCCCATCCATGCTATTCCGGAAGATTAAACATCACACTAGCATCTAAATATAATAACTTCCTCACCACTGCTTACATTAAATAGTACTACATTCATGACAACTAATCATTGTCCAAATACAATGCAATGTACTTATACTGAATCTCAACGGAAGGAATGTAATAAATTTAGAAGCATTGTTTAACAATAAATTACACTGCCCCAAACCACTATCATATACTAGCAGTTCCCTCGTTGTTCTGTGGTGTCCTCGTAATAAACTTCGCAGTTATTATTGCGAGAGAACGCCATAGTATCGGGATGGAACGCAATAAATATACTATTTTTAACATAGTAGATAGGAGCTTCGGTAGGTAAAAAACCCTTGACTGACTTTTATATTGTTTGCATAGTAATAAAAAGTAGTGTCAACCAAGTTGTATGGCAGTCATATTTTTAATGGCCATAGAATATGGCCTTTCAGTGAAATACATCCTTGTCATTCGACACTTCCAGTAGTGTGCAAGTTCTTTGCAGCCTTTGACTTGACCCGAGAAGTCCTCAAACATTTTACACCCAATGCTCACCTTGCTGGAGAAGGTCAGAAAGGATTGAGCTCCGTTAAGTAACAATCCAGCAGTACCACGACGGTGTACACCACCATCGGCTCATTGTGTTGGTGCCCATGCTGGGATCAACCCTGGCCATGCAAGACAGAGTAGGTGTCCCGTCCTTGTGGACGGGTAAGGGGCGGTCGGGTAGCCTAGTGGTTAAAGCGTTCGCTCGTCACGCCGAAGACCCGGGTTCGATTCCCGACACGGGATATTGCTGGAATATTGCTAAAAGCGGCGTAAAACCATACTCACTCACTCACTGTGGACGGGTAAATACAAACCAAATCATTTCCCTGTCGTCTATATACTACAATACGTTTAAATGATGTAGTTGCTAACCACGGGATATAACTATAATATTGCCGACAACACGCAATCGTGATATAAGTATAATGTTACTGACTACAAGCAGCCGTTATATAACTATAATATTGATAAATAGAGGCCGTCGTGATATAACTGTAATATTTAGAGCTACAGGCCGCCGTGATATGAGCATAATATTGCTGACGACATTCCGTCGTTATAAAACTGTAATATTGCGGACTGCAAGCCGTTGGGATATAGGTATGATATTGCTGACTAAATGCCGTCGAGATGTAACTATAATAATGCTGACGACCTGCCGCCGTGATATAACTATAATATTGCGGACTGCAAGCCGTTGCGATATAGGTATGATATTGCTGACTAAATGCCGTCGAGATGTAAACTATAATAATGCTGACGACCTGCCGCCGTGATAAAGCTATAATATTGCGGACTGCAGCCGTTGGGATATAGGTATGATATTGCTGACTAAATGCCGTCGAGATGTAACTATAATAATGCTGAGGACATGACGCCGTGGTAAAACTAAACTATAATATTGCGGACTGCAAGCCCGTTGGGATATAGGTATGATATTGCTGACTAAATGCCGTCGAGATGTAACTATAATAATACTGACGACATGCTGCCGTGATAAAACTGTAATATTAATAACTACAGGCCGCCGTGATATAAATATAATAATGCTGACGCAACATGCCGTTGTGATATAACTATAAAATTGCTGACTACATGCCGCCGTGATATAGCTATAATATTGAGAACTATAAGCCGTCGTGATATAAGTACAATGTTTGCTGACTACAGCCTGCCGTGATATAACTATAATTTGGCTGACTGCTGGACGGCATGACATAGCTGTACTATTCAGAACTACAATTATGCTCTTTAAGCAGTTAAAATACATGCTGAGGAAAACGTGGAATGCGCGAAATTCGATAGGATCTACTTAAAAAACACAATTCGTTTTTCTTTTGTGTAATCTGACAGATATATTTATCATGTTCAACAATCGATTTGACTCTTTTTCACGACAAAAAGAAACAAAAACTTACACATATTCCTAATCCTCAGTATTGACAATGAACTCATATTTCACTCCAAATATGTGATTGGGTATCAAAGTTCATTCTGAATATATGCTTTGCAGAATTCATTCAAAGGAGGTACACACCAAGGGGGATGTTTTCAGTACTTTGTCATATATTCAATCAGGATCTCTAATATTCCAGACATTTCTGATGGGATGACAAGTATCTCTATATTAATGATATGACATATATGTGTGCCTGTTGGTAATCTATTATTTCACCGGGTTTTTTTTAAATAAACCCTACAAATCCATATTCAGTTTCATTTTATGAAAGATAATCCATGAGTTAATCAACAAACTTGAGGCACATTTGAAACATCATTGAGCATGTTTCCCGTACTTTTCTTTCAGGTGAACAATTGACTTGCCTTTCCATGTGTTTGTGACGATGCCACCGGTGGGTCAGGGTACGCTCTCATTTTAGCGAACACCTGGTATCATTACTATTTGATAGTGATTCATAAACATATGCTCCTGATAAAGTCGGAATCGGACAATCGGCTTTATGCAGAGATTACTATTGGATATGGAAAGGGTTTTGTCGCTTTATTTTCACCAATATATGAAGACTTTAGCAAGGAGCAAAGAGTCGAGCAGACTTGTACCTCGAAGTTACATTTACCATATAACTTTGTGAGGAGTGGGTGTGAGAATCTCTATAAAGTCATAACTGAAATACCCCATGAAGAACATGGTTAGAATTGATCCCCAGAAACCCATTCTTGCCGTAAGAGGTGACTATGCTCGCGTAAGAGGCGTCGAACGGGATCGCTGCATGTCATCGTTTCCTAATTATATGATCGATGCTCATGATGTCAGTCACTTTATTGTCTGGTCCGAATTGTGTACAGACCGCCGTCATATAGATTGAATATGTCTGAAAGCGGTGTCATATGAATTTGAGATATTAATTTTTGATAATGAATAAACTCATCTGTCTCTCTATATGTGACGGATCGTCATTTTATGTACCTGTGAACTCTGTTTGATGTAAGACAAATAATGTTGAGTAAAAAGCATTATCTTATCTTATCATATTACCTTGCAAATTGAGAAATTTGAATGAATAAGCAGGAGAACACAACGTGTTTTAATGTGTAACAGTGTTCTCAAAGTTCATGCAGTTGGTATTATCAGACATATGCAACAACAATTATGTTAGTTGACACTTAGCAATTTCAATATTTGAAATATGTCAGTGCGCGTTGGGGGAGCAAATATCTTATCTTTCAACAAGTCTGTTCAACACACTTGTTTGATCGGGCAATTACCCTGTGAAGATTTGCGTCCCTTTATTGTGCCAGGATCCGAAAATCATTGTTCTAATTCCTGATTCGCCCTGATTATGATTCTTGCTAGTGCATGTGAGTTTCGCAAAAGTGGTAAACGTCAGACAAAGCTAAATATAGTTGAAAACGTCATACGCAACTCACACACTCCACGCTATTGCTTAAATATTCAGACCCAAAGGATGCCGAGACGTTCCCCTTTACATAATAACAGTATTTGATACCACACTTTCAAAACGTATGGCTTGTCAATATATTTCTGATGTGTTTTTGTCAAGCAAGAGACGTTATTATGAGCGTGTTGTTGACGAACCAACTCTGCACAGCGTCTAAGAGTATTGATAATTTGACAGAATCGAGGATAACTTAATAACTGCTAAGTAGACTCCGTACTTTCTAACCAGATAATCGGCTTACTCACATTAAAGAAAGTAAATGGGGCATTGCACCTTACCAAAGAGCCAATGGCATTATAAAACAATTCTGTTTCTTTGTTTTCTAATGTAATAGGGAAACACGTGTTGGCCTGTCATTCTCAATGTTGATGAATGGGTATCTCGTCCAAAAACGCCTATCGTGTCATATATCTGTGTCAAATAGACCACCATAGAAAACGCGCCATAAACGCCACGGGAAACACCACGGGGACACCATGGGTAATACCCCAAGAGCACCAAAGGAAACAGGCCAGGAACACCATGGGTAATACCCCAAGAACACCAAGGAAACAGGCCAGGAACACCATGGGTAATACCCCAAGAAAACCAAAGGAAACAGGCCAGGAACACCATGGGTAATACCCGAGGAACACCAAGGAAACAGGCCAGGAGCACCATGGGTAATACCCCAAGAACACCAAAGGAAACAGGCCAGGAACACCATGGGTAATACCCCAAGAACACAATAGGAAACAGGCCAGGAACACCGTGAAAAAAACCCCAAGAAGCATCATGAGAAATATCAAAGGAGCTCCATAGAAGACACGCCAGGAACACCATGGGAAATACTCTTTGAACATCATTGGGAACACACCAGGAAGACCATGTGACATTTCCTAGGAACACTATTGGAACACGCAAGAACGCCATGAAACATGAAAGAAACACCATGAGAAATTCTCTGGGAACGCCGTAGGTAACACGTCAGGAATACCACGTGGAACATCCATGGGATCACCGCGGGAAAAAACCCAAGGAACACAATAGGGAACACGCCAGGAACACCATGGGAAATACCCTAAATACGCTACTGGAACACGCCCGAAGTACCATAGGAAACGTGAAAGGAACACCATGGGGACCTGGGTGAGGTGAGGTGAGGTGAGATGAAATGGAGTTTAACGTCGAGTCCAAGATTATTGCACTCGTATAACGACGTGCATGTACGTGTTTGTGTGGCTGCTTGTACTAGTCCGGACTGATGACGATTTATAGTGCTAGCTCACTGAGATACCATACCGCAGTTGAACATGAATACCCTACTCAGACACAGTATACTGACTCCGAGCCGACCAGTCCTTGTTTTAGCCCCTTAATGCCGAGCGCCAGACAGGGTAACAACAAGTACCATCTTTGAACGTCTTTTGGTATGACGCGGCTGGGGATCGAACCCCGGACCTTCCGCTCTCCGGGCGGACGCTCTACCACTTGACAACGGAGGTGGTCACTGGGGACCTTGGATTTGGTATCGAAATTAGACATTTTTCAGCTACTACAACAAAAGCAGATATCTCTTTATTTAAAACATTTTTTTAAGAAACACACAAACACCTTGTAACAATGTATTTTTTGTGGGCAATTTCTTTTACTTTCAACATCCTGAAGAATAACTATTTGTTTCAAGAAAATTCGGAGACAATATATTGTTGTCCATAAAAACCCTCCCCCTCCCTTCGAATAGCATTTAATCGGGTGGTCAGGCTCGCTGGTTTGGTTGATGCAAGTCATCGTATCCCAATTGGATGGATTGATGCTCAAGACATCAATTACTGGATGGTCTGGTCCAGGCTCCTTAATACTCCTGGAATATTGTTGAGTGTGGGAAAATTATTACATTTCTCACATGTTTGCATTCTGCATGATCAATATCTGCTATGAGGACAACTACCGGCGCTAAATCGTGTTCCCTGCTGGCTTCTATATCAAGATACTAGTAAATAATCACTTGAAGTGCTGATGGAATACATTTCACTGATGACTATCTGCATTTATTGACTGTGAATTTGCATTTTTCTTTGAAACATGATAAATCAGAGCCATTGGTCGCCAATGATATGTATAACACGTAATGCTATCATGCTGACAACAGCAAATCATGTCCATTGGCAACGAACACCAAACCGACCAATATTCTACCCACAACGATTCAAGTCACCTTGCTGTGGTATTTGAGACTATTTTCATACCAACAACCAGACGCACACGTCCAATGTTGACAGTGTAAATGGCCTTCGGTTAATGAGATCGTCTGTTTCTCTGTGCACGAGTCATGTCAATGTAAAGGTTAAGTTGGCGAAATGGAGGATGCGAGGATGTTACCCATGCATTTGGGGTTACTTGAAAATCTGGTGTAGATTTGACATGCACGTATGCTTTTTTTATACGGAAGACTTTATCTCTAAAGAATTGTATTCAGGTGTTAAAGTCATCGGAAGATTTATATATATAACTGTATTCAGATGGTAAAGTCCTCTGTCTTGTGCTCGGTCTCAGTGTCTTCTGATGTGTTGACAGTGTCTATAGCACGCTATTTCCACCGTAAAGAGCAACCACTGTCTGGTGGCTGTGACTGTCTGATATCTGTGGAGTGTCTGGTATATGTGGTCTCTCTGGTATATGTGGACTGTCTGGTATCTCGGGAGGGTCTTGTATTTGTCTGCGAACTGTCTGATGTCAGTGTACTGTCTTGTATTAGTTGACTGTCTGATGTATGTGCACTGCCTGACATCTGTGTACTGACTGTTATTTATTGACTGTATGGCGACTGTATACAATCTGTTGTCTGTTGACTGTATGTTGACTTATACTATGTGTTGTCTGATGGCTGTATGGCGACTTTATATTATCTGTTGCCTGTGGAGTGTATGGTGACTTTATATTATCTGTTGTCTGTGGAGTGTATGTTGACTGTATACTATCTGTTGTCTGTTGACTGTATGGCGACTTTATATTATCTGTTGTCTGTGGAGTGTATGGTGACTGTATACTATCTGTTGTATGTTGACTGTATACTATCTGTTGTCTGTGGAGTGTATGGCGACTTTATATTATCTGTTGTCTGTGGAGTGTATGGTGACTGTATACTATCTGTTGTCTGTGGAGTGTATGGCGACTTTATATTATCTGTTGTCTGTGGAGTGTATGGTGACTGTATACTATCTGTTGTCTGTGGAGTGTATTGCGATTGTATACTATCTGTTGTCTGTGGAGTGTAAGGAGACTGTGTAGAATTTGTTGTCTGTGGAGTGTATGGCGACTTACTGCATTTCGGTGTCTTTGGACTGTATGGTGACTGTGTACTATCTGTTGTCTGTGGACTGTATGGTGACTGTGTAGTCGGTTGTCTGTGGACTGTATGGTGACTATGTACAATCTGTACAGTGGACTGTATGGTGACTATGTACAATCTGTACAGTGGACTGTATGGTCTGGATACACCTGTACAAAGTGGTGCCTTAACCGATTAAGTCTCCAATCTAGGAGACACCTAGACAACGTGGGACTTCCGACCACAACAGTTGTTGTATTCTTCAATATCGCTGACAGTTGCATAAGACATCCTTCTCTCACACAGCGATCACTCACACAGCGTTCGCTCATACAGCGTTCACTCATACAGTCGGTTGTCTGTGGACTGTATGGTGACTATGTACAATCTGTACAGTGGACTGTATGGTGACTATGTACAATCTGTACAGTGGACTGTATGGTCTGGATACACCTGTACAAAGTGGTGCCTTAACCGATTAAGTCTCCAATCTAGGAGACACCTAGACAACGTGACACTTCCGACCACAACAGTTGTTGTATTCTTCAATATCGCTGACAGTTGCATAAGACATCCTTCTCTCACACAGCGATCACTCACACAGCGTTCGCTCATACAGCGTTCACTCATACAGCGTTCACTCATACAGCGATCACACATACAGCGTTCACTCATACAGCGTTCACTCATACAGCGTTCACTCACACAGCGTTCACTCATACATCGTTCACTCATACAGCGATCACACATACAGCGTTCACTCATACAGCGTTCACTCACACAGCGTTCACTCATACAGCGTTCACTCATACAGCGATCACACATACAGCGTTCACTCATACAGCGTTCACTCACACAGCGATCACTCATACAACGTTCTCTCACACAGCTTTCACTCACACAGCGTTCACACATACAGCGTTCACTCATACAGCGTTCACTCATACAGCGTTCACTCATACAGCGATCACTCATACAGCGATCAATTATACAGCGTTCACTCACACAACGTTCACTCACACAGCATTCACTCACACAGCGATCACGCGTTCACTCACACAGTGATCACTCACACAGCGTTCACTCACACAGCGTTCACTCACACAGCGATCACTCACACAGCGATCACTCATACAGCGATCAATCATACAGCGTTCACACATACAGCGTTCACTCATACAACGTTCACTCACACAGTGATCACTCACACAGCGTTCAATCACACAACGTTCACTCACACAGCGTTCACTCACACAGCGTTCATTCACACAGCGTTCACTCATACAGCGATCACTTATACAGCGTTCACTCATACACCGATTACTCATACAGCTTTCACTCATACATCGTTCACTCACACAGCGATCACTCATACAGCGTTCACTCACACAGCGTTCACTCATACAGCGTTCACTCACACAGTGATCACTCAAACATAGCGTTCACTCACACAGCGATCACTCATACAACGTTCTCTCACACAGCTTTCACTCACACAGCGTTCACACATACAGCGTTCACTCATACAGCGTTCACTCATACAGCGTTCACTCATACAGCGATCACTCATACAGCGATCAATTATACAGCGTTCACTCACACAACGTTCACTCACACAGCATTCACTCACACAGCGATCACGCGTTCACTCACACAGTGATCACTCACACAGCGTTCACTCACACAGCGTTCACTCACACAGCGATCACTCACACAGCGATCACTCATACAGCGATCAATCATACAGCGTTCACACATACAGCGTTCACTCATACAACGTTCACTCACACAGTGATCACTCACACAGCGTTCAATCACACAACGTTCACTCACACAGCGTTCACTCACACAGCGTTCATTCACACAGCGTTCACTCATACAGCGATCACTTATACAGCGTTCACTCATACACCGATTACTCATACAGCTTTCACTCATACATCGTTCACTCACACAGCGATCACTCATACAGCGTTCACTCACACAGCGTTCACTCATACAGCGTTCACTCACACAGTGATCACTCAAACATAGCGTTCACTCACACAGCGATCACTCATACAACATTCTCTCACACAGCTTTCACTCACACAGCGTTCACACATACAGCGTTCACTCATACAGCGTTCACTCATACAGCGTTCACTCATACAGCGATCACTCATACAGCGATCAATTATACAGCGTTCACTCACACAACGTTCACTCACACAGCATTCACTCACACAGCGATCACGCGTTCACTCACACAGTGATCACTCACACAGCGTTCACTCACACAGCGTTCACTCACACAGCGATCACTCACACAGCGATCACTCATACAGCGATCAATCATACAGCGTTCACACATACAGCGTTCACTCATACAACGTTCACTCACACAGTGATCACTCACACAGCGTTCAATCACACAACGTTCACTCACACAGCGTTCACTCACACAGCGTTCATTCACACAGCGTTCACTCATACAGCGATCACTCATACAGCGTTCACTCATACACCGATTACTCATACAGCTTTCACTCATACATCGTTCACTCATACAGCGTTCACTCACACAGCGTTCACTCATACACCGATTACTCACACAGCGTTCATTCATTCACCGATTAGTCATACAGCGTTCACTCATACATCGTTCACTCATACAGCGTTCACTCACTCAGCGTTCACACATACACCGATTACTCATACAGCGTTCACTCATAAATCGTTCACTCATACAGCGTTCACTCACTCAGCGTTCACACATACACCGATTACTCATACAGCGTTCACTCATAAATCGTTCACTCATACAGCGTTCACTCACACAGCGTTCACTCATACACCGATTACTCACACAGCGTTCATTCATTCACCGATTACTCATACAGCGTTCACTCACACAGCGTTCACTCACACAGCGATCACTCATACACCGATTACTCATACAGCGTTCACTCACACAGCGTTCACTCATACAGCGTTCACTCATACAACGTTCACTCACACAGTGATCACTCACACAGCGTTCAATCACACAACGTTCACTCACACAGCGTTCACTCACACAGCGTTCATTCACACAGCGTTCACTCATACAGCGATCACTCATACAGCGTTCACTCATACACCGATTACTCATACAGCTTTCACTCATACATCGTTCACTCATACAGCGTTCACTCACACAGCGTTCACTCATACAGCGTTCACTCATACACCGATTACTCATACAGCGTTCACTCATACATCGTTCACTCATACAGCGTTCACTCACACAGCGTTCACACATACACCGATTACTCATACAGCGTTCACTCATAAATCGTTCACTCATACAGCGTTCACTCACACAGCGTTCACTCATACACCGATTACTCATACAGCGTTCACTCACACAGCGTTCACTCATACAGCGTTCACTCATACCGCGTTCACTCACAGCTCACTTCAACTACAGCTTAAATAAACTCTCAAATAGTCTAGAATCGTTTTGCACCACACAATATCATCTGTACATGTTTTCAAGGGCGGTTCCATGTTGAGGTCAGACGGTCACGATGTGTACCATCGATCTCTCCAGGACAAAATACCGAAAGAACCCGGTCAAGGTCTAACATGCTCGGTAGTATTTCATCCCTCAAGATACCTCCTTTCTTTCGGAATGCCAATTTAATATCTCATCTGTTTGACGGGAATGCCCAAGGAAGCCGGAAGAACAGCATCCCCATGCGTCCCTTATGTACCAGTAGTTTAACCTCTGGTAATTGCTTGCCGAAGGAATGGAACGATTTGAACAGTTTTGAATAGAGCTTACGGCTCATTGCGTGCAATTTGAAAAGCCAATTGAACACTGTGCTTTCAAAGACTTTCTGTGACTTCCGAAAATGTTATACATTAGTAAGTATTTGGATTTCTCGTATCCATTTAGAAAGATTGGCATTTCTTTTGTAGCAGTTTCAGGTTGTAAAACTACAAACAGTTACAGAAGCAGATTAACATGTTGCCTTTAGAAATTGTCTGGTAGCAGTTTTTGCAACACACGTTCATGCATATACGTGATTTGTGAAACCCTGGTTTCAGCTTGAGTGATAGATGCTCTGCAGAGCTCCGTTCCACAAAGCAATCTTAGCGGTAAGACGATCGTAACTCCCATTCTTTATCACTGACATACGACAATCGTAGCGCTAAGATTGCTTTGTGGAACGGGGCCCTGGAGTAGTATATGGCTGCTTGAGTTATAGATGCTCTGATGGAGTAGTATATGGCTGCTTGAGTTATAGATGCTCTGCTGGAGAAGTATATGACTGCTTGAGTTATAGATGCTCTGCTGGAGTAGTATATAGCTGCTTGAGTTATAGATGCTCTGATGGAGTAGTATATGGCTGCTTGTGTAATAGAAGCTCTGCTGGAGTAGTATATGGCTGTTTGGGTGAAAGATGCTCTGATGGAGTAGTATATGGCTGCTTGAGTTATAGATGATCTGATGGAGTAGTATATGACTGCTTGTGTAATAGATGCTCTGCTGGAGTAGTATATGGCTGTTTGGGTGAAAGATGCTCTGATGGAGTAGTATATGGCTGCTTGAGTTATAGATGATCTGATGGAGTAGTATATGACTGCTTGAGTTATAGATGCTCTGATGGAGTAGTATATGGCTGCTTGTGTAATAGATGCTCTGCTGGAGTAGTATATGGCTGTTTGGGTTAAAGATGCTCTGATGGAGTAGTATATGGCTGCTTGAGTTATAGATGCTCTGCTGGAGTAGTATATGGCTGCTTGAGTTATAGATGCTCTGATGGAGTAGTATATGGCTGTCTGAGTTATAGATGCTCTGATGGAGTAGTATATGACTGCTTGAGTTATAGATGCTCTGATGGAGTAGTATATGGCTGTTTGAGTTATAGATGCTCTGATGGAGTAGTATATGACTGCATGAATTATAGATGCTCTGATGGAGTAGTATATGGTTGCTTGAGTTATAGATGCTCTGATGGAGTAGTATATGGCTGCTTGAGTTATAGATACTCTGCTGGAGTAGTATATGGCTGCTTGAGTTATAGATGCTCTGATGGAGTAGTATATGGCTGCTTGAGTTATAGATGCTCTGATGGAGTAGTATATGGCTGTTTGAGGTATAGATGCTATGATGGAGTAGTATATGGCTGCTTGAGTTATAGATGCTCTGCTGGAATAGTATATGGTTGCTTGAGGAACAGATGAACTGCTGACGTTATAGATGTTCTGCTTGAGTAATAGATGTTCTGCTGGAGGAACAGATGTTCTGCTGACGTTATAGATGTTCTGCTTGAGTAATAGATGTTCTGCTGGAGGAACAGATGTTCTGCTGACGTTATAGATGTTCTGCTTGAGTAATAGATGTTCTGCTGGAGGAACAGATGTTCTGCTGGAGCAATAGATGTTCCCCTGGAGGAACAGATGTTCTGCTGACGTTATAGATGTTCTGCTTGAGTAATAGCTGTTCTGCTGGAGGAACAGATGTTCTGCTGACGTTATAGATGTTCTGCTTAAGTAATAGATGTTCTCTTTGAGAAACATGTTCTGCTTGAGTAATAGATGCTCTGTCTGAGTAATAGATGTTCTGTTGGTGTAATAGATGGTATGCATGAGTAATAGATGCTTTGCTACAGTGCAGTAGATGTACCTGTACTTAACCATTTTAAAACCCTTCAACCAGACAATAATTAGCTTTCTTACCATAAAACACTTAGATATTCATTTATTCTATTTAGACTTGGGCTGTTTGATTTCATGATAAATGAAGGAAGAAAATTGTGCACTGAAAAGCTATAGAAAATATGAAATTCACTTTATTTTTGTGTGCTATCATTGTGAAGGCTATCTGTCAAGTTTTTTTCTGAATCTACTTTTATTTCTTTTCTCTCTTCAAAGAATTATGTTGTCACAGTTCCATTAAAACTGGCTTTAAAAGTCAAATATGCTTTTTCTTTTAGAAACGAACTGTCAAAATTTATCCGAATGTGTAAAACTATCCACTTATTAGTAACTCCCATTAAGATGGGCTTAAACTGCAATAAACACCTTTGACCTTTGACCTGTGACGTCTTACAGCTCGGAAACCAAAATACTTCGACAGGAAAGGTTATGTAAAAATCTAAGATAATTAAGATCGATGTCGATAGGGAAAGGTCATCGTGTTAATATGTGTGGTGGTCTTGTGAAAGACAGCCATAATTGCTTGTGACTTATGGTCCGCCCGATCATTAGGTAGGTGTGTGTGTGTGTGTGCGTGCGCGCGTGTGTGCGTGCGTGCGTGCGTGCGTGCGTGCGTGCGTGCGTGTGTGTGTGTGTGTGTGTGTGTGCGTGGGGTGGGGTGGGGTGGGGTGGGGTGGGGTGGGGTGGGGTGGGGTGGGGTGGGGTGGGGTTGTTATCGAAAAAGATAAAGTGTCTCCGATAACGCTTGGAAAAGAAACGCTTCGTTCTGTAGAAACAGAGGTCTGCCTCAAAGATTACATTGTTGCAAGGTATTTAGAAATAGGTGTTTAATTTTAAAAAAGATATCTGGCTTTGCAGCTGTAGCTACAAAAATATCTAGTCTCATGTAGACCCTTATAAGATCTGGATAATTTGATGGCGTTGTTGAGGCCACGCATTGATCATGTCGCTCAAATGGCATTTATGGATGTGTCCGTCATTTCAAAGTATCAGCATCAGTTTCTTTTCCGATGTTTAACAGTGTGTCTAACCCATCCTCTTCTGTGTGCATAATGCAGGCGACATTAGTATAACTGGCAACACATATTGAACAGATATTAATATGTTAAGATGTTAGAGCTTGTGAGTCACTATGGGACGGTATATGTCCTTAAGGTTTTAGTCATAAATAACAACCAAGTTGGTTTGATTTAGACTGCGAAAGAGCAAAATACTGAAGTTGCTTAATATACTTTCTGGTATTATTGAAAGAGATCAGAACATGGTTCAAACAACTGCAGTAAACTACGGTTATATCGAACTAAAAGGGACCACAAATTTTAGTTCGTTATAACCGTGGTTCGTTATAGGCAAATATACACCCTGTATACAGCAAATGGACGGGACCCAAAAACAGTTCGTAATATCTGTCAGTTCGTTATAAGCGTGTTCGTTATAAACGTAGTTTACTGTATGCAAGTCAGTACAAGCAGCAGTCAGACAAAAGTATTCATTTTTCTATACAGATGGAAGGAAACTGAAAAAAACATTTGGGGGCTGATAAAGAACTTCACTAATAATTTACTTGTAGTTAATAAAATAACATTCCTCCAAATGTATTTGAGAATTATTTTAGTAAGTCGTATGACATTGATAAAGAAGCCTTTTCAATATATGGATGTATATCTCAGAAATCACGACCCGTTTGTGACGGGTAACACCGGTGGGCAGGATACGCTCACCTTTTCGAGAACACCTTGTATAATCACTATTTGATAATGATTCATAAACACATTCTCGGGATATCGTCCGAATCGTACACTCGACAGCGTTTTTTGTCGCGAACGATATCAGATCATCGACATACCTGAAGCTTTAAAAGCTCAATGTCTTACCTCCGAATTGTACCTAGATATTATCAATGACGAAGTCCAGCATTTCACATATTGTTTTATCAGTAAACTTCAGATGGCATTTGCTTTCAATTTTGATAAATTAAAGCCACATCCATTAGTTTGTCTTTTTTTGTTTTGTTTGTTGTTTAACGCCGCACTCAGCAGTATTCCATCTGTATGACGGCGGTCTGTAAATAATCGAGTATGGACCAGACAATCCAGTGATTGACATCATGAGCATCGTTCCACGCAATTTTGATACGATGACATTCATCAACCAGCCACCCGATCCCATTAGTCGCATCTTACGACAAGCATAGTCGCTTTTTCGGCAAGCATGAGTTGCTGAAGACCAATTCTACTCCGGATCTTCACAGGTTCCAAAAGATTGTCATATGGGATAGTGGTGTTCAGAGGTGAAAAATCAAATGCTTTGACAGAATTCGGTTTTTTTAGATTGCGAAAAGGCAAGGTGTTAGAAGGGCATTGATTACATTCAGAAGGGAATTCAATTCTCTCCGATGCAGACATTTCCTGGGGGCCAGCGTGCTATAACTGATTTACAACTTATGTGTCCAGTATATTCAGTACCCGAAACCGCTGGTAATTGCCGTGTACATAATTAGACGCGGTGGTATACCGTCGATATGTGTTTGATCGATGAACTAACACAGCTCGCCAAACTCGGAATAATCACCGTCAAAGATTTTGCCTTTACTAGATTTCGTGCATGCCTCTCTCTGGTACAAGACTGTTAGAACGTAAAAAACTGGAATGTAACTAATTTATATTTCCTCTTGGCGTAAAATCGATAATTCAATCGAGAGGAGCCAAGTTAAAACGATTATGTCAGCATGTTTCCGTCAATGAAGCCGAACTGCAATCGGACGTTATGTAACACGACATATGCTCGGTAATACTTGCGACGTTTTTTTATCGACCGCAATCCGTTGATAGGCGAGAAATATTCATTTAAAAAAGTAAATTTACCCGAATTCAAGTCTTACTTTTTAAAGTGACTGCTTTTTCTACTCGACGTCAAATAAACATTTTCAGAGATGGACAGTCATGTGTGATAGGGCTGTACAAATGACGCGACATTGCGCTAATTATGATCTCACTGTCACGATGTTTTTAGTTAAAACCACAACATGTCAATAGCTAGGTTCAGCTGAATAAGGTGTTCTCTTAGCACTTAGGGGGCGGTCGGGTAGCCTAGTGGTTAAAGCTTTCGCTCGTCACGCCGATGACCCGGGTTCGATTCTTGACATGGGTACAATGTGTGCAGCCCATTTCTGGTGTCCCCCGCCGTGATATTGGCGTAAAATTGCTAAAAGCGGCGTAAAACCATACTCACTCGCTCACTTAGCACTTAGATGTTCGTGCCTGAAACCTATGGTCGTGGGTTCGAATCCCAGATTATTTATTTTGGTTTGTGAGCGCCATCTCATGGGTTTCACCAAAGTGGTACACGCCTGCACTATAAGGGTCCTTCCTCCCACATTAAGCTGACAGGCTTTGATATAACTGGATAATTGTCAAACGATGTTAGCCACAAACAGTTTTCAATATTTGCCAAAGGGTGAAATGGGGTTTAACGATTATTGTAATTATATAGCGAGGTGCTTTATGTGCATGATGTATGCGTGTGCATGCATGCGTGTGTGTATTTGTGCGTGAAGGAATGCGCGCGTGTGTGTGCGCGTGCCTCTGTGTGTGCGCGTGCCTCTGTGTGTGTACGTGCGTTTGTGTGTGCATGTGTGTGTGCATGCCTCTGTGTGTATGCGTGCCTGTGTGTGTATGCATGCGCGTGTGTGCGTGCCTCTGTGTGTGTGTGTGCATCGCATTTGTGTGCGTGCGCGTGTGTGCGTGCCTCTGTGTGTGTTTGTCTGTGTGTGTCTTTGTCTGTGTGTGTCTGTGTGTGTCTGTGTGTCGCAGTTTAACAGGCACAGTATACTGATCAGATCATGTTTTATCCCTCTATTGGTCTAGTGGTAGAAGAGGGCGCACGGATGGCCCAGTCGTCTTAGGCGTCGCGATTCGCTGTGCAGAGTTGCGTCCCTTGGGCACGCCAGACACCTATGATGGTGGGTTCGAATCCCGGTTTGCCCGATTATGTTTCTAGGTTTGTCTGCACCATACCCGTGCTCGTGGGTTTCACCGAAGTGGTAAACGTCTAAAACCGTAATCACTTCGGGCTCTCCTCCCACATTTAACTGACAGGCCGCGATATAACTGTAATACTGTTTAAAGCGGCGTAAAACCCAACTCACTCACTAGTGGTAGAAGGTTGGTTGGTTGGTTGGTTTGTTGTTTAACGCCGCACTCAGCAATATTCCAGCTATATGACGGCGGTCTGTAAATAATCGAGTCTGGACCAGACAATCCAGTGATTAATATCATCAGCATCGATCCACGCAATTGGGATCGATGACATGCATCAACCAAGTAAGCGAGCCTGACCACCCGATCCCGTTAGTCGCGTTTTACGACGAGCATAGTCACCTTTCACGGCAAGCATGGGTTGCTGAAGACCCATTCTACCCCGGATCTTCACGGGTCTAGTGGTAGAAGGTGCCGCATGTTGATTAACTTAAGGTTCCAGGTTCCGATTAAACCTTGTTTCGGATCCCAGCCCCGTTTATGACCCTTGAGTTAACAGCATCATTCCTGTGTCCGTTGTTTTCCCCATGTGGTAAACGCCGAAGATGCTAACCACATCATTCTGCCACGCCGTGACATAACTGAACTACTGTTCAAAAGAGGCGTTTTATTCACGCACCTATCATTGGAATATACATGATGGTGTGTTTTCTTTAATTCAGAAGAGTGTTATTTTGTTGTGGCCTCGTATGGGATTGTCATTTCCTCTTTGCAATCGATTCCTGCATTATGCTGACAGGGTTTCCTGTGATGTGGATGGGCAAAGGTTCAGGCTAGGTGATAAGCCTGCCTTGTGGGTCTGCTTGTAGCCATTTCTAAAAATGATAACCATTCGTAGAATCATCTTCGGTACACAGGGGAAGTTCATATTCCCAGAACAGGTCGGGTGTATGTAACGACGGATGAATATCAAATTGAAATGTAAGTTTGTTGTGTGAGACCGAGTGTTAACATCCGCGGCATGCGGGAATAAGTGAGAGATTGCCGATTGAACGCTACACTTTAATTGCTGCAATAGTATATTTTGTCAGCCAAATCACGTTTTGGTTTAAGTCTCTATCGGCTACAGCCTCATTCCAGTCTCGAAGTATCAAATCCACATATTTCCTCAAGGAGTGTCCAAGTGTCAGTTTAAGATACACTTGTAATTGTCTGAGCAGCTTGTCGTGGAAATGTAATAAGTGGATACCACAATGCCCCGCTTTAGCAATTCCACCGCTGATGGTGGCCAGATACTTCCCAGAATAAAATCATATCAACTCCACTATCAGCTTTCTCTAAAGGTCATACAGAGGAGTTGCCAAGAATTTCATTTATGAGATTTTTTTTCTTTTCCACAAATCTCTACAAATCACAGAGCACAGTCCTTCAATGCGAGTGGCCAGACTGATTGATGGTCAATGCTTCCCTGCTGAGATTAAAAAATGACCGCGGTGGTAATTAATCAGCTACGCGAGCTCGCCTTGTGGCTGCTTCTGCAGCAATCATCACCTTCCCAGGCTCATCTATATATTTCATCGTAACATCTATATCAGTGTAGTCTGTCTGTAATAGGTGGTGCTGAATTGAAACGTCGCGTTCAAAATTATTTTTATGCACGCGTGTGTGGCTGCTTGTACAAGGCTGGTGTGTTGCCGGTGTTCTAGTGCTAGCATATTGAGACACCATGTCGCAGTTTAACATTCACACTCCTCTCAGAAATATTATACTGACTCCGAGCCAGTCCTTTTTTTCTCCGAGCCGGACATTCCTTCTTTTAGACCCTTAATGCCGAGCACCAGGCAGGGTAACAGCAAATAACATCGTAAACGTATTTTAGTATGACACAGCCAGGGGATCGATCTCCGACTTTCCGCTCTCCAGGCTGACGCTCTGTCCACAACACCAGAAAAATAGCTCAGGTCGTCATTAGTACAACACACACATACTGTTTCCGTGGTGTTGTGGCGACAGTGCTTGCGTTCTATTTAGTCAGCACATGTTAACTGATTGACGTCATACTTCGGTTGACCTACGTTGCCCATACCTAATGAACCCATGGGGTGCTGTACATTGGTTAGCAGCCTCCAAGTGACATCGGTAAAGAAAATAAATTTAATTAATGAATCAATCATGATTAAAAACATTTATAACTAATATGATAAATAGTTATTGATAATGTATATGCATTCAGTTATACTTCAGAGAAAATAAACTTTCGATTGTTATATCTAAGGTTGCACTTTATGTGTTTTATTTCTGAGTTGATTAAAACTGGTTAACTCATGTTGAATCAAGTCTTCCTTGGTTGCCAGGGGTGGTCGGGTAGCCTAGTGGTTAAAGCGTTCGCTCGTCACGCCGAAGACCCGGGTTCGATTCCCGACATGGGTACAATGTGTGCAGCCCATTTCTGGTGTCCCCCGCCGTGATATTGCTGGAATATTGCTAAAAGCGGCGTAAAACCATACTCACTCACTCACTCACTCCTTGGTTGCCAGAAGTGTGGTGACCTCGGTTGACCCCAGCTTTAATAATCGAACGCACCTTGCAAAACATTCCTCGTAGCTGCATGGCTGAAACAATGCCGATCACTAGTTAGACACTTCTTGACGCAGGCCTAGATAACTGAATTCGTCTAGGTTATGCGTATTCGCTGTGACGTGTTAGTGCGCGATACCTCATTTCTGCGCGTTCGGTCATTGTCTCATCACAACCCTGTACCAGTGCGCGTGCTCCAGATCGCGGCCGACCACGTGTTTATCATGCTGTTTGTGAATGACGATAACAAATGGCGTTACAATGCACGACGCAACCGAATTCCAAGCCCTGTTGTTTCGATTGTGCCAAATTGCTTTTTGATAATATTTGACGCCTGGTTCATGGTACGATGACTGAATGCCTGTGTGTGATAACGTGATATCTTTATGTAAGCGAGTGAGTGAGTGAGCTTGAACAGAATTATCAGGGAAGGGGGGGTTGGGAGAGGGTTGGGAGAGGGTTGTGGGGTTTGGGGTTTGGGAGAGTGTTGTGGGGTTTGGGAGTTGGGAGAGGGTTTTGGGTGCTGGGGGATTGGGTAGCTGTGGTTGTGTTTTGGAGTGTGGATGTGTGGGAGCGGGGAATGTGCTGGGGTGGGGGTGGGGAATGTGTTGGTGTGGGGTTGGGAATGTGTTGGTGTGGGGGTGGGCAATGTTTTGGTGTGGAGGTGGGCAATGTGTTGGTGTGGAAGTGGGCAATGTGTTGGTGTGGGGGAGGGCAATGTGGAGGTGGGCAATGTGTTGATGTGGGGATGGGCAATGTGTTTGTGTGAGGGAGGGCAATGTGTTGGTGTGAGGGAGGGCAATGTGTTGGTGTGGGGTTGAGGAATGTTGATGTTGATGTTGGTGTGGGGGAGGGCAATGTGTTGGTGTGAGGGAGGGCAATGTGTGGGTGTGGGGTTGAGGAATGTTTTGATGTTGGTGTGGGGGAGGGCAATGTGTTGGTGTGAGGGAGGGCAATGTGTTGGTGTGAGGGAGGGCAATGTGTGGGTGTGGGGTTGAGGAATGTTTTGATGTTGGTGTGAGGGAGGGCAATGTGTTGGTGTGAGGGAGGGCAATGTGTTGGTGTGAGGGAGGGCAATGTGTGGGTGTGGGGTTGAGGAATGTTTTGATGTTGGTGTGGGGGAGGGCAATGTGTTGGTGTGAGGGAGGGCAATGTGTTGGTGTGAGGGAGGGCAATGTGTTTGTGTGAGGGAGGGCAATGTGTGGGTGTGGGGTTGAGGAATGTTTTGATGTTGGTGTGGGGGAGGGCAATGTGTTGGTGTGAGGGAGGGCAATGTGCTGGTGTGGGGTTGAGGAATGTTTTGATGTTGGTGTGAGGGAGGGCAATGTGTTGGTGTGAGGGAGGGCAATGTGTTGGTGTGAGGGAGGGCAATGTGTTTGTGTGAGGGAGGGCAATGTGTGGGTGTGGAGTTGAGGAATGTTTTGATGTTGGTGTGGGGGAGGGCAATGTGTTGGTGTGGGGGTGGGCAATGTGTTGGTGTGGGGTTGAGGAATGTTTTGGTGTTGGCTGGGGGGAGGGCAATGTGTTTTTGTGGGGGTTGGGCAATGTGTTGGTTAGGAGGTGGGCAATGTGTGGGTGTAAGGGAGGGCAATGTGTTGGTGTGGAGATGGGCAATGTGTTGGTGTGGGGGAGGGCAATGTGTTGGTGTGGGGTAGGGGAATGTGTTGCTGTGGGGGAGGGCAATGTGTTGTTGTGGGGGTGGGCAATGTGTTGGTGTGGGGGAGGGCAATGTGTTGGTGTGGGGATGGACAATGTGTGTGTTTGAGGGAGGGCAATGTGTTGGTGTGGAGATGGGCAATGTGTGGGTGTGGGGTTGAGGAATGTTTTGATTTTGGTGTGGGGGAGGGCAATGTGTTGGTGTGGGGGTGGGCAATGTGTTGGTGTGGAGTTGAGGAATGTTTTGGTGTTGGTGTGGGGGAGGGCAATGTGTTTTTGTGGGGGTTGGGCAATGTGTTGGTTAGGAGGTGGGCAATGATTTGGTGTAAGGGAGGGCAATGTGTTGGTGTGGGGGAGGGCAATGTGTTGGTGTGGAGATGGGCAATGTGTTGGTGTGAGGGAGGGCAATGTGTTGGTGTGGGGTAGGGGAATGTGTTGATGTGGGGGAGGGCAATGTGTTGGTGTGGGGGAGGGCAATGTGTTGGTGTGGGGGAGGGCAATGTGTTGGTGTGGGGTAGGGCAATGTGTTTGTGTGGGGTAGGGGAATGTGTTGGTGTGGGGGTGAGCAATGTGTTGGTGTGGGGGAAGGCAATGTGTTGGTGTGGGGTAGGGGAATGTGTTGATGTGGGGGAGGGCAATGTGTTGGTGTGGGGGTGGGCAATGTGTTGGTGTGGGGTAGGGGAATGTGTTGATGTTGGGGAGGGCAATGTGTTGGTGTGGGGTAGGGCAATGTGTTGGTGTGGGGGTGGGCAATGTGTTGGTGTGGAGATGGGCAATGTGTTGGTGTGGAGATGGGCAATGTGTCGGTGTGGAGATGGGCAATGTGTTGGTGTGGAGATGGGCAATGTGTTGGTGTGGGGGTGAGCAATGTGTTGGTGTGGGGTAGGGGAATGTGTTGATGTGGGCGAGGGCAATGTGTTGGTGTGGGGGTGGGCAATGTGTTGGTGTGGGGGAGGGCAATGTGTTGGTGTGGGGTAGGGGAATGTGTTGATGTGGGGGAGGGCAATGTGTTGGTGTGGGGGTGGGCAATGTGTTGGTGTGGGGGAGGGCAATGTGTTGGTGTGGGGGAGGGCAATGTGTTGGTGTGGAGATGGGCAATGTGTTGGTGTGAGGGAGGGCAATGTGTTGGTGTGGGGTAGGGCAATGTGTTGGTGTGGGGTAGGGGAATGTGTTGGTGTGAGGGAGGGCAATGTGTTGGTGTGGAGGTGGGCAATGTGTTGGTGTGAGGTAGGGCAATGTGTTGGTGTGGGGTAGGGCAATGTGTTGGTGTGGGGTAGGGGAATGTGTTGGTGTGGGGTAGGGGAATGTGTTGGTGTGAGGGAGGGCAATGTGTTGGTGTGGAGATGGGCAATGTGTTGGTGTGAGGGAGGGCAATGTGTTGGTGTGGGGTAGGGGAATGTGTTGGTGTGAGGGAGGGCAATGTGTTGATGTGGAGGTGGGCAATGTGTTGGTTTGGGGGAGGGCAATGTGTTGGTGTGGGTTAGGGCAATGTGTCTGTGTTGGGTAGGGGAATGTGTTGGTTTGGAGATGGGCAATGTGTTGGTGTAGGGTAGGGCAATGTGTTGGTGTGGGGGAAGGCAATGTGTTGGTGTGGGTTAGGGCAATGTGTTGGTGTGGGGTAGGGGAATGTGTTGGTGTGGGGGAAGGCAATGTGTTGGTGTGGGGGAGGGCAATGTGTTGGTGTAGGGTACGGGAATGTGTTGGTGTGGGGTAGGGGAATGTGTTGGTGTGGGTTAGGGCAATGTGTTGGTGTGGGGGTAGGGGAATGTGTTGGTATGGCGAGAAGGGATGTATTGGTGTTGGATGTGCAGGTGTGAGATGGGTTAGGGTGGGAGGGTGTGGACGTAGGATGCCGGAATGGGGTCACCAATAGTGGGGATTACTCCTTGAGCCAGAGGAGGGATTACACCATGGTTTGTCTTTATAACATTCTGGTCGAGTCGGCGTATTCCCTATCAACATGATATCCCGGCCAGGACTGGAGCACAATGCACCATGAGGTACACGGTAACTGTTTTCACCGTAACGTACCGCCTAACGCCAGGTTCCACAGCATACAGAACATTGCAGCCAAAACGCCAAAACAATTTCTTTATGCTACCAAACAACGTGATGACTCAGCATTGGGGAGAGGTGCCAAGAGTTGATACCTTGTTTGTAAACAAACGCGCTTGTTCTCAAATCAGAGCAGTCCCTGTTATTTCTGTGGTTTCAGTGTGATTTCAGGTCGTTGTGCAATTCAAAATAGAGTCTAACCTCGATGAGTCGGACTTGGGTGTGTCGAATTCCCCGTTGTCGCGAAATCTCCATCCGGTACATACGTATAGATATTTATCATCATTTATACAATATAAAGCAATATTACATGATACATGTAGTTGATTATTTGTTACGTTAAAACGTAGTATAAAACCACAGATGACTAGATTACATGTTATGATCTCTCATAACTTGATGTTCGTTTTCAGAAATTTACTTTGGTGGTTGTGTCGAACCCCTGATAACTCGAACCTTTTCCAGGGTGCCGTTGTACAAAGCGCTAAGGTGATCGTAACTCCCATACCTTAAGACAGAGGTACGGCAGTCGTAGTGGTAAGGTTATTTTGTACAACGGCGCCCAGGTCCCCAAGATTTCGACACAACCAGGTTCGACTGTATATCCTACCACAACAACCGATAATGTCAATCTCTATACACCAAGGGGCGGTCGGGTAGCCTTGTGGTTAAAGCGTTAGCTCGTCACGCCGAAGACCGGGGTTCGATTCCCGACATGGGTACAATGCGTGAAGCCCATTTCTGGTGTCCCCCGCCGTGATATTGCTGGAATATTGCTAAAAGCGGCGTAAAACCGAACTCACTCCCTCACTATACACCAAAGTGATCTTACCCTAGCCAAAGCATTTTGTCATCACATGGAATCGTTCTACCATTGTAAGGAAAGGGTAAATAGACTTATGGAGATAGTCACCCCTCACGTATATAGTCTAGTATATTTTCCCTGTTAACGTCAACTATGACGCCCACTTTGACGTTTGCGAAATGAATTGATGATAAACAAGAATTTGTTCAATGGACGGTGTAAGAAGTGACGAGTCAGTATCACATATCGCTGTGCTGTGACAGAGGTAACAGAACGCAAGGAACTGGGTAGCAGTGTGTGAGTGAGTTGGGTGTAACACCGCTTTTAACATTATTCCAGTTATGTCACCGCGTGTCAGGTCAATGCGGGAGGAAAGCCCGAAGTGATGCAAGTCTCGGACGTTTACCACTTCGATGAAACCCACGAGCACGGGTATGGTGCTGACAAACCTAGAAACATAATCAGGGCGAACCGGGATTCGAACCGACAACCATAGGTTCCTGGCGCGCCCAAGGGACGCAACTCTGCACAGCGAATCGCGGCGTCCTGGGTGACAAGGAACATGGTGTATAGAAATAAGGAATACAGTTTCAGCTGAAGAAACGTTTAATGTACATGACTGTCGCGGCTGTGTTGTGTTTTGGCATTGGCCAGTCATGAAAGAGGAGGTCAGGTTCTAATACGGATAGGGGCGGTCGGGTAGCTTAGTGGTTAAAGCGTTCGCTCGTCACGCCGAAGACCTGGGTTCGATTCCCGACATGGGTACAATGTGTGAAGCCCATTTCTGGTGTCCCCCGCCGTGATATTGCTGGAATATTGCTAAAAGCGGCGTAAAACCATACTCACTCACTCACTCACTCTAATACGGATAGTTTCAAACTATAATACGTTCCAGCAAAAAGTGTACAATAATTTTTTTTTCAGATTTGCCAAAAGAATTATTGTTCGATAATGATTATATTTTAAAAACAATGAATTCACCGGCTCCTTCTGTCACAGAAAATAAGTGCGTGTTCTGAAGCGGTGACCGAAACAAATCCTGAGCACCGTTGATTGCTTGGTTCAATTTCAAAATCCTGGACAACTCAAGCAACTTCGTAGAACCTAAGGTATAGCTCAAGCTAGTTGTTACGGAAGTCTTTTAGGGCCATTTGTTTTTTTTGTTTTTTTCGATACTATCTTGAAATTTCAAGATACTAAGTTGAAATTTCAAGATACTATCTTGACATTTCAACTTAGTATCTTGAAATTTCAAGACACTATCTTGACATTTCAACTTAGTATCTTGACATTTCAAGATAGTATCGAAAGAATTTAAAAAACAAATGGCCCTAAAGGGCTACCGTAAGTTGTCCATATGATTATTGTTTTTTTCCTTCTCCTTACAGACACTTTGTATTATATCTTAGCTTCCGTTTTATGCGTTTTATTATGCTAGGTTAACATTGGTTAATCCAGTCAATCCTGGTTGTCAGAAATGTGGTAACCTCAGTTCACTCAGGTTGAATCTCGTCAACCATGGTTGCCAGATATGTGTAAATCTAAGTTAACTCAGTTTGAATCTAGTCAGTCTTGGTTGCAAGAAATGGCACACAAATTACAATACTTGTACTCAAACGCACGTAGAGACACTATGTTTGTCACGACATCGTTACGATCGTCACGACAGCTGGTTGTAGTGTACTTTGACTGACCCCCATATAGGCATCACCAGCACAAGACTTAATGTCAGTACTCATAGGCAACTCACCCAAACATTGTTATCGCCCAACCCCAATCCGTCATTATCACATTGCCGTTGCCATGGAAACAGTAGAAATTGTTTATTCGGAGAAAAGTGGAGCCTTGGTCCAACAGGTGATGGCACGGTGCCGGCAGCTGGACAATTGGGAAATGATTACTATTGTTGTTGTCATGGAATCGGAAGAACCCAGGAGACCAATTCCTGACAGTGTGAATTAGGTCTGTTGTGGCGGTAAAACAGGTCAAAATGTCTTACAAATTATACAGCAATGTAATAAACTCGTATAAAAGTTATAAACTGTTTTAAGTGTGAATACAAAAGCAATATCTATTAAACACACGAGTTAACGCGGCTTAATGGTCTATTTAATACAAGTGTTTAAGGACAGTCGAGGAGGCACACATACCAGCCCTGGGCCCACTTGCACAAAGCGATCTTAGCGCTAAGATGATCTTAACTCCCATACTTTAACATAGGCTTACGATAGTCTTAGCGCTAAGATCGTTTTGTGCAAGTGGGCCCTGGTCAGCTGACACGTCAGGTAGTTATGCGTTATGCAAGCAGTTAGTGGTATATATCAGATAGCAACGCGATAAAAATCGCTAAGAACAATGAAGAACGAAGCGTGGTTTATTTCACGATAAAACATTGTTCTATCATGACGTCGTTTATTTCTTATATGAAATATCAACATTAAGTACAGCTTCTTTAGACTGGTGATAAAATGTACAGTCATTACAAATATTTATCCGTAATTCAATAATGATGACTCCCTTAATAGAATCCGATGTCGTATAGGTCCATTTTAGGCACAGGTGAGTTTTTCTCGCATATTCTCACAATCCTCCCGTCAATTACCTGTACCCTTTCTCCCATTACCGATTGTCATTTGTTTTTATATGCTCTGCACAGTTACATCTATGGGAACAACTCCATCCTCAAAAATTACGTTGTCCAATATACGACGTCATCAAGTTGATAGCATGTTCGAAGCTCCAGAAATGACGTCATGATAGAACAATGCTTAATCGTGGTACAAATAATCGACGTAAGGATTGTTGAATATGCGAGAATGCCAAACTTACTCCACCAATTAAACGCATTTACAGTTTATTTTACTCTTCAAACATAACCTTTATAATCACAATGTTGGAAATACTCAGAAGACTGCAGGTGAACTCCGTGTACCGGAAGTTACCTGTTAGACCTATATCTCCACTACATACCCTAGGCTTCAGAATAACATGACAAGACATTTATTTCTGTGTTGTTTGTCACTGAACTCAAGCCCCCTTCACGCACAACATAAACATTTCTCCAGCGCTTAAGTCACTGAGTTTAATGAGTGTTCAGCGAGTGTGATCCCGCCTATGAAGATGACACATTATGTCTTTTACAATACGTTTATGTACAGATATAGAATGATAAATAGCAATTCACCTTTCTTGTATTCATATTCAGACTTTAATTCTGCAAGAATCAGAAAAATACTTTTCTGACTTATTAAACAAAACTATTTTTACTCTTCACTAAATGTGTTTGTAACGTCTTTCTTTGACCATCATATAGTTTGCAACACTCCATTTGCGTGAAAAAAAGTGGTATATGGCAGTGTATTTTATTGTTTGACAGTGATTGCGATTGTGTTGCATTGTTTCTGTTAAGATTTGATAGACGCTCATTTGCATTGTATTTGGACAGTGATTATTCGTCAGGAGGTTACTATATTTAGATGTTAGTGTGGTGTTTAAACTTCCGGTCCGGTATTTCTCGGACGATGATGGTATGTTACCGAATGTCTGTACTGTTCGATGTGGTCAGGGCACGGTTTTTGAAAGTTCCAGTAGCTTATTGGGTTGTATATAAGGGAACAATAGCGTGTTTACGTGTCTCTCACACACTTTATCTCTCACGCATTTCATCGCTTTGGAACCAGCTTTAATGTGAGTGGTTGGTTGGTTGTTGTTTAACGCCGCACTCAGCAATATTCCAGCTATATGACGGTGGTCTGTAAATGAACGTGTCTGGACCAGACATTCCTGTGATTGATATAATGAGCATCGATCCACGCAATTGGGATACGATTACGTGCATCAACCAAGTCAGCAAGCATGACCACCCGACCCCGTTAGTCGCCTCTTACCACAAGCATGGTAGCCTTTTACGGCAAGCATGGATTGCTGAAGACACACACGCGCACACACACACGCGCACACGCATTTAAAGTTAGACGTTGAAATTCGCCTGTTTTTGTACGGAATTCACTATACTGTACTTGTCCCACAGTCGAGAAATTACGCTTTTTTTATTTGCCCAACATTCGAGCAACTTGAATTCACTATTGATGGCAGGAGCAGACTGACTTGCTTAGGTGTCGTTTTTTAGGCCTGCCACGCCCATGTCTCATTGCAACCCCGCCCGTTGACGGTACTTGTCCCACAGTCGAGAAATTACGCTTTTTTATTTGCCCAACATTCGAGCAACTTGGAAAATTGGCCCCCGTGCCCAGTCTATCGTATTCGCCATTTTGTCTGTTCATTGAGATAATGTCTCAGAGCATTGCTCACGTGCTTAATGATTGTGAGTTTCTCTGTAGGCGCGCACAAAAACATGCATAATGTGAAGTGTCAATGTGATTAGCTGTGTGTGTGTGTGTGTGTGTGTGTGTGTGTGTGTGTGTGTATGTGTGCGTGTGTGCGTGCGTTCGTGCGTGCGTGCGTGCGTGTGTGTGTGTTGCTTGTGCTAGTCTGGACTAATGCCGTTCTACAGTGCAACCCCACTGAGATGTCTTGCCAAAGTTTAACACGGATATCCCACTCGGACACAGTAGACTCCCAGCCGACAAGTCCTTCTTTTGTTCCCAAGCGCCAGGCAGGGTAACAACAACTACCATCTTTTAACTTATTTCGGTATGACGTAGCATAGAATCAACAACAGCTGTTTCTGATTGGTCCCCGAGAACCCCAGCTGGACCGCCATGGTAGTGTGGCAACACACTTTATGTCTGGTAGTCACGTGTCTTGACATAATTATGCATCTATAGTGGGTGTATTTATAGCTCTTGGGCACTACACATACGTCGCTCAAGACTCGAAGCCTTCTGTGTTGCTGCAGATCGGTGATGTCCGACGGACTATTAGGACGGCACTACATGTATATTACACCAATGAAGATCCGGGTTGAGAATAGGTTTTCAGCAACCCATCCTTGTCGTAAGAGCCGACTATGCTTGTCGTAAGAGGTGACAATGCTTGTCGTAAGAGGTGACAATGCTTGTCGTAAGAGGCGACAATGCTTGTCGTAAGAGGCGACTAACGAGGTCGGGTTGCCAGGCTCTCTGACTTGATTGATACATGTCATCGTATCCCAATTGCGTGGATCGATGCTCATGACGTCAATCACTTGAACTGGCCCAGACACAATTATTTACAGAACGTAGTCATATAGCTGGAGTATTGCTAAGTGTGACGTTAAACAACAAACAAAATATATTTTTGGTCTTCGCCTTTTACGACCAACACTCTCAGAGTGTTGGAACCATTTCTAACCCGGGGCCCCTTTGGGGTATGAACGCGGCTTCAAACGCACCTTACTCTCTCAGTTTTGAACGCTCACTTCTGCATATATTAAAACATCTACCGGTATATGTTATTTTGATCACACATCAACTTGACACTGAAGCACGTGCACACCTTCCCAGCCCGACCGCCTCCGTGGTCTAGTGGTAGAGCGTCCGCCCGGGGTTCGATCCCAGGCCGCGTCATACCAAAAGACGTTAAAAGATGGTACTTGTTACCCTGCCTGGCGCTCTGCATTAAGGGGTTAAAACAAGGACTGGTCGGCTCGGAGTCAGTATACTGTGTCTGAGTGGTGTATACATGTTAAACTGCGGCATGGCATCTCAGTGAGCTAGCACTATAAATCGACTAGTACAAGCAGCCACACAAACACACACACGTACACGCACGTCGCTATATAAGTGCAATAATCTTGGACGCGACGTTAAACCCCATTTCACCTCACCTCACCTCACCTCACCTCACCTCACCTCACCTTCCCAGCCGAGGCAGGTGATTTCGGTCGCATATATTCCCAATAATTTTCAGAAATAGCACAGGTATGTAGACAGAACATCCCAATGATAAAGAACATGGCCGCCTTTGTTTATTGTCTGTGGTAACCTGTTTATCTGTCTTATACTGCATCACGCGAGATCACGTCGGATAGGGTTTGGTTCCTGAAGTATCCACAACCTTTTTCTGTCATTAACATGTGGGGATAAAAATGTAGCACGTGATTACTGTGTTTACAGATGCACAACACCAGGAAATAATCGTGGGTAAATAGGTGTATAGTTGCACACCACCAGGAAACGATCGTTGGTAAACAGGTGTACAGTTGCACACCACCAGGAAACAATCGTTGTTAATAGGTGTATAGTTGCACACCACCAGGAAATGATCGTTGTTAATACGTGTATAGATGCATAACACCAGGAAATGATCGTTGGTAAATAGGTGTATAGATGCACACCACCAGGAAATTATCGTTGGTAAATAGGTGTATAGTTGCACACCACCAGGAAATGATCGTTTGTTAATAGTGTATATATGCACACCACCAGGAAACGATCGTTGGTAAATAGGTGTAGATATGCACACCACCAGGAAACGATCGTTGGTAAATAGGTGTATAGTTGCACACAACCAGGAAATGATCGTTGATAAAAAAGTGTATAGTTGCACACCACCAGGAACTGATCGTTGGTAAATAGGTGTATAGTTGCACACCACCAGGAAACGATCGTTGGTAAATATGTGTATAGATGCACACCACATGGAAATGATCGTTGGTAAATAGGTGTACAGTTGCACACCACCAGGAAATGATCGTTGGTAAATAGGTGTATAGTTGCACACAACCAGGAAACAATCGTTCGGAAATAGGTGTATAGTTGCACACCACCAGGAAATTATCGTTGGTAAATAAGTGTATAGTTGCACACCACCAGGAAATTATCGTTGGTAAATAAGTGTATAGTTGCACACAACCAGGAAACAATCGTTGGTAAATAGGTGTATAGTTGCACACCACCAGGAAACAATCGTTGATAAATAAGTGTATAGTTGCACACCAACAGGAAATGATCGTTGGTAAATAGGGATATAGTTGCACACCACCAGGAAATTATCGTTGGTAAATGGATGTATAGATGCACACCACCAGGACACAATCGTTGATAAATAAGTGTATAGTTGCACACCACCAGGAAATGATCGTTGGTAAATAGGTGTACAGTTGCACACCACCAGGAAACAATCGTTGTTAATAGGTGTATAGTTGCACACCACCAGGAAATGATCGTTGGTAAATAGGTGTAAAGTTGCACACCACCCGGAAATGATCGTTGTTAATAGGTGCATAGTTGCACACCACCAGGAAATGATCGTTGGTAAATAGGTGTATAGTTGCACACCACAAGGAAACAATCGTTGGTAAATGGGTGTATAGATGCACAACACCAGGAAATGATCGTTGTTAATAGGTGTATATATGCACACCACCAGGAAATGATCGTTGGTCAATAGGTGTATATATGCACACTACCAGGAAATGATCGTTGTGAATAGGTGTATAGATGCACACCACCAGGAAATGATCGTTGTTAAATGGAGCTGAAAAGTCATGGACCGAACCACGTTTTCTGGCTGGACAGTTTGTCAGACCAATCATGTTTAGCGCGGATGTTTAGCGCGGTTTTACGCGTGTTCTGTATATATTTACATTTACATTTAATAGACCATATGAGTGAAAAGTCAGTGTTTGTTTCATCGGGGTCAAACCTGATACGAGTGGATACTTCAAAATGTGGTCCTTTGGAATGAGTGGGTGTGGTTATACTCTGACTTTAGCAATATTCCAGCAATGTCACGGCGGGGAACATCATAAATGCTTTGGAATATATGTAAAGTATTCACGGTTTTTTTTGTAAATATATATATAATTAATTTATAGAATGAAGGTTTATTGCGCAGCATAATCGAGGATGGGGCGAGTTAGCACTTGTGTTTTCATCCAGTTAATCACAATGAACAAATGTAGAATTTAAAAATAATGTTATATGATCAGAGTCATTGATGGGTATCAACCTGTTTCGTCTATTTTTTTAAAACAGGTAAGCAGTAGCAATTAGACAACCCATGCAGGTAGAGTCAAGGATGAGTGACTTTGCTGGGTAGACAAAGTAGTTATTGCATCATTTATTTATCTTAGCGGTTATACGTGAGTAAGGGGCGGTCGGGTAGCCAAGTGGTTAAAGCGTTCGCTCGTCACGCCGAAGACCCGGGTTCGATTCCCGACATGGGTACAACGTGTGAAGCCCATTTGCTGGAATATTGCTAAAGGCGGTCGAAAACAATACACACTCAATTGAACTATGGCTATATTTATTAAAGTATTTGATTTTGCGCCAGCAAGCACTTCTGTGTGACAAATGCGATATACAATATATTCCAGCGATATAATGACTGTCTGGACCAGGCTATGCAGTGATGGAGCATCGATCGACGCGATGTCGGCATTGTTGTTGTTTATTTGTGCTGCGTTTGATTGTGTTGATGTTAGTTGTATGTATGTGTATGTTTAATAAGTTGTCGTGAATGCTATAGAGAATGAATGCTTCACTTTATAAATGTAAATGCAATGATTGTGTTGTGATAACAAATTTATATGGAATTCAACAGCGTCTGTTTTGTCCTCTGTCCCAAATGCGCAGTGATGGACTGCATCGCTGTGACATCACCCCATGGGGTGCTGGGGATACATTTTCCCCGCGTTCCCACGGTGTTATTTGTTAAAAATTGTAACCATAATTTCCCGTCAGCTCGGTACCATGGATAAATAATCCCGACAAACAAAGAAATATTTATTGGGTGGTCTCGAGACACGGCAAAAAATACTTTCTTTGGCTTCAGTATAAGGGAGGTAATCCCCAGTCTTTTTAATGACTGGGCTCATGTCTAGTAGATGGCGCGTACCAACAGTGGAACCAGTTTACCGCCTTTATCTCGGAAATGTCCGAGTAAAACCGATCCATACTGTTAGTTTTCAAATACATTTTTTTAAGTAGAATATATTGTATTATAAATGATATTGGACGCCATGATATTTCTATGATAGTTTTGTTATTCTGACCAAAAACAGCTTGCGTATGTTGATTATTTTTCTAAAATCTCGTTGCGAGCGAGAAGTGCATCAGCAAGCGTTTCCCCCGCCAAAAGCCGGGTGCTCTTACGACAGATAAAGGACGACATAAAAACAATTTGTACCAAAAGCACAATGTCCGAATCTGAGCCAGAACCGGACAGTGGTCCTGAGGATGAACCAATGGATCAATCTGTAAGTATTCTTCACAAAGCTTTTAGCTGCTATTTTAGAAGAGTTTATTAAAAGACTGTGGTCATGTTTCCTTTTGTGTTGTGCTTCACATGGGGATGTTGTTCAGTTTTCGATCATTCGATTTTCATGATCATTGTTTGAGTTCATAACTTTATTAACAGCGACGAAATAATTGAAGGTGGTTTCTGTTATATGTTGTACATCCTTGTGAAGTTGGTATTCTACAGCTTGAAATTGTCAATGATAACATTTCTTTTTCATACACCTGACGATTGTCAAATGACTTGATGACAAGTTTCTAGCTGATAATACCGCAGTTTTCGAAAGACAATAATATGTATTACGGCACAGTCAGTAATTTCCAAATGGTTATTTCCAAACTTACAAACTGAAGGAGAAGTGCACTTTTTGATATGGTCATGTTTCAAGTAGTGTGGCCTTTGTACCCAAGACAACTCACGAAGAGAAGAGAGAAAGTTGTATATTTTACAAAATTTACAACCTTACTCAGGTACCTGCTGTAGGTTTTGAGTTCAGAGTTTGCATACAAAATGTCTGATTGGAAGTTGTTTTACCCCGGCCAAAACATTTTAGATACACATATAATAGATACAGATCCTTTCTGCAGTAACAATGGCATTGGCCTTCACCAGGTTCACATGCTTTTTTCAAAAGTACACCTGAAAAAAGACTGTCATGGAAATGTTAATACCCTCATGTAAGTCATGTTCTTAAGTATTATAAATTTTCTCATTAAGTAACCCCTTTGATTTGTATTATGTGTCAATAGTCAATGAGATTGGCCTCAGCCACTGTTTTGCATGTCATGATATGTAAGCTGTGAGATTTACCAAGAAATTGTCATGTCTAGTGATTTATAAATATTCACATGATATTGCTGAACAAATGTCAACAGGCATATTTCAAGAACGAGCAAGACTTAACCACTTTCAGAGCTCCAGATAAGCTGCGTATCTGCGTGAAATACGCATCAGAAATGCAGAAATACACAGTAAAATATAATCCAAACGTATCAAATACGCAACGAACATTACAGATACGCTACAAAAATAAAACTTGTGCGTATCATCAAAATATTGTGAAGTAACCCTGCGTATTCGATTAGCAAATCAGCAACTTATTTTGAAATTATAAAGGGGCATTCCGTCAACCTTGCCAAACTCCACGATGACAGTTACATCATGATCATTTGCCATCACACTTTCTTGTGGAAGTATCGTGGTATTTTTGAGTCCTATAAAGCTCTCGAACCCACAAGACACCAGTTTGCTGGGACTAGATGAATAGTGTTTTTAAATATTTAACTTAAATACCCACATGTGTAAAAACTAGTGGGTAACAGAAATATGAATACGCAGGTAGAATTACTGATACCCAATGATCAGTAATGATTTTAAAATGCATGGGTAAAATACCCACAACACCAAAAGCTTATCTGGAGCTCTGCACTTTGTATATGTGCTAAATCACATGAACATGGCTAATGATCATCATGATTATGTATGTTCCTATTGTTTATTTCAGCCAGTGCCAGGTCCTTCTGTCTTGTTGAAATCACCCCCTAAAAGAGGGGGAGAGGATAATGAAGAATTTGAAGAGAAAATCGTGAGTATCCATCTTCGTTATCAATATTATGATTTAGGTCTGTTACGATTCACTCTCGCATTCGGTGAATCGAACTGTATCCATTCACGAATTGAATTCGTTAATCGTGGCCACTAGAATCGAATATTTATGAATGTGCAATCATCTGCATTTACATACCCTGTACCTAAAAATATCCATAAGAACATATTAAATGCATAGATTTCTTCAAAGACAACACTCTTATAATATTCAATTGGACAGTATTGTGGTCTCTGGTCATTGTCGCATTAGAGCAGATACTAGTTCCTGGATAAGTACAGAATATAAATGTATTAAATATTAATAATTAACAAACCATGTCATATAATTTATGTTTTTTTCACTGAATGTAACAAATAATAAATCTGACTTGTTATTGTATTCGTGATTTAATATTTGTATTCATTACCCCGTACTTGCGATATAATCATAATCGTTGCAGCCCTAGCATGATTACAAACTCTGAAGTGTATTGTATAAAATTTGGATTTATTTTGATGAAAATAATCAGTACTTAGTAATCATCTGTTGTAATATCACACCTAAGTTATAGACATGACATTGAAGATTTGGCAACCTACAATGCCAGTGTCCAACCCAGGCCGCGCGATTCATTCTAAAAAAAATCAAATCGCCCCTCATAAAAAAATGAAAGCGCGATCTGTCACGCACAGTATTTTCTCGTACAGTCACTTACTTTATCAGCTGTTTATCCCTACCTTTATATTCAATACTCACTAAATCTTTTAATCAATTAACGAAGAAAGACAGTACATAATACAAAATAAGACATTTTTGAAGAAAGCAATTATCCCCCCTACTTTTTCAAAATCCCCCCTATTTTCTACATGATGGGGGGACAAGTCCCCTTGATTTTCAATTCTGGGTTGGACACTGCAATGCTAACATGATCTACCACATGTCATAAAAGTAATCTCACTGTCAACATGGTCAATGTGGTAAATTTCACTTATGCATGTCATATCCACCGAGGGAAATTTGGGGAAATAATCAAGGTATTTAAAGTGCCTTTCTGAAAGCTGGATACCATGGACACAGGGTTCAGGTTCAGGGACTGGTTAGACCAGTGACAATCTAGAGTGAGTAGTTCTTTTCTGCAAACTTGTTTTAGCTATACCCTCTCAGAGGCGGATATTCGGCCTCATATCTGCAGCAAATGACCATGGCGACAGTAAAAATAAACAATGTCCTATTATTCCTAATTTATTTTTTTTCTTCTTTTTTTTTACAATCTAGTTTTGAACAAAGTCATGAGTAATCTCCAATTATGGTGCCCAGAGCTCTTTAGTTTTGGAATTTTTATTTTTTTTCTGAAATGACCTTTTGGATATGAGCAATGGTGTCTATCCCTAAACTTCCTCACTAATGCATTGTTGCATCTATGTTTGTGTTTTGATGTTAAACATGCTTTTTTTGTTGGGTTAGTATAAACACAAAACAGACAAGCCAGATCATCTGAGTACAATCAGAATATAGTAAGTATCTGTTAAGATGGCAGAGAGCAATTCGTAGTTCGCAGGTGATACAAAGATGTTGATTAATTTTCCCTTAGCAATTGACCATGTTTGACTGACAAAGTTATTTGTGTCTTTTATAGCAAAATGACAGAAGCAATCGTTTTGACTTCTTGCTTCAACAAACTGAGCTCTTCGCTCACTTCATGTCGACTGGGACCAAAACGGGGGCTGTTGCACCAACAAGTCCCCTCAAGATGAAGCCAGGTCGGCCAAAGGTCAAGAAGCTGGATGAGAAGGCTAAACTGGTTGCTGCGGGAGAGTAGGTGGACTGCTGACTTGATTTGTGCACATTGGAAGATCCTGGTTAGAGTAGGTCCCCTAGCAACCTATACTGGTTGTGACGGGTGACCAATTGGATGGGTGGTCAGGCTTGATGATTCGGTTGATTGCATGTCCTTGTACCCTGACAATATGGCTTGTTGTTCACGAAGTGGCGGTCGGGTAGCCTGGTGGTTAAAGCGTTCGCTCGTTACGCCGAAGACCCCGGTTCGATTCCCGACATGGGTTTAATGTGTGAAGCAAATTTCTGGTTTTCCCCCGCCGTGATATTGCTGGAATATTGCTAAAAGCGGTGTAAAAGCATACTCACTCACTCACTGTTGTTCACGATATCAGTCACTAGATTGTCTGTTCAAGACTAGATTATCTACAGGCCTCCATCATTTAGATGCAGTATTGCTGAGTGTGGCGTTTAACAACAGACAATAACAGCTGATTTGACATCCAATACTATGCATGTATCTGTTTCTGGTACTAGTGACCATGAAGCATTTGATAATTTGATTTATAAAAAATTTCAAGTATAAGATCTTGGTGACATTCCAGGTCATATGTTTATGTCACAGAAGGCTAAGAATTTGAATATACTGCAAAACTGAAATGCCCTCATAGAAAGGGGTGTAACAATACTAAGGTGGTGGCAAGATGCTTGACAATTTGACACTTCATCAAAGGGAAGCTTACCTAAATATATTTAGTACATTGTGTCAGTTGGTAAATCAACCCGTGAAGATCCGAGGTAGAATAGGTCTTCAACAACCCATGCTTGCCGTAAAAAGGCGACTATGCTTGTCGTAAGAGGAAACTATGCTTGTCGTAAGAGGCGACTATGCTTGTCGTAAGAGGCAACTATGCTTGTCGTAAGAGGCAACTATGCTTGTCGTAAGAGGCGACTATGCTTGTCGTAAGAGGCAACTATGCTTGTAAGAGGCGACTATGCTTGTCGTAAGAGGCGACTATGCTTGTCGTAAGAGGCGACTAACAGGATCAGGTTGTCAGGCTTGTTGGCTTGGTTATGCATGTCTTCGTATCCCAATTGCGTGGATCGATGCCCATGATGTCAATCACTGGATTGTCTAGTCCAGACTCTATTATATAGAGACCACAGTCATATATCTGGAATATTGTTGATTTTGGCGTTAAACAACAAACAAACAGTTGGTAAAACAGTAGCTTGAGACCTCTGTTACATATTGGATATATATTGTCCACATTATCTTACATGTCCCCATACTTTTTTTGGGTTTGTCATAAATTGTGTTTTGTATCATTGCTTGTGACTTGTTTGATGATCATTGTACTCAATACTAATTAGGTAATATTGCCATGCGCTTTGTTGTAGTCACCGGCATCGCAGAACCGAGCAAGAGGAGGACGAAGAACTGTTGTCTGAGAGTCGAAAGACAACAGCCGTCCTCACAAGATTCGAGGCATCCCCTTCATGTGAGAAAAAAAGTTTCATGTTCAAAGATGAGATAACAAATATCAATTCTGAGGTCAATCATGCAGATCAGTTTCCCATGAACAAAAGGATTTCTGCTGAGATTTTGATTTATCTGACAAAAAAAATCAGATTATCTTTCCTTAAAAATACACTTAAAAAATTCAACAATATATTCAAAACCTGTTAGTAAGAATGAAAATGGTTCTGTAACAGGTTATAAATCTTCAAATGATTGATATTTCCATCCAAGAAGTTTGGAATTTTCGTCAGTTTCACGCCAATATCTGCCTGATCTGTCATACAGTAAACCAATGACACCCATATATCATTTATCTGTTGTCCAATAAAAAAAAAGACACATGTTGAAACTATTTGTATCAAATTAATGCTTAGGGGGCTAAAACATAATTTGAAACATTGACATTTTTTTCTGTTGATTAACAATTTGTTAAATGTATGTCTTTGTTTTCTAGACATTAAAACTGGAGAGATGCGAGACTACCAGGTCAGAGGCCTGAACTGGATGATCTCCCTTTACGAGAATGGCATCAACGGAATCCTTGCAGACGAGATGGTATGAGTTACTCCGGTTGTATGGGGCACATGTGACCCAGTTGTTTAAGGAATTGCAGTTCACTATGCAGTTGCGTCCATTCTGGTACGCCAGGAACCTAAGATTGTGCGTTCGAATCGTGGTTTGCCACAATTATGTTTGTATGTTTGTCAGCAACATATCCATGCTCGTGGGTTTCACCAAAGTGGTAGACATCTGAGACCTGCATCACTTAGGGTGTCCTTCCACATTAAGCTGACATGCTGTGATATAACTGGAATACTGTTCCAGGCTTCCTGCTTGTCCAGGTACATAGTTCTGGTGGATGCCACCGTCCCCCAACTGGCTAACTTCTTGGTTTTTCTCTGCCAACCCCATCACCTTGCTGGTTACACTAACATATCTTGCAGCGCTCAATTCTGTCATGAAGATCGCTAATGGTTCCCGGGTGCCCTTGGTCCCAGCCCTTTTTGCCATGGTCCGAGGTTTTCGACTGGAAGATTAGATTTAGGGAGTTCTATCCTCCAGCTCATCTGTTGGATGGAACATCAGTCTAGAGAGAAGGTCCAGGGTTTGAAATTTGTACATACAAGTGTGTACAGGTATTCTTAACATATAACTTCTCGTCACGATATGGCTGAAATATTGCCGATGTGACGTTAAATATTAACTCAATCACTCACATACAAGTGTGTCAATTGCATGGTTAAAATCACGATTCGAACTAAGTTCCTGTGCCCTTATGACACACATAGAATATATGACAAATATTTCACATAGCACATATTCAAATGCTAACTTACAATACTTAATTTACAGCAATCATGTGAAGATTATAAATTTATATTGAGGATATCGTTGTCACAATATTATATTCTTTGGGCACAGCCATGTTTGTTTCTGTTGGGCATGATGGTCAACAGTGCATTGTGGTATCGTCATTTAGTGACTGCCATAAAGCAGGTGTGTGTAAGATATGCTGTGTTTTTGTGATCAGGGTTTGGGCAAGACTCTCCAGACGATATCCCTGCTGGGTTACATGAAGCACTACCGCAGCATCGCCTCACCTCATCTGGTCATCTGCCCCAAGTCCACCCTGCACAACTGGAGGAACGAGTTCAACCGATGGTGTCCCAGCCTCCGAGCTGTCTGTCTCATTGGAGACCAGGCACAGAGGGTAGGTTGTACTCCCACATCTCGAACTGAAATAGATTTTAACTGGGTTCAACATTATACGTCTGTGCCCAAAACTGCTGCCCCAACTTGACTCTCAGCACAATTTGTAGTACATTGTAGTGTTATCATATGAACAATTAATAGCTAAGCTTACTAGTCCGAACTGGTTTACTAGACTTGGGCTTCAGATAGGTGGCTGAAGAGCAGATTGCATTATGCGTATTTCTAAATGTTCAAAGCTGTTTGTCTTTCTAAGCAAATAAATTGTATTGATCCGACCAAATCAATTTTGAGCATAGGTTTGGTTGAGAGGGGATTAGGCCTGGTAAATCAGCATTAATGTCAAGCTTGATGCAAGATATTTCAAGCCCACCTTGTTTGTCAGCTTGATGTTGTTTCTTATGCATAGCAGTCTATCAGTTACCCTGGTAACACAAAGACAGTCTCTAATGGCTTGTTACAAAGCATGTACCTGACCAGTCACTGGAACAAGCTTCCTCGATGATGATGATGATGATGATGGAAGAATAGTGTTTAAGCTTAATTTAAAGGGAGACAAGACGCCACTTTTTAGCAATCCTAGCAAATTTGATTCACATCTCTCGGTTGACAGTTTTGGGCCTACTTGTCAACAAGTTGAACAGTTAATGATAGCCCAGATTACACAGAGACAATGTCTAAGTTCCACACATGGTATTAATGAGTGTCTTGACCTTGGCAGATAACTTTCACCAGACCATGGAATAGTCTCACTTAAACAAATGTTAAAATGCATTATGCTTCCATCTTACTGAGGCAAGGGAGTTAACTGACTACAAACGTCCGGTTTCCACCCTTGCTGAAACTAGGCTGCCCTGCAATCGAGTCTGGAAATTCCAGCCTAATTCAGCCTGCATGGAAACTGGACTTGGTACTCAGTTTTTTCCCCTGCCTCGTGAAGATGTATGCTTCGGACAATTGTCAATTCCAGAAAATTAGATTCAAATCATCCAAAATGATTATATATTTCTTTATGATTTATGATTAGACATTGTGACAATGCCATGATGACACTCGGCATATCATTGATGACATCAATAATTTTATCATCAAATGGCTGTGTAATATCTGCTGTTTTTGTTTGTCCGCACATGATGTGATGATGATGGCGTCATGATTGCACATCCCTGCTGCTGTTTCAGGCTGCATTTATCCGGGACACTCTAATGCCCGGCGAGTGGGATGTTTGTATCACCTCATACGAGATGGTCATTCGGGAAAAGTCGGTATTTAAGAAGTTCAACTGGCGGTACCTTGTCATTGATGAAGCTCACAGAATTAAGAATGAAAAATCCAAGGTAAGGTTTAAGTAGCAAGGAGAACGTATGTCATCTGCAGACAAGTACTCTTTTTTTAATCATTGTTACTTAAGAATAGACTTCAATGTTTATTGTGTGTGTGGAGTTATGCATTGGGGTTCACACCAATTTTCGTGCTGATACCTCCATGCATGATTGAAGTCAATACTTATAAATAAACAAGTCAACAATAATAACTTCACAGAATGCTTATTCAACCATTTACGTTAAAAAATGTATTAAACAATCAGTGTTCCCGATGGCTTTTGAAACTGCCAGTCCACCATGACTGGCAACTCTAAAAAATTACCAGTCCCCCCTAATTTTTGTCAGTCAGAACTTTCAACAAATGAAAAAAACCCATGAAAATCACCTGGTTTTAATTCTTTCCACTCACTTTTTGTATAATATTTCAAATTACATTAAGTAATACGTTACCACTGTTATACCGAGGCTGTTGTCTCCCACAACTGCTGCTATAGCGAAATCTACCACAGAGATCTCAATTACCTCATGCAGCACGTGCGTAGCCACCTAGCTGCCATGTGACACCCTTCACTCTTGTCTCCTTCGTCTGCTTAGCAAGACGTGTTTTCTCCTGCTGAAGCGTTCCTTGAAGATTTGGTGATATTTATTATCGTTTATTCTCTAATAAACTGTGCTTTTATGGGGCGTTGTGGTAGCTACGCTTGGTTATAATTTTCCCGCCAAACGGAAAATTTTTCCCGCCCTTTTTTCTATATACTTGCGGGGTTCGCGTATGCACGTTGTGTTTTACGTTTCCCCTGTTCTTGTATGTTTTGGGGGTTAACATAACTTATTTCTTTAGTAAAAGTTATATGTGTATGTTATATGTTCACATTGCTCGTTTATTTTCTTGTGAAAATGTTCGTTTGTGAATCATTGTGGTGCGTGCGTTGTAACCATGTTTTGTTCTTTGTTTCTAGAAAACAATCAATGTCTGACATGGATATGTCCCCTGTCTCCACCCCCTCTACCCCTGCTCCTCGGAGTTGTGGGGTGTGCAGAAAGTTTTTGTCGTCCCGGGATCCCCACGATCGTTGCCCGCGGTGCAGGGTTCCTTGCGAGGAAACCCGGTGCACCCTGTGCGAAGGTCTGGGACCTGCGGAGTTTGAGCGGTACCGGCTGTGCGCGCAGTCCGTTTCCACCCCTGTGGTGGCCGGTTCGTCCGGTCGGGGCCCCCGTGCGGGCACCTCCTTGTCGGCTGCGGCGGATCCCCTTGCGGCCCTCGGGCTGTCTGGGGCTTCCGTCGCCGCATTGTTGTCGCAAATTGTGGACTCCAAGCTGGCGGCCTTATCGCAAGATAGGCCGCTGGCTGTTCCGTCCCCGGCCTCTTCGGTGGCCGCGGGTTCGGACGCGGGGTCCACCGGTACGGCGCCGGCTGCCGTGGTTGCCGGTCCTTCCCCCGAACCGTTGCTTCCGCTATCGGTTAAGGACCGCGTGGCCATGGTGTATGACCTCTTCGAGGACATGCCAAAGCCCCTGCCGATACCGCGGGGTATCCACGGTTCCGTGGGTTCCTCCGAGGTATACGACGAGTCGTCCGACAAGGCTTTCCCGGCATCAACCTTGCTGCGCGGGATTAAGCCGTCTTTGGAGAAAGCCTTCACGGCTGCCTCCGGTCGGGGTCTCCCGTTACCTCCCCCGTCGTGGAGAAAAGGGTCTTTCCCAGTTCATGACCTTGCCTTTCCCGAGGCTGGTCCTTCTGCGGAAGCCCATGTGGAGCGTTTGGGGGTCCGTGCCCCACCGGTTGCCACGGTACCGCAAGGTACCCTGCAACAGCTGGACACCCTCGCTCGACACTCCATGCTGGCTATGTCTCACGGAGACACATACCTGGCTGAGGCGGCCAGTCTGGTCGAAGGTTCTCCCACGGACCGTGACCAGCGCATTTACAACTGCTTGCTCGGTTTGAATGCTTCCCTGGAGTACGTTGCCGGGGCTTCGGCCTTTGTTTCCGGCACGTGCCATTTTCTTCGGCGCCAGTCGTATCTGGTTGCTTCAGGGTTGGACGCTGCCAATCAGGAGGTGCTCCTTTCGCAGCCTTGGTCTGCTCGGACCCTGTTTAATAACAAGATCCCTGGGGTTCTGATGGAACAACAGGCCGCTGTGTCTGCCGAGGCCTCTCGGCACACACTGGATCTTGTGGGGTCCTTGCATAGGCGCCTGGGTGCCGCTCCGAAGCGGAGCGCGCCCCAGGTTGCTGCGTCCGGCAGGCCTAAGGGGTCGGGTCCTCCTTCCTCCGGGAAGAAGCCCCGCTCTGAGGGCTCCGGTAAGGGTTCTCAGCAGCCCTTTCGCGGGAAGAAGGGGAACTGGGGGAAGCCCAAGTCGTCTAAGGACGGCAAGGGCCCCTCCAGGTGACTCTCATTGGAGGGGTTCGTATGCCAACAGCGCCAACTTCGGTTGGCCCGTAGGCGAACCCGAGTCACACGGCCCTGGACAGTTGCGCCTGCCGCAGCCCGTCCGGCCCCCCTCTCTTTCCCCAGTGGGAGCCAGACTCCAGACTTACTGGGAGAATTGGGAACAAGTGTTCGACGACCCGTGGGTGGTCAACAAGATTCGGTACGGCTATCGGCTCGATCTCAAAGCGAATCCGCCGCTCACCGTTGCCCCGTCGGCAGGTTTCTATTCGGAAACCGATCTTCCCTTCCTCGCCAATGCCATCGGCAGGTTGGTGGAGAAGAGGGCAGTTCGGGAGTTAGCTCTACCAGAAATAACACCGGGGTTTTACTCCAGGATATTTCTCGTTCCCAAGAAGGACAGTGCCAAACTCAGAATGATTCACAACTTGAAATCGTTCAACGAGTTCTACCTGCGCAAGCCGCCCAAGTTCAGAATGTTGAGCTTGACGGACCTGAAAGCACTGATCATGCCGGCCGACTGGCTAGCTTCGATCGACCTGAAGGATGCTTATCTGCATGTTCCGATTCACTCGGATCATCACAGGTATCTCAGGTTTGTCTTTCAAGGCAGGCACTACGAGTGGGTTGTACTCCCATTCGGTCTTTCGTCCGCTCCCTGGCTGTTCACCCGGTTAACCACCCCCATAGTGGGGTTCCTCCACCAGAGGGGTGTCCGGTACTTCGCGTACCTGGACGACTCGCTAGTAGCAAATCGAATGTCGGACACCCTGTCACGCCATCTCGTTTTCGCACGTCGGCTTTTGGAGCAATTGGGGTGGATTGTCAATCTCCCCAAGAGCGAGTTAACCCCTTCTCAGAACTTGCAGTTCATCGGAGGTCGGTTCAACACGGTGTCCCATCGCCTATTTGTCCCCCCAGACCGGTGGCACAAAATTCAGGCGATGATTGCCAAAGTCTTAGCGGTGCAACAGACTGTTCACTTTTGGGAACAGCTGTTAGGGCTACTTGTATCAGCCCAGGACTGCACTGTACGGGGTCGTCTCCAACTGCAACTGGTCGCCCACTGCAACGGTTTTTAATCCAGTTGTTAGCAACGGAGGTGAACAGTGCGACCGTCGCCCTCCCGGATCGGCTCCGACTGCATCTGGAGTGGTGGACGGTCCCTTACAATGTCTTATCAGGAGTCTCTATGCGGCCCTACCGGGCCACGTTGAACCTGTATACAGACGCCTCTCTAGTGGGCTGGGGCGCCCATCTAGAGGGGGAGGTGAGCTCGGGGCTGTGGTGCGTAGACAAACTAGGTCTTCACATCAATTGTCTCGAGTTCAAGGCAGTGATCAACGCAGTCAATCACTGGAAGCATCGTCTCGTCGACGCCCGGCTCATGCTGGCGACCGACAACACGACGGTAGTGTCCTATGTGAACAAACTGGGGGGAACCCACAGTCACTCGCTGCTCGATCTCACGTTCGAGTTTTACGCTCTGGTGGACAGTGTCCCGTGCCAGATACGCGCCCGTCACATCCCAGGTGTGCGGAACGTACTGGCCGATGCTCTATCGAGGCCTCGGGATCCGAGCCCCACAGAGTGGATGCTGAACCCAGTAGTGTTTCAGTGGCTGTGCGAACGTTTGGGTCGTCCGATGGTCGACCTGTTCGCAACGCGGTTCAACAATCAACTCCCGTTGTTTGTATCACCAGTCCCGGACCCGAGGGCCATCGATCACGATGCTCTCGCGTTAGACTGGACGGGCTTGGACGCTTATGCTTACCCGCCGACAGCGTTGATACCACACATTCTAAGCCGGCTTCGGAGTGGGGGTCCTGCAAACCAGCGCACTCACACCACAGGTGAGGCGGCTTTATGTGTGTTTTGTCCTTATTTGTATTTTGACAATTATGCATTTAATTGTCTGTTGTGTATTCCAACCTTGCGATACATGCTTACGAATACTGGAATTAGGTCACGCGCCTAATGCATACTTTCAGTAGGCTTGCTCTGGGATATACGGTCTGAAGGAAATTAATTTCCCTCTTTTCGACTGTTTAACCTGATCTAAGATTTAGCTCACGCGGATACAGTGTTCTCATCCGCTGCGGCGATGAAATACCTATCCAGTGGGGCCGTTTGGAGTCACCAATCGTTTTGGCAATGACGATTGAGCCTTACGGTATGCGCATGACAATGCTTTGGTATTCCTATAGGGTAACGCCTAGCTAGGTGCATGCGCATCGAGTGCTTCCGCCTTGGTGTTTACTTCCGCTGGTCAGAAGGAACGCTAGCAGTCAGGATTCGGGTTGTAGGTGCTCCCCACCGCCTACTGTGGTAGTCAGCCTCGGTATAACAGTGGTAACGTATTACTTAATGTAATTTGTAGAATTTTCCTATTCGGAATATTCTACAGTGATCGCTCGCTATTGCGCTCTTCGATAAAGCGCTACTTCGGTTGTTACGCGCGGTAACGCATGGCTCCCAAAATTTATGTACACTTTTAATACTGAGAGTTTTACACAGACATGATTGTATTGTTGTTCGTTGTTTATTTGCACATAACGCTTCTCATTGCATAATCAACGGTTTATCGCTGAATGGAGTTCTAATTATCTGTTTGAAAACATCCGCGGCAGGTCCCGGAAATACGATTGTTCTACTAGTTAACTTTTCACACTATACATCCTTTGATCTTAGAAGCGCATGCATGCAATAAAAGAGAACCACAAGCGAAGTTCACAAAAATCACAAGTTAATTAGTGGGCAATCCAATTTGAGGCGACACTGTCAACTCACATTAGTTACTGTCACAACACGACGGTCATTCCTTTTGATTCGGATCAAGTAACCGTATCAAACCAATTAAACTGGCTTGACATACGTTACTGTATATAAAGTGAATTTATCAGATCAGGGGCATTCCAATTTCAACATGAGGAAAGCGTACACAGTGCAAGAAAAGCTAGACGTTGTGAAGAAAGTTAAAGATGGCGCTTCACAGGCCAGCGTTAGCCGCCAGTCCGGCGTTCCAGCGGGGACCATCAGGGGGTGGATAAAGAATGAAGAAAAACTTCAGACAGCCGCCGCCGAATGCCACGACAGCAAAGGACCGCAGACGAAGAAGATCCGTGGAGCCGACGACACCACTCTGGACAAGGCCTTGTTCGAGTGGTTCACACAATCCAGACACGATGGTATTCCCCTTTCGGGTGAAATACTTAAGGTCAAGGCCCAGAAGTTGTCGAGGCAGATAAACGGGGACGACGACACCTTCAAGGCAAGTGATGGCTGGTTGTGGAGGTTCCAGCGACGTCACGGTATCAAGTCCATCACCGTCAGCGGGGAATCTAAATCTGCCGATGTTGAATCTGCTGCGGCATATCCAACGATACTACGAGACATTATTGACGCGGAAGGCCTGCAAGATGAGCAGATTTACAACGCAGATGAGACCGGCCTATACTATCGGATGCTCCCAGACAAGACTCTCGCCGAGAAAAATGACCCCAGGCAGAAGACAGGGTTCAAGAAGGCCAAGCAACGTGTGACAGTGCTGCTTGCTTGTAACAAGACCGGACGCCATAAGTTGAAGCCACTTGTTATAGGAACATCGAAGAACCCCCGCGCCCTCCACCACGTGAACCGCTCTACGTTGCCAGTGCTCTACCAAAGTTCAAAGAATGCGTGGATGACGGCATTCATCTTCAAAGACTGGTTTTTTAAGAATTTCATCCCCGCCGTACGTCATTACCTGAGACAACAAAAACTCGAAGAAAAAGCAATCCTGCTTTTGGATAACTGCCCAGCCCACCCCCCTGCCTCAACGTTGTCTTCACACGACGGCAAAATCAAGGTCGTTCTCCTGCCGAAAAACACAACGTCACTAATACAGCCCTTGGATCAAGGTATTATAAAGGCCTTTAAATCCCACTGCAAGAGGAAACTCATCACCAATTTGCTGGATTCCGCCATGCCCCCAACAGACTACATAAAGACAGTCACCATGAAGGACGTGATATTCACAACACATTACGCATGGACTCAGATTACGACAAGCACCATTGACAATTGCTGGAGAAAGGGACTGGGCAGCGCCTTTGATGAAGATTTTCTCGGCTTCACAGAAACAGACATTACCGAGGCTGTTGGCCCTTCACTCATAGCGTCTGTTACTACCATTATCGATCGATATTTACATGTAAGTAGGCTAATACATGTATCACGTTGAATGTGACAGTTAAGGCTTGTAAATAATAACAAACGACGAAAACACAATGGGAATATCTTTATTTTTACACTATGAACAACCTGTATCATTGCAATGTGCGATACAAGGCGAAGATCGTGAGATTGGTCGAGCGCGCTCCCCCGCCTCGGCTTCGGTTAAACGGCTCACCGTCTATAGCGCCCACCAATTATTTGGACCCCACTGGTAGCGCAATAGCGAGCGATCACTGTATAAGTAATACGTTACCACTGGGCTGCTGCCCGCCCGTCCGTCCCCCGAGCACTTGCTCTCGCAGGAGACAAGAGTGAAGGGTGTCACATGGCAGCTAGGTGGCTACGCACGTGCTGCATGAGGTAATTGAGATCTCTGTGGTAGATTTCGCTATAGCAGCAGTTGTGGGAGACAACAGCCTCGGTATAACAGTGGTAACGTATTACTTATAGAATATTCCGAATAGGAAAATTCTACAAGACTAAATCACTGCAAATATATATTTAACCTTGAAGCAAAGCGAAATGCTATTTAATAGCACTAAAAACAGACAAGGGGAACCAAGAAGTCAACTGACAACTTGACTTTGTTCGAAATATATACTTATTTGAATATCATCAATGTTTTGTTCAACAACAAAGATTTATAAGATGCTATATTTGCCGGTCCACAGGGACTGGCAGTAACATGAATTACCGGTCCAAGCTTAATTTTACCGGTAAACGGGAACACTGACAATACAAAATCAGGGACATTGATTGGTGGAATAATGTAACACAAACCTGTTCACTCTATTATCACCCAATCAGAAGCAGTTCAGTTGTGAGCCAATGAGACCAATGACTTGATTGCAACTCAGTAATTTTGATGTGTTGTATGGCAAGAAAATGACCTTTTCTTTGGTGTGTTTTTGTAGATAAGTTTTTCCATTTCAGCTTTCTGAGATTGTGAGAGAATTCAAGTCAACAAACCGCCTGCTGCTCACTGGAACTCCGCTGCAGAACAATCTGCACGAGCTGTGGGCACTTCTTAACTTCTTGCTCCCTGATGTCTTCAACTCATCTGACGTAAGGCCTTTACCATACATGCTGTTTGCAGGGATGATGCTCTGGCTGGAGACAAAATATAATAACCTTTGTACATTTTTGGAGAAAAAATCATGGATCATTGTTGAACCATAAAATTGTACAAAATATATTTTAAGTCTCTTTGACCAGACGTTGAGCCAAGCTTCACTCTGTGGTTATCCAGAGCTCAAGATAGGCTGCATTTTTGCGTAAAATATGCATTAGATATAATAATGAAATACACAGACAAATCAAACCCCTTCCTATATGCAACAAGAACTAAAAGAACGCAATTGAAATGGTAATGCAGGATAAGTATACAAATGTAAAAATATTTAGATTTTACTGATTTTTTTACTTATCCTGCATTACTACGTTTAAGATGCATTAAGGAGTAATGCAGGATAAGTATACAAATGTAAAAAAATATTTAGATTTGACTAAAATTGATGCGTATATTACCACTATTAGATAAAACAGTTGCATATATTACAACTGTTAGATAAAATGATTGTTTATAAGCTGATTGCATAATTCACTTACTGATAGCTACATTCGGAAAAGCTTGTGCGACAAACAAGCTTGAATACCAATAGATTCGAATTGAAAAGCACAATCTGCCTAGTCAATGTGCATGTTGTCTTAAACAGACAGGTATACTACTATTCATTTAGTTTTAAATGATTTACCGATTAAATGATAAGTTAAAATACCCAAATGTCAAGAATCAGCTGGGTAATTTGTTTTTGAATTCCCTTTAAAAATTGTGTCAGTTTAACGCCACACTCAACAATATCCCAGCTATAGTGCTGAATACCCAATCCACATCCAACCCCTGGGGAAAATAACCAAAAGCTTATCTTGAGCTCTGGTTATCACTGTGATCTTGAGGAATTACCCTTTCTTATTCATTATGTAAAACTTAAACAAGGACCTCTAAACATTGGCAAGGTCAAGCATGTGAAATATTTGCCATTGACGGTAATTTGTTGACAGAAACATTAGCAAGGACATAATGTGGATCTCTGTAGAGGACACCATGGTACTGTAGATTACTGTCAAAGGTATATATTCCTGTATACCATGCAATCATACAAACAATGGCTAGGGTCATCTGGTCTATTTATGTGGGTGGATATTGTATGCAAGTTTCAGTTTTGAAACTAAACTCTGGTGTGTTTTTTTCAATGCAGGATTTCGATTCTTGGTTTAATGCCAACAATTGCTTCGGAGATGTTGCCTTAGTTGAAAGACTTCATGCGGTAAGTACTCAACGACTGCTTCTTTTTCTCTCCAAATACGTACGTTTGTGAATATCTTGGTCACAAGTGATCCAATGGATTATAACATTGCAACCTGCTGTTGAGAGTTGCCTCCCTACACCCCACAGTGTGGTGACATATGTTTTTGTGTATATCATGATGGTGAATTTGGAAAATGTTAAGTCCACAGATGAATTTACGTTTATTTAATTATTAAGTTTGAGATTGCAGACTAATAAAAAAGGACACGTCTTTCTTTCCCTCTTTTATCTACCATTTTCACACTTATTACTTGACAGGTGCTTCGACCTTTCTTGTTGCGACGTATCAAGTCTGAGGTGGAGAAACGTTTGCTACCAAAGAAAGAGACCAAGATCTTTGTCGGTTTGGGCAAAATGCAAAGAGAATGGTAAGAAAAGTAAAAAACATTCCGAGCCATTAGACCCCCAACCCTACACCACCCCCCACCCCCCACCCCCCACACCCACACCCACACCTCACTCTACTAAATTATACTAGCACTTGGGATACCTTGAACATTAGACAACCTGACATGGGCTAGCAGGCTAGTGGCACATTCTGTCCCCACAGTAGTGGCAGTATCAAGATTGCAGGAATTTCCTTATGGCATTGAGGTGTACATGCATTTCCCGAGGCAAAGGAGTTAACTGACTGTAAAAAGTCCAGTTTTCACCCTTGCCGAACAAGGCTGCAATTTCTGGGCACGATCGTAACGTGTGTAGTGGCTTTTAGAAGTTATGTCGCTTTTATGTCCCTCCTGTTGACCAATTGACTTCCACCTCTCATATCACTTGCATTAACTTCGAACAAAATATGGACGCCAGTGAAGATGATCTGATCAATAATCAAACTCTATATTGTAATTAAACGGGTCTTACTTTGTGAAGTGCATCAAATCATGTGAGCACCTTGATTAAAAACATGAAAAGATTTTGAGAATTTCTGTTGACGGCATATTGACGGTACTCATGCTTTGCAAATCCTGCAATCGACAGATATCCCCATGGCAGTTTACTACCTGGATGTCGATTTTGTCACCGATTTTGATTGGACTATGCATAGACTCGTTAGTCAAGCCAAAATATAACTCCATAATTCCAGCCTAGCTTGTCAAGGGTGGAAACTGGACTTCTATAGTTAGTTAATTCCCTTGCCTTGGGAAGATGATTTCTTGTATCATGCACTACTGTCAGTTGTTCTTGTGTATTATCAATACTCTCTAAGGGCATAATACATTTCAAGTATTTTACACTGAAAACTGATGATAGCCATTAGGTAACCTGTCTGTAAAGTACATGCCAGAATGGACCCTACAGAAGTCTACTACATGCAGGTACACCAAGATTCTGATGAAGGACATCGACATTGTTAACGGAGCTGGCAAAACAGACAAGATGCGACTGCTCAATATTCTCATGCAGTTGAGAAAGTGCTGTAATCACCCGTACCTGTTTGACGGGGCCGAGCCGGGGCCCCCCTACACCACAGATTACCACATTGCAGAAAACAGTGGCAAGATGGTCATCCTGGACAAGATGTTGCCCAAACTCAAGAGAGAAGGTTTGTCTTCTCGACTAATGAACACATTACTTAACCATTATCTATGTGCCAACCTTTTGATAATAAATGCGATAGCAGAAACCAGCCATATGGTCGGGACAAATTCAAATTCTTGAAGGTCAGTTCAATCCCTGGCAACATCATCCCAAAAGACAAAATAAAAGATGGTAATTGTTGTTACCCTGCCTGGTGCTCGGCATTAATGGGCTTGTTGGTTTGATGTTTAACACCGCACTCAGCAATATTCCAGCTATAGGACGGCCTTTAAATCCATGTTTATGTAGTTCCCGAAGTCTTGATCATCTTTATAAATTTCATTACTGCACTAGATTCTGTGCTGAGAAGGTTTGTAGTGAGCTCCAACTCCAGTTGGTTAGTTGGTTTGTTGTTTAACGCCGCACTCAGCAATATTCCAGCTATATGACGATGGTCTGTAGATAATCGAGTCTGGACCAGACAATCCAGCGATTGATATGAACATCTATCCACGAAATTGGGATAGATGACATGCTTCAACCAAGTCAGCGCGCCTGACCACCTGATCCCGTTAGTCGCCTCTTACAAGGACTTGTCGGCTAGGAGTCAGTATGCAAGCAATCACATACACATGGAGATGTCTATATTAGTGCAGTAATCTTGAATGCGCTGTAAAACTGTTTCACCTCCCACCTTGCCATATACCGGAGTTAGGGGTAAACAAATAACAAGCCAAACAAGAGAAAAAATCCCTATTGAAATCTGAGGTATTCTATTAAATATACTACTCAAAAGAAGTTAAGGATCACCCAATTCTTTCATATTGGTAATGTTGATCTGTCATGGCATGAGAGAATAACTATTGTAATATGGAAGAATCAGGTGATCCTTAACTTCTTTTGAGTAGTATAGATGCTTTTTATTTTTATTTGGAATCAAGTGGGTTATTTAACGAATCGATAGCCTATCAATAGATCAATGTATTTACACACTAGTTTTTCTGTGAAAAGGCATATACATTTTGAGGTATGAAATGGTATTTTGACCAATTTTCATCTAATATGCATGTGGTGTTTGCAGGGTCGCGTGTGTTGATCTTCAGTCAGATGACCCGTATGTTGGACATCCTTGAGGACTACTGCTACTGGAAGCAGTATGACTATTGCCGTCTCGACGGTAGCACTCCGCACGAGGAGAGACAGGTACACCCTCACAAGCTGATTATGAGCTGAAACTAGCTAAACACACCCTGGCTCAAACAATAGATTCTACAAATTTTATGGAATGTATGAATTTACACTAATATGGGATCTATGAATTTACGCCAAAACAAACGTAGATGATAGGATGTTTCTCTTGTAGGTCTTTGAGTGATTGTCATCTGAGCAACATGAAATATATTTTCACATTTTCAATTTCCTTTATTAGGGAGTATTGTCTTTGGCCTAGCCCCAAATTATACATTATTTCTCATAACAGCTGCGATCATCATGTTAAAATGAATCTCAAGTAATGGTGGACTAATTTCCACTGGATCTTCAGGCTGCTTATCAGACTCTTAATAAATGCCATCAACCATTGACCCTCCGCCATGTTGATTTACCTCCACAGAATTCCATCAATGACTTCAACATGCCTGACAGTAAGAAGTTTGTCTTCATGTTGAGTACAAGGGCTGGCGGTCTTGGCATCAACCTTGCTACAGCTGACATTGTCATCTTGTTCGACTCTGACTGGAATCCCCAAGTTGATTTACAGGCCATGGTATGTCATTTGTTCTGTTACCTCCCAGGGCCATAGGGACCAAGTTGTCATTAGTGCAAGCATCTTTTGGTCGACCACTTGATAATTTGGTGGGGGTATATCCATCTTCCTTTGGAAAGGGCGTTAATTGACTATAAAAATCCAGTTCCCACCCTTGCCGAACTACATCTTGGCGGGACTTACATGTTCATGCATAGTCGAATCATAATCGCAGAACGAACTAGACAATCGGTGTGTAAACAAAATGTGCAGATTTTCAGTCAACTGCAGGATCGCTCAAGCGATTTGATTCACTTTTCAGGGTAAACCCCGATTTATTACAATGTGGATCTTAATTAGCGATCAGATCGTTTTGACTGGAGGCAACCATTTTGTTTGAAGCAAATGAAAGTGATATGAGATATGGAATCTGATTGATGGATATGAGGGACATAGAAGGGACATAACTCTGATGGCGCTACGATCGAGCCTGGAAATTCCAGGCTAGTTCGGCAAGGGTGGAAAGTTTACTTTTATAGTCGGTTAATTCCCTTGCCTCGGGAAGATGTATGCTTTGGACAATTTTCAACCCCAGAAAATTAGATTCAAGTCATTCATAACTCAGGAAGATTGGGTATAGCTGGAACAAATATTTATTCTACTACTGCTTAATTCATATAATTTCTTTGAATGGGCAAGCCTAGAACTTTCGGAGTGACTCTCAGGACAGTCCTCTTGGTATAAACTTGAGGATAAATTATAATTGTTGATTTCCTGGAATTCTCAATCATTACTTGTTCCCCTAAAATCAAACGTCTGAGATATATTTCCCGAGAGGAAGACAGATTCTTGTTGGTTTTCATATTGCTGTTGATCCATGAAGATCCTGGGTAGAATAGGTCTTCAGCAACCCATGCTTGCCGTAAAAGGCGACTATGCTTGTCGGAAGAGGCAACTAACGGGATTGGGTTTTCTGGCTCGTGGGCTTGGTTGATGCATGTCATCGTATCACAATTGGGTGGATCGATGCTCAAGATGTCAATCACTGGTTCAGACTCGATTATTTACAGGCCACCATCTTATGGCTGGAATATTGCTGAGTGCGGTGTTAAACAACAAACAAACATATTGTTGTTATATTACTTGTTTCTTCTACAAAAGAGAACCCATTTTCTTTTTGAACTGTAGGACAGGGCTCATCGTATTGGTCAGAAGAAACAGGTGAAGGTGTTCCGTTTTATCACTGAGAACACTGTGGAGGAACGCATTGTGGAAAAAGCTGAGATGAAGCTGAGGCTTGATAACATCGTTATTCAACAAGGTGAACACATCCTCTTGTTACATTCTGTAAGGCAGCATGCGAGCTTGACCCGTGAAGATCCGGGTTTGAATAGGCCTTCAGCAACCCATGTTTGCCATAAAAGGCAACTAACAGGATCGGGTGGTCAGGCTCACAGACTTGGTTGATACATGTCATTTATCCCAATTGCATGGATCAATGCTCATGATGTCAATCACTGGATTGTCTGATCCAGACTCGATTATCTACAGACCATCGTCATATAGCTGGAATATTGCTGAGTGCGGCGTTAAACAACAAACCAACTAACCAACTGGAGTTGGAGCTCACTACAAACCTTCTCAGCACAAAATCTGGTGCAGTAATGAAATTTATAAAGATGATCAAGACTTCGGGAACTAAATAAACATGGATTTAAAGGCCGTCCTATAGCTGGAATATTGCTGAGTGCGGTGTTAAACAACAAACAGACAAACAAACAAAGCATGCAAGCTCAATCGGTGCCAACTTGTTCAGTGGCATTGGGTAGGTAGCCAAAGATTTGCTAGGATCTATATGATGTTTCTTAGTCCTGACAACTGTCGGAAACATTGCAGAATCCCAGCCAAGAAAACCAACACCTAGGTTGACAACAGGCTGGCCACACATGGTACCGTGTACTTGATAACTCACACGGGAGTAAATACAGTACACACCTAGTTGAAATAATCCGTACATATGATATCACATGACAGAAAAAAAGACCTGTGAGGATCCGATTTAGATATGTCTTCAGCAACCAATGCTTGTCAAAAGAGGATAGTGGTCTGGCTCGCTTACATTGATGATGATGCACATCTTCGTATCCCAATTGCATGGATCGATGCTCATGACATCAATCACTGGTCCAGACCCTATTGTTTACTGTACGCTGTCATTTAGCTGGAATATTGCTGTGTTTCGGTGTTAAACAACAAACAAACAAATAAAATAATGATGTCCTTTGAGTGTGGCATTGTTGATAACCGATGATCTAATCCAAGTGATATCTCATAGTTTTGGATAATAAACACAATTATTTCAAAGTATGTTTTGTGTTGTCAGGCCGTCTGCTGGATCACTCGGCCAACAAGCTGGGTAAGGACGAGGTGCTCAGTATGATCAGGCATGGTGCTAGTCACGTGTTTGCCTCGAAAGACAGTGAAATCACAGATGAAGACATCGACTCCATCATCCAGAAGGGAGAGAGAAAGGTACTACTAGCCCGATGTAGTAAAGATGGACGGTGATCTATTCAATTGGCCCATTCTCCTCTCTAGGTGTTATAATTGACATTGTCAATCTGTAATTAGGGTATTCATTAACTGTTTGATTAATATGTTTCTAATATTTGAGTTATCACAGTTGTATCCATTACCAAAATCAACCTTGCCAGGACTACCTTTTTGCCTGAGCTATAGTCTTCTTTGAAGTTGTATTATCAAATGCAGAGTTCACTCTAGGAACTTTCTGACATGGGCCCTTCATCTGAAAAAATCAAATGTTCCAGAGGTACACCCACATTTGCCCATACAGCACAATGTTAAAATGCCCCAAAGTATTTGAAAATGTGGGCCTTTTCTCAAATTTAGGGGCTTAAAGCACAAAGCCCCACCCTAGAATTATCCCTTCAAATGTGTTTGTTAATGATTTATAGTGAATTGGCTTTAATGTTTAGAGATCTATATATGTCTCTGCAGTGGTCACAATTAAGCGCTGTAAAAGGCAACTATGCTTGTCGTAAGAGGCGACTGATGGGATCGGGTGGTCAGGCTTGCTGACTTGGTTGATGCTTGTCATCGATCCCAATTGCACGGATCGATGCTCATGATATTAATCACTGGATTTTCTGGTCCAGACTCGATTATTTACAGACCGCTGTCATATAGCTGGAATATTGCTGAGTGCGGCGTTAAACAACAAACAAACCAACTAACCAACACAATTAAGCAAGGAAGTCGGTGGGTCCTTGTCACTGCCATTATGGTAGAGTTAAAGAATCAGGGGGTCCCTAGATTGAAATACTATGGGAGCAAAGCTTAAGACCCTGTTTAGTTTCAACTGCTTTGATGAAATATGATAATCTCATGGTAAAAGTATGTTTTGTAGACTGAAGAAATCAATGAGAAGTTTGAGAACATGGGCGAGGGAAGTCTGCGGACCTTCACCATGGAGTCCCAGGAGAGCGTGTACAAGTTCGAGGGAGAAGATTATCGGGACAAGCAGAAGTTGGGTATAGGCCACTGGATTGAGCCGCCCAAGAGAGAGAGGAAAGCCAATTACGCTGTGGACGCATACTTTAGAGAGGCACTACGTGTCAGTGAGCCCAAGGCACCCAAGGTATGTCCATACACCACTCTGATGACACTCAGGGGCGATCGGGTAGCCTAGTGGTTAAAGCGTTCGCTTGTCACGCCGAAGACCCGGGTTCGATTCCCGACATTGGTACAATGTTTGAAGCCCATTTCTAGTGTCCCCCCGCAGTGATATTGCTGGAATATTGCTAAAAGCGGTGTAAAACCATACCCACTCACTCCACTCACTGATGACACTCATGGCGCAGTTCTTTGAATATTTTGAATTGCTGGGCTGGCCTTGTGATTAAAAACGTCAAGACCCTTGCCATATTCATATGAAATCACTGCCGAAAGCGGACATGATGGTACGATTCCAATTATATCATGTGTTTATGAATCACTATCAAATAGTGATGATACCAGGTGTTCGCAAAAAGATGAGAATCCTGAGCTTACTCTGTTGGATCATCTATCACATATCAGATAAACTTATTTCATGGCAGAGTATCACTTTCACCAAACATACAGCTGTGTAGAGGTAGTTCAAGATGCTTCAGTAGTTATTACCATCTTGCAATGTCTGGACTGCTTGAACAGTGGCATGAAGTGATCTGGCGTGGCTCAGTGGATACATGTCATGCTGCAGTGGAGTGTGTACAGTGACTCAATGTAATGTTGCAGTGATGCGGAATGGTACAGTGTATTCTGATATGTTGCAGGCTCCCCGTCCCCCGAAGCAGCCCAATATCCAGGACTTCCAGTTCTTCCCTCCCCGGCTGTTCGAGCTCCTGGACAAGGAGATCTACTTCTACCGCAAAACTATTGGATACAAGGTTTGTGCACAACCGCTGATGGATGTAAACCAAAATTGATTTGTTATCTCGCTGGAGGCGAGTGGTATAAAATCTATTCTGGGACACATAAAACCACAAATACAGGGTTAGACACTAACAGTTTTCGTCCACTTGTCCTTATAATGATAACATATAGTAAAACCCTAATACAGGGCAAATTTCTACTAGTCCTTATGATACCTTTACCATTGGGCAGTTTGGCAAGGACTATAGGACTAGTGCCAATTTCTAATGCTGATATACCCCGAGTGATACTGCTACAACAAATTTATCTTGCCGACATGTTTCAATCTGCCATTGTTGAAAGAATATATCTGGGTTGAGGTGAACTTGTGCTGTGTCACATGACTTTCATTGACTTGTAAGCAACATGCAACGTTTTACTTCGTAGCAGGGTATAATGGATTTATTCTCCTGCTCAGAAATATATTTCCCACCCAGGCGGGATGTATAAGTGTTTTGTCAAGATCACGTGAACTGATCAGATCTCATCATTCTAACACATAGGTAAGATAAGACGTTTTAAAAAAAAAAAAGTGCAATAATCTTGAACGCGACGTAAGACCCCATTTCACCTCACTTCATGCTCAAGTGTGTGTAACTGTCACTAGGTACCGAAGAACCCTGACCTGGGGTCAGATGCAGACAGAGTTCGCAAGGAGGACCAGATAAGGATCGATGAATCGGAGCAGTTGAATGATGAGGAGATAGGCGAGAAGGAAGACCTCCTCAAACAGGTAGACATGTAATAGAGTTACCTACACATGACCCGTAGAAGCCATTTGTTAATATTTCGAAGGTCATGTTTTAGCATAGTGCATGGGAGATGAAATATTTCAAACTTGTGGATTATTTTTCTGTTGTGATTTATCAGGTTTATGCAAATCATTACCTGTTATTTGATTGAGGACTTCAGACAGTGAGGTTTGTTCAGGATCTGTCTTGAAAAGAACTTGATTTAAGAGGTGTGTCTTGAAGGACTTTTAGTTTCTAGTCATCCTATGCTTGTCATGAGAGGCGACTAACGGAATCAGATGGTCAGACTCGCTGATTTGGTTGATGCATGTCATCGATCCCAATTGCGTGGATTGATGCTCATGATATCAATCACTGGGTTGTCTGGTCCAGACTGGATTATTTACAGGCCGCCATCATATAGCTGGAATATTGCTAAGTGCAGCGTAAACAGCAAACAAAATCATAAGGCCTTGAAATAGGATCATGTGCATGAGAATCCATTAACCTTTTGTGACTGACATTTTGCATTAACCTTGAAATGTCCTTCCTAATTTATTGTGAACAATTGCAGGGTTTCACCAACTGGACCAAGAGAGACTTCCAACAGTTCATCAAAGCAAATGAGAAATACGGTCGTGATGACATTGAAAGTATTGCCAGAGAAGTGGAAGGCAAAACACCAGAAGAGGTAAATCATTAAGGCTGAAAAATTAAACTTGAAAATGACATCTTGAAGTGAATTTCAGTGAATGACATTTGATGTGTACATGTGTATCCTTGTGCAGGGGACCCGTGAAGATCCGGGGTAGAATAGGTCTTCAGCAACCCATGCTTGCCGTAAAAGGCTACTATGCTTGTCGTAAGAGGCGACTAACAGGATCGGGTGGTCAGGCTCGCTGACTTGGTTCATGCATGTCATCAATCCCAATTGCGTGGGTCGATGCGCATGATATGAATCACTGAATTGTCTGGTAAAGATTCGATTATTTACAGACCGCCATCATATAGCTGGAATATTGCTGAGTGCGGTGTTAAACAACAAACCAACCAACCAACCAACCTTGTGCAGGATACTACTATCCTGGGCCCAATCCACAAAGCAGTGTTAGTGCCAAGACAATCAAACTCCCATACTTTACCATTGAATTGGAAAGTGGTAACACTAACATCGCTTTGCGAGACAAGGCCTGTAGTCTGACTGATGTTTGCAGGTGATGGCGTATTCAACGGTATTCTGGGAACGATGTAATGAGCTCCAGGATATTGAGAGAATCATGGCACAGATCGAGAGGGGAGAGGCTCGAATTCAGCGGAGAATCAGCATCAAGAAGGCCCTCGATGCCAAGGTGAGGATTGTTTCACAAGATAGTCATGTAAATACTCGTGTTCAGATTCAGGAATTTGAATCAGTACTTTCATGTGCAAAAAGTGACAACTGTATGTTGCAATCCTTCTCTTGCTAAACAGATACATCTGAATATTTAATTGTTTATACACGGAGAAGTGGTCTAATCATTAGGCATTCACTGACCCCCATTGCATGCCTTGGCTGTGTATACTGGTTGTAGGTTTGGTATACCAGATTATTCTTTATTATCATACTGTGTCTTAGCCACTACTCCGAAGCCTAGGTCTGTAAAACTGATAGTAGAGCATATAACACTAAAATCTACTAAAGCAATGCAAAGATTCCAATTCTGCCTGGGGCTGTGGGTAGCCTAGTGGTTAAATCGTTCGCTTGTTACGCTGAAGACCAAGGTTCCATTTTCCCACATGGGTACAAGCCTGGTGTCCCCCACCGTGAGATAACTGGAATACTGATAAAACTGGCATTAACTCCAACTCACTCACTTACTCCCTCACTCACTCACTCACTTACTCACTCACTCCAATTTTAGGCTAGTTGACTGAAATGTTATTGGTACAGGCTGTGTCTTGGTTTATTAGCATGCCGTGGGGATTACAGGTTAGAGTAGATCCGCAGGCACCTATTCTGGTCATAAGAGGTGACCAAATGGATACAGTTGTTAGGCTCGGAAACTTGGTTGATTGCGTGTCATCGGCCCCAACAACATGGAGCATTGTTTACAATATCAATCACAGGATTGTCTGGTCCAGACTATTATTTACAGGCTGTCATATAGATGGAATATTGCATGAATCACTGGATGGACTGGCCCAGACTATTATTTACAGGCCGTCATATAGCTGGAATATTGCATGAATCACTGGATGGACTGGCCCAGACTATTATTTAAAGGCTGTCATATAGCTGGAATATTCCATGAGTGTGGTGTTAAACAACAAACAAACATCACCAAAGCAGTAAATGTCTACAACCTGTGTCTCTTTAGGTTTCCTCTCACAAGTAGTCATAGAGCTAAAATGTATTCAAAACTTCATCCTCTAAGACCTTCATCACATTCCTCTCAAGCTGACATTGCAATGTAACTGAAATACTGTTAAAATAGGTGTTAAACCCAACTCACTCACTCACTCACCCACCCACCCACCCACTCACCCACCCACCCACTCACTCACCCACCCACTCACTCACTCACTCACTCACTCACTCACTCACTCACTCCAAGCTACATCATCACCATGTTATCGTGTGTCCAGATGGCCCGTTACCGAGCACCATTCCACCAGCTGCGTATCCAGTACGGAACCAACAAGGGCAAGAACTACACGGAAGAGGAGGACCGCTTCCTGGTGTGCATGCTGCACAAGCTGGGCTTTGACAAGGAGAACGTGTACGACGACCTCCGCCAGGCAGTACGACAGGCTCCTCAGTTCCGATTTGATTGGTTCATCAAGTCAAGGACTGCCATGGTTAGTATTAAGAAATAATGAAATTGAGTGACATTGTTAATTTTTTGTCTCTTTATGCTGTTTGATATTTTTATAATAAAAATCGGAATAAAAAGTGACAATTGTCCCGATACTAGTGATAATTAAAAAGGACTGCTTGTTTATTTCCGAAATCTAGTTGTGTTATGTTAACCATGACTACAAATTGAGCTGCGAACATCCGTTGTCTTGGTGACTTGGCTGATGGCATGTCATCGTACCCCAGTGGCATGGATCATTGTTCGCCATATCAATCACTGGAATGTCTGGTCCAGAATCATTATTTAAGGGCCGTAGTCATATTGCTAGAATGTTTCTGAATGTGGTGTTAAACAACAAAGAAACAGGTACCCTCAGGAGAATTATTTTTGGTAATATTGAGATTATCTTGACAAACCCATAGTTAACTTTCCAAGCCCTCCCTGATTTAAAACAAGATTTTCTAGATCTGTACAAAATTAACTTTTCCAGGAGTTACAACGTCGCTGCAACACACTGATCACACTAATAGAGAGAGAGAACATGGAACTGGAGGAACGAGAGAAGGCCGAGAAGAGGAAGGGACGACCAAAATCAGGAACACCCAAGGTAAGTACTATCGGATGCAGTATTAGCCTGTAGCATAGTTGGGGGATCAACAATGTGTAGGCCACGGGCATAACTCCAGCATAGGATACTGAGCTTATACCATGTCTGTGTTATAATAAGTATATGTGTGTAGGCCACGGGCATAACTCCAGCATAGGATACTGAGCCTATACCATGTCTGTGTTATAATAAGCATATATGTGTAGGCCACGGGCATAACTCCAGCATAGGATACTGAGCTTATACCATGTCTGTGTTATAATAAGTATATGTGTGTAGGCCATGGGCATAACTCCAGCATAGGATACTGAGCCTATACCATGTCTGAGTTATAATAAGCATATATGTGTAGGCCACGGGCATAACTCCAGCAAAGGATACTGAGCCTATACCATGTCTGAGTTATAATAAGCATATATGTGTAGGCCAAGGGCATAACTCCAGCATAGGATACTGAGCTTATTCCAGACCCATTAAGATCTAGGTTAGAATAGGTCTTCAGCAACCTATGCTTGCCATAAGAGGCGACTATATTTGTTGTAAGAGGTCATTAACGGGATCGGTTGGTCAGACTCGCTGACTTGGTTGATGCATGTCATCGTTTGCCAATTGTGTGGATCGATGCTCATGATATCAGTCACAGGATTGTCTGGTCCAGACTCGATTACTAACAGACCATATCGTCATATAGCTGGAATATTGCTGAGTACAGCGTTAAACAACAAACAAATCATACCGGGTCGTAGGTTTTTTTGCCATTTCATCAGATATATATATATGTAAAAGTTTCAATGTTTGCATCGGGGTCCACATATTTATTTGCCATTTCATTAGATGCACATGTGTAAATTTCAATGTCAGCATCTTACAACTATAAAACAACATATACTGTATAACTTCAGAGTCAGAAGCGGAAGGCAGATGGTACGCCTGATGGAAGAGGCCGGCCCAAGAAGAAGAAGCCTTGAGGACGTGTGTGTTAGAAGTGAACTATTTATCCATGCTGAGTCTACTGCTAACGGCCTGGTGACTAGTATCAGCCAGTCTGCTTCTGGTCGTACCTGCATTTATGGTGTATATCATTGTCTCTCATATCTCCATGGAAACATAAAAACTCTACAGGAGATGGAAGGAGACTTGGTGCAACATTTGTGTGCCAAGCCAAGCATTGTCATTATTGTCATATGTACTTAGTTATTTTGTGTGTGCTGGAGATTGTCATCATGGGATGGTGCAGTTGTCAAGGTGATCACAGGTAATAAAGGCTGATTGTGACTTTATATGATACAGACTTTAGTAAAATGTTAATTGTCTTGAATAACATTGTTATTTAGGGGATAAAAAAGAACAAATTTGGCAGATGTCCGAGGAAGCGTTTTGGTAACGTAAGACGTTTCTTCAGATCCATCCAGCATATTTGTACCACATGGAAACATAGCTTCCACAATTCAGGCAGACCTCCGCTAATAGACATTATCTTCAGTCAGCGAAGCTGGTTTGGTTCGGTCTGATAACCCAGTTTTAAGGTCTTACCCTTTGTTTTCACAAGCTTGGACAATTTTAGGTTAACATTTAACACTACATTTTATATCTATGTAAATATTGTGTAATTTTAGGCTTGTTGATTATTTATGTCTGTTAGCTGTACGTTTTCAATGTGATCTGTCTGAGACAAGGGAGAAACTCCAATTATGAATTCTGTTCATTACTCAATACTGTGTGATGTGCACCAGTGTCATGTACCATTCATCATGGTCATATTCATGGAAAAGCAATTTGGCATCATGTTTTGAGAATAAAAGGTCTCGTGTATCAAAATAGTTCTATGTGATATTTGCTTCTTGAGATCCAGATTGGGGAAGACAAGATCACTTCTCCCTTTATCTGTTTAGGTACTAGATGACGTCTCAGGTGACCAGATTATAGTTAGTGTCTGTATGTGTGATTATATAATCAATGAGTGAGTGAGTTGGGATTAACGCCGCTTTTAACAGTATTCCAGTTATATCACGGCGTGTCAGCTTAATGTGGGAGGAAAGCCTGAAGTGATGCAGGTCTCAGATGTTTACCACTTCGGTGAAACCCACGAGCACAGGTATGGTGCTGACAAACCTAGAAACATAATCGGGGCGAACCGTGATTCGAATCCACAATCATAGGTTTCTGGCGTGCCCAAGGGACACAACTCTGCACTGGGAATCGCGGCGCCTTAGAAGACTGGGCCACCCCTGCCCCCTATAATCAATGATCTACGATTTGAGAGTATATGTGTTTCACAAAGATGCATGTGGACACAATCCCCAGTCTCTCCAGAACTGTTACTTGTTACCCGCCCTGTGCTCAGCATGAAGGGGAAGAACTGGGACAGGTCAGCTGGGGTCGTGCCCCTCTTGAAGGTTTCCATATTGGCGTATGAACATGATAACTACTTTAAACGATAACTCTTATTCTACCCGTGTCTTACAGTAAGATTGATGTGGGAGGAAAGCCTGAAGTGATGCAGGTCTCAGATGTTTACCACTTCGGTGAAACCCACGAGCACAGGTATGGTGCTGACAAACCTAGAAACATAATCGGGGCGAACCGTGATTCGAATCCACAATCATAGGTTTCTGGCGTGCCCAAGGGACACAACTCTGCACTGGGAATCGCGGCGCCTTAGAAGACTGGGCCACCCCTGCCCCCTATAATCAATGATCTACGATTTGAGAGTATATGTGTTTCACAAAGATGCATGTGGACACAATCCCCAGTCTCTCCAGAACTGTTACTTGTTACCCGCCCTGTGCTCAGCATGAAGGGGAAGAACTGGGACAGGTCAGCTGGGGTCGTGCCCCTCTTGAAGGTTTCCATATTGGCGTATGAACATGATAACTACTTTAAACGATAACTCTTATTCTACCCGTGTCTTACAGTAAGATTGATGTGGGCATTACAGCAGCTCTCTCTTACTCCTGTTTTGAAAGTATTGAACTTCTCTGATATAAATACTAATATATTCTTTTGTACAAAAGTATATTTGGCAAGACATTCATCTCATTCATTCTCAGCTGTTCATCTTTCCTTTGCAAATTATTATTTTTTAAATAAGATATTAAAATTAGATGATAAAAACTGACGAGAGACGAAGGTTGTTTTCGGATTTTAGTAATTTCAACATGAATTTCTCAGACATATTCAGTAAGCGTGGCAACGTGGTAAATTTGACATTGTCTTTTCAATGCTTGAAACACATTTTTAAAACTCATTTACTTGACTGAATCTGTCCTTTCATGGCCAAAGTTAACAAATAGTACACACATTTTATATCAATCAATTACAATAAAATTATGAAGCAATGCCATATCCACCATGTCTATGAGATGTTTAGAAGTATTTCTAAACATATGCCAGCAATATAGTGAGACTGTTAATATTCAAACGCCGTGGGGATTCCCAGTAGTTATGCTTGTCGTAAGAGGCGACTCAATGAATTGGTAGGTCAGACTCGGTAATTTGGTTGACTAGTGCCATCTACCTTGACCGCGTGGATCGTTGCTTACAATATCAATTACTGGTTTGCCTGGTGATGTCTCTATTATGTTTGAGCAGCCGTCATATAGTCATCTTCCCGAGGCAAGAGAGTTAACTGGCTTTAAAAGTCCAGTTTCTACCCTTGCCGAACTAGGCTGGAATTCCTGGGCTCGATCGTAGCGCCACCAGTGGCTATTGCGAGTTATGTCCTTTCTATGCCTCTCCTATTGACCAATCACATTCAACCTCTCGTATCACTTGCATTTGCTTCAAACAAAACGGTGGCGCCCAGTCAAGACGATCTGATTGATAATCAAGATCTCTATTGTGATAAAACGAGTCTTACATCGCGAAGTGCATCAAATCACGTGAGCACCTTGATTAAAAGCATGAAAAGATTAAGAAAATATCTGTTGACAACGAGTTAGCGGTGAACATGCTTTGCAAATCCTGTAGTCGACCGAAATCTGCATGACACTTTACGAACCGGATTTCGATTTCAGTGAGCGATTTTCGACTATGCATAGACTCGTTAGTCCAGCCAAAATATAACTCCATAATACCAGCCTAGTTCGGCAAGGGTGGAAACTGGACTTTTATAGTCGGTTGTAAGACTTGTTTTATCACAATATAGATCTTGATTATCAATCAGATCGTCTTGACTGGGCGCCATCGTTTTGTTTGAAGCAAATGCAAGTGATACGAGAGGTTGAATCTGATTGGTCAATAGGAGAGGCATAGAAAGGACATAACTCGCAATAGCCACTGGTGGCGCTACGATCGAGCCCAGGAATTCCAGCCTAGTTCGGCAAGGGTGGAAACTGGACTTTTAAAGTCAGTTAACTCTCTTGCCTCGGGAAGATGACTATATGACGGCTGCTCATACATAATAGAGACATCACCAGGCAAACCAGTAATTGATATTGTAAGCAACAAAGCGTTTGGCAATGCAGAATAATTTGTACATATGTTCAGCGAAATAATTAAAGATTGTTCGTTTCAAGATTGGCATGCATCTCTAGGCAGCAAGACCCTCTCATTCCATAAACTGCATAAATCTTATATCGTTTGTGAAAAATATTTATCAAATATTAAGCATTGTGAATATAGAAGGCTAATAACCAAATTTAGAAGTGGAGAGAATACTCTTGGTGTTCAACTTATTTATGGATTTTGTTTAAACACAGTTGTAGTTGCCTTTCAATGGTATGCATGTTTTCACCATGACAAGAAACATTAAAATCATCCACAAATAATTATCCATCAAATTGATCGTTTAAAACCTTCGACAAACTGTTTATCTTTATGCTAAACAGAGTTACAGACAAGATACTGCCTTGTGGGACACCCTGATCCTGATTGTAATGGTCAGACAGGGTTGAACCCACACAAACTTGAAATTGTCTATTTTTTAAAAACTGAGATATAAATCGAGGCCCCAAAATCATGTAGATCTTTTAGAATTCCATACTTTCACGTGGTATCATATACCTTTTCGAGATCGAAAAATATTGATACCGCGTGTTGTTTATTTATTATGGATTTTTTTATAAAAGATTCTAAACGTACTAAAGGATCGATGGTACTACGATTTTTGCGGAAACCACATTGAATGTTAATAATGAGTTTGTTGGTTTCCAAGTACCAAACTAAACGATTATTTATCATACGTTCCATAGTCTTACAAATGCAGCCAGTAAGGGATATTGGCCGATAATTAGTGGGATCGGTATGATCTCGACCAGGCTTGGGTATAGGAATGACAGTAGCATTTCGCCATGATGATGGAAAATTACCAGAAGTCCAAATATTGTCAGTGATATTGAGCATTGTTTCTAAACACGATTCAGATAAATGTTTAAGGAGCTGATAATGAATATCATCAGGCCCCGAAGCAGTATCATGAGCTTGCCCAAGGGCGGTTTGGACCTAATGAATGGAAAATACTTCATTATAATCCTCACCGTTATCTGAGTGAAAATTAAGTTTCTACTGTCGTTTATTTTGTTTAAATGTGCGACGAGCCTTGGCGTTCGAAATTTTAAATTGATTTAAGTTATGGACAGTTGGATGGCAACGAAAATATTTTGCTGCCTTCTTCCTAGCCTTTCTACCTTGTTTGCAGTCCATGTGCGTTAACGGGATTCCATATGCATTGTTTAGCATCGTGCTGACAACAACCACTCAGAAAAACAACAAAATCACGCAATTATTCAACATTACGAAATGCCACGCCTGTCCGAAAATGAGCGTCTGCGAGCCATTGGTATGCTTGAAGCAGGTTCGAGTCAACGTGATGTTGCAAGACAATTTAACGTCCACAGAAACACCATTTGGTGTTTATGGCAACGTTGGCAACAGACGAATGCAGTTAGAGACCATCCTCGGAGTGGCGGGCCACACGTAACCAATAATCGACAAGACAACTGGATTCGAACAACACACATACGAAATCGATTCCAGCCAGCAACAGTGACTGCAAGAAGCATCCCTGGCCTTCGACGAATATCTTCACAAACCGTACGTCGTCGCCTCAGATGTGCAGGGATTGTCGCCAGAAGACCTGCCAGACGTCCCATTTTGACAGGAAACCCACCGTCAAGCACGTCTACAGTGGTGCAGACAGCGTCTACGCTGGACGGCCATGCAGTGGGGACAAGTTCTATTCAGTGACGAGTTTCGTTTTCACCTCAGCCACAGCCTCAGCCACAGCCACGTTACGTCAATCATTGTATCATGGAAGAAGATCGGTTCGGGGGCGGCAGGGTTATGGTATGGGGTGGGATTACAGCAAGACAGAGGACCCGTTGGATAGTGGTAGAGGGAAATCTCAATGGACAACGCTACCACGACGAGATCATCAGTCCTGTTGTTCTACCGTTTTTGCGTCGTCATGGGCCAGGCATTACCTTTCAACATGACACCGCCCGGCCTCATATTGCTCAAATTGTTCAGGATTCTCTTCAACAAAACAACGTGAATGTCATCCCATGGCCGGCTCGCTCCCCTGATCTCTTACCAATCGAGCACATGTGGGATGAGATGGATCGTCGCCTTCGACGTCAACCACGTGTTCCACAGACACTCCAGGAACTTCGAAACATGCTCCAGCAGATATGGACAGATATCCCACAGGACTTTGTGCGACGCCCTGTCCACTCCATGAGACGAAGATGTGTTGCTTGTATCGCAACCAGAGGTGGACACACATGCTATTGATTTGTAAATTGACATTTTGGCATGTTCATGTTTTTTTTTTTATGAAATCACGCATTTTCTGAAGTCAGTATGGCAAATTAAACCATTTGAACACTTACAGGAGTCTTTTATCTGTTGCAAACCGAAATTGTTTCAGATTTGGTAAAAAACATAACTTTGCATTAAATCTTATTTAATGTCACAGGAACTTTTGTTGTTCAGTATACATATTCCCTGATTAAACAACAAGTTTGTTTTGACATTTTCCCTGAACCTAAACATGTTAAACTACCGCATGGTACGAGGGGCGTTCAATAAGTTTTGCAACTTCAATATAAGACCAACTCGCAGAATATCTTTTGCACTTTTATTTACAATATAATCTCCATTCACCTCAATACACTTATTCCATTTGTCCCTCTAGCTTTTAATACCACTTTTATAGAAATCCACAGATTGGTCCCCTAACCACGCCTCTGTGGCAGCCTTTATGTTCTCGTCATCCTGGAAGCGTCCTCCACGTAGGGCAGATTTCATTTGCCGGAACAGGAAAGAGTCACTGGGGGCTAAGTTTGGGCTGTAGGGTGGATGATTTAACTATACAGCCCAGACTTAGCCCCCAGTGCAAAAGATATTCTGCGACTTGGTTTTATATTGAAGTTGCAAAACTTATTGAACGCCCCTCGTATCTCAGTAGGTTAGCACTCTAAAACCGGCATCAGTGATCATGGCCATAACGGATACGCGACATCGTCCGCAGGTGTGGTATCAACTGAGGCCCACACACCTGGTAGGTTTACATGTTGTTTGTGTATCGTTTCTATGTATCGTTAATATGAAATGTATTAACTGTGCATATTGTATATCTAGTGTAAGCATTTGGTTATATATCGCGGCAGAACTACTTTTGACATATACATGTACATGAATGTGTATTGACTTGATCATAATAAGTATGTGTTTAAAGTATTAAACACTGACCACCATGGCCAGTGCATTTACAATACAAAACTACCTTCTGTGTTAGTATGTTTATGAAGTGATGTGTATAGATGTGTTTGTAATATATTGTTTTACATCTGTTATATTGTCTGATTGTTTCAGGGTTACTTTCATGCCATCTGCAATAAACATATTGGCGATTGACGAACACAGTAGTTGGTTGGTTGGTTTGTTGTTTAACGCCGCACTCAGCAATATTACAGCTATATGACGGCGGTCTATAAATACTTGAGTCTGGACCAGACAATCCAGTGATTGATATCATGAGCATCGATCCACGCAATTGGGATCGATGACATGCATCAACCAAGACAGCGAGCCTGACCACCCGATCCCGTTATTCGCCTCTTATGACAAGCATAGTCGCCTTTTACGGCAAGCATGGATTGCTGAAGACCTATTTTACCCCAGATCTTCACGGGTCGACGAACACAGTAGCATCTGTTATGTGTTATTACTGAAGTCTCAGCTCGACTGATTTGCTGAATTCCAAAAAGTTCTTGAATCTGGAGAGATCATGTATGCACTATATCCAAACGTGTATAAAGTGGTACGTTAGTCAGATGTTTGGCCGTTCAGGAGATAGTGATGATGGTGCTGCTTACATCTTTGCATGCCACCTTTCCAGTTGCATACTATGTTTACAGATAATAATTATTCATTATTGTATGTTCGATCTAAAAAGAGTCGAAACTACAAAACAAATATTTAAAAAATATTTGACAGAGTTGTAAAAAGATCATTGATCGGCTGGTGATTTTATTGTTAGAACAACCTGTAAAGGGAATTTCTCCAAGTCCCGCCACACATCTCACTTGTGTTTCCCCTGCAAGGTTGATTGCAGTCACTTTCCGGTTTCTTTGGATATCTGACTATGTTGATGGAATCTCCACAGAAGCAATGTGTGTAATACTGAAACAGAGAAAATAATCACTTTACATTACACACTACAAGAGAACTCTACTTGGCCAAGGGCTAAAACTAGAATAGTTCCCAGAATACATCAAAGTCTCAACGGAAGCTGTAGCTGAAGAACTGAAACAGAAAAAAAACTATGACTGTGCATCTCATAACCAAAGAACATTTTAAAATATGAAAATCTCCCCTTCACAAGGCTCATGAAATATCAAATTCAATGTCAGCAGTTAGCAAGATGCATTTTTACGTTTAAATTTTATGGCATTTGGATATGCTTAATTACAAAGCTTACCTGCAACGCTGCATACTTGTGATGACCCTTCCTGCAATTATTAAAACACCACCCATGGGTCATGTCGCTCCGATCAACCCAAATAGCAGCGATCATCCTCTTGGCGTCATCCAAGTAACATCCCATGTATTCTAAAACATCATCAGTAAAATACACTTACTCGTTTATACAAGGTGATTTTAGTGATTTATGCAACTGTATTTGTATTATTTGTTGAGTTGTTAGTTGATGTTTTATACATTTAATGAAAGAACAAGAGATATGTTTAGTTCTTATATATGTTTATGTATGGGGGGCCATAGGCTCATGTACATTTCAGTTATATATACATGTAGTAACACAATTGGGGCAATTTACATTGAAAAGAATACTTAGTGTATAATATTAGGTCTTTGTACGTAATAATAAAGCTTCCTTCACATTCTTAGCTACATTTCTGAGTATACAGCCATTTTGACTATTTGAGAGATTGCTAAAGTTATTAAACATTGATTGTTATAAAGTGTTACAGGAATATACTGTTGTCTTAATGATGCGTAAAACGGGCAGACAAAACAAAATCGACTTTGTTCTCAATACAACCATTGTAACATAGCCGACAAAAGCATTGTGAATAAACAATATCCTCTCTTCTGCCCAGATTACTCCATATAGGTAATCTCAACAGGCACAGTATACGTCTATGGTCTCTGAAAGCTGTAACATAATATTCCATATCCAATAACATCTTAAGGTGTGAATAAAACCTTAAATTACAGGACTCTGAACAGCTGCAAGAAACAATTAACATCACCAATATTCAGCCCGTGCCACACCAAATCAATGATTGTCGACTAAATATTTAACATGAGTTGCCCAAGTAATTCTACCACATTCATCCAGCTTCTTCATTTATAAATTACACTGTCGGGGATATCCTTCATCATTCATTCTAATAGCCAGTATTTAACACACTTCATATAATATTCCACAGGCAAACCATATCTTCCACACTCAGGCAATATTGCTGTGCTTTATACATATTTACCAACTCCTAAAACAAATTTACAAAAATGAAAAGTTTTGACATTTTGACCAGCTTTGCAACCCCAGATCTCCGCACCATAAAGAAGAATGGGCTTTGTCATAATATCAAATAATATGAATAAAATGTTAACTGGTATACTTACAAAGTGAAACTGCATTTTTTTAATGGCAAACAGAGCCTTATTGGCTTAAATCCTGAGGGTATCAGTGTATTTAGTTCAAGACAATCTATTTGAAAACAGAACACCCAGATAACTAAGAGTGCTACCTCTTCTGAAAATCAATAGTTCGGTTTTAGACATGTTAATTTCAAGTCCCCCACATTTTACCAAAAATTGGACAAAATGTCAATTTTTCTCTGCAGACCTATAACTGTGTCATCGAATATACACAAATCATCTGCATATTGTAAAAGTAATATGTCCATGAACTCCCTTCCAATAAAAATCCCTCGCAAATCACTACTTTCTATCATAAACTGTAATTCAAGGATAAACGGACTCAACACACACCCCTGTCGAACGCCGCTCGGTGATTCGAAATAATCTGAAAGAGAGTCATTTGATGTCCTGACAGCACACTGAATCTTAGAGTATAGATCCTTCAAAACCACCAATAAACGACCGTGTAATCCATTTTTTCATTATTGAATACCAATAGAGTTTTCGGTTAATAAAATCGAATGCTTTTCGGAAATCAACAAACAAACAATAAAATCTTCCCCGACGTTTAGAGAGATATTTTTGTCCTAAACACTTTAATGTTACTCTATTATCAATTGTACTTACTGTATCTGCTTCGAAATCCGACCTGAGCTTCAGGAATTGTGTCATAAGCTTCCGCAAAAGTCTTGAGTCTTTCATTTAAAGCTGTAGTCATCAAGTTTCAAAATACATCCATCAGCGTTATTCCTCTATAATTATTGACATCATTTATATTATCTTTCTTATGCAGAGGAACTACTATACACTTTGCCTAGTCGTAAGGGAATACGCCGCTATGCATAATCCTATTAAAAACTATCCGGTCCTACTAATTTACCCAGTTTCAAGTTATGTATAGCTGATGATACTTCTTCTTCAGTTATATCAGCATTTAGGAGATTATTTATAACATCATCATTACAGTAATTGCACTCATTAATATCATGGCTGTTCATAAAAATTCTGTCTCATCCAGATTGTCCCCAACCACAGGTATATCAGTTAAATTAAACACATGCTGGAAATATTCGGTCCAGAGATTTGTTTATGCAAGATTGGTCAGATTGTATATCTAATTCACCAAGACTAGATATATATTGCATCCACAAATCCTTACTACACCTGAAAAATATCTATCATTGATTAGAACTGTAAATTTAATAAGAGCTTTAACAAAAGTTAGATGCTGTTTAAATGATTTTAAAATACATAAATATGTCTAGTGACTATGAATTTGCTGACAGTCTATGCAATTTCTGTAAAGAAGACTTAGATGATGAATACCGTGCACTGTTTATATGCCCAGCTTCTACTAACTTAAGGTTAAGGTATTTGCCCTCGTATTGTTATGAATATCCTACACTGTACAAGTGTGTATCGTTACTCATAACAAATGATGGCAGCATTTAATTTCAGCGAGCTCTTTATCTTGAAAAAATGTTTAAACTTAGAAGTTCCTAAGCCAATATAAATTCAAGCGCTCTGTCACAATGTACCAAATATTATTCGCCATCTGTACTACTGGCCTAATGGCCAGACTATACCAAATAAATTCTGTTATTGTTTTGTCAGTATCGTCTTTCCTCCTCTACTTTAACATTTTCATTACATTTAATTTTTGTCATAATGTAATCAATATATATACTATATTTGCAAAAAAAATTTTTTTATTAAATGTGTTTCCTTATTTCTTTTGCTATCAATATGTGTCGTGTTGACTATACGAACATAAAGTCTTTAAGCCGTATACAGTAAACTACATGTACGGTTGTACAGAACTCGAAGGGACCATTAAGTTTAGTTCGTAATAAGCATACATGTATATATAGCATTTATACAACAAATGGTCGGGACTAAAAAATATATTCGGTCAGTTCGTTATAAGCGTGTTCGTTATAAACGTAGTTTACTGTATATACTGTTTCTAATACATTGCTCTCATGTTGTTGCAAGAACATATTTGGGTAAATCAGTCCATGTATGCTACTCCTCAATGATAATCATATACCATATCTGGAACGAGTGGAACGACACGTATTGTCATGTTTCTTTGAGAAATGTTTCTCTGGTTATAACCAAGAACAGTAGAAACATGCACATGATATTGAAACATGTATTCATTTGTAATAAATATATAAACATCTTCTGTAGCTTATATGCTGTACAAACCTTTGTTCAAATGTATGTCAATGAACATCATTCAAGTCATCCACCACTTCACAACTTATCAAGAAGAATGCGTTTATGTTGAATATGTAATTAGGGGATAAACACGGCCCCTTAGGAAAGGGTTAGTTTCCTATTTCCGACATCTATATTAACGCTTCAGTAAACAAGGGATGGTTGTTGTAACAAAATGATAAATTTGTTACATTATTTTTTAAATAACTAATTACCTATTTAATCATGAATAATCTAATAACCTCCTATTAATATGTATTTGATATACATATATAAATATATATTTCATATTCATATATGTGATATTGTGTTGCGGACAATTTAGTCTACGTCTATTTGCAATATTTACAAATTTGATTGTGACAGACCCAGATAGCTCATACTTCAATAAAGACAACAATAATATAAAGACATTTCACACTTTCGATTTTAAATATCTATGTTCAACTGAAATATTAGAATAAATAAAGTGAACATGCAACTAAAGAGATGGCTGAATTTGCTCAGGTCATTTATATTGTCCATTGTGTTCATGGCCCATGTCAAAAGTAAACACTTAAGTTTGGTTTGTTTACCAAATGATAGCTTTTATTAACTAACTATAAATCTGTCTTCGTTGGACATTGCTCTTGGGTATAAATTTGATGTATACCAGCTAGTACTGATATATATACAGTAAACTACGGTTGTACCGAACACATTGCTCTCATGTTGTTGCAAGAACATATTTGGGTAAATCAGTCCATGTATATATATATATATCTATCTATATCTATATCTCTCTCTCTCTCTCTCTCTCTATATATATATATATATATATATATATCATCATCACACATATGTATATGTATCATCAAATGTGTTTACATCTATATATTAGTATTATATCTACTTGTATTCCACTTTATAATGTCACAGTATATCGAATTTTAAGAAAACTGGTCAGTTCAAGTGAAGCACTTTTACTGTAATTTCTTAACAATATATCTATCACACGCGTTCGGTCCGACATGGCCCAACCTGTCAAAATCCCCTTAAACCTCACAGATGTATCTTCAAATGTGTTTACACCTATAGCCTAGTATCATATCTACCTATATACCACTTTATAGTGTCTCAGATAGCGGTATTTAAAGAACATAAGGTGTTCAAAGTGAAGCCCTTTTCCCTCTACATTCTCAACATAGTCTCTATCAGAAGTGATTTGGATCCGACTTGGCCTGGGCTGTCAAAATCAACGCAGATGTATCATCAAATGTGTTTACATCTATAGATTATAGTCACTTCTGATAATACTTCCGGGTGACTCAAAGACTCGGCTCCACTTCGATATGCGATATGTGCAAATGCGGTGTCAGAGAAACGTTTTGCAAGAGGAACCCTGCGTTTCTGCGTTTGAAAAAGAAAGAGCCACGTGGTTGAATGTTATATGTATACATTGTAACGAAGCAACTGATAGTATTACTAAAACAAGAAACTAATACTGGTATGGTTAGCCAAAACCTCGCGTGCAAGGAATGATATAAGGACTTACTTGGGAATCCAGTACCAGGACTGTAAACCTTTATGTAACCAAGAAAGCTGCTGCCGCCAAGGTTCGCAGTGACGTGCACTGCACTGACAATCAGGCAAACTACAGCAGTTGAAACCAAGACGTTCATTGTCACTGTGATTCGAGACCCAGAGTGTACTTGCAACTGACGCTGATTCAGTATCGATGGCAACTTATATAGATACCTCCAAATAACGGCCTTCTGATTGGTCCACGTGAGGTTTTACCACTGAAAGTAGTCGCCTATTCTATATGGTGAAGTGACATTCCCATCGATTTGTAAACAGGTGGAATTTCAAATGATATCAATAAAAAACAACGTAATATTTTATGTGCTGTGCCGATTATTGATTTGAAAAGTAGGAGATAAATAATATACTCAACAACAAAAGTTCCTGTGACACCAATATTTTTGTGTATTTTTCAAACAAGTAAAGTTTGGTTTTCAATATTGTAGTACATGTATGGAATCAAGTCACAAAAACGCAACTGCTACAGAAAAGCATGCATTCCATGCAAAAGTTGACTTTTATGCAAACCCCATGCATTTCACTACCCAAGAATGGGTATAAAAACATGTGCGTTAACTGGATTCCATATGCATTGTTTAACATCGTGCTGACAACAACCACTCAGAAAAACAACAAAATTACGCAATTATTCAACATTACGAAATGCCACGCCTGTCCGAAAATGAGCGTCTGCGAGCCATTGGTATGCTTGAAGCAGGTTCGAGTCAACGTGATGTTGCAAGACAATTTAACGTCCACAGAAACACCATTTGGTGTTTATGGCAACGTTGGCAACAGACGAATGCAGTTAGAGACCATCCTCGGAGTGGCGGGCCACACGTAACCAATAATCGACAAGACAACTGGATTCGAACAACACATCTACGAAATCGATTCCAGCCAGCAACAGTGCCTGCAAGAAGCATCCCTGGCCTTCGACGAATATCTTCACAAACCGTACGTCGTCGCCTCAGATGTGCAGGGATTGTCGCCAGAAGACCCGCCAGACGTCCCATTTTGACAGGGAACCCCCGTCAAGCACGTCTACAGTGGTGCAGACAGCGTCTACGCTGGACGGCCATGCAGTGGGGACAAGTTCGAATTCTATTCAGTGACGAGTCTCGTTTTCACCTCAGCCACAGCGATGGACGGATTCGAGTGTACCGACGTCGAGATGAACGTTACGTCAATCATTGTGTCATGGAAGAAGATCGGTTCGGGGCGGCAGCGTTATGGTATCGGGTGGGATTACAGCAAGACAGGGGACCCGTTGGATAGTGGTAGAGGGAAATTTCAATGGACAGCGCTACCGCGACGAGATCATCAGTCCTGTTGTTCTACCGTTTTTGCGTCGTCATGGGCCAGGCATTACCTTTCAACATGACAACGCCCGGCCTCATATTGTTCAAATTGTTCAGGATTCTCTTCAACAAAACAACGTGAATGTCATCCCCTGGCCGGCTCGCTCCCCTGATCTCTCACTCATCGAGCACATGTGGGATGAGATGGATCGGCGCCTTCGACGTCAACCACGTGTTCCACAGACACTCCAGGAACTTCGAAACATGCTCCAGCATATATGGACAGATATCCCACAGGACTTTGTGCGACGCCCGGTCCACTCCATGAGACGAAGATGTGTTGCTTGCATCGCAATAAGAGGTGGACACACACGCTATTGATTTGTAAATTGACATTTTGGCATGTTCATGTTTTTTTTTATGAATCCGATTCCAGGTTCTACGAAATCGAGCTGAAATGGCAAATCAAATTGCTCAACCGGCTGCCGCCAGTGAGTGAGTGAGTTTGGTTTAGCAATATTCCAGCAATATCCCGGCAATATCCCGGCGGGGAACACCAGAAATGGGCTTCACACATTTTGCCCATGTGGGGAATCGAACCCGGGTCTTCAGCGTGACGGGCGAACGCTTTAACCACTTGGCTACCCCACCGCCCAGTTACGGGCCAGACGATTAGAAGTCGTTTACATGCAGCTAATCTCTACGTTTTGTGCTACTCCTTACACATCGTCATATTGCCAACAGATGTTAATGGTGCACACAGCATCGAAACTGGCGTAATCGTCGCTGGTCACGTGTCATGTTTTCAGACGAGTCCCGATTCAGTTTTCACTTCCTTGATAGGCTTGTCTGGCGATGTCGGAATAAAAGTCAAGCCAATGTGAACCCGAGATCTTATGACAGACTTGGTTGGGGATCGATTATGGTGTGGGGTGGCATTACAGGCCGCCGTGATACAGCTGGTTTGTTGCTGACGTTGCAGTTAAACGACATTAACCCGTGGTCAAAGAGAAAAAAAACCCACTAGGAACCTGTCACTATACAATGGAGAAAGAAACTATCATACCTATAAGAATCCCCCATGGCGTCATTTCGTGAAGCCATAAGTCATGGCAATGAGATGTGATTATTTAAAATGTTTTTAAGATTGAACCCTTACGGAGTTGAGAGGTGAATAGATGAAAAAATACAGCTTAAATACTGCCCTCCTTCGAATACCCTCCTGATAAAAAATGCAATGATGTAAGTCCTCCAACCAACGACCTGCCATCGTCAATGGGTAAGGTCTGTTTCTGGTATTCCAAAGACGCCACGACATCCATGGTCACAACACAGACGAAGGCCCTATGGTACCACTGATTTGGAAGATTTGTTGCTTACATCCGTAGGGACTTAGCGAGTGAGTAATGTTGTCATTGACAAAAGACAAGAATACCTGGTATCATCACTATTTAGTACTGCTTATGCCTATCATAGAGACGGAATCGTACAATGGACTTTTTAGCAGAGATTTTATCTATAAAAGAAAGGGTTTTGTCATTTAATACCTACGAAAAGAAAAAAATTCGTTGCCGTGTTGTTGTGTCAGGACAGGACAACTAATATTCAGGCGGGATCGTCATCGAGGACCGACAGTAAGAGCTCAACAAAACTATAAGTGTAGGCTAACAACATCTAGAATTAAAACTGCCTATTGACTGTAAAAAGCCTGCGATCTGCTACAGTATGAACCATTCTGTGCATATTACCTAGGATAGATGCGTCATTGTAATATAGCATACTGCTGGTTATATTTCTGAACAATTGCTTATGTGAAGAGAACATCTGTTTGCTTACCGAGTGAGTGCATTTGACACTGCATGCTCTCCGACGGGGTGAGAAACTAACTGGAAGAGGTGACTGTTTCCCCTCGAAGGTGCCACTGGTGGGGAAGGATACGAGGTGCCACCTGGTGTCATCACTAAGTGGTAGTGATAGATAAACACATGGTTCTGATAAAGTTGGATTCGTACAACGGACTCTGCTTTTAGCAGAGATTTCTTGTGAAGATAGAAATGGTTTGGTCGTTTTTATTTGCATGCAAGCAGGATATCGTGCATCAAATATTTTAAATAAATGATAGCTAATAGATACATTCAACACTTCAAACGCCATCTGTGATTGAACAGTAAACCTTCCATTAGGCTCTACTTTCAATTTGCATACATCCAATTAAATTGGTTAAATCTCATACAGGGAAAATCAATAGTCAAGTAGTCAATGTTTTTCTATCAGACAGCATTTTAAATTTATCATGTAGACGAGTTCTTTGAATTTGCAACTGGAACTGCAATTACAATTGAACATATTAATATGTCTTATGAAGCCCTGCTTACAATTGCCAAGGAGGAAAATATTATAATATCACTTATAATGTGCCAAACTGTAATTCAACCCAAAAAATAGAACAATGAAACACAAAGGAAATTATGCCGGCTGAATATAAACGTAGATCTACGTACGGCATGTAGAAATGTCAGTCTCATCTGCAATGCAAAGAGAAACTCAATGTCATTACCTGTTCTGGTTTTTGGTTTTCGACTTACTGGTCACACGAGTGTCGCTGACTATAACATTACGCGATTTATATGCACATGACTTTCATTCTCGGAGCACATTTATATTTATATTGCAGGATTGTTTCCATGTTATTACATTTGAAATTAGAATGTAGTTTCAGTTTGAGTTATCAAATCATCATTGTTGTTTTATCGAACTCTAATATACAATTAACAAACAATATATCAATAAAGACAGGAATGTTAATATGTCAGGGACGGTATCCAGGGTATTTGAAGTTAAACCTTCACTACTTCGCACAAACCGGATCACAAAAAGACATATGGAAACCCTAATATATCCTTTCTACACTTAAAAAACAAGATGTATTCACGGTCGCATAGTTAAATTTACTTACGGGTGGTGCAGGTCTGTCGTTTAATTAACATAAAACATTTGATTTTTAAGTTTATATTTTTGTCATTCTTTTTCATTGAAATCATAAAACATTAATTAAGAAACATAACACAAATATTCAGAGTTATTACAAATGAAATATTGCATGTGACGGAATAATATACATAACATTAATCAATAATCATATGTATGACGTGTATGGATAGATTCACATCGTGCACAGTAGGCAAGTCTGTTGACTGTGTCTGCTCCATCAACAACAGCTGAATATTCGTTGATAAAATCATACTTATTTTGAACAAACCGTTTTCGTTTGCTTGTGTTTGCGATGGGTGCTACCTTTTCGCGAACACCTGGTATCATTACTATTTGATAGTGATTCATAAACACATGCTTATGATATAGTCGGAATTGTACAATCGACTCTGCTTTATGCAGAGATTTCTATTGGATTTGGAACGGGTTTTGTCGCTTTATTTACTAGGGCTGGTCAAAAGGTTCTTAGCCCTACTAACTTTCAACTATGGGCCACAAGAAAGTGAACTAGTAAATGAAATACATTGTTTGAGTAGTTCATTGCAAGTGCATTTGATCTGTTGAGACCAGTTGAACGTGATAGGGGTCCAAATGGACACAGACATGGAAAAGAACGAGTACCTAGCAGTCATATTTTTTTTACTTTAGAGAAAAGTACTCCCAAGCAAATTTATGACCGCATGTCACAAATGTATGGGAAGAAGTGCCATTGCGATTCCACTGTTAAACGTTAGGCAGCTATGTTTAATGCTGTGATAACAAGCCTTGATGATGACCCAAGGTCTGGACGTCCCTTAACTTCTATCAATGATGCTTGTTTGTTTGTTTGTTGTTTTTTACGCCGCAATATTGCAGCTATTCAATCAAGGAAAAAGCAAAACCTATACTGGTAGATATGAGGAAGATACAGGTCTAAGCCAAGAATCCATTGAAGCAATTAATCATAAACATTTACAGATGAACAAGATATCTGCTCTTTGGGTGCCAAAGTTTTTAAATTTTGACCTTAAGGACAAAAGGAATGACATTGCCAGAGAAATTATATAGCAAATTGAGGAGGAATTCGTCAAATTCAAAAAGAAAGTAGTAACTGGTGATGAAACATGTCCCCACTATGACCCCGAGTCAAAACGTCAATCCATGGAATGGCACCATTTCACTTCTCCGACTCTAAAGAAATTCAAGTCTTTAAGATCAGTGAAGGAAGTTATGGCCACTGTATTCTGGGATGCAAAGGGTGTGATCCTTGTTGATTACTTAGAAAGTCAAAAGACGATTACCGGTGCCTACTATGCTGATATTCTTCATCGACTGAGAGATTCTATCAAAGAAAAGAGGCGAGGAATGCTGACTGCTGGAGTTCTACCCCTTTCCTTCATGACAATGCCTCTTTCACACCTCTCGACTTGCAAAGGCCGCTGTGCGACAATGTGGGTTTGAAGAGCTTCCTCACCATTAGTACTCGCCATACCTCGCACCAAGTAATTTCCACCTGTTTCCTAAACTGAAAGAACACCTTCGTGGAAAGCGCTATGAACAAAACGATGACCCCAAAGTTGCCGTGAATGGGTTTTCAGGGTGGCTTCAGAAAACCTCTTACTGACTGGAATTGAGAGCTTCACTATCGGTATGAGATGCAAAGCAGGGAGATAATCTTGAAAAATAAAATTTAAAACACTTTCACAATTGTTGGTTTTGCTTGTAAGGCTTGGAACCTTTCGACCAGCCCTCGTGCATGTGACATCTGGTGAAGACACATAGTTGTATCGTCATCGCCATTTGCTGAGGTGATTACTGCATGTTTTGTCTATCCAGACATCTGATTCAACCTGGTTTCCGTGGCGTGAAGGTATAAAGAGTAAATCAATAGATCATACTGAGAGGAGTGGTCGTATTTTAAGCGGACGTCCTGCATGGTTATAAACATACGTGTATAATTGCATCCTACGCTTCAAGCTGTGCTCAACTGTAAATATTATTGCCAATGGCCAGTTTAAATGACTATCGAAGTTGATCTGTCCCCTTGGGGATTCCAGGCAAGAACACCCACCTACCAATTAACTTACTCAAGTCCCAAACTCACTCACTCAACAACATTCTTCTCGTGGCGCAAGTGTCTGGATGACCGTGCTCTGCGGCTGCCAGAACTTCGGTCCTGCCCTACATTGAAGTACGTGTTACATGTAGCATCTCCTTAGATATGTAACATTGTTCGAAATATGCCTCTTTTCACCCAGTTAAGTGGTACCCGCGAGGATGAGCTGGTAATGTGATTTCCCCTCTGATCTGGTGCAATTCGGAAATGGAGTTTGGCTGCTTATATCCCGCGTTTGGCTCATTGCCATTTAGTTCAGTGAAGACAAATAAAATGTTGTTCAGTATTTTGTAACATCCCAAATCATCAAAAAGCACAGTTCACAAGACTGATCTGTACAGCAGGTTTCATCCAGAAATATTCAACGGTTTTTGAGTTCTGCTCCAGAAACGATCACTACCCTCATTTTCAGTATAAGTCCAACTTCTTGTCATGAAAACATAAACAAAGTATTTAAAATTTTAAAATCCCAAATCATCACAAGGCACAGGTTCACCACTAGAAGTATCTGTATAGCAAGTTTCCATGTACAACTGGTTAGGAGTTCTTCTCCAGAAACAAAACGGACGGACGGATGGACATACTGATCGCTTTTTACCCCAATTTTGAAAAAAAAGTATGGTGTGAAGCTTCGACACCAGGTATCTTGCTCTTTTTACGTCCAGTCATGTTAATCAATATTGTCATCAATATTTCAAAGCGATTATAACGCCATAGTTTTTTTCTAGATTCCTGTAAATATGGACAAAACCTGACAAAAATGTGCCTACTACCTCGTACGTAGGTAGGTACGTAGAAGGTAATTTCTTGTTCATCAATTTGAATGCACGAGCATATTATATTACAGGTTCCGATCGATTGGCTGAATGCCAATGAGAAATGTCTGTATCATACAGTGTTAAATGGTTTTGGTATGTAAAATTAATTTGGTTTACACCAACATTCTTAGTACAAACATGTATATCTCTTGTGTCAAGGCACGAAACAACAACCAGTGCCATCTGGGAATGGTAACAAGATTACTGGGTAATCTGATCCTATGACACGGAACAAGCAGAATAAAATACCCAGATTCAAATACTTCTATTTATATGTGAAACAAATATTTTGCTACTTATCAGGCATCTTGACCACATACATGTTATCCTCAAGACATAACATCCGAGTGCAATGCACGCTGTCTTCAAGTTTGTCACAACTCTCCTATTTGTCATTTGTCCAAATGAGCTACTCAAAGAGACACAACATACGACAAATAAAAAAAGAGTACAATATTCTTACTTGCTTCCAATGATATTTAAACGACCACAGAGTTTCAAAGTATGTTTGACGTAAAGTGAAGCGCTGCCTACAATAGTTTCTATTCTACACCTATGACTATTTTAGACAATAACAAAGCTTGGTATTTCTCTCCTAATCCCGTTGGATACCGCACTACAGATAAACATTCATATGTGGAGAAGTCAGATAAAGAATAGAAAACCTGTTCTTGCATCAATGATGCACAACTTTATATTATTTTTAAATTATCGTAGGAGAAATAAAGACATGTAGTCATATTCAAACTTAATATTTAGTAATCACTTTCTTCCTGTCTTCAGTGTCATATTGACCAGTCAGCGGCTTACATCAAGATCAGATCTTACACGTATCTCATATACCCCATGTCGGTTTCAGACAAGAAGGGGTCAGGCGCAGCACTACACGCTTTTCTGAAGAGCCAATTAAAACCAGATCAGGTGGTCAGGCTTTGTGACTTTGCTGATTGCATGTTCGTGGATCGATGCTGGTGCTTTCGGTCACTGGTTTGCAAGTACAAGACTCGACTGTTTTCAGGCCCGTGGTGACGTGGTTATCAGTGACTTTGCTGATTGCATGTTCGAGGATCGATACTGGTGCTTTCGGTCACTGCTTTGCAAGTACAAGACTCGACTGTTTTCGGGCCCGTGGTGACGTGGTCATCAGTGACTTTGCTTTTTTGCATGTTCGTGGATCGATGCTGGTGCTTTTGTCACCGATTTCCCAGTACAAGACTCGACTGTTTTCAGGCCCGTGGTGACGTGGTTATCAGTGACTTTGCTGATTGCATGTTTGTGGATCGATGCTGGTGCTTTCGGTCACTGGTTTGCCAGTACAAGACTCGACTGTTTTCAGGCCCGTAATGGACTTAGATTCATAGACTCCGTACAGTTCCCTGCACAATTTAGCTAATGCGAACAATCCCGATGACGTTGTGATAACAAATCAATATACCGATCGGTGCCGTCATTTGTTGCTGAGAAAAGGTGTATATCCTTACGAATATATGGATGATTGGTCTAGATTCGTCGAAACTAAATTACCACCTCTTGAATCATTCTATAGTAACTTAACAGAATCTAAAATAACCGATGCCAATTATGAACACGCTCTGACGCTGTGGGATAAATTAGGTTGTAAGAATTTAGGCGATTATCACGATCTGTACTTAATACCGATGTACTGTTACTCGCCGATATATTCGAGATATTTAGAAAGACATGTTGAAAACAACACGGCTTGGACCCGGCATGGTACTATTCCAGTCCCGGACTATTGTGGGATGCATTGTTGAAGAAGACCGGCGTAGAACTAAAACTACTCACAGATTACGATATGCACTTGTTTATTGAGAAAGGATTAAGAGGTGGTATATCGATGGTAGTGAAAAGGTATTCTAAGGCTAATAATAAATTAGTGGAAGGATATGATCAGAGTAAACCCAACACACATATATTATATCTCGACGCTAACAATTTGTACGGATGGGCTATGAGTCAACCTTTACCCACGAGTGGTTTTGAGTGGGTCGATGATATCGAAGTGGATGATATCCCCTCAGATTCCAATAAAGGGTACATACTAGAAGTTGACTTGGAATATCCAAATTCATTACATAAAGATCATAAACTAAAGAAAATACACAGGGTTCTAAAGTTTGATCAAAGCCCTTGGATGGAGCCCTATATAAGGCTGAACACAGATTTAAGAAAGATGGATACCAGCGATTTTGAAAAGAATCTATATAAGCGCATGAATAACTCAGTATTTGGTAAAACTATGGAGAATCTAAGGAAGCGTGTTGATGTTAGATTAGTCAGATCTAATGAGGAAGAAAGACTCAGAAAACTTATAGCCAGTCCGGCTTTTAATAGAAGCAATATATTTGATAACGACTTAGCCGCGTTGCATATGCAGAAGAGTAATATAAAATTCAACAGACCGGTGTACGTCAGTATGAGTATTCTTGACTTGTCAAAACACTTAATGTATGACTTTTATTACAACGAACGTAAGAAGCAATATGGCATGTTATATACCGACACAGATTCTTTGTTGATGGAAATACAAACTGACGATGTGTATAAAGATATGGCAGAAAAAATAGATATGTACGACACGAGCGATTACCCAAATGAATAATCCACTGCACAACAATGTAAATAAAAAGGTGTTAGGTAAGATGAAGGATGAATGTGCTGGGACCCCAATTGCGGAGTATGTCGGATTAAGACCTAAGATATATTCTATAAAGAAGTCCGATAATGGAGAGATAAGAAAAGCTAAGGGTGTTAAGAGGTATGTGGTAAAAAAGCATATCAAACACGAACAGTATAAAGAAGCATTATTCAACGGTAGAACATTCAAACACGAGATGAACTCTTTAAGAAGTTACAATCATAGGATATATGGATTAAGAATGAACAAGACATCATTATCCCCCTTAGATACAAAGAGATGGATTGATAAGGATGGTGTAACTATCTATGCTTATAGTTATTTAGGGCGGTAATACTGTATCGTTGGGAACTATGAGCAACTCTTCTCGCACAAATGCCCTGCCCAGTCCATCTTTAAGATAATAAAGAATAGGCTCTCCTTCTTTCATAACCAACCGACTAATGTTATATGTCTTGAGGGACCAAATCGGATCAGTTGCGCGACGTAGGTCTCCTTCGAGTTCACCGGGCTGGTATAAATATCTTACGCTTACTCTATCCAGAAGTTTTTGTTCTTTGCCTCTTCTCAGTGATGAAGATTCTGAAGTCACGGATTTCATTTTAATCGCATCGGATGGTTTCTTCCCGATTTATCTCGTTACGTCATTATTCAGCGCTGATACAACAGCTGATAATCGTGTCACCTATTCAGTTGATCTCAATCGTTCCGATTTCATTTCGATCCCATACTGATAGCCAAACAAACGTTCCGATAATGTCCGGTTAAATCTTTCAACGATAGCTTGACTACGGTGGGCCTCTTTTTCACCACGCTGATTTAGACATCGTGCTTTGTTAACAGTCAAGTTACCGATCCCATAAACTCGCGACCAGGATCTACTTGAAATAGCTTAGGCCATTTTAGTGGTCCGCGTTTATATATGCAACTCAGTGCATTAGCTACTTCTGTTGAATCTTTCGAGGTTAATGGCTCAGCCTCTTTGTATCGACTAGCCACATCCATTATACGTTTTGCGTCTTACATTATCATGGGGAAGAAACAAGAGGTCAGCCTGATGAACTTCATTCGGTGTAAAAATATCAAACTTCTTCCTCGGTATATAACGCGGTGCTGGTAAATATATTTGCCACATCGCTTGTTTCTTAAACCAATCCTTGGCCACATCTTTAGATACCTTAGCCGCGGTGGCTAATTTTTGTATTGCTCCTATACCTTTCCAATATCCTCGTGGGCTATAGTAAATTGTATTCATTATTAATTAATATTGATGATTCTTTTAATACGAATCATGACGATCCTTGAATTACATCATCATTTTGACATAAAAAATTCCATCTGTAGTCGTGGTATAGGTATATGAATCTGGCTCTAGTGGAAGTGAGCCAGAACCCCCATCATCTATACTACTTTCCAGCAATGTGACATCGGTCTGTAAGCAATCGACGCTGGACTAGACAATCCAGTTATTGATATGAGCATCACGTTGCTGGGATGCAATGGCATGCATGAACCAAGTCAGCAGCCTATGACAAGCATGGTTGCTGAAGACCTATTCTTACAGAGATCTTCACAGTCGATATAACTGAAGTATAGTTTCAAAGCAGGGTTATGCCCAATCCCTTACATTGAGCACCCGTACATGTAATTTAATCGGAAGTGCTTGTAACTTACAAATTGTTCCTAAATTATACTGTATTGTTTTTCTCAAACCAGAAGTGCTTATAACTTAGTTATTGAGACGGCTGGAGGTGTGTTGGAAAGCTGCATTAAGACATCAAGTGATGAACAAATAGATTGGTGATGTCATTTGTCACATCAGTTGGTAACGTCAATTTTCTAGCTGGAAAATTTAGGCGCATTCAGGAAGGTGTGATTGATCTGTTTGTTTTTACATGTTATGCAAGCAGGTACCGAGTTCCGGTCGTGGTTGTCCTTTTCCCGTGTGCCAAACTTGCCACCACTGACATTCGTTCTTGGTAGACCTACAGAAATAACACTCCACCTCCTTATTTTCAGAGGATAATAGTTCAGTCTTTTATCTTAATCACACCAGTCACTCAGGGTTATGAGAGGTTCCCCGCAGTCTCCGCTTATCGTGAGTGACTGAATTGAATCAGGTGGCCTGTTCCATCCCGCTCATTTTACACATGCTTCATCCACTTTAACATTTCCATTTTACGTTGATTGATAAATATGAGACACGTGTTAAAATTCTTCAAGACGAGTATTATTTTTTAATCCCAGATGATCAAAGTATGTATTTCCATTAAAAATTGCCTTCATGTACAAAAAAGATCATATACTAAACTATTACAAGATTACCGAAATTTACGAGAGTTTAATATGTTCTCGGCCTCGTATAGAAGGAATGGCGTGGAATAATGAAATATTGTTTTGTCGACATTACATGAATGATGTTTTGTTTGTTGTTTAACGCCGCACTCTGCAATATCCAAGCTATATGACGGCGGTCTGTAAATAATCGAATCTGGACCAGACCAATCTCATTAAAATCAGATAATAATTCTCGCTACCGCTAAACAAAGATCTGAGGACATCCCATTACGGGTCATGTCAGACCGACCTTGCGCGAACTTTGACCGACCAATGGAATTACAAATCAGAAGGCACCTTTCGCGTGCTTTACGGCACTAATTTCAAATTGGCGACTACGCTTCGAAACATATTTTGACAAATTCTCGATTACAAATGTGAACCTAAACAAAAGAACATTCTGGAATAGCTAATAGATGGTCTAGATTGTAAGGATTCAGTCATTAAACCCGTAACTATCGTTCGGAATACCCCATGTTAAAATTTTCGAGGTTGTATGATTAGAAATCACATTCCGACTGTCACTTTCATGATCTGGTAAGCGACGCTCTGATTGGTCGGATGAAAGGTCGTTCTGACGTGACCCCTAATGGGATGTCTTCAGATCTTTGTTTAGCGATAGTGATGACTAAGGTCTGATTTGAATGAGATTGGAATCAGACAATCCAGTGATTGATATCACGAGCATCTAGCATCCGATGATATGCCTCAACCAAGTTAACGAGCCTGGCCACCCGACCCCCTTAGTCACCTCTTACGACAAGCATAGTCGCCTTGTAATGTTCTGACTTTCAGCTATTCGGAAAGTGCCTAAATAAAAAGTTCTGGTATAATATTACGTTTTCATATACTAAGGTAGTTTAAGGTCATATTTCATTTAGAAACTGATTTTTTACATGTCTTTTCTGGCGACATTTCCGGATAGATATAAGGGTGACCTTGGATCATGACGTAAGTAACCATGAATCTCTCCACTCCAATTCTGTACAAATATACTGAAGCACAAAAGTTCCTGTGACATTGAATAAGATTTAATGCAAACTTTTGTTTTTTACCAAATCTGAAACAATTTCGGTTTGCAACGGATAAAAGACTCGTGTAAGTTTTCAAATGGTTTAATTTGCCATACAGACTTCAGAAAATGCTTGATTTCATAAAAACCATGAACATGCCAAAATGTCAATTTACAAATCAAAGCGTGTGTGTCCACTAGGCCTGGGACGAGTTCCAAATTTACTACCCGGGTACCCGATCCCCTATGACCTGACCCTACCCGGGTACCCACTGCAAGTCTCAAGAGTAGGGAACAAAATGTTTGATTGGTAATTGTTTAAGCGCAGCCCTGGCTAAAACAATTTAGATACATGTATCAAACAATCAGATCATGCGTTCACTGAAGTTGACTGAAGCTTTATCTTTACTCAAGCATTTACAAGTCGAAAGGAATGTGTGCATCGTCAGAAAGAAATGCGAACATCAGCTACTTGTAGTGTAACCACTGAGCTAAAGTCATTAAACAATATATCACGTGACTAACCACGGGTCCGGGTAGTCCTGTGGGTACCCGGGTCCTACTCAGGACCCACCCGACCCGAGTAACCGAGTTACCCGTCCCAGCCCTAGTGTCCACCTCTGGTTGCGATGCAAGCAACACATCTTCGTCTCATGGAATGTTCCAGGCAAAGTCCTGTGGGATATCTGTCCATATCTGCTGGAGCATGTTTCGAAGTTCCTGGAGTATGTGTGGAACACGTGGTTGACGTCGAAGGCGCCGATCCATCTCATCCCACATGCGCTCGATTGGTGAGAGATCAGGGGAGCGAGCCGGCCAGGGGATGACATTCACGTTGTTTTGTTGAAGAGAATCCTGAACAAGTCGAGCAATATTTAGCCGGGCGTTGTCATGTTGAAAGGTAATGCCTGGGCCATGACGAAGCAAAAACGGTAGACAGAGCCGATGATCTCGTCGCGGTAACGCTGTCTATTGAGATTTCCCTCTACCACTATCAAACGGGTCCTCTGTCTTGCTGTAATCCCACCCCATACCATAACGCTGCCGCCCCAGAACCGATCTTGACACAATGATTGACGTAACGTTCACCTCGACGTCGGTACTCTCGAATCCGTCCATCGCTGTGGCTGAGGTGAAAACGAGACTCGTCAGTGAATAGAACTTGTCCCCACTGCATGGCCGTCCAGCGTAGACGCTGTCTGCACCACTGTGGACGTGCTTGACGGTGGTTTCCTGTCAAAATGGGACGTCTGGCGACAATCCCTGCACATCTGGAGCGACGACGTACGGTTTTTGAAGATATTCGTCGAAGTTCAGGGATGCTGTTTGCAGTCACTGTTGCTGGCTGGAATCGATTTCGTAGGTAGGTTGTTCGAATCCAGTTGTCTTGTCGATTATTGGTTACGCTTGGCCTGCCACTCCGAGGATGGTCTCTGACTGCGTTCGTCTGTTGCCAAGGTTGCCATAAACACCAAATGGTGTTTCTGTGGACGTTAAATTGTCTTGCAACATCACGTTGACTCGATCCTGCTTCAAGCATACCAATGGCTCGCAGACGCTCATTTTCGGACAGGCGTGGCATTTCGTAATGTTGAATAATTGCGTAATTTTGTTGTTTTTCTGAGTGGTTGTTGTCAGCACGATGCTAAACAATGCATATGGAATCCCGTTAACGCATATGTTTTTATACCCATTCTTTGGTAGTGAAATGCATGGGGCTTGCATAAAAGTCAACTTTTGCATGGTATGCATGCTTTTCTGTAGCAGTTGCGTTTTTGTGACTTGGTTCCATACATATACTACAATATTGAAAACCCAACTTTACTTGTTTGTAAAATACACAAATATTGGTGTCACAGGAACTTTTGTTGTTGAGTATATTTCTGCAGTTTCTTCGCCTGCTCTTCGACTATGTGATTATGTGAACCTTCAATTTATCTAAATGATTAATCTTGATGTAATATATATATAATTTTGATGATTAATAATAATGTAATATGATTCAATATATATATATATATATATATATATATATATATATATATATATATATATTTGTGTGTGTGTGTGTGTTAACGTGTGTTAACGTGTGTAAACGTGTGTTAACGTATGTATATTATTCCGTATTGTGTCGTATTTAAAAACGTATCGTGTGAAGCTTCGACACCAGGTTTCATGGTCTTATCACGTCCAGTAGATCATAATCATGTTAATCTATATTTAATCCATCAGGTGGTCGTCTGAATGCTCCTAGACAGTAGTCCCTATATCATTCAGTGTTGAATGGTTGGATTATGTGAACATGAATTTTATTTTACGCCGATGTTACTATGCAAGCTATATCTCGGTGTGCTGTGAATAATTGAGGTTTTGCTAGGCAGACCACTGTTTCAAGGCGCGAACAACATCATACGCCATCTTGGATGACAACACGATCACTCGCTTAGTGAACAGCAAATTTACTTTCCTGCCTGGTAGACTGCACGGACATGCGGAAAATAAGTAACTGACACTTATTTACTTAGAATATTTCACTATTTGAACACTGTAAAAACTGTGTAGAAAATGTAAACACATTCAAGACACGTTTGGAAATGTGTTTCAGTACTAAACGGTATGCACATCTAAACACATGAAACGAGCTATCGCCTCATAACCTAAACACCATCTGAACACAACATCCCCCATAATCCAAACATGTTTAGAATTTAAACACCTTTAAACGTGTTTAAACGTCGGATTAACGGGACTTGACTGAATTTAGATGCCGATATTTCTATTTATGTGTTCAACTAATATTTTTCTACTTATACAATATTGCAACTGGTATAAACAGACCAATATCAGAGCGGACCTTAGATTCAAAACACTTACCAGTAGATCCTGGCACGTGTAAGGGACGCAACTCTTCACAGATATATGGTAAGACTTTGACAACTTGACCAGTCGCTCGAACACAGAGGCACATTTCACTCGACTACGCAAATGATATCCTCAAGACATTCAGTCCAAGTGGATCACTATCTTCCGTTACCGTCTGGGCCACCCAGCTCAGTTCCTCAAAGAGGGGACACGGGTGGCCCAGTCGTTTAAGGCGCCGCGATTCGCAGTGCAGAGTTGCGTCCCTTGGGCACGTCAGACACTTGTGGGCTTAAATCCCGGTTCGCCCCGATTATGTTTCTAGGTTTGTCAGCACCATACCCGTGCTCGTGGGTTTCACCGAAGTGGTAAACGTCTGAGACCTGCATCACTTCGGGCTTTCCTCACACATTAAGCTGTCTCTCAGTTAACTGACCGCAAAAGTCCAGCTTCCACCCTTGCCGGACAAGGCAGCAATAATTATTGAGTTATATCTTGGCTGGACTAACGAGTCTATGCATAGTCCAATCAAAATCGCTTTTCGAAATCGACATCCGGTTCGTAAACAACATGGATCTCAAGGTACAGAATTCGGTCGACTGCAGAATTTGCAAAGGATGTGTAGCGTCAACTGGGCGTCGACATGGCGTCGACAGATATTTTCTCACGTGATTTGATGCACTTCGCGAAGTAATACCCATTTTGATACAATATATACCTTGATTATCGATCAGACTCGGCGCCGCCATTTTGTTTGAAATAAATGATATGAGATGTGGAATCTGATTGGTTAATAGGAGGGACATAGAAGGGACATAACTAATAATAGCCACTGGTGGCGCTATGATCCACCCTGGAAATTCCAGCCTAGTTCGGCAAGGGTGGAAACTGGACTTTTAGAGTCAGTTAACTCCCTTACCTCGGGTAGCTGGAAGCTGGAGGGATATGACGTTCTATATCGAAACTTGTATAAATTGGAACTTTAGTCAGTTGTTTTTCCCCATTCAAGAAATAGTGATGATGGTGCCACCTTTCCAGATGCATACTAGGTTTATAGATATAAATTATTTACTATTGTTTGTTCGATTTAAAGAGACAAGACTCCAAATCAAATATTATGTATATTTGACATAGAATTGTAAAAAGCTCAATGTTTGATCGGCTGATGATTTTATTAGGTTTTTAGAACAACCTGTAAAGGGAATTTCTCAATCTCCCGCCACAGATCTCACTTGTGTTTCCCTTGCAAGGTCGATTGCAGTCACTTTCCGGTTTCTTTGGATATCTGATTATGTTGATGGAATCTCCACAGAAGCAATATATGTAACCCTGAAATAGAGGAAATTATCACTTTACTTTACATCAGAAGAGAACACCTTGAAATATGTAAATCTACTAGATCAAGGTCTAAAACTATTTAGTATCGGACACACCCAACCACTCCCCCCCCTCCAAAAAAAAATAAAAATAATAAATAAATAAATAAATAAAATAAAAAAAATAAAAATAAATAAATAAATAAATAAAAAAATTAAAAAATACATAAATAATATAAAATAAACAAAACACACACATACACACACACACACACACACACACACACACACACACACACACACACACACACACACACACACACACACACACACACACACACACACACACACACACACACATCCCACATAATGGTATAAATAAAGGCTTACCTGCAACCCAGCATACTTGTGACCACCTCTGGAGCACAGCTTGAAACACAACCCAGGGGTCATTGTGTACCCATGATGCCAATCAGCACCGAGCATCCTGTTTACGTCATCAAGGTAACATCCCATGTATTCTAAAACATCATGAGCAAAGTACACGTACCCGATTCTACGAGGGTATTTTAGTGATTTATGTCCTTTTATTTGTATTATTTGTTATGTTGTCATATACAGTTCATGTTTTGTTAGTACTCTCTTCCTATTTCCTCCAGCAAAATATCATTCCAATTACATGTATTTTCTTTAATAATGTAATAGGTTTATCTGCAAACTTTGCAAAATTTGTTTATTAAATGTGATTCCTTCTTTCTTTTGCTACCAAGGTGTGTCGAGTAGATGACACAAAATATAGACTTATTAACCGTGTATAAACTATTTCCAATACACTGCAATTATATTGTTGCAACAATATAATCGGGTAAAACTACTTGTCAATGATAATCATGTACCGTCTAATTCTAGAATAAACGCTCAACGATACATACATATCCTCATGTGTCTTATGGCCACAAACAGTTGAAACATGCAAATGATATTGAAATATGTATACATTTGTAACTAATACAAATTATTTTGTATAGCTTTTATGTTCAAATAAACCTTTGTTCAAATGAAAGTCAATGAACATCATTCAAGTAATCCAACACTTCACAATTTATCAAGAAGAATGCGTTTATGTGGAATCTGTAATTAGGGGATAAACATACTGTGTTTTCAATGCACATAATTATGTACAACTTGATACACCGATACCAACACGGCCCCTTTGGATCGGGTTAGTCCCGTTATTCCCGAAACCCGTTCTGTCAACACGGGGTTATAGTCTTATCCTTAAAAGGGCCTTATCCTTACACCGATTCCAACACGGCCCCTTTGGATTAGCAGCAGGACATGCACTTGTTATACATCATTGAACAGCTGACCCCTAAAGTCACGCGGGTACCCTTTCCGTTTGCTTCTATCTAAGGTTGAGCAATGAAAAGAGCAGGTGGCTTGAGATATAATCCTTGTAAGTGCCATTATGAAACAAGTTTCAACGTGACGCCTCAGTTAGAGGAATCATTACTTTACTGAGATGAGGTTTGCGGGTCTCATTCCAGAAGCTTATACGCCCGTATCCATAATCAAAGTCAAGATTTCATTTTCTCATTAGAAAGCTCCTTAAACGCCGTTATTGGACAGTAAACAATATTGAAATGGTTAGTTAGCGAATAGTGTCTGAAGATGATACACACGGTGTTTACCCTACGTCTGAGAGGCGTTTTGCAGGCGCGCTCCGTTTGTGACAAGCGTATGAATCCCTGCATATGAATTGGAACAGAACGAGCAGCAGTTTGCTTATGTCAGTTCTTCTATGGCAAAAATATATCCGAACACTTTGGTGTCAGCAGTTCTAATGAGTTAATCGGCATGAGTTAAGTCCAATGTTTTAGGTGTGTTGACGATCTGAATTCATGAAACACAGCCTGACGAGTACACTTTACTCGCATATATATGTCAGGCATTGAACTTCGTAGACCAACATCAAACTGGCAAGCCTAAAGGAAATCGAGGAATGCTTTCAAGGTTTTCGTCTACATCTCAGGTCATTATGATATGGCACAATACACAGGTCACAAGTCAGGTGGAGTATAGCAACGTTCTGCATTACTTAGATTGTCAGAAGGGCTGTATTCCTTGTAGCAAACCCGGGTACTCTCCCAATGTCAGTCAACAGATTGGAAGGTACCAAACCTAAGGCACCGAGAACAATGGGGAGTCGGACAACTTGGTACTTAGGATGCAAGCGTGACATTTTGAAAGCGAGGTCTGCATATTTGCCATGTTTTTCCTGAATTTTGCCAATCGCATTGTTGTCAAAAGGGACGGAAATTTCAGTGATATGAATGATTTCATTGGATTTATCAAAAAGGACAAGATTAGGTTTGTTGGCCTAGATATGTCTAAGGCTGTTTTACGGGCCTATTCCAAAGAAATTTGTATTGCTCATTTTCCATGACGCCCTCTTCATATTCTGGGTCGTACCAAGGATGGACCTTTGCGTCCAAACCACAAACATGGCAAAGACGGTAATAAAATGATCGAGCCACTCCATAATGTCGCTTAAGATACTGTGTTTGTGCCAAAGCTGGGCATCCACTGACAATGTGTTGGACTGACTCATTAAATTCATTACATGATCTACATTTTATATTTACATTTTGATGGAAAATCACACATTGACGGTTTCGAGTTGGAAGTGACTGGTCCTGAGCAGCAAACAGAAAACCTTCCGTTTCACTTTTTCATCCAAGCAACGGACTCTGCAGGGCTGCTTATCTTCTCAACACATTGCACATAAACTCGATGCAGTGGTCGTTCAGATAGCCTCTTCTTGAAAAGCTGAGTCTTGGCCGATTGGATATGGCACTTCGCTTGGTTGACACTCATTTTTTTCTGTTATCATTACTATTACTTTTTATTAGTAGTATGTAGTAGTAGTAGTAGTAGTAGTAGTAGTAGTAGTAGTAGTAGTAGTAGTAGTATGATGATGATGTACAGAGCCGGCTAGCCTACCTACTGATGCTGCAGTCAATTAAACATGGATATCTCACTCAGACTCCGGGCCATCATCCTTAGGCAAGAGGGTTAACTGACTATAAAAGTCCAGTTTCCAACCTTGCCAAACTAGGCTGGTATTATGGAGTTAAATTGTGGCTGGACTAACGAGTCTATGCATAGTCCAATCAAAATCGCACAACGAAATCGAAATCCGGTTCGTAAACTGCCGTGCAGATTTTGGTCGATTGCAAGATTTGCAAAGCATGTGCACCGCCAACTCGTTGTCAACAGATATTTTCGAAATCTTTTCACGTTTGTAATCAAGGTGCTCACGTGATTTGATGCACTTCGCGGTGTTAGACCCGTTTTTATCACAATATAGATCTTGATTATCGATCAGATCGTCTTGACTGGGCGCCTCCATTTTGTTTGAAGCAAATGCAAGTGATACGAGAGGTGGAATCTGATTGGTCCATAGAAGAGGCTTAGAAGGAACATAACTGGTAATAGCCACTGGTGGTGGTATGATTGAGTCCAGTAATTCCAGCCTAGTTCGGCAAGGGTGGAAACTGGACTTTTAAAGTCAATTAACTCTCTTGCCTCGGTAAGATGACTCCGGGCCGAACAGTCCTAGTTTTATACCCTAAATGCCGTGCGCCAGGCAGGAAAACAACAAGTACCTTGTCTTTTGATACGGTCTCCGGGCAAAAGCCCTTTCTATTAGACCACGGAGATGGCCTATTGGTTATGGAATCAGTGTCCGTCCGTGATTATATGACATGAACGCTGTGGCACTGGACATTACCATCCCTCTATCGTCAATGTGCGAAACGCGAGAGCGATGTGAAGCGTGAACATAGCGACAGCCAAGTCAGTTCTGATAATACTTCCGGGTGGCTCAAAGACTCAGCTTCACTTCGATATGCGATATGTGCAAATGCGGTGACTGAGCAAGAGGAACTCCGCGTTTCTGAGTTTGAATTTGAAAAAGAGATAGCCACGTGGTTGAATGTTGTATGTATACATTGTAATGAAGCAACTAATAGTATAACTAAACCAAGAAACTAATACTGGTATCGTTAGCCAAAAGCTCGCGTGCAAGGAATGATATAAGGACTTACTTGGGAATCCAGTACCAGGACTGTACACCTTTATGTAACCAAGTAAGCTGCTACCGCCAAGGTCCGCAGTGACGTGCACAATCAGGCAAACTACAGCAGTTGAAACCAAGACGTTCATTGTCACTGTGAGGCGAGACCCAGAGTGTACTTGCAACTGACGCTGATTCAGTATCGATGGCAACTTATATAGATACTTCCAAATAACGGCCTTCTGACTGGTCCACGTGATGTTTTACCACTGAGAGTAGTCGCCTATTCTATATGGTGAAGTGTCATTCCCATCGATTTTGTAAACATGTGGCATGTCAAATGATATCAATAATACAACGTAATATTGTATGTGCTTGCTGAATGGCCGATTATTGATTTGAAAAGTAGGAGATAAATAATATAAATGTTAATGCTAAGTATTAGAACAAAGATAAGTGTTGATGACAGACATCCAAGTTCAAGTTCATTTATTCTCAAAAAACACGTTTGGTGGTACAAGAGCATATACAGTATACAAAGACAAATGAAAAATATACAATGATGAAATACAGAATAAATAAATACAAGATATTATACAAGATGGCTGGAGTTAAGATTCTACTGTTCTTGTAAGAGATAATACCTTCGAGAGGTATTTTGACAGATTAATAATTTCTTTAGCGCCTTTTTTTGTTGTTTGGTATACTTGGATACTTGAGAGATGGTAAGTACATTTTTCTTGCTTCACAATGAGTTTAATAGTAAAATATGTAATGAAATTCATCAGCAATAGAAAAAGATTTACAAAGATTGCAAGTTCTCTCACATCGTGGTAGGTTCTCCAAGCGGCCAGTTTCTATCGGTAGATTATGATTAGATGTAATAAATCTTAGTAATGGAATATAGAATCGCTTTGGAAAAGATAGATATGCGTCAAATAATGGATACATTTTGAGATATTGATAATAAAGTCCTTTTGAGCTCGAGGCAACATCATTACTCCACTTTTGAAAAAAAAATTTGATCTTTGAGTATTTGTCCCACCTGTGTAAGAATAATTATATCTGTAAAAACGTAACACCAAAACACATCCGATAGTAGTTTGCACGTGTCTCACGCAGTAGCGCCACAGACTTGCATAGGGTATTATTTCAGATTTTGACAATTTCAAGGCAGGTCCATTCATCTCTGTCGACATTATACTGTCAATGGTATTGAATCTGCTCATCGTGCTATTGACGACATTCTGGAAACTCGTAGAACTCAGTGTGTAGTGGCCAGTATGTTCCTTGTTTCACAGTCTGTGATTTGCAGACTATGGAACAGGTACCAACAACCCCTAAATCTTGACGACCGACCCGATTCAGGGCGTCCCAGAACAACGACAAGAGTACAGGATCGATTTATCCGATTATCGATTTTATCGATTTTTCCACGCTCTACGAAATCGAGCTGAAACGGCGAATCAAATTGCTCAACAGGCTGCTGGAGTACGAGTTACGGGTCAGTGAGTGAGTGAGTTTGGTTTTACCACGCCTTTAGCAATATTCCAGCAATATCCCGGCGGGGAACACCAGAAATGGGCTTTACACATTTTGCCCATGTGGGGAATCGAACCCGGGTCTTCAGAGTGACGAGCGAACGCTTTCACCACTTGGCTACCCAACCGCCCAGTTACGGGTCAGACGATTAGAAGTCGTCTACATGCAGCTAGATTTCATATATAAAAGAAAGGGTTTTGTCATTTAATACCTACGAAAAGAAAAAAATTCGCTGCCGTGTTGTTTTGTTGTTGTTGAACTCAAAGCAGGATCGTCATCGAGGACCGACAGTAAGAGTTTAACAAAACTATAAGTGTAAGCTAACAACATCTAGAATTTGAACTGCCTATTGACTGTAAAAAGGCTGCGATCTGCCCACAATATGAAACAATCTGTGCATATTACCTAGGATACATGCGTCATTGTAATATATCATACTGGGCATTGTATTTCTGAATAATAGCTTACGTGAAGAGAACATCTGTTTGCTTACCGAGTGAGTGCATTTGACACTGCATGTTCTCCGACGGGGTGAGAAACTAGCTGGAAGAGGCGACTGTTGCCCTCGAAGGTGCCACCGTTGGGGAACGATACGAGGTGCCACCTGGTGTCATCACTAAGTGGTAGTGATAGATAAACACATGGTTCTGATATAGTTGGATTCGTACTACGGACTCTGCTTTTAGCAGAGATTTCTTATGAAGATAGAAATGGTTTGGTCGTTTTTTTTTGCATGCAAGCAGGATATCGTGCATCAAATGTTTAAGTTCACAGCTAATAGATACATTCAACACTTCAAACGCCATCTGTGATTGAACAGTAAACCTTCCATTAGGCTCTACTTTTAATTTGCATACATCCGATTGAATTGGTTAAATCTCATACACATCCATTATAGGGGAAATCAATAGTCAAGTAGTCAAGCTTTTTCTATCAGATAGCATTTTACATATATCATGTAAACGAGTTTTTTGAATTTGCAACTGGAACTGCCATTATTATTGAACATATAAATATGTATTATGAAGCGCTGCTTACAATTGCCAAGGAGGAAAATATTATAATATCACTTAGGAAATTATGCCGCTGAATATAAACGTAGATCTACGTACGACATGTAGAAATGTCAGTCTCATCTGCAATGCAAAGAGAAACTCAATGTCATTACCTGTTCTGGTTTTTGGTTTTCGACTTACTGGTCGCTGACTATAACATTACGCGATTTATATGCACATGATTATCATTCTCGGAGCACATTTATATTTATATTGCAGGATTGTTTCCATGTTATTACATTTGAAATTAGAATGTAGTTTCAGTTTGAGTTATCAAATCATCATTGTTGTTTTATCGAACTCTCATATACATTAACAAACAATGTATCAATAAAGACAGGACTGTTAATGTGTCAGGGACGGTATCCAGGGTATTTGAAGTTAAACCTTCACTACTTCGCACAAACCGGATCACAAATAGACATATGGAAACCCTAATATATCCTTTCTACACTTAAAAAACACCATGTATTCACGGTCGCATAGTTAAATTTACTTACGGGTGGTGCAGGTCTGTCGTCATAAAACATTAATTAAGAAACATAACACAAATAATCAGAGTTATTACAAATGAAATATTGCATGTGACGGAATAATATACATAACATTAATCAATAATCATATGTATGACGTGTATGGATAGATTCACATCGTGCACAGTAGGCAAGTCTGTTGACTGTGTCTGCTCCATCAACAACAGCTGAATATTCGTTGATAAAATCATACTTATTTTGAATAAACCGTTTGCGTTTGCTTGTGTTTGCGATGGGTGCTACCTTTTCGCGAACACCTTGTATCATTACTATTTGATAGTGATTCATAAACACATGCTTATGATATAGTCGGAATTGTACAATCGACTCTGCTTTATGCAGAGATTTCTATTGGATTTGGAACGGGTTTTGTCGCTTTATTTACTAGGGCTGGTCAAAAGGTTCTTAGCCCTACTAACTTTCAACTATGGGCCATAAGAAAGTGAACTAGTAAATGAAATACATTGTTTGAGTAGTTCATTGCAAGTGTATTTGACCTGTTGAGACCAGTTGAACGTGATAGGGGTCCAAATGGACACAGACATGGAAAAGAACGAGTACCTAGCAGTCATAGGTTTTTTTACTTTAGAGAAAAGTACTCCCAAACAAATTTATGACCGCATGTCACAAATGTATGGGAAGAAGTGTCCTTGCGATTCCACTGTTGAACGTTAGGCAGCTACGTTTAAGGCTGTGAGAACAAGCCTTGATGGTGACCCAAGGTCTGGACGTCCCTTAACTTCTATCAATGATGCTTGTTTGTTTGTTTGTTGTTGAACGCCGCAGTATTCCAGCTATTCAATCAAGGAAAAAGCAAAACCTATACTGGTAGATATGAGGAAGATACAGGTCTAAGCCAAGAATCCATTGAAGCAATTAATCATAAACATTTACAGATGAACAAGATATCTGCTCTTTGGGTGCCAACGTTTCTAAATTCTAACCTTAAGGACAAAAGGAATGACATTGCCTGAGAAAATATATAGCAAATTGAGGAGGAATTCGTCAAATACAAAAGAAAGTAGTAACTGGTGATGAAAAATGTCCCCACTATGACCCCGAGTCAAAACGTCAATCCATGGAATGGCACCATTTCACTTCTCCGACACTAAAGAAATTCAAGTCTTTAAGATCAGTGAAGGATGTTATGGCCACTGTATTCTGGGATGCAAAGGGTGTGATCCTTGTTGATTACTTAGAAAGTCAAAAGACGATTACCGGTGCCTACTATGTTGATATTCTTCATCGCCTGAGAGATTCTATCAAAGAAAAGAGGCGAGGAATGCTGACTGCTGGAGTTCTACCCCTTTCCTTCATGACAATGCCTCTTTTCACACCTCTCGACTTGCAAAGGCTGCTGTGCGACAATGTGGGTTTGAAGAGCATCCTCACCATTAGTACTCGCCATACCTCGCACCAAGTGATTTCAACCTGTTTCCTAAACTGAAAGAACACCTACGTGGAAAGCGCTATGAACACAACGATGACCCCAAAGTTGCCGTGAATGGGTTTTCAGGGTGGCTTCAGAAAACCTCTTCCTGACTGGAATTGAGAGCTTCACTATCGGTATGAGATGCAAAGCAGGGAGATAATCTTGAAAAATAAAATTTAAAACACTTTCACAATTGTTGGTTTTGCTTGTAAGGCTTGGAACCTTTCGACCAGCCCTCGTGCATGTGACATCTGTTGAAGACACATAGTTGTATCGTCATCGCCATTTGCTGAGGTGATTACTGCATTTTTTGTCTGCGTGGCGTGAAGGTAATTAAGAGTAAATCAATAGATCATACTGAGAGGAGTGGTCGTATTTTAAGCGGACGTCCTGCATGGTTATAAACATACGTGTATAATTGCATCCTACGCTTCAAGCTGTGCTCAACTGTAAATATTATTGCCAATGGCCAGTTTAAATGACTATCGAAGTTGATCTGTCCCCTTGGGGATTCCAGGCAAGAATAGTTCCAACCCAGCCACCCACCCACCTACCAATTAACTTACTCAAGTCCCAAACTCACTCACTGATCAACAACATTCTTCTCGTGGAGCAAGTGTCTGGATGACCGTGCTCTGCGGCTGCCCCACATTGAAGTACGTGTTACATGTAGCATCTCCTTAGATATGTAACATTGTTCGAAATATGCCTCTTTTCACCCAGTTAAGTGGTACCCGCGAGGATGAGCTGGTAATGTGATTTTAAGTTCCAGTGCCTCATATAGCAGCAAGGGCTATTTACCATTATTTGAGGGTGCATGGAAGAAAATCGAGAAGAAACTGATTCATTGACCGCGATAATAATGTAGAGAGGAAATGGCGCATATATGTTAGCTTTAACTGAAACTAGTATAGTGCCGTAGCCAGTCCCCTGGATTTTTTATAGGAAACAATTTTCCTTGTACAATGAATAATCTGATTAGTCACCATAAACTGATCTACCTAATTAAAACTGATCAAACCATACCACTGGTTCGTTGTCAAACATTGAAAATACAACTATAGGTTGATAGTTGACCAAATGGATAGCCACCGGCTCTCGACTCTGATATCATGTTTTAAAAACATTTTTCTTTAATCCAACCGTCCTTAATTCTTGAGTGCTCGTATTTGTTTATTATTTGCTTGTTTGTATTTTACGCTACATTGCTATACCAGCAACAAGTTAACCTCTAAATATTCAAGTCTTGATCATACAAACCAATGGTTGATATCATGACCAACGTCTTACGACATCGGGCACACGTCAGTGTCATCATAGGGAAGGCATTAGTTGACGTCAGAGAGGTGCCATTTATTGTCGGAATTGACATCTATTGTTTGGCGTCATACATTACTATATTGTAAATTGTGTGACAACAGTCACCCCCATCCACTTGTAATAGACAAAGGCACATGGATGTCATCAACAGTCACAACGAGGCTGGGGTTAAAATGTTACTGCTGCCATCACTACAGCAATGTGACGTCACAGTGTCGTCATTTGTGACGTAGTCATATAGTGTATTCACTGAGGTACTCGTGACACCTCTGCCACAGTATACTCCTCCTCTCTAATAAGGACAGGCGGTTGGGTTAAAGCGTGCACTCGTCACGCCGAAGAACCGGGTTCGATTCCCCACATTGGTACAATTTGCGAAGTCTACCTCTAGTGTCCTCCGCCGTGAGATTGATTGAATATTGCTAAAGGCGGCGTAAAACCACACTCACTCACTCTAATAAGGAACCAGTATTCAATAAACCCTTCAATACATATAGCGTGTTGGAGATGGTACTTTGGGAAGAGTTGTAGAGCCTGTTGGGTACATACAGCTTAGGTCTGTCACGAACAGTGGCGTATTAGAGAGTTTAAAACTACAACCACAGATCACAGGCAATGGGGAAAATGGTTCTGTTTTACGGATGTATTGTTGTGAATATTTTATGTCTGTTTTAGTTACTTCTGCCAGTCGGATAAATAAATGGGAAAGGTAATACATCTTTACTGGCCAGGAGTTGGGGCACAAGTCATGGTTATACCAATAGTTATCGTAGTTGAATCGACCAATATATCTGCAGATTCGTCGCCTGCTTTTCGACTATATGTGAGCCTTCAATTCATCGAAATCATTAAGTTTATTTTACTACATATGTTTATATGTTGACGTGAGTGGATTATGTCTTATCGTGTCGTATTTAACAAGAGACGTATTTAACATCAGGACATGACATAACCCCCCGATCTGGTGCAGTTCAGAAATGGAGTATGGCTACTTATGTCCCACGTTTGGCTCATTGCCACTGGACACCTTTAGTTCAATGAAGAAAAAATTAATGTTGTTCAGTATTTTTTAATATACCAAAGCATCAAAAAGTACTGAATAGCAGGTTTCATCAAGAAATATTCAACGGTTTTGGAGTTCTACCCTCATTTTCTGGATAAGTTCACCTTCTTGTCATGAAAACATAAAAAAAGTATTTTCAATTTTAAAACCCCAAACCATCACAAGGCACGGGTTCACCACAAGGGTTCTGTATAGCAAGTTTCAATATTTAAACGAACGGATTGCTGGACATACTGATCGCTACATGTAAATGACGTACTCCACAAAGCTGGGTGAAACACAATATTTTATGATGGCTTCTTAACAGAAGACATTGCACAAGGAGATAATTTCGCTTCTGTTATTAAAATGAAGCGTAAATAAAATAATTTACCAACGTGATGCACAAAGACATGCATGACCCAGCCGAGTCAATCCGGGGAAAGCTTTGAAGGTTACTGAAAGATATACGAATACCACATAACACCAGATTGCAGTCGAGCGACACCGCCATAGGTCGATACAACTAGCGAAACACATGTTTGATCCTGTTACCGTCTAATGACAATCCAGTTGGTGTGTAACAGTACATTTTATATTAATTTGAAAATCAGATCGATAATGAAGAAGGATTTTAAACCAAGATTCCTTTGGGTATCATAGCACTGCATCAAGACCACACGGAGATGCCGTGGTAATGCAGGGTTTTAAGTGAGTGAGTATGGTTTTACGCCTCTTTTAGCAATATTCCAGCAATATCACGGAAATGGGCTTCACACATTGTATCCATGTTGGGAATGGATCAGGGTCTTCGGCGTGACGAGCGAACGCTTTAACCCCAAGGCTACACGACCGCCCCGGCGGGGTTTCAGACAAGCCGGGATTTAACGTAGCGTCCAATATTATTACACTTGTGTAGCTACGTGCATGCACGTGTGTGATGCCAGTCACTGGATTGTTTGGTCCAGACTCTATTACTTACAGACCGCGGTCATACAGCTGGAGTATTGTTGAGTGCGGCGTTAAACAACAAACTAACTACATACGACTTTTAATGTCTTTCGCTATGGCAAGGCTATGGGGCGGGTTTAAGCATGTATGGCTTCTCCAAGCGTTGAATAAACTGCATGAACACGTATAGGTTGGCCAGGTGTCGTTGAAATGACCTGTGTGCGGCATGGCGCGGACTCTAACTGACCATATCAACGATTACACACCATGGTCAGAGTGGACTAACCTAACTAAAGCATTGTCAAAACTCCAAGAAGCCCAGCACCTAAAATGTTTATAAAGGACAATGCTTTGAAAACCGTATTTTGAAGGGTATTAAGAAACGTTATGCTCAGTTGTGAGAACACTGTGTGAGTCGGCCCTGCGTGATGTTCGTGAAATGTGTGCTACTCGAAGCTGTCGTACGTGCAATTGTGAAATGCATGTTTCCACGTATACAATTCATATGGGACCAAAGCGAGGACATTTATCAATCAATATAGTCATTCTGTCAGGGTTATAATCTTACATCGTTACTGCCCTGGGTCTGTCAGGGCTATAAATTTACATCGAAAATATAGACCTGGTTCTCTTGGGACTATAAACTTCCATCGATATATAGACCGGGTTCAGTCGGGACTAGAAACTTACATCGGATATAGAGACCTGGTTCTGTCAGGACTATAGACTTTCATCAGATATATAGACCTGGTTCTGTCGGGAACGTAGATTCCATCGGCCGGATATATTGACCTGGTTCTGTCGGGACTATAGACTTCCATCGGCTGGATATATATACCTGGTTCTGTCGGGAACATAGACTTCCATCGGCCGGATATATAGACCTGGTTCTGTCGGGACTATAAACTTCCATCGGACATATCGGTTCGGACACCTGGTTCTGTCGGGAACATAAGCGTACTTCTCATTTATCATTATGATTGATTTTGCGACTTGTCTACAACTTACGATTCAAAATGGATGCAGCAAAGCTTTAATAAACCTTTCAGAAACAGTTGAGAATCATCCATTATTTTGCTAGGAGTGAAAGGAAAGAGGAAAAAAAATTTTTTCCGTCAGCACATGCATTTTACACGTAAATAATACAGATATGGCCTTTCTTAAGCCTGGCGCATTATATATTTTACACCAAGGTGCCTAAAAGTAGAGGAACAACAATGCTTTTGGAATGTATGTGTGTGTGTTCGAACAGTTCGGGACATTTTTCTAACAAAACAAAACCAACATTTCAGGTAATTTACTCTTAATGTCAATACTATAACATGACAGCTCTCATCGTTCGTGAAAGTGATCAGCATCTCTATCGTAGTATAACAATACTACTAATACAACAGTGAAAAATACCCAGTCGTATTGACATACTCGAAAGCTCCAGCTGTTTAAAACATTCAGAAAAAGTATCTCCCGGGATGTCAACATTTTCACGATTAAGTTATTAAGTTATCATGTCTCAAAATTGAAAAATAATCGTCTTAATCATACATTTTGAAATTATTCTGATTCTGAACCCCTCCCCCCTCCCCAATTTGCACGCACCTGTTCAACCCTAAGTACATTACTCCACGGGACAAAATACAAACAACCTTGATCTAGACTGGAATTATGTGGACCGTAAAGGTGGGTCAGGATAATGGTTAATACTTGCATAGATTTCCTTGTCTGAACGACAGGCTTTGACTATTATTTATTTATTTATATATTATGTATTCGTTCAAATACCCTAAGGACAAAGGCGTCGTTTCCCATCCGTGACATCTCAAGAACCACCCCTTTTATGAAAACATATGCTTCAGGGAGGGACTGTTAAACACTGTAAACAAGGTAATAAAAAAGATTCGTTGGACGCATGAACAAACTCAACATTTGCGAGCATTTATTAGACAAACTGCTGGCCATAAGGCTGCCTACATATAATTAAATGTTTCTCGAACATAGTCATGTTTAATCTGACGAGGTTAGGGTGATATTTAAATTTGGTATATTGCGATAAATTTTAAATACCTATAGGAATATCAGACTCAGCAAGGAGAACGAAATGACGCCATAAATGATGACAAATACCTACAGAAATATATACACGAGAGACTCTGAAATGACACTACAAGTGATTGCAAATATCTACAGGAATTATTCAAGAGCAGCAGACTCAGCTAGGAGCTGAAACTATAATGATTGCAAATATATACAGGGATATACACACGAGCATCAGGCTCAGCTAGGAGACGGCTAGACCCAGCTAGTCGTAGTTGTATCTCTGCCATGGTGCAGTCGTGGGTCGCACCTCTGCAATTGCTACAGTCGTAGTTGTATCTCTGCCACGGTACAGTCGTAGTCGTATCTCTGCCATGGATGCAGTCGTAGTTGTAACTCTGCCATATGTGCAGTCGTGAGCGTATCTCTGCCATGGGTACAGTCGTAGTCGTATCTCTGCCATGGATGCAGTCATAGTTGTACCTCTGTCATGGTGCAGTCGTAGTCGTATCTCTGCCATGGGTGCAGTCGCAGTCGTATCTCTGCCATGGGTGCAGTCGCTGGCGTATCTCTGCCATGGGTGCAGTCGTAGTCGTATCTCTGCTGTGGGTGCAGTCGTAGTCGTATCTCTGCTATGGGTGCAGTCGTAGTCGTATCTCTGCTGTGGGTGCAGTTTTAGTCGTATCTCTGCTGTGGGTGCAGTCGTAGTCGTATCTCTGCTGTGGGTGCAGTCGTAGTCGTATCTCTACTGTGGGTGCAGTCGTAGTCGTATCTCTGCTGTGGGTGCAGTCGTAGTTGTATCTCTGCTGTGGGTGCAGTCGTGGTTGTATCTCTGCCATGGGTGCAGTCGCAGTAGTATCTCTGCCATATGTGCAGTCGTAGTCGTATCTCTGCTGTGGGTGCAGTCGTGGTTGTATCTCTGCCATGGGTGCAGTCGCAGTCGTATCTCTGCCATGGGTGCAGTCGCTGGCGTATCTCTGCTATGGGTGCAGTCGTAGTCGTATCTCTGCTGTGGGTGCAGTCGTAGTCGTATCTCTGCTATGGGTGCAGTCGTAGTCGTATCTCTGCTGTGGGTGCAGTCGTAGTCGTATCTCTGCTGTGGGTGCAGTCGTAGTCGTATCTCTGCTGTGGGTGCAGTCGTAGTCGTATCTCTACTGTGGGTGCAGTCGTAGTCGTATCTCTGCTGTGGGTGCAGTCGTAGTTGTATCTCTGCTGTGGGTGCAGTCGTGGTTGTATCTCTGCCATGGGTGCAGTCGCAGTAGTATCTCTGCCATATGTGCAGTCGTAGTCGTATCTCCGCCTCCGTATCTCCATCTACAGGAATTATTCAAGAGCAGCAGACTCAGCTAGGAGCTGAAACTATAATGATTGCAAATATATACAGGGATATACACACGAGCATCAGGCTCAGCTAGGAGACGGCTAGACCCAGCTAGTCGTAGTTGTATCTCTGCCATGGTGCAGTCGTGGGTCGCACCTCTGCAATTGCTACAGTCGTAGTTGTATCTCTGCCACGGTACAGTCGTAGTCGTATCTCTGCCATGGATGCAGTCGTAGTTGTAACTCTGCCATATGTGCAGTCGTGAGCGTATCTCTGCCATGGGTACAGTCGTAGTCGTATCTCTGCCATGGATGCAGTCATAGTTGTACCTCTGTCATGGTGCAGTCGTAGTTGTATCTCTTCCATGGTACAGCCGTAGTCGTATCTCTGCCATGGGTGCAGTCGCAGTCGTATCTCTGCCATGGGTGCAGTCGCTGGCGTATCTCTGCTATGGGTGCAGTCGTAGTCGTATCTCTGCTGTGGGTGCAGTCGTAGTCGTATCTCTGCTATGGGTGCAGTCGTAGTCGTATCTCTGCTGTGGGTGCAGTCGTAGTCGTATCTCTGCTGTGGGTGCAGTCGTAGTCGTATCTCTGCTGTGGGTGCAGTCGTAGTCGTATCTCTGCCATGGGTGCAGCCGTGGTCGTATCTCTGCCATGGGTGCAGTCGTAGTCGTATCTCTACTGTGGGTGCAGTCGTAGTCGTATCTCTGCTGTGGGTGCAGTCGTAGTTGTATCTCTGCTGTGGGTGCAGTCGTGGTTGTATCTCTGCCATGGGTGCAGTCGCAGTAGTATCTCTGCCATATGTGCAGTCGTAGTTGTATCTCTTTCATGGGTGCAGTCGTAGTCGTATCTCCGCCATGGGCGCAGTCGTAGTTGTAGATCTGCCATGGATGTAGTCGTAGTCTTATCTCTGCCGTGGATGTAGTCGTAGTGGTGTCTCTGTCATGGGTGTTGTCGTAGTCGTATCACGGCCGTGGATGTAGTCGTAGTCGTATCTCTGCCGTGGATGTAGTCGTAGTCGTATCTCTGCCATGGGTGTAGTCGTAATTGTATATCTGCCATGGATGTAGTCGTACTAGTATCTCTGCCGTGGATGTAGTCGTAGTTGTGTCTCTGTCATGGGTGTAGTCGTAGTCGTATCACGGCCGTGGATGTAGTCGTAGTAGTATCTCTGCCTTGGAAGTAGTCGTAGTCGTATCTCTTCCATGGTTACAGTCGTAGTCGTATCTCTTCCATGGTTACAGTCGTAGTCGTATCTCTGCCATGTGTACAGTATTAGTCGTATCTCTGCCTATACGTACAGTCGTAGTCGTATCTCTGCCTTGGGTATACGTACAGTCGTAGTTGTATCCCAAGTTTACTAAGATTCACGTTCTGGGGGTACCTAAAATAAGAGCGACAAAACCCTTTCCATATTCATGAGAAAGACCTGCCTATAATCAGAGTCGATTCTATGTCATGCAACAAATAAAGATTGAAATATTCCGGTACACAATGCTTGATTAACCCCTGTAGGACCTCAATTTCATGATGACCGGACACAGGCCTGCAGTCAGGGCGCGAGGTGCTGGAAATATCGTGTCAGAATCGTTGCGCATCATTATCAGAGGGCACAACAACATTTGCTTCAAAGGATTGTGCATCTGGATGCACATATGCCCTCTCGGCGATAACCATGTAAAAGTATGCTTTGAGTCTTGAATTAGCGCCAGTACAGTTCATTTTGGTATATAATATCGCTAACTTAAAATATTTTCAATTTAAGATCAAACATATGATAAAACCAACTGAGAGTATAATTTCGTTTGCTCCTCGGTTTAGTTTTGACAGAAATCTTCTTTCACTGACAGGATAATCTACATCAACGTAAAAAAATGTGTCAATAAAACATCACTTATAAAACACTTTTGAACATCAGTTTTAAGTATGAGCATCCGTTGTAGCAGTTACACGTTTTCAACGAGTTTCCACTGGAGTAATAAAACTAGAGGACACCGTTCATAAAGCGACGGGAAACATACACGAATTTGTCATTTGTTGTCAATACCAGGTCAGTATCGTTTCTCACCAGTGGTTAAATGGAACAGGACATATGTGCTTTATTGCGGAAACGCTAGGAGGAAATGGTTCCTGACTGGTTCGATTTTGATTTTGTCCTTGAAGTTAGCGCTATATATAGAGACGCTCTTCCCCTTTCGATTTATCCGGAGGAATCCTGTATTCTTCTCTGACATTTTCAAAGACGTTCATCATGAAAGTTGTGAGTAGTATTTGTTTCTTTGAAATTTCGTTTTCATTTTGAAAACTTTTACGTAGGTTAACTTAATGAATGAATAATAATTTTATGACGATAAACGAGAGTTCTCGAGATGTCTTTATCCCTCGGAAAATAATTAATTTTAAAAAATGTTATCGAATTGTTGATATCAATATATATTCTCACGCATGATCAATGCATGTTTTTTCATTTGCGGAAGCAAAAGAAATTCCGAGCTGATGCTCGTGTATGATTCCTGCAGGTATTTGCCATCATTTATAGTGTCACTTCCGTCTCCTAGCTCAGTCTGATACTCGTGTCCATATTCCTGTATGTATTTGCCTTCATTATAGTGTCATTTCCGTCTCCCATCAGAGTCTGATGCTCGTGTAAATATTCCTACAGGTATTTGCCATAATTTGTAGTGTTATTTCCGTCTCCTAGTTGAGTGTGATACTTGTGTATATGTTCCTACCGGTATTTGCCATAATTTGTAGTGTTATTTACGTCTCCTAGCTCAGTCTGATACTCGTGTCCATATTCCTGTATGTATTTGCCTTCATTATAGTGTCTTTTTCCGTCTCCTATCAGAGTCTGATGCTCGTGTAAATATTCCTACAGGTATTTGCCATAATTTGTAGTGTTATTTCCGTCTCCTAGTTGAGTGTGATACTTGTGTATATGTTCCTACCGGTATTTCCCATAATTTGTAGTGTTATTTACGTCTCCTAGTTGAGTGTGATACTTGTGTAGATATTCCTACAGGTATTTGCCATTATCTGTAGTGTTATTTCCGTCTCCTAGTTGAGTGTGATACTTGTGTATATGTTCCTTCCGGTATTTCCCATAATTTATAGTGTTATTTCCGTCTCCTAGTTGAGTGTGATACTTGTGTATATGTTCCTACCGGTATTTCCCATAATTTGTAGTGTTATTTCCGTCTCCTAGTTGAGTGTGATACTTGTGTAGATATTCCTACCGGTATTTCCCATAATTTGTAGTGTTATTTCCGTCTCCTAGTTGAGTGTGATACTTGTGTATATGTTCCTACAGGTATTTGCCATTATCTGTAGTGTTATTTCCGTCTCCTAGTTGAGTGTGATACTTGTGTATATGTTCCTACCGGTATTTACCATAATTTGTAGTGTTATTTCCGTCTCCTAGTTGAGTGTGATACTTGTGTATATGTTCCTTCCGGTATTTCCCATAATTTGTAGTGTTATTTCCTCTGATATTCGTGTTGGTGTTTGCAATCATTTGTAGTGTCATTTCGGTCTTCCAGTTGAGTCTGATGCTCGTGTATATATTCCTGTAGGTATTTGCTATCATTTATGATGTCTTTTCCGTCTCCTCTCTGAATCCGATGCTCGTGTTTATTTCTTCAAGTATTGGCCATCATTTATAGTGTCACTTTAGCCACCATCAACTAAAACTCTTTTGCTTTATTGTATATATTCCTGTAGTCATTTGTATTGTCTTGTCTTGTCTATGCCTCCAGCTGAGTCTAGTGGTCGTGGCGTTGCTGGGCGTGGTCCTGGTGCAGTCGGATTGTCCCCCGAGCTGGAAGGAGAGTGATAGCCAACTTGAAGGTGACAGTGATGCCCTCAGTAAGGCGTACGCCAGCATCGACCAAGAGTGAGTTGTTGCCTGTTTACTGAAATCTAGCAAATCTACCTTTTGAACAGTTGTTATGTGTTTATGATCAGGTTCTGTGATATTCTCGGTGCTTGGGCGGGATGTGGTTAAAGGTCGATTCCCATTATTGTAAAACCTGTGAAACACGTTCTTTGTGTCCCCTGATGTGATTTGCAAAGTGGACACAAGTTATGGATAACAACTTCTTAAATTACCTTTTAAGGCGACGTTTCGGTAAAGATCCTTATACCGTTGTCAAGCAAGACTGAAACCATTAGAATTGGGTCGATGTCCCCAAGTTTCATCATAAGCTCATTAGCATTGATATATGCTGAGTCAACTACAAAAAGACATGTTTGGGCCGAAACTTTAAAACTGCGCTCCACTGTGTTACAAGACGAAGATATTTCTTAAACGTTTATCTTTACTTATATGCAGCAGAATCTCTGCATTTGTTCACAGGAGACGTTATTCAAAATTAAAATACCGTTTACCGTAAAATACCGTAAAATTAATAGAATGACCCATATGATGAAATACATTAAATACATGCTATTACAGTAAACTACGGTTATAACGAACTCAAATTACTAATTATAGTTCGTAATAACCGTAGTTCGTTATAAGCATATATACATCATAACTACAGCAAATAGTCGAGACCAAAAAAGTAAGTTCGTTATATCCGTCAGTTCGTTATAAGCGTGTTCGTTATAACCGTAGTTTACTGTACTATCAACAGTGTTATTGCTGAACCCACTTGTTCTGAACCACATGTTGTCCGATGCACTTCCCCATTTTGACTCGTACCATATGCTCCCGTGTTGTTTTTCAGGTGAACAATTGACTTACCTTTGCATGTATTTGTAACGGGTGCCACCGGTAAGGCAGGATACCTGGTTTCATCACTATTTGATAGTTACTCTTAAGCGCCTGCTCATGAAATAGTCGGAATCGTACAATCGACTCTGCTTTTAGCAGATATTTCTTATGAACACGGAAAGGGGTGTGTCGCGTTTATTCAGCAACAGCAGTTGTGACTATTTGCGTTTAGTGACCATTTTGATTTACCATGTGGGTATTTGATATTTCAGTCTAGACGAGTCTTCTCTTAGAGTTGTCCGCAAGGTTGAAAGCAGCAGTAAATGCCCCGACGAGTCAGATACTGATGTGGAGCTTCCAGCCGCCCTCACAGCCAGGTAGGTTTTGTTTGTTTATTTGTTTGTTGCTTAACGCCGCATTCAGCAATATTTCAGCTATATGACGGCGATCTGTAAATAATCGAGACTGGACCAGACAATCCAGTGATAGACATCATGATCAAGATAATAAATGTGAATACTTGCAAACGTTGCACTGCTTATGTGTTCCATGGTAATTTGGACATTGACCTACTGTGTTTTCAACTTGAAGGTCTCCGGTCTTCGAATTGGAGGTTCCTCTCCACTGTAGGGAGCACGGGTGGCCCAGTCGTCTAAGGCGCCGCGATTCGCTGTGCAGAGTTGCGTCCCTTGGGCACGCCAGAAACCTATGATTGTGGGTTCGAATCCCGGTTCGCCCTAATTATCTTTCTAGGTTTGTCAGCACCATACCCGTACTCGTGGGTTAGAACGAAGTGGTAAACGTCTAAGACTTGCATCACTCCTGGCTTTCCTCCCACGTTAAGCTGACACGCCGTGATATTACTAGAATAATGTTAAAAGCGGCGTTAAACTCAACTCACTCACTATTGTAGTGGGACATTTCTTAAAACCCTTCATTCGTTAATCCGGAAATGTATTTATCTGCACGGACTGAACACATTCTTAGCACATTTATTGTCAACATGATGTGCAATGCCACCCCACACTATGACCTTGGCATGGCATGAAGATGAGGGATTGTCACAATATGTTGTCTCATAAACATACGTATCCGTATTTCAATCTGTGGAATGTCACGACATGTTGTCTCATGAACATATGTATCCGTAAAGTGATATTTTCATTGCAGTGAACATAACACTTGATATTTCACTGCAGTGAACATAACACCTGATATTTCACTGCAGTGAACATAACACGTTGACGGAACTATGTTGGCCTACACGAGACAGCTCGTACACAAACTGTTGATTTACGTCAGTTCAACGTTGACAAGTCATATAATGACAGATGATCATTTATGTAGTTAATACCGATTCGTACCGTTTGTTATTTTGTTGAAAATGATTTGTATTAAACTGTGAATTTCTCTTCTGATTTGTCAGTCGATACTTTACGTTTCGCAAGGCGCCATTTTGTTACTTGAATTGCGTGTATTCTTTCGCTTCGAACAACCGTCTCATTGATTTGAAATTTATTTTTTGATGAAGTTGATTTTGTATATAATCATATCCAAATTTATACTAAAGAATTTTAGTGACATCAAATATTTTTGGTTACTTTTGTTTATATTTTTTAAGGTTTAGCAAAGACGGAACTACATTTTTAGTCGTACTTACAGGGGGTGGAAAACCGTCCGTGTGTGTTATGTAGGGAGAATTTACGCTTGAAGGTTTTACATTTGTAATGAAATATTTCCAGGAGTAAGAGAGCTGCAGTACCCGCTGTCCCTAAAAGCTGTGAGCCGTGCCCCTCTAAACAGGTGTTCCTCAGACGCTTCTATAAAGTCTGTTGGGTGCTGTTCTGGAACATCCAGCAGGTGCGCTACGTCACGTGTCCCGGGTAAGTCTGGACAGCTGAAGCGTGGGTGCGGTAGCCAAGTGGTTAACGTTTAGCCTCAGATAGACCTTTATTCGATTGTCGCAAACGGGACAACGGGAGAAGCACATTCTTGATGTAACTGGAATGTTTAAACACCTAACGTCTTCAAACCTGTACACTGTATTCAATATTTCAACGAGTGCCATTTAAATTATGAGTTTCTGAGGAGAGGAGTTATACTTTATAAGCACTGAAACTGTACGGTAAAGTGAAACAGTTGTTACAGTAGTCATAGAGCTGTCATCGCTGCAAAAAACATGTGATGAATTCCCAACGTAAATGTTCTTGGAGAATCTGTGAAATGCTACGTTGGCGCCTGCACAGTTATTACTCATAGCTATCGTAGTCCACAGCCCAGTGAACATGGTCAGTCGGTCCCAACGTAATAGTAAGCTTCTTCAGTTAATGAGGGCTTCTGGTGATTCCGATTTCGGTTAAACAATGGGATGCATGAAAACATCAAAGGTAAAACAAGTGCCTTCCTTTCAGAAACCCGTACAGCCAGCAGTGCACGTGCCAGACTTACCGCTGCAACCGCACCCACTACGTCAGGGTGTGGTTCCTATCGTGGTGTGCCGGTGGCGACACCCTCCCCAGCGGTTACACAGGAGGCCTCAACTACAACTACCTGTGGTTGCCCCAGGAGTGCACCTGTCGACGTTGTTGAGATGTTTGACGTCCCTCAACATGATATTCTCGTGATGACATGAATACTATATTGACTCTGGCACAACCCTTTATATATTTGTGAATTAACTGTGCCTAAACCTAAAATGGGGAACGTAGGTACATGTATTTATTCTGAAATTATGCCGAATGTTTTAATATTTTGGTTAGATTGTAAATTTTATTTGTGGTATTTAGTATCGCGAGAGTATTGTGTTGATGCACTGTGATCATTCTACAGAACCCAGTTTTTTATCAATAAACGTTTGATAAATATCCGTTTCTTGTCTGTTAAAACCGTGAGACCGATTTATGTTGATAACCGATTAAATGGTCTGGTCAGTCAATCTTTGTTCATGACACTGGGGACGCCATATCTCTATTGTATAAAAACGAATTATATGTTGGTGATGGCGTCACTCTCTAAATCACCCGTGGCTTATAGTGACCGACATTATTCAGAACGGTGTTTTATTTAATAAACCGCGACAAACCCGTTGTTGGAATTACTATCAAATAGTGATGACACCATGTGTTCGCGAAAAGGTTAGCTAATCCTGCCCAACCGGTCTCACCCGCCATAAGCACATGCAAAGGCAAGTCAATTGTTGACGACACGTCAAAAACACGGGAACATTTAGTGCAAATCAAAATAGGGAATCTCGACGGCGTTGACCGTTGCTCATAATATCAATCATTGGATTGTCTGGTCCAGTCTCGATCATTATCTCGATCGTCATAGGGCAGGAATACTACTGACAGCAGCGTAAACAACAAACAAACAAAGTACAGAGTGTTTTCATTTGTCAAGAATACAGGTAGACAAAATATCAAGACAGCATCGAAATCCTAGGATTGAATACACATGGGTAGATTTATTATAATTACACTGAGGTAAAAAGAATTGAATATGGGGATCAAGAAAAAAGTATTTATTGAGAAATGGGTTTCTGATATCAACATACAGTTGACAAAACAAGTAAAAAGTGATACTTAAGAGGTACTCTAGACTACCAGTTGTCAGACTTTCATTTTTGTGGAAGATTCGGTGGCTGAGCGGGTTAGATCTCTGGATTAGGTGCCGCACTCTAGCAATGTGGTTTCGAATCCCGGATGCCACTCAACCCACCAATAATACAAGAATCTGTACTTTACTAAGCAAGTGTTATCCCAAATATAACATTTGTTACATTTGACCATTTTATAAATGGCATTGTGTGTTCAGATACTTCAGAGGTTAGAATAAGGCAGTTTTCATACCACACCCCATATCAACCCGAGGGCCGAAGGCATAAAATATACCCATTTCCAAGTGAAATGCAAAACATTTTCACCTTGTTTGGAATTCATTGTCACGGGAAAGCTAGCTGAGCAGACGAGCAAGGGACGTAACTCTACTTTATTATCACACTGGCGATGTCGACATTACATTTAAAATGCATTGACATGCCATATCAGCCGTGCATAGGGTGTAATACGAATCTGGTATTACACCCTCTGTGATATGACCGTCTCCATGCGCGTTATCGCACATGCAACATACCTCATATCATTGATCGGTATATGATGATCTTTTGTATCACCGAAACTGCAAAAAGTTCCGTCTTAAAGTTTACACTTGTCTCCAATGAGGCGATCGTGTGAGCTGCATCTAGACCAAGCGAGGTGTTATTCAATCCTAACACTAACAAATATTGATCGGAAATAGTAAATAAACTTGATACACTTGATAACAAAGCAAAGAGCTGTGAGCGAGGTGGGTTTAACGCCGCATTGAACAGTACGTCAGTTATATCACGGCGTGTCTGCTTGGCGTGGGAGGGAACCCCGAACTGATGCACATCTTTGACGTTTATCATTCTGATGAAGCCCTCGAGCACAGGAATGACAAACCTGGAAACATGATCAGGGCGAACCGGGATTCAAACCCACGATAATAGATTTATGGCACGCAACTTTGAAAACCGAATTGCGGCACCTTGTACCACGAGGCCAAAAATACGTACCCGCATCTCTGAAACCACTGTCTGACATGTGATGTTCAGTTACGTTTCCACTGTCAATCACCCAGAAACATCACAGTGTGTCATTATAACATTGAAAGTGTCTATACAGTATTCCAGTCATATCACGGCGTGTCTGCTTAAAGTTGGAGGAATCCCAACGTGTTGCAGGTTTTAAACGTGTTAAAGGTGCGGCAATGCGCTTTGCAAGGTTGCGTGCCATGACTTCAAGATCGTGGGTTTGAATCCCGGTTCGCCCTGATTGTACTGGTAAAACTGACACAGCACATTATGCCACATATAAGGCCAGTATGTCAACTGAGGAGGAAACCTGCCAAAAACATGCATATCTATACCATACAGTACTATCAACATTTGACTTCACACTAAAACCTGAAGACATGTCCAATCCTCTTTTGTTCTTGATTCCAAAACTCCACAAAAACCGTGCAAAGTGAGACATATTGCTGGGTCCCGCCAGTGTACCACCAAATTCATTGTCTCAAACATTAACCATAATTCTCAATACTACCAAGGACTTTCATCATGTTCACAGAAAGTATGTGAGACAGTTGGAATAAATACCATGTTAATTCTCAAAAACTGTTAAAAGTTGCTTGACTTTGTTACAATCTTAGAAAAAGAACCAAATTAAATTCTATCAAAACATTTTATTTTTCAACATTGTACTCCACTATCCCACATTACAAAATTAGGGAAAACTTCATTCCTTGATCCATGGGCTTTTGTTACAAAACGTGGTGACCATATATATAGTTGCATATCTATCTTTAGTGGTTCAGGACAATAATTCAATAATAAAAGCAAATGCCATCCAAAGTTTAATGAGAAAACAATATGTGAAATGCTGCACCTAACGGGCGATCTTTTTGTTCCAAAGGGCAATAACTCTCCTTTTGAAATGACATTAGCGACGGCCCAACCTGTCGCTTCCGGTCTAGTTTTCGGATCTATACCATTGTCTTACATTTTCAGTCAGTATACATATTACTGAAATGATTCCTTTATTTAATCTCAGTTTAATTTGGATCTATTTTGATCTTACGAAGATCTAAGTAACTTATGTAAGTAATGTATGCTGCTTGTACTAGTCCGGACTGATGCCGATTTATAGTGCTAGCTCACTGAGATACCATGCCGCAGTTTAACATGAATACCCCACTCAGACACAGTATACTGACTCCGAGCCGACCAGTCCTTGTTTTAGCCCCTTAATGCCGAGCGCCAGACAGGGTAACAACAAGTACCATCTTTTAACGTCTTTTGGTATGGAGCGGTCGGGGAACGAACCCCGGACCTTCCGCTCTCCGGGCGGACGCTCTACCACTAGACCACGGAGGCGGTCCCTTGCCGCTGTACTGAAATGCATGCATGTGATGTCGTCTGCTTGGCGATACTACAACATAGATATGGTAACGTGTACAATGAAAATCTACCTCCTTTTTAAAAGAGTGATATTCCAACATCAAGGGCAACACTTTCAGTACCGATTGCAAAACGTTAACAAAGCGACCTTGAATGAACGATCAGCTGATCTTACCGCCTCGCTCCGAACGGCTATCTAGTGGTCAACTATACAATATAATCAGTCGTGGTTATCCCTGGTGTATCATTGAATCACGGAACATATATTTCCGGACATGACAATAGATAAATCATTGTTTAGGCGAAAAGATGTACTATCTACACACCAGCGTGACCGTTGCCGTTAGAGCTGAAGGTTATACTGGTTAACTGTCTATAGGCGTCATAGTAACATGTTGTGCTCGTATCGCGCACACCACATGCGCCGTCAGTTAAAGGTTGGACCGTCCGGGTCAGCTCACTTCGCGGGTTAGTGAAGGGAAGATAAAATGAAAAAGATGGCCCATTGATAACATCTGTGTACCACTTGGGGGTAACACATTTAGGCCAGAAGTCGGCATCCCCAACGGCAGCAATTGTTCTGATGCATAAGAATCGGAATTTCACAGGTATATCGATGATTTGATATCGGTTAATACCCGTCAACTAGCCAATTCCCTTCCAATGATTTACCCACCTGACCGAGAAATAGAAGTAAAGGAGACCAGTGAGGCCGCCTCATCTGTTTCATATTTAGATGAATAAAAGATTCAGAGTGACAAAACACTTTCCACGGGACTGTATGACAAGAGGGATAACCTTAACCTTCTAAAAGTCAACTTTCCCTTTATTTCGAGCAATATTCCTGCAGCTCCAGCCTTTGGTGTTTTCTTTTCACAACGTTTGAGGTACAATCCAGCATGCTCTTTCAACCAAGATTTTAAAAGGCATCATACGAATCTTGCTCAACAGTTGTTTGATCAAGGTTACAACACTCAAGGCCTCAGTAAACTTTCAAAACGTTTTATGATAGACATATGAAGGACACTTCCAATTTTGACGCATCTGTGACTAAAATGATGTCCGATCGAATTCCCTATCTTGACTTATACCCTAAGTTCCCGTGTTCTTTTTAGGTGAACAATTGACTTTACATGTGCTTGTGGTGAGTGCCACCTTTTGGGCAAGATACCCTCACCTTTTCACAGACACCTGGTATCATCACTATTTGAACAAGATGTTTTAACACATGCTCATTTTATAGTCGGAATCGTACAATCAGATATTTCTGTTTGTTTCAAAAACAGTTTGTAAACATCCCTGTTCCTAACATCTTGACGTTGGAACAGTGAGAATAAATATTTCATTTCAATACAAGCATAGGAAACAAACATAACAAATAACTAATCATTGGAATGAGTTTTGTGTCATTTTTCTGTAACAAATAGATAGTTTATGTCATTTTTATAAGCAGGTAATTATGAAATATCATTTGTTCCATGAACCGCCTGGTTCGATGAATCAGCCAAACATGGCTTCTGCCCGAGAACACATTTCAGTCACACGTACAGTCAGACCCCTTTATCTCGAAATTCATTATCTGGAATATTCCAATATCCATTTCGTCTTACAATATAAATACCTATTATTTTGATTTGACCAATTTTCTCGAATTGGAGATAAAAAATGCTTAATTACTATCTCGAACCTTGGTCTCCAACTTGGACCTTATTATAGAATTATGTACCTTTATCTCGAAGCTTGAATTTGCCACGGCTTTCAGAAGCTCAAATGAGCAATTGTCCTAGATACAGGCAGTGGAATCCGGATGAAGTCAAAAACAGAGATCCCTTGCAGCATTGTCTGATTTAGTTTCATCTAAGCGCGGGCATTAAGTGCAAACAAGCATCTGTCCCTGGCGTTTCTCGTTGAAATATAATTATTTCAATTTAAATACTGAGACCACGGTTCCAGCTGTTGTACCTACACGTACATTTGTTACAATTGTTATTGATTATTACATGCGAAGTACATTTCAATTAGCCACTGTATACACCTGTCGTATTCATTATTGATTGTGTTTTGCAGTGGATCTATATTGCTCAGGCTGTTTCTCAGGTGAAAAAATGCCATTTTTCATTTACTCAGAATTTAATACAGAAATATACAAGTACATGAAACTGATTTGTGAACAAACAAGTAATTATTTCTATAAGCACATCTTCCTTTAATACAACTCATACTTTAACATACGCGAATGTTTTACAACCGAATAGTTGATGTTGAAAGCCCTTTTAAGTCAGACACCAGTTATCGTTGAATTTTCGAATTTAGCCAAGGTAAATGTATCTATTATAGTCGGAATCGTATAATCGACTCTGCTTTTGGCAGAGATTCCTTATGAACATGGAAATGGTTTTGTCGCGTCCATTTATTTAATCACAAATCTGTTACTCTTCTTTATGAATGTGACAAGCTACCTAACAATCTAAGTGGATCTCCACATGGACGAGACGGATCAGTGGAGATGTTCAATGCGTGAAATCTAATGAAGTGAAAAAGTAGATTCTTACTTTTGGTAAATACACGTAACAATACATCATACACAAAAATATACTGAGCAAAGTTTCCCCAATTTCAAGGAAAGAGAATAATCCTTGGTGAATCATTGACAGACATTGTTACTTACTACAAACAAAACTCGAATGTATGTAAATGTTTAATATGTGTTTGCCATTGCGTTCAAGTCAATGCGGTCATTATGTAAGGCAAACACACCAACTATAAGTGAGGTGCTCCACCAGAACAGAACTTCAGTTTTATGAAAATTTGAGTTAAGAAATCTACGTCCTGTTTTATCAAATAGAGGGCACAAAAACAAATAGTAATAATCGTCACCGATGTCTTTTGAAACCACATAACGTGTATATTATTATATTGTGTTGGATACATTGCCATCAACCTACTTAAATCGACATATATCATCTAAATGTAAAACAATTACGCCAATGGCATTCTTTCAAATTTGATAAATAACCTTCAAAATTAAGACTATGTTTATACTGTTATATGGGACACATTCAGAGGACCTTTTCTGTGTATGTCGGTTAATTGTGGTGTTTTCGATATCAGTGAAACTTGTGTCCTAATATCCTAAACATTGATATTTCTCCCTATAAGAGTGAGTGAGTGAGTATGGTTTTAAGCCGCTTTTAGCAATATTCCAGCAATATCACGGCGGGGGACACCAGAAATGGGCTTCACACATTGTACCCATGTCGGGAATCGAACCCGGGTCTTCGGCGTGACGAGCGAACGCTTTAACCACAAGGCTACCCGACCGCCCCTCTCCCTATAAGACGGATTCAATAAAACATGAGGTACAGTGTTATAATCATTTAGGACTCATTCAAAGACATGACTTAATAACATGACAAAAATGCTGCACCCGTGAGTAAGTGTGGTAAGAAAGGTCCTCGAAGTAACCAGCAGAACAAAAGATGAATATGCAGGCCTCAATTTTGGGGGAAATATCACAGGTCTACCATAAAATGGTTTGAAAGCTTTACTGAGGCCTTCAATGTTGTGACCTCAACCAAGAAACTTTAGAGCAAATGACTTGGTGGAAAGGCCATGCTCGATTGCACAGCAAAAGTATATGTAGACGAGACACCAAAGGCTAGACCTGTAGGAATATTGCTCGACATGAAGGGAAAGTTGACTATTGGAAAGTTGAGGTAATCCCTCTTGTCACACAGTCTTGTGGACAGTGGTTTGTCACTCTTAATATTTATGTATAGATTAAAAAGTGATGCAGTCTCGCTGGCCTTCTTTATTCCGAGTTCAGGTGGGTAAATCAGTGGAAATAAATTGGCTGTTTGATGGTTATTGAACGATATCAAATCATCGATTTACCTGAAGCTTCAGTTAATTGGCCAAATTACCCTTGTTTCACTTAATCATCATTTTTGAATAAACGACGATAGTTATTGTCAACAATACAAAAGTTTCCTGTGATTATATGGCCTCCATGTTGGTGGCAGTATGATGTGTTTTGGCAGCCACAAATGGAAATTACATCATCAGCTGTCATTATCAGGTTCTGCAACACGTTCCATAATTGAACAACCTAAATGAAATGGTTTGTTTGTATAGGAAAATGAAATTGTGGGTGATTATTAAATTTTGAAAATAATGTGGGACATTCTGTGAAACTGATTCTCGTCTGAGAATGTTGCTTAAATCTAAGGCATAAAATTTGCAAATTTCAAATTGAAGAATATGCAGTTTTTTTCTGATTTAGTGGAGTCTGTTTCTAGTTTGGCAAAACGTCTCAAAAGGATATCAAGGACTCTCCAGTCGAAACTGAGGGCTCTTGTTCTACGTTGATCCACCAATCAGCAAAAGTTGCTTGAGTTGTTCAATTTTGTAGTGATACAGAGTATCATCGTGTACTTTCTTTGTGCACTAATGGCGCCTGGCGATGAGGCAACAAATCTTGTAAATGAATGGTATTGTTTGGCCTTCGCCCTTTCTTGTGACCATTGCTACGTCGACGTCTTTGGGATACCGGAAGCAGACTCAACGACCTTGGCAGTTAATTCGTTAGATAGACTGCAGACGTCTTTTACTTTGTCATTAGATCCAGAAAGTATTGATATACATAACAATTAATGTCTCTGGAAATTATGTAAGGTCGACTGCATTTAAGGCTATTATATGGATTGTATCTTTTCACTTTCATGCAAGACATGCAACACATACTTAACTGAATTACACTTGCAATCAATAGAAACCATTGATCCAAATACACATTCCCCTGCATGGTGTAGACGGCGTGAATACACAATGCCTTTTAGAAACTGGTCAAATGTAACAACTTGTTAACTGGGATTACACTTTCTTAGTAAAGTACAAATTCTTGTACTTTTTTTGTTGAGTTACATTTGACCACTTTCTCAAAGGCATTGTGTATGCATAGTGTTATATGGCAGTGAAGTAACATATCATATATTTTTAAACAATAATTAGCTGTCAGGAAATTATTACTATCTTATAAGCAATGGTGTGGAAGTTACTATATTTTTATGCTTTTGGAGTCAAGTGTAATCTGGAATATTCTGGAACAGCTATAGACTAATTCAGCGTGGTGTGGACTTTCTAGAAGGTATTTCGATTATGTAAGTGTACTAGTGCATGACTCTCTCATCTCACATGTCATCAAGACCAGCGGTTTTGTGAAGATAATATTTTCTCCCCGGATATCCAGCCTTGGCTTATTTTGGAACCTTGACCATTGTTGTTGTAAGGTGAATATTATTTAACCGAAATTATTGCCATTACCACTGCTATTATTTTATATACTGCCATTGCAATGTTGTTCACTTGTTGTTTCAATGTTTTCCACCATGGGAGTTAAGGTTTCACTTATCAGAGGGGTAGACAAAGTTCGTGATCTAGATAACAAGTTGTCGGATTTCCATTTTTGTGGAAGTCTCGGTGGTTGAGTGGATTAGATCGCTGACTTAGTGTGCTGGCGATTAGATGCCTACAGGAGGTTCATTTGAAAAAAATGCAAAATGATTCTTTCTCAAGATTTTATTTCGGTTGTACAGCCAGTTGATTAAACCCAGCGTGTTTTATGTATGCTGAAACACTTTGAAAAACGTATAATCGATTTTTTGTAACTTTCGGGAAAATAGCCAATAAGTTTTTATTGTGTTTCAGTATACTTCATGAAATCTAGCCGAGGAATGTGAGCTCTCGACATTCGCAGTCTTGCGGGAGCCACAACCAGCGCCAGTTTAGGCCAAACTTGTAACCCCAGGGGAGTTCGGTGCCAAGACACCACGCCCACACCCACACCCGGATGTAGCGTGTTGGCACGCATCTTGTATTGGAACACCAACACGGTTCGTTGCACTTGGTCCTGAAGGGTAAATAAGACAAATGTTAGGATATTTTGTAGTGTTTTTAGGCGGGGGTCATAACGCGGCAACAGTGCGTTTTTGTTATTATTAAAGTGGATTTAACCTTTTATTTGTCTACACCAGATCATAAATTTTAAAAGGAAAACATCAAGGAATTCAATATAAACATAAACGGTGCCGATGCTAAGCTGGACGCGGCAAATTCAACAGCATATAGTTCACGAACTATCAAGATAACTGAAATTAGCCCCTATTAGTGGTTCCATGTAAATAGAGCACGTTATCATTAAATGTTCTAAACAAATCTTTCTTTCAAGAAACAGCCGCTGTATGGCTGAAATAATGCCGATGCGACGTTACATTTTAACTCCTTAACTCACTTAAAAAAACACTTCCTTCGAGTCAAACTAAAAGCTAAACAATGTTCAGCTACAAATAGGCAAGTCCTGATTTTGATAACAACGTAAAGTATTGTGTGACTACTCAAGGTCACTGTGACTTTATAAGCCCATAAATCTACATTTGCGACCCAGTTGACTATTGTGTGAGTGAGTGAGTGAGTTAGTGAGTGAGTATACCGGTCATATCACGGCGTGTCAGCCTTGTATACGAAAGAAAGCTCCAAGTGATCAGACGTTTACCACTTTAACCCTAAACCGACAAGCACAGTAATGGTGCCGACAAACCTAGAAACATAATCGGGGGGAATCAGGATTCCGACCCACAATTATAGGTTTCTGTTGTGCCCAAGGGACGCAACTCTGCGCATCGAACTGCGCTGCCTTAAACGACTGGGCTAACCGTGTGCCCAGCTGACAATTGAACCCTGCGATTGTGCATAATCCGTGCAATCGATAACAACAACAGGGCTTTGCTCGTGGGCCAATGAACACGTTGACGTGTGCATTAACAACATACACGCAGGGCATTCGTGAACTCCGTGTCACAACTCCATCGTTATTCACTGTTCAATTCATAAGGATTCTTCCGTTGAACGCGGAACGCCTACTGTCCCCAAATGCTGTCTTTACATAGATTTTTAATAAGTTTGTTTGGCAGTAAGTCTGGTTTATTAATCAGACAATATAGTGATTGACATCATGAGCATCGATCCATTCAATTAGGATACTATGACATGCATCAAGCCAGCGATTCTGACCACCCGATCCAGTTAGCCACCTTTTACGACAAGCATTGTCGAGAATATTTGTTTAAAAAGCCGCCAAATTTACGTCCTTTTATTGGTATTCGTTATGAGCGATTTCTGTTATAGGTCCTGGTAACATTGAATAAGTTTGCTTTACAGCCGCTTTTAACAGTAACTATATTACAGATTGAATGAGTTTGCTTTACAGCCGCTTTTAACAGTAACTATATATTAGATTGAATGAGTTTGCTTACAGCCGCTTTTACCATAATCACAGGTTTGAGGCACGTCTGGGGGGCGAATTGCGGCATCTTATTCAACAGTGTCACCCATGAAACATCCATGAATGAAATTAACCACCTACGTCCACAATGACAGTGCTGTATGATGGCGAATGGCGAGTTTTCGGTAATTTTTTGAGACACGCGGCAGGTAAACATACTTACGGACACGTGACGTATCTGATCCACTGTCTGTAGGGGAAGATGACGTAACAACGCCGGTAGAAACGATGCAGGTAGCGGACTTTGGGTGGACATGGCTCACAGCTTCTCCCATAGATAGGCCTGACCTGGATCGGCAGGGTAGCCCTGCAAACCACAAAAGGCTTCCTACTGATTTAAAATGGTCTCTTTTTATGTTGATCGACACAGAAAGGATGTCTCTCAAATGTCGATTTTTAAGTATAAAAAATCATTTTTTTAAATGTCAGAAAAATCTAGTCTTGACGAAGTATTATACTATATGACATTTTATCGACGGGTGCTGATTTATTTGATGTAAAGAACACGAGACAATCTTTTTGCCGTATGGTGAAGAAATACGTTGAACGGGTTCGAACTCAAACCTCTCCTACGTAACGGACACAGCAGAGGTGTTCATGGTTTAATATGTATTTGAGGTTTCCTTGGCATCTGCTACTTCTAATTCAAACGAAAATTGGTTGAGTTACCTTGTTGTTAGCTTTTAGCAAACTGTAGAAAGTAGTCCCAAATTTTAGCTCCAGCTAATCAACCAATCATAACAGAATACTAGGCAGCTAATCTTAATTTAGAAATAATATTGAGGTATTAAAATATATTAAACCCTGTATATAATACAGGTCGCACAGTGAGACCATGCAATATATAGGTCTTTCTCTGGGACGATCACAACTACATTATCACAAAAACGCCCATCTTAATTTTTGCCGGCAATCTCCTTAAAATCAGACGTTTAAATCCGATGCGATACTTCTCGGCATCAAAATCTGAGGACACCTCCATTAAAGTTCTCGTGAGTTGAACTTTCTAATCAGCCCACAGCGTCGAGGTTGCGTATTAAATTCTCGGTACGAGTGAGCAAGCATTTAAACAATCATACCTGATTTCTGTACCTAGAAAATGAATATTATTCGAATGCAAAAACACAAAGCGGTGCTATTGTATGGTTGTGGATATGTCCTCTCGTTTCTAAGCGCCATGGCATCAACATTCAAACGGTGTACATCGATGGTATAGTTGTGTTCTGTGTGGGTTTTCTTTTGCTAAGAACGAGATTTTCGATCTGGTGGCAAAGAAACAAAGCCGAGTCGTTTTAAGCTGATATCTGGGGAGCTCAACAAGTCATGCAATCTTCACTTCGACTGGGCGATCAAAGTTGGCTCAGAGTTAACCAGACGCGACATTAGCGGAGTCACCAAATCTTTGCGCCGAGTATCGTATCGGAATGAAATATTTGCTCATTATTATAATAAATTTGAAGTTTGTACCGTGTGTTCCTGGCTCGATCGGAGAAGTCCGTGAGATTATCTGCTATAGGGCAGTTCTGCTCATCTTCAAATCCGGTTGAGATGGCTTGGTCGACCTGATTGAGAGTGCTTTCAGCTTGCACACTGTAAAGAAAGAATAGTTCATCATCTCTTGAGAAAACTATTACATTTATATCGCGACCACCACAAAGGTAAGAAGTGGCTATGTATGGGTTTAAATGTCGGGTGCCGGATAGTGAACACATGAAGGAACACAGTTATTTTTTCTGGTAGCACACGTATGTAAGGGCGGGGATGGGGATAACGGATAACGATGTCTATAAGGATGGGGATAGGATGTGGATGTGGAAGTTGATTTGGATGTGGATCAGATGGGGCTGTGGCTGTTGCTGTGGTTGTAAATGTAATTGTGGAAGTAGATGTGGATGTGGATAACGATTACTATAAGGATGTGGATGTGGATGGGGAAGTTGATGTGGATGTGGGTGTAGATTTTGCGGTAGATGCATGTGGAAGGGACGTGGATGTGGATAACGATTACTATAAGGATGTAGATCGGATGTAGATGTGGAAGTTGATGTGGATGTAGATTTGGCTGTGGATATAGATGTAGATGTGGAAGGGGATGTGGATTGGGAAGGGGATGTATTTGTGACTGTGGGTATTGATGCGGATGTGGATGGGGACGTAGATGTGGAAGGGGATAACGATGACTGTAAGGATATTGATGTGGATGAATTAAATGTTTTTCCTGACACTGGAAATTAAACACAGAGTCTAAAAAACACCCCAATGCAGTACATTAAAGCCTTGTTTGTCATAACCCCGCATAACCCAGTGCAATTAACAGGACTTCGCTGTTGAGCACATACAAACAAATATTACCTGATTGCTGAATAACCTCTTTGAACTTCGTCCGAGTCAGATTCGAAGTCCTGACAGTTGGAGTCGGGAGGGGGACAATCTTGTCCCCAGACACACAAGCTCATCAAGAGGAGGCAGGCGCATGCTGCCGGAATTACGGTCTGGAATGAAAATTTGCAAACAGTATGACAGTCATGTGACAGCGTTACTCTAACTCTCTGACAAGACCATTTACGAAGTGTGTTGACAGCTGGTGTAGGGAGGGGGACACTATTGCCCCCAGACACGCAAGCTCTTCAAAAGGAGACAGGAATTACGTTCCAGAAGGAACATTCCCAAACAATTATACAGTCATGTGAAACTTCTTCACAGTTATTACTCCCTGACAATGTCCGATCATTTTTTTTAATTCCTCCACTTACGTCGACATATAATATATGTAAGACGACGACGTGTGAAGTACGAATAACATAACAGTAGAGAAATACTGTACCATGGTCAGGCTTGATTCCTTCACTTTTCTTTTCTTGTAAGCTGAAACAAGCACAGACTATATCCATAAATGAAAAGTAGGAAAACATCACAGATTAATCTCAGGATAGCTGTCACATAGTATTTAACTGTCTATAAATATGTTTATCATACCTACATGCCAGAATGATGAGATCTGATTGGTCAACCTGATCTTGATAACATACTGTGTATCACGCCTTTGAGGGAAATAAAAAGTCTCAGTGGGTGAATAAATCAGCTCATGCCCCGCCACGAGCAAGTCAGGATCTTAGAGGCAGAATAAATCCCTTATACCCCGCTTCAAAGCAAAAAGCCTCACGCTTTTTTCCCAGTCAGTTGAAGTCACGTGACATAGCGCAAGTTAACCTCAGCTCAATCGAACAGCTGTTTTGTTTTGTTTATCAATTTTGAATTTATTTTCATTCATTGACAATGTCATACTGAAACATGTCAGTAAGACAAATTCGTTGTAGAAGGATGACACGGGGTACATGGGGTTTCATCCGTCCCTCGTTAGGTTTTATACGACTCGCATCCACCTCGTGGTATAAAAACCTAACGCGGAACGCATACAACCCTATATGCACACACACACACACACACACACACACACACACACACACACACACACACACACACACACACACACACACACACACACACACACACACACCGCCCCCCACCCCCCACCCCCGTGATCCTGCTATAACTTATAATGTAAGTGGTCAATAAACAAAATGCATCTGTAATCAGTAATGAGTGAGTGGGTGAGTATGGTTTACGCCGCTTTTAGCAATATTCCAGCAATATCACGGCGGGGAACACCAGAAATGGGCTTCACACATTGTACCCATGTCGGTAATCGAACCCGGGTCTTCGGCGTGACAAACGAACGCTTAAACCACCAGGCTACCCGACCGCCCCGTATACAGGAATGTCAAGCAAGTAGAAACAAATGTAATTTTAGATTGAAAGTTTTGTTTTTGAGGAGTAAATGTTGAAAATAGGTCTGTAAAACTGTTGCGATGTACAATTTGAACATAAAACGGCGAAGTAGAAAGGTACGCGTATTAAAACTTAAATAAGTTCTTGTTTCTGAAAAGTAATCAAAACATATGTCTTTCTCAAAATTAATAGCATAATGGTCTCATATTTCAAACGCTATATTGCCAACAATCTTATCTAAAATATGCATAATAAGTACAATAATACATTGAAAAGGTTCTAAAATCATTCATACATTGAGATTTTAAACAAAGTAAAAACTTTAAGGTATTTGTCGGTGTCCGCCTTCATAATTATCTTGTGAGTATACCCACCTTCCACTCCTCTGTTCAGTCGAGATTTAGATGGCTGATGATGAGAAAGTTAATATATAGTTTCCAGGAGGAGGAACCTTTGTCGAACTGTCATAGTTTGATTGGCTGATCGATTTAATTAAACTGATACGCACTTGTGACAGGTTTGTGTGAAATCAGTCATGAAAAATCGGCCAAAGTCGATAAGTCCCCGCAGTATCCTTTCACGAAATCAAACCTAATATAAAGTAAATTAAAATTTTATAACGTTCTAAATGCAATGCAAAATATCAAGATAGATGTTAACATGAATCATATTATAGAGTGAAACCTGTTTAACTACACCATCTCGAAAAATGGCGTTAAAGATATGTGGTGTTTTCGATATTTGATATTTCCTGATATTTATTGATATTTCTCTCGAAAAGAATAACATATACAAATACATGAAGTACTGAGTCTTAAACATTTGGGACTAATTCTTAGACATGACTAAATAACACAACAAATGTTGTATCCGTGAATAACAGAGGTGAGCAGCAAAAGTTGCTTCAATCGTTTAATTCGTTTCATTGACACAGAGAATTATCGTGTACTTTCTTTGTGCACTAATGACTCCTGACGGCGAGGCAACAAATCTTGTAAATGAATGGTATTGTTTGGCCTTCGCCCCTTCTTGCTACCATTGCTACGTCGACGTCTTTGGGAAGATACCATGTTCTCCATGGATATCAAGCCTTGGTCTACTTTGGAACCTTGACCGCTGCTATGTGAATATTATTATCACTGCCTTTATTCCTATTACGAATATTATATTCTAACCTGCCATTGTAACTGGGTTAACTTGTTGTTTCAAGTTGTTTCACCATGGGATCCGTGCCAGGTTACACTTATCAGAGGGGTAGACAAAGAACGTGTTCTAGATTACCAGTTGTCGGACTGGCTGAGTGGGTTACACTACTGCCTAGAAGTTCATTCCCCTTACACGCATGGGCAACGCGTTACGCAACCCGTGTGCAACCCGTTGGTCACTCGTGTGAAACCCGTCCGCCACGCGTGTGATACCCGTGTGCAACGCGTGTCACACTCATTAGAGGGGGAACAAACTTTTGACCAAAGGAGGATCCATGTCTAGCTGAACCTGGAGGTGGTAACAAGGAGATAACTTTTTGATTTCCTGACGAAAAATGTTTATACACATTTTATTATATGTACTTGCTGATGTCTCATTTTTAGATGTGATTTTGTTGGAAAATATGAGTACTGTTGTGGCTTCTGCATGGTGTTTTGCGATGGTGTTAAGAGAATACATGATCCTGTTAAATGGTATTGCTTTTCAAATGTTTTTTGTGATTTGACATTAAACGTCTCTAGTACGACTTTCAGTGATCATGTTTATGAGGTTTGGTGGAGCATTGTTGTTATTGGACCCTTTACTTTATGATGGTTGGGTCTCTTCGTCTCAGCTCCATAGTCGTGACGCTGGAAAAGGGCAGCATTTAATTAATGAGAGTAGATTATATCATAGAGGATACACTTGAGGGAGAGGGTTCTACTAATTACCGTACCACAGGAATTGGCCTGTAGACGTGAGCGCGGGGTTGTGTGTAAGATGGCCGTCGCATAATGTCCGCCAGGAGTGGTAAACATTGAGCTAAAGCATTGTTGTTTTTCACGGGCCTGTTGAATAAATACCCAGCGCTGCTGTCCATATATCTTCTACTTGATCCTGGATACATCATTTTGGCATTTACAATATATATTTTTCAACGTACATTAATGGTTTAATAGTCTTATATTTTAGAGTATTTGTCAATTGTGTTGAGCTTACAAGCAATAATTGTAATTTGTGGTGACATCTAAATATAAAACGTCTAATTTAAAACATTAAGTACGATAGTAAATAATGATATTCAAATCGCATTAAAATACAATGATAACAAGATTCATATGTAACCCTAAAGCCTGTGTTCCACATTCATAGCCAGGAGGACAGCTGCTGACTAAACAAAGGGAAGAAGCTTGCCTTTACATATATTTGGAGACATCATCTGAATATGACTATATATGTAAATCTTACGATACTGTACCTATCTTCACGAATTATTAAAAAATGGGCATAACGTTCACGGATTTGATTTGATACATGCCGACTGACACTCTTGATGGGTCAGTGACTAAGACAACAGATCAATACACACGCTTCCTATTCAGTATGTACGGATGATTACATGGCTGTGTGTATGCATGGTATGTATGGCTGCATGTATGATTAAATGTATGTAAATTATGTATGTTTATTTATGTGTGTGTTGTTGTTGTTGCATTAAGTGTTTAAGAGGTCGCCTTCTGCCTAGGCAATTTCGGCTGACCTGTCCCTCTTTGGGATTCCTGTGTGTGAATAGGGTACACATATCTATTGTGAGTTTGGTGTTCACATAATTTCTGTTTTTGTATTGATATGATTTCCATTTTCTTATATCGATATGATTTCATTTTCATCCTTGGCTGCTCTGTTTATATACGTTCGAGTAGCTGTCCATCTCTCAGAAATAGAGTTAGTTTGGCCTTCGCTATTGCATCTCTTGGCTTTAGGAGATCTATGACAGATAGCGGATCTAACTGCGATTCTTGTTTTAACCTAGCCCGGGCTGGGGCATGGTCTTGACATTCTAGCAACACGTGATCAATGGTTTCAGCCTGATTGTAAGATGAACAAACCTTGTCATAGTGCTTTTTGTGACCGAGTCTAAGGCGTGAGATAACAATTTCAATTTGAGTATGAGTTTGGCTTTTGTTGGACCTTGGGTTGATTTTTGTATAGCCATCTGCCAATCTTACTTGCGTCCCATTGGGCTTGCCATCTTTCTGCTATGGAGGCTTTGATTTTGCTTTTTATCTCTAGTTTACTAAAGGGAATAGGCTGTATATCCGCTTTGTCTAGAGCTAGCTTCGCCAGTGAGTCTGCTTTTTCATTTCCATGAATATCTATGTGAGAGGGGATCCAACACAGCTCCACCTGTTGCCCTTGGTCCGATAGTTTTGTATATTCGTATAGAATATTGTTGACTGTGTTTGGCTTGGAGTTTGAGTTTCTGCCACTGATGGCCTAAAGTGCACTTAGCGAGTCTGATAGGACGACTGCCTTTGCTTCCGGAAGTTCCGGTATGAGTTTGAGTGCATGATGAATTGCCTCCAATTCAGCCGTGAATACTGACTGACCATCAGGCAAGCGAACTGAATGTGCTTGGGGTTTGGAGCTGTGGATATGGATCCCGTAACCAGCACTGTTGTTGATAGGATTCTTGGATCCATCAGTGTATATATGGGCCCAGATGTCCCAGGTAGTTTGAATTTTAGTGATAGCTACTGATCGTAGTAGGGTTGGGTTTTCTTTTTTAGTGACTTCTGATGTTAAAGCAGTGTCAACTTTGGGAGTTATTATGTGTGTGCGTGCGTGTGTGTAAATGTATGTAAGCCTACATTACAAAATAAATGCTTCGGTCGTTTGAAGCCAGAAGACAAAGGTATTCCCGGGAAAGAAGCCTACTCTCGCAGTTGGTCACGAGAGCTGAAACTTCTCTCGCGGAATTTCTTTGAATAAGGCGAATGGAGCAGAGTAAGCTAAGGGATTATCGGCTGTTGTGTGAAAACAATGCTTCAGAAAGATCGACGTCCTGTCCCTATGAACAAACCTACAGATTACGGATTGAACGTCAAAAGTGTCTGTCAGGTTTCTTAATGCTTAATTACGTTTGCTGGAGAATATATTTCTTGTACAAGCGCTATAAAACATGTTAACATAAAAATATATGAATGTTGAAGCTAGGCTTCACTTCAGTTTTCCTTTATTTAGCAGGCCCCTCATACTGAAAAACAGCCTAACTGTTTATATTACTATATCCTGCTATGCTTTACATCTAACAAAGCTATACATTACCAATATATTAGGCCTTTATTTTATCTATATTTCAAACTTTCTCCCTCTGTTACAAAATCCATATGTTCTAGTATTATATTTGATATATCCGTATTTACATATATACATCATTTATAATTTATAGTCAATAATGTAATGTAATGTAATGTAATGTGATGTAATGTAATGTAGCATGACCCACTATTTACTGGAGGATATTGGAAATGAATATACTGTAGACTGCCATGTTGTCTGACTACAGATAGGATTTGTTATCTTAACAATCACTGGGGGTTTCACATTAGAGGTGATTTTTACAATTGCCCAAATGATCCTGCTGAGTATTGGTGCTTAGTGATGTCAAATGGAACATTTTATTATTAGAGGAAATTGGTGGTGAAAACTTAATACCATCTATACAGGATATCTTCAGGATTTTTAGCCCTTTCTTTCTCTGTGGGGGCGGTCGGGTAGCCTAGTGGTTAAAGCGTTAGCTCGTCACGCCGAAGACCCGGGTTCGATTCCCGACATGGGTACAATGTGTGAAGCCCATTTCTGGTGTCCCCCGCCGTGATATTGCTGGAATATTGCTAAAAGCGGCGTAAAACCTCACTCACTCACTCACTCTTTCTCTGTGTGTAATTCTGATGGAAAGGAGTCACTCAACCAGTTCATGCATTCCATGGTAAAAAAAAGATCAGACTTGGTTAGAATCCGTGTTTATCTGCGACAACTTCCCACTGGTGACATTGTAGTGAACTTGGGAAGTGGTGATGATTTTTTATATTCATATTATTATAATCTGTCAAACTGTACATAAATGTGTGTGTGTTAAATCATAAAATTCAAAGGGACTGTTCCCTACACTCATCAATATCATAATAATAATAATTTATTAGTTTATTACAGTGTCATGTGTTACAAAGCAATACAACATTTAGCACATACTTAAAATACAAACCCCAGGCCTCAGAGGGCCGAAATGACACCTTAAGATATTACAAATATTAAAATACAATAAGATATAAAAAGTAATCATGCACATTCTTAATATCTACATATACACATATTCATTAACACAATCACATAATGCATGCATGCATACACATATACATACATACGCACGCACGCACGCACGCACGCACGCACGCACGCACGCACGCACGCACGCACACACACAATCAATCATTCTAATATTCTCCCGCACATACTAAACAGACACCCAAACACATTAAGATATCCCCCACCTCCTCACTCGAGACATACACGCACGCAAACACACACACTCAACCTCACTCACAAATACACCCATACCCAAATTCCTGCATCTACACACATTCCATATCCTTTCTTCTGACCGTACCAACATTCATATCCCCTCCCCACACACACCCATGACCCATAACCTCACACACTTAATTACACTTTTCATATAAAATTCATATTGTATAGTTATTGTACACCCTGCAGCCTTTTGTGATACATTTTCTGAATACATCTCGCCAATTCTAGCTGGACACATTCAGTGTTCATCAACCACTTATATTTATCTAACGTGGACAGTTCACAGAAACTACTGAACTGATTATTGCATGTATCAAATAAACATTTCCTTAAAACATTGTAGAATTTGCACACCATAACATAGTGTACTTCATCTTCGATTAACTGTTCCTGACATAGTTGACAAAGTCTATTTACCAAAGGAGTCACAGGCTTGGTATACCTGCCACTTTCTATAGGAAGGTTTCCACAATGTAATGAGGCTAATATACTTCTTTATTGTCTGGGTAGAGGCATTTTCACATAGTGAGAAGTTTGGATAGTTTCTTTATATTTCATATATGTTCGTAATTTATTTCCATTGCAATTACCTTTGTCATTAATTATATCCGAGAACCACTTTTGTATGTCTCTTGTATCTAACACTTCAAGGCATGTTTTGAGAAATGAGGCACGTTTAGCCTTGACACAAAAATCTATAACGTCCATATTTCCATGAATATCTATTTTTTTCACAAATTCACACACCCTATAATCCCAGGAGGATTTTCTTTTAAATGACCATTTATGGACTATGGCACACACAGATGTTTCACAGGAGGTGATGATTTTATGGAAACTTCGAAGAACTTCAATTTTAATTTTAGTATCTTGGCTTCTCCACCCTATCTCTCCTCTGACGGCAACATTAGAGGCATTCTTTCTCACTCCCAAGAAGAATCTGGAGGCTTTATTCTGAATATAACTTATTTCTTTGTACATATTTATATCTACAAAAATGTATATGCGTCAGTGTGGTTCATCAACACATGTATAATGCTTATTCACGCTTGGTGTGCCAGACTGAAATTGAACATTATGATAGCGTCAGCAGTTATAATAGAGGTCATAAGACGTGGCATATGAAGATCATACATAAATATGTTTAAGTTACATAGGCAGCAGGCTAGATAATTTACAGCAATACAGTTCAAATATTGTGTTCAATAAAAGAAAACGTTGATTTTTAACACACTTATTTTTGTACGATTAAACAAACTGTGGACTTTGAAGACATTTTCGCTTATTGTAATAAAATCAAGGTAAAAAATCATATCTTTCTCTGAAATCCACGGGCATAGTTGCTGTCAAACATAAGAACGTAATCAGGGCGGCCAGCTTTGACTTGTCATGTGCCTTAAAGTGAGTTTAAACATGTCAAAAGCGATTGACCCTACAATATAGGGTCATTTACTCCAACGTTCTAACTGTCAATCGTCTTAACAGGACCATAACGTTTGTTACATATCGACTACCTGTCTCTATGTCTTAAGTTCTTAATCGGTAACTGCGGTCCAACTTTATCAACTTATTCATCTATTGTTGCAAACTTGACTGATTTGTTTACACAATAAAAATTCTAATTGATTATGCACTACTGAGGCAGTCAAGCACCTGTATAAGAAATATAAAAGCAGCCATGTTACATGTAGTCCCAAAGGCTGGCAATTATTTCGTCGCAATATAACTGAAAAAATGTTGATGTGACGTGACATATAAACTTACCCACAGACAATACATTTTTTCCAGAGAGTGTAGCACAATTTTATCAAAGTTTTATTGATAATTTGAAAAACTATAATAATATGAATATTAAAATTCATCATCACTTTTCAAGTTTACAAAAATGTCACCAGTTGGAAGATGTCACAGATAAACAAGGATTCTAACTAAGTTTGATCGTCACAGGTTTATCCCCAATTTGCCAGCACAATGCAGAGGATTAACAGTTACTGTGAGTGAGCATGGTTTTACGCCGCTTTTAGCAGTTACTGTGTTTATACAAGCACAGAAGTCATGCCAAAAACGCTCACAGTAGTTAGTGAGTAAACTCAACTGAGAATTTTTACAAGTATCTATCACAACCTTTGAAAGCTAACATGTGAATAAACTCAGTTCACTGAAACTTAAATAATTAAGGCACTTGCAGTGACCAGTTCACAAGTAATCAGTGAGATAGTATATAAATACTGGGAACGCCAAACAACTTCATTGTAAATAGACAAATGCACCTGTGAATGATCAAGGTTTTAAATACCGAGTGAAACAGAGACGAGGTGCCGGCCTACACTGGAAATGCTGTATGCTGCATGTCCAGCCTCCATCAACACCTCCAGTGATCTTTTCGCGATTCCGACCATTGCGCATAACCATTGTCATGACCTGGTTGAGTGACTTCCTTCCATCAACGTGAAAGGATTACCCACAGAGAAAGAAAGGATTAAAATCCTAAAGATATCCTATCCAAATGGTATAAGTACTCACAACCAATTTCCTCTAATAGTAAACTGTCACCTTTGGTATCCCCAACAATACTCACCATGGTGGTCATTGGGCAAATGTAAAAATCACAAACCCTAACGAGATTCTGTCTACATGGTCACACCCGGTGATTGTGAAGATCTAAAATTCTATAAACTGTTTGTTTGTTTGTTGTTTAACGCCGCACTCAGCAATATTCCAGTTATATGAAGGCGGTTTGTAAATAATCGAGTCTGGACCAGACAATCCGGTGATTGACATCATGTGCACCGATCCACGCAATTGGGATACGATGACATGCATCAAGCAAGTCAGCGAGCCTGACCACCCGATCCCGTTAGTCTCCTCTTACGACAAGCATGGGTTGCAGAAGACCTATTCTTCCCCGGATCTTCACGGGTCGGATCCTATTCAAGCACTATCCACACATAACATCCATTGTGACAATGGAATAGTTTCATCATACATCATTATCATGTTTTGTGCATGCAGGTCATTGGTTCAATGCATAGAATAACAGATAATCAAGTATTAGCTTGGACGTCGTTTTAAAAAGGTGTCCTCGCAACGTTGCATAAACAGTTGTTGATCAAATTCTGATTTGAGTCCATGGGTGGCCCAGTCGTCTAAGGCGCAGCAATTCACTGTGCAGAGTTAGGTCCATTGAAAACATATGATTGTGAGATCGAATCCCGGTTCGCCCCGATTACCTCTCTAGGTTTGTCAGCACCACACCCGTGCTTGTGGGTTTCACCAAGGTGATAAACGTTTGAAACCTGCATCACTATGGGCTTTCCTCCCACGTCTAGCTGGTACGCCGTGATATAACTGGAATACTGTTCAAAACGGCGTTAAACCCAACACACTGACTCACACAAATCCTGACTTCAAATGTGAGGTGTCCTGTGTCAGGATTACATATATGGTTCAATGTTCAGTGTTTCATGATATATGACTGATATCATGAGCATTGATCCACGCAATTGGGATACGATGTCAGCGAGCCTGACCATCCGATCCCGTTAGTTGCCTATTACGACAAGCATAGTCGCCTTTTACGGCAAGCATGGGCTGCTGAAGATCCATTCTACCCCGGATCTTCACTGGTCACGAACCGACCTGATGACATATTGCTTTGTACATTATGAAACATGTATGCTGGCCAGGCCTCCCCACGTACATCAATACACTGATTAGACCATATTGATATCCTATTTGATGCTAATGTACCAGTAAGTTGGTCAAGCCTTGCTTTTAGGAGACTTACATGTTTTCTATTTTAACATAGATTACTAATATTGTTGATTGGATATACATTGTATATCCATTGTTGGATGCATCGTTAATGATTTGGGGATTATGTGATAACTTAAAAATGCAGCAATTGGTGCTCTTATACAACAATTCGTAATTCAACGTTTGCCATGTCCACATCAGATGTCCATTCTCCAAATTTAATTGCTCGATATTTTTATAACAGTTCATTAATCATCAATCACTGTTATAATACCACTGGATAGTTGATGAACGTGTTCTACATGTCACAAACGGAATGTGAGAATGTTAGTAATTGTAAGTAAGTCAATAAAAGTTCAAGCAGTGATGATGTCAGTTTACAAATGGGCCTTGTTCTCGGTAGCTATTGAGACCACTACGTGACTCCCAAACTGATCCGCATCGTCCCGGCATGGATTGAAGAAGGCTTTGGGTCCTAGCTAGCCCAAATGTTCCGTGGAGTTAATGTCTGGCGATTTGGACAGCCATGTGAAAGTGGTAATGTAATGTATTCATAGGCAAGAGTGTAACGTGCAGTCCGGCATTATCTCCTCTGAACATTTCTCTCTTATGGTCAGTAATAAGAACCATGTGTAAAACTTGATCCCTGTGACGAAAAGCTGTTATAATTGTCCCGTTTACACAAGATAGGATATCCACAATTATTCTTTTGTACGTGAAGTGATGTGTGGTATATCATGTTGAATTTTGTTTAACGACACAGTCAGCAAAAACTGACAAGCTAGCGACGGAAATTATATCTTATATTATTGTGTAGCAAGCAGAGGCATAGGCAGATCCAGGGTTTCTGGTGTCATCACCCATCAATTACCTGTAAGCGCACGTTTCCCGAACTGATCAACAAGCATCACATAGTAAAACTACATTGATTGATTATTCTGCAATTTTAACATTTTACGTGCGGAATAATGCTGAGCTCTCTCATTCACCCGAGTGACTCAGATATGATGATATGTAGTCCCAGGAACTGGCTACTTTTTATGTTTCACTTTTTGTTTCCTTATATTTCTTACTTCGTCTTTTTTCAACCGATGTTTTTGTAACGTAAAATAGTGGAATAAAACAGTGGCTGTTGATGCGTCTTCAGAGCGTAAGTCACTTCGCTAAAATCTGTCCATGTTGTGGTGTTTGCTCATTTAGAACGCTGAGTTTTGCTGTACGCGTCATGATCAGTGGAGAGTGGAGAAATTTTCAATAAAACGAAGCTGCAGGAATTACTTTCTTTGTGTTTCAAATAGTTTCCATAGAAGAGAACATGTGTCATTTCTTGCCAAATATTGAATGAATGGAGCACGTTTGATCATTTATATCAGGGAAGTATGAGAGAACATATTATTTGAACAGAAACACACTGATACATCCCTTCTCAGGTGGTGCGTCACACGTTTCACGTGAATATTTCACCTTGAATACCACTTAATCGTGGTGTGAAGATATGTGTGATCATTTTTGTTAGAAAATCAAAATTAAATTGCATTGCGAGGGTTGTTTGCAAACAAATTGACTTTTGCTTTTAAACAAATGCATTGTCAACTGACATCGAGAGCACTGTATTTTTTGTAGCCTAATTCTCGAATTTGCTAGGTTTTATATTTTATCATTTTACTGACATTTGGGTTCTCCTACGTTCTGTACTGCTTCAGACGTTTCCTCCGCATGAACCTACATGTACCACGCTGGGATATAACTTACATGAAGGAAAGGCGATACAACTTTGAAATGTGCGAACATGACCATAAAAGGATCGAGCCTACAGGAACACACTTAATAACATTGGAAAGTTTATGTTCCTCAAATGAGCTCAAATGCATTTCTGAAGAAAGTTCTGACTGATTTGTTTTGTATTGCAGAAATTTCTGGAAGAATCTTTTTTATACCTCCAGAAATTTCTGCCAGACATTTATTATTTACCACTTTGTATTATGTACTTAAAAGATATCGCTCAGCAGTCATTTTTGTAGTAAACAACACGTTGGTGTTGAAACATTAGGCTCTGTGGTCAATCAATATATTTTGCAGTGAGAGAAAATCCTTTGGCCTGATAGACTAGGGAATCATATCAAGATTTTCAACAAATCATTTCACACTCTCACATAGCTTCAAATGCCAGATTAGCTACAATAAAAAACAATTAGTGGATTTTTCATACTTTTATTATACATGATTTGATACAGAAAAATGGCGTGACACTATAGTTCATGAAAATCAGCCTCACAAGTATGATATTGAAACCACCTAGTCCCCAGCGTAAAACTACAGTGGTAGTATTCACAGTAGTTGTAAGTGTGGCATTACGTTCGAGTGATTAGAGGATGGTGCACAATCATTCAGGGCACAACTGCGAGTTTTCCAGGTGGTATCCGGTCCAAGTAATGTCCATCACAGTGGCCTTTGTCAGGTACCAACTACTTGTCCTTCACAGCTCGTTCAAGTCTTGGTGGATCAAATGATTCATACTGAATGAAAAAGAAAGACAACGTTACAAGAAAGCACTTACAAATTGGTGACATGTAGAATTAGTATTGTCGTAACATTGATCTTCAGCCATCAGCGCGTTTTGTTTCTCATAATTAATGCTATCTGTCTCTGCTAATCAATTTGAATGGCACTGACAACATCGAAGCAATGCATTTCAGACTTCATCTCGCCATGGCTGTTGATCAAACAACCGCGACCATAATTTTAAAGGTTTAAATTGTTACAATATTCCCAGGTGTATGGGATCCATTTCTACCTTATGGAACTAAGCTTACACATTTACAACAGTAATGCTATTCTACAACTACCTACAGATGCAAGGATAAACATGTAAAACATATATGAATAAATACATTAAACTACATTCAATACAGAACTAGTCCCATCATAGTTTTTCTTGAATAGCGAAAACATTATCAGAACAAACGTGTATCATGACCCATTTTAACTTCCATCTACTAAAGTGACAGATGACCTCATCAATGCATGTATTATATTCATCTCGGATACCTTATGTTGCCAAATGCAGTAGAAATTAGTCCTGTGCCTCAAGCTGTCAATGTTAGCACTCTTGGTTTGATAACTTCACCTCTGTGATGGGAAAACAGACAAACTGACTTAATTGTAGTAAAGGCCAAACATAACATAATGCATCACAACTTAAAAAAACAGTTCTGCACCAACATTACTAAGAAAGTTGTTGGCACTTCCAGTTAAATGACATCATTTCCCGTTTGGAAAGAAGACAACTTCAAAACAGAAAGTGCTATTCCACTAGCTACCATAAACAGAAAGTTATAAGCACTTTTGGTGTAATGACCTTGACCCCAATTTAAGAGAATCACATGTTTGATTATTTTTAGTTGAAAACATAGGTGTAAGCTCTTACAAACATGTTATACACACACATTATTTCCTCAGTACAGAAATGAGCAGAAGTACCTTAAGACAGACCAATCTAGTGACCTTGATCTTCATAGAAGGTCACTCACAACCTCACCACTTCAAAGCGCCGCCCTCAGGACGTCGTCCTTCCACAATTGGTGATGAGAACTGGTTGTAAAATCATAATTGCTGAACGAGTGACGTGCCAACCAATCGATCTTAGGAATTAATTGGTTTGTGTCATTTAAATGTTTTTCAGTACCATGTCCAGGGAATCAAGAATACACTTAACAAAAACAAACAAACATAAATGCTTACCTTCGACGTGAAAACATTTCGGGGATTATTATGGAAAATTGTAACTACATTGAACGCTTTTTATTATTCAGAACATGTGACCTTGACATTATCAATATCAACTGCAATATTTTCAAGGGTTAACCAGTATATAAAACCAAATATGAAGTCTCATGGTGGAATCCAATGTCACAACGAAAATATGGTACATGCTTTTCATTGCAAATAGGTCACTGTGACCTATCAAATATCTGCAGAAATAGACACTGAAGTGAAAGGCACTGTTCTGCCTTCAGGGTGTCCTCGTGACAGTGACTCTGAATATCTTCTGGCAATCATTTCCTCAAGAGGCCTCGAATAGTTTCGTGACAGTGAATTATCACTGAATATCTTCTTACCAATCAATGCTTCGAGATTAACTCTTGGAACTCGCATACCTCTTCATGACAGTGAAAATATTCTTCGTAATCAATGCCTCGAAACGGCCGATTGGAATACTTCTGTCACAAGGGTGTCATCGTGAAAGTGAAGTGCCACTCAATATAATCTTGGCAATCAATGCGTCGAGTTGTCATGGAACTCTTCTGCATCCAAGGTGTCTTCGTGAGAGTGAAGTGTCACTGAATGTATTCATAGCAATCAATGAAGAGAAATATCCTCATGGATATCTTCTGCCTCCAGTGTGTCTTCCTGACAGTGAAGTGTCACTGAACGTATCCTCAGCAATGACTGAATAGAAATGTCCTCTTCAAGCTCTTCTTTCTCAAATGTGTCTTCCTGACAATGAAGTGCCACTCAATATAATCTTGGCAGTTACTGCCTCGAGATGTCATAGAATTCTGCATCCAAGGTGTCTTCGTGACAGTGAAGTGTCACTGAATGTTTTCTCAGCAATCATTGAATCGAAATGTCCTCCAAAAATTATTCTGCCTTCAGGGTGTCCTTGCGACAGTGAAGTGTCACTGAACGTATCTTTAGCAATCAATGAATAGAAATATCCTCTTAGAAACTTTCTGCCTCAAGGTTGTCTTCGTGACAGTGAAGTGCCACTCAATATAATCTCGGCAATCAATGCCTGGAGATGCCATATATAGAACTCTTCTGCATCCAAGGTGTCTTCGTGACAGTGAAGTGTCTCTGAATGTATTCATAGCAATCAATGCCTCGAAATGTCCTCATGGATATCTTCTGCCTCTAGTGTGTCTTCCTGACAGTGAAGTGTCACTGAACGTATCCTTAGCAATGACGGAATAGAAATGTCCTCTTCAAGCTCTTCTGTCTCAAATGTGTCTTCCTGACAATGAAGAGCCACTCAATATAATCTTGACAATTACTGCTTCGAGATGTCATATAATTCTTCTGCATCCAAGGTGTCTTCACGACAGTGAAGTGTCACTGAATGTTTTCTTAGCAATCATTGAATCGAAATGTCCTCAAAAAAATATTCTGCCTTCAGGGTGTCTTTGCGACAGTGAAGTGTCACTGAACGTATCTTTAGCAATCAATGAATAGAAATATCCTCTTAGAAACCTTCTGTCTCAAGGTAGTCTTCGTGACAGGAAAGTGCCATTCAATATAATCTTGGCAAACAGTGCGTCGAGATGTCAAGGAACGCTTCTGCACCCAAGGTGTCTTCATGACAGTGAAGTGTCACTGAATGTATTTTTAGCAATCAATAAATCGAAAAATACTCTTCAAACTCTTCTGTCTGAAGGATGTCTTCGTGACAGTGAAGTGTCACTGAACGTATCTTTAGCAATCAATGAATAGAAATATCCTCTTAGAAACCTTCTGCCTCAAGGCTGTCTTCTTGACAGTGAAGTGCCACTCGATATAATCTTGGCAATCATTGCCTCGAGATACCATAGAACTCTTCTGCATCCAAGGTGTCTTCGTGACAGTGAAGTCTCTCTGAATGTATTTATAGCAATCAATGCCTCGAAATGTCCTCATGGAATTCTTCTGCCTCCAGTGTGTCTTCGTGTCAGTGAAGTGTCACTTAATACATTCTTGGCAATCAATGCCTGGAAATGTCGTGGAATTCTTCTGCATCCAAGGTGTCTTCGTGACAGTGAAGTGTCACTGAATGTATTCTTAGCAATCAATAAATCGAAAAATCCTCTTCATCTCTTGTCTCAAGGGTGTCTTCGTGACAGGAAAGTGCCACTCAATATAATCTTGGCAATAAGAGCGTCGAGATGTCAAGGAACGCTTCTGCATCCAAGGCGTCTTCGTGACAGTGAAGTGTCACTGAATGTATTCTTAGCAATCAATAAATCGAAAATAATTCTTCTGCATCCAAGGTGTCTTCGTGACAGTGTAGTATCACGTATCCTCAGCATCGAAAGAATTGAAATATCCTCTTCAAGCTCTTCTGTCTCAAATGTGTCTTCATGACTATGAAGTGCCACTCAATATAATCTTGACAATTACTGCCTCGAGATGTCATAGAATTCTGCATCCAAGGTGTCTTCGTGACAGTGAAGTTTTCCTGAATGTATTCTTAGCAATACATTCCTTGTTATATCCTCTTTAATCTTATCTGTCTGAAGGGTGTCTTCGTGACAATGAAGTGACACTCAATATAATCTTGACAATCAATCCCGGGAGATGTCATAGCATTCTTATGCATCCAAGGTGTCTTCGTGACAGTGAAGTGTCACTGAACGTATTCTTAGAAATCAATGCCTCGAAATTTCCTCATCGAATTCTTCTGTCTCAAGGGTGTCTTCGTGACAATTAAGTGCCACTCAATATTATCTTGGCAATTAATGCCTCGAATTGTTATAGAATTCTTATGCATCCAAGGTGTCTTCGTGACAGTGAAGTGTCACTGAACGTATTCATAGCAATCAATGCCTCGAAATTTCCTCATCGAATTCTTCTGTCTCAAGGGTGTCTTCGTGACAATTAAGTGCAACTCAATATTATCTTGGCAATTAATGCCTCGAATTGTTATAGAATTCTTATGCATCCAAGGTGTCTTCGTGACAGTGAAGTATCAGTGAACGTATTCTTAGAAATCAATGCCTCGAAATTTCCTCATCGAATTCTTCTGTCTCTTGGTGACTTGGCACTCAACATATTATGGGCGTTCATTGCCTCCAGATGCTCTATTCGGCTCTTCGGCTCTTCGGCTCTTCGTCCTTCATTGAATATATTCTAAGCAATCAATAAATCGAAATGTCCTCCTAATTTTTTTCTCCCTCCAGAGTGTTTTCGTGACAGAGAAGTGCCACTTAATACATTCTTGGCAATCAGTGCCTCGAAATGTCATGGAACTCTTCTGCATCCAAGGTGTTTACTTTACAGTGAAGTGTCACTGACTATATTTTTTGCAATCAACGCCTCGACATGTCCTGTCAGAAATCCTCTGCCTCCAGGATGTCTTCGTGACAGTGAAGTGTCATTGAATATATTCTAAGCAATCAATGTCTCGAATTGGCCTCTTGAAACGTTTCTGCTTCCAGGATGTCTTCGTGACAGTGAAGTGTCACTGAATATCTTCTTAGCAGTCAATACCTCGAAATGTTCTCAAAGAAATGTTCTGCCTTCAGGATGTCTTCGTGACAATCCTAATGGAACTCTTCTGCCTCCAAGGTGTCTTCGTGACTGTGATGTGTCACTGAATATCTTCTTTGCATTCATTGCCTCAAGATGCGTCATGTCACTGTTTTTCCTCCAGGGTGTCGTCGTGCCAGACAAGTGCCACTTAATAATTCTTGGCAATTAAGATCTCATCTGCCTCCATAGTGTCTTCGTGACAGTCAATTTCCACTATAAGCTGTAAGCTATAAGCTATAAGCAGCATTACTGCATAAGCCTTCTTGACCCCCTATTGCCTCCAGTGTGTGACCGTCGTTATCCAGTGGTCGGGCATGCTTCAGGCGGATACAAAGAGGCTGACACTGCCTCTGACAACCAAACAATCCCAGATTTTGAACCTAAATCTAAAGAATTTGGAAGTGTCATTCTATAAAGTAATGCGCCTACGTGCAGGTTGTTAGTGGAGGTTAGTGAAGGTTAGTACAGTGTTAAGTCTCTGAACCTAACGTGCCTCAGAAGCATATCCGACCCTTAGAGCGAGGTCTCCAGAGGTCTTATTTGGGTACCAGTGACCATGGAAGGTGGGGGACCTGGTCCTGGAGAGTCTCCTGGTGATGCCTTTTGCCTTAAGGATGTCTTATTGGCAGACATATTCCTATAGAGGTCTTCTTGGTCATTTTCTGCCCCCCAGAAGCCGTGTTGGCACTCTAATGCTTCCAGTGTTTCTTCGTGACAGTCAGTTGTCACTGAACAGCTTCTTGGCAAACATTGCCTCCAGACGTCTCCTTGCAACTCGTCTTTGTCTCTTCTGTCATTTGTAACAGACTATCCTCTTGGCCATCAATGTTTCAAGAAGATATCTAGACACCTTTTTACCTGCATGGTGTTGTCGTGACAGTGAAGTGCCACTTAAAATATTGTCGGCAGTCAATGTCTCGAGATGTCCTCTTGGAACTCTTGTGCCTCATGGGTGTCAAAGTGAGAGTGAAATGTCAAGGAATGTATTCTTGGCAATCAATGCCTCGAGATTTTCTTTTAGAACTCTGCCTCCAGGGTGTCTTTGTTATTTTGAAGTGTCACTGAATGTATTCTTAGCAATTAATGCCTTGAAATGTTCTCATGGAATTCTTTCGCCTCCAGGGTGTCTTTGTGACACTGAGGTGTCACTGAATGTATTCTTAGCTATCAATGCTTCGTAATGTCCTCATGGAATTTTTCTTCATCCAGGGTGTCTTCGTGTTAGTGAAGTATAACTAAATGTATTCTTAGTAATCAATGCCTCATAATGTCCTTCTGCTTCCGGGATGTCTTCGTGACCGTGAAGTATCAATCAATAAATCGAAATATCCTCTCAGAAACCTTCTGCCACCAGGCTTTCTTGTGACAGTTAAGTGCCGATCAATATAATCTTGGTAAACAGTGCCTCGAGATATCATGGAACTCTTCTGCATCCAAGGTGTCTTCGTGAAAGTGAAGTGTCCTTGAATGTATTCATAACAATCGATGCCTCGAAATGTCCTCATCGAATTCGTCTGCCTCTAGGTGTCTTCGTGACATTGAAATGTAACTGAATATATTCTTAGCAATACAAGCCTGGAAATATCCTCTACAAACTCTTTTGTCTCATATGTGTCTACGTGACAATGAAGTGCCACTCAATATAATCTTCACAATTAATTAATCGAGATGTCATAGACTTCTTCTGCATCCAAGGTGTCTTCGCGAGAGTGAAGTGTCCTTGAATGTATTCATAACAATCGATGCCTCGGAATGTCCTTATCGAATTCGTCTGCCTCTAGGTGTCTTCGTGATAGTAAAGTGACACGGAACGTATCCTTAGCAATCAATGAATCGAAATATCCTCTTGAAACTCTTCTGGCTCCAGGGTGTCTTCGTGACTGTGAAGTATTACTGAATGTATTCGTAGCAATCAAGAAACGGAACTATCCACTTCAAACTTTTCTGTCTCAAGGGTGTCTTCGTGACAGTGATTTTCCACTCAATATACTCTTGGCAATCAATGCCTGGAGATGTCATAGAACACTTATGCAACCAAGGTGTCTCCCTGACAGTGAAGTGTCACTAAATGTATTCATAGCAAACAATGAATCGAAATATCCTCTTCAAACTTTTCTGTCTGAAGAGTGTCTTCGTGACAGTAAAGTTCAAATCAATATACTCAATATGCCTCGAGATGTCATAGAATTCTGCATCCAAGGTGTCTTCGTGACAGTGAAGTGTCACTGAATGAATTCTTAGCAATCAATGCCTCGAAATGTCCTCTTAGAACTCTTCTGTCTGTAGGGTATCTTCGTGACAGTGAAGTGTCACTGAACGTATTCAATGAATCGAAATATCCTCTTCAAACTCTTCTGTCTCAAGGGTGTCTTCGTAACAGTGAAGTGCTACTTAATATAATCTTGGCAATCAATGCCTCGAGATGCCATATAACTCTTCTGCATCCAAGGTGTATTTGTGACAGTGAAGTGTCTCTGAATGTATTCTTGGCAATCAATGCCTGGAAATGTCCTCATCGAATTCTTCAGCCTCTAGGGTGTCTTCGTGACAATAAAATGTCAAGGAATGTATTCATAGCAATCAATGCCTCGAAATGTCCTCAGGGAATTCTTCTGCCTCCAGGGTGTTTCCTGACAGTTAAGTGATTCGGAACGTATCCTTAGCAATCAATGAATAGAAATATCCCCTTCAAACTCTTCTGTCTCCAGGGTGTCTTCGTGACAATGAAGTGCCACTCAATAAAATCTTGGCAATCAATCCCCGGAGATGTCATAGTACTCTTCTGCATCCAAGGTGTCTTCGTGACAGTGAAGTGTCACTGAATGTATTCTTAGCAATCAATGCCTCGAAATGTCCTCTTCGAACTCTTCTGTCTGTAGGGTATCTTCGTGACTGTGAAGTGTCACTGAATGTATTCTTAGCAATCACGGAATCGAAATATCCACTTCAAACTCTTCTGTCTCAAGGCTGTCTTCCTGACAGTGAAATGCCACTCAATATAATCTTGACAAATAATGCCTCGAGATGTCATAGAATTCTTCTGCATCCAAGGTGTCTTCGTTACAGTGAAGTGTCACTACATGTATTCATAGCAATAGGGGAATCGAAATATCCACTTCAAACTCTTCTGTCTCCAGGGTGTCTTCGTGACAGTGAAGTGCCACTCAATATAATCGTGGCAATCAATGCGTCGAGATGTCATAGAACTCTTCTGCATCCAAGGTGTCTTCGTGACAATGAAGTGTCACTGAATGTATTCATAGCAATAGGGGAATCGAAATATCCACTTCAAACTCTTCTGTCTCAAGGGTGTCTTCGTGATAGTGAAGTGCCACTCAATATAATCTTGACAATTCATGCCTCGAGATGTCATAGAATTCTTCTGCATCCAAGGTGTCTTCGTTACAGTGAAGTGTCACTAGATGTATTCATAGCAATAGGGGAATCGAAATATCCACTTCAAACTCTTCTGTCTCAAGGGTGTCTTCCTGACAGTGAAGTGCCACTCAATATAATCGTGGCAATCAATGCGTCGAGATGTCATAGAACTCTTCTGCATCCAAGGTGTCTTCGTGACAGTGAAGTGTCACTGAATGTATTCATAGCAATAGGGGAATCGAAATATCCACTTCAAACTCTTCTGTCTCAAGGGTGTCTTCGTGACAGTGAAGTGCCACTCAATATAATCTTGACAATTAATGCCTCCAGATGTTATAGAATTCTTCTGCATCCAAGGTGTCTTCGTGACAGTGAAGTGTCACTGAATGTATTCTTAGCAATCAATGAATCGAAATATCCTCTTGAAACTCTTCTGTCTCCAGGGTGTCTTCGTGACAGTGAAGTGCCACTCAATATAATCGTGACAATCAATGCGTCGAGATGTCATAGAACTCTTCTGCATCCAAGGTGTCTTCGTTACAGTGAAGTGTCACTGAATGTATTCATAGCAATAGGGGAATCGAAATATCCACTTCAAACTCTTCTGTCTCAAGGGTGTCTTCGTGACAGTGAAGTGCCACTCAATATAATCTTGACAATTAATGCCTCGAGATGTCATAGAATTCTTCTGCATCCAAGGTGTCTTCGTTACAGTGAAGTGTCACTACATGTATTCATAGCAATAGGGGAATCGAAATATCCACTTCAAACTCTTCTGGCTCAAGGCTGTCTTCGTGACAATGAAGTGCCACTCAATATAATCGTGGCAATCAATGCGTCGAGATGTCATAGAACTCTTCTGCATCCAAGGTGTCTTCGTGACAGTGAAGTGTCACTGAATGTATTCATAGCAATAGGGGAATCGAAATATCCACTTCAAACTCTTCTGTCTCAAGGGTGTCTTCGTGACAGTGAAGTGCCACTCAATATAATCTTGACAATTAATGCCTCCAGATGTTATAGAATTCTTCTGCATCCAAGGTGCCTTCGTGACAGTGAAGTGTCACTGAAAATGTATTCTTAGCAATCAATGAATCGAAATATCCTCTTCAAACTCTTCTGTCTCAAGGGTGTCTTCGTGACAGTGAAATGCCACTCAATATAATCTTGAGAAATAATGCCTCGAGATGTCATAGAACTCTTCTGCATCCAAGGTGTCTTTGTTACAGTGAAGTGTCACTGAATGTATTCATAGCAATAGGGGAATCGAAATATCCACTTCAAACTCTTCTGTCTCCAGGGTGTCTTCGTGACAGTGAAGTGCCACTCAATATAATCGTGGCAATCAATGCGTCGAGATGTCATAGAACTCTTCTGCATCCAAGGTGTCTTCGTTACAGTGAAGTGTCACTGAATGTATTCATAGCAATAGGGGAATCGAAATATCCACTTCAAACTCTTCTGTCTCAAGGGTGTCTTCGTGACAGTGAAGTGCCACTCAATATAATCTTGACAATTAATGCCTCGAGATGTCATAGAATTCTTCTGCATCCAAGGTGTCTTCGTTACAGTGAAGTGTCACTAGATGTATTCATAGCAATAGGGGAATCGAAATATCCACTTCAAACTCTTCTGTCTCAAGGGTGTCTTCCTGACAGTGAAGTGCCACTCAATATAATCGTGGCAATCAATGCGTCGAGATGTCATAGAACTCTTCTGCATCCAAGGTGTCTTCGTGACAGTGAAGTGTCACTGAATGTATTCATAGCAATAGGGGAATCGAAATATCCACTTCAAACTCTTCTGTCTCAAGGGTGTCTTCGTGACAGTGAGGTTCCACTCAATATAATCGTGGCAATCAATGCCTCGAGATGTCATAGAATTCTTCTGCATCCAAGGTGTCTTCGTGACAGTGAAGTGTCACTGAATGTATTCATAGCAATAGGGGAATCGAAATATCCACTTCAAACTCTTCTGTCTCAAGGGTGTCTTCCTGACAGTGAAGTACCAATCAATATAATATTGACAATTAATGCCTCCAGATGTTATAGAATTCTTCTGCATCCAAGGTGTCCTCGTGACAGTGAAGTGTCACTGAATGTATTCTTAGCAATCAATGAATCGAAATATCCTCTTGAAACTCTTCTGTCTCAAGGGTGTCTTCGTAACAGTGAAGTGCTACTCAATATAATCTTGGCAATCAATGCCTCGAGATGCCATATAACTCTTCTGCATCCAAGGTGTCTTTGTGACAGTGAATGGTCTCTGAATGTAGTCTTAGCAATCAATGCCTGGAAATGTCCTCATCGAATTCTTCAGCCTCTAGGGTGTCCTCGTGACAATAAAATGTCAAGGAATGTATTCATAGCAATCAATACCTCGAAATGTCCTCAGGGAATACTTCTGCATCCAGGGTGTTTCCTGACAGTTAAGTGTCTCGGAACGTATCCTTAGCAATCAATGAATAGAAATATCCCCTTCAAACTCTTCTGTCTCCAGGGTGTCTTCGTGACAATGAAGTGCCACTCAATAAAATCTTGGCAATCAATCCCCGGAGATGTCATAGTACTCTTCTACATCCAAGGTGTCTTCGTGACAGTGAAGTGTCACTGAATGTATTCTTAGCAATCAAGGAATCGAAATATCCCCTTCAAACTCTTCTGTCTCAAGGGTGTCTTCGTGACAGTGAAGTGCCACTCAATATAATCGTGGCAATCAATGCGTCGAGATGTCATAGAACTCTTCTGCATCCAAGGTGTCTTCGTGACAGTGAAGTGTCACTGAATGTATTCATAGCAATAGGGGAATCGAAATATCCACTTCAAACTCTTCTGTCTCAAGGGTGTCTTCGTGACAATGAAGTGCCACTCAATATAATCTTGACAATTAATGCCTCGAGATGTTATAGAATTCTTCTGCATCCAAGGTGTCTTCGTGACAGTGAAGTGTCACTGAATGTATTCATAGCAATCAATGAATCGAAATATCCTCTTGAAACTCTTCTGTCTCAAGGGTGTCTTCGTGACAGTGAAATGCCACTCAATATAATCTTGACAAATAATGCCTCGAGATGTCATAGAACTCTTCTGCATCCAAGGTGTCTTTGTTACAGTGAAGTGTCACTGAATGTATTCATAGCAATAGGGGAATCGAAATATCCACTTCAAACTCTTCTGTCTCAAGGGTGTCTTCCTGACAGTGAAGTACCAATCAATATAATATTGACAATTAATGCCTCCAGATGTTATAGAATTCTTCTGCATCCAAGGTGTCCTCGTGACAGTGAAGTGTCACTGAATGTATTCTTAGCAATCAATGAATCGAAATATCCTCTTGAAACTCTTCTGTCTCAAGGGTGTCTTCGTAACAGTGAAGTGCTACTCAATATAATCTTGGCAATCAATGCCTCGAGATGCCATATAACTCTTCTGCATCCAAGGTGTCTTTGTGACAGTGAATGGTCTCTGAATGTAGTCTTAGCAATCAATGCCTGGAAATGTCCTCATCGAATTCTTCAGCCTCTAGGGTGTCCTCGTGACAATAAAATGTCAAGGAATGTATTCATAGCAATCAATACCTCGAAATGTCCTCAGGGAATACTTCTGCATCCAGGGTGTTTCCTGACAGTTAAGTGTCTCGGAACGTATCCTTAGCAATCAATGAATAGAAATATCCCCTTCAAACTCTTCTGTCTCCAGGGTGTCTTCGTGACAATGAAGTGCCACTCAATAAAATCTTGGCAATCAATCCCCGGAGATGTCATAGTACTCTTCTACATCCAAGGTGTCTTCGTGACAGTGAAGTGTCACTGAATGTATTCTTAGCAATCAAGGAATCGAAATATCCCCTTCAAACTCTTCTGTCTCAAGGGTGTCTTCGTGACAGTGAAGTGCCACTCAATATAATCGTGGCAATCAATGCGTCGAGATGTCATAGAACTCTTCTGCATCCAAGGTGTCTTCGTGACAGTGAAGTGTCACTGAATGTATTCATAGCAATAGGGGAATCGAAATATCCACTTCAAACTCTTCTGTCTCAAGGGTGTCTTCGTGACAATGAAGTGCCACTCAATATAATCTTGACAATTAATGCCTCGAGATGTTATAGAATTCTTCTGCATCCAAGGTGTCTTCGTGACAGTGAAGTGTCACTGAATGTATTCATAGCAATCAATGAATCGAAATATCCTCTTGAAACTCTTCTGTCTCAAGGGTGTCTTCGTGACAGTGAAATGCCACTCAATATAATCTTGACAAATAATGCCTCGAGATGTCATAGAACTCTTCTGCATCCAAGGTGTCTTTGTTACAGTGAAGTGTCACTGAATGTATTCATAGCAATAGGGGAATCGAAATATCCACTTCAAACTCTTCTGTCTCCAGGGTGTCTTCGTGACAGTGAAATGCCACTCAATATAATCGTGGCAATCAATGCGTCGAGATGTCATAGAACTCTTCTGCATCCAAGGTGTCTTCGTGACAGTGAAGTGTCACTGAATGTATTCATAGCAATAGGGGAATCGAAATATCCACTTCAAACTCTTCTGTCTCAAGGGTGTCTTCGTGACAGTGAAGTGCCACTCAATATAATCTTGACAATTAATGCCTCGAGATGTCATAGAATTCTTCTGCATCCAAGGTGTCTTCGTTACAGTGAAGTGTCACTACATGTATTCATAGCAATAGGGGAATCGAAATATCCCCTTCAAACTCTTCTGTCTCAAGGGTGTCTTCGTGACAGTGAAGTGCCACTTAATATAATCGTGGCAATAAATGCGTCGAGATGTCATAGAACTCTTCTGCATCCAAGGTGTCTTCGTGACAGTGAAGTGTCACTGAATGTATTCATAGCAATAGGGGAATCGAAATATCCACTTCAAACTCTTCTGTCTCAAGGGTGTCTTCGTGACAGTGAAGTGCCACTCAATATAATCTTGACAATTAATGCCTCGAGATGTCATAGAATTCTTCTGCATCCAAGGTGTCTTCGTTACAGTGAAGTGTCACTACATGTATTCATAGCAATAGGGGAATCGAAATATCCCCTTCAAACTCTTCTGTCTCAAGGGTGTCTTCGTGACAGTGAAGTGCCACTCAATATAATCGTGGCAATCAATGCGTCGAGATGTCATAGAACTCTTCTGCATCCAAGGTGTCTTCGTGACAATGAAGTGTCACTGAATGTATTCATAGCAATAGGGGAATCGAAATATCCACTTTAAACTCTTCTGTCTCAAGGGTGTCTTCGTGATAGTGAAGTGCCACTCAATATAATCTTGACAATTAATGCCTCCAGATGTTATAGAATTCTTCTGCATCCAAGGTGTCCTCGTGACAGTGAAGTGTCACTGAATGTATTCTTAGCAATCAATGAATCGAAATATCCTCTTGAAACTCTTCTGTCTCAAGGGTGTCTTCGTAACAGTGAAGTGCTACTCAATATAATCTTGACAATCAATGCCTCGAGATGCCATATAACTCTTCTGCATCCAAGGTGTCTTTGTGACAGTGAATGGTCTCTGAATGTAGTCTTAGCAATCAATGCCTGGAAATGTCCTCATCGAATTCTTCAGCCTCTAGGGTGTCTTCGTGACAATAAAATGTCAAGGAATGTATTCATAGCAATCAATACCTCGAAATGTCCTCAGGGAATTCTTCTGCATCCAGGGTGTTTCCTGACAGTTAAGTGTCTCGGAACGTATCCTTAGCAATCAATGAATAGAAATATCCCCTTCAAACTCTTCTGTCTCAAGGGTGTCTTCGTGACAATGAAGTGCCACTCAATAAAATCTTGGCAATCAATCCCCGGAGATGTCATAGTACTCTTCTGCATCCAAGGTGTCTTCGTGACAGTGAAGTGTCACTGAATGTATTCTTAGCAATCAATGCCACGAAATGTCCTCTTCGAACTCTTCTGTCTGTAGGGTATCTTCGTGACTGTGAAGTGTCACTGAATGTATTCTTAGCAATCAAAGAATCGAAATATCCGCTTCAAACTCTTCTGTCTCAAGGGTGTCTTCGTGACAGTGAAGTGCCACTCAATATAATCGTGGCAATCAATCCGTCGAGATGTCATAGAATTCTTCTACATCCAAGGTGTCTTCGTGACAGTGAAGTGTCACTGAATGTATTCTTAGCAATCAAGGAATCGAAATATCCACTTCAAACTCTTCTGTCTCAAGGGTGTCTTCCTGACAGTGAAGTGCCACTCAATATAATCTTGACAATTAATGCCTCGAGTTGTCATAGAATTCTTCTGCATCCAAGGTGTCTTCGTGACAGTGAAGTGTCACTGAATGTATTCATAGCAATAGGGGAATCGAAATATCCACTTCAAACTCTTCTGTCTCAAGGGTGTCTTCGTGACAGTGAAGTGCCACTCAATATAATCGTGGCAATCAATGCGTCGAGATATCATAGAATTCTTCTGCATCCAAGGTGTCTTCGTGACAGTGAAGTGTCACTGAATGTATTCATAGCAATAGGGGAATCGAAATATCCACTTCAAACTCTTCTTTCTCAAGGGTGTCTTCGTGACAGTGAAGTGCCACTCAATATAATCTTCACAATTAATGCCTCGAGATGTCATAGAATTCTTCTACATCCAAGGTGTCTTCGTGACAGTGAAGTGTCACTGAATGTATTCTTAGCAATCAAGGAATCGAAATATCCACTTCAAACTCTTCTGTCTCAAGGGTGTCTTCGTGACAGTGAAGTGCCACTCAATATAATCGTGGCAATCAATGCGTCGAGATGTCATAGAACTCTTCTGCATCCAAGGTGTCTTCGTGACAGTGAAGTGTCACTGAATGTATTCATAGCAATAGGGGAATCGAAATATCCACTTCAAACTCTTCTGTCTCAAGGGTGTCTTCGTGACAGTGAAGTGCCACTCAATATAATCTTGACAATTAATGCCTCGAGATGTCATAGTACTCTTCTGCATCCAAGGTGTCTTCGTGACAGTGAAGTGTCACTGAATGTATTCTTAGCAATCAATGCCTCGAAATGTCCTCTTCGAACTCTTCTGTCTGTAGGGTATCTTCGTGACAGTGAAGTGTCACTGAATGTATTCTTAGCAATCAAAGAATCGAAATATCCCCTTCAAACTCTTCTGTCTCAAGGGTGTCTTCGTGACAGTGAAGTGCCACTCAATATAATCGTGGCAATCAATGCGTCGAGATGTCATAGAACTCTTCTGCATCCAAGGTGTCTTCGTGACAGTGAAGTGTCACTGAATGTATTCATAGCAATAGGGGAATCGAAATATCCACTTCAAACTCTTCTGTCTCAAGGGTGTCTTCGTGACAGTGAAATGCCACTCAATATAATCGTGGCAATTAATGCCTCGAGATGTCATAGAATTCTTCTGCATCCAAGGTGTCTTCGTGACAGTGAAGTGTCACTGAATGTATTCATAGCAATAGGGGAATCGAAATATCCACTTCAAACTCTTCTGGCTCAAGGCTGTCTTCCTGACAGTGAAGTGCCACTCAATATAATCGTGGCAATCAGTCCGTCGAGATGTCATAGAATTCTTCTACATCCAAGGTGTCTTCGTGACAGTGAAGTGTCACTGAATGTATTCATAGCAATAGGGGAATCGAAATATCCACTTCAAACTCTTCTGTCTCAAGGGTGTCTTCGTGACAGTGAAATGCCACTCAATATAATCGTGGCAATTAATGCCTCGAGATGTCATAGAATTCTTCTGCATCCAAGGTGTCCTCGTGACAGTGAAGTGTCACTGAATGTATTCTTAGCAATCAATTAATCGAAATATCCTCTTCAAACTCTTCTGTCTTAAGGGTGTCTTCGTAACAGTGAAGTGCTACTTAATATAATCTTGGCAATCAATACCTCGAGATGTCCTCAGGGAATTCTTCTGCATCCATGGTGTCTTCGTAACAGTTAAGTGTCACTGGATGAATTCATAGCAATAGGGGAATGGAAATATCCACTTCAAACTCTTCTGTCTCAAGGGTGTCTTCGTAACAGCGAAGTGCCACTCAATATAATCGTGGCAATCAATGCGTCGAGATGTCATAGAACTCTTCTGCATCCAAGGTGTCTTCGTGACAGTGAAGTGTCACTGAATGTATTCATAGCAATAGGGGAATCGAAATATCCACTTCAAACTCTTCTGTCTCAAGGGTGTCTTCGTGACAGTGAAGTGCCACTCAATATAATCTTGACAATTAATGCCTCGAGATGTCATAGAATTCTTCTGCATCCAAGGTGTCTTCGTTACAGTGAAGTGTCACTAGATGTATTCATAGCAATAGGGGAATCGAAATATCCACTTCAAACTCTTCTGTCTCAAGGGTGTCTTCCTGACAGTGAAGTGCCACTCAATATAATCTTGACAATTAATGCGTCGAGATGTCATAGAATTCTTCTGCATCCAAGGTGTCTTCGTGACAGTGAAGTGTCACTAGATGTATTCATAGCAATAGAGGAATCGAAATATCCCCTTCAAACTCTTCTGTCTCAAGGGTGTCTTCCTGACAGTGAAGTGCCACTCAATATAATCGTGGCAATTAATGCCTCCAGATGTTATAGAATTCTTCTGCATCCAAGGTGTCCTCGTGACAGTGAAGTGTCACTGAATGTATTCATAGCAATAGGGGAATCGAAATATCCACTTCAAACTCTTCTGTCTCAAGGGTGTTTTCGTGACAGTGAAGTGCCACTCAATATAATCTTGACAATTAATGCCTCGAGATGTCATAGAATTCTTCTGCATCCAAGGTGTCTTCGTGACAGTGAAGTGTCACTGAATGTATTCATAGCAATAGGGGAATCGAAATATCCACTTCAAACTCTTCTGTCTCAAGGGTGTCTTCGTGACAGTGAAGTGTCACTGAATGTATTCATAGCAATCAAGGAATCGAAATATCCGCTTCAAACTCTTCTGTCTCAAGGGTGTCTTCCTGACAGTGAAGTGCCACTCAATATAATCGTGGCAATCAATGCGTCGAGATGTCATAGAACTCTTCTGCATCCAAGGTGTCTTCGTGACAGTGAAGTGTCACTGAATGTATTCTTAGCAATCAATGCCTCGAAATGTCCTCGTGACAGTGAAGTGTCACTGAATGTATTCTTAGTAATCAATGAATCGAAATATCCTCTTGAAACTCTTCTGTCTCAAGGGTGTCTTCGTAACAGTGAAGTGCTACTCAATATAATCTTGGCAATCAATGCCTCGAGATGCCATATAACTCTTCTGCATCCAAGGTGTCTTTGTGACAGTGAATGGTCTCTGAATGTAGTCTTAGCAATCAATGCCTGGAAATGTCCTCATCGAATTCTTCAGCCTCTAGGGTGTCTTCGTGACAATAAAATGTCAAGGAATGTATTCATAGCAATCAATACCTCGAAATGTCCTCAGGGAATTCTTCTGCATCCAGGGTGTTTCCTGACAGTTAAGTGATTCGGAACGTATCCTTAGCAATCAATGAATAGAAATATCCCCTTCAAACTCTTCTGTCTCCAGGGTGTCTTCGTGACAATGAAGTGCCACTCAATAAAATATTGGCAATCAATCCCCGGAGATGTCATAGTACTCTTCTGCATCCAAGGTGTCTTCGTGACAGTGAAGTGTCACTGAATGTATTCTTAGCAATCAATGCCTCGAAATGTCCTCTTCGAACTCTTCTGTCTGTAGGGTATCTTCGTGACTGTGAAGTGTCACTGAATGTATTCTTAGCAATCAAGGAATCGAAATATCCACTTCAAACTCTTCTGTCTCAAGGCTGTCTTCCTGACAGTGAAGTGCCACTCAATATAATCGTGGCAATCAATGCGTAGAGATGTCATAGAACTCTTCTGCATCCAAGGTGTCTTCGTTACAGTGAAGTGTCACTGAATGTATTCTTAGCAATCAATGCCTCGAAATGTCCTCTTCAAACTCTTCTGCCTCCAGGGTGTCTTTGTGACAGTGAAGTGTCACTCGTTATAGTCTTGGCAATCAATGCCTCGAGATGTCCTTATGGAATTCTTCTGCTTCAAAAGTGTCTTTGTAAATTTGAAATTACAAGCAATACCCTCTTGGCAATCAATGCCTCGAGATTTCCTTTCAGAACTCTTCTGCATCCAGGTTGTCTTCGTGACAGTGAAGTATCACTGAATATATTCTTAGCAATCAATGCCTCGAAATATCCTTTTAGAACTCTTCTGCCTGAAGATGTCTTCGTGACCGTGAAGTGTCACTGAACGTATAATTAGCAAACAATGTCTCGAAATGTCCTCATGGAATTCTTCTGCCTCCAAGGTGTCTTCGTGACTGTGATGTGTCACTGAATATCTTCTTTGCATTCATTGCCTCAAGATGCGTCATGTCACTGTTTTTCCTCCAGGGTGTCGTCGTGCCAGACAAGTGCCACTTAATAATTCTTGGTAATTAAGATCTCATCTCCCTCCATAGTGCCTTCGTGACAGTCAATTTCCACTGAGTATCCTATAAGCAGCATTACTGCATAAGCCTTCTTGACCCCCATTTGCCTCCAGTGTGTGACCGTCGTTATCCAGTGGTCGGGCATGCTTCAGGCGGATACAAAGAGGCTGACACTGCCTCTGACAACGAAACAATCCCAGATTTTGAACCTAAATCTAAAGAATTTGGAAGTGTCATTCTATAAAGTGATGCGCCTACGGACAGGTTGTTAGTGCGGGTTAGTGCGGGTTAGTGCAGGTTAATGCAGGTTAGTGCAGTGTTAAATCTCTGAATCTAACGTGCCTAAGAAGCATACCCGACCCTTAGATCGAGGTCTCCAGAGGTCTTATTTGGGTACCAGTGACCATGGTCCTGGAGAGTCTCCTGGTGATGCCTTTAGCCTTAAGGATGTCCTATTGGCAGACATATTCCTATAGAGTCTTCTTGGTCATTTTCTGCCCCCAGAAGTCTTGTTGGCACTCTAATACTTCCAGTGTTTCTTCGTGACAGTCAATTGCCACTGAACAGCTTCTTGGCAAACATTGCCTCCAGACGTCTCCTTGCAACTCGTCTCTGTCTCTTCTGTGATTTGTTACACACAATCCTCTTGGACATCAATGTTTCCAGAAGAAATCAAGGCATCTTTCAGCCTCAATGGTGTTGTTGTTACAGTGATCATGAAGTGCCACTGAATATCTTCTTGGCAATCATTGGTTTAAGAGTTCTCTGATGTCTTTGTTACAGTGAATTGACACCGAAGATCTTTTGGAAATAATTGCTTCATGAGCCGCAGGACGTCGTCGTGAAAGTGAATAGATGACTTATTAGCCCTGTCCCGCCTCCAGGGTGTCTTCGTGACAGTGAAGTGTCATTGAATATCTTTTCAGCAATCAATGCCTCGAAATGTCTTCTTAGCACACTTCTGCCTTGAGTTTGTCTTTGCCAAAGTGAATTACCACTGAATATATTCTTAGCAATCAATGCCTCGAGATGTCCTTGGAATTCTTCTGTACCAATGGGTGTATTCGGGTGAGTATTAATGGAACGCTTCTGCCTCCAGCCAGGGTGTCTTCGTGACAGTGAAGTGTCACTGAATATGTTCTTAGCAACCAATGCCTCGACATGTCCTCTTAGAAATCTTCTATCTCCAGGATGTCTTTGTGACTGTCCTAATGGAATTCTTCTGCCCCAAGGGTGTCTTTGTGACAGTGGTTGGTTGGTTTGTTGTTTAACGCCGCACTCAGCAATATTCCCGTGAGTATGGTTTTACGCCGCTTTTAGCAATATTCCAGCAATAGCATGGCGGTGCATTATTCCAGGTATATGACGGCTGTCTGTAAATAATCGAGTCTGGACCAGATAATCCAGTGATTAATATCATGAGCATCGATACACGCAATTGAGATCGATGACATGCATTAACCAAGTCAGCGAGCCTGACCACCCGATCCCGTTAGTCGCCTTTTACGACAAGCAGAGTCACCTTTTACGGCAAGCATGGGTTGCTGAAGACCTATTCCACCCCGGAATCTTCACGGGTTTTTTTGTGACAGTGAAGTATCATTGAATATATTCTTAGCAATCATTGCCTCGAAATGTCCTATTAGATCTCTTCTACAGTGTCTTTGTGACAGAGAAATGTCACTTGGTATATTCTTGTCAATCAAAGCCTCGATCAAATCTCTTGTGCCTCCAGAGTGTCTTCGTGGCACTTAAAAACATCACTGACTATCTTCTTAGCAATCACTGCCTCGAAATGTCTTCTCAGAAACCTACTGCCTGTAGGGTGTCTTCGTGACAGTGAAGTATCATTGAATATATTCTTAGCAATCATTGCCTCGAAATGTCCTCTTAGAAATCTTATGCTTCCAGGGTGTATACGTGTCAGAAAAGTGCCACTTAATACATTCTTAGCAATCAATGCCTCGAGATGTGCAGTTTCATCTCTTCTGCCTCTCGTGTGTTTTCGTGACATTGAAGTGTCATTGAATATCTTTTTAGCAATCAATGCCTCGAAATGTCCTATTTGTAATTTTATGACTCCTTGCTGAAATCAGAAGCACATACAGCATCGTACATATCAAATTCTAAGTTTTGAAGCCGAAATCGGAAATAGTCATGGATTCTACGCTCGATGATTTTCGAATTATTTGCTGAAACAGGTCGGCGGGGAGAGATATATAACGTATTGATGTGACATTGTAGCCAAATAATGGTGTTATTGGTCTATCATTGCAAGAAGGACAATTAAGAATGTCTTTACAAACTTTGTCTGAGAATCTCCGGTTCTCAGACCGGATGGGTGGGTGAGTGAGTATTGGTTTACGCCGCTTTTTTCAAAATTCAAGCAATATCACGGTGGAGAACAATAGAAATTGGCTTCACACATTGTACCCCTGTCGGGAATCTACCCCGGGTCTTCGGCGTGACGAGCGAACGCTTTAACAACTATGCTATCCGACAGCCCCTCTCAGAACGGATGAAATAAGATACACGTGATGTTTGCGATGTACCGTAAAAATATTTTCTACCAAAAATGCTACGTGATTTTGTACCAATGAAAATATAACAATCGATCTATATAATTATATTTCTTTTAACATGTATATTGCAACAATAGTAAATGAGCAGAACATGTAAATAAAACATATTATCAATTTCATGATATGACTATGATTATGACTGACTGTGATCCTTGAGTGAGGGCAATCCAATTGGCAAAACTCAAACTGAGTGTTTGGTTCTGATAGGATAGTGAAATTATTTAAACCATATTTGATTGTAATGTTTTGATAGGAAAATGATTGTAAATTAACAAGTATAATACTAATATTTACGTATGTCTTCGAAACTAATGCAAACTTATTCTGGGTATACAATCAACAGAAATTATGGGTACAAAATCATAACATTACATCTGGATTTCCTGGAGTGATGGGATAGTAAAAATGAGAAATATCGCCTGCAGGTTTCCTTTTCACATTTTAAAACAAGAATGTTTCTTTTATTCAATGTTTGTGCTACCTTTTACTTGAGAGCTGCAACGTGGATTCTTTCCAAATGTAAGAAACACATTTTATTCTAATAAAAAAGGTGCAGTCCAAATGTTGATTTTGATATGCGTATTTTATGAAACAATATTACTTTTTTACAAGTTTTGAAGATATTTTTTTCAATTCAATTTTGTGCGACCTTTAACGTGAGAACTGCTACATGGGTTCTCTTCAAATTTAAGGAACACTGTTTTATATTAATTGGAGAGATGCAGTGCAAAGGTTGATTTGATATATGTATTTTATGAAACAATATGAAATTTTCCATGTTTTCAACTTAGAATGTTTTTTTTTAAATTTTATGTTTGTGCTACCTTTTACTTGAGAACTGCTGATTCTTTCCAAAGGGGAGAAACACTTTCTAAACTAACAGAAGAGGTGCAGTGCCAATGATGATTTTTATATATGTATTTAATGAAACAATATGATTTTTTACATGTTTTGAACTGAGAGTGTTTTTCTTTTTTTAATTCAACATTGTGCGACCTTTAACTTAAAAACTACTTCGTGGATTCTTTCCAAATTTAAGGAACACTTTCTATACAAATAGGAGTGGTGTAGTCAAAGGTTCATTTTGATATGTGTATTTTATGAAACAATATGATTTTGTAAATGTTTTGAACACAGAATGTTTTGAACTTTGAAAAATGAATGGGTCGAGGTTACCCTTGTTCATTTTAGTGTTAAAAGTTTTTCTGTCAATGTATGATTCAAAAGCATCATGGTATTACTGTCCATGCCAGTCCATGCCAGATTTAGCAGTTTTGAACAGTTTAATGACTTGGGCGGGTGGAGGTAGCACAGCGGAGACTTTTTCAGACATCAAATTATTATTTGGGGTAAAGGCAACATTTTTTATGTCATAAAATGTCCCTTACCTTGTAAGTTTATAATATTTGTTTCATTGTTTTATTCAGTTACCAAGGCAAAAGCAGTGACCATAGATAAGGTTGAAGATCATCCCTGTGATAAGTTCGTCTGATTCCTCATTTGAGGACTGAAAAGGCTCGTCAACCTATCAGCCCAAGTTCTGACTTGTCATTTAACAAATAAATAAAGGTCACCTAAACTGGAATTCGATTGCCATTTTGTTGCTGTCATCATATTTTTTAATGGATCAAGGCATTCTTGGTATATCCGATGCATGGACTATTTTGCCTGTCTAAGTGTTGTCTCAATGCTGAATGTATTGGGTAAGGCCAAGGAAAATTAAATCTTACAATTTGTGCCGGGTTTATTGTCTGATGGTTTTTAATTTGGAAACTCGTGGGAAAATCATATATCTTTTAATAGTGTTGAAACATTTGTGAACAATTTGGATATAGTCTTGAAAGTTGTTTTGGAAAGTAAATATTGTATCATGAAATTGTGCACGTAATTAAAAACATTTTGAATTTTGTCTTAGACGTATTTGAAACTATGTATGCCGAGGTACCCTGCCAGAAGGCGGCGCATTTCATTAACACGCTCAATCTCGGATAGAGTTCAGAGTGAATTCAGCTTGCAGAATTTACTGCTTGTTACCTGATATTTTAACCAGATTGGTACAAACATTTCAAGCTGCCTGGGATGTATTGAGGAATAAAACAGGCGTAATCTAACGTTGGGCCAACGTTGTTTTGACCGACGGCACAACGTCTGACTACTTTCCGGGATGTGTCATGTACCCTGTGATCTGTGTCGTGTAATATTTTTGGTGATATATGATGTGATTATTTGTATATGCGTGATGTGCCTTGTGACATATGTGTCATGTATGCTGTGATATGTGTCATGGAATGTTTTTGTTTTTTTGTTGTTTTTTTATATGCAATGTGATTAATTTTATATGTGTGATGTGTGATGTTTGATGTGTGATGTGTGATGTGCCATGTACCAAATGTTTTATGTATCAAGTGATCTGTGTCATCTAATGTTTTTGTTTGGTGATATGTGATGTGATTATTTGTATATCCGTGATGTGCCATATGACATATGTGTCATGTATCCTGTGATATGTGTCATGGAATGTTCTTGGATTTTTTGGTTTTTATATGCAATGTGATTATCTTTTTTATGTGTGATGTGTGATGTGTGATGTGTGATCTGTCATCTACCATATATGTCATGTATCCAGTGATCTGTATCATGTAATGTTTTTGTTTGTGAGATGTGATGTGATTATTTGTATATGCGTGATTTGCCATCTGACATATATGTCATGTATCCTGTGATATGTGTCATGGAATTAAAAAAATAATTATATGTAATGTGATTAATTTTATATGTGTGATGTGTGATGTGCCATGTGCCGTATGTGTCATGTATCCTGTGATCTGTGTCATGTAATGTTTTTCATGCGATATGTGATGTGATTAAGTGTTAATGTGTGATGTGCCCTGCAATAATGTATACAAACATCTTAGATAATAACAATTTAGATGTTTCTTATTTAATGATACCCCCAATCTAAAAGAGGGGGGGGGGGGGGGGGGGGGGGGTTGATAAAGCCATACCAAGGATATCCGTCCTTCCAAAGACATTTTTTTGTGAGTACACTGGAAAGGTTGATTTTGATATGTATATTTTATGAAACAATATGATTTTTTACTTGTTTTCAACTTAGAATGTGTTTTTTAATTCAACATTGTGCGACCTTTAACTTGAGGACTACTACATGGATTCTTTCCAAATTTTGAGGAATACTGTCTATACAAATAGGAGAGGTGCAGAGCCAAGGTTGATTTTGATGTGTTTATTTTAGGAAGCGATATGATTTTGTTCATGTTTTGAACTTAGAATGTGTTTTTTAATTCAAAATTGTGCTACCTTTAACCGGAGAACTGCGACATGGGTTCTTTCCAAATTTGAGGAACACTTCCTATACAAATAGGAGAGGTGCATTCCAAAGGTTGATTTTGATATGTATATTTTATGAACCAATATGATTTCTACATGTTTTTAACTGAGAATGTATTTTTTAATTCAACATTGTGCGACCTTTAACTTGAGATATCAGTTGGAGAGATGTATTGCAAAGGTTGATTTTGATATGTTGATTTTATGAAACAATATTAAATTCTTGCATGTTTTGAACATGGAATGGGTTTTATAACTATTCTATGTATATGCTACCTTTTACTTGAGAGCTCCTACATGGATTCTTTCCAAATGTAAGAAACACTTTCTATACTAATAGAAGAGGTGCCGTGCAAATGTTGATTTTGATATGTTGATTTTATGAAACAATATGATTTTTTACATGTTTTGAACTGAGAATGTTGTTTTTAATTGCATGTTTGTGCTACCTTTTACTTGAGAACTGCTGCATGGATTCTTTCCAAATGTAAGAAACACTTTCTATACTAATAGAAGAGGTGCAGTGCAAATGTTGATTTTGATATGTATATTTTATGAAACAATATGATTTTTTACATGTTTTGAACTGAGAATGTTGTTTTTAATTGCATGTTTGTGCTACGTTTTTCTTGAGAACTGCTGCATGGATTCTTTCCAAATGTTAGAAACACTTTCTATACAAATATGAGAGGTGCAGTGCAAATGTTGATTTTGATATGTGTATTTAATTTATTTCATGTTTTGAACTTTGTAAAATGAATGAATCGAGTTTACCCTTGTTCATTTTAGTGTTAAAAGCTTTTCTGTCAATGTATGATTCAAGAGCATCATGGTATTACTATCCATGCCACCTTCCCAGTTTTAGCAGTTTTAAACAGTTTCATGACTTGGACGGGTGGAGGTAGCACTGCTGAGACTTTTTTCAGACATCAAATTATTATTTGGGGGAAGGCACCATTTTTCATGTCAAAAATATGTCCCTTACCTTGTAAGTTTATAATATTTGTGTCATTGTTTTACTCAGTTGACAAGGCCTAGGCAAAAGGAGTGACCATGTGATCAGTTCGTCTGATGCTTCATTTGAGGACTGAAAAGGCCCCTCAGCCACTCAGCCCAAGTTCTGACTTGTCATTTAACAAATAAATAAAGGTCACCTAAACCAGAATTCGATTGTGATTTTGTTGCTGTCATCATATTTTTTAATGGGTCAAGGCAATGAATCATAGGACATCCGATGCATGGACTAATTTGCCTGTCTCAGTGATGCTCTCAATGTTGAATGTATTGGATAAGGCCAAGAAAACTTAAATGTTTCAATTTGTACCAGGCTTTTTGTCTGATGGTTTTTAATTTGCAAAATCTATGGAAAATCATATATCTTTTAATAGTGTTGAAACATTTGTGACAATAGTCTTGAAAGTTGTTTTGGAAAGTAAATATTGTATCAAGAAATTGTGCACGTAATTAAAAACATTTTGAATTTTGTCTTGGCCGTATTTGAAACTATGTATGCCGAGGTACCCTGCCAGGAGGCGGCAAATTTCATTAACACGCTCTTCCTCGGATAGAGTTCAGAGTGAATTCAGCTTGCAGAATTTACTGCTTGCTACCTGATATTTTAACCAGATTGGTACAAACATTTCAAGCTGCCTGGGATGTATTGAGGAATAAAACAGGCGTAATCTAACGTTGGGCCAACGTTGTTTTGACCGACGGCACAACGTCTGACTTCTTTCTGGGATGTGTCATGTACCCTGTGATCTGTGTCGTGTAATATGTTTGGTGATATATGATGTGATTATTTGTATATGCGTGATGTGCCTTGTGACATATGTGTCATGTATGCTGTGATATGTGTCATGGAATGTTTTTGTTTTTTTTGTTTTTTTTTATATGCAATGTGATTAATTTTATATGTGTGATGTGCCATGCACCATATGTGTCATGTATCCTGTGATCTGTGTCAAGTAATGTTTTTGTTTGGTGATATATGATGTAATTATTTGTATATCCGTGATGTGCCATATGACATATGTGTCATGTATCCTGTGATATGTGTCATGGAATGTTCTTGGATTTTTTGGTTTCTATATGCAATGTGATTATTATGTTTAGGTGTGATGTGTGATGTGTGATCTGTCATGTACCATATGTGTCATGTATCCAGTGATCTGTGTCATGTAATGTTTTTGTTTGTGAGATGTGATGTGATTATTTGTATATGCGTGATTTGCCATCTGACATATATGTCATGTATCCTGTGATATGTGTCATGGAATTAAAAACATAATTATATGTAATGTGATTAATTTTATATGTGTGATGTGTGATGTGCCATGTGCCGTATGTGTCATGTATCCTGTGATCTGTGTCGTGATTAAGTGTTAATGTGTGATGTGCCCTGCAATAATGTATACAAACATCTTAGATAATAACAATTTAGATGTTTCTTATTTAATGATACCCCCAATCTAAAAGGGCAGGTTGATAAAGCCATACCAAGGATATCCGTCTGTCCGTCCTCCCAAAGACATTTTTTGTGAGTACACTGGAAAGGTTGATTTTGATATGTATATTTTATGAAACAATATGATTTTTTACTTGTTTTCAACTTAGAATGTGTTTTTTAATTCAACATTGTGCGACCTTTAACTTGAGAACTACTACATGGATTCTTTCCAAATTTGAGGAATACTGTCTATACAAATAGGAGAGGTGCAGAGCAAAGGTTGATTTTGATGTGTTTATTTTATGAAGCGATATGATTTTGTTCATGTTGTGAACTTAGAATGTGTTTTTCAATTCAAAATTGTGCTACCTTTAACCGGAGAACTGCGACATGGGTTCTTTCCAAATTTGAGGAACACTTTCTATACAAATAGGAGAGGTGCATTCCAAAGGTTGATTTTGATATGTATATTTTATGAACCAATATGATTTCTACATGTTTTTAACTGAGAATGTATTTTTTAATTCAACATTGTGCGACCTTTAACTTGAGATATCAGTTGGAGAGATGTATTGCAAAGGTTGATTTTGATATGTTGATTTTATGAAACAATATGAAATTCTTGCGTGTTTTGAACATGGAATGGGTTTTATAACTATTCTATGTATGTGCTACCTTTTACTTGAGAGCTCCTACATGGATTCTTTCCAAATGTAAGAAACACTTTCTATACTTATAGAAGAGGTGCCGTGCAAATGTTGATTTTGATATGTATTTTTTATGAAACAATATGATTTATTACATGTTTTGAACTGAGAATGTTGTTTTTAATTGCATGTTTGTGCTACCTTTTACTTGAGAACTGCTGCATGGATTCTTTCCAAATGTTAGAAACACTTTATATACAAATATGAGAGGTGCAGTGCAAATGTTGATTTTGATATGTGTATTTTATTTGTTTCATGTTTTGAACTTTGTAAAATGAATGAATCGAGTTTACCCTTGTTCATTTTAGTGTTAAAAGCTTTTCTGTCAATGTATGATTCAAGAGCATCATGGTATTACTATCCATGCCACCTTCCCAGTTTAGCAGTTTTAAACAGTTTAATGACTTGGACGGGTGGAGGTAGCACTGCTGAGACTTTTTTCAGACATCAAATTATTATTTGGGGTAAAGGCAACATTTTTTATGTCATAAAATGTCCCTTACCTTGTAAGTTTATAATATTTGTGTCATTGTTTTATTCAGTTACCAAGGCAAAAGCAGTGACCATGGATAAGGTTGAAGATCATCCCTGTGATAAGTTCGTCTGATTCCTCATTTGAGGACTGAAAAGGCTCGTCAACCTATCAGCCCAAGTTCTGACTTGTCATTTAACAAATAAATAAAGGTCACCTAAACCAGAATTCGATTGTCATTTTGTTGCTTTCATCATATTTTTTAATGGATCAAGGCATTCTTGGTATATCCGATGCATGGACTATTTTGCCTGTCTAAGTGTTGTCTCAATGTTGAATGTATTGGGTAAGGCCAAGGAAAATTAAATCTTACAATTTGTGCCGGGTTTATTGTCTGATGGTTTTTAATTTGCAAACTCGTAGGAAAATCATATATCTTTTAATAGTGTTGAAACATTTGTGAACAATTTGGATATAGTCTTGAAAGTTGTTTTGGAAAGTAAATATTGTATCACGAAATTGTGCACGTAATTAATAACATTTTGAATTTTGTCTTGGCCGTATATGAAACTATGTATGCCGAGGTACCCTGCCAGAAGGCGGCGCATTTCATTAACACGCTCTTCCTCGGACAGAGTTCAGAGTGAATTCAGCTTGCAGAATTTACTGCTTGCTACCTGATATTTAACCAGATTGGTACAAACATTTCAAGCTGCCTGGGATGTATTGAGGAATAAAACAGGCGTAATCTAACGTTGGGCCAACGCTGTCTATCAACGTTGGGCCAACGTTGTTTTGACCGACGGCACAACGTCTGACTTCTTTCTGGGATGTGTCATGTACCCTGTGATCTGTGTCGTGTAATATGTTTGGTGATATGTGATGTGATTATTTGTATATGCGTGATGTGCCTTGTGACATATGTGTCATGTATGCTGTGATATGTGTCATGGAATGTTTTTTTTGTTTTTTTTTGTTTTTTATATGCAATGTGATTAATTTTATATGTGTGATGTGCCATGCACCATATGTGTCATGTATCCAGTGATCTGTGTCATGTAATGTTTTTGTTTGGTGATATGTGATGTGATTATTTGTATATCCGTGATGTGCCATATGACATATGTGTCATGTATCCTGTGATATGTGTCATGGAATGTTCTTGGCTTTTTGGTTTTTATATGCAATGTGATTATTATTTTTAGGTGTGATGTGTGATGTGTGATCTGTCATGTACCATATGTGTCATGTATCCAGTGATCTGTGTCATGTAATGTTTTTGTTTGTGAGATGTGATGTGATTATTTGTATATGCGTGATTTGCCATCTGACATATATGTCATGTATCCTGTGATATGTGTCAAGGAATTAAAAAAATAATTATATGTAATGTGATTAATTTTATATGTGTGATGTGTGATGTGCCATGTGCCGTATGTGTCATGTATCCTGTGATCTGTGTCATGTTATGTTTTTCTTGCGATATGTGATGTGATTAAGTGTTAATGTGTGATGTGCCCTGCAATAATGTATACAAACATCTTAGATAATAACAATTTAGATGTTTCTTATTTAATGATACCCCCAATCTAAAAGGGCGGGTTGATAAAGTCATACCAAGGATATCCGTCTGTCCGTCCTTCCAAAGACATTTTTTGTGAGTACACTCGAAAGGTTGATTTTGATATGTATATTTTATGAAACAATATGATTTTTTACTTGTTTTCAACTTAGAATGTGTTTTTTAATTCAACATTGTGCGACCTTTAACTTGAGAACTACTACATGGATTCTTTCCAAATTTGAGGAATACTGTCTATACAAATAGGAGAGGTGCAGAGCCAAGGTTGATTTTGATGTGTTTATTTTATGAAGCGATATGATTTTGTTCATGTTTTGAACTTAGAATGTGTTTTTTTAATTCAAAATTGTGCTACCTTTAATCGGAGAACTGCGACATGGGTTCTTTCCAAATTTGAGGAACACTTTCTATACAAATAGGAGAGGTGCATTCCAAAGGTTGATTTTGATATGTATATTTTATGAACCAATATGATTTCTACATGTTTTTAACTGAGAATGTATTTTTTAATTCAACATTGTGCGACCTTTAACTTGAGATATCAGTTGGAGAGATGTATTGCAAAGGTTGATTTTGATATGTTGATTTTATGAAACAATATGAAATTCTTGCATGTTTTTGAACATGGAATGGATTTTATAACTATTCTATGTATGTGCTACCTTTTACTTGAGAGCTCCTACATGGATTCTTTCCAAATGTAAGAAACACTTTCTATACAAATATGAGAGGTGCAGTGCAAATGTTGATTTTGATATGTATATTTTATGAAACAATATGATTTATTACATGTTTTGAACTGAGAATGTTGTTTTTAATTGCATGTTTGTGCTACCTTTTACTTGAGAACTGCTGCATGGATTCTTTCCAAATGTTAGAAACACTTTCTATACAAATATGAGAGGTGCAGTGCAAATGTTGATTTTGATATGTGTATTTTATTTGTTTCATGTTTTGAACTTTGTAAAATGAATGAATCGAGTTTACCCTTGTTCATTTTAGTGTTAAAAGCTTTTCTGTCAATGTATGATTGAAGAGCATCATGGTATTACTGTCCATGCCACCTTCCCAGTTTTAGCAGTTTTAAACAGTTTAATGACTTGGACGGGTGGAGGTAGCACTGCTGAGTCTTTTTTCAGACATCAAATTATTATTTGGGGGAAGGCAACATTTTTTATGTCATAAAATGTCCCTTACCTTGTAAGTTTATAATATTTGTGTCATTGTTTTATTCAGTTACCAAGGCAAAAGCAGTGACCATGGATAAGGTTGAAGATCATCCCTGTGATAAGTTCGTCTGATTCCTCATTTGAGGACTGAAAAGGCTCGTCAACCTATCAGCCCAAGTTCTGACTTGTCATTTAACAAATAAATAAAGGTCACCTAAACCAGAATTCGATTGTGATTTTGTTGCTGTCATCATATTTTTTAATGGATCAAGGCATTCTTGGTACATCCGATGCATGGACTATTTTGCCTGTCTAAGTGTTGTCTCAATGCTGAATGTATTGGGTAAGGCCAAGGAAAATTAAATCTTACAATTTGTGCCGGGTTTATTGTCTGATGGTTTTTAATTTGCAAACTCGTTGGAAAATCATATATCTTTTAATAGTGTTGAAACATTTGTGTACAATTTGGATATAGTCTTGAAAGTTGTTTTGGAAAGTAAATATTGTATCACGAAATTGTGCACGTAATTAAAAACATTTTGAATTTTGTCTTGGCCGTATATGAAACTATGTATGCCGAGGTACCCTGCCAGAAGGCGGCGCATTTCATAACACGCTCTTCCTCGGATAGAGTTCAGAGTGAATTCAGCTTGCAGAATTTACTGCTTGCTACCTAATATTTTAACCAGATTGGTACAAACATTTCAAGCTGCCTGGGATGTATTGAGGAATAAAACAGGCGTAATCTAACGTTGGGCCAACGTTGTTTTGACCGACGGCACAACGTCTGACTACTTTCTGGGATGTGTCATGTACCCTGTGATCTGTGTCGTGTAATATTTTTGGTGATATGTGATGTGATTATTTGTATATGCGTGATGTGCCTTGTGACAAATGTGTCATGTATGCTGTGATATGTGTCATGGAATGTTTTGTTTTTTTGTTGTTGTTTTTTTATATGCAATGTGATTAATTTTTTATGTGTGATGTGCCATGCACGATATGTGTCATGTATCCAGTGATCTGTGTCATCTAATGTTTTTGTTTGGTGATATATGATGTGATTATTTGTATATCCGTGATGTGCCATATGACATATGTGTCATGTATCCTGTGATATGTGTCATGGAATGTTCTTGGATTTTTTGGTTTTTATATGCAATGTGATTATTTTTTTTAGGTGTGATGTGTAATGTGTGATGTCATGTACCATATGTGTCATGTATCCAGTGATCTGTGTCATGTAATGTTTTTGTTTGTGAGATGTGATGTGATTATTTGTTTACTAGCCACATAAAGAAACTGTGCACGGAGAAAATATATTCTGGATTGAAATACAACACAGCAAGAACAAAATGATGCAGACGCTGTAGCAGCTGAATGATCGGACCATAAGAAAATGTCAACGGGACTTGAACAACATCTGTTACGATGACGTCAGAAGATCAAAATGGAGTAGGGGGTCATACGACAAAGTCACAATGTCAATAACGGGTATGGCCACCCTGTGCGTGAATCACAGCAGTGCATCGGCGACGCATGGAGTCCACCAAATGGGCATGGAAGGCCTGGGGAATGGCCTGCCATATCCTCCTCAAATCCTATGCCAAGTCACGGACGTTATCTGGAGGATGTGGAAGACGACGCAGACGGCGCTCCATTTCATCCCACACATGCTCTATTGGGGAGAGATCTGAAGAAATTGCAGGCCATGGCAGTAACATGACATTGTTATGGTGAAGGAAATCCATTGCGACCCTAGTCGTGTGAGGACGAGCGTTGTCCTGTTGAAATGTCAATCCCGGGCAATGACGTTGCAGGAAAGGAATGACCACAGGCCTCAGAATCTGATCTCTGTAGCCAACACCGGTGAGATTGCCCTGAACAACCATCAAAGGGGTTCGGTGCCGTGCTGTTATCCCACCCGAAATCATCACAGAGCCACCTCCAAAACTATTCCTCTCCACAATACAGTTGCGTGCATAACGTTCTCCCAAACGCCGGTAGACACATTGGCGCCTGTCACTGTGGGAAATGTTGAACCTCGATTCATCTGTAAAGACAACATTTCTCCACCATATTCGAGGTTGGCGAACATGATTTCGACACCATCTTAGACGGTTGAATCGATGACGGTGTGTCAGGATGGGACGTATGGCAGGGCGTCGTGGTCGAATCCTGTACTGACGTAAACGATTTCTGACAGTGTTGGGATGGATACGGCGCAGTCCAGGAATTGTCTGGGACGTCGTTACTGCCGTTTGGAACCTGTGTCGGAGATGTGTAACTCGAATCCATCTGTCCTTGCTTGGCGTCGTTACTCGGGGACGTCCTGACACTGCAAACACGAAAACGTCGTTTTTTTCCGTATATGGTCATTGGACGGAAAAACGACTAAAAATTCATTAAAATTGATTAATTGGTCAGCGTCTAGAAAGTGTCCAGAAAAGGGTCGAGTTTTTCAAGCGTAAAATGGACGGAAAAACGATGCTTTTTGCTCCGCCTTGTACAACTGTTAACGGCCAATCAGATGGCGCAGGTCCCCCGACGCACGTGATGTCCAAGGTTTCCTTTCGGAAGCTTTAGGTTTCGTATTTCTGGCATGCCTTGCTCTAGTATCTGTCGCGCGCAGTGCAGCGAGATTTGCTGATAAGCTAGTTTTAGGATATGTTACATGTTAATGGAATTCAGACACGCGCCAAGAAGTCAAACCAAACAATGTTACTAAGTTTGTTGTGGTAACGGCTATGTACAGTTACCCCTATCGGATAATGGGTTGTGTTTCATTTGGTTATAACAATAACTAATTTTTTAATGTGAAGTTTACAAGATATACGACTTGGACGCGAGGTCGGTCACTTGACGTTCTTCACGTGACTGTATTCTTGAAAAGGCGTAAACACTGACTACTTCCACATTCCTGGGGAAAACCCTTGGAATTCCCTGGTACGAATTCATACAGAAGCGTGGTTGCAAGCCCATTTAAGGATACCCTCGCTGCAACCAATCCCAGAGAGAAAAAACACGAAAAAAAATCCAAACTGTCGCAGTGACAATTTACAGAAATCTATGAATTTACCTTAATTAGTATCTATTTGACACATCTTCACAATCACCTTTCAATGATCGGCCAATTGATCAGTGATGCCAAAAGCTTGAAATAGCCACAGGTTAATTAACAACTTCGAAAATATCTCCCGTCACGTTTATCGTGTCGGCCATTTTGACGTATTGTACTTGATATAAATGTATTACGACGCTCTGTCATTGTAATTGACTTACTGAGGTAATTCTGTAAAAGATCTTCTCATCTAATGAGGATATTGTTTGGAATATATTTCTTGTAAACATACTCAAACATATGTTCCTCGCTTTGGGGGGAACTATTTTATTCCGGGGTGGCCCATTAAATCTAGTAGTAAGTCAAGGCACCATGCGTGATCTGTTATTTTATGTGTTTAAATTACGATTTGGAGCGTTAATAAAATACACTGACGCAAGTATATTCTATTCAAATCAATTGGATAATTGAATATGCTTTCTTTTACATATTACATAACATCACTGCACATAATATGAACAGTTGCAGTAACACACTACGGTAATCGCAGTAAACATCATTTTCAACTGTACAGTATTTCAGTATTTCAGTTATATCATGGTGTATCAGACTGATGTGGGAAAAAAATCCGAAGTGGTTCAGGTCATCCAATGGGTGTTCGGGAAAAGGTGAGCGTATCCTGCCACACAAGTGGCACCCGTCACAAAACATGCAAGGACAAGTCAATTGTTCACCTGAACAAAGCACGGAAACACACAATGATGCCCGTCCTCAGTTTTACCGAGCATGTAAATTATTTTGTCCGTCAAAAACATGGACGAGTATAAACAATATGTTCATTCACGTAATACATGTCATACATTTGACAAAATGTATTGACTCGGAGCATTATTGTTAATCACAGCGTATGCAGTTGAACTCATCACCCAATCCATTATTGATAACCCTTCTTGAAGATCTATGAAATCAGAAGCTGCAACACTCTATCTTTTAACTGGCATGTCAGACTCCTATTTTATTACTCAGTTTTATTTGCACGGATTACTATGGAAGGGACTTTGTCTCGTTGTCGCATTGTCGCATTGACGCCTTTACAAAAACAAGCAAAACGTGTCAAAATTAACAAAAGCGCGACAATTGGCCATTTGTCGCATTGTCGCGTGTTCCCATTGTCGCTCTTTGATAATCCTTTTCTTTATTTTACAAAAGGGCGACGATGCCGTAACGCGACATTTTCAAGGTCAAAATATGTCTCGTTGTCGCATTGTCGCCCCATCACAAATGTGTATAAAAGGCGTAAAGTTCAGTTATTGTTACAGTTAGGAAGTTCAACCTGATAAATGTACGTCTTGAAATGAAAACACAAGTCCGTCCGCGAGTCCATTACGTTTTATTGTGAGCTCTTCTCTAAAAGTGCTTAGTGTTCAACTCCCAGTTCCAAACACGTAGTACCTCCTCAATAATCCACATACCTCTAGTGCAGTGGTCTTCTGGAAGATCTTACTCTTGACCGTATTAAGACAACTGACGAGTGCACGCCTGACCTGTGACCTCGTTGCAACCCTCGTGATGTGTTTGCCGAAGGGAGAGGTGTAGGAAATGTGTGCTCCAGCCCAGCGCAGAGCTCGCGACACACTGTATACTGATGTATACAGTATATTGCAGTTGATATACTGTATACTGCATGTGATACTTATTTGCGGACGTGTTACAACTTTCAAGATTCAAGATTCAATTTGCATATATTTCATATACAACAGACCGCCGTCATATATCACTGGAATACTGCTGAGAGCGGCGTTAAAACAAATTGTTTTCATAATGGAGCGCTGCAGTCATTTAAAATAGAACCGTATACATATGTACATGTAGTACCAACTCACTCTATTTGTTTCAAATATTTAGCAGAAAATATATTATTTACCAGGTCTTTGGGAAAAGATATCAGATTTTTATAAGCAGCCACATAGGGATGATAAAGGACCCCTCGCTGATTAGGTTCTTGTTTACTTAAGAGCAGAGTTGGCCATGTTAGATGATATAACCAAAATCCAGGCGCTCCGGCGGGGGGCAAGCTGGTCTTGTTAGTGTATGGTATGAGCTGTGACGTTGACCCAAGAGAATAATGTAAAACATGAGACCAACTCAAGTCTATAATGATTGGGAAAGTCTAGATTTCCACAGCTCTAGCCTGAAATTAAGAATTGTTCTATGCTCCATTTTAATTGTATTATTTTCATTATGTAGACATGGATGGACCAACCAGGAAAGAAATTGATGGAATATTAATATCACATGTTACCACTGATCCAGTTAAATTCATCACACAAAAATAAATTAGTATTTGACATTACGGCATTTGATTATTAGGGCATGATCATGTACAGGTTCACTGTAGTAATGTACACACCAGTCAACTTGATTATAATTTTTATCAAAGTGTAGCGCGGCTTCAACGATTACTTTATGATATCCTCACTTGTCATCGATGTATTGACATCGAAAAATGGACGGCAATTCGAAATTCTTATGGATAGCTTCAATAAGGACAGCGCCGGTGTCAGTACAATTTTCCTAGTTAAAATAAGTATCTACAAAATATAATCTGAAGCAGACAAGAACAATATTTTTTATTAATGCTTACTTTCATGGATAGAATTAAGGCAATCTAGGCTTGGCAAATCGTTCTAGACTTGAGCTGGATTCCTTTTAAATTTATTCTGCATGGTCTGGGAGACGAACGGGCGTCAGTATCGCATGGAGAACTGGGACAGCCTTAATCAGTGTAATCGGATATGTTGTGGAGTTTCGGTTTTGGGCTGTTTGCTGAATATATAGAATTGCGAGTTATGTATACTCTGTATTCTTTCGTCATGGTAGCATATATATTTTCTATGTTGCTTTTTGAATTATCCACAAATAATGAGAACTACAATGTAAACCTCTCTCTGGAGATATGCAATAATACTACTGAAGGGAATATCTGAAAAATGGGACTTCTCGACAAATATTTCTTTCTTAAATACTACCCGTTACAGGTATTCTGATCATTATATCATACTTTGTACAGTTTAAAAGTCAAATAATGACAAATTGTGTATCTTTCTACATTTTGAATTAATTATATTTTCTGAAATAAAACCTTAGCATCAGATAGTGATATACACGAATATGATCTATACTATTATAAATGAATTATCAATTTCGTATTATGAATTAGATAAACAGAAATATGATAGTAAAACAATTTATTTTAATCTGTTCTTGTGAGTAGGTAACGAGAGATCTAGGCAACGCACTAACGTAGACATTTATGAAAAATGAAATATTAAAAGTTTAGGGGTTTGAACATGCACATTGAATGACAGGGAAGAAAGCAACGCAAGAATTAAATTATGAATCAAATTATGCTATAAATATAACAGAATATTTAGAAAATATAGGTTTAATTTCTCATTGTTGGAAGGTGTTTAATAATTATATAGATTTTGTTTGATTGTTTGTTGTTTAACGCCGCACTCAGCAATATACCAGCTATATGACGGTGGTTCGTAAATAATCCAGTCTGGACCAAACATTTAGTCATTATCATCAAGAGCACCGATCTACGCATTTGGGATACGATGACATGCATCAACCAAGTCAGCGAGCCAAGTCGCCTTCGTAGAAGCATGGGTTGTTGAATGCCTATTCTAACCCGGATCTTCACGGGTATTTTTTTAAATAATAAGGTACAATGAAATTCTGTATATGTCCATAATGAGTGTGTATAAGTAGATGGATAATATGTCCATACACGCCAAGAAAATGGTATATGCATTAATTTAAATGCAAATGATTCAATGATGAGTTCTTTCACAAGTCCATATTTCAAGGCATGTATTTGATATTCATAATAACTCCACAAAAGCTACACAATGGCAACAAAACGGTACCAGCATCACAGATACCAATAATACATGAGATACATATAATTACTTTAAAGTTAAAACATGTATCTAAATAGAAAATTAGAAGGATACACTTCCGACATTTTTCGTATTTTGTTTTCGTTTGGAGAGAGAAGTTGTGATTGGTATCTGATGGGTGCAAACAGGTGTTCCCTTCCGCCCAGGCCTTGCGGCAATGCTATAGCCCAAAATGAAACAAGCCTTGTTCAACAGGTTCAGACTCAAATTTCTATCCCACTTGGGCTCCTTTTAAATTTAAATATAATTTCTCGTGTCGATATGTGTCAGAAGAAATGAAATATTACAGCACTGGCGAATAGGTTATATGCGCATGTCAGCGTCGATCCTATAATATCCTTTTTTGCAAAATACATATATACTGATGAATTAAGGTAGTAGTACTACGCAAATATATGTCCAGATGCATACATCAGTATCATCTCGTGATCTTAATTCGTGCTTTCAGCCCTTTTTCTACCGGAGATTCTGGGGTGTTACATCACACCAGAAAGCCAGGTCCAAATTCAAGTCATAATTTCATGGTCCGTCTTGTATGTTGGAAACCAATATCGCAATATGGCTAAATATTGCTGAAGGTGGTATTAACCCGATTACTCACATAATTATTCCATTTTCTACAGTCATCTACGAACACTATCTTTAAGGAGGTATATCTGTATCATCCAAATGTCCATACATATATGTCCACATTTATATGTATAAAGCAAGTCGTCCTGCACTCTTCCTTAAAAGATAAATGTTAAGCATTTCCTCTGTATGGATTTATATAATGTAATATCGTTTTAATGTAATGCTGATGCAGTAAACGTACCACAGACCTAATGCTAGAATAACATCTAATTTCTGAAATGAACATATTTTACAGAAAAAAACAGTTGTTTAAACAATACTTATAAAATATAAGAACAAGGAGCCAAGAGCCAAATATCGGGCTGTGTTGGACATATTTGTCTCGGGGTCTTATGACAGACAAACCTGATGCCTTCAAGTATAAAGATAAGTAAGTATAGATGTTGTACATATTCAAATATGTTCGTGATTAACCCAAACTTGAAAAATATTGAAAGATGAGTGGTAACTATTTATGCCATTATTTCAAATTAGAATGAGAGCACATCAGGAAAGCATGGTACTTTAATATACGTATCTTGTTAACCAAATATTCTTTTTTAAGTAAGAGCAGCATGTATATCGAGAGTATAGGTTTGGTGCGTGACTTATCACACAGTACTTTCAGAAAGTGTGCATATTCTGTTTATCGGCAATAAATAACATAAGACGATTCATACGGGTAAATACGATTTACTTCAGAACTAGTATAGATTATTTAAGGTTAGGGGGAAATGTATGTAATTAACAGAACTTTGGCCGGGTTCGAAGGATTTGGGTCCTGGCTTGGGCTTTGCGTTGGACGTGTAGATGGCATTTCCAGGTTTGACGTATCAATGACAAAAATGATGTCAGATGCAATTCTCTGCCTTTTCGGGTGAACAATTGGCTTGCCTTTGGCTGTGTTTGTGGCGGGTGCAACTAGTGGATCGGAATGAGCTCGCGTTTTTGCGAGCATCCAATGTCATCATTTATTATGATGAATCATGAAACAAGCTCCTGATGTTGTTGCAATGGTGCAGTTGGCGCTACTTTTGGCAAGGGTTTCTCATGATAATGGAAATGCTTATGTCGCTTTTGTTGACCGATAAACATGAAAAGATATAATGTTAGTGTATATGGTCATGTTATTAAGATACAAACGACGAGTGTGAGTTGTTTATTGTACGATAAACAACGACCGAGACTCGTTTATTTCTATATGAGATATCAACATTACTTACAGCCTCTTTTAGGGTGTTAAATTAGGAAAATATACACGCTTTACAATATTTACCCGTACTTAAATAATGATGATTCCTTGAATAGAATCCGACAGCGACCATGCTAGATAAATCCATTTTAGGATTTGAGTTTGGTCCCGCATATTCTCACAATTTTCTCGTCAATCATCTGTACCTTTTCTCCCAATACCGATTGTCATATCACTCTCACTTTCGGATTCTCCAGCAACATTTATTGGGAACAACTCACTAGACACATACCTCTCAAAAATAAGGTCAAATTTACAAATTTTACTTTTCAAGTTGCGAGTGCATGTTCGAATCTCAATAAATGACGTCATGATAGAACAATGTTTTATCGTGAAATAAATATCGCTTCCTTCTTTGTTCTTTGTGATTTATCGCGTAGCTATCTTCTATCATCAAATGCCAATTTCTAATTGCTTTATCATGACGTATCCGTGTCATGTAGCTATAACATACACAAATATAGTTGACTTCGACGTTGAATAGTGTCATGAAATATGATTATCCTCTTGTGTGCAATATTTCTGGTTGATAAATCTAACATATTCCACTTTAAGAATAGCGACTATACATTATTATATATCCCTTATCAGGTCTCTGTAACATTTGCAAAATGATACAAATATAAAAATACAACTGAACCTAAATGTAATGTTTTAATATCCTTACGTTGCTGAGTGCAGCATTTAACAACAAACAAACAAAACATAATATCTTTAAGAATTATGTTTACAATTCCGATGCTAAAAATAATCTCACAATCTGCATACCTCTTTCTCTCTATGAAAACATAATAATTCTTTTTTTTAATAATCTGAAGGAATAATAATGGCAATACTATCATAATTATCATCATTATTTATGTTACTTATCCTCAAGTGAAGTAGTCCTCCACACTATACATTCAGTGAAGAAGTCCATGAACATATGAACTATGTAACATACATTCATGGAAATTAGATGAACAGTTGAAGTTAGCAAATGATATTATTCGGTCGAACGTCTATCAGCCATCTATTCTATTCATGAAGAACATTTCACGTGGGACCAACAGAGGGAATTATGACTATCGACTTGCTAATTATTTTTTATATTCATGCCTGCTCAAACGATCTATTGGCTTGATTTATTGTTATGGTATCCACAAAATAAGTAGGATCCGATTTTTTCCGTTTTTGTTGAAATAAAACTGAATAATATTTGCTGTTTACATATCAAAGTTTGCCAAATTGTTACAAAATGTTTGCCCACAGCAAGGCTACGTATCCCCAACATATTGTGCTAGGCACAGTATCACTGGACTGAGGGAGGACGGTATTCCTCCTTGTGGGTCACCTGCTTGGCAATATGGGACGGGAAAATGCAGGGGTGAGGGCAGTTAAGTTGATGGTACAGACAGATAAGAGAGATCATTTTACAAATGTGAAACCTCAGTCCACAAAGGAAGAGGGGAAAGCTGAAACTTGGTGAGGTTTACAGAACAAAGGCAGTTATTTCTAGTTTCTTACTGACTCTCGAAGATACATTTAATAAAACAATTAATGCGCGTGTGTGTGTGTGTGTGTGTGTGTGTGTGTGTGTGTGTGTGTGTGTGTGTGTGTGTGTGTGTGTGTGTGTGTGTGTGTGTGTGTGTGTGTGTGTGTGTGTGTGTGTGTGTGTGTGTGTGAGAGAGAGAGAGGTAGAAGAAGAATTGTACACCATAAAAATGGCTACGTATGTAGTTGGGGTAGATATGTTGAATGCCCGGCCAGTATGACCTTTGAGTCACTACAGTTGCAGTCATTAAAATGCGTAAAACAGTATTTGAGTGAAAGAAAACACTATAAGTGAGTGAAACAAAAGACCTCAGTACAGGCACACCCAGTCACCCAACCCCAAGTCTGCATGTAACAATACTCATACCTGCCACATCCTCAACCACTTAACTTACTCACACAATCATCTGACAACATGTTCGCCAACCCTCGTATCACAACGCATGCACGCATGCACGCATGCCCGCACGCACACACACACGCGCGCGCACACACACACACACACACACACACACACACACACACACACACACACACATCACATTCTTCTTTCTCCACCATTATGTCTACGTCAGCCATCATGGATCCATGCGCATGCTTTCATACATAATCCATCCTCCCACCATTCCCCAACATCCATCGAACTATAACTATATCCGCCCTCATGTATCGGTATTCGTGCTTTCATACATACATACACCCCCCTACCATTCCCCTACATCCATCGCAGTATAACTATGACTATAACCGCCTTCGTGCATCCGCACTTATGTTCACATTGCATTGCATATGCATCGAATTACACGTTTAAAATATCGTAAATATTTTACAACATGTACATATTATATATCAGCAAACAGAGATTTTTATAACGCAATAGATTTCATCCGTCAAAACATCACAGAAAGAGGGGCAGCCTGGCATTTTACAATGGCATCTGAATGCACTAAGACGTTCAACTGGTCAGGAGGTGATAGTTGCGGAAGATTACGGTAAACTTCAGTTACAGATCTCCATTACGAATATCTAAAGTATGAATAAAGATCACAGCTTGCTATGACGTGTACTTCATGCCTGCAGAATTAGCAATGTCCTTAGCTCTAAATTGTATGTCTAAATGCTTATGTAGACAAAGACCCAAATGTATATAGGCATGACCATATTATATTCTACGCAAATATCACCACATTTAAAAACAAAGCTAGATTGAATCTTTGAAGGGCATTAAGAACTGATACACACAAGGAAAAATATTTATGGATGTCAACGGAGGAACACTGCGTTTCGGAATATATACTTTCTCCTTCATCAGGTGCATAGTATTAAATGCTATGAGGCAGAGAACATATATTTGTACCTGTAAGAACAACAAAAGTAAAAAGATAGCAAAGAAGGGAACGCAACAAGGGAAGCCAACAGATAACTGGCATGGCGCTGATTACCCCGCCTCCCGTCTGCCCATTGTCCATTTCCCAATCATTCATAAGTTAAGTTTTGGCTTTAATTTGTCCATTGATAATCAACCATCAACGTCTATTATCTCCACCCTAAAAATATGTAGTTTACTGAGAAAGTGGTATCCAAATATAATGTGTGTTACTGTTGACCACTTTCTTAAAGGCATTGTTGGTTCAAAGCTTTCGGTCATAGAAGCCGTGCCATTTTTCTCTTGTCAGAGGAGTACACAAAGTATACGTCATCTGGACTAACATTTTTGGTTCGGTGGCTGGGTTAGATCGCCAACTTTGTGTTCTGGCGATTGGGTGCCTCACTCACAGTGTGGGTTCAAATCCCGGACGGGACTCAACCCAAGAAAGTACGAGAATCTGTACTTTACTCAGAAAGTGTTATCCCAATTATAACATTTGTTGTCAAGAAAACACAATAAATGTATATTCGGCTTTGGATGGGTAATGATATCACAGACATATACGGATATTGATGATGACTTGGAGGAGCTTCGTAACGCACGTCTTCTCAATTCAGGGATTGGTAAATCCAAATATGTGTGTGCGCGTGCGTGCGTGCGTGCGTGCGTGCGTGCGTAAATGTGGGCCTGTTGGATGTTACATAAAACATTCATCTTGAGCGGGATGGTAGTTCGAGTTGGATTAGCATGTTAACTATATGATCTTCTTTAGGCAGAGAATGCCGCGCATGAATGTATTGATGAAATTCCTAGGTACATGGGGCCTTTTCGTCCCCAGGAATACCCACAGTGGAGACTTCAATGGGGATAGGGTGTACACAATGTGCTACCTGGTAGATTGTGTGTCATCAGACCGGACAACGTTGGTCTTTGACTGATTGTGGCGTAAAACACACTTATTCATTTATTTATATCGGAAATTGAATGTTCATCTTAATTGTTATTGTTGAACATGTAATATATTTTTAAAGAAATAAAACAGTGACATAATAACTACAACGAGTAGCTTTTTTGGAATGAGATGAATAAGTCTTATAAAGTTGTAAGCTTCTTCACAACCGTGTAACTATGAATTGACTTTATTGGGTAATGAAAAAAGAGATAGGACCTAAAATAGCCAAATTTCATACGATTTCACTTGTCCACCATCTTGGATGCAAGGCGAAAACATTTCAGCGCGTTTGAAGCCACTGAGAATGCCCCCTGCAGAGTTGGACGAACATTCTGCGGTGGCGCGGCTGAGTTGACCAGAGGCTATCAGCAGTATTTCCTGTCCAGGTTATTTAGGTCAGTTGTTTGTGTGTGTGTGTGTGTGTGTGTGTGTGTGTGTGTGTGTGTGTGTGTGTGTGTGTGTGTGTGTGTGTGTGTGTGTGTGTGTGTGTGTGTGTGTGTGTGTGTGTGTGTGTGTGTGTGTGTGTGTGCGTGCATGTGCGTGTGTGTTTGTGCGTGTGTGCGTGTTTGCGTGCGTGCGTGCGTGTGGGGGGTGGGGGCGGGGGCGGGGGCGGGTGAGATTAGGGGGATAGGTGATAGATTTAGCAACAAGTAAGGTCATCTTGAGTGGGAGGGTATTCGCAGATGGATTAGCATATGAACTAAGATTCTCTTTAGGCAGAAAATGAGGATCCACGATGTTCGACCTCGTAGAAGTGTGTTATCAAACCTCACAGCATTGGTTTTTTGACTGACTGTAGCGTCAAAACAAACTCATTCATTTACTTGAACTGAATGTTCGTCTTAATTGTTATGGATAGTCACGGAGCCATGATCCAGAGAACAGGGTGTCATTAGATAGAAATAAACTAAGTAATAATAATTACCAGAAAAACGGGGTTTTACACACAAGCCAATAAACTTCGCTCATTAACACCAGAGTAAGTCAGTACAAGGTTGAAAACTGCCCCATAATTATGTATGACATGCTTGTCGGGTATTGCTACATATATATGTGAAAACAAAGTTATTAAAATGAAGAGCAAAACTGATGAAAGTTAACAATAAACGTGTATACGTGTTATATCGTCACTGCAAATATAATGATTGTTTGTCTTTAGTATTAACATTCAAATACGTTATATCTGTATTAGCGATATTGTCTTTGTTCCACCGGTGAGTCAGCGTTAGCCGTACTATCTCGTATTTGAATTTCTGAAGACATCACGATACAGTTTTTACGATGCATCACGTCTGCACTAGCGCTTGATAACAGCCTTGTGTTTGAGTGTTTCAGTGGTTTAAATCGCTGCTCTTGATATTGTTGATTAAACTTTGATACTATGAACAATATAATGTTATGTGAGAGGTTGACTTTTAGAACGGTAACATACTAATAGTATATAGGATGACATAAACAGAACAATGAGAAGTTCGTCCAGATTAGTGTATAGGCAAAATTTAATAATTAAAATAATTACATTCAACAACTCCCCTTTAGAGGCCATTTTCCTGACTTATAAGTAAATGCAAGAGTGAGTGAGTGAGTATTGTTTTACGCCGCTTTTAGCAATATTCCAGCAATATCACGGCGGGGGACACCAGAAATGGGCTTCACACATTGTACCCATGTCGGGAATCGAACCCGGGTCTTCGGCGTGACGAGCGAGCGCTTTAACCACTAGGCTACCCGACCGCCCCTAGTAAATGCAAGAACAATCGGCCGGAATACAATGTATAGTTCTTGTCCACTTCCATATGACTATATAGCATACAATAAGCTATCGGGTCCCATTTAGATCGGTTTGGGTGGCAGCCTAGATAGCCATAGAATAGTTTCATCTTGGAATCTCCCATATCACTGGGAATCCTCTTCAATTTAAATGGAGTTACTCGTTACGATTCCGAACCTTCACGTGACTGTGTTTATGAACCATTGTCAAATAGTGGTGACATTAAATCTAGGAAACAATACGCGAAATCGCGCATGCACAGAACGGAAAATTTGGTCAAGGCATTAAGTAATCCGCATGCGCAGAACGATTGATTTCAGTACTTCCGCTAAGCGCTTCGAGTGCAGCGTCAAACGCGGACCTGTAATCTAACACGCGGGGACTGACCAATGAAATCTGAGAAGTAGAAATACCGGTAGACGCTGTTGCTTGATTGACAATGTCAATCAAGAAAGGGAGGAGCTTAACACTATCGTTCTCTCCCAGTAAATTCCGATGTCAAATAACGACGTTATTTGGACGGAAAAACGATGGTTTGAAAACGTCCAAATAACGTCGTTTTTCCGTCCAATGACCATATACGGAAAAAAACGACGTTTTCGTGTTTGCAGTGTGAACGTGGGTGGTCGGCAACGTCATTTGTGTTCTGATAACGCCTCACCACTGCCGATATCGTGTTACGATGGCATTGGAAATGTGTTGCCACCTGCTGTTGCCTCATTCCCGCTCGGATCAATCCAATGGCTTCATGACGCTGTGCAGCTGTCAATCTTGGCATGATTTGCTTGTGATATGCTTGTGTCTGCGCCTGAGAAGTTTTGAGTTTTTGAATGACCACAGATCATGCTTTCCAAAGTGACAGCGAATTTTGAGTTGCACATGCTGTGTACAGCTGCACAGGATGCACGTGCAGTAACACATTGCACGTCCATAGGCCCCCATCAATGACGTCATATCGCATGGCACGTGCATGAGCGTTTGAATGTCTCCAATAATTGCTGTGTTCAAACCTATATTTCATATATGGACGGTGTGCCCTTATATCTATATTTTCTCCGTGCACAGTTTCTTAATGTGGCTAGTATATATGTGTGATTTGCCATCTGACATATATGTCATGTATCCTGTGATATGTGTCATGGAATTTTAAAAAATAATTATATGTAATGTGATTAATTTTATATGTGTGATGTGTGATGTGCCATGTGCCATGTGCCGTATGCGTCATGTATCCTGTGATCTGTGTCATGTAATGTTTTTCATGCGATATGTGATGTGATTAAGTGTTAATGTGTGATGTGCCCTGCAATAATATATACAAACATCTTAGATAATAACAATTTAGATGTTTCTTATTTAATGATATACCCCCAATCTAAAAGGGGGGGGGGGGGGGGGTTGATAAAACCATACCAAGGTGTCCGTCTGTCCGTCCTTCCAAAGACATTTTTTGTGAGTACACTGGAAAGGTTGATTTTGATGTGTATATTTTATGAAACAATATGATTTTTTACTTGTTTTCAACTTAGAATGTGTTTTTTAATTCAACATTGTGCGACCTTTAACTTGAGAACTACTACATGGATTCTTTCCAAATTTGAGGAATACTGTCTATACAAATAGGAGAGGTGCAGAGCCAAGGTTGATTTTGATGTGTTTATTTTATGAAGCGATATGATTTTGTTCATGTTTTGAACTTAGAATGTGTTTTTAATTCAAAATTGTGCTACCTTTAATCGGAGAACTGCGACATGGGTTCTTTCCAAATTTGAGGAACACTTTCTATACAAATAGGAGAGGTGCATTCCAAAGGTTGATTTTGATATGTATATTTTATGAACCAATATGATTTCTACATGTTTTTAACTGAGAATGTATTTTTTAATTCAACATTGTGCGACCTTTAACTTGAGATATCAGTTGGAGAGATGTATTGCAAAGGTTGATTTTGATATGTTGATTTTATGAAACAATATGAAATTCTTGCATGTTTTGAACATGGAATGGATTTTATAACTATTCTATGTATGTGCTACCTTTTACTTGAGAGCTCCTACATGGATTCTTTCCAAATGTAAGAAACACTTTCTATACTAATAGAAGAGGTGCCGTGCAAATGTTGATTTTGATATGTATATTTTATGAAACAATATGATTTTTTACATGTTTTGAACTGAGAATGTTGTTTTTAATTGCATGTTTGTGCTACCTTTTACTTGAGAACTGCTGCATGGATTCTTTTCAAATGTTAGAAACACTTTCTATACAAATATGAGAGGTGCAGTGCAAATGTTGATTTTGATATGTGTATTTTATTTGTTTCATGTTTTGAACTTTGTAAAATGAATGAGTCGGGTTTACCCTTGTTCATTTTAGTGTTAAAAGCTTTTCTGTCAATGTATGATTCAAGAGCATCATGGTATTACTATCCATGCCACCTTCCCAGTTTTAGCAGTTTTAAACAGTTTCATGACTTGGACGGGTGGAGGTAGCACTGCTGAGACTTTTTTCAGACATCAAAATATTATTTGGGGGAAGGCAACATTTTTTTATGTCATAAAATGTCCCTTACCTTGTAAGTTTATAATATTTGTGTCATTGTTTTATTCAGTTACCAAGGCAAAAGCAGTGACCATGGATAAGGTTGAAGATCATCCCTGTGATAAGTTCGTCTGATTCCTCATTTGAGGACTGAAAAGGCTCGTCAACCTATCAGCCCAAGTTCTGACTTGTCATTTAACAAATAAATAAAGGTCACCTAAACCAGAATTCGATTGTGATTTTGTTGCTGTCATCATATTTTTTAATGGATCAAGGCATTCTTGGTACATCCGATGCATGGACTATTTTGCCTGTCTAAGTGTTGTCTCAATGCTGAATGTATTGGGTAAGGCCAAGGAAAATTAAATCTTACAACTTGTGCCGGGTTTATTGTCTGATGGTTTTTAATTTGCAAACTAATGGGAAAATCATATATCTTTTAATAGTGTTGAAACATTTGTGAACAATTTGGATATAGTCTTGAAAGTTGTTTTGGGAAGTACATATTGTATCACGAAATTGTGCACGTAATTAAAAACATTTTGAATTTTGTCTTGGCCGTATTTGAAACTATGTATGTCGAGGTACCCTGCCAGAAGGCGGCGCATTTCATTAACACGCTCTTCCTCGGATAGACTTCAGAGTGAATTCAGCTTGCAGAATTTACTGCTTGTTACCTGATATTTTAACCAGATTGGTACAAACATTTCAAGCTGCATGGGATGTATTGAGGAATAAAACAGGCGTAATCTAACGTTGGGCCAACGTTGTTTTTACCGACGGCACAACGTCTGACTTCTTTCTGGGATGTGTCATGTACCCTGTGATCTGTGTCGTGTAATATTTTTGGTGATATATGATGTGATTAATTGCATATTTATAATGTGTGATGTGTCATGTACCATATATGTCATGTATCCTGTGATCAATGTCATGTTATCTGGTTTTTTTGTGACATGTAATGTGATTATTTGTATACGCGAGATGTGCCTTGTGACATATTTGTCATGTATGCTGTGATATGTGTCATGGAATGATTTTGGTGTTTGTTTGTTTTTTTATATGCAATGTGATTAATTATATATGTGTGAATAGTGATGTGCCATGAACCATATGTGTCGAGTATCCAGTGATCTGTCTCATGTGATGTTTTTTTTGGTGATATGTGATGTGATTATTTGTATATGCGTGATGTTCCATATGACATATGTGTCATGGATCATGTGATATGTGTCATGGAATTTTTAAAAATAATTATATGTAATGTGATTAATTTTATATGTGTGATGTGTGATGTGACATGTACCATGTGTGTTATGTATCCAGTGTTCTGTGTCATGTAATGTTTTTGTTTGTGATATGCGATGTGATTGATTTTATATGTGTGATGTGCCATGTACCATATGTGTCATGTATCCAGTGATCTGTGTCATATAACGTATTTTCGTGATAAATGATTAATTGTACATTTATGATGTGCCATGCGCCGTATGTGTCATGTATCCAGTGATCTGTGTCATGTAATGTTTTTTTATGCGATATGTGATGTGATTAAGTGTTAATGTGTGATTCGCCCTGCAATAATATATACAAACATCTTTCATAATAACAATTTAGATGTGTCTTATTTAATGATACCCCCAATCTAAAAGGGCGGGTTGATAAAGCCATACCAAGGATATCCGTCTGTCCGTCCTTCCAAAGACATTTTTTTGTGAGTGCAGTGGAAAGGTTGATTTTGATATGTATATTTTATGAAACAATATGATTTTTTACTTGTTTTCAACTGTGTTTTTTGATTCAACATTGTGCAACCTTTAACTTGAGAACTACCACATGGATTCTTTCCAAATTCGAGGACACTTTCTATGCAAATAGGAGTGGTGCATTCCAAAGGTTGATTTTGATGTGTATATTGTATGAACCAATATGATTTCTACATGTTTTGAACTGAGAATGTGTTTTTTAATTCAACATTATGCGACCTTTAACTTGAGATATCAGTTGGAGAGATGTATTGCAAAGGTTGATTTTCATATGATGATTTTATGAAACAATATGAAATTCTTGCATGTTTTGAACATAGAATGTGTTTTTTTAATTATTCTATGTTTGTGCCATCTTTTACTTGAGAGCTCCTACATGGATTCTTCCAAATGTAAGAAACACTTTCTCTACTAATAGGAGAGGTGCAGTGGAAATGTTGATTTTCATATGTATATTTTATGAAACAATATAATTTTTTACATGTTTTTAACTTAAATGTGTGTTTTAATCCATCATTGTGCGACCTTCAACTTGAAAACTACTACATAGTGCCTTCCAAATTCGAGGAACACTTTCTATACAAATGGGAGTGGTGCGTGGCAAATGTTGATTTTGATATGTTTATTTTATACATGTTTTGGACTTTGAATGTTTTTTTTAATTCAACATTGTGCGACCTTTAACTTGAGATATCAGTTGCAGAGATGTATTGCAAAGGTTGATTTTGATATGTTGATTTTAGGGAATAATATGAAATTCTTGCATGTTTTGAACATAGAATGTTTTGATAATTAGTCTATGTTTGTGCTACCTTTTACTTGAGAGGTCCTACATGGATTCTTTCCAAATGTAAGAAACACTTTTTATACCAATAGAAGAGATGCAGTGCAAATGTTGATTTTGATATGTATATTTTATGAAACAATATGATTTTTTGCATGTTTTGAACCTAGAATGTTGTTTTTAATTGCATGTTTGAGCTATCTTTTACTTGAGAACTACTATGTCTCCGTGACAGGGAAGTGTCACTGAATATCTTCTTAGCCATCGAAGTCTCGAAATGTCCTCTTAGGACACTTCTGCCTAAAGGTTGTCTTCGTGATAGTGAAGTGTCACTGAATGTATTTTTAGCAATCAATGAATCGAAATGTCCTCTCAGAAATCTACCCTTGGCAATCAATGCCTCAACTTCTAGTATGTCTTTCTGACAGTGAAGAACCACCCAATATAATCTTGGCAATCAGTGCCCCGAGATGTCCTCCTGGAACTCTTCTGTCTCCGGGGTGTAGTCGTGACAGTGAAGAGTCACTGAATGTAATCTTGGCAGCCAATGCCAAGAAAAGGAGAGCGATGCCTTGAGATGTCTTCAAGGAATTCTTCTGCCTCAAGAGAGTTTTCGAGACAAAAAAGTGCCACTTAACACATTTTTAGCAATCAATGTCTCGAGATGTCATGGACCTCTTCTGCCTCCAATGTGTCTTCGTGACAGTGATGTGTCACTGAATGTAATCATATCAATCAATGAATCGAAATGTCCTCTTAGAACATTTCTGCCTCCAGGGTGTCTTTAGGTCAGAGAAGTGTCATTGAATATATTCTTAGCAATCAATGCCTCGAAATGGCCTCTTAGAACTCTTCTCCCTCAAGGGTGTCTTCGTCACAGTGAAGTGCAACTCGGCAGTCGTTCCGTCGAGGCGTCCTCTTGGACCTCTTCTGCCTCTAGGGTGTCTTCATCACAGAGAAGTGCAATTAAATAAATTCTTGGCTATCAATGCCTCCAGTTGTCCTCTTAAAACTCTTCTGCATCCAGGGTTTCTTCGTGATATTAAAATGCCACTGAATATATTCTTGGCAATCGTTGCCTCGAGGTGTACTCTTGGCACTTTTCCGCCTCAAGGATGTCTTCGTGACAGTGAGGTGTCATTGAATATATTCTTGGCAATCAATGTGTCACGTCTCGAAATGTCCTCTTGGATCTCTCTGCCTCCAGGGTGTCTTTGTGACCGTGAAGTGACACTAAATATCGTATTGGCATTCATTGCCTCAAGATGCGTTATGTCACCGTTTCTCTTCAGGATGTCTTCGTGACAGTGAAGTGTCACTAAATATCTTCTCAGCAATCAATGCTTCGGAATGACCTCTTAGAAATCTTCTGCCCACGTGGTGTCTTCGTTAAGGAGAAGTACGACTTAATACGTTCTTGGCAATCAATTCCTCGAAATGTGCACTTTGATCTTTTCTTCCTCCAGAAAGTCTTTGTGACAGTGAAGAGTCACTCAATACATTCTTCGCAACCAATGCCTCGAAATGTCCTCATTCTCCAGGTTGTCTTCGTGACAGCAAAGTGTCACTTGATATATTCTTGGCAACCAATGCCTTGGGATGTCTTCTCGGAAATCCTGCCTTGAGCGTGTCTTTGTGACAGTGAAGTGTCATTGAATATATTATTGGCAATCCTTGCCTCGAAATGTTCTCTAAGAAATCTTCTGCCTTCAGGATGTCTTCGTGACAATCCTAATGGAACATTTCTGCCTTGAGCGTGTCTTTGTGACAGTGAAGTGTCATTGAATATATTATTGGCAATCCTTGCCTCGAGGTGTCCTCATGGAATTCTTCTGCCTTCAAGGTGTCTTTGAGACTGTGATGTGTCACTGAATATATTCTTTGCATTCATTGCCTCAAGATGCTTCATGTCACTGTTTTCCCTCCAGGGTGTCGTCGTGCCAGAGAAATGCCACTTAATAATTCTTGGCAATCAATGCCTCGAAATGTGCACTTTGATCTCTTCTGCCTCCATAGTGCCTTCGTGACAGTCAATTTCCATTGAATATCCTATTAGCAGCATCACTGCATAAACCTTCTTGGTCCCCTTTTGCCTCCAGTGTGTGACCGTCGTTATCCAGTGGTCGGACATGCTTCAGGCGGATACAAAGAGGCTGACACAGCCTCTGACAACCAAACAATCCCAGATTTTGAACCTAAATCTAAAGAATTTGGAAGTGTCATTCTATAAAGTAATGCGCCTACGTGCAGGTTGTTAGTGTAGGTTAGTGCAGGTTAGTACAGTGTTAAGTCTCTGAACCTAACGTGCCTCAGAAGCATGCCCGACCCTTAGAGCGAGGTCTCCAGAGGTCTAATTTGGGTACCAGTGACCATGGAAGGTGGGGGACCTGGTCCTGGAGAGTCTCCTGGTGATGCCTCTTGCCCCAAGGATGTCTTATTGGCAGACAATTACCACTGAACAGCTTCTTGGTAAACATTGCCTCCAGACGTCCCCTTGCAACTCGTCTGTGTCTCTTCTGTGATTTTTTTACAGACTATCCTCTTCGACTTTAATGTTTCCAGAAGAATCAAGGCACCTTTCAGCCTCAATGGTGTCGTCGTTACAGTGAAGTGTCACTGAATATCTTCTTGGCAATCATTGGTTCAAGAGTTCTCTGATGTCTTTGTGACAGTGAATTGTTACCGAATATCTTCTAGGAAATAATTGCTTCATGAGCTGCAGGACGTCGTCGTGAAAGTGAATTTTCACTAAAAAATCTTCTTGGCAATCATAATTCACAGATGACTTATTGGCCGTTCTGCCTCCAGGGTGTCTTCGTGACAGTGAAGTGTCACTGAATATCCTTTCAGCAATCAATGCTTCGACATGTCCTCTTGAAACGTTTCTGCTTCCAGGGCGTCTTCGTGACAGTGAAGTGTCATTGTAACATATTCTTGGCAATCAATCCCTCGAGATGTCTTCTTGGATCTCTTGTGCCTCCAAAATGTCTTCGTGACAGTGAAGTGTCATTGAATATCTCTTTAGCAATCAATGCCTCGAAATGTCCTCTTAGATCTCTTCTGGGGTGTATTCGTGCCAGTGAGGTGCCACGTGTCACTGAATATCATCTCAGCAGTCAATGCCTTGAAATGTTATCTGAGAAATCGTCTGCCTTCAGGGTGTCTTCGTGACAGGGAAGTGCCACTTAATACATTCTTTGCAATCGTTGCATCGAAATGTCCTCTTACATCTCTTATGGGCATTCTTCCACCCAGTGAGGTGTCACTGAATATATTCTCAGCAGTCAATGCCTCGAAAAGTTAGAAATCTTCTTCCTTCAGGATGTCTTCGTTACAGTCCTAATGGAACTCTTCTGCCTCTAGGGTGTCTTCGTGACAGTGAAATGTCAATGAATATATTCTTAGCAATCAATGCCTCGAAATGTCCTCTCAGAAACCTTCTGCCTCCAGGGCGTCTTCGTGACAGTGAAGTGTCATTGAAACATATTCTTAGCAATCATTGCCTCGAAATGCCTTTTGTACGGTGTCTTCCTGGCAGAGAAGTGTCACTTGGTATACTCTTGGCAATCAATGCTTCTAAATGTCCTCTTAGAATTCTTCAGTCTCCAGGTTGTCTTCGTGACAGTGAAGTGCCACTAAATACATTCTTGGCAATCAATGCCTCGAGTTGTCCTCTTGAAACTTTTCTGGCTCCAGCTTTCTAAGTATCAAAACTTTAATAAGTTTATCTATAATCTGAACTTATTTACATAGTAACACAACGATTTAACAGCAGCATAATGCAGATTATGTAAAATTATCAAACTACTTGTAATTTTATGACTCCTTGCTGAAATCAGAAGCACATACAGCATCGTACATATCGAAGTCTAAGTTTTGAGGCCGAAATCGGAAATAGTCATGGATTCTACGCTCGATGATTTTCGAAATATTTTCTGAAACAGGGCGACCGGGAGAGATATATAACATATTGATGTGACATAATTGTAGCCAAATAAAGGTGTTATTGGTCTATCATTGCAAGAAGGACAATTTAGAATGTCTTTACAACCTTTTTCTGAGAATCTCCCGTTCTCAGAACGGATGGGTGGTGAGTGAGTATGGTTTTACGCCGCTTTATTCAAGCTTCAAGCAATATCACGGTGGAGAACAATAGAAATTGGCTTCACACATTGTACCCCTGTCGGGAATCAACCCCGGGTCTTCGGCGTGACGAGCGAACGCTTTAACAACTATGCTATCCGACAGCCCCTCTCAGAACGGATGAAATAAGATACACGTGATGTTTGTGATGTACCGTAAAAATATTTTCTACCCAAAATGCTACGTGATTTTGTACCAATGAATATATAACAATCGATCGATATAATTATATTTCTTTTTACATGTATATTGCAAACAATAGTAAATGAGCAGAACATGTAAAAAAAACATATAATCAATTTCGTGATATGACTATGATTATGACTGACTGTGATCCTTGAGTGAGGGCAATTCAATTGGCAAAATTCAAACTGAGTGTTTGGTTCTGATAAGACAGTTAAATTGATTAAACCTTATTTGATTGTAATGTTTTGATAGGAAAATGATTGTAAATTAACAAGTATAATACTAATATTTACGTATATCTTTGAAACTAATGCAAACTTGTTCTGGGTATACAATCAACAGAAACTATGGGTACAAAATCACAACATTTCAACTGGATTTCGTGGAATGATGGGATAGTAAAAAGGAGTATTTTTTTTACAAGTTTTGACTGTTATTTTTTTAATTCAACATTGTGCGACCTTTAACGTGAGAACTGCTAAACGGGTTCTCTTCAAATTTAAGGAACGCTTTTTATATTAATTGGAGAGATCCAGTGCAAAGGTTGATTTTGATACATGTATTTTATGAAACAATATGAAATTTTGTATGTTTTGATCTTAGAATGATTTTTTTTATTTTTATGTTTGTGCTACCTTTCACTTGAGAAGTGCTGCATGGATTCTTTCCAAATGGGAGAAACACTTTCTATACAAATAGAAGAGGTGCAGTGCAAATGTTGATTTTGATATGTGTATTTTATGAAACAATATGATTTTTTACATGTTTTCAACTGAGAATGTTTTTGTTTTTTTAATTCAACATTGTGCGACCTTTAACTTAAGAACTACTTCGTGGATTCTTTCCAAATTTAAGGAACACTTTCTATACAAATAGGAGTGGTGTAGTCAAAGGTTCATTTTGATATGTGTTTTTTATGAAACAATATGATTTTGTACATGTTTTTGAACACAGAATGTTTTGAACTTTGAAAAATGAATGGGTCGATGTTACCCTTGTTCATTTTAGTGTTAAAAGTTTTTCTGCCAATGTATGATCCAAGAGCATCATGGTATTACTGTCCATGCCAGTCCATGCCAGGTTTAGCAGTTTTGAACAGTTTAATGACTTGGGCGGGTGGAGGTAGCACAGCGGAGACTTTTTTCAGACATCAAATTATTATTTGGGGTAAGGCAACATTTTTTGTGTCAAAAATATGTCCCCTGCCTTGTAATTTTATAATATTTGTTTCATTGTTTTACTCAGTTGCCAAGGCAAAAGGACTGACCACGTGATCAGTTCGTCTCATGCTTTATTTGAGGACTGAAAAGGCTCCTCAACCACTCGGCCCAAGTTTTGACTTGTCATATAACAAATAAATAAAGGTCACCTAAACCAGAATTCGATTGTCATATTGTTGCTGTCATCATATTTTCTAATGGGTCAAGGCAATGAAACATAAGACATCCGATGCATGGACTATTTTGCCTGTCTCAGTGTTGCTCTCAATGCTGAACGTATTATATAAGGCCAAGAAAACTTAAATGTTTCAATTTGTACCAGGCTTATTGTCTGATGGTTTTTAATTTGCAAACTCTATGGAAAATCATATATCTTTTAATAGTGTTGAAACATTTGTGAACAATAGTCTTGAAAGTTGTTTTGGAAAGTAAATATTGTATCATGAAATTGTGCACGTAATTAAAAACATTTTGAATATTGTCTTGGCCGTATTTGAAACTATGTATGCCTAGGTACCCTGCCAGAAGGCGGCGCATTTCATTAACATGCTCTTCCTCGGATAGAGTTCAGAGTGAATTCAGCTTGCAGAATTTACTGCTTGTTACCTGATATTTTAACCAGATTGGTACAAACATTTCAAGCTGCCTGGGATGTATTGAGGAATAAAACAGGCGTAATCTAACGTTGGGCCAACGCTGTCTATCAATGTTGGGCCAACGTTGTTTTGACCGACGGCACAACGTCTGACTTCTTTCTGGGATGTGTCATGTACCCTGTGATCTGTGTCGTGTTATATGTTTGGTGATATATGATGTGATTATTTGTATATGCGTGATGTGCCTTGTGACATATGTGTCATGTATCCTGTGATCTGTGTCATGTAATGTTTTTGTTTGGTGATATGTGATGTGATTATTTGTATATCCGTGATGTGCCATATGACATATGTGTCATGTATCCTGTGATATGTGTCATGGAATGTTCTTGGCTTTTTGGTTTTTATATGCAATGTGATTATTTTTTTTAGGTGTGATGTGTGATGTGTGATCTGTCATGTACCATATGTGTCATGTATCCAGTGATCTGTGTCGTGTTATGTGTTTGTTATGATATGTGATGTGATGATTTGTATATGCGTGATTTGCCATCTGACATATATGTCATGTATCCTGTGATATGTGTCATGGGATTTAATAAAACAATTTATGTAATGTGATTAATTTTATATGTGCGATGTGCCATGTACCAAGTGTGTCATGTATCCAGTGATCTGTGTCATGTAATGTTTTTGTTTGTGATATGTGATGTGATTATTTGTATATGTGTGATTTGCCATCTGACGTATATGTCATGTATGCTGTGATATGTGTCATTGAATTTAATTTTTTTTTATCTGTAATGTGATTAATTTTACATGTGTAATGTGTGATGTGACATGTACCATATGTGTCATGTATCCAGTGATCTGTGTCATGTAACGTATTTTCATGATATGTGATTAATTGTACATTGATGATGTGTCATATGCCGTATATGTCATGTATCCAGTGATCTGTGTCATGTAATGTTTTTTATGCGATATGTGATGTGATTAAGTGTTAATGTGTGACGTGCCCTGCAAAAATATATACAAACATCTTTCATAATAACAATTTAGATGTTTCTTATTTAATGATACCCCTAATCTAAAAGGGCGGGTTGATAAAGCCATACCAAGGATATCCGTCTGTCCGTCCTTCCTAAGACATTTTTTGTGAGTGCAGAGGAAAGGTTGATTTTGATGTGTATATGATTTTTTACTTGTTTTCAACTTAGAATGTGTTTTTGATTCAACATGTACGACCTTTAACTTGAGGACTACTACATTGATTCTTTCCAAATTTGAGGACTACTGTCTATACAAATAGGAGAGGTGCAGAGGAAAGGTTGATTTTGATATATTTATTTTATGAAACGATATGATTTTGTTCATGTTTTGAACTTTGAATGTTTTTTTTAATTCAACATTGTGCGACCTTTAACTTGAGAACTACTGCATGGATCCTTTCCAAATTCGTGGAACACTTTCCATATAAATGGGAGTTGTGCATTGCACATGTTGATTTTGATACGTTGCTTTTATGAAACAATATGAAATTCCTGCATGTTTTTAACTGAGAATGTGTTTTTTAATTCAACATATTGCGACCTTTAATCGGAGAACTGCGACATGTGTTCTTTCCGAATTTGAGGAACACTTTCTATACAAATAGGAGAGGTGCAGTGCAAAGGTTGATTTTGATATGTATATTGTATGAACCAATATGATTTCTAAATGTTTTTAACTAAGAATGTCTTTTTTAATTCAACATTGTGCGACCTTTAACTTGAGATATCAGTTGGAGAGATGTATTGCAAAGGTTGATTTTGATATGTTGATTACATGAAACAATATGAAATTCTGCATGTTTTGAATATAGAAATTTTTTATATTATTATTCTATGTTTGTGCTACCTTTTACTTGAGCGCTCCTACATGGATTCTTTCCAAATGTAAGAAACACTTTCTATACTAATAGAAGAGGTGCAGAGCAAAGGTTGATTTTGATATGTTTATTTTATGAAACAATATGATTTTTTGCATGTTTTGAACCTAGAATGTTGTTTTTAATTGCTTGTTTGTGCTACCTTTTACTTGAGAACTGCTGGATGGATTCTTTCCAAATGTGAGAAACACTTTCTATACAAATATGAGAGGTGCAGTGCAAATGTTGATTTTGATATGTGTATTTTATTTGTTTCATGTTTTGAACTTTGTAAAATGAATGATTCGAGTTTACCCTTGTTCATTTTAGTGTTAAAAGCTTTTCTGTCAATGTATGATCCAAGAGCATCATGGTATTACTATCCACGCCACCTTCCCAGTTTTAGCAGTTTTGAACAGTTTAATGACTTGGACGGGTGGAGGTAGCACTGCTGAGACTTTTTTCAGACATCAAATTATTATTTGGGGAAAGGCAACATTTTTTTATGTCAAAAAATGTCCCTTACCTTGTAAGTTTATAATATTTGTGTCATTGTTTTATTCAGTTACCAAGGCAAAAGCAGTGACCATTGATAAGGTTGAAGATCATCTACTATGATAAGTTCGTCTGATCCCTCATTTGGGGACTGAAAAGGCTCGTCAACCTATCAGCCCAAGTTCTGACTTGTCATTTAACAAATAAATAAAGGACACCTAAACCAGAATTCGATTGTCATTTTGTTGCTGTCATCATATTTTCTAATGGATCAAGGCATTCTTGGGACATCCGATTTATGGACTATTTTGCCTGTCTTAGTGTTGCTCTCAATGCTGAATGTATTGGGTAAGGCCAAGGAAAATTAAATCTTACAATTTGTGCCGGGTTTATTGTCTGATAGTTTTATTTTTGCAAACTCGTGGGAAAATCATATATCTTTTAATAGTGTTGAAACATTTGTGAACAATTTGGATATAGTCTTGAAAGTTGTTTTGGAAAGTAAATATTGTATCACGAAATTGTGCACGTAATTAAAGACATTTTGAATTTTGTCTTGGCCGTATTTGAAACTATGTATGCCGAGGAACCCTGCCAGAAGGCGGCGCATTTCATTAACATGCTCTTCCTCGGATAGAGTTCAGAGTGAATTCAGCTTGCAGAATTTACTGCGTGTTACCTGATATTTTAACCAGATTGGTACAAACATTTCAAGCTGCCTGGGATGTATTGAGGAATAAAACAGGCGTAATCTAACGTTGGGCCAACGCTGTCTATCAACGTTGTAGGCCAACGTTGTTTTGACCGACGGCACAACGTCTGACTTCTTTCTGGGATGTGTCATGTACCCTGTGATCTGTGTCGTGTCATATTTTTGGTGATATATGATGTGATTAATTGCATATTTATGATGTGTGATGTGTCATGTATCCTGTGATCCATGTCATGTTATCTGTTTTTTTGGTGACATGTAATGTGATTATTTGTATATGCGTGATGTACCTTGTGACATATGTGTCATGTATCCTGTGATATGTGTCATGGAATGTTTTTGGTTTGTTTTTGTTTTATATATGCAATGTGATTAATTTTATATGTGTGATGTGCCATGTACCATATGTGTCATGTATCCAGTGATCTGTGTCATGTAATGATTTTGTTTGTGATATGTGATGTGATTATTTGTATATGCGTGATTTGCCATCTGACATATATGTCATGTATCCTGTGATATGTGTCATGGAATTAAAACAATAATTATATGTAATGTGAGTAATTTTATGTATCCTGTGATCCATGTCATGTTATGTGTTTTTTTGGTGACATGTAATGTGATTATTTGTATATGCGTGATGTACCTTGTGACATATGTGTCATGTATGCTGTGATATGTGTCATCGAATGTTTTTTTTGTTTTTTTTATTTTTTATGTGCAATGTGATTAATTTTATATGTGTGAATATTGATGTGCCATGTGCCATATGTGTCATGTATCCAGTGATCTGTCTCATGTGATGTTTTTGTTTGGTGATATGTGGTATGATTATTTGTATATCCGTGATGTGCCATATGACATATGTGTCATGTATCCTGTTATATGTGTCATGAAATGTTTTTCTTAATTTTTTGTTTTTATTTTTTTAGGTGCGATGTGTGATGTGTGATCTGTCATGTACCATATGTGTCATGTATCCAGTCATCTGTGTCATGTAATATGTTTGTTTGTGATATGTGATGTGATTATTTGTATATGCGTGATTTGCCATCTGACATATACATCAGGTATCATGTGGTATGTGTCATGGAATTTTTAAAAATAATTATATGTAATGTGATTAATTTTATATGTGTGATGTGTGATGTGACATGTACCATGGGTGTCATGTATCCAATGTTCTCTGTCATGTAATGTTTTTGTTTTTGATATGCCATGTGATTGATTTTATATGTGTGATTTGCCATGTACTATATGTGTCATGTATCCAGTGATCTGTGTCATATAACGTATTTTCGTGATAAATGATTACTTGTACATTTATGATGTGCCATGTGCCGTATGTGTCATGTATCCAGTGATCTGTGTCATGTATCCAGTGATCTGTGTCATGTAATGTTTTTTATGCGATATGTGATGTGATTAAGTGTAAATGTGTGATTCGCCCTGCAAAAATATATATAAAACTCTTTCATAATAACAATTTAGATGTTTCTTATTTAATGATACCCCCAATCTAAAAGGTCGGGTTCATAAAGCCATACCAAGGATATCCGTCTGTCCGTCCTTCCTAAGACATTTTTTTGTGAGTGCAGTGGAAAGGTTGATTTTGATGTGTATATTTTATGAAACAATATGATTTTTTACTTGTTTTCAACTTAGAATGTGTTTTTTGATTCAACATTTTGCGACCTTTAACTTGAGAACTACTACATGGATTCTTTCCAAATTTGAGGAACCCTTTCTATACAAATAGGAGAGGTGCAGTGCAAAGGTTGATTTTGATGTGTTTATTTTATGAAGCGATATGATTTTTTTCATGTTTTTAACTGAGAATGTGTTTTTTAATTCAACATTGTGCGACCTTTAACTTGAGATATCAGTTGGAGAGATGTATTGCAAAGGTTGATTTTCATATGTTGATTTTATGAAACAATATGAAATTCTTGCATGTTTTGAACATAAATTATTTTTTTTAACTATTCTATGTATGTGCTACCTTTTACTTGAGACCTCCTACATGGATTCTTTCCAAATGTACGAAACACTTCCTATACTTATAGAAGAGGTGCAGTGCAAATGTTGATTTTGATATTATATTTTCTGAAACAATATGATTTTGTACATGTTTTGGACCTTGAATGGGTTTTTTTAATTCAACATTGTACGACCTTTAACTTCAGATATCAGTTGGAGAGATGTATTGCAAAGATTGATTTTGATATGATGATTTTATGAAACGATATGAAATTCTTGCATGTTTTGAAAATAGAATGTGTTTTTTTAATTATTCTATGTTTGTGCTACCTTTTACTTGAGAGCTCCTACATGGATTCTTTCCAAATGTAAGAAACACTTTCTCTACTAATAGAAGAGGTGCAGTGCAAATGTTGATTTTGATATTATATTTTCTGAAACAATATGATTTTGTTCATGTTTTGGACCTTGAATGGTTTTTTTTAATTCAACATTGTGCGACCTTTAACTTCAGATATCAGTTGGAGAGATGTATTGCAAAGTTTGATTTTGATATGATGATTTTATGAAACAATATGAAATTCTTGCATGTTTTGAACATAGAATGTTCTTTTTTTATTGGATGTTTGTGCTACCTTTTACTTGAGAACTGCTGCATGGAATCTTTCCAAATGTGAGTAACACTTTCTATACAAATATGAGAGGTGCAGTGCAAATGTTGATTTTGATATGTGTATTTTATTTGTTTCATGTTTTGAACTTTGTAAAATGAATGATTCGAGTTTACCCTTGTTCATTTTAGTGTTAAAAGCTTTTCTTTCAATGTATGATCCAAGAGCATCATGGTATTACTATCCATGTCACCTTCCCAGTTTTAGCAGTTTTGAACAGTTTAATGACTTGGACGGGTGGAGGTAGCACTGCTGAGACTTTTTTCAGACATCAAATTATTATTTGGGGAAAGGCAACATTTTTTATGTCAAAATATGTCCCTTACCTTGTAAGTTTATTATATTTGTGTCATTGTTTTATTCAGTTACCAAGGCAAAAGCAGTGACCATGGATAAGGTTGAAGATCATTCTTGTGATAAGTTCGTCTGATTCCTCATTTGGGGACTGAAAAGGCTCGTCAACCTATCAGCCCAAGTTCTGACTTGTCATTTAACAAATAAATAAAAGTCACCTAAACCAGAATTCGATTGTCATTTCGTTGCTGTCATCATATTTTCTAATGGATCAAGGCATTCTTGGGACATCCGATGTATGGACAATTTTGCCTGTCTTAGTGTTGCTCTCAATGCTGAATGTATTGGGTAAGGCCAAGGAAAATTAAATCTTACAATTTGTGCCGATTTTATTGTCTGATAGTTTTTAATTTGCAAACTCGTGGGAAAATCATATATCTTTTAATAGTGTTTAAACATTTGTGAACAATTTGGGCATAGTCTTGAAAGTTGTTTTGGAAAGTAAATAGTGTATCACGAAATTGTGCACGTAATTAAAGACATTTTGAATTTTGTCTTGGCCGTATTTGAAACTATGTATGCCGAGGAACCCTGCCAGAAGGCGGCACATTTCATTCACATGCTCTTCCTCGGATAGAGTTCAGAGTGAATTCAGCTTGCAGAATTTACTGCTTGTTACCTGATATTTTAACCAGATTGGTACAAACATTTCAAGCTGCCTGGGATGTATTGAGGAATAAAACAGGCGTAATCTAACGTTGGGCCAACGCTGTCTATCAACGTTGGGCCAACGTTGTTTTGACCGACGGCACAACGTCTGACTTCTTTCTGGGATGTGTCATATACCCTGTAATATGTGTCATGTAATATTTTTGGTGATATATGATGTGATTAATTGCAAATTTATGATGTGTGATGTGTCATGTACCATATGTGTCATATATCCTGTGATCCGTGTGATGTTATGGGTTTTTTTTGGTGACATGTGATGTGACTATTTGTATATGCGTGATGTGCCTTATGACATATGTGTCATGTATGCTGTGATATGTGTCATGGAAAAATGTTTTAGTGTTGTTTTTTTTACATGCAATGTGATTAATTTTATATGTGTGATGTGCCATGTACCATATGTGTCATGTATCCAGTGATCTGCAGCTGTGTCATGTAAAGTTTTTGTTTGTGATATGTGATGTGATTATTTGTATATCCGTGGTGTGCCATATGACATATGTGTTATGTATACTGTGATATGTGTCATAGAATGTTTTTCGGTTTTTTTTAGTTTCTATATGCAATGTGATTATTTTTTTAGGTGTGATGTGTGATGTGTGATCTGTCATGTACCATATGTGTCATGTATCCAGCTGTGTCATGTAATATTTTTGTTTGTGATATGTGATATGATTATTTGTATATGCGTGATTTGCCATCTGACATATGTCATGTATCCTGTGATATGTGTCATGGAATTTAAGAAAATAATTATATGTAATGTGATTAATTTTATATGTGCGATTTGCGATGTGTGATGTGACATGTACCATGTGTGTCATGTATCCAATGTTCTGTGTCATGTAATGTTTTTGTTTGTGATATGCGATGTGATTGATTTTATATGTGTGATGTGCAATGTAACATATGTGTCATGTATCCAGTGATCTGTGTCATGTAAAGTATTTTCGTGATATGTGATTAATTGTTCATTTTTTATGTGTCATGTGCCGTATGTGTCATGTATCCTGTGACCTGTGTCATGTAATTTTTTGTATGCGATATCTGATGTGATTAAGTGTTAATGTGTGATGTGCCCTGCAATAATATATACAGACATCTTTCATAATAACAATTTAGATGTTTTTTATTTAATGATACCCCCAATCTAAAAGGTCGGGTTCATAAAGCCATACCAAGGATAACCGTCTGTCCGTCCTTCCAAATACGTTTCTTTTTGTGAGTGAAGTGGAAAGGTTGATTTTGATATGTATATTTTATGAAACAATATGATTTTTTACTTTTTTTCAACTTACAATGTGTTTTTTAATTTAACATTGTGCGACCTTTAACTTGAGAACTACGACATGGATTCTTTCCAAATTCGAGGAACACTTTCTATACAAATGGGAGTGGTGCATTGCACATGTTGATTTTGATATGTGTAGTTTATGAACCAATATGATTTCTACATGTTTTTAACTGAGAATGTGTTTTTTAATTCAACATTGTACGACCTTTAACTTCAGATATCAGCTGGAGAGATGTATTGCAAAGGTTGATTTTGATATGTTGATTTTATGAAACAATATAAAATTCTTGCATGTTTTGAACATAGAATTATTTTTTTTAATTATTCTATGTTTGTGCTACCTTTTACTTGAGAGCTCCTACATAGATTCTTTCCAAATGTAAGAAACACTTTCTATACTAATAGAAGAGGTGCAGTGCAAATGTTGATTTTGATATATATATTTTATGAAACAATATGATTTTTTACATGTTTTTAACTTAGTATGTGTGTTTTAATCCAACATTGTGCGACCTTTAACTTAAAAACTACTACATGGATTCTTTCCAAATTCGAGGAACTCTTATTATACAAATGTGAGTGGTGCGTGGCAAATGTTGATTTTGATATGTTGATTTTATGAAACAATATGATTTTGTACATGTTTTGGACATGGAATGTTTTTATAATTATTCTATGTTTGTGCTACCTTTTACTTGAGAGCTCCTACATTGATTCTTTCCAAATGTAAGAAACACTTTTTATATCAATAGAAGAGATGCAGTGCAAATGTTGATTTTGATATGTATATTTTATGAAACAATATGATATATTGCATGTTTTGAACCTAGAATGTTGTTTTTAATTGCATGTTTGTGCTATCTTTTACTTGAGAACTACTATGTCTCCGTGACAGGGAAGTGTCACTGAATATCTTCTTAGCCATCAATGAATCGAAATGTCCTCTCAGAAATCTACGCTTAGCAATCAATGCCTCAACATGTCCTAATGGAATTCTTCTGCTTCTAGTATGTCTTTCTGACAGTGAAGAACCACCCAATATAATCTTGGCAATCAGTGCCTCGAGATGTCCTCCTGGAACTCTTCTGTCTCCGGGGTTTAGTCGTGACAGTGAAGAATCACTGACTGTATTCTTGGCAGTCACTTCCAAGAAAAGGAGATCGATGCCTTGAGATGTCTTCAAGGAATTCTTCTGCCTCCAGAGTGTTTTCGAGACAAAAAAGTGCCACTTAACACATTTTTAGCAATCAATGTCTCGAGATGTCATGGACCTCTTTTGCCTCCAATGTGTCTTCACGACAGTGATGTGTCACTGAATGTAATCATATCAATCAATGAATCGAAATGTCCTCTTAGAACATTTCTGCCTCCAGGGTGTCTTTAGGTCAGAGAAGTGTCATTGAATATATTCTTAGCAATCAATGCCTCGAAATGGCCTCTTAAAACTCTTCTCCCTCAATGGTGTCTTCGTCACAGTGAAGTGCAACTCAGTATAATCTTGGCAGTCGTTCCCTCGAGGCGTCCTCTTGGACCTCTTCTGCCTCTAGGGTGTCTTCATCACAGAGAAGTGCAATTTAATAAATTCTTGGCTACCAATGCCTCCAGTTGTCCTCTTAAAACTTTTCTGCATCCAGGGTTTCTTCGTGATATTAAAATGCTTCTGAATATATTCTTGGCAGTCGTTGCCTCGAGGTGTACTCTTGGCACTTTTCCGCCTCCAGGATGTCTTCATGACAGTGAGGTGTCATTGAATATATTCTTGGCAATCAATGTGTCACGTCTGGAAATGTCCTCTTGGATCTCTCTGCCTCCAGGGTGTCTTCGTGACAGTGAAGTGTCATTGAATATATTCTTAGCAAGCAATGCCTCGAAATGTCCTCTTGAAACGTTTCTGCTTCCAGGGTGTCTTCGTGACAGTGACGTGTCACTGAATATCTTCTTAGCAGTCAATGCCTCGAAATGTTCTCTAAGAAATGTTCTGCCTTCAGGATGTCTTCGTGACAATCCTAATGGAACATTTCTGCCTTGAGGGTGTCTTTGTGACAGTTAAGTGTCATTGAATATATTCTTGGCAATCATTGCCTCGAGGTTTCCTCATGGAATTTTTCTGCCTCCAAGGTGTCTTTGTGACTGTGATGTGTCACTGAATATCTTCTTCGCATTCATTGCCTCAAGATGCTTCATGTCACTGTTTTCCCTCCAGGGTGTCGTCGTGCCAGAGAAATGCCACTTAATAATTCTTGGCAATCAATGCCTCGAAATGTGCACTTTGATCTCTTCTGCCTCCATAGTGTCTTCGTGACAGTCCATTTCCATTGAATATCCTATTAGCAGCATCACTGCATAAGCCTTCTTGGTCCCCTTTTGCCTCTAGTGTGTGACCGTCGTTATCCAGTGGTCGGACATGCTTCAGGCGGATACAACGAGGCTGACACTGCCTCTGACAACCAAACAATCCCAGATTTTCAACCTAAATCTAAAGAATTTGGAAGTGTCATTCTATAAAGTGATGCGCCTACGTGCAGGTTGTTAGTGCGGGTTAGTGCAGGTTAGTGCAGTGTTAAGTCTCTGAACCTAACGTGCCTCAGAAGCATACCCGACCCTTAGATCGAGGTCTCCAGAGGTCTTATTTGGGTACCAGTGACCATGGAAGGTGGGAAACCTGGTCCTGGAGAATCTCCTGGTGATGCCTTTAGCCTTAAGGATGTCTTATTGGCAGACATATTCCTATAGAGGTCTTCTTGGTCATTTTCTGCCCCCCAGAAGCCGTGTTGGCACTCTAATGCTTCCAGTGTTTCTTCGTGACAGTCAATTGCAACTGAACAGCTTTTTGGTAAACATTGCCTCCAGACGTCTCCTTGCAACTCGTCTGTGTCTCTTCTGTGATTTGTTACAGACTATCCCCTTGGACATTAATGTTTCCAGAAGAAATCAAGGCACCTTTCAGCCTCAATGGTGTCGTCGTTACAGTGAAGTGCCACTGAATATCTTCTTGGCAATCATTGGTTCAAGAGTTCTCTGATGTCTTTGTGACAGTGAATTGTCACCGAATATCTTCTAGGAAATAATTGCTTCGTGAGCTGCAGGACGTCGTCGTGAAAGTGAATTTTCACTGAAAATCTTCTTGGCAATCATTACTCATTAGATGACTTATTGCCCCTGTCCTGCCTCAAGGGTGTCTTCGTGACAGTGAAGTCTCACTGAATATCTTTTCAGCAATCAATGCCTCGAAATGTCCTCTTAGCACACTTCTGCCTTCAGTTTGTCTTCGTGACAGTGAATTACCACTGAATTTCTTCTTAGCAATCAACGCCTCGACATGTCCTCTTGAAACGTTTCCGCTTCCAGGGTGTCTTCGTGACAGTGAAGTGTCAATGAATATATTCTTAGCAATCAATGCCTCGAAATGTCCTCTTAAAACTCTTCTGCATCCAAGGTGTCTTCGTGACAGTGAAGTGTCAATGAATATATTCTTAGCAATCAATGCCTCGAAATGTCCTCTTAAAACACTTCTGCTTCCAGGGTGTCTTCGTGACAGTAAAGTGTCACTGAATATCTTCTTAGCAATCAATGCCTCGAAATGTCCTCTTAGAAATCTTCTACCTCCAGGATGTCTTCGTAACCGTCCTAATGGAATTCTTCTGCCCCAAGGGTGTCTTTTGTGACAGTGGTTGGTTGGTTGGTTTGTTGTTTAACGCCGCACTCAGCAATATTCCAGTGAGTGAGTGAGTATAGTTTTACGCCGCTTTTAGCAATATTTCAGCAATATCACGGCGGTGCAATATTCCAGGTAATTGACGGCTGTCTGTAAATAATCGAGTCTGGACCAGACAATCCAGTGATTAATATCATGAGCATCGGTACACGCAATTGGGATCGATGACATGCATCAACCAAGTCAGCGAGCCTGACCACCCGATCCCGTTGGCCGCCTTTTACGATAAGCAGAGTCACCTTTTACGGCAAGCATGGGTTGCTGAAGAGCTATTTTACCCCGGAATCTTCACGGGTCTTTTGTGACAGTGAAGTATCATTGAATAAATTCTTAGCAATCAATGCCTCGAAATGTCCTCTTAGAAATCTTCTATCTCCAGGAGGTCTTCGTGCCCGTCCTAATGGAATTGTTCTGCCCCAAGGGTGTCTTTGTGACAGTGGTTGGTTTGTTTGTTGTTTAACGCCGCACTCAGCAATATTCCCGTGAGTATGTTTTTACGCCGCTTTTAGCAATATTCCAGCAATAGCATGGCGGTGCAATATTCCAGGTATATGACGGCTGTCTGTAAATAATCGAGTCTGGACCAGACAATCCAGTGATTAATATCATGAACATCGATACACGCAACTTGGATCGATGACATGCATTAACCAAGTCAGCGAGCCTGACCACCCGATCCCGTTAGTCGCCTCTTACGACAAGCAGAGTCACCTTTTACGGCAAGCATGGGTTGCTGAAGACCTATTGTACCCCGGAATCTTCACGGGTCTTTTGTGACAGTGAAGTATCATTGAATATATTCTTAGCAATCATTGCCTCGAAATGTCCTATTAGATCTCTTCTACAGTGTCTTCATGACAGAGAAATGTCACTTGGTATATTCTTGTCAATCAAAGCCTCGAGATGTCTTCCTGGATCTCTTGTGCCTCCAGAGTGTCTTCGTGGCAGTTAAAAAAATCACTGACTATCTTCGATTCTTAGCAATCAATGCCTCGAAATGTCTTCTCAGAAACCTACTGCCTACTGACAGTGAAGTATCATTGAATATATTCTTAGCAATCACTGCCTCGAAATGTCCTCAGTGAAATCTTATGCTTCCAAGGTGTATTCGTGTCAGAAAAGTGCCACTTAGTACATTCTTAGCAATCAATGCCTCGAGATGTGCAGTTTCATCTCTTCTGCCTCTCGTGTGTCTTCGTGCGTGTCATTGAATATCTTTTTAGCAATCAATGCATCGACATGTCCTCTTGCAAGCTTTCTGCCTCTAACGTGTCTTCGTGACAGTGAAGTGACAATGAATATCTTTTTAGCAATCAATGCCTCGAAATGTTCTATCAGAAAACTTCTACCTCCAGGATGTCATCGTGACAGTGAAGTGTCACTGAATATTTTCTTAGCAACCAATGCCTCGAAATGTCCTCTTGGAACTTTTCTGCCTCCAGAGTGTCTTCGTGACAGAGACGTGTCATTGATGAGTGGGTGGGTGAGTGAGTATGGTTTTACGCCGCTTTATTCAATCTTCAAGCAATATCACGGTGGAGAACACTAGAAATTGGCTTCACACATTTTACCCATGTCGGGAATCTACCCCGGGTCTTTGGCGTGACGAGCGAACGCTTTAACAACTATGCTATCCGACAGCCCCTCTCAGAACGGATGAAATTAGATACACGTGATGTTTGTGATGTACCGTAAAAATATTTTCTACCCAAAATGCTACGTGATTTTGTACCCATGAATATATAACAATCGATCGATATAATTATATTTCTTTTTACATGTATATGGCAAACAATAGTAAATGAGCAGAACATGTAAAAAAAACATATTATCAATTTCGTGATATGACTCTACGATTATGACTGACTGTGATCCTTGAGTGAGGGCAATCCAATTGGCAAAATTCAAACTGAGTGTTTGGTTCTGATAAGACAGTTAAATTGATTTAACCTTATTTGATTGTAATGTTTTGATAGGAAAATGATTGTAAATTAACAAGTATAATACTAATATTTACGTATATCTTTGAAACTAATGCAAACTTGTTCTGGGTATTCAATCAACAGAAACTATGGGTACAAAATCACAACATTTCAACTGGATTTCGTGGAATGATGGGATAGTAAAAAGGAGTATTTTTTTTACAAGTTTTGACTGTTATTTTTTTAATTCAACATTGTGCGACCTTTAACGTGAGAACTGCTAAACGGGTTCTCTTCAAATTTAAGGAACGCTTTTTATATTAATTGGAGAGATCCAGTGCAAAGGTTGATTTTGATACATGTATTTTATGAAACAATATGAAATTTTGCATGTTTTGATCTTAGAATGTTTTTTTTTATTTTTATGTTTGTGCTACCTTTCACTTGAGAACTGCTGCATGGATTCTTTCCAAATGGGAGAAACACTTTCTATACAAATAGAAGAGGTGCAGTGCAAATGTTGATTTTGATATGTGTATTTTATGAAACAATATGATTTTTTACATGTTTTCAACTGAGAATGTTTTTCTTTTTTTTAATTCAAAATTGTGCGACCTTTAACTTAAGAACTACTTCGTGGATTCTTTCCAAATTTAAGGAACACTTTCTATACAAATAGGAGTGGTGTAGTCAAAGGTTCATTTTGATATGTGTATTTTATGAAACAATATGATTTTGTACATGTTTTTGAACACAGAATGTTTTGAACTTTGAAAAATGAATGAGTCGATGTTACCCTTGTTCATTTTAGTGTTAGTGTTAAAAGTTTTTCTGCCAATGTATGATCCAAGAGCATCATGGTATTACTGTCCATGCCAGGTTTAGCAGTTTTGAACAGTTTAATGACTTGGGCGGGTGGAGGTAGCACAGCGGAGACTTTTTTCAGACATCAAATTATTATTTGGGGTAAGGCAACATTTTTTGTGTCAAAAATATGTCCCCTGCCTTGTAATTTAATAATATTTGTTTCATTGTTTTACTCAATTGCCAAGGCAAAAGGACTGACCACGTGATCAGTTCGTCTCATGCTTTATTTGAGGACTGAAAAGGCCCCTCAACCACTCAGCCCAAGTTTTGACTTGTCATATAACAAATAAATAAAGGTCACCTAAACCAGAATTCGATTGTCATTTTGTTGCTATCATCATATTTTCTAATGGGTCAAGGCAATGAAACATAAGACATCCGATGCATGGACTATTTTGCCTGTCTCAGTGTTGCTCTCAATGCTGAACGTATTGGATAAGGCCAAGAAAACTTAAATGTTTCAATTTCTACCAGCCTTATTGTCTGATGGTTTTTAATTTGCAAACTCTATGGAAAATCATATATCTTTTAATAGTGTTTAAACATTTGTGAACAATAGTCTTGAAAGTTGTTTTGGAAAGTAAATATTGTATCATGAAATTGTGCACGTAATTAAAAACATTTTGAATTTTGTCTTGGCCGTATTTAAAACTATGTATGCCGAGGTACCCTGCCAGAAGGCGGCACATTTCATTACACGCTCTTCCTCGGATAGAGTTCAGAGTGAATTCAGCTTGCAGAATTTACTGCTTGTTACCTGATATTTTAACCAGATTGGTACAAACATTTCAAGCTGCCTGGGATGCATTGAGGAATAAAACAGGCGTAATCTAACGTTGGGCCAACGCTGTCTATCAACGTTGGGCCAACGTTGTTTTGACCGACGGCACAACGTCTGACTTCTTTCTGGGATGTGTCATATACCCTGTGATCTGTGTCGTGTAATATGTTTGGTGATATATGATGTGATTATTTGTATATGCGTGATGTGCCTTGTGACATATGTGTCATGTATGCTGTGATATGTGTCATGGAATGTTTTTGGTTTGTTTTTGTTTTTTATATGCAATGTGATTAATTTTATATGTGTGATGTGCCATGTACCATATGTGTCATGTATCCAGTGATCTGTGTCATGTATCCAGTGATCTGTGTCATGTAATGTTTTTGTTTGTGATATGTGATGTGATTATTTGTATATCCGTGATGTGCCATATGACATATGTGTCATGTATCCTGTGATATGTGTCATGGAATGTTCTTGGTTTTTTTGGTTTTTATATGCAATGTGATTATTTTTTTAGGTGTGATGTGTGATGTGTGATGTGTGATGTGTGATCTGTCATGTACCATATGTGTCATGTATCCAGTGATCTGTGTCATGTAATATTTTTGTTTGTGATATGTGATGTGATTATTTGTATATGCGTGATTTGCCATCTGACATATATGTCATGTATCCTGTGATATGTGTCATGGAATTAAAACAATAATTATATGTAATGTGAGTAATTTTATATGTGTCATGTGTGATGTGTGATGTGACATGTACCATGTGTGTCATGTATCCAGTGATCTGTGTCATGTAATGTTTTTTATGCGATATGTGATGTGATTAAGTGTTAATGTGTGATTCGCCCTGCAATAATATATACAAACATCTTTCATAATAACAATTTAGATGTTTCTTATTTAATGATACCCCCAATCTAAAAGGTCGGGTTCATAAAGCCATACCAAGGATATCTGTCTGTCCGTCCTTCCTAAGACATTTTTTTGTGAGTGCAGTGGAAAGGTTGATTTTGATGTGTATATTTTATGAAACAATATGATTTTTTACTTGTTTTCAACTTAGAATGTTTTTTTTGATTCAACATATTGCGACCTTTAACTTGAGAACTACGACATGGATTCTTTCCAAATTTGAGGAACCTTTCTATACAAACAGGAGAGGTGCAGTGCAAAGGTTGATTTTGATGTGTTTATTTTATGAAGCGATATGGATCTGTTCATGTTTTGAACTGAGAATGTGTTTTTTAATTCAACATTGTGCGACCTTTAACTTGAGATATCAGTTGGAGAGATGTATTGCAAAGGTTGATTTTGATATGTTGATTTTATGAAACAATATGAAATTCTTGCATATTTTAAACATATTTTTTTTTTTTTAACTATTCTATGTATGTGCTACCTTTTACTTGAGAGCTCCTACATGGATTCTTTCCAAATGTACGAAACACTTTCTATACTAATAGAACAGGTGCAGTGCAAATGTTGATTTTGATATGTATATTTTATGAAACAATATGATTTTTTGCATGTTTTGAACCTAGAATGTTGTTTTTAATTGCATGTCTGTGCTACCTTTTACTTGAGAACTGCTGCATGGAATCTTTCCAAATGTGAGTAACACTTTCTATACAAATATGAGAGGTGCAGTGCAAATGTTGATTTTGATATGTGTATTTTATTTGTTTCATGTTTTGAACTTTGTAAAATGAATGATTCGAGTTTACCCTTGCTCATTTTAGTGTTAAAAGCTTTTCTGTCAATGTATGATCCAAGAGCATCATGGAATTACTATCCACGCCACCTTCCCAGTTTTAGCAGTTTTGAACAGTTTAATGACTTGGACGGGTGGAGGTAGCACTGCTGAGACTTTTTTCAGACATCAAATTATTATTTGGGGAAAGGCAACATTTTTTTATGTCAAAAAATGTCCCTTACCTTGTAAGTTTATAATATTTGTGTCATTGTTTTATTCAGTTACCAAGGCAAAAGCAGTGACCATGGATAAGGTTGAAGATCATCTACTATGATAAGTTCGTCTGATTCCTCATTTGGGGACTGAAATGCCCGTCAACCTATCAGCCCAAGTTCTGACTTGTCATTTAACAAATAAATAAAGGACACCTAAACCAGAATTCGATTGTCATTTTGTTGCTGTCATCATATTTTCTAATGGATCAAGGCATTCTTGGGACATCCGATTTATGGACTATTTTGCCTGTCTTAGTGTTGCTCTCAATGCTGAATGTATTGGGTAAGGCCAAGGAAAATTAAATCTTACAATTTGTGCCGGGTTTATTGTCTGATAGTTTTAATTTTGCAAACTCGTGGGAAAATCATATATCTTTTAATAGTGTTGAAACATTTGTGAACAATTTGGATATAGTCTTGAAAGTTGTTTTTGAAAGTAAATATTGTATCACGAAATTGTGCACGTAATTAAAGACATTTTGAATTTTGTCTCGGCCGTATTTAAAACTATGTATGCCGAGGAACCCTGCTAGAAGGCGGCACATTTCATTAACATGCTCTTCCTCGGATAGAGTTCAGAGTGAATTCAGCTTGCAGAATTTACTGCTTGTTACCTGATATTTTAACCAGATTGGTACAAACATTTCAAGCTGCCTGGGATGTATTGAGGAATGAAACAGGCGTAATCTAACGTTGGGCCAACGTTGTTTTGACCGACGGCACAACGTCTGACTTCTTTCTGGGATGTGTCATATACCCTGTGATCTGTGTCGTGTAATATGTTTGGTGATATATGATGTGATTATTTGTATATGCGTGATGTGCCTTGTGACATATGTGTCATGTATGCTGTGATATGTGTCATGGAATGTTTTTGGTTTGTTTTTGTTTTTTATATGCAATGTGATTAATTTTATATGTGTGATGTGCCATGTACCATATGTGTCATGTATCCAGTGATCTGTGTCATGTATCCAGTGATCTGTGTCATGTAATGTTTTTGTTTGTGATATGTGATGTGATTATTTGTATATCCGTGATGTGCCATATGACATATGTGTCATGTATCCTGTGATATGTGTCATGGAATGTTCTTGGTTTTTTTGGTTTTTATATGCAATGTGATTATTTTTTTAGGTGTGATGTGTGATGTGTGATGTGTGATCTGTCATGTACCATATGTGTCATGTATCCAGTGATCTGTGTCATGTAATATTTTTGTTTGTGATATGTGATGTGATTATTTGTATATGCGTGATTTGCCATCTGACATATATGTCATGTATCCTGTGATATGTGTCATGGAATTAAAACAATAATTATATGTAATGTGAGTAATTTTATATGTGTCATGTGTGATGTGTGATGTGACATGTACCATGTGTGTCATGTATCCAGTGATCTGTGTCATGTAATGTTTTTTATGCGATATGTGATGTGATTAAGTGTTAATGTGTGATTCGCCCTGCAATAATATATACAAACATCTTTCATAATAACAATTTAGATGTTTCTTATTTAATGATACCCCCAATCTAAAAGGTCGGGTTCATAAAGCCATACCAAGGATATCCGTCTGTCCGTCCTTCCTAAGACGTTTTTTTGTGAGTGCAGTGGAAAGGTTGATTTTGATGTGTATATTTTATGAAACAATATGATTTTTTACTTGTTTTCAACTTAGAATGTGTTTTTTGATTCAACATTTTGCGACCTTTAACTTGAGAACTACTACATGGATTCTTTCCAAATTTGAGGAACCCTTTCTATACAAATAGGAGAGGTGCAGTGCAAAGGTTGATTTTGATGTGTTTATTTTATGAAGCGATATGATTTTATACTTGTTTCAACTTAGAATGTTTTTTTTTATTCAACATTTTGCGACCTTTAACTTGAGAACTACAACATGGATTCTTTCCAAATTTGAGGAACCCTTTCTATACAAATAGGAGAGGTGCAGTGCAAAGGTTGATTTTGATGTGTTTATTTTATGAAGCGATATGATTTTGTTCATGTTTTGAACTGAGAATGTGTTTTTTAATTCAACATTGTGCGACCTTTAACTTGAGATATCAGTTGGAGAGATGTATTGCAAAGGTTGATTTTCATATGTTGATTTTATGAAACAATATGAAATTCTTGCATGTTTTGAACATAAATTATTTTTTTTAACTATTCTATGTATGTGCTACCCTTTTACTTGAGACCTCCTACATGGATTCTTTCCAAATGTAAGAAACACTTCCTATACTTATAGAAGAGGTGCAGTGCAAATGTTGATTTTGATATTATATTTTCTGAAACAATATGATTTTGTACATGTTTTGGACCTTGAATGGGTTTTTTTAATTCAACATTGTGCGACCTTTAACTTCAGATATCAGTTGGAGAGATGTATTGCAAAGGTTGATTTTGATATGTTGATTTTATGAAACAATATGAAATTCTTGCATGTTTTGAACATAGAATGTTCTTTTTTTATTGGATGTTTGTGCAACCTTTTACTTGAGAACTGCTGCATGGAATCTTTCAAAATGTGAGTAACACTTTCTATACAAATATGAGAGGTGCAGTGCAAATGTTGATTTTGATATGTGTATTTTATTTGTTTCATGTTTTGAACTGAGAATGTGTTTTTTAATTCAACATTGTGCGACCTTTAACTTCAGATATCAGTTGGACAGATGTATTGCAAAGGTTGATTTTCATATGTTGATTTTATGAAACAATATGAAATTCTTGCATGTTTTGAACATAAATTATTTTTTTTAACTATTCTATGTATGTGCTACCTTTTACTTGAGAGCTCCTACATGGATTCTTTCCAAATGTACGAAACACTTCCTATACTTATAGAAGAGGTGCAGTGCAAATGTTGATTTTGATATTATATTTTCTGAAACAATATGATTTTGTACATGTTTTGGACCTTGAATGGGTTTTTTTAATTCGACATTGTACGACCTTTAACTTCAGATATCAGTTGGAGAGATGTATTGCAAAGTTTGATTTTGATATAATGATTTTATGAAACGATATGAAATTCTTGCATGTTTTGAAAATAGAATGTGTTTTTTTAATTATTCTATGTTTGTGCTACCTTTTACTTGAGAGCCCCTACATGGATTCTTTCCAAATGTAAGAAACACTTTCTCTACTAATAGAAGAGGTGCAGTGCAAATGTTGATTTTGATATTATATTTTCTGAAACAATATGATTTTGTACATGTTTTGGACCTTGAATGGGTTTTTTTAATTCAACATTGTGCGACCTTTAACTTCAGATATCAGTTGGAGAGATGTATTGCAAAGGTTGATTTTGATATGATGATTTTATGAAACAATATGAAATTCTTGCATGTTTTGAACATAGAATGTTCTTTTTTTATTGCATGTTTGTGCTACCTTTTACTTGAGAACTGCTGCATGGAATCTTTCCAAATGTGAGTAACACTTTCTATACAAATATGAGAGGTGCAGTGCAAATGTTGATTTTGATATGTGTATTTTATTTGTTTCATGTTTTGAACTTTGTAAAATGAATGATTCGAGTTTACCCTTGTTCATTTTAGTGTCAAAAGCTTTTCTGTCAATGTATGATCCAAGAGCATCATGGTATTACTATCCATGCCACCTTCCCAGTTTTAGCAGTTTTAAACAGTTTAATGACTTGGACGGGTGGAGGTAGCACTGCTGAGACTTTTTTCAGACATCAAATTATTATTTGGGGGAAGGCAACATTTTTTATGTCAAAATATGTCCCTTACCTTGTAAGTTTATAATATTTGTGTCATTGTTTTATTCAGTTACCAAGGCAAAAGCAGTGACCATGGATAAGGTTGAAGATCATCTATGTGATAAGTTCGTCTGATTCCTCATTTGAGGACTGAAAAGGCTCGTCAACCTATCAGCCCAAGTTCTGACTTGTCATTTAACAAATAAATAAAAGTCACCTAAACCAGAATTCGATTGTCATTTTGTTGCTGTCATCATATTTTCTAATGGATCAAGGCATTCTTGGGACATCCGATGTATGGACAATTTTGCCTGTCTTAGTGTTGCTCTCAATGCTGAATGTATTGGGTAAGGCCAAGGAAAATTGAATCTTACAATTTGTGCCGATTTTATTGTCTGATAGTTTTTAATTTGCAAACTCGTGGGAAAATCATATATCTTTTAATAGTGTTTAAACATTTGTGAACAATTTGGGCATAGTCTTGAAAGTTGTTTTTGAAAGTAAATATTGTATCATGAAATTGTGCACGTAATTAAAGACATTATGAATTTTGTCTTGGCCGTATTTGAAACTATGTATGCCGAGGAACCCTGCCAGAAGGCGGCACATTTCATTCACATGCTCTTCCTCGGATAGAGTTCAGAGTGAATTCAGCTTGCAGAATTTACTGCTTGTTACCTGATATTTTAACCAGATTGGTACAAACATTTCAAGCTGCATGGGATGTATTGAGGAATGAAACAGGCGTAATCTAACCTTGGGTCAACGCTGTCTATCAACGTTTGGCCAACGTTGTTTTGACCGACGGCACAACGTCTGACTTCTTTCTGGGATGTGTCATATACCCTGTAATATGTGTCATGTAATATTTTTGGTGATATATGATGTGATTAATTGCATATTTATGATGTGTGATGTGTCATGTACCATATGTCTCATTTATCCTGTGATCCGTGTGATGTTATGGGTTTTTTTTGGTGACATGTGATGTGACTATTTGTATATGCGTGATGTGCCTTGTGACATATGTGTCATGTATGCTGTGATATGTGTCATGGAAAAAAATTTAAATGGTTTTTTTTACATGCAATGTGATTAATTTTATATGTGTGATGTGTGATGTGCCATGTACCATATGTGTCATGTATCCAGTGATCTGCAGCTGTGTCATGTAAAGTTTTTGTTTGTGATATGTGATGTGATTATTTGTATATCCGTGGTGTGCCATATGACATAGGCGTTATGTATACTGTGATATGTGTCATAGAATGATTTTGTTTTGTTTTTAGTTTCTATATGCAATGTGATTATTTTTTTAGGTGTGATGTGTGATCTGTCATGTACCATATGTGTCATGTATCCAGCTGTGTCATGTAATATTTTTGTTTGTGATATGTGATATGATTATTTGTATATGCGTGATTTGCCATCTGACATATATGTCATGTATCCTGTGATATGTGTCATGGAATTTAAGAAAATAATTATATGTAATGTGATTAATTTTATATGTGCGATGTGTGATGTGACATGTACCATGTGTGTCATGTATCCAATGTTCTGTGTCATGTAATGTTTTTGTTTGTGATATGCGATGTGATTGATTTTATATGTGTGATGTGCAATGTAACATATGTGTCATGTATCCAGTGATCTGTGTCATGTAAAGTATTTTCGTGATATGTGATTAATTGTTCATTTTTTATGTGTCATGTGCCGTATGTGTCATCTATCCTGTGACCTGTGTCATGTAATTTTTTGTATGCGATATATGATGTGATTAAGTGTTAATGTGTGATGTGCCCTGCAATAATATATACAGACATCTTTCATAATAACAATTTAGATGTTTCTTATTTAATGATATACCCCCAATCTAAAAGGTCGGGTTCATAAAAAGCCATACCAAGGATAACTGTCTGTCCGTCCTTCCAAATACATTTCTTTTTGTGAGTGCAGTGGAAAGGTTGATTTTGATATGTATATTTTATGAAACAATATGATTTTTTACTTTTTTTCAACTTACAATGTGTTTTTTAATTCAACATTGTGCGACCTTTAACTTGAGAACTACGACATGGATTCTTTCCAAATTCGAGGAACACTTTCTATACAAATGGGAGTGGTGCATTGCACATGTTGATTTTGATATGTGTATTTTATGAACCAATATGATTTCTACATGTTTTTAACTGAGAATGTGTTTTTTAATTCAACATTGTACGACCTTTAACTTCAGATATCAGCTGGAGAGATGTATTGCAAATGTTCATTTTGATATGTTGATTTTATGAAACAATTTAAAATTCTTGATTGTTTTGAACATAGAATTATTTTTTTTAATTATTCTATGTTTGTGCTATCTTTTACTTGAGAGCTCCTACATGGATTCTTTCGGAATGTAAGAAACACTTTCTATACTAATAGAAGAGGTGCAGTGCAAATGTTGATTTTGATATATATATTTTATGAAACAATATGATTTTTTACATGTTTTTAACTTAGTATGTGTGTTTTAATCCAACATTGTGCGACCTTTAACTTAAAAACTACTACATGGATTCTTTCCAAATTCGAGGAACTCTTATTATACAAATGTGAGTGGTGCGTGGCAAATGTTGATTTTGATATGTTGATTTTATGAAACAATATGATTTTGTACATGTTTTGGACATGGAATGTTTTTATAATTATTCTATGTTTGTGCTACCTTTTACTTGAGAGCTCCTACATTGATTCTTTCCAAATGTAAGAAACACTTTTTATATCAATAGAAGAGATGCAGTGCAAATGTTGATTTTGATATGTATATTTTATGAAACAATATGATATATTGCATGTTTTGAACCTAGAATGTTGTTTTTAATTGCATGTTTGTGCTATCTTTTACTTGAGAACTACTATGTCTCCGTGACAGGGAAGTGTCACTGAATATCTTCTTAGCCATCGAGGTCTCGAAATGTCCTCTTAGGACACTTCTGCCTAAAGGTTGTCTTCGTGACAGTGAAGTGTCACTGAATGTATTTTTAGCAATCAATGAATCGAAATGTCCTCTCAGAAATCTACTCTTAGCAATCAATGCCTCAACATGTCCTAATGGAATTCTTCTGCTTCTAGTATGTCTTTCTGACAGTGAAGAACCACCCAATATAATCTTGGCAATCAGTGCCTCGAGATGTCCTCCTGGAACTCTTCTGGGTCCGGGGTGTAGTCGTAACAGTGAAGAGTCACTGACTGTATTCTTGGCAGTCACTTCCAAGAAAAGGAGATCGATGCCTTGAGATGTCTTCAAGGAATTCTTCTGCCTCCAGAGTGTTTTCGAGACAAAAAAGTGCCACTTAACACATTCTTAGCAATCAATGTCTCGAGATGTCATGGACTTCTTTCGCCTCCAATGTGTCTTCACGACAGTGATGTGTCACCGAATGTAATCATATCAATCAATGAATCGAAATGTCCTCTTAGAACATTTCTGCCTCCAGGGTGTCTTTAGGTCAGAGAAGTGTCATTGAATATATTCTTAGCAATCAATGCCTCGAAATGGCCTCTTAAAACTCTTCTCCCTCAAGGGTGTCTTCGTCACAGTGAAGTGCAACTCAGTATAATCTTGGCAGTCGTTCCCTCGAGGCGTCCTCTTGGACCTCTTCTGCCTCTAGGGTGTCTTCATCACAGAGAAGTGCAATTTAATAAATTCTTGGCTATCAATGCCTCCAGTTGTCCTCTTAAAACTTTTCTGCATCCAGGGTTTCTTCGTGATATTAAAATGCTTCTGAATATATTCTTGGCAGTCGTTGCCTCGAGGTGTACTCTTGGCACTTTTCCGCCTCCAGGATGTCTTCATGACAGTGAGGTGTCATTGAATATATTCTTGGCAATCAATGTGTCACGTCTCGAAATGTCCTCTTGGATCTCTCTGCCTCCATGGTGTCTTCGTGACAGAGAAGTGCCACTAAATACAGTCCTCTGAATCAATGACTTGAAATGTGCACTTTCATTTCTTCCGCCTCTAAGGTGTCTTCGTGACAGTGAAATGTCACTTGAAATATTCTTGGCAATCAATGCGTCGAAATGTCCTGTTGAAACCTTTCTGCCTCAAGGGTGTCTTCGTGACAGTGAAGTATCACTGAATATCTTCTTAGCAATCAATGCCTCGACATGTCCTCTCAGACATTTTCTGCCTCCAGGGTGTCTTCGTGACAGTGAAGTGTCATTGAATATATTCTTAGCAAGCAATGCCTCGAAATGTCCTCTTGAAACGTTTCTGCTTCCAGGGTGTCTTCGTGACAGTGACGTGTCACTGAATATCTTCTTAGCAGTCAATGCCTCGAAATGTTCTCTAAGAAATGTTCTGCCTTCAGGATGTCTTCGTGACAATCCTAATGGAACATTTCTGCCTCTAGGGTGTCTTTGTGACAGTGAAGTGTCATTGAATATATTCTTGGCAATCATTGCCTCGAGGTTTCCTCATGGAATTCTTCTGCCTCCAAGGTGTCTTTGTGACTGTGATGTGTCACTGAATATCTTCTTCGCATTCATTGCCTCAAGATGCTTCATGTCACTGTTTTCCCTCCAGGGTGTCGTCGTGCCAGTGAAATGCCACTTAATAATTCTTGGCAATCAATGCCTCGAAATGTGCACTTTGATCTCTTCTGCCTCCATAGTGTCTTCGTGACAGTCAATTTCCACTGAATATCCTATTAGCAGCATCACTGCATAAGCCTTCTTGGTCCCCTTTTGCCTCTAGTGTGTGACCGTCGTTATCCAGTGGTCGGACATGCTTCAGGCGGATACAACGAGGCTGACACTGCCTCTGACAACCAAACAATCCCAGATTTTGAACCTAAATCTAAAGAATTTGGAAGTGTCATTCTATAAAGTGATGCGCCTACGTGCAGGTTGTTAGTGCGGGTTAGTGCAGGTTAGTGCAGTGTTAAGTCTCTGAACCTAACGTGCCTCGGAAGCATACCCGACCCTTAGATCGAGGTCTCCAGAGGTCTTATTTGGGTGCCAGTGACCATGGAAGGTGGGAAACCTGGTCCTGGAGAATCTCCTGGTGATGCCTTTAGCCTTAAGGATGTCTTATTGGCAGACATATTCCTATAGAGGTCTTCTTGGTCATTTTCTGCCCCCCAGAAGCCGTGTTGGCACTCTAATGCTTCCAGTGTTTCTTCGTGACAGTCAATTGCCACTGAACAGCTTCTTGGTAAACATTGCCTCCAGACGTCTCCTTGCAACTCGTCTGTGTCTCTTCTGTGATTTGTTACAGACTATCCCCTTGGACATTAATGTTTCCAGAAGAAATCAAGGCACCTTTCAGCCTCAATGGTGTCGTCGTTACAGTGAAGTGCCACTGAATATCTTCTTGGCATTCATTGGTTCAAGAGTTCTCTGATGTCTTTGTGACAGTGAATTGTCACCGAATATCTTCTAGGAAATAATTGCTTCGTGAGCTGCAGGACGTCGTCGTGAAAGTGAATTTTCACTGAAAATCTTCTTGGCAATCATTACTCATTAGATGACTTATTGCCCCTGTCCTGCCTCAAGGGTGTCTTCGTGACAGTGAAGTCTCACTGAATATCTTTTCAGCAATCAATGCCTCGAAATGTCCTCTTAGCACACTTCTGCCTTCAGTTTGTCTTCGTGACAGTGAATTACCACTGAATTTCTTCTTAGCAATCAACGCCTCGACATGTCCTCTTGAAACGTTTCTGCTTCCAGGGTGTCTTCGTGACAGTGAAGTGTCAATGAATATATTCTTAGCAATCAATGCCTCGAAATGTCCTCTTAAAACTCTTCTGCATCCAAGGTGTCTTCGTGACAGTGAAGTGTCAATGAATATATTCTTAGCAATCAATGCCTCGAAATTTCCTCTTAAAACACTTCTGCCTCCAGGGTGTCTTCGTGACAGTAAAGTGTCACTGAATATCTTCTTAGCAATCAATGCCTCGAAATGTCCTCTTAGAAATCTTCTACCTCCAGGATGTCTTCGTAACCGTCCTAATGGAATTCTTCTGCCCCAAGGGTGTCTTTGTGACAGTGGTTGGTTGGTTGGTTTGTTGTTTAACGCCGCACTCAGCAATATTCCAGTGAGTGAGTGAGTGAGTATAGTTTTACGCCGCTTTTAGCAATATTTCAGCAATATCACGGTGGTGCAATATTCCAGGTATATGACGGCTGTCTGTAAATAATCAAGTCTGGACCAGACAATCCAGTGAATAATATCATGAGCATCGGTACACGCAATTGGGATCGATGACATGCATCAACCAAGTCAGCGAGCCTGACCACCCGATCCCGTTGGCCGCCTTTTACGATAAGCAGAGTCACCTTTTACGGCAAGCATGGGTTGCTGAAGAGCTATTTTACCCCGGAATCTTCACGGGTCTTTTGTGACAGTGAAGTATCATTGAATATATTCTTAGCAATCAATGCCTCGAAATGTCCTCTTAGAAATCTTCTACCTCCAGGATGTCTTCGTGCCCGTCCTAATGGAATTGTTCTGCCCCAAGGGTGTCTTTGTGACAGTGGTTGGTTTGTTTGTTGTTTAACGCCGCACTCAGCAGTATTCCAGTGAGTGAGTGAGTATGTTTTTCCGCCGCTTTTAGCAATATTCCAGGTATATGACGGCTGTCTGTAAATAATCGAGTCTGGACCATACAATCCAGTGATTAATATCATGAACATCGGTACACGCAATTGGGATCGATGACATGCATTAACCAAGTCAGCGAGCCTGACCACCCGATCCCGTTAGTCGCCTCTTACGACAAGCAGAGTCACCTTTAACGGCAAGCATGGGTTGCTGAAGACCTATTGTACCCCGGAATCTACACGGGTCTTTTGTGACAGTGAAGTATCATTGAATATATTCTTAGCAATCATTGCCTCGAAATGTGCTATTAGATCTCTTCTACAGTGTCTTCGTGACAGAGAAATGTCACTTGGTATATTCTTGTCAATCAAAGCCTCGAGATGTCTTCCTGGATCTCTTGTGCCTCCAGAGTGTCTTCGTGGCAGTTAAAAAAATCACTGACTATCTTCGATTCTTAGCAATCAATGCCTCGAAATGTCTTCTCAGAAACCTACTGCCTGTAGGGTGTCTTCGTGACAGTGAAGTATCATTGAATATATTCTTAGCAATCATTGCCTCGAAATGTCCTATTAGATCTCTTATACAGTGTCTTCGTGACAGAGAAATGTCACTTGGTATATTCTTGTCAATCAAAGCCTCGAGATGTCTTCCTGGATCTCTTGTGCCTCCAGAGTGTCTTCGTGGCAGTTAAAAAAATCACTGACTATCTTCGATTCTTAGCAATCAATGCCTCGAAATGTCTTCTCAGAAACCTACTGCCTGTTGGGTGTCTTCGTGACAGTGAAGTATCATTGAATATATTCTTAGCAATCACTGCCTCGAAATGTCCTCAGTGAAATCTTATGCTTCCAAGGTGTATTCGTGTCAGAAAAGTGCCACTTAATACATTCTTAGCAATCAATGCCTCGAGATGTGCAGTTTCATCTCTTTTGCCTCTCGTGTGTCTTCGTGCGTGTCATTGAATATCTTTTTAGCAATCAATGCATCGACATGTCCTCTTGGAAGCTTTCTGCCTCTAACGTGTCTTCGTGACAGTGAAGTGACAATGAATATCTTTTTAGCGATCAATGCCTCGAAATGTCCTATCAGAAAACTTCTACCTCCAGGATATCATCGTGACAGTGAAGTGTCACTGAATATTTTCTTAGCAACCAATGCCTCGAAATGTCCTCTTGGAACTTTTCTGCCTCCAGAGTGTCTTCGTGACAGAGACGTGTCATTGATGAGTGGGTGGGTGAGTGAGTATGGTTTTACGCCGCTTTATTCAATCTTCAAGCAATATCACGGTGGAGAACACTAGAAATTGGCTTCACACACTTTACCCATGTCTGGAATCTACCCCGGGTCTTTGGCGTGACGAGCGAACGCTTTAACAACTATACTATCCGATAGCCCCTCTCAGAACGGATGAAATAAGATACACGTGATGTTTGTGATGTACCGTAAAAATATTTTCTACCCAAAATGCTACGTGATTTTGTACCCATGAATATATAACAATCGATCGATATAATTATATTTCTTTTTACATGTATATTGCAAACAATAGTAAATGAGCAGAACATGTAAAAAAAACAAAAACATATTATCAATTTCGTGATATGACTCTATGATTATGACTGACTGTGATCCTTGAGTGAGGGCAATCCAATTGGCAAAATTCAAACTGAGTGTTTGGTTCTGATAAGACAGTTAAATTGATTAAACCTTATTTGATTGTAATGTTTTGATAGGAAAATGATTGTAAATTAACAAGTATAATACTAATATTTACGTATATCTTTGAAATTAATGCAAACTTGTTCTGGGTATTCAATCAACAGAAACTATGGGTACAAAATCACAACATTTCAACTGGATCTCGTGGAGTGCTGGGATAGTAAAAAGGAGTATTTTTTTACATATTGAATGTTATTTTTTTAATTCAACATTGTGCGACATTTAACGTGAGAACAGCAACATGGGTTCTCTTCAAATTTAAGGAACGCTTTTTATATTAATTGGAGAGATGCAGTGCAAAGGTTGATTTTGATATATGTATTTTATGAAACAATATGAAATTTTTCATGTTTTGAACTTAGAATGTTTTTTTTTAATTATATGTTTGTGCTACCTTTCACTTGAGAACTGCTGCATGGATTCTTTGCAAATGTGAGAAACACTTTCTACGCAAATAGAAGAGTTGCAGTGTCAATGATGATTTTGATATGTGTAATTTATGAAACAATATGATTTTTTACATGTTTTGAACTGAGAATGTTTTTCTTTTTTTAATTCAACATTGTGCGACCTTTAACTTAAGAACTACTTCGTGGATTCTTTCCAAATTTAAGGAACACTTTCTTTACAAATAGGAGTGGTGTAGTCAAAGGTTGATTTTGATATGTGTATTTTATGAAACAATATGATTTTGTACATGTTTTGAACATAGAATGTTTTAATCTTTGAAAATGAATGAGTCGAGTTTGCCCTTGTTCATTTTAGTGTTAAAAGCTTTTCTGCCAATGTATGATCCAAGAGCATCATGGTATTACTGTCCATGCCACCTTCCCAGTTTTAGCAGTTTTGAACAGTTTAATGACTTGGACGGATGGTGGTAGCACTGCTGAGACTTTTTTGTAATTTTATAATATTTCTGTCATTGTTTTATTCAGTTACCAAGGCAAAAGCACTGGCCATGGATAAGGTTGAAGATCATCCCTGTGATAAGTTCGTCTGAGACCTCATTTAAGGAGTAGAAAGGCTCCTTCACCACTCACCCCAAGTTCTGACTTGTCATTTAACAAATAAATAAAAGTCACCTAAACCAGAATTCGATTGTCATTTTGTTGCTGTCATCATATTTGTTAATGGATCAAGGCATTCTGAGGGAAATCCGATGCATGGACTATTCTGCCTGTCTCAGTGTTGCTCTCAATGCTGAATGTATTGGGTAAGGCCAAGGAAAATTAAATCTTACAATTTGTGCCGATTTGTGTGGTAAGGCCAAGAAAGTTTCAATTTGTGCCAGGCTTATGGTCTGATGGTTTTTAATTTGCAAACTCGTGGGAAGATCATATATCTTTAAATAGTGTGGAAACACTTGTGAACAATTTGCACATAGTCTTGAAAATTGTTTTAGAAAGTAAATATTATATCACGAAATTGTGCACGTAATTACAAACATTTTGAATTTTGTCTTGGCCGTATTTGAAACTATGCATGCCGAGGTACCCTGCCAGAAGACAGCGCATTTCATTGACATGCTCTTTCATGGATAGAGTACAGAGTGAATTTCAGCTTGCAGAATGTAGTGCTTGTTACCTGATATTTAACCAGATCGGTACAAACATTTCAGGCTGCCTGGGAGGTATTGAGGAATAAAACAGGCGTAATCTAACGTTGCCCCCACGCTATTTTGATCGGCGGTCCTATGTTGGGCCAACATTGGTGCAAAGTTTGATTTTGATATGCATATTTTCTGAAAAAATATGATTCTTTACATGTTTTAAACTTCGATTATTTCTTTTTATTTCAAACTCTTTCATGGATAGAGTTCAAAGTGAATTCAGCTTGCAGAATGAAGTGCTTGTTACCTGATGTGTTAACTAGATTGGTACAAACATTTCAGGGTGCCAGGGAGGTATTGAGGAATAAAACAGGTGTAATCTTACGGTGGGCCAACATTGGCTATCAACATTGGGCCAACGTTATTTTGATCGGCGGTCCTACAATGGGCCAACGTTGGTGCAAAGTTTGATTATGATGTGTATATTTTCTGAAAAAAAATGTGATTCTTTACATGTTTTTAACTTCGAATATTTCTTTTTATTTCAACTCTTTCATGGCTAGAGTTCAAAGTGAATTCAGCTTGCAGAATGAAGTGCTTGTTACCTGATGTGTTAACTAGATTGGTACCAACATTTCAGGGTGCCAGGGAGGTATTGAGGAATAAAACAGGCGTAATCTAACGTTGGGCCAACGTTGGCTATCATACATTGGTCCAACGTCATTTTGATCGGCGGTCCTACGTTGGGCCAACGTTGGTGCAAAGTTTGTTGATGATATTGTATATTTTCTGAAAAAGATATTATTCTTTACATGTTTTTAACTTCGAATATTTCTTTTTATTTCCGTTTTTTCACGGCTAGAGTTCAAAGTGAATTCAGCTTGCAGAAAGTAGTGCTTTTAACCTGATATTTTAACCAGATTGATACAAAAATGTCTGGCTGCCAGGGAGGTATTGAGGAATAGAAAAAGGCGTAATCTAACGTTGGGCAAACGTTGGCTATCAACGTTGGTCCAACGTTATTTTGATCGGCGGTCCTATGTTGGGCCAACGTTGGTGCAAAGTTTGATTATGATGTGTATATTTTCTGAAAAAAAATGTGATTCTTTACATGTTTTTAAATTTGAATATTTCTTTTTATTTCAATTCTTTCACCGCTAGAGTTCAAAGTGAATTCAGCTTGCAGAATGAAGTGCTTGTTACTTGATTTGTTAACTAGATTGGTACAAACATTTCAGGCTGCCTGGGAGGTATTGAGGAATAAAACAGGTGTAATCTTACGGTGGGCCAACATTGGCTATCAACATTGGGCCAACGTTATTTTGATCGGCGGTCCTACAATGGGCCAACGTTGGTGCAAAGTTTGATTATGATGTGTATATTTTCTGAAAAAAAATGTGATTCTTTACATGTTTTTAACTTCGAATATTTCTTTTTATTTCAACTCTTTCATGGCTAGAGTTCAAAGTGAATTCAGCTTGCAGAATGAAGTGCTTGTTACCTGATGTGTTAACTAGATTGGTACCAACATTTCAGGGTGCCAGGGAGGTATTGAGGAATAAAACAGGCGTAATCTAACGTTGGGCCAACGTTGGCTATCATACATTGGTCCAACGTCATTTTGATCGGCGGTCCTACGTTGGGCCAACGTTGGTGCAAAGTTTGTTGATGATATTGTATATTTTCTGAAAAAGATATTATTCTTTACATGTTTTTAACTTTGAATATTTCTTTTTATTTCAATTTTTTTACGGCTAGAGTTCAAAGTGAATTCAGCTTGCAGAATGAAGTGCTTGTTACCTGATGTGTTAACTAGATTGGTACCAACATTTCAGGGTGCCAGGGAGGTATTGAGGAATAAAACAGGCGTAATCTAACGTTGGGCCAACGTTGGCTATCATACATTGGTCCAACGTCATTTTGATCGGCGGTCCTACGTTGGGCCAACGTTGGTGCAAAGTTTGTTGATGATATTGTATATTTTCTGAAAAAGATATTATTCTTTACATGTTTTTAACTTTGAATATTTCTTTTTATTTCAATTTTTTTACGGCTAGAGTTCAAAGTGAATTCAGCTTGCAGAATGAAGTGCTTGTTACCTGATGTGTTAACTAGATTGGTACAAACATTTCAGGGTGCCAGGGAGGTATTGAGGAATAAAAAAGGCGTAATCTAACGTTGGGCAAACGTTGGCTATCAACGTTGGTCCAACGTTATTTTGATCGGCGGTACTACGTTGGGCCAACGTTGGTGCAAAGTTTGATTATGATGTGTATATTTTCTGAAAAAATATTATTCTTTACATGTTTTTAAATTTGAATATTTCTTTTTATTTCAATTCTTTCACCGCTAGAGTTCAAAGTGAATTCAGCTTGCAGAATGAAGTGCTTGTTACCTGATGTGTTAACTAGATTGGTACAAACATTTCAGGCTGCCTGGGAGGTATTGAGGAATAAATCAGGCGTAATCTTACGGTGGGCCAACATTGGCTATCAACATTGGGCCAACGTTATTTTGATCGGCGGTCCTACGTTGGGCCAACGTTGGTGCAAAGTTTGATTATGATGTGTATATTTTCTGAAAAAATATTATTCTTTACATGTTTTTAAATTTGAATATTTCTTTTTATTTCAATTCTTTCGCCGCTAGAGTTCAAAGTGAATTCAGCTTGCAGAATGAAGTGCTTGTTACCTGATGTGTTAACTAGATTGGCACAAACATTCCAGGATGCCTGGGAGATACTAGTGAATAAAACAGGCGTAATCTAAAGTTGGGCCAACATTGGCTATCAACATTGGGCCAACGTTATTTTGATCGGCGATCCTACGTTGGGCCAACGTTTGATTTTGATATCCATATTTTCTGAAAAAGATATGATTCTTTACATGTTTTTAACTTTGAATATTTCTTTTTATTTCAATTCTTTCACGGCTAGAGTTAAATGTGAATTCAGCTTGCAGAAAGTATGGCTTGTTACCTGATATTTTATCCAGATTGGTACAAAAATGTCTGGCTTCCAGGGAGATATTGAGGAACAAAACAGGCGTAATCTAACGTTGGGCCCAGTGATCTGTGTCATGGAATGTTGTTTGGGATATATGATAGGAGTAATTGTATATGTGTGATACGCCTTATGCGTCATGTATCCTGGGATATATGTCATGTAATGTTGTTTTTAGTGACATGTAATGTGTGTAACTGTATATATGTGATGTGTTATATATGTCATGCATCATGTGATCTGTCATGCAATGTTGTTTGTGATATGTCATGTGAGTCATTGCATATGTGTGATGTGGCATGTGCCATATCTGTCATGTATCCTGTGATATTTGTCATGTACTTTTTTGTGTTATGTGAGTATATGTGTGATGTGCCATGTGCCATATGTGTCATGTATCCTGTGATCTGTAGAATGCAATGTTTTTTTGTTGTAATATGTATATGTGATCAATTGATATGTGTGATGTGCAATATAAGTCATGTATGCGTTCCATATGCGTCATATCATATGTGCTATATTTCATTTCATATATAATTTGTCATTTTATATGTGAGATGAGATATGTGTAATGCGATGTTATATGCAATGTGTCCTGTGTCTTGCGATATATATCAGGAGATTTGTTTCATATGACGTTTGTCATGAGTTCGTTTAAATGTGTCCTGTGTCGTGCGTCATGTATTAAGTAATGTGCCATATATATCAGGTATCCTGTGATATGTGTTCTGTAATGTGTTATATGATATGTGATTAATTTTATATGCGTGATGTGTCGTGTTTCATGTGATATGCGATATGTTTATGACATGTATCATTTTACCTGTGATATGTGTCATGTATTCTGTGGTATGAGCCATGAAAAGTTTTTTCGTAATATGTGACGTCCGGTATTTGTCATGTGGCATATGATGTGTGTAGTGTCATTCCTGTTTTGTCATGTGTCATGTCCTAGGTGATATATACGTCTCATGTGTCGTGTGTCGTATCACGTGAAATGTGATTTGTGTGATGTATCATGTGTTGTGTGACGCGAAATATATCATGGTATACATTGAATGTTATGTTATATGTTAAAGTGAGTGAGTATAGTTTTACGCAGCTTTTGGCATTATTCCAGCAATATCACGGCGGGGGACACCAGAAATGGGCTTCACACATTGTGTCCATGTGGGGAATCGAACCCTGGTCTGAAGCGTGTCGAGCGAACGCTTTAACCACAAGGCTACTCCATCGCCCCTTATGTTATATGTGTCATGTGATATTTGATATTTGATAGTTGTCTTTCCTCGTGGATACATGTGATATGCGTTATGTGTCATGTCATGTGTGTCATGCGATAGATGACGGGTTGTATGTATGAAATGGAATATGTGATGCGTGATGTGTGATGTGGGATGTGTGATGTGTGACGTGTAATTTGATATTACATATTTGTCATACCCCATTTCATCATGGATAATGTGATATTATGTCATGTATCACGTCATTTGTGATAGATGACGGGTAATTGACGATATAGATGTGCCAGGTGTTAAGTGATATATAAGACATGTGTCATGTGATATGTGTCATGAGAAGTTTGATGTTTCAAGTTGAATGTGGTATGTGCCATGTGTCATGTGATATATCATATATGTGCTATGTCATACGATATGTGTCATGTCTCATGTGGCATATGCCATTTGATATGTGTCATGCGCCATGTGATATGCGTTATATTTGACATGTTTTATGTGGTATATGTCATGGCCCATCTGATATGTCATAAATGTGATATATGTCATGTGATATGTGTAGTGCGTCACGTGTCATGTGATATGGGAAATGTGTCATGCACCCTGTGATACGTGTCATCTAAAATCTAATATGTTTAAAGTGATATGTGATATGCGTTGCGTGATGTGTCTTATGGTATGTGTCATTTGATATGTGATATGTGTCATTTGATATGTGATATGTGTCATCTAATATGTACGATGTGATATATGATATGTGTTGTGTTGTGTGATGTGTCATTTGATGGCATGTGGCAAGTGGTATATGGTATGTGATGTGTTATTTTGTGCAATGTGATATGTGTCATGTGTCATGCTATCTGTATAAGGTGATAAACGACAGGTAATATGCGATATATATGTGTCATGTGTTATGTGTCATGTGGTATGTGGTACGTGGTATGTGACATGTGATATGTGTCATGATACGTTTAATGCGTCAAGTTAAATGTGGTATATGTCGTGCATGATGTGATATGTCATACATGTGATATGTGTTATGACATATGTCTCGTGCATCGTGTGATATGTCATACATGTGATATGTGTTGAGAGATATGTGTCGTGCATCGTGTGATATGTCATACATGTGATATGTGTAATGAGCTATGTTTCGTGCATCATGTGATATGTCATATATATGATATGTGTTATGAGGTATGTGCCATGTGTCATGTGATATGTCATACATGTGATATGTGTTATGAGGTATGTGTCGTGCATCATGTGATATGTCATACATGTGATATGTGTTATGAGATATGTGTCGTGCATCATGTGATGTGTCATATATGTGATATGTGTTATGAGATATGTTTCGTGCATCATGTGATATGTCATATATGTGATATGTGTTATGTGGTTTGTGCTGTGCGTCATGTGATATGTCATAAGTGTGATATGTGTTATGAGGTATGTGTCGTGCATCATGTGATATGTCATACATGTGATATGTGTTATGAGGTATGTGTCGTGCATCATGTGATATGTCATACATGTGATATGTGTTATGAGATATGTGTCGTGCATCGTGTGATATGTCATACATGTGATATGTGTTGAGAGATATGTGTCGTGCATCATGTGATATGTCATACATGTGATATTAGTTATGTGGTATGTGCCGTGCGTCATGTGATCTGTTTTAAGTGTGATATGTGTTATGAGGTATGTGTCGTGCATCATGTGATATGTCATACATGTGATATTTGTTATGAGCTATGTTTCGTGCATCATGTGACATGTCATATATATGATATGTGTTATGAGGTATGTGCCATGTGTCATGTGATATGTCACAAATGTGATATGTGTTATGAGGTATGTGTCGTGCATCATGTGATATGTCATACATGTGATATGTGTTATGAGATATGTGTCGTGCATCGTGTGATATGTCATACATGTGATATGTGTTATGAGCTATGTTTCGTGCATCATGTGATATGTCATATATATGATATGTGTTATGAGGTATGTGCCATGTGTCATGTGATATGTCATACATGTGATATGTGTTGAGAGATATGTGTCGTGCATCATGTGATATGTCATACATGTGATATTTGTTATGTGGTATGTGCCGTGCGTCATGTGACATGTCATAAGTGTGATATGTGTTATGAGATATGTGTCGTGCATCGTGTGATATGTCATACATGTGATATGTGTTGAGAGATATGTGTCGTGCATCATGTGATATGTCATACATGTGATATTTGTTATGTGGTATGTGCCGTGCGTCATGTGATATGTCATAAGTGTGATATGTGTTATGAGGTATGTGTCGTGCATCATGTGATATGTCATACATGTGATATTTGTTATGAGCTATGTGTCGTGCATCATGTGACATGTCATATATATGATATGTGTTATGAGGTATGTGCCATGTGTCATGTGATATGTCACAAATGTGATATGTGTTATGAGGTATGTGTCGTGCATCATGTGATATGTCATACATGTGATATGTGTTATGAGATATGTGTCGTGCATCGTGTGATATGTCATACATGTGATATGTGTTATGAGCTATGTTTCGTGCATCATGTGATATGTCATATATATGATATGTGTTATGAGGTATGTGCCATGTGTCATGTGATATGTCATACATGTGATATGTGTTGAGAGATATGTGTCGTGCATCATGTGATATGTCATACATGTGATATTTGTTATGTGGTATGTGCCGTGCGTCATGTGACATGTCATAAGTGTGATATGTGTTATGAGATATGTGTCGTGCATCGTGTGATATGTCATACATGTGATATGTGTTGAGAGATATGTGTCGTGCATCATGTGATATGTCATACATGTGATATTTGTTATGTGGTATGTGCCGTGCGTCATGTGATATGTCATAAGTGTGATATGTGTTATGAGGTATGTGTCGTGCATCATGTGATATGTCATACATGTGATATGTGTTATGAGCTATGTTTCGTGCATCATGTGATATGTCATATATATGATATGTGTTATGAGGTATGTGCCATGTGTCATGTGATATGTCATAAATGTGATATGTGTTATGAGGTATGTGTCGTGCATCATGTGATATGTGTCGTGCGTAGTGTGTCAGTTGATATGTTATATGTGATGTGTGATGTGATATGTGAGATATGTGTGATGTGTCATGTGATATGTGTGATATTCGGCATGTGGCAAGAGAGTAAAGTGACATGTTTTTTAAAGTATCATCTTAACATCTAATAAAAAAGTATACCAGATGAAATGCATTAAACCATTTAGCCGTTCCATACGGAACTATGAAATAGTATTTTGTATAAAATATAATCAAAGTAAAATTACGCTTAGGTAAAAATACATAAACAATGTTACTCAATAGGCTTACCCAGTATTCGCATGATAGAGTAACCCTGAAACATCGCTACAAACATTAAAGTTGCTATCCGTTTTATGTCCCCATGTTCCTACAACTTCTAAATGGCTAACAAAGACTACTTTACAATTAAAAAAGCATTAGACCGGTGTATACAAAGTAGTATCTTGATGTTTAAAAGAGGAATACTTGCTTGCCAGTCAACTCATCTTAGTCCATGTTATGCAACATCGAGTTATGTACGGGGTAGTGAGTGAAATGTGTCGACCATATCCGACACTACTCGCGAAAACACCAGAGATTATGTCATAGAGTTCACAGAGTAATAGTTCATTACTTCCTGTTCACGAGGTCACGGCAAGACCTTTTTGTCTCCAGCATTAAGACTTTAAATTACGTATAAATTACTCTGGCGTTAAAACTTTAAATTACGTACATACTTTGTTAATAAAGATTTTCAATAGGCGCTCATGACCATCTGTTTCGCTTTGTTATTTTGTCAGCGTTGTATGCTAATCGGTAAACACACGGAATTAACAGCTGTAAATTCGAAAACTATGCCATTTCATTTCAAAATAATGTTTAATGCAATTTAATTAGGTTTACACGTTTGAAGTAGTCGAACTTGAGAATGTAAAGCTTTGGAAGCACAAGAGTAAAGATGAATATCGTCAAAGATACATCTATGTGATATACTAGTCAGTATCAATGACTGTTGACAAACTGCAGCAATTACTTGTAAAAGAATTTACAGGGTTTTTGTCGCGAAATCGTAATATGACAGCTTCTTTTATCAGGAAACATTCAATATTTGTAGAGACATTGTATTTAGAAACTGCAGACATGTTACATTGCGGCGCATGCGCATGTTGTAAAGTTCATCTGGTGTTGCGCTTATGTCCGAACTCCCTACCCTTATTCTGGTAAAATGACACACCAAGCTATCACTAACAGGTGAGGTGACCCTTCGAACACAAGTATCCCACCCCTACCCTCATTGTTTTTACCAATCACCACATCTAACTAATCATAAATATCCAACGGTAGGTGTTGACAAGTGCGCAGGTTTTATCACACGGTTGTTTTACAACATGTATTTTTTTGTGAAATCACAGTGTCTATTATATTATATTTAATAAAAGCATAACTTACTTTTGATGATATTTGTATTTACACGGTTGTGTTTCTTCAAAACAAAGAAATTATTTTTGAGTGAAGGAACACGTGCACGCGCTGGTTCATGGGACAAATGTTTTCATGACGCTAAACATTGAATTATATTAGACATCGGTTGAGTTATATGTCTTGACTGCAAAAAATATCAGTCTTGTGCAAAGGAAAAGTGGTCACCACGTGGTTTTTCGACAACATATTGCTGCGCTTTTCATACCTTAGGATGTCTCCGTGGAAACAACACGATCATCTGTGTAAAACCGGCCACAATGCTTAGAGTTTCTGAACAACAGATTTTTTAAGAAGGAAAATTGGACGTGGTATAGATAAGGGTAGAAAAATCTTTACCTCGTTGTTTGTCCATTGAACTGTCTCCATGTGGGTCGGGCGAGGGTCGGGCTTGCAATTGCTGAGTGCTTGTTTTTTTCCAGTGTGTGGGAGGGGGTTTTGTTTGTAAAAAGTCATACAGGCAATATACACCAGACGCACATTTCTCAATCACCGACTTCCTGGAATGCTCTCTGTGAACACGTTTTGGTGGACGTCCATTTTGGGGGATCACGTCGACTATTCTTGTCTACTCTTCCTCTCTACTTTCCGTTTTCTTTATCATCAGTGTATGTTTCAAACAGTTCATTTTCAAAATAAATTCCATCACGTTGTCCAAGCCGTCTGTGTATTGCTTTGAAAATGTCAATGCGTGTATCCTCCACACTTTTGATATCGTAGGCCATCTTCCTTGCTGTGAGAACTGGTCAGTGCTTCAATGACCCTGCACGGGCTGCCCATTGTTTGTTGATTGCCTGGACGCTGGGTCAGTCAGCAGTGACAATACTTGTGTAAATTCGCCTTCACATTTGTTTTCATTTAGGACACTTGATTTTAAGCAAAACGCTAAATAATGTTCATGATTCACTCACATAAACCCATGCCGGGTTGCTTCAAGGTCACATTACATTTGCACAACATCATCTCATTATTAACGCGATTGTGACGGAGCATTCTTTTCAGCGACATGCTATTCAGGCGCATGCGCATCCTGCTATGATCTACACTAACACCCAATGTGAATACGTACCAATATACATGTTGCACTCAATGTGTTAAATCTGATTCATTTAGGCAATTTTTAAAATGTTTAAATATTTTAGTCATTTTACAAATTAAGTGACAAATCTGTTCATTGTCCATTGACACGCTGACTGATTTTACACATTGTCTGAAACATAATGTTCTGTGTTGACAACCGGGCTGTGCACATGTAGCACTTTATATAGCTACGATGTATACTGGCATCCTGGGTGTACATGTGCCACCGTATAAAGCTCCTTTGTATACTCATATCCTGGATGTACATGTAACACTTTACATAGCTATGATGTACACTGACCCCCAGGGTGTACATGTGTCACCATATATAGCTACGTTGTTTACTGACATCCTGGGTGTACATGTGTCACTATGTATAACTCTGTTGTATACTGACATCCTGGGTGTACATGTGTCACTATGTATAGCTACGTTGTATACTAACAACCTGGGTGTACATGTGTCACTATATATAGCTACATTGTATACTGACATCCTGGGTGTACATGTGTCACTATATATTACTCTGTTGTATACTGACATCCTGGGTGTAAATGTGTCACTATGTATAGCTACGTTGTATACTGATATCCTGGGTGTATATGTGTCACTATATATAGCTACGTTGTATACTGACATCCTGGGTGTATATGTGTCACTATATATAGCTACGTTGTATACTGACATCGTGGGTGTACATGTGTCACTATGTATAGCTACGTTCTCGACTGACATCCTGGGTGTACATGTGTCACTATGTATAGCTACGTTGTATACTGACATCCTGGGTGTATATGTGTCACTATATATAGCTACATTGTATACTGACATCCTGGGTGTACATGTGTCACTATATATAGCTACGTTGTATACTGACATCGTGGGTGTACATGTGTCACTATGTATAGCTACGTTCTCGACTCACATCTTGGGTGTACATGTGTCACTATGTATAGCTACGTTGTATACTGACATATTGTGTGTACAAGTGTCACGAAATATAGCTACGTTGTATACTGACATCCTGGGTGTACATGTGTCACTTTGTATAACTACGTTCTAAACTTACATCCTAGCTGTAAATGTTTCACTATATACCTACGCTGTACATCGACATCTTGTGTGTACATGTGTCACTTTATATAGATGCATTGTATACTGATATCCCGTGTGTACATGTACCACTATATATAGATACGTTGTATACTGACATCGTGTCATTATATATAGCTATGTTGTATACTTACATCCTGTGTGTACATGTGTCACTATATTTTCAGATTCTTTGTATACTGACATCCTGGGTGTACATGTCTCACTATATAGCTCCATTCTATAAAATGCTATTAAAATTATGTGTGTATAGTAAAATCCCCTGTGTATTTGTACCACTATATATAGCTATGTTATATACTGACATCTTGGGTACATGTGTCACTATGTATAACCACGTTGCAAACTGACAACATGTGTATACATATGTACATGTACTGACATCATGCGCGTACATGTGTCACTATATATAGCTACATTGTATACTGACATCCTGTGTATACATATATACATGTACTGACATCATGCGTGTACATGTGTCACTATATATAGGTACATGTACGTTGCATACTGACATCCTGTGTGTACATGTGTCAATTTTGATGGCTACGTTGCATACTGACACCTTGGGTGTACATGTGTCAGTATATATAACTACGTTGCATACTGACATCCTGGGAGTGCATGCGCCACTACATATAGCTACGCTGTATACGAACATCCTGTGTGTACATGTACGACTATATTGAGATCTGTTGCATCCTGACATTCTGGGTGTACATGTATCAATAAATATATGTACGTTGTATACTTACATCCTGTGTGTACATGTGTCACTATATATGGCTACATTGTATACTGACATCCTGTGTATACATGTGTCACTATATACAGCTTTGTTGTATACTGACATCATTGATGTACATGTGTCACTATATAAAGCTATGTTGTATACCGACATCCTTGGTGTAAACGTACCATAATATATAGGTGCACTGAATACTGACATACATGGGTTAGTATGTACCACTATATATAGCTACGTTGTATACTAACAACCTGGGTGTACATGTGTCACTACATATAGCTACATTGTATACTGACATCCTGGGTGTACATGTGTCACCATATATAGCTACGTTGTATACTAACAACCTGGGTGTGCATGTATCACTATGTATAGCTACGTTGTATACTGACATCCTGTGTGTACATGTGCCACTATATATAGCTACGTTGTATACTAATTACCTGGGTGTACATGTGCCACTTTATATAGCTACGGTGTATACTGACATCCTGGGTGAACATGTGTCACTATGTATAGCTACGTTGTATACTAATAACCTGCGTGAACATGTGTCACTATATATAGCTACGGTGTATACTGACATCCTGGGTGTACATGTGTCACTATGTATAGCTACGTTGTATACTAATAACTTGCGTGAACATGTGTCACTATATATAGCTACGGTGTATACTGACATCCTGGGTGTACATGTATCACTATGTATAGCTACGTTGTATACTTACATCTTCGATGTGCATGTATTACTATATATATCTACGTTGTATACTAACAACCTGGGTGTGCATGTTTCACTATGTATAGCTGCGTTGTATACTAACATCTTTGATGTGTATGTATCACTATATATAACTACGTTGTATCCCAACAACCTGGATGTACATGTGCCATTATATATAGCTACGTTGTATACTGACATCCTGCGTGTACATGTGTCACCATATATAGCTACGTTGTCTACTGACATCCTGGGTTTACATGTGTCACTATGCATATATATAGGTGCGTTGCATACTTACATATTTGATGTACATGTACCATTATATATAGCTACCTTCTATAGTAACATCCTGTGTGTACATGTGTCACTATGTATAGCTACGTTCTCGACTAACACCCTGTGTGTACATGTGTCTCTATATATCGCTACATTATATACTAACATCCTGTGTTTGCATGTGTCACTATTTATAGCTACGTTGTATACTAACAACCTGGGTGTGCATGTATCACTATACATAGCAACTTTGTATACTGACATCCTTGGTGTGCATATGTCACTATTTATAGCTACGTTGTATACTGACATTCTGTGTGTGCATGTATTACTATATATAACAACGTTGTATACTAACAACCTGGGTGTGCATATATCACAATGTATAGCTACATGTAGATCGCTGACTGTGCTGCCGATTAGATGCCTCGCAGGAGGTTCATATGAAAACGATGTAAAATGAATCTTTCTTTTCGGCTGTACAGCTAGTCGATTCAAACCAGTGTGTATTATGTATGCTGAAACACTTTAAAAACGTTTGTTCGATTTTGTACCATTTGGCAAAATAGCCACACAAATTAAATGAAGTTATTCTGCTTATTCAGGCATGTGATAATCAAACACAACACTGTCGTCGCACGGGTTGGAATCTCAGTCATGTGTTTGGAGATGGTCTTGAACAAACGAAAAAATCTTTTCTAATTTCGAATTAAAGCTGATTACACGTTTTTATTGTGTTTCAGTATACTTTATGAAATCTAGCCGAGGAAGTTGAGCTCCCGACATTCGCAGTCTTGTGGGAGCCACAACCAGCGCCAGTTTAGACCAAACTTGTAACACACCACGCCCACACCCACACCTACACCCACACCCGGATGTAGCGTGTTGGCACGCATCTTGTATTGGAACCCCAACACGGTTCGTTGCATTTGGACCTGAAGGTTAAATACGAAAAGTGTTAGGAAGTTTTGTAGTGTATTCGAGCGTAGGTCTTTACGCAGCAATAGTGCGTTTTGTTTTTATGAAAGCTTTTAACCTTTTATTTGTCTTCTCCTGATCATCAACTTTCAAAAGAAAACATCAAGGCATTTTGGGTATTTGTATTCTTATTTGTAATTTGATGCCAAGCAAATGGACGCGGCACATTCAACAGCATACAATCTGTATCACTGTTAACGACCTAACAGGACTAATTATATTCTAACCGAAATTAGCCCAAATTACTGATTTCATGTAAATAGAGCACGTTGTTATATATGTTCTAATAAAACAAATATTCAAGAAACAGTTGCTGTATGGCTGAAATAATGCCGATGCGACGTTAAATTTTAACTCGCTCACTTACTCAAGAAACATATTGTTTGAGTCAAAGTAAAAGCTAAACCAAGGTTCAGCTACAAATAGGCAAGTCCTGATTTTGATAACTACTTAAAGTATTGTGTGACTTCTCATGGTCACTGTTGCTTTATAAGCCTATAAATCTACATTTGCGACTTAAAAAATATTGATAATAATGTGACATAAAACAATAGAAATTAAATAGAAAAGTACGCAATATGTACATAGTTTCAGATTAAGTGGAAACTCTGCCCATTGTTTACTTGACGTGCTACTTAACAAACTTAAAAACAGTCACGAACGTACAACTGAGTGAGTGAGTGAGTTTAACGTCGCTTTGAACAGTATAGCGGTCATATCACGGCGTGTCAGCTTTGTATAGGAAAGAAAGCCCCAAGTGATCAAACCTTTACCACTTTGGTGAAACCCAGGAGCACGGGTATGGTGCTGACAAACCTAGAAACCTAATCGGGGTGAACCAGGATTCCGACCCACAATCACAGGTTTCTGGTGTGCCCAAGGGACGCAACTCTGCATAGCGACGAATGGGTCACCTGTGCCCCCGACCCGTCAAGATCGGGGGTAGAATATGTCTTCAGCAACCGGTGCTTGCCGTTAAAGGCGACTAGCGGGATCGGATGGTCAGGCTCGCTGACTTGGTTGATACATGTAATCGTATCCTCATGTATTGATCGATGCTCATGGTGTTGATCACTGGATTGTCTGGTCCAGACTCGATTATTTACAGACCGCCGTCATATAGCTGGAATATTGCTGAGCACGGCGTTAAACAACAAACAAACCTGTGCCCCTGCTGACAGTCAGCTGACAATCAAGCGGATCTGCATAATCCGTTCTTTGCTAGTGGGCCAATGAAAAGATTCAGCTCGCGAGTCTCGTCGACTTGTTCATTGACAACAAACACGTAGAGCATTCGCGAACTCCATGTTCACCGTGTCACAACTCCATCGTGATCCCCTGTTCAATTAATAAGGATTACTCCGTTGAACGCGGAACGCCTACTGTCCCCAAATGCTGTCTTTACATAGATTTTTCATAAGTTTGTTTGGCAGTAAGTCTGGTAAAATAATCAGCATACGCCGATAATAACATACTCAGCATCATTATTGAGGGGTCATCCAGATAATGAGAGATAAAAGTATTTTAATAACATCGTATTTTCAACTTCCAACAGTGCAGTTAACAATGTCATACCCTCATTGAATGCACGTGCATGGGCATACCCACTGGTTGCGTTCAGGCGAATGTTTTGGGTAGCTTTTCCACCAGCTTCAATCTTGCTCTTTGCATTGTTGGTAAGAGTATACGTAGTTGACCATTTCTCCAGTTTCATAAAAGCACCCAAGCGGTGTGACATACAGTGTATGTATAAACAACATGTTCTGCAACTGTTAATCACATTGTCAACATACTCAGGCCTGCTACTGCATGTTGGCAAATATTCATGTTTGACACCCGACACACCTCATCTTCCCGAGGAAAGAGAGTTAACTGACTTTAAAAGTCCAGTTTCCACCCTTGCCTAACTAGGCTGGAATTCCTGGCCTCGATCGTAGCGCCACCAGTGGCTATTACGAGTTATGTCCTTTCTATGCCTCTCCTATTGACCAATCAGATTCAACCTCTCGTATCACTTGCATTTGCTTCAAACAATACGGTGGCGCCCAGTCAAGACGATCTGATTGATATTCAAGATCTATATTGTGATAAAACGAGTCTTACATCGCGAAGTGCATCAAATCACGTGAGCACCTTGATTAAAAACATGAAAAGATTTAGAAAATATCTATTGACAACAAGTTATATTTTAGCGGTGCACATGCTTTGCAAATCCTGCAGTCGACCGAAATCTGCATGACACTTTACGAACCGGATTTCGGTTTCGATGCGCGATTTTGATTGGAGTATCCATAATACCAGCCTAGTTCGGCAAGAGTGGAAACTGGACTTTTATAGTCAGTTAACTCACTTGCCTCGGGAAGATGGACACACCTAGGTGACCCTTCAATAATGAAGCTGAGTATACTGATGTACAATGTAATTTTGTTCAGCAAATTTAACGAGGAATTCATGTCTGATAAGCGTCATACCAGGCCCCTTCTCGTATTATATTTAGAAAGTATCAATATTAACGCACAAAGCAACGATAAATACGTTGACTATTAGTTCGATATTCCGACGAACAAAGTTGATAAAATGGCCACACTACAGTCACGAGTCGCCACTCGCCTTGTCCCGGAAAGACGAGTGGTAACGAATGTGGCTAAATAGCCTATATGTTTTTTCTGTTTGTTTGTTAACGCCGCACTCAGCAATATTCCAGCAATATCTGTAAATATACAGCGGTCTGTAAATAATCGAGTCTGGGTCAGACAATTTAATGATTGACATCATGGGCATGAACGAAATTAAGATACGATAACATGCATCAACCAAGTCAGCGATTCTGACCACCTCATCCGCCTCTAACGAGAAGCAAAGTCGAGGATATTTTTTTAAAGAACCGTAAAATTAACTTCAATTTTTGGGTATTCGTTATAAGCGATTTCTGTCACAGTTTTCTGTTTGCTTTACAGCCGCTTTGAACAGTAACTGCATCACGCCGGGTCAGCTTGATATGGTAAAAAAGCCCGAAGTGATGCAGGTCTCAGAACGACCAAGTGATACACCCGGGCACAGATATGCTGGACACAGCAAACCTATAAATACAATCAGGGCCAATTTGATTTTTGAAACCACAATCATAGGTTTCAGGCACGTCTGGTGGGCGAATTGCGGCGTCTTATTCAACAGTGCTACCCATGGGACATCCATGACTGAAATTAAACACCTACGTCCACAATGACAGTGCTGTATTATGGCGAATGGCGAGTTTTCGGTAATTTTTCGAGACACGCGGCAGGTAAACATACTTACGGACACGTGACGTATCTGACCCACTGTCTGTAGGGGAAGATGACGTAACAACGCCGGTAGAAACGATACAGGTAGTGGACTCTGGGTGGACAGGGCTCACAGCTTCTCCCATAGATAGGCGCGATCCAAAGCGGCAGGGTATCCCTGCAAACCACAAAAGGCTTTCTACTGATATCAAATAGTCTCTTTTTCCATTTTCTGTTGATCGACACAGAATGGATGTCTCTCAAATGTCGATTTTTAAGTATCAAATCAATCTCTTTTTTTTAAATGTCAGAAAAATCTGGCCTTGACGAAGTATTATACTATTTGACATTTTATCGACGGGTGTTGATGTAAAGAACACGAGACGTATGGTGAAGAAATACGTTGTATGGGTTTGAATTCAAACCTCTCCCGCGTAATGGACACAGCAGAGATGCACATGGTTTAATATGTATTTTGAGGTTTCCTGGCAACTTCTACTTCTAATTCAAACGAAAATTGGTTGGGTTACCTTGCTGTTAACTTTGTGCAAACTGTAGAAAGTAGTCCCAAATTTAAGCTCCAGTTAATCAACCAATCACAACAGAATACTAGGCAGCTAATCTTAATTTAGAAATAATATTGAGGTATTAAAATATATCAAACCCTGTATATAATACAGGTCGCATAGTGATACCATGCATATCAAGCTCAATATATAGGTCTTTCTCTGGGACGAGCACAACAACATTATGACAAAAAACGCCTATATTTTTTTTGACGACAATTTCCTTAAAATCAAATGTTTATCAAGTTCTAGGTACGAGTTGACTAAGACTTAACCAGAAGCGACATTCCGAGGAGGAGTCACCAAATCCTGACGAGTATCGTATCGGATTGAAATATTTGCTTATTATTATAATAAATTTGAAGTTCGTACCGTGTGCTCCTGGCTACGGATCGATCGGAGAAGTCCGTGAGATTATCTGCTACAGGGCAGTTCTGCTCATCTGCAAATCCAGTTGAGATGGCTTGGTCGAGACTATTGAGAGTGCCTTCAGCAAGTGCACTGTAAATAAAGAATAGTTGATCATCTCTTGAGAAAACTATTACATTTATATCGCGACCACCACAAAGGTAAGATGTGGCTATGTATGGGTTTCAATGTCAGGTGTCGGATAGTGAACACATGAGGGAACACAGTTCTTTTCTGGCAGCACACGTATGTACGGGCGGGGATGGGGTATAACGATGTCTATAAGAATGGGGATAGGATGTGAATGTGGATGTGGATGTGGATGTGGATGTGGATCAGATGTGGCCATGGTTGTTGTTGTTGCTCTTGCTGTGGATGTGGGTGTGGATATAAATGTGGATAACGATGACTGTGAGGATGTGGATGTGAATGTGGACGAGATGTGGATGTGGGTGTAGATGTAGATGTGGAAGGGATGTGGATGTGGATTGGGATGGTGATAACGACGACCAAAAGAATGTAGATAGGATGTGGATTTGGAAGTTGATTTGGATGTAGATTTGGCTGTGGATGTAGATGTAGATGTGGAAGGGGATGTGGATGTGGATTGGGAATGATTAGATCTGATTGGTCAACCTGATCTTGATAGCATACAATGTATACCCCCTTGGAGTGAAATAAAAAGTCTCTGCGGTTGAATAAATCAGCTCATACCCCGCCACGAGCAAGTCAAACTGCACGTGGAATTCTGAGAAGCAGATTAAATCCTTTATACCCCGCTTCAAAGCAAAAAGTCTTACGCTTTTTTCCGAGTCAGTGAAGGTCACCTTTATTTTAATATATTTTAATTCATTGACAATGTCGTATTAAAACATATCGGTCAGATAAATTCGTTGTAGCACGATGATTCTGGATACATGAGGTTTTATGCGTCCCTCGTTGGGTTTTATACGACTCGCCTCCAGCTAATGGTATAAAACCTAACGCGAGACGCATACAACCCCATGCACCCCGATCTTGCTATAACTTAAAAATGTAAGTGCTCAATAAACAAAGTGCATCTGTATTCAGTAATGACAAGCAAGTAAAAACTAACATAATTTTGGATAGAAAGTTATTGCTTTTAGGATCGAATGCTGAAAAAAGATATGTAAAACTGTAAAACGATGTACAATTTGAACATAAAACGGCGAAATAGAAAGGTACGTGTATTAAGACTTAAATAAGTTCTTGCTAAAAAGTAATCAAAACATACTTCTTTCTCAAAATTAATAGCATAATAGTTTCATATTTCAAACCCTATATTGTCAACAATCTTATTTAAAATATGCATTATAAGTACAATAATACATTGACAAGGTTCAAAAATCGTTCATTCATTGAGGTTTTAAACAGTTAAGAACAAAGGATTTCGGTGTTCGCCTTCATAATTATTCTTGTGAGTATACCCACATTCCACTCCACTGTTCAGTCTGGTGAAGACACTGGTGATGACAATGGTACTATATAGTTTCCAAAAGGATGACCTTATGTTGAACTGTCATATTTTGATTTGCTGATCTATTTATTAAACTGATACGCATTTGTGACAGGTTTGTGTGAAATCAATCATGGAAAATAGGCCAAGATCGATAAGTCTCCGCAATACCCGCTCACGACATTATTCATAATATAAGGTAAATTTTAATTTAAAACGTTCTAAATGCAACGCAAAATATCAAGATAGATGTTAATGAACATTAACCATATCGTAGAGTGAAACCTGTTTAACTCCATCATCTCGAAAAATAGCGTTAAAGATAATCCTTAGTGACACTTAATATCTCTAGTACCTGAAACCCGTTTGTCACCTGTTCATATAACAACTTGAATTGTAAGCAAAGGGCTTAGGTTAGAACTCAAAAGCATCTTAACTGCTAATAAAAACTGTATATATTTATTCTGTTTTCCTTCTGCAAAAGGTTCTGTATAGAGAGGTCTAATTGATGCACAAAGATGCTATCACCATTTCTTTGGTTCGTCTCACATGTTGCAGCCTTATTGGCTTGCAAGGCCTTATTATGCATTTTAACAGAACTTCAGGGGTATTGTTTAAAGAACTCTTGCAGTAGGAAGGAAATCTCGCACCCGGAAGCGACATGAGCTAACCAGAAGTGGTAATACAAACTGTGCGTGAGCTAGATCCATGAGATCCATAAGATAGCGGAATATGGCAGTGAACGGTACCACTCTCGACCTTTTTTCCCAATACGTCACCATAGATAATGGCTTCACGGTACTGAAGCTCACCTGTTCATATAACAACTTCAATTGTAAGAAAAGGGCTTAGGTCAGAGATCAAAAGCATGTTAACTACTTATTATAGAAAAAATCAGCCAGATATCCACACAAGATCTTTCGCCGATTAACGGATCTTCAGGTGTAATGAAAACTTAAACTTACATTGTAGTCCTAGGCGACGCATAACAGTAGTATTTGTGGCGTCATACTGCCTATGATGTAATAGTGACAATAGAGGTTGCCAAATAATAATAAAGACAATAAAGAAGAGTTGCATTATATAATGCTTACAGTGCCAGACGCAAGATAGACATTTACAAAAAATGGCTAAGCAAGGACGAGCCAATACTCCCACGCAAATTTTAGATTAACAACATCCAAGAGGAACCGAGGGAAGAGACAGACATGCGTAAGGAGTTGGCCGTTAAGAGATTCCAAACTATTGGAGAAAGGACTGCCGAGATACGAATTAAAAATTTGAAACATGGACGACAGTATGGAATTTGCATTTCAGGAGGATACTTCACCTCAGGTTCAAGATTTTTTTTTCAAAATTATGGAAAGAAGATATTGATAAGGAAGAGTTGAAGTCCGTAGAAATATGGAGTAGGAAGGAGACATGGTTCCAGGCATATGCGGACAACTACTGCAGAGACAAGAAATGTATAAAGGAAAAAAGAAGCAGTAATACCCGCCCTAAATTTACAAAGAGCATAATCCAAACTGCAGCACACAACCCCGGCCGGAGTGTGTTTAAGTGTAACGTGCAGCAACCATTCCGCCAAGTTAGATCAGGACAAAATTACCAACAAAACACTCATGACGATCAAATGGATTTATACCCAAAGAGGCAACCACCTCGACGATACTCGGAGGATCGATACAAGGTATATTCACAAGAGGAAAGAGTAGGTTTCCATCCTCGAGGCGACGGACTCTAGGGACATGTGAACCACCGTGGCCAAGAACGTACATGGCAACAGAAAGAAATAGAAAACATCCTCAAATTATGAACACAAACTTAATTTTAAACTACTACCGCCATCAAAGAAAAGGATACAGGTAAAGACAGTATCACCAGATTCTGAGAAGCCTGAATTGATCCTAAAATAATAAATCTCTCAAACAGAAAATTAACAGATACAGAAATCAAATTATTAAAATGGGGCCTGAAATTCACGCCAACACTAAACCAGAACACCGAAGAGTTGAAAGTGGATATACATCATTTTTGCCTAGTACTACGTTTTACTTCTCCCTCTATTGCCACTATTACATCATAAGCATTATGACGCCACAAATACTACTGTTATGCGTCGCCTAGGACTACAATATAAGTTGAAGTTTTCATTACACCTGAAGATCCGTTGAACGGCGAAAGATCTCGTGCGGATAAAGGAGTTTTGACAAGCACGAATATCTGGATATTATGCTGAAATTGCTTTGTCCTCCTTTTCTTACTCTACTGCTTGAAATACTTCATACCCCATGGTGTGTCTGGAACAGTGCTAAAAGCGCTATGAATTAAAAACATAAACACCACTATATAACGTCAACGCCAGAGAATAATCAGCCTCGATTCACACCATTCTGACCAGCAAGAGTATTTTCACGTTTTCAATGCTCAACGATACACACCATTCAGACCAGTAAGAGTATTTTCAACGCATTTAAACTGGCTTTTGTATATTGAATTACAGATGAGGTGAAATGGGGTTAAATGTCACGTTCTAGATTATTGCACTTACACAGCGACGTACATGCACGTGTGTGTGTGTGTGTGTCTGTTTGTTAGCCCGGACTAATGTCGATTTTTTAATTTTTTTATAGCCTACTGAGATACCATGGCGCAGTTTAACATGCATACACCGCTCAGATACAGTATACTGACTCTGAGTCCACAAGTTTTAAGTTTTTAGCCCCTTTAATGTTGAGCGCTAGGCAGGGTAACAACAAGTACCATATTTTTCGAACCCCCGACTTTCCGCTCTCCGAGCAGACGCTCTATCCACAAGAGGCGGTCATATGAAATAACAGAGTGAATAAAATATTGTCCTTAAATATGATGCAACCAAGAATCCCGAATATATTTAGTCATTTCCACACACACATTTTCATTAATAAGTATATTATTTATTTTGATAACATAACAGTGGCTGCCGTTTTATATATATTTATAATATTAAACCTGCCACCGAACACAGACAGTACTTCCCAAAAGGATCGGATTTTTATCGGTTTGTTTGTTGTATGATGCCGCACTCAAGCAACATTCTAGCTACATGTATATGTCGGCTATTTGAAAATAATCGAATCTGAACGAGACAATCCAGTGATTAACGTCCTTAGCATCGATCTCCGCAATTGGGATACGATAAAATGCTGCAACCCAGTCAGGGATCCTGACCACCCGATCCCGTTGGACGCCTCTTACGACAAGCATGGGTTGCTGAGCCCAGTTCGAACCTGGATCTTCTCGGGACTATTTATTTAAACGGTATCAAACCACTTCGCCTAAGTTTTACCCATTTATCACATTAGGTTGTGTATGTATGAAAGAGCCCACTCATGAAGGACAATTAGCGATGTGGCAATACACCTTTTGAACATTGTTATAGTTTAACGATTGAATGGACATCAGATGTCGTGTGATTGGCTGACTAAAAAACATCCCGTAATTCCTATAGAATTGTTTTTTCTTGAAACTTATTTGGCTAAACATGAGCTTACACCGTTTTAACTGTTTTCAGGACATCGAGCCAATCCAGCGAGCATTTCGTTTGTTAAATTTAATTTAAACATAAACATCATTATATATATATATAGTATGCTATGCACTTTCTCTGGGTACAAAGTGTGAAGGCCATTTCTGGTGTCCCTCGCCGTGATATTGCTGGAATATTGCTAAAAGCGGCGTAAAACCATACTCACTAACTCACTCACTATGCACTTTCTCAGCATTCGCCTGATGAAGGAGCAAGAAGTAGCTCTGAAACGTCGTGTAAAGAATAAAAGAAGTTGCTGTCCATAAAAAAAGGATCATCTTTTCATGTTATCCCTATCAAAGACTTAATAATTGCGAGCGGTTTGTCGCAAGGAGCATTGAAGAACGAACCGTTGTGTATTTCACGATAAACGTTGTTCTATCATGACGTCATTTCTGGAGATTCGATTATGCGCTCGCTACGTTATTTTTTAGAGGTAGGTAGCCGAGTAAGTTGTTCCCCATAGATGTAGCTTGGATACCAGATAAACGCAGTTGCCGAACGATCGCATCCAAAAGTGAGAGAGATTTAACAATCGGTATTAGGAGAAAAGGTATAGATAATCGACGTGAGGATTGTGAGATTATCCGGGAAATACCAAACTTAAACCCCTTGTTCATAAAATGGTCTTATTCGATATTGCCTGATTGTATTCAGCCAGTCATCATTATTTAAAAATGGGTAAATATTTAAAAAGGTTGTGCATTTTTTAATTATCCTTAAATCGGTATTAGGAGAATTAGTACAGATAATCGACGTGAGGATGCGGGAAATGACACTTAACCCACCAGTTCGTAAAATAAACTTGTGCGACAATTCCTAGGTCTGATTCTATTCAGGGAGTCATCATTATCTAAATTTGGGTAAATGTTTTTAAAGCTTGAACATTTTATCAACATCCTGAAAGAGGCTGAACATAATGTTGATATCTTATGTAAGAAATAAACGACTCGTGGTCGTTGTTTCTCGTACAATAAAACACTCCGGGGAGAAGAAACTCGGGCTATGTTCCACGTGCTACAAGTTGGTGGTCTGAAGGATGAACCAGGTGCCAGCTGATCATGTCTTATTACAGCTCAGCTGGTACTATTGGACATTTACTAGTGGCAAATACACATCTACATTCTACAGTTCAAATAGAGGCTAATGCTGATTTTGCACCGCCCGTCACGAGTTCTGTTACAAATTAAGGCATATGGTGGAAATGTTTATACTCTATTATCAAACCAATCAGGTGGGTGTAACAGCATACTTCACACATTAACGCATACAAAGTTGAGTGTAAGTATGGTTTTACGCCGCATGTGGCAATATTCCAGCCATCAAATGATATTTGTCTGTATGTTTACATTATTTATTTCTACTTGTTGAAATTCTGCAATATCATTTCATACTCTCCAACAACAAACGGCATGAGCATACACCACTATTTAAATATATACTGATTGTTAAGTTTGTGTACAGGTCGCTCCGAAATTGATAACTACATGGTTTCAGTCAAATACATAATCGTCAAATGTAATACCTAAACATAAACGTTTACATTGTCCACCACATTGTACAGTAACACACCTATCTTAATAGCATGCCTACGTGGTCTGGAGCTTGTTGTTATTGTCTTTCTGTAGAAGTACATCAAGAAAGGGGGACCGCCTCCGTGGTCTAGTGGTAGAGCGTCCGCCCGGAGAGTGAAAGGTCCTGGGTTCGATCCCCGACCGCGTCATACCAAAAGACGTTAAAAGATGGTGCTTGTTGTTACCCTGTCTGGCGCTCGACATTAAGGAGTTAAAACAAGGACTAGTCGGCTCGGAGTCAGTATACTGTGTCTGAGTGGGATATTCATGTTAAACTGCGACATGGTATCTCAGTGACCTAGCACTATAAATCGGCATCAGTCCGGACTAGTACAAGCAGCCACACAAACACACACACGTACATGCACGTCGCTATATAAGTGCAATAATCTTGGACGCAACGTTAAACCCCATTTCACCTCACCTCACCTCACCTCACCATCAAGGAAGGGTAGTTGACAATTAGATTCTTCTTCAATGTTGAACTGCATGCGTTGGTTTTGTCAGTTGAGATGGCTGAGGTCATTGTTAGAATACAAGAACCAATGGGAACAGTGTACCATATTCCGTGTAATTATTGACATGCTTATATATTGGCAAAACGTCAAGGCCCCTCCATCCCGAATATGAGAGCTCAAAGCTCAGTTTCCAAAGTTGACTCGTGGTCAGTTTTTTATCAGTACAGTAGAACAAAATCAAAGCCCTTACAACCCAAGACGTCAAAATCAGAAAACCCCAAGAAGCGATCCTCATCAAAAGACTCCAATCATCAATGAACCATGATCAAGGCTATTACATACCTCGCGCTTACCATCAATTCATCAAAGACTCCAATCAGTCATAATATATATTTATATCCTCTGCATTCCAAAGCTCCATAAAAATCCGTACAAAGAGAGATATATTGCTGGGTCAAGCAAATGTACCGCCAAATTCACGTCTCAAAGACTAACATGATTAATCCTTAAGACAATCAAGAAAGGACTTTCCTTATATTCACATAAAGTTTTTGAGACAAGTGGAATTAATACCGATTGAATTCTCAAAACAAAGGATTTGCTTGACGTTTTGCAATCTCATAACAAAACTAAGTTCTATTCTCTTAAAACCTTTGATTTTTCAACTTTGTACACCACTATCCCACATGACAAACTTCAGGAAAAAACATTATTCTTTGCTCCATTGGGCTTTTGTCACAATACGCTGTAAACACATATACAGTGACGTATCTACATTCAGAGATTCAGGACAATTTGTGAAAAGTGAAAGCAAAATGTCATCTGATCATGAAGTTTACTGAGAAAACAACATGTGAAATGCTGGACTTCCTCATTGATAACATCTACGTAAAATGTGGGGGCAAGAAGCAGTGTTGCGACGTAAATTGTAATAAAAAGGTAAATTGTAATAATTGCAGCAAATTGTAATAATTTTGACGTAAATTGTAATAACAACGTAAATTGTAATAAAATTTGACGTAAATTGTTATACGCAAATTGTAATAAAAATTGACGTAAATTGTAATAATCTCAACTTTCGGTAAAATGTAATAACTTTTTACGTAAATTGTAATAACCTTATACGTTTAGTGTCAAAGGCGTTAAATGACTAGAACCTATCCTTGTCAGGGTTAGTCAGGGTTTATCTTACAATCGTCATTAAAGTATGGATGTGGGGAGGATTGAGGTCGTTATCGTACATTGTTGTATAATTATATGTATATATAAACGCATTGGAATTTCATTTCTATGGTTGTCCAGAAGAGAATTAATATTACAAGAATGAACATAGTTTTCTTATCTATTTGAGAAATACTGTGTGTTTTGTACTTAATTGTAATATATCCTATTGACGATTTTCATCATACTTGTTCATATTTAACCTAATGGAATCATATTTCAATTGGTAAAGTAGGTAGTAATATACACAATGGAATAATCATAACGTAACAAACTTACACAAATATATTGATGTGTAAATGTGGAAAGTCTGACTTTTACTGACTGAAGCAAATATATTTATTTTGCAACTGTATATTTGTACATATTTTATGCGGAGAGGGGTTTAATAAGTTGCAAGAACTTGTCCCCAATACAATTCTCATTTTGTTCTGTTAATCAAATATGTTTAAACTAAACTAAACTAGCAAATGGATGACATGTCATTCTGCAGTAGTCTCTGTGCAAGCTGATTTATACATGTTCATATATATAATATCAATTTATTATTATTCAAGTTTCAATTTTTTAACGTTGCTCGGAGGATTTAAAGCAAGTAATGACAATGTCCTGGGCGATGTACATGAAGGTATGTGAACCCGCAAGAACTACCTTTATCAATTATTTTACGTGCAGCTTGTGTCATGTCTGTATTGTTAGAATGATACTCTAGCAACTGTACACATCGAAATTTATGACTGAAAGACCCACCCTCGGGTTAAAAATAATGGATTACATTAGGTACGTCTATTCGACAAATAGGTTAATTGATTTATCATCCAATAGTAGCTTAGCTAGGAGTCCATTGCAATAACATTGAGTTACGAGTTACCGAAGAGAGCTCTGTGCAACCGGACCCTGAAATTATGTCGATTTGCATTGGAGGTTTACTTAGTTTGATAAGGAGCACATGGCCGTTTCCTTGAAACAAACGAGATAATTCAGTCGTATTTATACATTATATTTTGACGAAGAATTCAAATACAACAAATGAGTGACAGATCTCCTGTGCAATGTCAAAGGAAGAAAAACAGTCGTCAGCAAATGCAGCATAGATTTCCCATGCATGGGAAAGGAGATTACTTAAAACATAACATTATATGCAATGTTTTTTTATTAATATCAAAAGAGGGGCGTGGATATTCTTTACCTACATTGCATGTACTATTAGATATTGTGTATACTCGATCTCTGTGAACTTCTCACAGATAAAGAAATACTAAATTAATAAATGCAAACCATGTTAACTTATGCAATATTTGTAGCAGTGTATGATTAACATATGGATCATTAATTTAACATAAAAAATTTCCTTTCATAGGAAGAAGTATATTTAATGAAATAAATGAATAAATGTAACTGTCTTGATTACTTTCATATATCATGAAGAACTAACAACAACTTACTGACAACTTTTGCTGGGATAATAACTCCTTTCACCAACAACAAAAACAGAATCCATCATGATAACGGCACGAAATCATAATTCAAAGCTTACACAAATAATATCCGTTATCTTCGGGCATGTCTTGTTGAGTTTCAAAGAGCATCAGAATGTATAATAAATTTGTTTTATATCTGTTTTGATCAAAATTGAAAGGATGGAAAATCTATAATGAAAAGGGTTTGTCACTAACGTAAATATGCTCTTTGACCTTATACGAAGAGTATTCTAAGATCATTAAACTCGGCAATCGTTGGTGGGTTGCGCCAAGCAATCTTAATACCAAATTAAGTACCTCATGTATAATGCGGTACATGATTTTCGAAACAGATAATTACGTTTTTCATAAGTTATCACTAATTTGTGACATATATACGGACAAAAAATAGCTCAGAGGATAATTTTCTCTGGGGGTTTAATAGGATTAAAGTAATTTAATTCTAACAAACAACAAGCACTGTAATGAAATTACAACATACTTTGTTAAAATTCTGATAAAAAGACTAGTAAGTATCTAAGAAACCAAATCAAACTGTTGCTGCGATACTTTGGCCTCATCAGCATAGACACACAAACACAAATATACACAAACATACACAAACACACACACACATACACACACACGCACACGCACACGCACATACACACACATACATTCACACATACACACGCAAACACACACAGATACAGACACAAACACGTGTTGCACACACTACATACCCATACAAAAACACCTCCCCACAAACACTCTGTGTGTGTGTGTGTGTGTGTGTGTGTGTGTGTGTGTGTGTGTGTGTGTGTGTGTGTGTGTGTGTGTGTGTGTGTGAGAGTGTGAGTGTGTGAGAGTGTGTTTGTGTGAGTGTGTGTGTGTATGTAATGACAGCAAATGTGAGCTCTCTGTCATTGGTATCACATATATGACTGCATTTCTACATACTCTAGATGACAGTATCATGTACGTAGATGAAAGTATGTAAGTGGACAATAGTATCTAGATGGCACACTATCATCTTCGTAGAAGATACTATCATATACGTAGATGAAAGTATCTTCTACGTAGATGATAGTATTTTCTACGCAGATGGTAGTATCCTCTACGTAGATGATAGCATGCCACAAACATCACATCACTTCCAATAAATGTCTTTCACTATGTACCAGCCAAAACCACTGTACTCAAGGTACAACCAGGCATTGGTCCACTTCTGATGGCAAATAACTTTCTTCAGCTCTAATGCAAGTCCACTTCCTTTTCCATACGTCATTATTAGCCTTTGGACACTGATAACAGTCGGTAAATTTTCTAACGGACAATATATTCGGATTTGGTTATGGTTCTAAAGGAACTTGAAACTCTCATAACTCTCATGGAAATAAATGTTTTACTGTACTCCGAACAGTTGTATTTACAGTTGTATACACAATGTATTTATATATAAAAATATATGTTTTGGATGCTCACCTTGCATTTAAAGTGTGTTAGCAGTAGTTGAAAAGAGCGATTCAACATGAAACCAAATTTGAAATGGGGTAAAACAGTTGTTACATAGTGTATGAAATACAATCTGAAGACATATATTGCAGTCTCAAATTTAGAAGTTTTAACTCAATTTCAGAAAAAAAGTGATAAGGGTAGGCAATTAGAACTAGGTAAAAAAATATCGGAGCAAAATATAATTTGACCTTTTGGTAAGTCACCAGTCATTTCATTGGAATTTTAAGAGAGTATGTTATTACAGTGCTTGATGTTAGCCCAAATTACTTTAATTCTCTTAATCTTTCAGAGGAGGTTATGTTTTCAGGGGATTATTGTACGTATATATTTCGTATCAAGGTTTCTTGGCGCAATCCACCATCGATTGTCGAGTTTATTGATCTTGAAGTACGTTTTAAGGTCAAAGAGAAAATGTACTTTAGTGACAAACATATTTTCATTATAAATTTTCAATTCCTTTCTATTTGGATACAAGCAGATATATTTCAGCAATTGATTGCAAGAAATTTATGATAATTCGTATACTCTTTGAAACTGTAAAAGAGTTATACGAAGATACCGGATGTTATTTGTGTATGCATGGATCTGTCAACTCATTTGTTGTATTTGAATTCTTCGTCAAAGTAAAATGAATTGAATAAATATGATTAAATTCCCTCGTTTGTTTCAATAAAAGGATCATGTACTCCTTATCAACCCGTATAGCGTTTCCACTGCAAATCGACACACTGGTTGACCAGACTGTGTTTGTACCCTTCGTCATCACTCGTTCAGTCGTGTCGAACTGGTCGACGTACTGTTGACGCAAATCATGCCAAAAAACATCTTGAATAACCTTATAAGAGTATTGAACAATATGTCACAATTAAGTTATTTGTCGAATATACGGTTGTGCAACCCATCATTTTGAACCCGAGGATGGATCTTTCAGTCATTTAAATTTATCGATGTTGACACCACCCTTTACTGACGATTGTACGATAAAGCCTATACCAACCATCCCTAACTTAACAGTTTTGTACGTTTGTCATCATACGCAGTATTTCTTGAATTGTACATGTGAAACGCAAGTTCAACTGACAAAGAGTATTTCTAGTCAATTGGCGTCTTGGACACTACGGTAGTAAGGTTATTACAAATAACGTAAGAATTTATTACATTTTACCGCAAGTAGAGATTATTACAATTTACGTCAATTTTTGTTACAATTTGCGTATTACAATTTACGTCAAATATTATTACAATTTACGTTGTTATAACAATTTACGTCAAAATTATTACAGTTTGCTGCAAGTATTACAATTTACCTTTTTATTACAATTTACGTCGTAACAAGCAGTTATCCCCATTGGCACCAATTGTGCCCCTTCTTGCGGGTCTGTTTCTTTATGCATATGAATCGTGATTTCTGTTAGGACTTGCAAAGTCAAAACAAGGTAATTTGGCCAACAGGTTTAGGTATATCGATGATCTGATATCGTTCAATAACAATAAAACAGCCAATTCCCTTTCACTGATTTATCCACAGGAACTAGAAATATAGGAGACCAGTGAGACCGCCTCACTCAAAGGGTGACAAACCTCTCTCACCAAGATTGTATGACAGGAGGGATGACTTCAACTTTCCAATAGTCAACTTTCCCTTCATGTCGAGCAATATACCAGCAGTTCCAGAATATTTGTGTTAATATATAAATTCGCACTCTGTGAAATAATCTGAGTATTTTATTCTGTTTGTTTTATGTTATGAGGATCAGATTATCGATGTTATCATTCTCCGATAGCGTAGGTTGCTGTTCGTGCCTTGAAACAAAATATATGCGTTTTGTATACTTTGAATATCAGCGTTAACCAAATGAAGTTTCACAAACTCAAACCATTTAACACTGTTTGATATAGGGATCAGTTTCTTGGAGATATCAGCCAGTCGACAGGAACATGTAACATTACTACGCTCGTGCATTCAAAGTGATGAACAATAAATTACCGTCAACATAATTAGAATGTAGGCACGGTTTCGCCAAGTTTGGTCCAAAGAAATATAAATGCAACCAGGTGTCATTCTGAAGCGACGTACTAAATGCACACTACCCGGGGCCCGTTTAAATATTGTTGAAATGAACATCATTCGGATCTATCGGCACAATACATTCACACGTTAACATGTAAACATATACATCGCAAAAAAAATATACAATATTGAGATAAATTGAAGGTTCACATACTAATATACTCACAGGCGACGAAACTGACGATGTTTTGGTCGATGCAGGTACGTTACTTATTGGCATAACTGTGACTAATTCCCCCATACCGGGCCAATAAATATTTATTACCTTTCCCATTTATTTATCCGACTGGACAGAAGTAACTAAAGCGGACATAAAATATTCACAATTTCACGGTTTTCCAATTACAACACATCCGCAGAAACGGGACCGGTTTCCCCATTTCCTGTGATCTGTGATTTGCAGTTCTAAACATTTTAACGTGCAACCGTTCGATGACAGACCTAAGCTGTATCTAAGTAACAGGTTATGCAACTCTTCACGAAGGATCATCTCCATCACGTTATTTGTACAGAATGGTTAATTAAACAATGCTTCCTTATTAGTGTGTGTGTGTGTGTGTGTGAGAGAGAGAAAGAGAGAGAGCGAGAGAGAGAGAGAGGTTTTACGCCGCCTTTAGCAGTGTTCCAGCACTATCACGGCAGGGGACACCAGAAATAGCCTTCGTACACTGTACCCATGTCGGGAATCGATCCCGGGTCTTCGGCGTGACGAGCGAACGCTCTAAAAACTAGGCTACCCAACCGTCCGTTCTTATTAAAGAGGAGGAGTGTAATGTTGCAGAGGTGACTACGTCACACATAACGACACTGATGTCGTGTTGCTGTAGTGAATGCAGAAGTAACATTTGAACCGCAACCTTGTTGTGAGTTTGATTACATTCATGTGCCTTTGTTTATTACATGGTGGATGTGATGTGAGTGTTGTCACACCATTTACAATATGGTTATGTGAAATATCTATGACGTCAAATAATAGATTCTCAATTTCGTCAGTAAGTGGCAGCCATCTGACGTCAATTAATGGCTTCCCTATGATGATTCCCACGGACATGTGCACAATACCTAATAATTGTCAAAAAGTTCAATTCCGGATTGTGTGGTCAGGATTTATGGCTTTAAACACTGACCATGCTATCAAACACTAATACTGCATACCCCGATGGCTTAAGACGTTGGCCACGTTATCAACGAATGCATATTTAGAGGTTAAGCTCCTGATGTTGGTGTATCACTTGTTACGAGTGGAAGTGGAACGAAGGGATACACTCCAAATCCATTCGCACAATGAAAGGATCGCACAATAATTAAGACAGATATTTATTAACAATGCATGATAGATTACCAATACAGCTAAGTTTACTATGGGAGAATTAGGCTTGGGCTACCATGTACAATAATATCACCATCAAAGGGCTACAGCAAATTGTATACTTATATAGTCACCCTGATTTCCATGTTTGATTGTTCACTCCACTCCTTGTTCCACGAAAACACATATATCCATAGTTCCACATAAGCTCACAATGCAAGTTGTCCAAGGCACACATTTGCAAATATCAGCATGATTTCTACACTTAGTGGAATAAGGGTCTCTTAAATCCTCAGAGTGAGGAACAGCTAACTGCATTCCAGTCCCCCCAAAACTCCCGCTATCAGCAGGGGTCCTCTTGCCAGCTTCCCCGGTGTGTCACATCTGATTAATGACCACAAGCTATTCTGTAGCAGACGACATGTATGTGAGTCCAGAAAATAATTGTCTTCTTTTAAAATATTGATATTTGGTTATTTTAAACTACTTTCGAATCATTTAAATGTTCTGCAGATTAAAAACAAGGTATTGGTCAACTTGTAGACAACCCATTTAAATTTAAATTTATTGTGCATAACATAATGTCCTTATTAATGCTTTCAAAAGCAGGCAAGACATATTACAAAGTATAACTCTTTTGCCATGAAACATTTATCTAGTCAGTAGTGTACGAAAATATCAAAAGTACAGTAGACATTGATGAATAATTAAAACAAATGTTCATAATTAACAAATCAAGTGGGTTTTTTACATGAAGCAGAAACAGTATTCAACAGTCAACCTTCAGCAACAGGCACAGCGATTAGTCGTAGAAACACGAGCTTTCCCTCAACGTTATTTCTAACTTCCGATGAAAAGTGAGTGAGTGAGTTGGGTTTTACGCCGCTCTGTTTTTGAGACATCAAAGGGTTATTTTGTCATTAGTCGTCATCATTTAAGCTTGTTATCCTATATTTATATGCAAACATATTTTTTACCCTCAACTTCTTTTCTTGCCCCAGTATAAATTGGGCAGTACCGAAGTCATAGAAACTGCCGAATACAGTCACCCATCCACAAGCTCAACGCGAACAACGTTGCCGGATTTGTGACCTGTGCGCTGTACATAAAACCATGTGACACAAACGCCTTGTAAAATGTACGTCGGCTAATGTCACGACATGGTTTATTAGCCCTCTTAGACAAATATGTGTTTAATTGTCCCTCATAAAAGACTGATTATGTTTATTGTGGCGAGGAGATTAGCATTATTATATTGTGTAAACAATAAGTATTGATTAGGTGAATTGAAGGTCACTTTCTGTCATTAGTTCAACACGAACGAAGAGTTAGTGAGTGAGTAAGTGAGGTGGAGGTATTCTGCTTCGGAACTATTAAGGCCTGGAATCTCAAAAGGGACAGGTCAACTACTCTAGCCCGATAAACTGGGCAGTAGCAATAACATCAACAGTTGAGCACAGCTTGAATCGTAGGTTGCAGTTATACATGTACGTGTATGTTAATAATCATGCAGGACGTCCGCTTGAAACACTACCACTCCTCTCAGTATGATCTATTGATTAACTCTTAAACACCTTCACGCCACGGATACCAGGTTGAATCAGATGTCTGGATAAACAACACATGTAGTAATCACCTCAGAAAGTGGACAAGGACGATAAAACTATGTTCAATTACAATAACACGCGCTTCCTCGCCAAATGACACATGTAACAAACGCTTGGTGACAAACAAGTACAGATTTTATCAACGAATATTCAGCTGTTGTTAATGGGACAGACACAGTCAACAGACTTGCCTACTGCGCATGATGTAAATCTATTCCTACACGTCAAACATTTGCTTATTGATAAATGTTATGTATAGTATTTCGTCACATGCGATATTTCATTTTGTAATAACACTGGTTAATTTTGTTATGTTTCTCAAATATTTTCTTGGTCATGATAATAAATGTACAAAATGTAAAATAATGATTAAATGTTTGTATGATAATTAAACAACCGACATGCACATATCCTTCTAAGTGAATTTAACTTTGAATTTATACGTCGTACTTCTCAGTGTAGAAAGGACTTATCAGGGTTTCAGTGTGTCTATTTGTGATCAGATTTGTGCAGTTTGGTGAAGGTTTAAATTCAAATAACTTTGATTCCGCCCATTACACACACATTAACATCCCTTTTAATCTATTGTTTGTATATTGTACATTAGTGTGCGATATGACAACAATGATGATTTGTTAACACAAACTCTATTCTGTTCACCTAATACTACAACTTTATGCATATCCTCAATCTAATACCTATCATTTGATGGAGCTGATGCTACATTCTAAATTCCAGATTTAATGTAAATATAAATGTAAATGTAAAATGTATATGTGCCCTGAAAATTTAAATCTTTTGCATATAAATCGCGTCATGGTATAGTCAGCGATATTCATGTAACTAGCAAAGCTAAAACAAAACCATTTCAACTAAAACTGAACATGTGATCACATTGGGGTTCTGTTTCTATAGATCAGAAAAAATATATATGTCGTACGAAGATCAACGTTTATATGCAGCTAACACCCCTTTGTTTTGTTTTCCTATTTTGTGTGCGGGAAAAAAATCTTATAATATCATTGATATATTTATTATTACTCGCCAGTTAAATAAACATACATCCTTATTACACATAGTGAGCAATGTGAATGTATATACGTTTCTATATCTCTTTTCTTTCCTTTCTGTCATTTGATTTATTAACTGTAAATAATTAAGCATACATGTAAATCTATGGGAGAGGCCGGTCTAAGTTGTGATTACTTGTGCCCAATCCTTTTCATGAGAATAAAATATGTTTAAACTAAAAACACATTGTGTATAACCAAAGCGAGTATTTATGTACTGTGGGAACAAGTTTCACTAACAAATATTGTAATCTCCCAAAATCCCTTGGCTGATTCAACGACATTGCGTGTTGAGATATTAGATCAATGAGAGGAGCTTATGTCTGTTGATAGGCTGACGTCACATGGCAATATTTCACCGGTGGATTCACATATTACGTTATAAAGTATTCTGAATTGATTGTAAACTTTGTGGTGCGGTGCTCCGTTCCACAAGGCGACCGTACTGTCGTGCAACGAGAGTCGTAGGTGAAGTCAAGTTGAATTTGTTTTATAGACCGTATACATCCAAGCGCACAATGCTCGGTTCAACATTTCAGATGAAACAAGACTGGAGACTTGCTCCCCTACCAATCCCGACCCACCAGACCAACCCATCCCACGATTGCCTGATTTTAGTCATAATTACAAATATTTTCATATCATAATGCATTCTTTCTTTCATTCATAATGTGAGACACACACTTTGCCAATCGAAAAAGGACATTTCTACGACAGTCTTGCATTAACTGGAAATATTTGAAAACACTAGGGCATATACAGCCGTCTTAAATCCATATATTTTGGACACATTATTAAAACATGGTATTCGTACTCTATATTAATTTAACAAAATGAACATAAACACTGTTCTAGCCAATCTCCCCTTTTCAATCATGAACATATGTGAACTGAGCCTAACGTGTTAGAGATTCTCAGTATTTTACAACATCAATACTATTCAGATGCATTTCAAAACATAAGGAATCCGTCATTGATAGGTACAGTCTGGTTTCGCTAAGACTTGATAATTGGTTCTTCAACATATATATATAACTAGTATATATCATGAATTCGCTGCATAAATTCAGACACAAATCCAGTTTCATTTACAATAACTTGACCAAGCCAAACATATCCGACACAAATTAAACAGAACTAATATATCTATTTGGACCACACTTTAAGATTTTCATCCAATATTTAATACGAGCACACTTATCAATGCTTGTACTCCGAATTCACCATAAACATATGCCGATGTGTAGATAATGTATTTTATCTTTATCTTTTTTAAACCTTTTTAATAAATCTAAGTTGTACTTTTCAATTGCATCAGCCTTCCTAAATCCCCACACCTCACATCCATAACAATATGGGTTGAAATAATGATGATGATACATATTGAGCAATATCATGAAGAAACAAAGAGAATAATATCGTCGTCAAATTCTCATCCTGCCTTACTCCGATACCATAACTGAAATAATCCGAATGCGATTCATTCGCCATTTTAACACATGACTTAACTTCTAGGTACATATACTGCGTAATAATTTCAACATATTGGAACTTAACCCTGATGAGTCCAAACTGCAAATAACTCACGCTTTCAAAGCAAGAAGTCTCCAGACTGAACGAACCCTTTTGCATGATAAATGTAGATATGTTATCTGAAAAAAATGCACTTAAACTTGACTATTAAATTCTCCTATAATGGATGTGTATGAGATTTAACCAATTCAGTTGGATGTATGCAAATAGAAACTCGTGCCTAATGGATGGTTTACTATACAATCCCAGATGGCGTTTGAAGTGTTGAATGTATCTATTAGCTATGAACATTTGATGTACGATATCCTGCTTGCATGCAAATAAAAACGACAGAACCATTTCTATCTTCATAATAAATCTCTGCTAAAAGCAGAGTCCATTGTACGAATCCAACTATATCAGAACCATGTGTTTATCTATCGCTATCAATTACTGATGACACCAGGTGGCACCTCGTATCCTTCCCCACCGGTGGCACCTTCGAGGGCAACAATCACCTTTTCAAATTAGTTTCACACCCCGTCAGAGAGCATGTAGTATCAAATGCACTCACTCGGGAAACAAACAGATTGTCTCGTCACGTAAGCTATTGTTCAGAAATACAATCCCCAGTATGATATATTACAATGACGCATGTATCTTAAAGGGGAAGTGTACACGCAAAAATCACTTTCTTTCTTTTTCTAAACAAAACGCAATTTTAGAATTAGTTAATATCTGTGTTTAAAAATGTAAACTCATTTTTTTCACAGTGAAAGTAGGAAGCTCACAATAGTGTGAAAATGATATGCCGTTATGAGGCCTTCGTTTTTCGAGCTAAACAGGTCTGAGTTATCCCCCTTAGATTATGACGTAATTGGTGCCAATTCAACTGGATCCCTGTCTATTCTCAACGCAAAAGATATCAAGTACCAGTTTTCGGTAAAACAACATGGCCTACGATACACTCCGGCGCAGTGGTGACTCAGCATAACACTATGCTGGCTGGCATCTTAGACGCTAGAATCACACACCTGTACCTACACCACGTGAAGCGGCTCTAACAAAGCATGATGACGTCATAATGTTTATCAATTGGCACCAATGACGTCATATTGCAAGGGGCATAAGCCATGGTGTTTTTGTTATGAACATAGAACACTTGGTAAATGTGAAAAATATAAATCGTTTAAATGCAAAACATATGTTAATTAATTGTGATATTTTTATATTTTTGTCTATGACACTACTAGGTTAACACTTGTAATGTGGAAAAAGTACAAGAAAAATAGGTTCATTACCATGTGAACTTGCCCTTTAAGTGATATGCACAGAAGGCTCCATAACGGCGTCAACTGGGGGCAACGTCTGCAAGACGTCGCCCAGACGTAGGATAAACACCACACGTGCACACGTCGCATATCGACGTGAAGCTGGTTCTTTGGGCTACCCGGGGGTGTTATCAGAATTGGCTTGGCTGCCACTGGATCGAAGCCGTGGGGCACGCAAGTCGTCGATGACCAAATGTACGGCAGCTTTCACGCTTCACGCAACTCTCGTGTTTCGTCCATTGACGACAGAATATCGTGGTCACTATTGACGGAAAGCCCAGTGTCTCAGCTTTCAGGTCACATATTCGTGTGTCGTCACGTTTTTCTTCTCCGAAAACCGTCCCAAAACACGTTCCAAGCGTATGGCGGACACGAATGAAGCACGGAATTAATAACAAACATTTGTGCATCTTGTTTGCCCCAACCGATGTCACACAGAGAATGCACCACATACACGCATATCACATATCAAAATGTAGCCAAGTGCATCACCTACTGATTTCCTCCGGGTCAACGTACGACATCGTCCACGCCCATTTCGCTATTTGTTATAGATAGATAACAAATGAAAGCTATCTATCGAATAATTTAACAATGATAGAGAAAATTACAGCGAGAATTGCGTACATAGCTTCTGTCAGAGGATGCAATTACAAAAAGGTTTGGCTTTCGAAAGCAGCAGATAACGGACAATATGTTGATCTATAGCATGTCCGTATGTGAAAAACACAAGAGGAGAAACCTTTGTCTCAAACGTAGAAGTTCACCCTGGTGTGCGTCTTTCTAAGTACAGCTCGTATTCACCACAAATGTATCGGACACCACGCACGCCGACTCGTACGTACGCACTCACACACACCCATCAAAAGGTTTTCTAACGCACAATAGATATAAATAATGAGACCATTTAGCCGAGGGTATAGATGGATACCTTTGATGTTGGAGACAATGTTTTAATGGATCAAAGGGGAAGTGCTACAGTGATATCCGTGTTGACAAATGGATATTACAGGTTACAGGTTGATGGTACCGAATTTGAATTTGACTGTGATGAAGGCAGATTATCAAAACTTCCCTGTGGCCAAAGTTTCATCATCGAAACGCCATCGTCGAGCACGGCGAAGCAGACGACGAACACAAAGCCGAAAGATGCCCAAGGAAGATTTGTGGCTGTTGAGGACGGCATGATCGATGGTGTGATCCTAGACAATCAAAACAAAAACACAGCCAAGAAAACTGTGTACGATTTGAAACTGTTCGATAACTTTCTAAAAGTCCAAACTGAATTTCGCTAAATGCACGAAATCCCCCCAAACGAACTAGACACACTTCTCTGCAAGTTTTTCATTAGTGTTCGAAAAACAAATGGGGAAAATTATGAACCAAACAGTCGCACGGGGCAGAGCAGCATCGAGAGATCACTAAAACGAAGTGGGTATGGCTATTCACTCACGTCATCTTTAGAATTTTCACGATCACGGGAAGTATTAAAGGGGAGAAAAATTGAACTAAAGAAAGAAGGGCGTGGCAACTTACCAAGGAGAGCCGAACCGATTGGTGATGAAGAGATCGAGTCCCTGTGGCAGTCCGGATCCATTGGAATCATTAATCCAATGAGCATAACATACTGTCTATGGCTCTACAACACAATCAATTTCGGGTTAAGAGGTGTCAATGATCACTACAACATGTGTTGGGGGGACATCACACTGCATGTTGATGGAGACGATCACGAATATCTTGAACTGTCCATGAGACAAGAACAGAATAGGTCCGGGGAGAATCCTCGTGATTGTCGCGACGTTAGGCCCAAAATGTGGGCTAATGTTGCTGATCCCTGTCGGTGCCCTGCGCAGGTGTATAAGTTGTATGCCTCCACGCGTCCACTCGACTTCTGTCGAGATGACGATCCCTTTTACATCGGCACACACACTTTAGGTATGCCTAAACCTGGCGATCAGTGGTTTATCCGCTATCGTATTGGGAAAAACAAACTTTCCACTCTCATGAAAAACATGTGCGATGCCGCCAGTCTCCAAACATCGAAACGACTCACAAATCACTCTGCGCGCAAACACCTTGTGCAAAAGTTGAATGACAATAATGCTCCGCCAAATCAAATAATGCAGATAACTGGCCAAAAAAACATCCATTCTGTGAACAATTACTGCCATATTAATCCTGACCAGCACAAGCAAATATCCAACATCATTTCACGAAACACTCCATCCCACACTGTGACATCCCAGCTTGTTGATGAAACTCCCGTCATGCAGAGCGGCCCCTCGCGTAATGTCCAACACAGTCAGCGGTCGCAAATAATAAATGTTTCTGGTGGTGTCAACACTATGTTTGCTGGCAACATTACTGGTGGAAACAAAACGATTAATCTCGTTAAACATCCAAGCCCGGTCCCAGTCAAAAGACGCCGGATTGTCATCGAAAGTGATAGTGACACCGACTAATGCATCTAATCTGACCCCTCAGCCGCGAGACATTCTTCAAGTGAGAGAGCGGTTAGATTTGAAACTATATATAGTATAAGTGAAGTTACACCAGGGATATAATCAGATTAAACAGAATCGTTGTTGTTACCGTTATTAAAGTTTCAATTTTTCTGCAAAAGTCTGTTCAAGTATTTTGTTTAAAATAATCCGAGGAACTTTTTTTCTCAGCGAAGGAATATGTCATAAAGGAGTTAAGAGGTTGTTTATTCTGGTTTACACGGCTATGGAAAACATGTATCACTACGCACGATCTATACGTAAGATTTCGACAAGTTGCTGATGTTAATGTTAATGCAATTATTCCTTAAAAGGGAAGCAAAAATGTGAAAATGATAAATAGAATTCATCACTCGTGTTTTTTAATGTGGGAAATGTCAACCTCGTCCCGTTAATCGGTATTTGCCTCGCCAAAGGCTCGGCAAATACCGATAAACTAAGACTCGGTTGATATTTCCCATATTAAAAAACACTCGTGATGAATCCTCTATGTATACCTCGACTAATAGATGTGCCCCAAGGGCACATTATGCATTGACTGAACCGCATTTCTTTCAAAAGGGATTTCTAATGCACTACGTTTATATGTTTTCTAAGGAGATATGTTTGTTTGTTTGCTGCTTAACGTCACACTCAGCAATATTCCAGCTATATGACGGCGGTCTGTAAATAATCGAGTCTGGATCAGACAATCCAGTAATTGACATCTTGAGCATCGATCTACACAATTGGGATACGAAGACATGCATCAACCAAGTCAGCGAGACTGACCACCCGATCCTGTAAGTCGCCTCTTACGACAAGCATTATCACGGCGGGAGGACACCATTGTACCCATGTCTGGAATTGAACCTGGATCTTCGGCGTGACGAGCGAACGTTTTAACCACTAGGCTACCCGACTGCCCCTCACGGGTAAGGAGATATGTAGGAGCTATACCTGATATAACACAATTTATCTGAATGACGTAAAGTTGTGGAAAACGCCGTTTTGGCGTTTTAATCTGGTCTGGTACCAGACGCGACAGAATATTCACGTTTACATATTTAGAAAGAGCGTTTCATCAGAATTCCGACACGGCATAAAATGCATAGATGAGAAAGATGACAAAATACAATCCCGCATGAGTCCGCCGGTGGAAGAAATTGACAACCATCGCGACCTGCGTGGAAGAAAATAAGAAAGCGCCATATCCCATAAATCTATGCTATGGAAGTATAGCCGTATAGCATGTAACACGACCGATGCGGCTGCAAAGGGGCCGCGCTGAAATATTTGTATAAGTCAGATAGGTTTCATATGGTAGCAGATTGCAGCATTTTCACAGTCGATAGGCAGTTCAAACTCCATATGTTGTTAGCTTACACTTTAAAGTTATATAGCGCTTATCGTAGCTGCTAAAGGTCCTCTACAACCGCTCCGCCTGAATATTTGTTGCCCTGCTCTGAAAAGATGGACAACAGAGTAGCAACAACGACAACAACGAAATTTCTTCTTTTCGTAAATACACTCTTCAAAAAAGGAAATGCACAGGTAGTATGTAGTTCATGAACGTTCAAAACGCAGCCTTTGTCGATTTGCATTGTTTTCACACTTGTTCAAAAATGTCATGGAGGAAAACAGTAAAGCAAAATGTACATGCATTTTACGGCATTCGTAACTCGTGGTTGTGTCTATAAAAAGGCAAGCATAAGCCAATACTTTGACATTCAATTGTCAACATTTTTCAAGTTCGAAAATGCCGAGACTCAGCGCTGCCGATCGGAACATCGCCAAAGGAAGTATCCGAAGAGGGGAATCGCAGTCTTCTGTTGTACGACATTTCAACGTCCACCACAGCACTATTTGCTGCCTTTATGACCGATACATACAGTTCAATTCCACTGCAGACCGTCCGAGAACCGGCCGACCAAGAGTTATCACCCGTGCACAGGATCGCTACGTTCGACTGTTCCACCTACGTCATCGCAATGCCACAGCTACGGAGACTGCAGGACACATCCCTGGCTTGAGGAGGATATCAGACAAGACTGTCGGACTTCGCGAGGCTGGAATCCGACCCAGAGGACCTGTTTTGCAACAAATCAATCGACAGCGACGCTTGCCATACTTTACAGCCTTAGAATTTCAGAAACTGGAGACGAGTGTGGTTTAGCGATGAATCACGATTTCTTCACCGGCGAGATGGAAGACAACGTGTTTATCGTCATCGAAAAGAGCGTTTTGCCCCACATTGTGTACATGTATTCATCAAATTCGGTGGCGGTAGTGTCATGATGTGTGTGTGTGGTGGGGGCATAGCCTACACCACGAGATCTGACTTGGTTTAGGTTCAGGGAAATTTGACAGCAAATCGCTACATGAATCAAACTCTTCAACCTCACATTCTTCCAATCATTGAGGGGGTGGCCCAGTCGTCTAAGGCGCCGCTATTCGCTGTGCAGAGTTGCGTCCCTTGGGCACGCAAGAAACCTATGATTGTGGGATCGAATCCTGGTTCGCCCCGATTATGTTTCTAGGTTTGTCAGCACCATAACCGTGCTCGTGGGTTTCACCGAAGTGGTAAACGTCTAATGTCTGCATCACTTCGGGCTTTCCTCCCACATTAAGCTGACACGCCGGCGTTAAACCCAACTCACTCACTCAAATCATTGACCGCCAGTGGGAGCTGTTTCCACACGACAACGCTCCACCGAACACAGCTCGTGTCACGGTAGATTGTCTCCTACTGCCAACATCAACGTCTTGCCCACGCCGTCGAGATTTCCAGATCTCAACCCAATCGACCACATCTGGGATGAACTCGATCGATGTGTACGTCAACGTCAGAACACACCACAGACACTCCCACAACTGGCCAACGCGTTACAAGCAAAATGGCGCAGAATTCCGCAGGACAGAATTCGTACATTTATCCAGTCAGTGCCGAGGAGATGCAGAGCCGTGATTGCTGATAGGGGCGGTCATACGAGATACTTAGTTCAGCGCAACCTTGTGGCCTTATGTGATATCACAATGAACAGTTTTTAATGCCCTTTATCGACGACAACATGTGATTATCGAGCTCCAAAATTTCATATTTGTATCTATGATATTCAATTAAATATATCGACTTTATTAGGTACAATAAATTTACTAAAAATCTACCTGTGCGTTTCTTTTTTTTGAAGAGTGTATATAAAACGATAAAACCCTGTCAATAATATAAGAAATGAATAATATTATAAAGAAAAGACACAGTCCATTGTACGATTCCGAGCATATGTTTAAGAATCAGTATGAAATGTTGCTGATACGATGGTGTTTTTGTGTTCTGCCAATGACAACATCATGCACTGGCCCGTGTTTTGGCATACGCTTCGACAGCATCAACTGAGTTTAAAGTTGTAATCACAATCCCAGGTTGTTCACGTTATTGTGAGCCATGTTTAAATAACTGACGAAGGTTGGCAGTCACAAGCAGTGGAATTTACATTATGAGTTGCTAAGTCCGATAACTGAACAACATGGATGAAATGGTGTTCGTGTAGGAAATTGAACATTTTGGCGGTTCCTGAAATGTGAAATATTGTGGGACATTTAGGGGAAACATACTTTTGTCTAAGAACGTTATCCATCAGCAAAATGTACGTGAGTAATTTGATTTCTTTCAACGAGTAGAGTTATTCTTTCTTTGTGCAGACCAAATGGTTCATGAGCAGGAACAGCAAATCTTCCATATCAGTGGTATCATTGGGTCTTCGTCCTTTCTTAGGACCATGGCTGCTGCAGCGTCTTTGGGATACCAGAGACAGACTCAAGACAATGGCGTTGGCAGTTCGTTTATGAGCACATGCGCTTCTTGAAAATGATGAAATTTTAGAAACATGTTTAAAGTACTGAGGACAAGACTTCACTTATTGTTTGCACAAGTGTATATCAATAACAACCGACAAAAGCCAAAGGCATCAAACACGTCCCATTTTAATTCTGGAAACCCAAAAGTCCAGAAACTCTACGCTCTTTGCCCAGTCTCGGTTAAAGGTATTTACAAAATTAAACATGCCGTTTTCATGGGAAAATACCAAGGAAGAAAAAATGAAAAAAAAATTGTTTAAAAACTCAATATTTAGACTATGTCGCCCATGGGCCTGCCCATGGGCGAAGTGTGGCCCATGGGCCTGCCCATGGGCGAAGTCTGGCCCATGGGTAGGCCCATGGGCAGGCCCATGGGCGAGAATATGTTCCTTTACTTAAAACTCATGTTTTTGTTTCGCAAATACATTTAATGTATTCATTGAAGTATCATGACACAAAATTTAACTCATTTTAACTTAATTCAACTATTTTATAGCGATATTGAAATATTTCGCCCATTGGCGAGAAAAAGGTTTGGCCCATGGGCGAGAATATGTTCCTTTACTTAAAACTCATGATTTTGTTTCGCAAATACATTAAATGTATTTATTGAAGTATCATGACACAAAATTTAACTCATTTTAACTTAATTCAACTATTTTATAGCGATATTGAAATATTTCGCCCATGGGCGAGAAAAAGGTTTGGCCCATGGGTAGGCCCATGGGCAGGCCCATGGGCGAGAATATGTTCCTTTACTTAAAACTCATGTTTTTGTTTCGCAAATACATTTAATGTATTCATTCAAGTACCATGACACCAAATTTAACTCATTTTAACTTAATTCAACGATTTTATAGCGATATTGAAATATTTCGCCCATGGGCGAGAAAAGGTTTGGCCCATGGGCAGGCCCATGGGCGAGAACATGTTCCTTTACTTAAAACTCATGTTTTTGTTTCGCAAATACATTTAATGTATTCATTGAAGTATCATGACACAAAATTTAACTCATTTTAACTTAATTCAACTATTTTATAGCGATATTGAAATATTTCGCCCATGGGCGAGAAAAAGGTTTGGCCCATGGGTAGGCCCATGGGTAGGCCCATGGGCAGGCCCATGGGCGAGAATATGTTCCTTTACTTAAAACTCATGTTTTTGTTTCGCAAATACATTTAATGTATTCATTCAAGTACCATGACACCAAATTTAACTCATTTTAACTTAATTCAACGATTTTATAGCGATATTGAAATATTTCGCCCATGGGCGAGAAAAGGTTTGGCCCATGGGCAGGCCCATGGGCGAGAACATGTTCCTTTACTTAAAACTCATGTTTTTGTTTCGCAAATACATTAAATGTATTTATTCAAGTATCATGACACAATATTTAACTAATTTTTACTTAATTCAACTATTTTACGGCGTTATTAAAATATTTCGCCCATGTTTTCGTCAGTCCCTTTCAAGCATCAACTAACTGTTTGCAAAGTATATTGTATCATGTGAAATATACTTTATATTATATCATTACATTACTATTTAAAAAGGGCATTTGGTTGGATGTTTCCTTTAGTTCTACAAATTTCACCTGTTTTACATATTGTAGCAATCTTTAATGAACCCGGCCTTACCTCTCAAAACGTTTTGACAGTTTATCATACGAATTCATGTGCGAGTGCTCCAATTCATTGGAGTTGTTTTCCACAACATTAAATTTTAGTTAGTTTATATTTCATTTCCCGTTTTATGTCCCGTTGATACATCACACTGGGCAATTACGTGACACTAGGTATGCAATATACAGGTACGCGTGCGCGTATTTTAATGAAAAAAACTATTCGTCTTTTATTGCATAACGTTTGGCTGAATATCTTACATTCTAACGAAATCTCGAAATAATTATTTAATTACATGCGGTTTCGAACTGACCAGTGGGAATTATGTTTTAATGCGATTGAGGAAAACGTGAGTGAATATTGTGACACTAAAGCAACTTTTAACTGCATTGTCACTTTTGGTATGAAAATGGTAACAGTTCAGAAAAAACAACAGCCTTCTTATGATAATTCTCATTAGTACGTTGTATCTAATAACAGTGTCGGCCTTATTTACAGGTGATTCTACAATACCTGCTCTCGGTCAATTACGATCTACCACACCACGCGTGAATAAACAGTTCTGCAGGTGTTGCTGTGGGCAAATACCTAGCCTGAAAATGTTTATTTTTTTTAGGATACATGTTTTACAAATGTTCGTTGATATGTGGATATATTAAGCACAAAGACAAAAAAATGGTTATGAAAGATGAATTAGTGCCTTGATATATTCATCGAGATGTGTATCATCGTTTAATGGGGTCATTCAATAAACGTATGTTTGGAGGAGATATCAAAGGAGCCACCCAATATGCACAGTGTCGTCCGGTGAACTACCAACCCACCCTGTCCATTAGAGTTATGTAATCGGTACACAAATATATTTGATGCGGTGTCAGTGCGGAAGGAGTTTGAATTACGTCCGCCACTTGCCACAGAAATCCTCAAAGTATAGAAACAATAAACAAGGTCAATCCGTACTAATTACCTAGTGACGCACGTAACAACGACTGTCAATAGGGAAAATGGTGAAAACAAATTGAAATAGATTTTAATAAAACATTATTGTACTAAATAACTCGCAAAAGCGGTGCCTAAAATTGTTTGACCGTGTTATGTGTGTTGTAAACTGACGAATAGCAAGTAATTGTCATGCTGTACGCATGGTTCCATATGCAAATTCAGTTATACAACCGGTATGAAACTGAGAACTGAGATACCAAGTACAACCTGCATTCACACACGGTAGCAATATACTTGTGTGTATGCCCTCTCCTCTACAAAATCTATCACTAAAGTATCTGCATTGTAATAAATATAGTAATGATAAAACTTGGTAATTTGGTAGGTCTCCTACAGATATGATTTTCATTTTTTTTACACCTTTGATTGATACGGATTACGTACCTGTAGTCTAGTCACTGTCTCTAATGTATCTGCTTGTTAGAAATTTCAAATGTCTTGTTGTAGCACTGTTCCTAAAATACGGCAGTTTCTTTTATCGGGTATAAATAGTTGATTCGTCTTGTCACGCAGTCATTTTTACTTGATCGAATGATTTCCACACAAAAATTACGGCAGAGAGTTTTGTATTTTATTATATTTTTAGAAGATTTTAGAAGATGCTTACATCACTGTATCTCAGAACGTAAAACTGATAACATTCAAACATGTAATTAGTACACAGTTAATTGTTACATATAATTTCCTGCATATTCCTTTTTGAACAAAAAGCCTACATGTATACTGATATCGGTGTCCACTGTTAAAAGGGTATTAGTGCAGTCAGCCATGGTAAATAGAGAGACAATAATAAGGTGATTAATTATAGTCTGTTGCAGAATATGCGGTATAAGTGTAGTCATTGATACATATACACATTACACATATACAGATGAAATACACGATATGATGCAGTGCAAGAACAAATTAAGATACGGTTTCTATTAAAAATGATTATACGATTTTGGATTTAATTAGCATGTTTAAATTTTCAGGCCAACACGGCTGAGATACAGCATCGGCATACTCAACTGGAGTTGTGTTCTGCCGGTCGTAAGTTCATTGTTTGACTGAGCACACTCGTGTCGGGGTTGCGCTATTTTCTTCTCTTTGTTGGCAGCCTGCCACCGGTCTGAATTTTGAGAAAGGTCTCAGCATGGGACTGTTAATTACTTCTTAATGATGTCTATAAGCTTACAAACTTGTAGATGTTGGGTGCGGTTAGGACCAAACTTTTTCAGCTCAGAGTGTTAGTGGTCCTGGAACCCATAGTGTCAAACAGGTTCTGCACAAAACGTCCATCAGATTCTACTGTTCAGCAACATTGTCACTGAATTTCAGAACTCTGGCATGATATAATAATCAAGGATTTCGAAGGTGAACGAGGGGAAAGGCAGACGCACGTGGATTTACCCTCAGGTTATTATTGTCTGGAGTTCACATTTTGGGGCATTTCATATACTAATTGAACAGAGTTCACCTGCACATGTCCACTTTAGTGATACAGACTGTAACCAAAAATGCAATGAGCCGTAGCTCTTAATCCCTTATAACAACGGTAACAACAACCAGGGTGAGGACACAGTAAGGTTAAACCGTGTCCAACAGACAAACTGAGGTGGCTATCTCCCATCAAGGCAGCTCTGTTTTTAAGCGCATAGTTATGTTTTTACATATTGAAATAAAAGGAATTTAAAAAATCATATTTAACAAACCTACACATTACCAAATACAAAACTTTATAACCCTTTCTAGACTTCGTTCCAATTAACCTGGATCATTCAACTCGCTCGCGAAGGTCGTATGCGACTTTAAAGTGAATACGTCTACAGTGTACAAGTAACTTTTAACTGTATCATATATACTCACGACAAGAAATTATTTTCGTTCCTAATTCGAATGAGCACATTCTGAGGCTAAATCTGCAAAAGGACAGATAAAATATTTCTTTGTACAATGCAAACGATCGGACGTAGCGGCTGATAATAGAGACAATGATTTAATAATCTGCAATATATCAAGTGTTCTCGTTCAATCTATTGTACATATTGAAGTGATTGTAAAGTTTCAAGGAGTACTAAAATGTTGTGGTATTATGAATGTATTTAGAATATGAATAGCGAAAAACAGTCACCATATCGGATGTACATGTATAACTTGTCTTCCAACACCACGCTTGTGCCGAGGCCCATGGTCATAAAACTAATCGGTCCCATAAAAGGAGCAAATAGTTTCGCAGATACTTCTTGCTATGGTTCACTCCCAATTGTCAGACGACCTAATCATCAGTCAGACCAGTCAAGTGTGACCAGCGTACCTGTCTGGTTTTGGCTCCTAATTACTGAACTGCCCAATACTGTCATACTGTGGGTAGAGTAAGCGGCCTCGTTGAGTGATACAGACTAACCAGATTATGATTGTGTTTGTAAGTTGCGTTTAATCTGTGTCGGGTTGCAGTTGTTTTATTAGTCAAGACTAGGGGTAGTTTTTTCAATGAAACCTTTTAGCCGTTGAGTTTGTTTTGCATTCATTTCATTAAATACATTGTTAGGTAGAATAATAACACGTTATATGGATTAAACATCTCCCTAATCTGAGTATAATCTCACATGTACTCTAAGTACCGTACTATATTACTTTGCGGAGACACTGAGTATAATTTTTAGGTGGCATTGTATGCTGTCTGATGACTTTATACAAATCCCTGCATTCAATAGACCCGTGAAGATCTTCAACAAACCATTCTTGGCGTAAAAGGGCGACAGCGCTTGTCGTAAGAAGCGACTACCGGGATCGGGTGGTCAGGCTCGCTGACTTGGTTGATGCATGTCATCGTATCCCAATTGCGTGGATCGATGCACATGATGTCAATCACTGGATTGTCTGGTCCAGACTCGATTATTTACAGACCGCCGTCATACAGCTGAAATATTGCTAAGTGTGGCGTTATACAACTAACAAACAAACAAAACACAAAAAGAGAAAGTGTATGAGTACTAAAACTTGCACTAGATATGCGTACGCTACGTACACACATGAGTCCCATTCGACAGTCTACAACACACGAATAACTGTCAAACAAGTTTGGGTACCCCTTCTGTTCAGGCAAGTTATTTAGTTCGATTAATTTTGTATTAAAATCCTTTTCAATTTGTTTTCATCCTTTGTCCCTATTCCATGCATGTTTATGTTGCTACATCTTATTGCTCATGTTTCCAAGTATTGTAAAACACTTTAATGTTTCTCCTTCTTAATCTAACGTTATAACATTTCCGGTCATTGCCATCATCTAATACACAAGAGATGATACCAAGACATATTTTGTTCGGTTTTATGGTCTATGCGGTCTTACAATTGATTTTATTAGTCTTTAAATCTTATGTCTAGTAAATATTTTCACAAACAGGGCTGTTAACTGATATACGGAATGTGACATCCAGTTGAGGACTGAATACGACGTACGTTAGTCTGGTAACGACATTTCTACAATAATTTGTTGAATAAACCGTTAATACGCCAGTTGTGACAGGGATGATGGTATGGTAGATGTAGCAGACATATTGACAGCCGTTGTTACGAGAGTCACTAGGTTATTAGTACGGCATTGGCCTTGTTGATTGGTACTATACTTTCTGTGGCCACTGGCGGACGTAATTCAAACTCCTTCCACACTGACATCGCACCAACTATATTTGTGTACCGATTACATAACTCTTACTGACAGGGTAGGGTGGTAGTTCACGCGAAACGGACGACACTGTGTATATTGAGCGGCTCCTTTGATATCGCCTCACAACATACTTTTAATGAAAGACCAATTAAACGATGATACACATCAGGATCGCGGAGAAAATACAAGCATCGTTCGCGTTGAATATATATATCAAGGCACAAATTCATCTTTCATAAACTTTTTGTGTCTTGGTGCTTAATATATCCACATATCAACGAAAATATGTAATACATGTATCCACAAAAATATACATGTACAGGCTAGGTATTTGCCCACAGCAACACCTGCATAACTGTTTATTCACGCGTGGTGTGGCAGATTGTAATTGACTGACAACAAGTATTGTAGAATCACCTGTAAATAAGGCCGACACTGTAATTAGACACAACGTACTAATGAGAATATGAGAATTATCATAAGAAGGCTGTTACGTTTTTCTTAACTATTACCATTTTCATACCAAAAGTGACAATGCAGTTAAAAGTTGCTTTAGTGTCACAATATTCACTCACGTTTTCCTCAATCGCATTGAAACATAATTCCTACTGGTCAGTTCGACACTGCTTGTAATTAAATAATTATTTCGAGATTTCGTTAGAATGTAAGATATTCAGCCAAACGTTATGCAATAAAAGACGAATAGTTTTTTTCATTAAAATACGCGCACGCGTACCTGTATATTGCATACCTAGTGTCACGTAATTGCCCAATGTGATGTATCAACGGGACATAAAAAACGGGAAATGAAATATAAACTAACTAAAATTTAATGTTGTGGAAAATAACTCCAATGAATTGGAGTACACGCACATGAATTCGTATGATAAACTGTCAAAACGTTTTGAGAGGTAAGGCCGGGTTCATTAAAGATCGCTATAAAAACATGAGTTTTGAGTAAAGGAACATGTTCTCGCCCATGGGCCTGCCCATGGGCCAAACCTTTTTCTCGCCCATGGGCGAAATATTTCAATATCGCTATAAAATCGTTGAATTAAGTTAAAATGAGTTAAATTTTGTGTCATGATACTTCAATAAATACATTTAATGTATTTGCGAAACAAAATCATGAGTTTTAAGTAAAGGAACATATTCTCGCCCATGGGCCAAACCTTTTTCTCCCCCATGGGCGAAATATTTCAATATCGCTATAAAATAGTTGAATTAAGTTAAAATGAGTTAAATTTTGTGTCATGATACTTCAATAAATACATTAAATGTATTTGCGAAACAAAATCATGAGTTTTAAGTAAAGGAACATATTCTCGCCCATGGGCCAAACCTTTTTCTCGCCCATGGGCGAAATATTTCAATATCACTATAAAATCGTTGAATTAAGTTAAAATGAGTTAAATTTTGTGTCATGATACTTCAATAAATACATTAAATGTATTTGCGAAACAAAATCATGAGTTTTAAGTAAAGGAACATATTCTCGCCCATGGGCCTGCCCATGGGCCTACCCATGGGCCAAACCTTTTTCTCGCCCATGGGCGAAATATTTCAATATCGCTATAAAATCGTTGAATTAAGTTAAAATGAGTTAAATTTTGTGTCATGATACTTCAATAAATACATTTAATGTATTTGCGAAACAAAATCATGAGTTTTAAGTAAAGGAACATATTCTCGCCCATGGGCCAAACCTTTTTCTCGCCAATGGGCGAAATATTTCAATATCGCTATAAAATCGTTGAATTAAGTTAAAATGAGTTAAATTTTGTGTCATGATACTTCAATAAATACATTAAATGTATTTGCGAAACAAAAACATGAGTTTTAAGTAAAGGAACATATTCTCGCCCATGGGCCTGCCCATGGGCCTGCCCATGGGCCTACCCATGGGCCAGACTTCGCCCATGGGCAGGCCCATGGGCCACACTTCGCCCATGGGCAGGCCCATGGGCGACATAATCTAAATATTGAGTTTTTAAACAATTTTATTTTCATTTATTCTTCCTTGGTATGTTCCCATGAAAACGGCATGTTTAATTTTGTAAATACCTTTAACCGAGACTGGGGAAAGAGCGTAGAGTTTCTGGACTTTTGGGTTTCCAGAATTAAAATGGGACGTGTTATCACATCTCATTGCCGTGTCTTATGGTTTCAATAAAAGGCGGCATGTGTCATACTTATATGTATAATAGTTTCTTTCTCCTTTGTATACTGATATGTTCAAAGTTGGGTTTTTTCGGGTTTTAATGTCGCTTAATTCAAAAGTCAGCAATAATCCAGCTATATCACGGTGTAAGGAATCCTGTAAGGAATCGTTTCTGGTCCAGACAAACTAGATTGGGAACGGGAGTACGATGAAACACTTCGTCAACCGTGTCATCGAGTCTGTCACTTATATATTTCTGTCGCTTATGACAAGCAGATATTTCTAACAGTCTCACAAGAAAAGACGGACTTGTGACACTCCGTGTTTTTGTCACTTTCTGTCTTACTGTTATGTGCATAGTTTACTTCTACCACGAACCAGTGGAACATAGTGGATTCATCCTCAGTAAGTTCCTGCAGAAATCACCGACTATATGTTGATGTGATTTATCTTGACGTACAAAAGTCGCTATCAATTGGTGATGATACAAGGTGTTCGCAAGAAGATGAGCGTGCCATACAATGGTGTCAAACGTGCGTAATATAGTTCAAATCAACCATCGGCCTTTCAGCAAGTACATACAATATTACGTTGTATTATTGATATCATTTGACATGCCACATGTTTACAAAATCGATGGGAATGACACTTCACCATATAGAATAGGCGACTACTCTCAGTGGTAAAACATCACGTGGACCAATCAGAAGGCCGTTATTTGGAGGTATCTATATAAGTTGCCATCGATACTGAAACAGCGTCAGTTGCAAGTACACTCTGGGTCTCGCATCACAGTGACAATGAACGTCTTGGTTTCAACTGCTGTAGTTTGCCTGATTGTCAGTGCAGTGCACGTCACTGCAAACCTTGGCGGCAGCAGCTTACTTGGTTACATAAAGATTTACAGTCCTGGTAAATCTAATAACAGCACAGGTACTGGATTCCCAAGTAAGTCCTTACAATATTCGAGTTTGGGGCTAACCATACCAGTTTTAGTTTTTTGTTTTAGTGATACTACCAGTTGCTTCATTATAATATATACATATACGGCTCTTTCGGTTTCAAATTCAATTTCAGAAACGCGCGGTGCCTCTTGCAAAAACGTTTCTCAGACACCGCATTTGCACATATGGCATATCGAAGTGAAGCTGAGTCTTTGAGCCACCCGGAAGTATTATCAGAACTGACTTGACTGTCGCTGAATCAACCTGTTCAAGCTTCACATCGCTCTCGCTTTTCGCACATTGACGATAGAGCGATAGTTAAGTCCAATGTTCCAGCGTTCATGTCATATGTGACATGTGTGCGTGTGTCGTCACGTTTTCCTGTACCGAGAGAAGCCAGAAGCGCGTGACGGACACGGACGGAGCACGGATTCCATAACCAATAGATCAACTCCGTGGTCTGGTGGATAGAGCGTCTGCCCGGCGACCGTACCAAAAACATGGTACTTGTTGTTTTCCCGCCTGGCGCCCGGCATTAAGGGGATAAAACTAGGACTGGTCGGCCCGGAGTCTGAGTGGGGTATCCATGTTAAACTAGCCGGTGTCTCACTAGATGTCTCACTAGGTAGGCTAGCACTATAAAGCCGTCGCTAGTCCGAACTAGCACAAGCGGCTACACACTCGCACGCACGCACGCACACATGCATGCAGATCGCTATATAAGTGCAGTAATCTTGAAAGCGACGTTAAACCCAATTTCACCACCTCACCATAACTAATAAGGTTTCAAACGTGCATCTCCCAACTTGCCAACTTGTATGAGGCGTAGAGATATCACAATACAGCCAAGGACGAGGCCTATTTGGGAATCATTCGAGACCAACTCGTCCCATTCCTGGGCAAGCCGAATGTAGACTAGTGTCCCTCTCGAAGGTTTCCATATTGGCGTATGAACATGAGAACTACTTCAAACAAGAACGAAAACTCTTATTCTACCCGCGACTTCGAGGACAGTTGATATAGACGTTTCTCGCTTACTCCTGTTGTGAAAGTGTTGAACCTCTCTTTTATAAATACTAGTATATTCTTTTGTACAAATGTATATTTAGCAAGCCATTGAACTCATTCATTCTCAGCTGTTCATCTTTTATTTGCAAAGTATTAATGCTTATATAAGATATTAAAATTTCTTAAATACGAAAATCACCTTCGTCTTGTAAGTTATTTTACTGACAAGATGAAGGTGATTTTCGTATTTAAGAAATTTCAACAAAGAGATTCTCAGACTTATTTAGTTAAACGTGGCAAATTTGACATTGTCTTTTCAATGCTTGAAACGACATTTTTAAATAACTCATTTATGTCATGACTGAATCTGGCCTTTTTGGACAGCGTTAACAAATACAATACACATGTTATATGGATGAATTACAAATAAATTATGAAGGAGTGCCATATCTACCATGTCTTAAAGATGTATAGAAGTGTTTACAAACACATACCAGCAACATAGTGAGACCATGTTAATATTTAAATCCCTTGGGGATCCCCAAGTACCGCTATGCCTGTCGTAAGAGGCGGCTCGGTGAATGGGGTGGTCAGACTCGGTAACTTGGTTGACTGGTGCCAACGTATCTCGACCGCGTGGATCGTTGCTTCAAATATCAATTACTGGCCTCGATTATATACGAGCAGCCGTCATATAGGTGGAATATTGCTTACTGTGGCGTTTAACAACAAACAAGCTTTAATATTCAAGTCTCTTATAAATTTAAGTGTTAAACAGGAAGAATTACAATTATGTAAGACATGTACATATTCAACATGAACGTATTCTTCTTGATACGCTGTGAAGTGGTAGATAACTTGAATGATGTTCATTGACAATGTTTGTACAACATATAAGCTAAATAAGATCTTTATATATTTATTTTAAATGAATAAATGTTTCAATATCATGTGCATGTGTCAACTGTTTTTGGTTATTACGAGAGAAACATTTCTCAAAGAAACATGACAATATGTGTCGTTCCACTCGTTCCAGATTTCGGTGGTATGTGATTATCATTAAAGAGTAGCATACATGGACTGATTTACCCGAATATGTTCTTGCAACAACATGAGAGCAATGTATTAGAAACAGTATATACAGTAAACTACGTTTATAACGAACACGCTTATAAGAAACTGAAACTTATTTTTTAGCCCCGACCATTTGTTGTATAAATGCTATATATATGCTTATAACGAACTACGGTTATTACGAACTAAACTTAGAGGTCCTTTCGGGTTCGGTACAACCGTAGTTTAGTGTATACGGAAGCACATTTACTAAGAAAATATTGTTTGCAAATACAATGTGCCAAATATTATTCAATCATCTGTACTATTGGCCATGAGACCAATAGTACAGATGACTGAATAATATTTGGCACATTGTGAAAGAGCGCTTCAATTTATATTGGCTTGGGACCGACTGTCAGCAAGGTCATAGTCACAAGACATATGTCTGTATTTTTAAATCATTTGAACAACATCTTTTGTTAAAGCTCTTCTTATTTTACAGTTGTAATCAATGATAGATATTTTTCAGGTTGTTGTAAGGATTTGTGGATGCAATTTATATCTAGTATTGGTGAATTATATATACAATCTGATACCTAAACAAATCTCTGGACCGAATATTTCCAGCATGTGTTTGATTTAACTGATATACCTGTGGTTGGGGACAACCTGGATGAGGCAGACAATTTTACGAACAGCCATGATATTAATGAGTGCAGTTACTGTAATGATGATGTTATGGATAAAATGCTAAATGCTGATATAACTGAAGAAGAAGCTATAAATAACTTGAAACTGGGTAAATCGGCACCTGAAATGGTGAAATGTTGCAGCACTTCAATCACACTATACCTAACTATAGTTTTTAATAGGAATATGCATAGCGGTGTATTCCCTAACGAGTGGACAAAGGGTATAGTAGTTCCTCTGCATAAGAAAGATAACAAAAAAGATGTCAATAATTTTAGAGGAATAACGCTGATGGATGAATTTGGAAATATGATGACAAAAGCTTTAAATGAAAGACTCAAGACTTTTGCGGAGGTTGATGACACAATTCCTGAAGCTCAGGCCGGATTTTGAAGCGGATGCATTTTTATTGGTGGTTTTGAAGGATCTATATGCTCAGATTCAGTGTGCTGTCAGCACATAAAAAAAACTCTCTTTCAGATTATTTCGAATCACTGAGCGGCGTTCGACAAGGGTGTGTGTTGAGTCCGTTTCTGTTCACGATGTTTATCCTTGAATTACAGTTTATGATAGAAAGTAGTGATTTGCGAGCGATTTTTATTGGAGAGGAGTTCATAGACATAGACTTTTACTATATGTAGATGATTTGTTTATATTCGATGATACAGTTATAGTTCTGCAAAGAAAAAAATATGTTTTGTCCTTTTTTTGTAAAATGTGGGGACTTGAAATTAACATGTCTAAAACCGAACTTTTGGTTTCAGAAGAGGTGACACTTTAAGGTATGATGAACGATGGGTTTTCAATTATCAACGTATCAGTGTTAGTACGTACTATAGTTATCTAGGTGTTCTGTTTTCAAATAGAATGTCTAAATGCATTGATACCCTCACGATTTTTTTTATATTGTTTGATATTACGACAAAGCCCATTCTTCTTTATGGTGCGGAGATCTGGGGCTGCAAAGCTGGTCAATTTGTCAATTTTTTTATACTAATCTTTGTAAATTTGTTTTAAGAATAAATAATAAATATGTATCAAGCACAGCAATATTGGCTGAGTGTGGAAGATAGGGTTTGCCTGTGGATTATTATATGAAGTGTGTTAAATACTGGTGTAAACTTATAAGAATAAATGATGAAAGATATCCCCGACAGTGTTATTTGTTAATGAAGAAGCTGGATGAATGTGGTAGAATTACTTGGGCAACTCATGTTAAATATTTACACGACATTTATGGATTTGGTTACATGTATGTGTGGCACGAGCAGAATATTGGTGATGTTAATTGTTTCTTGCAGCTGTTAAGAGTCTTGTAAAGTAAGGTATTATTCACACCTTAGGATATGATTGGATATGGAATATTATGTTACAGCTTTCAGAAATAGAGACCTTAGACGTATACTGTGCCTGTTGAGATCACCTATACGGAGTAATCTGGGCAGAAGAGAGGATATTGTTTATTCACAACGCTTTTGTCACCTATTTAACAATGGTTATATTGTGGACGAAGTCCATTTTGTGTTTGTCTGCCCGTTTTACGCATCATTGAGACAACAGGTGAGGTGAGGTGAAATGGGGTTTAACGTCGCGTCCAAGATTATTGCACTTATATAGCGACGTGCATGTACGTGTGTGTATCTGCTTGTACTAGTCCGGACTGATGCCGATTTATAGTGCTAGGTCACTGAGATACCATGCCGCAGTTTAATATGAATATACCACTCAGACACAGTATACTGACTCCGAGCCGACCAGTCCTTGTTTTAGCCCCTTAATGCGGAGCGCCAGACAGGGTAACAACAAGTACCATCTTTAAACGTCTTTCGGTATGACACGGTCGGGGATCGAACCCCGGACCTTCCTCTCTCCGGGTGGACGCTCTACCACTAGACCACGGAGGCGGTACTAAGACAACATAATATTCCTGTAACATTTTATAACAATCCATGTATGAATACCTTTGGCAATCTCTTCAATGACCAAATTGGCTGTATACTCAAAAATATAGATAAGTATGTGAAGGAAGCTCTATGATTACGTACAAAGACCTAATATTATACACTAAGTATTGTTTTCAATGTAAATTGCCTCAGTTGTGTCTTACTATATGTAACTGAAATGTTCATGGGTCTATGGCCTCCCATACATGAATAAACATATGTAAGAACTAAAGACATTTCTTGTTCTTTCCATAAATGTATAAAACATCAACTAACAACTCAACAAATAATACAAATACAGTTACATCAATCACTAGAAATACTTGTATAAACGAGTAAGTGTATTTTACTGATGATGTTTTAGAATACATGGGATGTTACCTTGATGACGCCAAGAGGATGATCGGTGCTACTTGGGTTACGCGGAACGACATGACCCATGGGTGGTGTTTAAATTATTGCAGGAAGGGTCGTCACAAGTATGCAGCGTTGCAGGTCAGCTTTATAATTAAGCATATCCGAATGTCATAAAGTTTAAACGTAAAAATGCATCTGGCTAACTGCTGACATTGAATTTGATATTTCATGAGTCTTGTGAAGGGGCGATTTTCATATTTTAAAATGTTCTCTGGTTATGAGATGCAAAGTCATAGTTTTTCTGTTTCAGTTCTACAGCTATTGCTTCTGTTGAGACTCTGATGTATTCTGGGACTTACACTAGTTTTAGCCCTTGACGAAGTAGAGTTGTCTTGTAGTGTATTGTAAAGTGATTATTTTCTCTGTTTCAGTATTTCAGCTATTGCTTCTGTGGAGACTCCATCAACATAGAAAGATATCCAAAGAAACCGGAAAGTGACTGCAATCAACCATGCAGGGGAAACAGAAGTGAGATTTGAGGCGGTTCATGGAGAAATTCCCTTTACATGATGTTCTAAAAATAAAACATTTATTAAACATTGAACTTTTCACAATCATGTCAATTTTTTCTTTTAATGTTTGTCTCTTTAAATCGAACATACAATAATGAATAATTTATATATGTAAACATAGTATGCACCTAGAAAGGTGGCATGCAAAGATGTAAGCAGAACCATCATCACTATTTCCTGAATGGCCAAACACAACTGATCAACGTACCACTTTATACACATTTGGATATAGTGCATACATGATCCCTCCAACTTCAATAACTATTTGGAATTCAGCAAATCAGTCGAGCTCAGACTTCAGTAATATCTATGTAGCATGATTGCGTCAGCCTCACACAGACAGCAGATGCTACTGTGTTCGTCAATGGCCAATATGTTGAATCCAGATGGTATGAGAGTAAATCCTGAAACAATCAGTTTTACAATATAACAGACATAAAACAATATATTCACATCACTTCATAAATATACTAATATAGTAGGTAGTATTTGTTGTAAATGCACAGGCTATGGTTGTCAGTGTTTAATACTTTCAAGTTACTTATACACATACTTATTATGATCAAGCAAATACACATTCATTTTCATGTATATGTCAAAAGTAGCTCTTCCTCGATATATAACCAAATGCTTACACCAGATATACAATATACACAGTTAATAAATTTCATATTAACGATACATATAAACGATACACAATCAACATGTAAACCTACCAGGTGTGTGGGCCTTGGTTGATACCACACCTGCGGACGATGTCGGGTATCCGTTGTGGCAATGATCACTGATGCCGGTTTTAGAGTGCTAACCTACTGATATACCATGCGACAGTTTAACGTGTGAAGGTTCAGGGAATATGTCAAAACAAACTTGATGTTTAATCATTGAATATGTATGTTAGACCTGAAAATTAAGGGCTCATGATATTAATCCCTGGATTGTCTGGTCCAGACTCGATTATTTACAGACCGCCGTCATATGGCTGGAATATACCTGACAACAAAAAAACAAAAAAACGATCATGTATATTCCCTGCGTGAATCAGACATTACATATAATCCCTGACAATTTCAGGGATGATACATATTACCTGATTTGACATAACCTGTAAGATATACACTTGCACAAGAACAAGAAATGACTTCGTAACATAACTATGAAAATGCCCGTGATCCCGATTGGAATGTTCAGTACAAGTCTACTGTAAAAACAACGATACTTTTATGAGGTAAAATCAAGCCTGCGTTGATCTCTGTTCAATAAAAGCAACAAGAACCTTTCCATAAATATAAGAAATTTCTGTCAAAAACAGAGGCGATTGTAAGATTCCGACTGTATCACGAGCAAGTGTTTATGAATAACTTTCAAATAGTGATGCTACCAGGTGTTCGCGAAAAGATGAGCGTATCTTGCCCCACCGGTGGCACCCATCACAAACACATTCAAAGTCAAGTCAATTGTCCACCTGAAAAAGACACGGGAACATATGGTACGAGTCAAAATAGGGAATTGCTTCAGACATAGTTTTTTTCATTGATATTTTGAAATGTCCTCCACCATAAACCTTTTAAAAGCTTTACTGAGAAATAGATCAGCATTACGTAGGGCGTAATTGGTACCCATGGGAATGCCTACTTATTGCCTATATGTTTTACCCCCAAAGTTTACATAGATATTATCAATGAGGAAGTCAGGTATTTAACATGCTTATTTGTTTGTCGTGTTTTGGGTCTCTTTGAGGCACTGTGTTGCGTTGACACTAGACGAAGACTGATGAGAAATTGGAGGCTGGTGGTGCACTCGGGTTGAATGTCTCAAGGATTACATTCAAGTGGCCAAGTGAAACTTACCTTCGTTTTTGCCAAGTGGTAAAAGGCGCAACAGGTCTCTGTTAAAAGTTGCGTCCCTTACACGTGCCAGGAACTGCTGGTCAGTGTTTTGAATCAAAGGTTTGCTGTGATCTTGGTCTGTTTATACCATACCAGATGCAACTGAAAAGTAGCAACATATTTGTTGAACACATAAAAATGCACCGTGAAATATCTTAATCTGAGTATTTTATTCTGCTTGTTCTTTGTCATAGGGATCATTCCGCAGATATTTGTTCGTGCCCTGAAACACAAGATATGCATTATATCTATTTGGAATGTTTATGTAGTCGTAAACGAAACTAAGTTTCACATACTCAATTCATTGAACACAGTATGATAAAGGGATCATTTTCTAAGAACAGTCAGCCAATCGGCAGCAACCTGTCGCATTTATATGCTCGTATTTGTCTACGTAATTGAGATAGATAACCAATTTCAGACAAGTTTGGTCCATATTTTACAAGTATCAGACATTCTACTATGTCACGTCATTAACATCCATTGTCATCATCCCCTAAAAACCGAGTGGAGTGCTATAGTTATCTTTACCCTTTTAAATAGTGTTAAAATTAACATGATTTGATATATGGGATGTCAAAGTTTCACACGATACATTTTAAAAACGATACAATACGAAAAATAAATACATGTTAACATAAAAACATTGAAGGTTCAAATACTCACATACTCACAGACGACGAAACTGCCGATGTATTAGTCAGTGCAACTACGATAATTATTGGCATTATCATGACTTGTGCCCCAACTCCTGGCCAGTAAACATTTATTTCCTTTCCAATTTATTTATCCGACTGGCAGAAGTAACTAAAACGGACATAAAATATTCACAATGCTCCCGTAAAACAGAACCAGTTTCCCCATTGCCTGTGATCTGTGGTTGTCGTTCTCAACTCTTTAATGTGCGACTGTTCATGACAGACCTAAGCTGTATTTAACTTAGAGGCTATGCAACTCTTCATGAAGGAAGTTAATGTTAGTTGAAGTTAATTGTACAACATGGTTTATTAAAGACTGGTTCCTTATTACTGTGAGTGTGGTTTTACGCCGCCTTTTGCAATATTCCAGCATATCACGGCGGGGGACACCAAAAATAGGCTTCACGCAGTGTACCAATGTGGAGAATCAAACCCGGGTCCTCGGCGTGACGAGCAAACGCTTTAACCACAAAGTTACCCAAACGCCGCTCCTCATTAGAGAGTAGGAGTATAATGTCGCAGAGGTGCGAGTGGGTGAATGGAGATGTACGCCCCATGAATATTACAGTGTCCGATGTGTCCAACAATACACACCGTCAGTGCACAATCACAAACAATCCAACCTATCATTATTCTGCTTTTGCGACAAGCATCGGTTCCACTTTGGATAGCCAGATGAAATGGTGAATATTAACCTGGCCGTGTGCAATACACACAGCCACAGTTGAGCACAGCCTAAAACCCAGAACATACTTACTATTCATAAACTAAAGTAAATATCAATAATCATATACGTGGTCCGATTTAAACGTTACCAAGTTGTACATGATTCATCGCTTGACTCTCTTATGTACCTTTACACCATGTCAGGAAAAACAACACATGTTGTTACCACCTCAGCAAAAGGTGATGACGATAATTCTGGTTTCCTTTACAATGACACGCACTTACATACCAAATGATACATGTATATGTAGCAATCGCGTTGTAGAAGTCAGGTCGTTTATCAACGAATATGCAGCTGTTGTTGGCAGGACAGACACAAACTTACTGACCTTGCAGCTACCAGTCATACGATGTGAATGTATTATACATTTCATGATATGAGTATTCAACAATTTAAGATTTTCGATATTATTCAGTGTCATATGCAATATTTCACTTTATAATGACCCTTATTATTTTTGAAATGTTACTGAATGAATTTGCATGATTATATATACTCACACGCAAAAGAAACGCAAGTGGTTTTAACCAAATAGGTAACAAACACGGAACTATAAATTGATACGAGTTTTAGAATGTAGTGAAGCCTGATGGTGTTATCAATATTTTTGGTTGCATTTTGGAAGCCCCGAGTAAAAACACAACATAAACAACAAATTCCCAAAACGCACAATCTCAATGAATATGTGGGCATCATGCACCCATTTCTCGCGAAATCGAAAATGCACGAACTGTAGTGGGTATATAACTGTGGCCGATTCTTGGACCTACCACTCCTTGGTCAACAATGCCACGCCTAACTCAAATTCAGAGAAACCATGGCCAGGCTATCGGACGTTTGGAAGCTGGAGAGTCTGTCCAAGATGTTGACCGTCATTTCAACGTTAACATAACTACAATTTACCGTCTCCTGCATCGATATAATACCACACAGACCACAGATGACCTTCCTCGGAGCGGTCGTCCTAGGGTCACCACACCTCGACAAGATCGGCTGATTACCCGTCAACACCAGCGACATCCGTTCCTAACTGCAAATGAAAGTGCTCGACAGACCATAGGAACACATAATCGACACATTAGCCGGGACACTGTGATCCGACGTCTCCGTTCCAACAACCTCAGATGTCGCCGACCAGCACGCCGTCCTGTTCTCCAACCACGGCATCGACAAGCACGACTTCAGTGGGCACAGGGTCATCACAATTGGCGTCATCGTGAGTGGAGGCGTGTCATCTTCTCTGATGAAAATCCCTTTGGTGTCTCCCATGCAGACGGAAGAGTCAGAATTTGGCGGCGTCGATGTGATCGTTTCGCTGACAGACCTAGCGTCATGATATGGGCAGGGATTGGACTTAATGCGAGACTTGGACCCATGTGGTTTCTGAATGTTGGTCAAGGTCGGGGACACGGCGTCACTGCTCAGCGGTATATCGACCAACTAATCAGACCCCACGTTGTTCCAATTTTTGCGGAAACATCAACAACACATTTTCCAGCAGGACAACGCTCGTCCCCATGTTGCCAGAGCTACCATGGCCTCTCTGCAACAACACAACATCCGTGTTCTACCGTGGCCAGCATTGAGCCCTGATTTGAACCCCATCGAACACTTGTGGGATGAGGTTCAAAGGCATCTGCACAAATTGCGCCCAGTCCCTACAACTGCCGATGAACTACGCACAGCTGCTCTGGATGTGTGCAGGAGGATCCCTAGGGCCTTCAAAAATCGTCGGATCCACTCAATGTCCAGGAGATGTGTGGCAGTGATCAATGCTGATGGTGGTCACTCCAGATATTGACTGACATTTTGGGTATTGACCCGAAACTGTGTAAGCCCTAACATTTGAAAAAAAAACAATTATGCCATCTGCCTTTTAATCCATTAAACTGTCAATTTTTTGTCAATCTTGCCCTATTAGTATTTCTTGTCTTTACTGTTGGAAATAAATAACATGTATACTGCATACTCGACTTGCGATTCTTTTGCGTGTGAGTATATATACAAAAGTACTTAATTAATACTTAAATGTTTGTATGACTGGTGAATGTTTAAAGTTCAAATACCCTGGATCGCGCCCATGACGCCTACACTAACACACCTATCTTTATTGACATATTGCTTGTATTTGTATATTAGTGTTACATTAAAACAAGGATGACTTGATAAGACAAACTCATCTGTTCACCTGATACAACAATTGTATGCCTATCATCATGCTTTCAAGTATCATTTGTTGGAGCTGGTGCTACATTCTAAATTCCAGATGTAATAACATGAAAACTATCCATTCATGTAAATATATAAGTGCCCTGTGAATCAACTCTTTTGCATATGAATTGTTTTATATTATAGTCAACAGTATTCATGGGACTAGTCAAGCCGAAAGATAGGCATTTTGAACTAAAACATAACAGGGGACAACATTTATTTTCCATTTCCATAACAAATCAGAATAACATTTGCTGTATGTCTTACGCTGATCTAGTGTGTTTGATATACAACTGGATTATTTTCCTGCGTGTTCAAAGTATATATTTGGTGGATAAACCTTGGCACATTATCACTGATACTCGTATTATTATAACGTCCTCCTTGGCAGTTGTAAGCAAGGGTTCATTAGACATATTGATATCATGTTCAATCATAACTGTAGTTGAAATGGGAGTTCCTAATTGTAGTAACCTAAGGCTTCCAAATACAGCAAGACGTTTTCAAACTGGCATTTACATGATTTGTTTCAAAATAATAGAAAACGCATGTATGTCTGACAATTAAATTCCTTTCTGATGAAGGCGTATGTAATTTAACCAATTCAATCGGATGTGTGCAAATTGAAAGTAGTAATTACTGGAAGGTTTACAGTTCCACCCGAGATGGCAGCCATTTCTAGAATATTTCAGTCGTTGACACTTCATGTAAGATTCCATAAATGATGACCAATTGACCAATAATGGCATCCAAGAATTGTTTACCTAATTAATACTGATCAAAAGATAGTATTCATAGGTTCGATATCGAATATGACCTGACTGTTATGAAGAACTATTGGGAAAAAAACAGATAAGTATAAAAAAATGTGCAATTTGTACAGGCAAGTTAGTTAAGCAAATCAGCGTATGTCATGACATAGTAACCGATGTCACTGGTCACACGAGTCGACGCAATGTATACCAACCAGCTGAACCGGATATGTGCCATTGTGGTCAGTGTCTTACACCATCTGTGTAATACCATTGGTTGATATCATGGTGAACGTCTTGCGCCATCGGGGTCATAGGTCCTGACCACCCAATTATAAATTTAATAAACAAAGGCAAAATGAATGTAATCAACATTTACAACGAGGTTTAGGTTTAAATGTCACTGCTGCCATCACTACAGCAGTTGGACGTCACAGTGTTGTTATGTGTGACGTAGTCATGTTGTGTATACAAACAAGTGCACGTGACACCTCTGCCACATTATCCTCCTCCTCTCTAATAAGGGGTGGCGTTGGGATAGCTTTGTGGTTAAAGCGTTTGCTCGTCATGCCGAAGACCCGGGTTCGATTCTCCACATTGCTGCAATGTGTGAAGCCTATTTTTGGTGTCCCCCGCCGTGATATTGCTGGAATATTGCTAAAGGCGGCGTAAAACCACTCTCACGGTAATAAGGAACCAGTCTTTAATAAACCATGTTGTAAAATTTACTTGAACTAACATTAACTTCCTTCATGAAGAGTTGCATAGCCTCTTAGTTAAATACAGCTTAGGTCTGTCACGAACAGTCGCACATTAAAGAGTTGAGAACGACAACCACAGATCACAGGCAATGGGGAAACTGGTTCTGTTTTACGGGAGCATTGTGAATATTTTATGTCCGTTTTAGTTACTTCTGCCAGTCGGATAAATATATGGGAAAGGAAATAAATGTTTACTGGCCAAGAGTTGGGGCACAAGTCATGATAATGCCAATAATTATCGTAGTTGCACTGACCAATCCATTGGCAGTTTCATCGTCCGTGGGTATGTAAGTATTTGAACCTTTACTTTTTCTTAATTATTAATTTTATTTCACTATATATGTTTTTATGTTAACATGTGTATTTATTATTCTTATTGTATCGTATTTAATATGTATCGTGTGAAACTTTGACATCCCTTATATCAAAATCATGTTAATTTTAACACTATTTAAATGGGTAAAGATAACTATAGCACGCCACTCGGTCTTTAGGGGATGGTGACAATTGATGTTAATGACGTGACATTGTAGAATGTCTGATACTTGTAGATATGGACCAAACTTGTCTGAAATTGGTTATCTACCTCAATTACGTAGACGAATACGTGCATAATGCAACAGGTTGCTATTGATTGGCTGACTGCTCTTAGAAAATGATCCCTATATCATACTGTGTTCAATGGCTTTAGTATGTGAAAATTAGTTTGGTTTACGCCTACATAAACATTCCAAATAGATATAATGTATATCTTGTGTTTCAGGGCACGAACAAATATCTACGGAATTATAACACGACCACTCGGTAATCATCTTATCCCTATGACAAAGAACAAGCAGAATAAAATACTCAGATTCAAATATGTCACGGTGCATTTTTTATGTATTCAACAAATACAATGCTACTTATCAGTTGCATCTAGTATGGTATAAACAGACTAAGATCACAGCGAACCCTTGATTCAAAACACTGACCAGCAGTTCCTGGCACGTGTAAGGGGCGCAACTTTTAACAGGCCCTTCACCACTTCGCCTGTTGCTCGAAAACGCAAAAAACATAGGTAAGTTTCACTTGGCCTTTTGAATGTTATCCTCAAGACATTCAGCCCGAGTGCATCACCATCCTCCAATTCGTCTAGTCTCAACGCAACACAGTGACTCAAAGGGACCCAATACACGACAAACAAATAAATACCGGACTTCCTCATTGATAACATCTATGTAAACTTTTGGGGTAAAACATATAGGCAATAAGTAGGCATTCACATGGGTACCAATTGCGCCCCACGTAATGCTGATCTGTTTCTCAGTAAAGCTTTCAAAAGTTTTATGGTAGAGGACATTTCAAAATATCAGTGACAAAAACTATGTCTGAAGCAATTCCCTATTTTGACTTGTACCATATGTTCCCGTGTCTTTTTCAGGTTGACAATTGACTTGACTATGAATGTGTTTGTGATGGGTGCCACCGGTGGGGCAAAATACGCTCATCTTTTCGCGAACACCTCGTATCATCACTATTTGATAGTGATTCATAAATACGGGCTCGTGAATCGTACACTCGGCTCTGTTTTTGACAGAAATCTCATATATATATATATATATATATATATATATATATATATATATATATATATATATATATATATATATATATATATATGGAAAGGTTTTTGTCGCATTTAGTGAACAGAGATCAAAGCAGGCATGACTTTACCTCATAAAAGTATCGTTGTTTTTACAGTAGACCTGTACTGAACATTCCAGTCGGGATGGCGGGCATTTTTATTGTTATATTACGAAGTAATTTCTTGTTCTTTTACAAGTGTATGTGTTACAGGGAATAGGTCAAATCAGGGGATATGTGTAATCCCTGAATTATCTAATGTCTGATTCACGCAGGTAATATACAAAATCCCTTAAATTTGCAGGTAGTATACATATTCCCTGATTAAACAACAAGTTTGTTTTGACATATTCCCTGAACCTAAATACGTTAAACTACCGCATGGTATCTCAGTAGGTTAACACTCTAAAACCGACATCAGTGATCATGGCCATAACGGATACCCGACATCGTCCGCAGGTGTGGTTTCAACTAAGGTCCACATGCCTGGTAGGTTAACATGTCGTTTGTGTATCGTTTCTGTGTATCGTTAATATGAAATAACACGTCCCATTTTAATTCTGGAAACCCAAAAGTCCAGAAACTCTACGCTCTTTGCCCAGTCTCGGTTAAAGGTATTTACAAAATTAAACATGCCGTTTTCATGGGAACATACCAAGGAAGAAAAAATGAAAAAAAAATTGTTTAAAAACTCAATATTTAGACTATGTCGCCCATGGGCCTGCCCATGGGCGAAGTGTGGCCCATGGGCCTGCCCATGGGCGAAGTCTGGCCCATGGGTAGGCCCATGGGCGAGAATATGTTCCTCTACTTAAAACTCATGTTTTTGTTTCGCAAATACATTTAATGTATTCATTCAAGTATCATGACACAAAATTTAACTCATTTTAACTTAATTCAACGATTTTATAGCGATATTGAAATATTTCGCCCATGGGCGAGAAAAAGGTTTGGCCCATGGGCAGGCCCATGGGCAGGCCCATGGGCGAGAACATGTTTCTTTACTCAAAACTCATGTTTTTGTTTCGCAAATACATTAAATGTATTTATTGAAGTATCATGACACAAAATGTAACTAATTTTTACTTAATTCAACTATTTTACGGCGTTATTAAAATATTTCGCCCATGTTTTCGTCAGTCCCTTTCAAGCATCAACTAAATGTTTGCAAAGTATATTGTATCATGTGAAATATACTTTATATTATATCATTACATTACTATTTAAAAAGGGCTTTTGGTTGGATGTTTCCTTTAGTTCTACAAATTTCAGCTGTTTTACATATTGTAGCGATCTTTAATGAACCCGGCCTTACCTCTCAAAACGTTTTGACAGTTTATCATACGAATTCATGTGCGTGTACTCAAATAAATTGGAGTTATTTTCCACAACATTAAATTTTAGTTAGTTTCTATTTCATTTCCCATTTTATGTACAGGTACGCGTGCGCGTATTTTAATGAAAAAACCTATTCGTCTTTTATTGCATAACGTTTGGCTGAATATCTTACATTCTAACGAAATCTCGAAATAATTATTTAATTACAAGCAGTGTCGAACTGACCAGTAGGAATTATGTTTCAATGCGATTGAGGAAAACGTGAGTGAATATTGTGACACTAAAGCAACTTTTAACTGCATTGTCACTTTTGGTATGAAAATGGTAATAGTTAAGAAAAACGTAACAGGCTTCTTATGATAATTCTCATATTCTCATTAGTACGTTGTGTCTAATTACAGTGTCGGCCTTATTTACAGGTGATTCTACAGTACTTGTTGTCGGTCAATTACAATCTGCCACACCACGCGTGAATAAACAGTTATGCAGGTGTTGCTGTGGGCAAATACCTAGCCTGTACATGTATATTTTTGTGGATACATGTATTACATATTTTCGTTGATATGTGGATATATTAAGCACCAAGACACAAAAAGTTTATGAAAGATGAATTTGTGCCTTGATATATATATTCAACGCGAACGAAGCTTGTATTTTCTCCGCGATCCTGATGTGTATCATCTTTTAATTGGTCATTCATTAAAAGTATGTTGTGAGGCGATATCAAAAAAGCCGCTCAATATACACAGTGTCGTCCGTTTCGCGTGAACTACCACCCTACCCTGTCAGTAAGAGTTATGTAATCGGTACACAAATATATTTAGTGCGATGTCAGTGTGGAAGGAGTTTGAATTACGTCCGCCAGTGGCCACAGAAAGTATAGTACCTATCAACAAGGCCAATGCCGTACTAATAACCTAGTGACTCGCGTAACAACGGCTGTCAATATGTCTGCTACATCTACCATACCATCATCCCTGTCCCAACTGGCGTATTAACGGCTTATTCAAAATATTAATTGTAGAAATGTCGTTACCAGACTAACGTACGTCGTATTCAGTCCTCAACTGGATGTTACATTCCTTATATCAGTTAACAGACCTGTTTGTGAAAATATTTACTAGACATAAGATTTAAAGACTAATAAAATCAATTGTAAGACCGCATAGACCATAAAACCGAATAAAATATGTCTTGGTATCATCTCTTGTGTATTAGATGATGGCAATGACCGGAAATGTTATAACGTTAGATTAAGAAGGAGAAACATTAAAGTGTTTTACAATACTTGGAAACATGAGCAATAAGATGTAGCAACATAAACATGCAGGAATAGGGGAAAAGGATGAAAACAAATTGAAAAGGATTTTAATACAAAATTATCGAACTAAATAACTTGCTTGAACAGAAGGGGTACCCAAACTTGTTTGACAGTTATTCGTGTGTTGTAGACTGTCGAATGGGACTCATGTGTGTACGTAGGGTACGCATATCTATTGCAAGTTTTAGTACTCATACACTTTCTCTTTTTGTGTTTTGTTTGTTTGTTAGTTGTATAACGCCACACTTAGCAATATTTCAGCTGTATGACGGCGGTCTGTAAATAATCGAGTCTGGACCAGACAATCCAGTGATTGACATCATGTGCATCGATCCACGCAATTGGGATACGATGACATGCATCAACCAAGTCAGCGAGCCTGACCACCCGATCCCGGTAGTCGCTTCTTTCGACAAGCGCTGTCGCCCTTTTACGCCAAGAATGGTTTGTTGAAGATCTTCACGGGTCTATTGAATGCAGGGATTTGTGTAAAGTCATTCAGACAGCATACAATGCCAACTAAAAAATTATACTCTCTCCGCAAAGTAATATAGTACGGTACTTAGAGTACATGTGAGATTATACTCAGATTAGGGAGATGTTTAATCCATATAACGTGTTATTATTCTACCTAACAATGTATTTAATGAAATGAATGCAAAACAAACTCAAAAGGTTTCATTGAAAAAACTACCCCTAGTCTTGACTTATAAAACAACTGCAACCCGACACAGATTAAACGCAACTTTCAAACACAATCATAATCTGGTTAGTCTGTATCACTCAACGAGGCCGCTTACTCTGCCCACAGTATGACAGTATTGGGCAGTTCAGTAATTAGGAGCCAAAACCAGGCAGGTACGCTGGTCACACTTGACTGGTCTGACTGATGATTAGGTCGTCTGACAATTGGGAGTGAACCATAGCAAGAAGTATCTGCGAAACTATTTGCTCCTTTTATGGGACCGATTAGTTTTATTACCATGGGCCTCGGCACAAGCGTGGTGTTGGAAGACAAGTTATACATGTACATCCGATATGGTGACTGTTTTTCGCTATTCATTTTCTAAATGCATTCATAATACCACAACATTTTAGTACTCCTTGAAACTTTACAATCACTTCAATATGTACAATAGATTGAACGAGAACACTTGATATATTGCAGATTATTAAATCATTGTCTCTATTATCAGCCGCTACGTTTGTATCGTTTGCATTGTACAAAGAAATATTTTATCTGTCCTTTTGCAGATTTAGCCTCAGAATGTGCTCATTCGAATTAGGAACGAAAATAATTGCTTATCATGAGTATATATGATACAGTTAAAAGTTACTTGTACACTGTAGACGTATTCACTTAAAAGTCGCATACGACCTTCGCGAGCGAGTTGAATGATCCAGGTTAATTGGAACGAAGTCTAGAAAGGGTTATAAAGTTTTGTATTTGGTAATGTGTAGGTTTGTTAAATATATTTTTTTAAATTCCGTTTATTTCAATATGTAAAAACATAACTATATATGCGCTTAAAAACAGAGCTGACTTGATGGGAGATAGCCACCTCAGATTGTCTGTTGGACACGGTTTAACCTTACTGTGTCCTCACCCTGGTTGTTGTTACCGTTGTTATAAGGGATTAAGAGCTACGGCTCATTGCATTTTCGGTTACAGTCTGTATCACTAAAGTGGACATGTGCAGGTGAACTCTGTTCAATTAGTATATGAAATTCCCCAAAATGTGAACTCCAGACAATAATAACCCGAGGGTAAATCCACGTGCGTCTGCCTTTCCCCTCGTTCATCTTCGAAATCCTTGATTATTATATCATGCCAGAGTTCTGAAATTCAGTGACAATGTTGCTGAACAGTAGAATCTGATGGACGTTTTGTGCAGAACCTGTTTGACACTATGGGTTCCAGGACCACTAACACTCTGAGCTGAAAAAGTTTGGTCCTAACCGCACCCAACATCTACAAGTTTGTAAGCTTGTGGACATCATTAAGTAATTAACAGTCCCATGCTGAGACCTTTCTCAAAATTCAGACCGGTGGCAGGCTGCCACAAAAGAGAAGAAAATATCGCAACCCCGACACGAGTGTGCTCAGTCAAACAATGAACTTACGACCGGCAGAAAACAACTCCAGTTGAGTATGCCGATGCTGTATCTAAGCCGTGTTGGCCTGAAAATTTAAACATGCTAATTAAATCCCAAATCGTATAAATATTTTTAATAGAAACCGTATCTTAATTTGTTCTTGCACTGCATCATATCGTGTATTTCATCTGTATATGTGTAATGTGTATATGTATCCATGACTACACTTATACCGCATATTCTGCAACAGACTATAATTAATCACCTTATTATTGTCTCTCCATTTACCATGGCTGACTGCACTAATACCCTTTTAACAGTGGACATCGATATCAGTATACATGTAGGATTTTTGTTCAAAAAGGAATATGCAGGAAATTATATGTAACAATTAACTGTGTACTAATTACATGTTTGAATGTTATCAGTTTTACGTTCTGAGATACAGTGATGTAAGCATCTTCTAAAATCTTCTAAAAATATAATAAAATACAAAACTCTCTGCCGTAATTTTTTGTGGAAATCATTCGATCAAGTAAAAATGACTGCGTGACAAGACGAATCAACTATTTATACCCGATAAAAGAAACTGCCGTATTTTAGGAACAGTGCTATAACAAGACATTTGAAATTTCTAACAAGCAGATACATTAGATACAATGACTAGACTACAGGTACGTAATCCGTATCAATCAAAGGTGTAAAAAAACTGAAAATCATATCTGTCGAAGACCTACCAAATTACCAAGTTTTATCATTACTATATTTATTACAATGCAAATACTTTAGTGATACATTTTTTAGAGGAGAGGGCATACACACAAGTATATTGCTTCCGTGTGTGAATGCAGGATGTACTTGGTATCTAAGTTCTCAGTTTCATACCGGTTGTATAACTGAATTTGTACATGGAACCATGCGTACAGCATGACAATTACTTGCTATTCGTCAGTTTACAACACACATAACTAGGTCAAACAATTTTAGTCACCGCTTTTGCGAGTTATTTAGTACAATAATGTTTTATTAAAATCTATTCAATTTGTTTTCACCATTTTCCCTATTGACAGTCGTTGTTACGTGCGTCACTAGGTAATTAGTACGGATTGACCTTGTTTATTGTTTCTATACTATTTGTAAAACATGTATCCTAAAAAAAATAGACATTTTCAGGCTAGGTATTTGCCCACAGCAACACCTGCATAACTGTTTATTCACGCGTGGTGTGGTAGATCGTAATTGACCGAGAGCAGGTATTGTAGAATCACCTGTAAATAAGGCCGACACTGTAATTAGATACAACGTACTAATGAGAATTATCATAAGAAGGCTGTTGTTTTTTCTGAACTGTTACCATTTTCATACCAAAAGTGACAATGCAGTTAAAAGTTGCTTTAGTGTCACAATATTAACTCACGTTTTCCTCAATCGCATTGAAACATAATTCCTACTGGTCAGTTCGAAACCGCATGTAATTAAATAATTATTTCGAGATTTCGTTAGAATGTAAGATATTCAGCCAAACGTTATGCAATAAAAGACGAATAGTTTTTTTCATTAAAATACGCGCACGCGTACCTGTATATTGCATACCTAGTGTCACGTAATTGCCCAGTGTGATGTATCAACGGGACATAAAATGGGAAATGAAATAGAAACTAACTAAAATTTAATGTTGTGGAAAATAACTCCAATGAATTTGAGTACACGCACATGAATTCGTATGATAAACTGTCAAAACGTTTTGAGAGGTAAGGCCGGGTTCATTAAAGATCTCTACAATATGTAAAACAGCTGAAATTTGTAGAACTAAAGGAAACATCCAACCAAAAGCCCTTTTTAAATAGTAATGTAATGATATAATATAAAGTATATTTCACATGATACAATATACTTTGCAAACATTTAGTTGATGCTTGAAAGGGACTGACGAAAACATGGGCGAAATATTTTAATAACGCCGTAAAATAGTTGAATTAAGTAAAAATTAGTTACATTTTGTGTCATGATACTTCAATAAATACATTTAATGTATTTGCGAAACAAAAACATGAGTTTTGAGTAAAGAAACATGTTCTCGCCCATGGGCCTGCCCATGGGCCAAACCTTTTTCTCGCCCATGGGCGAAATATTTCAATATCGCTATAAAATCGTTGAATTAAGTTAAAATGAGTTAAATTTTGTGTCATGATACTTCAATAAATACATTTAATGTATTTGCGAAACAAAATCATGAGTTTTAAGTAAAGGAACATATTCTCGCCCATGGGCCTGCCCATGGGCCTACCCAAGGGCCAAACCTTTTTCTCGCCCATGGGCGAAATATTTCAATATCGCTATAAAATCGTTGAATTAAGTTAAAATGAGTTAAATTTTGTGTCATGATACTTCAATAAATACATTTAATGTATTTGCGAAACAAAATCATGAGTTTTAAGTAAAGGAACATATTCTCGCCCATGGGCCAAACCTTTTTCTCGCCCATGGGCGAAATATTTCAATATCGCTATAAAATCGTTGAATTAAGTTAAAATGAGTTAAATTTTGTGTCATGATACTTGAATGAATACATTAAATGTATTTGCGAAACAAAAACATGAGTTTTAAGTAGAGGAACATATTCTCGCCCATGGGCCAAACCTTTTTCTCGCCCATGGGCGAAATATTTCAATATCGCTATAAAATCGTTGAATTAAGTTAAAATGAGTTAAATTTTGTGTCATGATACTTGAATGAATACATTAAATGTATTTGCGAAACAAAAACATGAGTTTTAAGTAGAGGAACATATTCTCGCCCATGGGCCAAACCTTTTTCTCGCCCATGGGCGAAATATTTCAATATCGCTATAAAATCGTTGAATTAAGTTAAAATGAGTTAAATTTTGTGTCATGATACTTGAATGAATACATTAAATGTATTTGCGAAACAAAAACATGAGTTTTAAGTAGAGGAACATATTCTCGCCCATGGGCCTGCCCATGGGCCTACCCATGGGCCAGACTTCGCCCATGGGCAGGCCCATGGGCGACATAGTCTAAATATTGAGTTTTTAAACAATTTTTTTTCATTTTTTCTTCCTTGGTATGTTCCCATGAAAACGGCATGTTTAATTTAGTAAATACCTTTAACCGAGACTGGGCAAAGAGCGTAGAGTTTCTGGACTTTTGGGTTTCCAGAATTAAAATGGGACGTCTTAAATGCATTAACTGTGCATATTGTATATCTAGTGAAGGCATTTGGTTATATATCGAGGTAGAACTACTCTTGACATATATATGTATATGATGGTGTATTTACTTGCACATAAACAGTATGTGTTAACTTGAAAGTATTAAACACTGACAACCATAGCCAGTGCATTTACAACAAATACTACCTTCTGTGTTAGTATGTTTATGAAGTGATGTGTATAGAATGTGTTTGTAATATATTGTTTTACATAGAACTTTTTTAGGGTTAATTTCATGCCATCTGCAATAAACATATTGGCCATTGACGAACACAGTAGTTGGTTGGTTTGTTTATTTGTTGTTTAACGCCACACTCAGCAATATTCCATCTATGTGACGGCGGTCTGTAAATAACCGAGTCTGGACCAGACAATCAAGTGATTGATATCATGAGCATCGATTCATGCAATTGGGATCGAAGACATGCATCAACCAAGGCAGCGAGCCTGACCACCCGATCCCGTTAGTCGCCTCTTACGACAAACATAGTCGACGTTTACGGCAAGCCTGGGTTGCTGAGGACCTATTCTACCCCGGATCTTCAAGGGTCGACGAACACAGTAGCATCTGTTATCTGTTATTACTGAAGTCTGAGCTCGACTGATTAGCTGAGTTCCAAAAAATTCTTGAATCTGGAGAGATCATGTTTGCACTATATCCAAACGTGTATAAAGTGGTACGTTAGTCAGTTGTTTGGCCGTTCAGGAGATAGTGATGATGGTGCTGTTTACATCTTTGCACCTTTCCAGATGCATACTATGTTCAAATTATTCATTATTGTATGTTCGATTTAAAGAGACAAATATTAAAAGAAAGATTTGACAGAAACAAAACTCCAAAACAAATATTTAAAAAATATTTGACAGAATTGTAAAATGCTCAATGTTTGATCGGCTGATGATTTTATTGTTAGAACAACATGTAAAGGGAATTTCTCCATCCCCCGCCACAAATCTCACTTGTGTTTCCCCTGCAACGTTGATTGCAGTCACTTTCCGGTTTCTTTGGATATCTGACTATGTTGATGGAATCTCCACATAAGCAATTGGCGTAGTGCTAAAAAAGAGAAAATGATCACTTTACATTACACACTACAAGAGAACTCTACTTGGCCAAGGGGTAAAACAAGTGTAGTTCCCGGAATACATCAAAGTCTAAGCGGAAGCAATAGCTGTAGAACTGAAACCAAAATAACCTATGACTTTGCATCTCATAACCAAAGAACATTTTAAAATATGAAAATCTCCCCATCACAAGGCTCATCAAATATCAAATTCATTGTCAGCAGTTAACCAGATGCATTTTTACGTTTAAACTTTATGACATTTGGATATGCTTAATTACAAAGCTTACCTGCAACGCTGCATACTTGTGACGACTCCTCCTGCAATGATTTAAACACCACCCACGTGTCATGTCGTTCCGTTCAACCCAAATAGCAGCGATCATCCTCTTGGCGTCATCCAAGTAACATCCCATGTATTCTAAAACATCATCAGTAAAATACACGCACTCGTTTATTCAAGGTGATTTTAGTGATTTATGCAACTGTATTAGTATTATTTGTTGAGTTGTTAGTTGATGTTTTATACATTTAATGAAAGAACAAGAGATTTGTTTAGTTCTTATATTTGTTTATGTATGGAAGGCCATAGGCTCATTTACATTTCAGTAATATATACATGTAGTTACACAATTGGGGCAATTTACATTGAAAAGAATACTTAGTGTATAATATTAGGTGTTTGTACGTAATAATAAAGCTTCCTTCATATTCTTAGCTACATTTCTGAGTATACAGCCATTTTGGCTATTGAAGAGATTGCTAAAGTTATTAAACATTGATTGTTACAGGAATATACTGTTGTCTTAATGATGCGTAAAACGGGCAGACAAAACAAAATCGACTTCGTCCTCAATACAACAATTGTAACATAGCCGACAAAAGAGTTGTGAATAAACAATATCCTCTCTTCTGCCCAGATTACCCCCATATAGGTAATCTCAACAGGCACAGTATACGTCTATGGTCTCTGAAAGCTGTAACATAATATTCCATATCCAATAACATCTTAAGGTGTGAATAAAACCTTAAATTACAGGACTCTGAACAGCTGCAAGAAACAATTAACATCAGCAATATTCAGCCCGTGCCACACCAAATCCATAAATGTCGACTAAATATTTAACATAAGTTGCCCAAGTAATTCTACCACATTCATCCAGCTTCTTCATTTATAAATTACACGGTCGGGGATATCCTTCATCATTCATCCTAATAAGTTAAAGCCAGTATTTAACACACTTCATATAATAATCCACAGGCAAACCATATCTTCCACACTCAGGCAATATTGCTGTGCTTTATACATATCTACCAACTCCTAAGACAATCTATTTGAAAACAGAACACCCAGATAACTAAGAGTGCTACCTCTTCTGAAAATCAATAGTTCGGTTTTAGACATGTTAATTTCAAGTCCCCAACATTTTACCAAAAATTGGACAAAATGTCAATTATTCTCTGCAGACCTATAACTGTGTCATCGAGTATACACCAATATCTGCATATTGTAAAAGTAATATGTCCATGAACTCCTTTCCAATAAAAATCCCTCGCAAATCACTACTTTCTGTCATAAACTGTAATTCAAGGATAAACGGACTCAACACACACCCCTGTCGAACGCCGCTCGGTGATTCGAAATAATCTGAAAGAGAGTTATTTGATGTCCTGACAGCACACTGAATCTTAGAGTATAGATCCTTCAAAACCACCAATAAACGACCGTGTATTCCATTTTTTCATTATTGAATACCACAAGAGTTTTCGGTTAATAAAATCGAACGCTTTTCGGAAATCATCAAACAAACAATAAAATCTTCCCCGACGTTTAGAGAGATATTTTTGTCCTAAACACTTTAATGTTACTCTGTTATCAATTGTACTGTATCTGCTTCGAAATCCGACTTGAGCTTCAGGAATTGTGTCATAAACTTCCGCAAAAGTCTTGAGTCTTTCATTTAAAGCTGTAGTCATCAAGTTTCCAAATACATCCATCAGCGTTATTCCTCTATAATTATTGACATCATTTATATTATCTTTCTTATGCAGAGGAACTACTATACACTTTGCCCAGTCGTAAGGGAATACGCCGCTATACATAATCCTATTAAAAACTATAGTTAGGTATGGTATGATTGAAATGCTGCAACATTTCAACATTTCAGGATGAATTCCATCCGGTCCTACTAATTTACCCAGTTTCAAGTTATGTATAGCTGATGATACTTCTTCTTCAGTTATATCAGCATTTAGGAGATTATTTATAACATCATCATTACAGTAATTGCACTCATTAATATCATGGCTGTTCATAAAATTTCTGTCTCATCCAGATTGTCCCCAACCACAGGTATATCAGTTAAATCAAACACATGCTGGAAATATTCGGTCCAGAGATTTGTTTAAGCAAGATTGGTCAGATTGTATATCTAATTCACCCCAGACAAGATATATATTGCCTTCACAAATCCTTTCTACAACGTGAAAAATATCTATCATTGATAATAACTGTAAATTTAATAAGAGCTTTAACAAAAGATAGATGTTGTTCAAATGATTTTATAATACATGAAAATGGTGACTATGACTTTGCTGACAGTCTATGCAATTTCTGTAAAGAAGACTTAGATGATGAATACCGTGCACTGTTTTTATGCCCAGCTTCTACTAACTTAAGGTTAAGGTATTTGCCCTCATATTGTTATGAATATCCTACCATGTACAAGTGTGTATCGTTACTCATAACAAATGATGGCAGCATTTAATTTCAGCGAGCTCTTTATCTTGAAAAAAGGTTTAAACTTAGAAGTTCCTAAGCCAATATAAATTCAAGCGCTCTGTCACAATGTACCAAATATTATTCGCCATCTGTACTTCTGGCCTAATGGCCAGACTACACCAAATAAATTCTGTTATTATTTTGTCAGTATCGTCTTTCCTCCTGTACATTAACATTTCCATTACATTTAATTTTTGTCATAATGTAATCAATATATATACTATATTTGCAAACAATATTTTTTTATTAAATGTGTTTCCTTATTTCTTTTGCTATCAATATGTGTCGTGTAGGCTATACGAACATAAAGTCTTTAAGCCGTATACAGTAAACTACGGTTTTACAGCACTCGAAGGGACCATTAAGTTTAGTTCGTAATAAGCATACATGTATATATAGCATTTATACAACAAATGGTCGGGACTAAAAAATATGTTCGGTCAGTTCGTTATAAGCGTGTTCGTTATAAACGTAGTTTACTGTATATACTGTTTCTAATACATTGCTCTCATGTTGTTGCAAGAACATATTTGGGTAAATCCGTCCATGTATATATATATATATATATATATATATATATATATATATATATATATATATATATATATATATGATATTTAACTTTGCTTTATTAGTTTATAAACGGGGAATTCCTAATCAAACGTAGTGTAGTGGTAATATATTTTAAACGGATTTAATTGGTATAATTGATATATATTTGGTTGATTATTAAAATATTTGTAAAAGAAATGAAAGCTAACGTAAAAAATAATCTCTATCAAAAGTGTTTGGCTTGTGTTGGGTCCACTTTAAACACACATATGTATCATCAAATGTGTTTACATCTATATATTAGTATTATATCTACCTGTATACCACTTTATAATGTCACAGTATATCGAATTTTAAGAAAACTGGTCAGTTCAAGTGAAGCACTTTTACTGTATTTTCCTAACAATATATCTCTCACACGTGTTCGGTCAGACATGGCCCAAGCTGTCAAAATCAACTTAAACCTCACAGATGTATCTTCAAATGTGTTTACACCTATAGCCTAGTATCATATCTACCTATATACCACTTTATCGTGTCTCAGATAGCGGTATTTAAAGAACATGAGGTGTTCAAAGTGAAGCCCTTTTCCCTCTACATTCTCAACATAGTCTCTATCAGAAGTGATTGGGATCCGACTTGGCCTGGGCTGTCAAAATCAACGCAGATGTATCATCAAATGTGTTTACATCTATAGATTATAGTCCTTTCTGATAATACTTCCGGGTGACTCAAAGACTCGGCTCCACTTCGATATGCGATATGTGCAAATGCGGTGTCAGAGAAACGTTTTTGCAAGAGGAACCCTGCGTTTCTGCGTTTGAAAAAGAAAGAGCCACGTGGTTGAATGTTATATGTATACATTGTAACGAAGCAACTGCTAGTATTACTAAAACAAGAAACTAATACTGGTATGGTTAGCTAAAACCTCGCGTGCAAAGGAATGATGTAAGGACTTACTTGGGAATCCAGTTCCTGTGCTGTTATTAGATTCACCAGAGCTGTAAACCTTTATGTAACCAAGAAAGCTGCTGCCGCCAAGGTTCGCAGTGACGTGCACTGCACTGACAATCAGGCAAACTACAGCAGTTGAAACCAAGGCGTCCATTGTCACTGTGATGCGAGACCCAGAGTGTACTTGCAACTGACGCTGATTCAGTATCGATGGCAACTTATATAGATACCTCCAAATAACGGCCTTCTGATTGGTCCACGTGATGTTTTACCACTGAAAGTAGTCGCCTATTCTATATGGTGAAGTGTCATTCGCATCGATTTGTAAACAGGTGGAATTTTATGTGCTGTGCCGATTATTGATTTGAAAAGTAGGAGATAAATAATATACTCAACAACAAAAGTTCCTGTGACACCAATATTTTAGTGTATTTTTCAAACAAGTAAAGTTTGGTTTTCAATATTGTAGTACATGTATGGAATCAAGTCACAAAAACGCAACTGCTACAGAAGAGCATTCATTCCATGCAAAAGTTGACTTTTATGCAAACCCCATGCATTTCACTACCCAAGAATAGGTATAAAAACATGTGCGTTAACTGGATTCCATATACATTGTTTAACATCGTGCTGACAACAACCACTCAGAAAAACAACAAAATTACGCAATTTTTCAACATAACGAAATGCCACGCCAGTCCGAAAATGAGCGTCTGCGAGCCATTGGTATGCTTGAAGCAGGTTCAAGTCAACGTGATGTTGCAAGACAATTTAACGTCCACAGAAACACCATTTGGTGTTTATGGCAACGTTGGCAACAGACGAATGCAGTCAGAGTGGAGGGCCCCGCGTAACCAATAATCGACAAGACAACTGGATTCAAACAACACATCTACGAAATCGATTCCAGCCAGCAACAGTGACTGCAAGAAACATCCCTGGCCTTCGACGAATATCTTCACAAACCGTACGTCGTCCCCTCAGATGTGCAGGGATTGTCGCCAGAAGACCCGCCAGACGTCCCATTGTGACAGGAAACCCCCGTCAAGCACGTCTACAGTGGTGCAGACAGCGTCTACGCTGGACGGCCATGCAGTGGGGACAAGTTCGAATTCTATTCAGTGACGAGTCTCGTTTTCACCTCAGCCACAGCGATGGACGGATTCGAGTGTACCGACGTCGAGATGAACGTTACGTCAATCATTGTGTCATGGAAGAAGATCGGTTCGGGGCGGCAGCGTTATGGTATGGGGTGGGATTTCAGCAAGACAGGGGACCCGTTGGATAGTGGTAGAGGGAAATCTTAATGGACAGCGCTACCGCGACGAGATCATCAGTCCTGTTGTTCTACCGTTTTTGCGTCGTCATATTGCTCAAATTGTTCAGGATTCTCTTCAACAAAACAACGTGAATGTCATCTCCCTGGCCGGCTCGCTCCCCTGATCTCTCACCAATCGAGCACATGTGGGATGAGATGGATCGGCGCCTTCGACGTCAACCACGTGTTCCACAGACTGAATCCGATTCCAGGCTCTACGAAATCGAGCTGAAATGGCAAATCAAATTGCTAAACCGGCTGCTGCCAGTGAGTGAGTGAGTTTGGTTTTACGACGCCTTTAGCAATATTCCAGCAATATCCCGGCGGGGAACACCAGAAATGGGCTTCACACATTTTGCCCATGTGGGGAATCGAACCCGGGTCTTCAGCTTGACGGGCAAACGCTTTAACCACTTGGCAACCCCACCGCCCAGTTACGGGCCAGACGATTAGAAGTCGTTTACATGCAGCTAATCTCCACGTTTTGTGCTACTCCTTACACATCGTCATATTGCCAACAAATGTTAATGGTGCACACAGCATCGAAACTGGTGTAATCGTCGCTGGTCACGTGCCATGTTTTCAGACGAGTCCCGATTCAGTTTCCACTTCCTTGATAGGCATGTCTGGCGATGTCGAAATAAAAATCAAGCCAATGTGAACCCCAGATCTTATGACAGACTTGGTTGGGAATCGATTATGGTGTGGGGTGGCATTACAGGCCGCCGTGATACAGCTGGTTTGTTGCTGACGTTGCAGTTAACCCGTGGTCAAAGAGAAAAAAAACCCACTAGGAACCTGTCACTATACAATGGAGAAAGAAACTATCATACCTATAAGAATTCCACATGGCGTCATTTCGTGATGCCATAAGTCATGGCAATGAGATGTGATTATTTAAAATGTTTTTAAGATTGAACCCTTACGGAGTTGAGAGGTGAATAGATGAAAAAATACAGCTTAAATACTGCCCTCCTTCGAATACCCTCCTGATAAAAAATGCAATGATGTAAGTCCTCCAACCAACGACCTGCCATCGTCAATGGGTAAGGTCTGTTTCTGGTATTCCAAAGACGCCACGACATCCATGGTCACAACACAGACGAAGGCCCTATGGTACCACTGATTTGGAAGATTTGCTGCTTACATCAGTAGGGACTGTGCGAGTGAGTAATGTTGTCATTGACAAAAGACAAGAATACCTGGTATCATCACTATTTAGTACTGCTTATGCCTATCATGGAGACGGAATCGTACAATGGCCTTTTTAGCAGGGATTTTATCTATAAAAGAAAGGGTTTTGTCATTTAATACCTACGAAAAGAAAAAAATTGGTTGTTGTTGGACTCAAAGCAGGACAACTAATATTCAGGCGGGATCGTCATCGAGGACCGACAGTAAGAGCTTAACAAAACTATAAGTGTAGGCTAACAACATCTAGAATTTGAACTGCCTATTGACTGTAAAAAGGCTGCGATCTGCTACAATATAAAACAATCTGTGCATATTACCTAGGATACATGCGTCATTGTAATATATCATACTGGGCATTGTATTTCTGAATAATAGCTTACGTGAAGAGAACATCTGTTTACCGAGTGAGTGCATTTGACACTACATGCTCTCTGACGGGGTGTGAAACTAATTTGAAAAGGAGAGTTATTACAAATGAAATATTGTATGTGACGGAATAATAAACATAACATTAATCAATAATCATATGTATGACGTGTATGGATAGATTCACATCGTGCACAGTAGGCAAGTCTGTTGACTGTGTCTGCTCCATCAACAACAGCTGAATATTCGTTGATAAAATCATACTTATTTTGAACAAACCGTTTGCGTTTGCTTGTGTTTGTGATGGGTGCTACCTTTTCGCGAACACCTGGTATCATTACTATTTGATAGTGATTCATAAACACATGCTTATGATATAGTCGGAATTGTACAATCGACTCTGCTTTATGCAGAAATTATATTGGATTTGGAACGGGTTTTGTCGCTTTATTTACTAGGGCTGGTCAAAAGGTTCTTAGCCCTACTAACTTTCAACTATGCGCCATAAGAAAGTGAACTTGTAAATGAAGTACATTGTTTGAGTAGTTCATTGCAAGTGTATTTGATCTGTTGAGACCAGTTGAACGTGATATGGGTCCAAATGGACACAGACATGGAAAAGAACGAGTACCTAGCAGTCATAGGTTTTTTTACTTTAGAGAAAAGTACTCCCAAACAAATTTATGACCGCATGTCACAAATGTATTGGAAGATGTGCCCTTGCGATTCCACTGTTAAACGTAAGGCAGCTATGTTTAAGGCTGTGAGAACAAGCCTTGATGGTGACCCAAGGTCTGGACGTCCCTTAACTTCTATCAATGATGCTTGTTTGTTTGTTTGTTGTTTAACGCCGCAATATTCCAGCTATTCAATCAAGGAAAAAGAAAAACCTATACTGGTAGATATGAGGAAGATACAGGATTAAGCCAAGAATCCATTGAAGCAATTAATCATAAACATTTACATATGAACAAGATATCTGCTCTTTGGGTGCCAAAGTTTCTAAATTCTGACCTTAAGGACAAAAGGAATGACATTGCCAGAGAAAATATATAGCAAATTGAGGAGGAATTCGTCAAATTCAAAAAGGAAGTAGTAACTGGTGATGAAACATGTCCCCACTATGACCCCGAGTCAAAACGTCAATCCATGGAATGGCACCATTTCACTTCTCCGACACTAAAGAAATTCAAGTCTTTAAGATCAGTGAAGGAAGTTATGGCCACTGTATTCTGGGATGCAAAGGGTGTGATCTTTGTTGATTACTTAGAAAGTCAAAAGACGATTACCGGTGCCTACTATGTTGATATTCTTCATCGCCTGAGAGATTCTATCAAAGAAAAGAGGCGAGGAATGCTGACTGCTGGAGTTCTACCCCTTTCCTTCATGACAATGCCTCTTTTCACACCTCTCGACTTGCAAAGGCCGCTGTGCGACAATGTGGGTTTGAAGAGCTTCTTCACCATTAGTACTCGCCATACCTCGTACCAAGTAATTTCCACCTGTTTCCTAAACTGAAAGAACACCTTCGTGGAAAGCGCTATGAGCACAACGATGACCACAATGTTGCCGTGAATGGGTTTTCAGGGTGGCTTCAGAAAACCTCTTCCTGACTGGAATTGAGAGCTTTACTATCGGTATGAGCTGCAAAGCAGGGAGATAATGTTGAAAAATAAAATTGAAAACACTTTCACAATTGTTGGTTTTGCTTGTAAGGCTTAGAACCTTTCGACCAGCCCTCGTGCATGTGACATCTGTTGAAGACACATAGTTGTATCGTCATCGCCATTTGCTGAGGTGATTACTGCATGTTTTGTCTGCGTGGCGTGAAGGTAATTAAGAGTAAATCAATAGATCATACTGAGAGGAGTGGTCGTATTTTAAGCGGACGTCCTGCATGGTTATAAACATACGTGTATAATTGCATCCTACGCTTCAAGCTGTGCTCAACTGTGGCCAGTTTAAATGACTATCGAAGTTGATCTGTCCCCTTGGGGATTCCAGGCAAGAATAGTTCCAACCCAACCACCCAACCACCTACCAATTAACTTACTCAAGTCCCAAACTCACTCACTCAACAACATTCTTCTCGTGGAGCAAGTGTCTGGATGACCGTGCTCGGCAGCTTCTAGAACTTCGGTCCTGCCCCACATTGAAGCACATGTTACATGTAGCATCTCCTTAGATATGTAACATTGTTCGAAATATGCCTCTTTTCACCCAGTTAAGTGGTACCCGCGAGGATGAGCTGGTAATGTGATTTAAACACATATAGGCCGTTTTAGTTACTTTTGTCTACTAGGATAAATAAATGGGAAAGGTAAAATATGTTTACTGGCCCGGAGCGGGTGTATACGTCATTGTTATACCAATAGTTATCGTAGTTGAATCGACCAATATATCTGCAGATTCGTCGCCTGCTTCTCGACTATGTGAGCCTTCAATTCATCTGAATTATTAAGTTTATTTTACTACATATGTTTATATGTTAACCTGTGTTGATTATGTCTTATCGTGTCGTATTTAACAAGCGTCATCAGGAGATGACATATCCCTCTGATCTGGTGCAATTCGGAAATGGAGTTTGGCTACTTATGTCCCGCGATTGGCTCATTGCCATTTAGTTCAGTGAAGACAAATAAAATGTTGTTCAGTATTTTGTAACATCCCAAATCATCAAAAAGCACAGTTCACAAGACTGATCTGTACAGCAGGTTTCATCCAGAAATATTCAACGGTTTTGGGAGTTCTGCTCCGGAAACGATTACTACCCTCATTTTCAGTATAAGTCCAACTTCTTGTCATGAAAACATAAACAAAGTATTTAAAATTTTAAAATCCCAAATCATCACAAGGCACAGGTTCACCACTAGACGTATCTGTATAGCAAGTTTCCATGTACAACTGGTTAGGAGTTCTTCTCCGGAAACAAAACGTACGGACGGATGGACATACTGATCGCTATATACCCCCATTTTGAAAAAAAAAGTATGGTGTGAAGCTTCGACACCAGGTATCTTGCTCTTTTTACGTCCAATCATGTTTGTCATCAATATTTCAAAGGGTATATAACGCCATAGTTTTTTTCTAGATTCCTGTAGGGGCGGTCGGGTAGCCTAGTGGTTAAAGCGTTCGCTCATCACGCCGAAGACCCGGGTTCGATTCCCGACATGGGTACATTGTGTGAAGCCCATTTCTGGTGTCCCCCGCCGTGATATTGCTGGAATATTGCTAAAAGCGGCGTAAAACCATACTCACTCACTCACTCACTCTAGATTCCTGTAAATATGGACAAAACCTGAAAAAAATGTGCCTACTACCTCGTACGTAGGTAGGTACGTAGAAGGTAATTTCTTGTTCATCAATTTGAATGCACGAGCATATTATATTACAGGTTCCGATCGATTGGCTGAATGCCAACGAGTAATGCCTATATCATACAGTGTTCAATGGTTTTGGTATGTAAAATTAATTTGGTTTACACCAACATTCTTAGTACAAACATGTATATCTCTTGTGTCAAGGCACGAAACAACAACCAGTGCCATCTGGGAATGGTAACAAGATTACTGGGTAATCTGATCCTATGACAAAGAACAAGCAGAATAAAATACCCAGATTCAAATACTCCTATTTATAAGTGAAACAAATATTTTGCTACTTATCAGCTGCTACCCGTGAAGATCCGGGGTAAAATAGGTCTTCAGCAATCCATGCTTGCTGTAAAAGCCGACAATGTTTGTTGTAAGAGGCGACTAACAGGATAGGGTGGTCAGGCTCGCTGACTTGGTTGATACATGTCATCGTGTCCCAATTTCGTAGATTGATGCTCTTGACATCAGTCACTGGATTCTCTGGTTCAGACTCGATTATTTACAGACCACCGTCATATAGCTGGAATATTGCTGAGCGCGGCGTTAAACAACAAACAAACAAACAGACCAATATGGCAGGGAACATTGTATTCGAAACATAGTAGAAGATCTTGGCACGTGTAAATGGCGCAAGTCTACACACAGAGAAACCTGTTCTTGCATCAATGATGCACAGCTTTATATTATTTTTAAATTATCGTAGGAGAAATAAAGACATGTAGTCATATTCAAACTTAATATTTAGTAATCACTTTCTTCCTGTCTTCAGTGGCATATTGACCAGTCAGCGGCTTACATCAAGATCAGATCTTACACATATCTCATATACCCCATGTCGGTTTCAGACAAGAAGGGATCAGGCGCAGCACCACATGCTTTTCTGAAGAGCCAATTAAAACCAGATCAGGTGGGCAGGCTTTGTGACTTTGCTGATTGCATGTTCGTGGATCGATGCTGGTGCTTTCGGTCACTGGTTTGCCAGTACAAGACTCGACTGTTTTCAGGCCCGTGGTGACGTGGTTATCAGTGACTTTGCTGATTGCATGTTCGTGGATCGATGCTGGTGCTTTCGGTCACTGGTTTGCCAGTACAAGACTCGACTGTTTTCAGGCCCGTGGTGACGTGGTTATCAGTGACTTTGCTGATTGCATGTTCGTGGATCGATGCTGGTGCTTTCGGTCACTGGTTTGCCAGTACAAGACTCGACTGTTTTCAAGCCCGTGGTGACGTGGTTATCAGTGACTTTGCTGATTGCATGTTCGTGGATCGATGCTGGTGCTTTCGGTCACTGGTTTGCCAGTACAAGACTCGACTGTTTTCAGGCCCGTGGTGACGTGGTTATCAGTGACTTTGCTGATTGCATGTTCGTGGATCGATGCTGGTGCTTTCGGTCACTGGTTTGCCAGTACAAGACTCGACTGTTTTCAGGCCCGTGGTGACGTGGTTATCAGTGACTTTGCTGATTGCATGTTCGTGGATCGATGCTGGTGCTTTCGGTCACTGGTTTGCCAGTACAAGGCTCGACTGTTTTCAGGCCCGTAATGGACTTAGATTCATAGACTCCGTACAGTTCCCTGGACAATTTAGCTAATGCGAACAATCCCGATGACGAGAAAAGGTGTATATCCTTACGAATATATGGATGATTGGTCTAGATTCGACGAAACTAAATTACCACCTCTTGAATCATTCTATAGTAACTTAACAGAATCTAAAATAACTGATGCCGATTATGAACACCCTCTGACGGTGTGGGATAAATTAGGTTGTAAGAATTTAGGCGATCATTACGATCTGTACTTAAAAACAGATGTACTGTTACTCGCCGATATATTCGAGATATTTAGAAAGACATGTTTAAAACAATACGGCTTGGACCCGGCATGGTACTATTCCAGTCCCGGACTATCGTGGGATGCATTGTTGAAGAAGACCGGCGTAGAACTAAAACTACTCACAGATTACGATATGCACTTGTTTATTGAGAAAGGATTAAGAGGTGGTATATCGATGGTAGTGAAAAGGTATTCTAAGGCTAATAATAAAGTAGTGGAAGGATATGATCAGAGTAAACCCAACACACATCTATTATATCTCGACGCTAACAATTTGTACGGATGGGCTATGAGTCAACCTTTACCCACGAGTGGTTTTGAGTGGGTCGATGATATCGAAGTGGATGATATCCCCTCAGATTCCAATAATGGGTACATACTAGAAGTTGACTTGGAATATCCAAATTCATTACATAAAGATCATAACAGTTATCCGCTAGCTCCCGAAAGATTAATGGTGAATAAAGATTGGATGTCGGAATATCAACACTCCTTGATGGGTAATACTAGGTTAGCTAACGTAGAAAAACTCGTACCAAATTTGATGGATAAGACAAAATATATAGTTCACTACAGAAATCTCAAGTGATATCTATCGTTAGGTATGAAACTAAAGAAAATACACAGGGTTCTAAAGTTTGATCAAAGCCCTTGGATGGAGCCCTATATAAGGCTGAACACAGATTTAAGAAAGATGGCTACCAGCGATTTTGAAAAGAATCTACATAAGCTCATGAATAACTCAGTAAAACTATGGAGAGTCTAAGGAAGCGTGTTGATGTTAGATTAGTCAGATCTAATGAGGAAGAAAGACTCAGGAAACTTATAGCCAGTCCGGCTTTTAATAGAAGCAAGATATTTGATAACGACTTAGCCGCGTTGCATATGCAGAAGAGTAATATAAAATTCAACAGACCGGTGTACGTCGGTATGAGTATTCTTGACTTGTCAAAACACTTAATGTATGACTTTTATTACAACGAACGTAGGAAGCAATATGGCGATAGATGCGAGGTGTTATATACCGACACAGATTCTTTGTTGATGGAAATACAAACCGAGGATGTGTATAAAGATATCGCAGAAAAAATAGATATGTACGACACGAGCGATTACACAAAATATATTCCACTGCACAGCAAAGTAAATAAAAAGGTGTTAGGTAAGATGAAGGATGAATGTGCTGGGACCCCAATTGCGGAGTATGTCGGATTAAGACCTAAGATGTATTCTATAAAGAAGTCCGATAATGGAGAGATAAGAAAAGCTAAGGGTGTTGAGAAGTATGTGGTAAAAAAGCATATCAAACACGAACAGTATAAAGAAGCATTATTCAACGGTAGAACATTCAAACACGAGATGAACTCTTTAAGAAGTTGCAATCCTAGGATATATGGATTAAGAATGAACAAGACATCATTATCCCCCTTAGATACAAAGAGATGGATTGAAAAGGATGGTGTAACTACCTATGCTAATGGTTACTTAGGGCAGTAATACTGTATCGTTGGGAACTATGAGCAACTCTTCTCGTACAAATGCCCTACCCGGTCCATCTTTAAGATAATAAAGAATAGGCTCTCCTTCTTTCATAACCAACCGACTAATGTTATATATCTTGAGGGACCAAATCGGATCGGTTGCGCAACGTAGGTCTCCTTCGAGTTCACAGGGCTGGTATAAATATCTTACGCTTACTCTATCCAGAAGTTTTTGTTATTTGCCTCTCCTCGGTGATGAAGATTCGGAAGTCACGGATTTCATTTTAATCGCATCGGATGGTTTCTTCCCGATTAATATCGTTACTTCATTATTCAGCGCTAATACAACAGCTGATAATCGTGTCACCCATTCAGTTGATCTCAATCGTTCCGATTTCATTTCGATCCCATACTGATAGCCAAACAAACGTTCCAATAATGTCCGGTTAAATCTTTCGACGATAGCTTGACTACGGTGGGCCTCTTTTTCACCACGCCTGATTTCGACATCGTGCTTTGTTAACAGTTTAGTTACCGATCCCATAAACTCGCGACCAGGATCTTCTTGAAATAGCTTAGGCCATTTTAGTGGTCCGCTTTTATATATGCGACTCAGTGCATTAGCTACTTCTGTTGAATCTTTCGAGGTTAATGGCTCAGCCTCTTTGTATCGACTAGCCACATCCACTACGGTTAAAGCGTATTTATACGTTTTGCGTCTTACATTATCATGGGGAAGAAACAAGAGGTCAGCCTGATGAACTTCATTCGTTGTAGAAATATCAAACTTCTTCCTCGGTATATAACGCGGTGCTGGTAAATATATTTGCCCCATCGCTTGTTTCTTTAACCAAACCTTGGCCACATCTTTAGATACCTTAGCCGCGTGGCTAATATTTGTATTGCTCTTATACCTTTCCAATATCCTCGTGGGCTATAGTAAATTTTATTCATTATTAATTAATATTGATAGTTCTTTTAATACGAATCATGACGATCCTTGAATTACATCATCATTTTGACATAAATAATTCCATCTGTAGTCGTGGTATAGGTATATGAATCTGGCTCTAGTGGAAGTGAGCCAGAACCCCCATCATCTATACTACTTTTACAGCAATGTAGCATCGGTCTGTAAACAATCGACGCTGGACTAGACAATCCAGTTATGGATATGAGCATCACGTTGCTGGGATGCAATGGCATGCATGAACCAAGTCAGGTCAGTTGTTTAGCGATAGTGAGGACTAAGGTCTGATTTTAATGAGATTGGTCTGGTCCAGATTCGATTATTTCATGACCGCCGTCATATAGCAGGGATATTGCAGAGTGCGGCGTTAAACAACAAACAAAACAGAACATTACATCAGTTTGGAATCAGACAATCCAGTTATTGATATCACGAGCACCTAGCATCCGATGATATGCCTCAACCAAGTTAACGAGCCTGGCCACCCGACCCCCTTAGTCGCCTCTTACGACAAGCATAGTCGCCTTGTAATGTTCTGGCTTTCAGCTAATCGGAAAGTGCCTAAATAAAAAGTTCTGGTATAATATTACGTTTTCATATACTTAGGTAGTTTAAGGTCATATTTCATTTAAAAACTGATTTTTTACATGTCTTTTCTGGAGACATTTCCGGATAGATATAAGGGTGACCTTGGATCATGACGTAAGTAACCATGAATCTCTCCACTCCAATTCTGTACAAATATACTGAAGCACAAAAGTTCTGTGACATTGAATAAGATTTCATGCAAACTTTTGTTTTTTACCAAATCTGAAACAATTTCGGTTTGCAACAGATAAAAGACTCGTGTAAGTTTTCAAATGGTTTAATTTGCCATACAGACTTCAGAAAATGCTTGATTTCATAAAAACCATGAACATGCCAAAATGTCAATTTACAAATCAAAGCGTGTGTGTCCACTAGGCCTGGGACGAGTTCCAAATTTACTACCCAGGTACCCGATCCCCTATGACCTGACCCTACCCGGGTACCCACTGCAAGTCTCAAGAGAAGGGAACAAAATGTTTGATTGGTAATTGTTTAAGCGCAGTCCTGGCTAAAACAATTTAGATACATGTATCAAACAATCAGATCATGCGTTCACTGAAGTTGACTGAAGCTTTATCTTTACTCAAGCATTTACAAGTTAAAAGGAATGTGTGCATCGTCAGAAAGAAATGCGAACATCAGCGACTTGTAGTGTAACCACTGAGCTAAAGTCATTAAACAATATATCACGTGACTAACCACGAGTCCGGGTAGTCCTGTGGGTACCCGGGTCCTACTCAGGACCCACCCGACCCGAGTAACCGAGTTACCCGTCCCAGCCCTAGTGTCCACCTCTGGTTGCGATGCAAGCAACACATCTTCGTCTCATGGAATGTTTCAGGCAAAGTCCTGTGGGATATCTGTCCGTATCTGCTGGAGCATGTTTCGAGGTTCCTGGAGTGTGTGTGGAACACGTGGTTGACGTCGAAGGCGCCGATCCATCTCATCCCACATGTGCTCGATTGGTGAGAGATCAGGGGAGCGAGCCGGCCAGGGGATGACATTCACGTTGTTTTGTTGAAGAGCAATATTTGGCCGGGCGTTGTCATGTTGAAAGGTAATGCCTGGGCCATGACGACTCAAAAACGGTAGACAGGGCCTATGATCTCGTCTCGGTAACGCTGTCCATTGAGATTTCCCTCTACCACTATCCAACGGGTCCTCTGTGTTGCTTTAATCCCACCCCATACCATAACGCTGCCGCCCCCGAACCGATCTTCTTCCATGACACAATGATTGACGTAACGTTCACCTCGACGTCGGTACTCTCGAATCCGTCCATCGCTGTGGCTGAGGTGAAAACGAGACTCGTCAGTGAATAGAACTTGTCCCCACTGCATGGCCGTCCAGCGTAGACGCCGTCTGCACCACTGTGGACGTGCTTGACGGTGGTTTCCTGTCAAAATGGGACGACTGGCGACAATCCCTGCACATCTGAAGCGACGACGTACGGTTTGTGAAGATATTCGTCGAAGGCCAGGGATGCTGCTTGCAGTCACTGTTGCTGGCTGGAATCGATTTCGTAGGTAGGTTGTTCGAATCCAGTTGTCTTGTCGATTATTGGTTACGCTTGGCCTGCCACTCCGAGGATGGTCTCTGGCTGCATTCGTCTGTTGCCAAGGTTGCCATAAACACCAAATGGTGTTTCCTTGGACGTTAAATTATCTTGCAACATCACGTTGACTCGATCCTGCTTCAAGCATACCAATAGCTCGCAGACGCTCATTTTCGGACAGGCGTGGCATTTCGTAATGTTGAATAATTTTGTTTTTTTTCTGAGTGGTTGTTGTCAGCACGATGCTAAACAATGCATATGGAATCCCGTTGACGCATATGTTTTTATACCCATTCTTGGGTAGTGAAATGCATGGGGTTTGCATAAAAGTTAACTTTTGCATGGTGTGCATGCTTTTCTGTTGCAGTTGCGTTTTTGTGACTTGGTTCCATACATATACTACAATATTGAAAACCCAACTTTACTTGTTTGAAAAATACACAAATATTGGTGTCACATGAACTTTTGTTGTTGAGTATATTTCTGCAGTTTCTTCGCCTGCTCTTCGACTATGTGATTATGTGAACCTTCAATTCATCTAAATTATTAATCTTGATGTAATATATATATAATATTGATGATTAATAATAATGTAATATGATGTGTGTGTGTGTGTGTGTGTGTGTGTGTGTGTGTGTGTGTGTGTGTGTGTGTGTGTGTGTGTGTGTGTTAACGTGTGTTAACGTGTGTTAACGTATGTATATTATTCCGTATTGTGTCGTATTTAAAAACGTATCGTGTGAAGCTTCGACACCAGGTATCATTTTCTTTTCACGTCCAGTAGATCATAATCATGTTAATCTATATCTAATCCATCAGGTGGTCGTCTGAATGCTCCTAGACAGTAGTCCCTATATCATTCAGTGTTGAATGGTTGGATTATGTGAACAGGAATTTTATTTTACGCCGACGTTACTATGCAAGCTATATCTCGGTGTGCTGTGAATAATTGAGGTTTTGTTAGGCAGACCAGTGTTTCAAGGCGCGAACAACATCATACGCCATCTTGGATGACAACACGATCACTCACTTAGTGAACAGCGAATTTACTTTCCTGCCTGGTAGACTGCACGAAGATGCGGAAAATTAGTAACTGACGCTTATTTAATTAGAATAATTCACTATTTGAACACTGTAAAAACTGTGTAGAAAATGTAAACACATTCAAGACATGTTTGGAAATGAGTTTCAGTACTAAACGGTATGCACATTTGGTGTTTCATCTAAACACATGAAACGAGCTATCGCCTCATAGCCTAAACACCATCTGAACACAACATCCCCCATAATCCAAACATGTTTAGAATTTAAACACCTTTAAACGTGTTTATATTTTTAACGTGTTTAATAAAGTGCATAACATCAGGCTCTTAGTCAAATATTGATGAGATGTATAATATATATATATTGAAATTAGATGTGCAAATAAGATTCACAGGCATTTGCACAGCACACATTCCGCCGGGACTTACACGAACTTGGTACAGTATTAACATACAAATGTACAGATATACCAAACATTGTTGTTGTATGCCTTATAGTATTTCTCTCATACAGGAAGCTGACAACGAAAGTATATCTGATTACTACTTAACCTTTTTTAGTTAGTGACGATAGGCCACCTTCTAGAAAAATACTAACTCATCAGTACAGTTTACTAACATGTAACTTCCTAAGTGGACAGTGAGTGAGTGAGTATGGTTTTACGCCGCTTTAAGCAATATTCCAGCAATATCACGGCGGGGGACACCAGAAATGGGCTTCACATATTCTACCCATGTCGGGAATCGAACCCGGGTCTTCGGCGTGACGAGCGAACGCTTTAACCACTAGGCTACCCGACCGCCCCTCTAAGTGGACAGTAAAATTCACCAAGTTAGTAAACTTTACAAATTATTTCTGTCAGTGTGATCCCTATTAGTATAACATCCAGAATAAAATTTACGGTACCAGTTTCAAACTGGCGATTTCCATTCCAGACAATGCTTTTTAAAGTATTTTGAATGAGTCATACAGTCCGTAACAGTAGTTTTGTGTTGAGCTTCAGAGATTGCATGATTGGAAAACATATTCCGCTTACAATGTGACATACGATTATGAATATTTCATTTTTCATATTTCATTACGTGTTGTGCATCGTTACCTATCGTATAGTTGTCCGATTTTCGATCACGAATGTTGACACTATTTAATTTCGTTAATCCGACATACTCGTTAATTCGACATAATCATATGCAACCAACCACGTCGGATTAACGGGACTTGACTTAATTTAGATGCCGATATTTCTATTTATGTGTTCAACTAATATTTTTCTACTTATACAATATTGCAACAGGTATAAACAGACCAATATCAGAGCGAACCTTAGATTCAAAACACTTACCAGTAGATCCTGGCACGTGTAAGGGGCGCAACTCTTCACAGATATATGGTAAGACTTTGACCACTTGACCAGTCGCTCGAACACAGAGGCACATTTCACCGGACTACGCAAATGATATCCTCAAGACATTCAGTCCAAGTGGATCACTACCTTCGGTTACCGTCTGGGCCACCAGCTCAGTTCCTCAAAGAGGGGACACGGGTGGCCCAGTCGTTTAAGGCGCCGCGATTCGCAGTACTGAGTTGCGTCCCTTGGGCACGTCAGACACTTGTGGGCTTGAATCCCGGTTCGCCCCGATTATGTTTCTAGGTTTGTTAGCACCATACCCGTGCTCGTGGGTTTCACCGAAGTGGTAAACGTCTGAGACCTGCATCCCTTCGGGATTTCCTCACACATTAAGCTGTCTCTCAGTTAACTGACTGTAAAAGACCAGCTTCCATCCTTGCCGGACAAGGCAGCAATAATTATTGAGTTATATCTTGGCTGGACTAACGAGTCTATGCATAGTCCAATCAAAATTGCATCTCGAAATCGACATCCGGTTCGTAAACAACATGGATCTCAAGGTACACATTTCGGTCGACTGCAGAATTTGCAAAGATGTGTAGCGTCAATTGGGCGTCGACAGGGCGTCGACAGATATTTTCTCACGTGATTTGATACACTTCGCGAAGTAATACCCATTTTGATACAATATATACCTTGATTATCGATCAGACTCGGCGCCGCCATTTTGTTTGAAATAAATGATATGAGATGTGGAATCTGGTTGGTCAATAGGAGGGACATAGAAGGGACATAACTAATAATAGCCACTGGTGGCGCTATGATCCACCCTGGAAATTCCAGCCTAGTTCGGCAAGGGTGGAAACTGGACTTTTAGAGTCAGTTAACTTCCTTGCCTCGGGAAGCTGGAAGCTGGAGGGATATGCACGTTCTATATCGAAACGTGTATAAATTAGAACTTTAGTCAGTTGTTTTCCCCATTCAAGAAATAGTGATGATGGTGCCACCTTTCCAGATGCATACTAGGTTTACAGATATAAATTAATTATTATTGTTTGTTCGATTTAAAGAGACAAGACTCCAAATCAAATATTATGTATATTTGACATAGAATTGTAAAAAGCTCAATGTTTGATCGGCTGATGATTTTATTAGGTAGTTAGAACAACCTGTAAAGGGAATTTCTCCAATCCCCGCCACAGATCTCACTTGTGTTTCCCTTGCAAGGTTGATTGCAGTCACTTTCCGGTTTCTTTGGATATCTGACTATGTTGACGGAATCTCCACAGAGGCAATGTGTGTAACCCTAAAATAGAGGAAATTATCACTTTACTTTACATTAGAAGAGAACACTTTGAAATATGTAAATCTACTAGATCAAGGGCTAAAACTATATAGTATCGGACACACCCAACCAACCCCCCCCAAAAAAAAAAAATTTTTTTTATTTTTTTTAAATATGTAAATAAATTTAAAAAAATAAAAAATACATAAATAATGTATTAAATAAACAAAACACACACACACTCGCTCACAAAGACACACACACACACACACACACACACACACACACACACACACACACACACACACACACACACACACACACACACACACACACATCCCACATAATGGTCTTAATAAAAGCTTACCTGCAATCCTGCATACTTGTGACGACCTCTGGAGCACAGCTTGAAACACATCCCATGGGTCATTGCTTCCTCTTCAAGCCAACCAGCACCGATCATCCTGCTGCTGTCATCAAGGTAACATCCCATGTATTCTAAAACATCATGAGCAAAGTACACGAACCCGATTCTACGAGGGTATTTTGGTGATTTACATGTATGTCCTTTTATTTGTATTATTTGTTATGTTGTCATAAAGAGTTCATGTCAGTACCGTCTTCCTCTTTCCTCCAGCAAAATATCATTCCAATTACATGTATTTTCTTTAATAATGTAATAGGTTTATCTGCAAACTTTGCAAAATTTGTTTATTAAATGTGATTCCTTCTTTCTTTTGCTACCAAGGTGTGTCGAGTAGATGACACAAAATATATAGACTTATTAACCGTGTATAAACTATTTCCAATACACTGCTTTAATATTGTTGCAACAATATAATCGGGTAAATCTACTTGTCAGTGATAATCATGTACTGTCTAATTCTAGAATAAACGCTCAACGATAGACACATATCGTCATGTGTCTTATGGCCACAAACAGTTGAAACATGCAAATGATATTGAAATATGTATACATTTGTAATTAATACAAATTATTTTGTATAGCTTTTATGTTCAAATAAACCTTTGTTCAAATGAAAGTCAATAAACATCATTCAAGTAACCCAACACTTCACAATTTATCAAGAAGAATGCGTTTATGTGGAAGATGTAATCAGGGGATAAACATACTATGTTTTCAATGTACATATGTACAGATTGATACACCCATATCAACACGGCCCCTTTGGATCGGGTTAGTCCCGTTATTCCCGAAACCCGTTCTGTCAACACGGGGTTATAGTCTTATCCTTAAAAGGGCCTTATCCTTAAACCGATTCCAACACGGCCCCTTTGGATTAGCAGCAGGACACGCACTTGTTATACATCATTGAACAGCTGGCCCCTAAAGTCCCGCGGGTACCTTTTCCGTTTGCTTCTATCTAAGGTTGTGCAATTAAAAGAGCAGGTGGCTTGAGATATAATCCTTGTAAATGCCATTATGAAACAAGTTTTAACGTGACGCGTCAGTTAGAGGAATCATTACTTTACTGAGATGAGGTTTGCGGGTCTCATTCCAGAAGCTGGTACGTCCGTATCCATAATCAAAGTCAAGATTTCATTGTCTCATTAGGAAGCTCCTTAAACGCCGTTATTGGACAGTAAACAATATTAAAATGGTTAGTTAGCGGATAGGGTCTGAAGATGATACACACGATGTTTACGCTACGTCTGAGAGGCGTTTTGCAGGCGGCACTCCGTTTGTGACCTGCGTATGAATCCCTGCATGTGAATTGGAACAGAACGAGCAGCAGTTTGCTTATGTCAGTTCTTCTATGGCAAAAATATATCCGAACACTTTGGTGTCAGCAGTTCTAATAAGTTAATCGGCATGAGTTAAGTCCAATGTTTTGGGTGTTGTCGATCTGAATTCATGAAACACAGTATGACGAGTACACTTTACTCGCATATATATGTCAGGCATTGAACTTCGTAGACCAACATCAAACTGGCAAGCCTAAAGGAAATCGAGGAATGCTTGCAAGATTTTCGTCTACATCTCAGGTCATTATGATATAACACAACACACAGGTCACAAGTCAGGTGGGGAGAGCAACGTTCTGCATTACTTAGATTGTCAGAAGGGCTGTATTCCTTGTAGCAAACCCGGGTACTCTCCCAATGTCAGTCAACAGATTGGGAGGTACCAAACCTAAGGCACCGAGAACAATGGGGAGTCGGACAACTTGGTACTTGGGATGCAAGCGTGACATTTTGAAAGCGAGGTCTGCATATTTGCCATGTTTTTCCTGAATTTTGCCAATCACATTGTTGTCAAAAGGGACGGTAATTTCAGTGATATGAATGATTTCATTGGATTTATCAAAAAGGACAAGATTAGGTTTGTTGGCCTAGATACGTCTAAGGCTGTATTACGGGCCTATTCCAAAGAATTTTGTATTTCTCATTTTCCATGACGCCCTCTTCATATTCTGGGTCGTACCAAGGATGGACCTTTGCGTCCAAACCACAAACATGGCAAAGACGGTAATAAAATGATCGAGCCACTCCATAATGTCGCTTAAGATACTGTGTTTGTGCCAAAGCTGGGCATCCACTGACAATGTGTTGGACTGACTCATTAAATTCATTACATAATCTACATTTCATATTTACATTTTGATGGAAAATCACACATTGACGGTTTCAAGTTGGAAGTGACTGGTCCTGAGCAGCAAACAGAAAACTTTCCGTTTCACTTTTTCATCCAAGCAACGGACTCTGCAGGGTTGCTTATCTTCTCAACACATTGCACATAAACTCGATGCAGTGGTCGTTCAGATAGCCTCTTCCCGAAAAGCTGAGTCTGGGCCGATTGGCTATGGCACTTTGCTTGGTTGACACTCATTTTTTTCTGTTGTCATTACTATTACTTTTTATTATTAGTAGTAGTAGTAGTAGAAGTAGTAGGAGTAGTAGTAGTAGTAGTAGTAGTAGTAGTAGTAGTATGATGTACAGAGCCGGCTAGCCTACCTACTGATACACCATGCTGCAGTCAGTTAAACATGGATACCTCACTCAGACTCCGGGCCATCATCCTTAGGCAAGAGGGTTAACTGACTATAAAAGTCCAGTTTCCAACCTTGCCAAACTAGGCTGGTATTATGGAGTTAAATTGTGGCTGGACTAACGAGTCTATGCATAGTCCAATCAAAATCGCGCAACGAAATCGAAATCCGGTTCGTAAACTGCCGTGCAGATTTCGGTCGATTGCAAGATTTGCAAAGCATGTGCACCGCCAACTCGTTGTCAACAGATATTTTCGAAATCTTTTCACGTTTGTAATCAAGGTGCTCACGTGATTTGATGCACTTGGCGGTGTTAGACCCGTTTTTATCACAATATAGATCTTGATTATCGATCAGATCGTCTTGACTGGGCGCCTCCATTTTGTTTGAAGCAAATGCAAGTGATACGAGAGGTAGAATCTGATTGGTCCACAGGAGAGGCTTAGAAGGGACATAACTGGTAATAGCCACTGGTGGTGGTATGATTAAGTCCAGTAATTCCAGCCTAGTTCGGCAAGGGTGGAAACTGGACTTTTAAAGTCAGTTAACTCTCTTGCCTCGGGAAGATGACTCCGGGCCGAACAGTCCTAGTTTTATACCCTAAATGCCGTGCGCCAGGCAGGAAAACAACAAGTACCTTGTCTTTTGATACGGTCTCCGGGCAAAAGCCCTTTCTATTAGACCACGGAGATGGCCTATTGGTTATGGAATCAGTGCTCCGTCCGTGATTATATGACATGAACGCTGTGGCACTGGACATTACCATCCCTCTATCGTCAATGTGCGAAACGCGAGAGCGATGTGAAGCGTGAACATAGCGACAGCCAAGTCAGTTCTGATAATACTTCCGGGTGGCTTAAAGACTCAGCTTCACTTCGATATGCAATATGTGCAAATGCGGTGACTGAGCAAGAGGAACTCCGCGTTTCTGAGTTTGAATTTGAAAAAGAGATAGCCACGTGGTTGAATGTTGTATGTATACATTGTAATGAAGCAACTAATAGTATAACTAAAACAAGAAACTAATACCGGTATCGTTTGCCAAAAGCTCGCGTGCAAGGAATGATATAAGGACTTACTTGGGAATCCAGTACCAGGACTGTACACCTTTATGTAACCAAGTAAGCTGCTGCCGCCAAGGTCCGCAGTGACGTGCACTGCACTGACAATCAGGCAAACTACAGCAGTTGAAACCAAGTCGTTCATTGTCACCGTGATGCGAGACCCAGAGTGTACTTGCAACTGACGCTGATTCAGTATCGATGGCAACTTATACAGATACCTCCAAATAACGGCCTTCTGATTGGTCCACGTGGGGTTTTACCACTGAGAGTAGTCGCCTATTCTATATGGTGAAGTGTCATTCCCATCGATTCTGTAAACATGTGGTATGTCAAATGATATCAATAAAAAACAACGTAATATCTTATGTGCTAGCCTGAATTGCCGATTATTGATTTGAAAAGTAGGAGATAAATAATATAAATGTTAATGCTAAGTATTAGAACAAAGATAAGTGTTGATGACAGACATCCAAGTTCAAGTTCATTTATTCTCAAAAAACACGTTTGATGGTACAAGAGCATATACAGTATACAAAGACAAATGAAAATACACAATGATGAAATGCAGAATAAATAAATACAAGATATTATACAAGATGGCTGGAGTTAAGATTCTACTGTTCTTGTAAGAGATAATACCTTCGAGAGGTATTTTGACAGATTAATAATTTCTTTAGCGCCTTTGGTTGTAAATAATTTAACAAAGTTTGGTATACTTGGATATTTTGTTATGAGAGATGGTAAGTACATTTTTCTTGCTTCACAGAGAGTTTTACAGTAAAATATGTAACGAAATTCATCAGCAATAGAAAAAGATTTACAAAGATTGCAAGTTCTCTCACATCGTGGTAGGTTCTCCCAGCGGCCAGTTTCTATCGGTAGATTATGATTAGATATAATAAATCTTAGTAATGGAATATAGAATCGCTTTGGAAAAGATAGATATGCGTCAAATATTGGATACATTTTGAGATATTGATAATAAAGTCCTTTTGAGCTCGAGGCAACATCATTTCTCCACTTATGGATAAATTGATCTTTGAGAATTTGTTCCACCTATGCAAGAATGTTTATATCTGTAAAACGTAACACCAAAACACATCCGATAGTTTGCACGTGTCTCACGGAGTAGCGCCACAGACAGAAGGGTATTATTTCTGATTTTGACAATTTCAAGGCAGGTCTATTAATCTCTGTCGACATTATACTGTGATTTGCAGACTATGGAACAGGTACCAACAACCCCTAAATCTTGACGGCCGACCCCATTCAGGGCGTCCCAGAACAACAAGAGTACAGGATCAATGTATCCGATACCAAGCTCTACGAAATCGAGCTGAAACGGCGAATCAAATTGCTCAACAGGCTGCTGGAGTACGAGTTACGGGTCAGTGAGTGAGTGAGTTTGGTTTTACGACGCTTTTAGCAATATTCAAATAGTCAAGCAATATCCCGGCGGGGAACACCAGAAATGGGCTTCACACATTTTACCCATGTGGGGAATCGAACCCGTGTCTTCAGCGTGACGAGCGAACGCTTGGCTACCGCACCGCCCAGTTACGGGTCAGACGATTAGAAGTCGTCTACATGCAGCTAATCACCACTTTTTGTGCTACTCCTTACACATCGTCATATTGCCAACAAATGTTAATGGTGCACACAGCATCGAAACTGGTGTAATCGTCACTGGTCACGTGCCATGTTTTCAGACGAGTCCCGATTCAGTTTCCACTTCCTTGATAGGCATGTCTGGCGATGTCGAAATAAAAGCCAGTGTCAACCCGAGACCTTATGACAGACTTGGTTGGGGATCGATTATGGTGTGGGGTGGCATTACAGGCCGCCGTGATACAGCTGGTTTGTTGCTGACGTTGCAGTTAAACGACATTAACCCGTGGTCAAATAGAAAAAAAGCCAACTAGGAACCTGTCACTATACAATGGAGAAAGTAGCTATCATACCTATAAGAATCCCACATGGCGTCATTTCGTAAAACCATAAGTCATGGCAATGAGATGTAATTGTTTAAAATATGGTTTTAAGATTGAACCGTTACGGAGTTGAGAGGTGAATACATAAAAAAATACAGCTGAAATACTGCCCTCCTTCAAATACCCTCCTGATAAAAAATGCAATGATGTAAGTCCTCCAACCAACGACCTGCCATCGTCAGTGGGTAAGGTCTGTTTCTGGTATTCCAAAGACGCCACGACATCCATGGTCCAACACAGACGAAGGCCCTATGGTACCACTGATTTGGAAGATTTGTTGCTTACATCAGTAGGGACTGTGCGAGTGAGTAATGTTGTCATTGACAAAAGACAAGAATACCTGGTATCATCACTATTTAGTACTGCTTATGTCTGTCATAGAGACGGAATCGTACAATGGACTTTTTAGCAGAGATTTCATATATAAAAGAAAGGGTTTTGTCATTTAATACCTACGAAAAGAAAAAAAAATCGCTGCCGTGTTGTTTTGTTGTTGTTGGACTCCAAGCAGGACAACTAATATTCAGGCGGGATCGTCATCGAGGACCGACAGTAAGAGCTTAACAAAACTATAAGTGTAAGCTAACAACATCTAGAATTTGAACTGCCTATTGACTGTAAAAAGGCTGCGATCTGCTACAATATGAAACAATCTGCGCATATTACCTAGGATACATGCGTCATTGTAATATATCATACTGGGCATTTAGTTTCTGAATAATAGCTTACGTGAAGAGAACATCTGTTTGTTTACCGAGTGAGTGCATTTGACACTACATGCTCTCTGACGGGGTTTGAAACTAATTTTAAAAAGGTGACTGTTGCCCTCGAAGGTGCCACCGGTGGGGAACGATACGAGGTGTCACCTGGTGTCATCAGTAATTGATAGTGGTAGATAAACACATGGGTCTGATATAGTTGGATTCGTACAACGGACTCGGCTTTTAGCAGAGATTTATTATGATGATAATAATGGTCGTTTTTATTTGCATGCAAGCAGGATATCGTGCATCAAATATTTTAAATAAATGATAGCTAATAGATACAGTCAACACTTCAAACGCCATCTGTGATTGAACAGTAAACCTTCCATTAGGCTCTACTTTCAATTTGCATACATCCAATTGAATTGGTTAAATCTCATACACATCCATTATAGGGGAAATCAATAGTCAAGTAGTCAAGCTTTTTCTATCAGATAGCATTTTACATATATCATGTAAACGAGTTCTTTGAATTTGCAAACTTCTTGCTTTGAAAGCTGAGTTTTCTGCAACTGGAACTGCCATTATAATTGAACATATTAATATGTCTTATGAAGCCCTGCTTGCAATTGCCAAGGAGGAAAATATTATAATATCACTTATAATGTGCCAAACTGTTGTTCCACCAAAAAAAGTAGAACAATGAAACAAAGGAAATTATGCCGGCTGAATATAAACGTAGATCTACGTACGACATGTAGAAATGTCAGTCTCATCTGCAATGCAAAGAGAAACATAATGTCATCACCTGTTTTTTGTTTTTGGTGCAAAATGTCTTTGGTTTTCGACTTACTGGTCACACGAGTGTCGCTGACTATAACATTACGCGATTTATATGCACATGATTATCATTCTCTGAGCACATTTATATTTACATTGCAGGATTGTATCCTTGTTATTACATTTGAAATTAGAATGTAGTTTCAGTTTGTGTTATCAAATCATCAATGTTGTTTTTTCGAACTCTAATATAGACTTAACAAACAATATATCAATAAAGACAGGACTGTTAATGTGTCAGGGGCGGGATCCAGGGTATTGGAAGTTAAACCTTCACCACTTCGCACAAACCGGATCACAAATAGACATATTGAAGCCAAAATATATCCTTTCTACACTTAAAAAAACACAATGTATTCACGGTCGCATAGTTGAATATACTTACGGGTGGTGCAGGTCTGTCGTTTAATTAACATAAAACATTTAATTAAGTTTATATTTTTGTAATTTTTTTTCCATTGAAATCATAAAACATTAATTAAGAAACATAACACAACTAGTCAGAGTTATTACAAATGTAATATTGCATGTGACGGAATAATATACATAACATTAATCAATAATCATATGTATGACGTGTATGAATAGATTCACATCGTGCACAGTAGGCAAGTCTGTTGACTGTGTCTGCTCCATCAACAACAGCTGAATATTCGTTGATAAAATCATACTTGTTTTGAACAAACCGTTTGCGTTTGCTTGTGTTTGTGATGGGTGCTACCTTTTCGCGAACACCTGGTATCATTACTATTTGATAGTGATTCATAAACACATGCTCATGATATAGTCAGAATTGTTCAATCGACTCTGCTTTATGCAGCGATTTCTACTGGATATGGAAAGGGTTTTGTCGCTTTATTTACTAGGGCTGGTCAAAAGGTTCTAAGCCCAACTAACTTTCAACTTTGGGCCATAAGAAAGTGAACTAGTCAATGAAATACATTGTTTGAGTAGTTCATTGCAAGTGTATTTGATCTGTTGAGACCATTTGAACCTGATAAGGATCCAAATGGACACAGACATGGAAAAGAACGAGTACCTAGCAGTCGTAGGTTTTTTTACTTTAGAGAAAAGTACTCCCAAACAAATTTATGACCGCATGTCACAAATGTATGGGGAAAAGTGCCCTTGCGATTCCACTGTTAAACGTTAGGCAGCTATGTTTAAGGCTGTGAGAACAAGCCTTGATAGTGACCCAAGGTCTGGACGTCCCTTAACTTCTATCAATAATGCTTGTTTGTTTGTTGTTTAACGCCGCAATATTCCAGCTATTCAATCAAGGAAAAAGAAAAACCTATACTGTCAGATATGAGGAAGATACAGGTCTAAGCCAAGAATCCATTGAAACAATTAATCATAAACATTTACAGATGAACAAGATATCTGCTCTTTGGGTGCCAAAGTTTCTAAATTCTGACCTTATGGACAAAAGAAATGACATTGCCAGAGAAAATATATAGCAAATTGAGGAGGAATTCGTCAAATTCAAAAATAAATTAGTAACGGGTGATGAAACATGTGTCTCCCACTATGACCCCGAGTCAAAACGTCAGTCCATGGAATGGCACCATTCCACTTCTCCGGCACTAAAGAAATTCAAGTCTTCAAGATCAGTGAAGGAACTTATGGCCACTGTATTCTGGGATGCACAGGGTCTGATCCTTGTTGATTACTAGTATTTAGAAAGTCAAAAGACCATTACCGGTGCCTACTATGCTGATTTGCTTCATCGCCTGAGAGATTCTATCAAAGAAAAGAGACTAGGAATGCTGGCTGCTGGAGTTCTACTACTTCATGACAATGCCTCTTTTCACACCGCTCGACTTGCAAAGGCTGCTGTGCGACAATGTGGGTTCGAAGAGCTCCCTCACCATCAGTGCTCGCCATACCTGGCACCAAGTATTTCCATCTGTTTCCTAAACTGAAAGAACACCTTCGTTGAAAGCGCTATGAACACAACGATTACCTCAAAGTTGCCGTGAATGGGTTTTTCAGGGTGGCTTCAGAATACATCCTCCTGACTGGAATTGAAAAGCTTCACAATCGGTATGACATGCAAAGCAGGGAGATATTGTTGAAAAATAAAATTGAAAACACTTTCACAATTGTTGGTTTTGCTTGTAAGGCTTAGAACTTTTCGACCAGCCCTCGTGCATGTGACATCTGTTGAAGACACATAGTTGTATCGTCATCGCCATATGCTGAGGTGATTACTGCATGTTTCGTCTATCCTGACATCTGATTCAACCTGGTTTCCGTGGCGTGAAGGTAATTAAGAGTCAATCAATAGATCATGTTGAGAGCAGTGGTCGTATTTTAAGCGGACGTCCTGCATGGTTATAAACATACGTGTATAATTGGATCCTGCGCTTTAAGCTGTGCTCAACTGTAAATATTATTGCCAATGGCCAGTTTATCGGACTATCGAAGTTGATCTGTCCCCTTGGGGATTCCAGGCAAGAATAGTTCCAGCCCAACCACCCACCCACCTACCAATTAACTTACTCAAGTCCCAAACTCACTCACTCAACAACATTCTTCTCGTGGAGCAAGTGTCTGGATGACCGTGCTCGGCAGCTTCTAGAACTTCGGTCCTGCCCTACATTGAAGTACGTGTTACATGTAGTATCTCCTTAGATATGTAACATTGTTCGAAATATGCCGCTTTTCACCCAGTTAAGTGGTACCCGCGATGATGAGCTGGTAATGTGAATTTAAGTTCCAGTGCCTCATATAGTAACAAGGGCTATTTACCATTATATGAGGGTACATGGAAAGACAAATCGAGAAGAAACTGATTCATTGACCGCGATAATAATGTAGTGCTTAGAGCATACTTCGGAGAGAGGAAATGGCGCATATATGTTAGCTTAAACTGAAACTATTACAGTGCCATAGCCAGCCCCCTGGATTTCTTATAGGAAACATTTTTCCTTGTGAAAGTTAACTAAAAATGAATAATCTTATGTATTAACTGAGGTACACGTGACACCTCTGCCACAGTATACTCCTCCTCTCTAATGAGGACGGGCGGTTGGTTTAAAGCGTGCACTCGTCACGCCGAAGACCCGGGTTCGATTCCCCACGTTGGTACAATTTGTGAAGCCTACCTCTAGTGTCCTCCGCCGTGAGATTGATGGAATATTGCTAAAGGCGGCGTAAAACCACACTCACTCACTCTAATAAGGAACCAGTATTCAATAAACCCTTCAATACATATAGCGTGTTGGATATGGTACTTTGGGAAGAGTTGTAGAACCTGTTGGGTACATACAGCTTAGGTCTGTCACGAACAGTGGCGCATTAGAGAGTTTAAAACTACAACCACAGATCACAGGCAATGGGGAAAGTGGTTCTGTTTTACGGATGTATTGTTGTGAATATTTTATGTCTGTTTTAGTTACTTCTGCCAGTCGGATGAATAAATGGGGAAGGTAATACATGTTTACTGGCCAGGAGTTGGGGCACAAGTCATGGTATATTATACCACTATACCAATATATCTGCAGATTCGTCGCCTGCTTCTCGACTATGTGAGCCTTCAATTCATCTAAATCATTAAGTTTATTTTACTACATATGTTTATATGTTGACGTGAGCGGATTATGTCTTATCGTGTCGTATTTAACAAGAGTCGTATTTAACATCAGGAGATGTCATAACCCCCCGATCTGGTGCAGTTCAGAAATGGAGTATGGCTACTTATGTCCCACGTTTGGCTCATTGCCACTGGACACCTTTAGTTCAATGAAGAAAAATATAATGTTGTTCAGTATTTTTTAATATACAAAGCATCAAAATGTACTAAATAGCAGGTTTCATCAAGAAATATTCAACGGTTTTGGAGTTCTACCCTCATTTTCTGGATAAGTTCACTTTCTTGTCATGAAAACATAAAAAAAAAGTATTTTAAATTTTAAAACCCCAAACCATCACAAGGCACGGGTTCACCACAAGACCTTTCTGTATAGCAAGTTTCAATATTTAAACGAACGGATTGCTGGACATACTGATCGCTACATGTAAATGACGTACTCCACAAAGCTGGGTGAAACACAATATTTTATGATGGCTTCTTAACAGAAGACATTGCACAAGGAGATAATTTCGCTTCTGTTATTAAAATGAAGCGTAAATAAAATAATTTACCAACGTGATGCACAAAGACATGCGTGACCCAGCCGAGTCAATCCGGGGAAAGCTTTGAAGGTTACTGAAAGATATACGAATACCACATAACACCAGATTGCAGTCGAGCGACACCGCCATGGGTCGATACAGCTAGCGAAACATATGTTTGATCCTGTTATCGTCTAATGATAATCCAGTTGGTGTGTAACAGTACTTTTTATATTAATTTGAAAATCAGATCGATAATGAAGAAGGATTTTAAACCATGATTCCTTTGGGTATCATAACATTGCATCAAGACCACACGGAGATGCCGTGGTACTGCAGGGTTTAAGTGGGTGAATATGGTTTTACGCCGCTTTTAGCAATATTCCAGCAATATCACGGCGGGGGACAATGGGCTTCACACATTATACCCATGTCGGGAATGGATCAGGGTCTTCGGCGTGATGAGCGAACGCTTTAACCACTAGGCTACCCGACCGCCCCGGCAGGGTTTCAGACGGGCAGGGATTTAACGTAGCGTTCAATATTATTACACTTGTGTAGCTACGTGCGTGCACGTGTGTGATGCCAGTCACTGGATTGTATGGTCCAGACTCGATTATTTACAGACCGCGGTCATATAGCCGGAGTATTGTTGAGTGCGGCGTTAAACAACAGACTAACAACATACGACTTTTCATGTCTTTCGGTATGGCAAGGCTAAGGGGCGGGTTTAAGGTAGCATGTATTGTTTCTCCAAGCATTGAATAAACTGCATGGACACGTATAGGTTGGCCAGGTGTCGTTGAAATGACCTGTGTGCGGCATGGCGCGGACTCTAACTGACCATATCAACGATTACACACCATGGTCAGAGTGGACTAACCTAACTAAAGCATGGTCAACATTCAAAGAAGCCCAGCACCTAAAATGTTTAAAGAACAATGTTTTGAAAACCTTATTTCGGAGGGTATTCAGGTACGTTATGCTCAGTTGTGAGAAAACTGTGTGAGTCGGCCCTGCGTGATGTTCGTGAAATGTGTGCTACCTGAGGCTTTCGTACGTGCAGTTGTGAAATGCGAGGACATTTATTAATCAATATAGACATTCTGTCAGGGTTATACTCCTACATCGTTACTGTCCTGGGTCTGTCAGGGCTATACATTTACATCGAATATATATAGACCTGGTTCTGTTGGGACTATAAACCTCCATCGATATATAGACCGGGTTCTGTCGGGACTATAAACTTCCATCGGATATAGAGACCTGGTTCTGTCGGGACTATAAACCTCCATCGATATATAGACCGGGTTCTGTCGGGACTATAAACTTACATCGGATATATAGACCTGGTTATGTCGGCACTGGAAACTTACATCGGATATAGAGACCTGGTTCTGTCAGGGCTATAAATGTACATCGGATATATGAGGTATAAATCTGAGAAAGCACTCACGACTTGAAGAAATTGAACAGTTACCATGGTTATTGATGTGTATTCTATTGTACACGTTAAAATAGGCCCATGGCCTTCTCAATATTCAGAAATAATATAATTGACAAGAGACTTCCATCAGATATAGAGACCTGGTTCTGTCGGAACTATAGACTTCCATCGATATATAGACCGGGTTCTGTCGGTACTATAAACTTACATCGGATATATAGACCTGGTTATGTCGGCACTGGAAACTTACATCGGATATAGAGACCTGGTTCTGTCAGGGCTATAAATGTACATCGGATATATGAGGTATAAATCTGAGAAAGCACTCACGACTTGAAGAAATTGAACAGTTACCATGGTTATTGATGTGTATTCTATTGTACACGTTAAAATAGGCCCATGGCCTTCTCAATATTCAGAAATAATATAATTGACAAGAGACTTCCATCAGATATAGAGACCTGGTTCTGTCGGAACTATAGACTTCCATCGATATATAGACCGGGTTCTGTCGGTACTATAAACTTACATCGGATATATAGACCTGCTTCTGTCGGCCCTGGAAACTTACATCGGATATAGGGACCTGGTTCTGTCAGGACTATAGACTTCCATCGGATATATAGACCTGGTTCTGTCGGGACTATAGACTTCCATCGGATATATAGACCTGGTTCTGTCGGGACTATTGACTTTCATCGGATATATAGACCTGGTTCTGTCATGACTATAGACTTCCATCGGATATATAGACCTGGTTCTGTCGGGACTATAGACTTCCATCGGATATATAGACCTGTTTCTGTCGGGACTATATGCTTCCATCGGATATATAGACCTGGTTCTGTCGGGACTGTAGACCTCCATCGGATATATAGACCTGTTTCTGTCGGGACTATAGACTTCCATCAGATATATAGACCTGGTTCTGTCGGGACTATAGACTTCCATCGGATATATCGACCTGGTTCTGTCGGGACTATAGACTTCCATCGGATATATAGACCTGTTTCTGTCGGGACTATAGACTTCTATCAGATATATAGACCTGGTTCTGTCGGCACTATAGACTTCCATCGCATATATCGACCTGGTACTATCTGGACTATAGACTTCCATCAGATATATAGACCTGGTTCTGTCGGGACTATACACTTCCATCGGATATATCAACCTGATTCTGTCGGGACTTTAGACTTCCATCGGCCGGATATATAGACCTGGTTCTGTCGGGACTATAGACTTCCATCGACCGGATATATAGGCCTGTTTCTGTCGGGACTATAGACTTCCATCGGCCGGATATATATAGATCTGGTTCTGTCGGGACTATAGACTTACATCGGATATATCGACTTGGTTCTTTCTGGACTATAGACTTCCATCAGATATATAGACCTGGTTCTGTCGGGACTAGAAACTTACATCGGATATAGAGACCTGGTTCTGTCGGCACTAGAAACTTACATCCCATATAAAGACCTGGTGCTGTCGGCACTAGAAACTTACATCGGATATATAGACCTGGTTCTGTCGGGACTATACACTTCCATCAGATATATCGACCTGATTCTGTCGGGACTTTAGACTTCCATCGGCCGGATATATAGACCTGGTTCTGTCGGGACTATAGACTTCCATCAGATATATAGACCTGGTTCTGTCGGGACTATAGACTTCCATCGGATATAGACCTGGTTCTGTCGGGACTATAGACTTCCATCGGATATAGAGACCTGGTTCTGTTGGGCCTAGAAACTTCCATCGGATATAGAGACCTGGTTCTGTCGGCACTAGAAACTTCCATCGGATATAGAGACCTGGTTCTGTTGGGACTAGAAACTTCCATCGGATATAGAGACCTGGTTCTGTCGGCACTAGAAACTTCCATCGGATATAGAGACCTGGTTCTGTCGGCACTAGAAACTTCCATCGGATATAGAGACCTGGTTCTGTAGGCACTAGAAACTTCCATCGGATATAGAGACCTGGTTCTGTTGGGACTAGAAACTTCCATCGGATATAGAGACCTGGTTTTGTCGGCACTAGAAACTTACATCGGATATATAGACCTGGTTATGTCGGCACTGGAAACTTACATCGGATATAGAGACCTGGTTCTGTCAGGGCTATAAATGTACATCGGATATATGAGGTATAAATCTGAGAAAGCACTCACGACTTGAAGAAATTGAACAGTTACCATGGTTATTGATGTGTATTCTATTGTACACGTTAAAATAGGCCCATGGCCTTCTCAATATTCAGAAATAATATAATTGACAAGAGACTTCCATCAGATATAGAGACCTGGTTCTGTCGGAACTATAGACTTCCATCGATATATAGACCGGGTTCTGTCGGTACTATAAACTTACATCGGATATATAGACCTGCTTCTGTCGGCCCTGGAAACTTACATCGGATATAGGGACCTGGTTCTGTCAGGACTATAGACTTCCATCGGATATATAGACCTGGTTCTGTCGGGACTATAGACTTCCATCGGATATATAGACCTGGTTCTGTCGGGACTATTGACTTTCATCGGATATATAGACCTGGTTCTGTCAGGACTATAGACTTCCATCGGATATATAGACCTGGTTCTGTCGGGACTATAGACTTCCATCGGATATATAGACCTGTTTCTGTCGGGACTATATGCTTCCATCGGATATATAGACCTGGTTCTGTCGGGACTGTAGACCTCCATCGGATATATAGACCTGTTTCTGTCGGGACTATAGACTTCCATCAGATATATAGACCTGGTTCTGTCGGGACTATAGACTTCCATCAGATATATAGACCTGGTTCTGTCGCGACTATAGACTTCAATCAGATATAAAGACCTGGTTCTGTCGGGACTATAGACTTCCATCAGATATATAGACCTGGTTCTGTCGGGACTATAGACTTCCATCGGATATATCGACCTGGTTCTGTCGGGACTATAGACTTCCATCGGCCGGATATGTAGGTCTGGTTCTGTCGGGACTATAGACTTCCATCGGATATATAGACCTGGTTCTGTCGGGACTATAGACTTCCATCGGATATTGAGAGCTGGTTCTGTCGGGACTATAAACTTCCATCGGATATTGAGAGCTGGTTCTGTCGGGACTATAGACTTCCATCAGATATATAGACCTGGTTCTGTCGGGACTATAGACTTCCATCGGATATATCGACCTGGTTCTGTCGGGACCATAGACTTCCATCAGATATATAGACTTGGTTCTGTCGCGACTATAGACTTCAATCAGATATATAGACCTGGTTCTGTCAGGACTATAGACTTCCATCAGATATATAGACCTGGTTCTGTCGGGACTATAGACTTCCATCGGATATATCGACCTGGTTCTGTCGGGACTATAGACTTCCATCGGCCGGATATGTAGGTCTGGTTCTGTCGGGACTATAGACTTCCATCGGACAAATATACCTGGTTCTGCCGGGACTATAGATTTCTATCGGATATATAGACCTGGTTCTGTCGGGACTGTAGACTTTCATCGGATATATCGACCTGGTTCTGTCGGAACTATAGACTTCCATCGGCCGGATATGTCGACCTGGTTCTGTCGGGACTATAGACTTCCATCGGACAAATAGATCTGGTTCTGCTGGGACTATAGACTTCCATCGGACAAATAGACCTGGTTCTGTCAGGACTATAGACTTCCATCGGATATATAGACCTGGTTCTATCGGACTATAGACTTCCATCGGACAAATAGACCTGGTTCTCTCAGGGCTATAAATGTACATCGGATATAGAGACCTGGTTCTGTCGGCACTAGAAACTTCCATCGGATATAGAGACCTGGTTCTGTCGGCACTAGAAACTTCCATCGGATATAGAGACCTGGTTCTGTCGGCACTAGAAACTTCCATCGGATATAGAGACCTGGTTTTGTCGGCACTAGAAACTTACATCCCATATAAAGACCTGGTGCTGTCGGCACTAGAAACTTACATCAGATATATCGACCTGATTCTGTCGGGACTTTAGACTTCCATCGGCCGGATATATAGACCTGGTTTTGTCGGGACTATAGACTTCCATCGACCGGATATATAGACCTGTTTCTGTCGGGACTATAGACTTCCATCGGCCGGATATATAGACCTGTTTCTGTCGGGACTATAGACTTCCATCGGCAGGATATATAGACATGGTTCTGTCGGGACTATAGACTTCCATCGGCCGGATATATAGACCTGGTTCTGTCGGGACTATAGACTTCCATCGACCGGATATATAGACCTGTTTCTGTCGGGACTATAGACTTCTATCGGCCGGATATATAGACCTGTTTCTGTCGGGACTATAGACTTCCATCGACCGGATATATAGACCTGGTTCTGTCGGGACTATAGACTTCCATCGGCCGGATATATAGACCTGGTTCTGTCGGGACTAGATCTATATACTTCCATCGGCCGGATATATAGACCTGTTACTGTCGGGACTTTAAACTTCCATCGGACATATACACCTGGTTCTGTCGGGAATATAAGCGTACTTCTCAATTATCATTATGGTCCATTTTGCGACTTTTCTACAACTTACGATTCAAAATGGATGCAGAAAAGCTTTGTGAAATCTTTCAGAAACAGTTGAGAATCATCCATTATTTTGCTAGGAGTGAAAGGGGAGAGGAGAATTGCTTCTTTTCGTCAGCACATGCATTTTACACGTAAATAATACAGATATGTCCTGTCTTAAACCTGGCGCATTATATATTTTACACCAAGGTGCCTAAAAGGAGAGGAACAACAATGCTTTTGGAATGTATGTGTGTGTGTGTTCGAACAGTTCGGGACATTATTCTAACAAAACAAAACCAACATTTGAGGTAATCTACTCTTAAAGTCAATTCTATAACATGACAGCTCTCATCGTCCGTGAAAGTGATCAGCATCTCCATCGTAGTATAACAATACTACTAATACAACAGTGAAAAATACCCAGTCGTATTGACATACTCGAAAGCTCCAGCTGTTTAGAACATTCAGAAATGAGTATCTCCCGGATGTCAACATTTTCACGATTAAGTTATTAAGTTATCATGTCTCAAAATTGAAAAATAATCGTTTTAATCATACATTTTCAAATGATTCTGATTCTGAACACACACACACACACACACACACACACACACACACACACACACACCAACTCGTTTCCCATCCGTGACATCTCAAGAACCACCCCTTTTATTAAAACATATGCTTCAGGGAGGGGCTGTTAAACACTGTAAACAAGGTAATAAAAAAAGATTACGTTGGACGCATGAACAAACTCAATATTTGCGAGCATTTATTAGACAAGCTGCTGGCCATAAGGCTGCCTACATATAATTAAATGTTTCTCGAAAAGTCATGTTTAATCTGACGAGGTTAGGGTGATATTTACATTTGGTATATTGAGATAAATTTTTAAATACCTATAGGAATATCAGACTCAGCAAGGAGAACGAAATGACACCATAAATGATGACAAATACCTACAGCAATATATACACGAGAGACTCTGAAAGGAGACGGAAATGACACTACAAGTGATGGCAAATATCTACAGGAATATATACATGAGCAGCAGAATCAGCTGGGAGACGGATATGACACATAATGATTGCAAATATCTACAGGGATATACACACGAGCATCAGGCTCAGCTAGTAGACGGCTAGACCCAGCTAGTCGTAGTTGTATCTCTGCCATTTGTACAGTCGTAAGTCGCATCTCTGCAATTGGTACAGTCATAGTCGTATCACTGCTATGGTTACAATCGTAGTTGTATCTCTGCCATGGGTGCAGTCGTAGTCGTATCTCTGCCATGGATGTAGTCGAAGTTGTTTCTCTGCCATGGGCGCAGTCGTAGTTGTAGATCTGCCATGGATGTAGTCGTAGTCGTATCTCTGCCGTGGATGTAGTCGTAGTGGTGTCTCTGTCATGGGTGTTGTCGTAGTCGTATCAAGGCCGTGGATGTAGTCGTAGTCGTATCTCTGCCGTGGATGTAGTCGTAGTCGTATCTCTGCCATGGATGTAGTCGTAATTGTATATCTGCCACGGATGTAGTCGTACTAGTATCTCTGCCGTGGATGTAGTCGTAGTTGTGTCTCTATCATGGTTGTAGTCGTAGTCGTATCACGGCCGTGGATGTAGTCGTAGTAGTATCTCTGTCCTGGAAGTAGTCGTAGTCGCATCTCTGCCATGGGTACAGTCTAAGTCGTATCTCTGCTATGGTTACAATTTGTAGTTGTACCTCTGCCATGGATGCAGTCGTAGTTGAAACTCTGCCATGGGTGCAGTCGTAGTCGTATCTCTGCCATGGGTGCAGTCGTAGTTGTAACTCTGCCATGGATGCAGTCGTAGTTGTTTCTCTGCCATGGGTGCAGTCGTAGTTGTACCTCTGCCATGGATGCAGTCGTAGTTGTAACTCTGCCATGGATGCAGTCGTAGTTGTAACTCTGCCATGGATGCAGTCGTAGTTGTAACTCTGCCATGGGTGCAGTCGTAGTTGTAACTCTGCCATGGGTGCAGTCGTAGTTGTATCTCTGCCATGGGTGCAGTCGTAGTTGTATCTCTGCCTTGGGTGCAGTCGTAGTTGTAACTTTGCCATGGATGCAGTCGTAGTCGTATCTCTGCCATGGATGCAGTCGTAGTTGTAACTCTGCCATGGGTGCAGTCGTAGTCGTATCTCTGCCATGGGTGCAGTCGTAGTTGTAACTCTGCCATGGATGCAGTCGTAGTTGTAACTCTGCCATGGGTGCAGTCGTAGTTGTATCTCTGCCATGGGTGCAGTCGTAGTCGTATCTCTGCCATGGGTGCAGTCGTAAGCGTATCTCTGCCATGGGTGCAGTCGTAAGCGTATCTCTGCCATTGGTGCAGTCGTATTCATATCTCCGAAATGGGTACAGTCGTAGTGGTAACTCTGCCATGGGTACAGTCGTAGTCGTATCTCTGCCATGGATGCAGTCGTAGTCGTATCTCTGCCATGGGTACAGCCGTAGTCGTATCTCTGCTATGGGTACAGTCGTAGTCGTATCTCTGCCATGGATGCAGTCGTAGTCGTAACTCTGCCATGGATGTAGTCGAAGTTGTTTCTCTGTCATGGGTGCAGTCGTAGTCTTACCTCTGCCATTAGTGAAGTCGTAGTTGTTTCTCTGCCATGGGTGCAATCGTATTCATATCTCCGAAATGGGTACAGTCGTAGTTGTATCTCTACCGTGGATGTAGTCGTAGTCGTATCTCTGCCATGGGTGTAGTCGTTATTGTATATCTGCCATGGATGTAGTCGTAGTCGTATCTCTGCCGTGGATGTAGTCGTAGTTGTGTCTCTGCCCTGAAAGTAGTCGTAGTCGTATCTCTTCCATGGTTACAGTCGTAGTCGTATCTCTTCCATGGTTACTGTCGTAGTCGTATCTCTGCCATGTGAACAGTATTAGTCGTATCTCTGCCTTGGGTATACGTACAGTCGTAGTTGTATCCCAAGTTTACTAAGATTCACGTTCTGGGGGTACCTAAACTAAGAACGACAAAATCCTTTCCATATTCATGAGAAAGACCTGCCAAAATCAGAGTCGATTCTATGTCATGCAACAAATAAAGATTTAAATATTCTTGTACACAATGCTTGATTAACCCCTGTAGGACCTCAATTTCATGATGGACGGACACAGGCCTGCATTCAGGGCGCGAGGTGCTGGAAATACCGTGACAGAATCGTTGCGCATCATTATCAGAGGGCACAACAACATTTGCTTCAAAGGATTGTGCATCTGAATGCACGTATGCCCTCTCGGCGATAACCATGTGAAAGTATGCTTTGAGTCTTGAAATAGCGCCAGTACAGTTCATTTTGATGTACAATATCGCTAACTTGAAATATATATAACTTCAAACATATGATAAAACCAACTGAGAGGTATAGTTTCGTTTGCTCCTCGGTTTAGTTTTTGACAGAAATCTTCTTTCACTGACAGGATAATCTACATCAACGTTAAAAATGTGTCAATAAAACAACACTTATAAAACACTTTTGAACATCAGTTTTAAGTATGAGCATCCGTTGTAGCAGTGATACGTTTACAACGAGTTTCCACTGGAGTAATATAACTAGAGGACACCGTTCATAAAGCGACGGGAAACATACACGAATTTGTCATTTGTTGTCAATACCAGGTCAGTATCGTTTCTCACCAGTGGTTAAATGGAACAGGACATATGTGCTTTATTGCGGAAACGCTAGGAGGAAATGGTTCCTGACTGGTTCGATTTTGATTTTGTCCTTGAAGTTAGCGCTATATATAGAGACGCTCTTCCCCTTTCGATTTATCCGGAGGAATCCTGTATTCTTCGCTGACATTTCCAAAGACGTTCATCATGAAAGTGGTGAGTAGTATTTGTTTCTTTGAAATTTCGTTTTCATTTTGAAACCTTTTACGTAGGTTAGCTTGATGAATGACTAATACTTTTATGACGATAAACGAGAGTTCTCGAGATGTCTTTATCCCTCGGAAAATAATTAATTTAAAAAAATGTTATCGAATTGTTGATATCAATATATATTCTCACGCATGATCAATGCATGTTTTTTCATTTGCGGAAGCAAAAAGAAATTCCGAGCTGATGCTCGTGTATAATTCCTGCAGGTATTTGCCATCATCTGTGGTGTCATTTCCGTCTCCTAGCTCAGTCTGATATTCGTGTATGTATCTGCCATCATTTATAGCTCAGTCTGATACTCGTGTCCATATTCCTGTATGTATTTGCCTTCATTATAGTGTCATTTCCGTCTGCTATCAGAGTCTGATGCTCGTGTAGATATTCCTACCGGTATTTGCCATAATTTGTAGTGTTATTTCCGTCTCCTAGTTGAGTGTGATGCTTGTGTATATGTTCCTATAGGTATTAACCATAATTTGTAGAGTTATTTCCGTCTCCTAATTGAGTGTGATACTTGTGTATTTGTTCCTTCCGACATTTACCATAATTTGTAGTGTTATTTCCGTCTCCTAGTTGAGTGTGATACTTGTGTATATGTTCCTACTGGTATTTAGTATACTTTGTAGTGTTATTTCCGTCTCCTAGCTCAGTCTGATACTCGTGTCCATATTCCTGTATGTATTTGCCTTCATTATAGTGTCATTTCCGTCTCCTATCAGAGTCTGATGCTCGTGTAGATATTCCTACCGGTATTTGCCATAATTTGTAGTGTTATTTCCGTCTCCTAGTTGAGTGTGATGCTTGTGTATATGTTCCTACCGGTATTTCCCATAATTTGTAGTGTTATTTCCGTCTCCTAGTTGAGTGTGATACTTGTGTATATGTTCCTAAAGGTATTAACCATAATTTGTAGTGTCATTTACGTCTCCTAGTTGAGTGTGATACTTGTGTATATGTTCCTACCGGTATTTGCCATAATTTGTAGTGTCATTTACGTCTCTTAATTGAGTGTGATACTTGTGTATATGTTCCTATAGGTATTTCCCATAATTTGTAGTGTTATTTCCGTCTCCTAGTTGAGTGTGATACTTGTGTATATGTTCCTAAAGGTATTAACCATAATTTGTAGTGTCATTTACGTCTCCTAGTTGAGTGTGATACTTGTGTATATGTTCCTACCGGTATTTGCCATAATTTGTAGTGTCATTTACGTCTCCTAATTGAGTGTGATACTTGTGTATTTGTTCCTTCCGGTATTTGCCATAATTTGTAGTGTCATTTACGTCTCCTAATTGAGTGTGATACTTGTGTATATGTTCCTACCGGTATTTCCCATAATTTGTAGTGTTATTTCCGTCTCCTAATTGAGTGTGATACTTGTGTATATGTTCCTACTGGTATTAAGTATAATTTGTAGTGTTATTTACGTCTCCTAATTGAGTGTGATACTTGTGTATTTGTTCCTTCCGGTATTTGCCATAATTTGTAGTGTCATTTACGTCTCCTAGTTGAGTGTGATACTTGTGTATATGTTCCTACCGGTATTTGCCATAATTTGAAGTGTCATTTACGTCTCCTAATTGAGTGTGATACTTGTGTATATGTTCCTACTGGTATTTAGTATAATTTGTAGTGTTATTTCCGTCTCCTAATTGAGTGTGATACTTGTGTATATGTTCCTACTGGTATTTAGTATAATTTGTAGTGTTATTTACGTCTCCTAATTGAGTGTGATACTTGTGTATATGTTCCTACTGGTATTTAGTATAATTTGTAGTGTTATTTCCGTCTCCTAGCTCAGTCTGATACTCGTGTCCATATTCCTGTATGCATTTGCCTTCATTATAGTGTCATTTCCGTCTGCTATCAGAGTCTGATGCTCGTGTAGATATTCCTACCGGTATTTGCCATAATTTGTAGTGTTATTTCCGTCTCCTAGTTGAGTGTGATGCTTGTGTATATGTTCCTATAGGTATTAACCATAATTTGTAGTGTTATTTCCGTCTCCTAATTGAGTGTGATACTTGTGTATTTGTTCCTTCCGGTATTTGCCATTATTTTTAGTGTTATTTCCGTCTGCTATCAGAGTCTGATGCTCGTGTAGATATTCCTACCGGTATTTCCATAATTTGTAGTGTTATTTCCGTCTCCTAGTTGAGTGTGATACTTGTGTATATGTTCCTTCCGGTATTTCCCATAATTTGTAGTGTTATTTCCGTCTCGGCTCTGTTTGATATTCGTGTTGGTGTTTTTCAACCATTTGTAGTGTCATTTCGGTCTTCCAGTTGAGTCTGATGCTCCTGTATATATTGCTGTAGGTATTTGCTATCATTTATGATGTCTTTTCCGTCTCCTCTCTGAATCCGATGCTCGTGTTTATTTCTTCAAGTATTGGCCATCATTTATAGTGTCACTTTAGCCACCATCAACTAAAACTCTTTTGCTTTATTGTATATATTCCTGTAGTCATTTGTATTGTCTTGTCTTGTCTGTGCCTCCAGCTGAGTCTAGTGGTCGTGGCGTTGCTGGGCGTGGTCCTGGTGCAGTCGGATTGTCCCCCGAGCTGGAAGGAGAGTGATAGCCAACTTGGAGGTGACAGTGATGCCCTCAGTAAGGCGTACGCCAGCATCGACCAAGAGTGAGTTGTTGCCTGTTTACTGAAATCTAGCAAATCTACCTTTTGAACAGTTGTTATGTGTTTATGATCAGGTTCTGTGATATTCTCGGTGCTTGGGCGGGATGTGGTTAAAGGTCGATTCCCATTATTGTAAAACCTGTGAAACACGTTCTTTGTGTCCCCTGATGTGATTTGCAAAGTGGACACAAGTTATGGATAACAACTTCTTAAATTACCTTTTAAGGCGACGTTTCGGTAAAGATCCTTATACCGTTGTCAAGTAGGACTGAAACCATTAGAATTGGGTCGATGTCCCCAAGTTTCATCATAAGCTCAGTAGCATTGATATATGCTGAGTCAACTACAAAAAGACATGTTTGGGCCGAAACTTTAAAACTGCGCTCCACTGTGTTACAAGACGAAGATATTTCTTAAACGTTTATCTTTACTTATATGCAGCAGAATCTCTGCATTTGTTCACAGGAGACGTTATTCAAAATTAAAATACCGTTTACCGTAAAATACCGTAAAATTAATAGGTTGACCCATATGATGAAATACATTAAATACATGCTATTACAGTAAACTACGGTTATAACGAACTCAAATTACTAATTATAGTTCGTAATAACCGTAGTTCGATATAAGCATATATACATCATAACTACAGCAAATAGTCGAGACCAAAAAAGTAAGTTCGTTATATCCGTCAGTTCGTTATAAGCGTGTTCGTTATAACCGTAGTTTACTGTACTATCAACAGTGTTATTGCTGAACCCACTTGTTCTGAACCACATGTTGTCCGATGCACTTCCCCATTTTGACTCGTACCATATGCTCCCGTGTTGTTTTTCAGGTGAACAATTGACTTACCTTTGCATGTATTTGTAACGGGTGCCACCGGTAAGGCAGGATACCTGGTTTCATCACTATTTGATAGTTACTCTTAAGCGCCTGCTCATGAAATAGTCGGAATCGTACAATCGACTCTGCTTTAGCAGATATTTCTTATGAACACGGAAAGGGGTGTGTCGCGTTTATTCAGCAACAGCAGTTGTGACTATTTGCGTTTGGTGACCATTTTGATTTACCATGTGGGTATTTGATATTTCAGTCTAGACGAGTCTTCTCTTAGAGTTGTCCGCAAGGTTGAAAGCAGCAGTAAATGCCCCGACGAGTCAGATACTGATGTGTAGCTTCCAGCCGCCCTCACGGCCAGGTAGGTTTTGTTTGTTTATTTGTTTGTTGCTTAACGCCGCATTCAGCAATATTTCAGCTATATGACGGAGATCTGTAAATAATCGAGACTGGACCAGACAATCCAGTGATAGACATCATGATCAAGATAATAAATGTGAATACTTGCAAACGTTGCACTGCTTATGTGTTCCATGGTAATTTGGACATTGACCTACTGTGTTTTCAACTTGAAGGTCTCCGGTCTTCGAATTGGAGGTTCCTCTCCACTGTAGGGAGCACGAGTGGCCCAGTCGTCTAAGGCGCCGCGATTCGCTGTGCAGAGTTGCGTCCCTTGGGCACGCCAGAAACCTATGATTGTGGGTTCGAATCCCGGTTCGCCCTAATTATCTTTCTAGGTTTGTCAGCACCATACCCGTACTCGTGGGTTAGAACGAAGTGGTAAACGTCTAAGACTTGCATCACTTCTGGCTTTCCTCCCACGTTAAGCTGACACGCCGTGATATTACTAGAATAATGTTAAAAGCGGCGTTAAACTCAACTCACTCACTATTGTAGTGGGACATTTCTTAAAACCCTTCATTCGTTAATCCGGAAATGTATTTATCTGCACGGACTGAACACATTCTTAGCACATTTATTGTCAACATGATGTGCAATGCCACCCCACACTATGACCTTGGCATGGCATGAAGATGAGGGATTGTCACAATATGTTGTCTCATAAACATACGTATCCGTATTTCAATCTGTGGAATGTCACGACATGTTGTCTCATGAACATATGTATCCGTAAAGTGATATTTTCATTGCAGTGAACATAACACTTGATATTTCACTGCAGTGAACATAACACCTGATATTTCACTGCAGTGAACATAACACGTTGACGGAACTATGTTGGCCTACACGAGACAGCTCGTACACAAACTGTTGATTTACGTCAGTTCAACGTTGACAAGTCATATAATGACAGATGATCATTTATGTAGTTAATACCGATTCTTACCGTTTGTTTTTTTGTTGAAAATGATTTGTATTAAACTGTGAATTTCTCTTCTGATTTGTCAGTCGATACTTTACGTTTCGCAAGGCGCCATTTTGTTACTTGAATTGCGTGTATTCTTTCGCTTCGAACAACCGTCTCATTGATTTGAAATTTATTTTTTGATGAAGTTGATTTTGTATATAATCATATCCAAATTTATACTAAAGAATTTTAGTGACATCAAATATTTTTGGTTACTTTTGTTTATATTTTTTAAGGTTTAGCAAAGACGGAACTACATTTTTAGTCGTACTTACAGGGGGTGGAAAACCGTCCGTGTGTGTTATGTAGGGAGAATTTACGCTTGAAGGTTTTACATTTGTAATGAAATATTTCCAGGAGTAAGAGAGCTGCAGTACCCGCTGTCCCTAAAAGCTGTGAGCCGTGCCCCTCTAAACAGGTGTTCCTCAGACGCTTCTATAAAGTCTGTTGGGTGCTGTTCTGGAACATCCAGCAGGTGCGCTACGTCACGTGCCCCGGGTAAGTCTGGACAGCTGAAGCGTGGGTGCGGTAGCCAAGTGGTTAACGTTTAGCCTCAGATAGACCTTTATTCGATTGTCGCAAACGGGACAACGGGAGAAGCACAGTCTTGATGTAACTGGAATGTTTAAACACCTAACGTCTTCAAACCTGTACACTGTATTCAATATTTCAACGGGTGCCATTTAAATTATGAGTTTCTGAGGAGAGGAGTTATACTTTATAAGCACTGAAACTGTACGGTAAAGTGAAACAGTTGTTACAGTAGTCATAGAGCTGTCATCGCTGCAAAAAACATGTGATGAATTCCCAACGTAAATGTTCTTGGAGAATCTGTGAAATGCTACGTTGGCGCCTGCACAGTTATTACTCATAGCTATCGTAGTCCACAGCCCAGTGAACATGGTCAGTCGGTCCCAACGTAATAGTAAGCTTCTTCAGTTAATGAGGGCTTCTGGTGATTCCGATTTCGGTTAAACAATGGGATGCATGAAAACATCAAAGGTAAAACAAGTGCCTTCCTTTCAGAAACCCGTACAGCCAGCAGTGCACGTGCCAGACTTACCGCTGCAACCGCACCCACTACGTCAGGGTGTGGTTCCTATCGTGGTGTGCCGGTGGCGACACCCTCCCCAGCGGTTACACAGGAGGCCTCAACTACAACTACCTGTGGTTGCCCCAGGAGTGCACCTGTCGACGTTGTTGAGATGTTTGACGTCCCTCAACATGATATTCTCGTGATGACATGAATACTATATTGACTCTGGCACAACCCTTTATATATTTGTGAATTAACTGTGCCTAAACCTAAAATGGGGAACGTAGGTACATGTATTTATTCTGAAATTATGCCGAATGTTTTAATATTTTGGTTAGATTGTAAATTTTATTTGTGGTATTTAGTATCGCGAGAGTATTGTGTTGATGCACTGTGATCATTCTACACAACCCAGTTTTTTATCAATAAACGTTTGATAAATATCCGTTTCTTGTCTGTTAAAACCGTGAGACCGATTTATGTTGATAACCGATTAAATGGTCTGGTCAGTCAATCTTTGTTCATGACACTGGGGACGCCATATCTCTATTGTATAAAAACGAATTATATGTTGGTGATGGCGTCACTCTCTCAATCACCCGTGGCTTATAGTGACCGACATTGTTCAGAACGGTGTTTTATTTAATAAACCGCGACAAACCCGTTGTTGGAATTACTATCAAATAGTGATGACACCATGTGTTCGCGAAAAGGTTAGCTAATCCTGCCCAACCGGTCTCACCCGCCATAAGCACATGCAAAGGCAAGTCAATTGTTGACGACACGTCAAAAACACGGGAACATTTAGTGCAAATCAAAATAGGGAATCTCGACGGCGTTGACCGTTGCTCATAATATCAATCATTGGATTGTCTGGTCCAGTCTCGATCATTTACTTGTCGCCGTGATAGGGCAGGAATACTACTGACAGCAGCGTAAACAACAAACAAACAAAGTACAGAGTGTTTTCATTTGTCAAGAATACAGGTAGACAAAATATCAAGACAGCATCGAAATCCTAGGATTGAATACACATGGGTAGATTTATTATAATTACACTGAGGTAAAAAGAATTGAATATGGGGATCAAGAAAAAAGTATTTATTGAGAAATGGGTTTCTGATATCAACATACAGTTGACAAAACAAGTAAAAAGCGATACTTAAGAGGTACTCTAGACTACCAGTTGTCAGACTTTCATTTTTGTGGAAGATTCGGTGGCTGAGCGGGTTAGATCTCTGGATTAGGTGCCGCACTCTAGCAATGTGGTTTCGAATCCCGGATGCCACTCAACCCACCAATAATACAAGAATCTGTACTTTACTAAGCAAGTGTTATCCCAAATATAACATTTGTTACATTTGACCATTTTATAAATGGCATTGTGTGTTCAGATACTTCAGAGGTTAGAATAAGGCAGTTTTCATACCACACCCCATATCAACCCGAGGGCCGAAGGCATAAAATATACCCATTTCCAAGTGAAATGCAAAACATTTTCACCTTGTTTGGAATTCATTGTCACGGGAAAGCTAGCTGAGCAGACGAGCAAGGGACGTAACTCTACTTTATTATCACACTGGCGATGTCGACATTACATTTAAAATGCATTGACATGCCATATCAGCCGTGCATAGGGTGTAATACGAATCTGGTATTACACCCTCTGTGATATGACCGTCTCCATGTGCGTTATCGCACATGCAAAATACCTCATATCATTGATCGGTATATGATGATCTTTTGTATCACCGAAACTGCAAAAAGTTCCGTCTTAAAGTTTACACTTGTCTCCAATGAGGCGATCGTGTGAGCTGCATCTAGACCAAGCGAGGTGTTATTCAATCCTAACACTAACAAATATTGATCGGAAATAGTAAATAAACTTGATACACTTGATAACAAAGCAAAGAGCTGTGAGTGATGGGATTAACGCCGCATTAAACAGTACGTCAGTTATATCACGGCGTGTCTGCTTGGCGTGGGAGGGAACCCCGAACTGATGCACCTCTTTAACGTTTATCATTCTGATGAAGCCCTCGAGCACAGGAATGACAAACCTGGAAACATGATCAGGGCGAACCGGGATTCAAACCCACGATAATAGATTTATGGCACACAACTTTGAAAACCGAATTGCGGCACCTTGTACCACGAGGCCCAAAATACGTACCCGCATCTCTGAAACCACTGTCTGACATGTGATGTTCAGTTACGTTTCCACTGTCAATCACCCAGAAACATCACAGTGTGTCATTATAACATTGAAAGTGTCTATACAGTATTCCAGTCATATCACGGCGTGTCTGCTTAAAGTTGGAGGAATCCCAACGTGTTGCAGGTTTTAAACGTGTTAAAGGTGCGGCAATGCGCTTTGCAAGGTTGCGTGCCATGACTTCAAGATCGTGGGTTTGAATCCCGGTTCGCCCTGATTGTACTGGTAAAACTGACACAGCACATTATGCCACATATAAGGCCAGTATGTCAACTGAGGAGGAAACCTGCCAAAAACATGCATATCTATACCATACAGTACTATCAACATTTGACTTCACACTAAAACCTGAAGACATGTCCAATCCTCTTTTGTTCTTGATTCCAAAACTCCACAAAAACCGTGCAAAGTGAGACATATTGCTGGGTCCCGCCAGTGTACCACCAAATTCATTGTCTCAAACATTAACCATAATTCTCAATACTACCAAGGACTTTCATCATGTTCACAGAAAGTATGTGAGACAGTTGGAATAAATACCATGTTAATTCTCAAAAACTGTTAAAAGTTGCTTGACTTTGTTACAATCTTAGAAAAAGAACCAAATTAAATTCTATCAAAACATTTTATTTTTCAACATTGTACTCCACTATCCCACATTACAAAATTAGGGAAAACTTCATTCCTTGATCCATGGGCTTTTGTTACAAAACGTGGAGACCATATATATAGTTGCATATCTATCTTTAGTGGTTCAGGACAATAATTCAATAATAAAAGCAAATGCCATCTAAAGTTTAATGAGAAAACAATATGTGAAATGCTGCACCTAACGGGCGATCTTTTTGTTCCAAAGGGCAATAACTCTCCTTTTGAAATGACATTAGCGACGGCCCAACCTGTCGCTTCCGGTCTAGTTTTCGGATCTATACCATTGTCTTACATTTTCAGTCAGTATACATATTACTGAAATGATTCCTTTATTTAATCTCAGTTTAATTTGGATCTATTTTGATCTTACGAAGATCTAAGTAACTTATGTAAGTAATGTATGCTGCTTGTACTAGTCCGGACTGATGCCGATTTATAGTGCTAGCTCACTGAGATACCATGCCGCAGTTTAACATGAATACCCCACTCAGACACAGTATACTGACTCCGAGCCGACCAGTCCTTGTTTTAGCCCCTTAATGCCGAGCGCCAGACAGGGTAACAACAAGTACCATCTTTTAACGTCTTTTGGTATGGAGCGGTCGGGGAACGAACCCCGGACCTTCCGCTCTCCGGGCGGACGCTCTACCACTAGACCACGGAGGCGGTCCCTTGCCGCTGTACTGAAATGCATGCATGTGATGTCGTCTGCTTGGCGATACTACAACATAGATATGGAAACGTGTACAATGAAAATCTACCTCCTTTTTAAAAGAGTGATATTCCAACATCAAGGGCAACACTTTCAGTACCGATTGCAAAACGTTAACAAAGCGACCTTGAATGAACGATCAACTGATCTTACCGCCTCGCTCCGAACGGCTATCTAGTGGTCAACTATACAATATAATCAGTCGTGGTTATCCCTGGTGTATCATTGAATCACGGAACATATATTTCCGGACATGACAATAGATAAATCATTGTTTAGGCGAAAAGATGTACTATCTACACACCAGCGTGACCGTTGCCGTTAGAGCTGAAGGTTATACTGGTTAACTGTCTATAGGCGTCATAGTAACATGTTGTGCTCGTATCGCGCACACCACATGCGCCGTCAGTTAAAGGTTGGACCGTCCGGGTCAGCTCACTTCGCGGGTTAGTGAAGGGAAGATAAAATGAAAAAGATGGCCCATTGATAACATCTGTGTACCACTTGGGGGTAACACATTTAGGCCAGAAGTCGGCATCCCCAACGGCAGCAATTGTTCTGATGCATAAGAATCGGAATTTCACAGGTATATCGATGATTTGATATCGGTTAATACCCGTCAACTAGCCAATTCCCTTCCAATGATTTACCCACCTGACCGAGAAATAGAAGTAAAGGAGACCAGTGAGGCCGCCTCATCTGTTTCATATTTAGATGAATAAAAGATTCAGAGTGACAAAACACTTTCCACGGGACTGTATGACAAGAGGGATAACCTTAACCTTCTAAAAGTCAACTTTCCCTTTATTTCGAGCAATATTCCTGCAGCTCCAGCCTTTGGTGTTTTCTTTTCACAACGTTTGAGGTACAATCCAGCATGCTCTTTCAACCAAGATTTTAAAAGGCATCATACGAATCTTGCTCTACAGTTGTTTGATCAAGGTTACAACACTCAAGGCCTCAGTAAACTTTCAAAACGTTTTATGATAGACATATGAAGGACACTTCCAATTTTGACGCATCTGTGACTAAAATGATGTCCGATCGAATTCCCTATCTTGACTTATACCCTAAGTTCCCGTGTTCTTTTTAGGTGAACAATTGACTTTACATGTGCTTGTGGTGAGTGCCACCTTTTGGGCAAGATACCCTCACCTTTTCACAGACACCTGGTACCATCACTATTTGAACAAGATGTTTTAACACATGCTCATTTTATAGTCGGAATCGTACAATCAGATATTTCTGTTTGTTTCAAAAACAGTTTGTAAACATCCCTGTTCCTAACATCTTGACGTTGGAACAGTGAGAATAAATATTTCATTTCAATACAAGCATAGGAAACAAACATAACAAATAACTAATCATTGGAATGAGTTTTGTGTCATTTTTCTGTAACAAATAGATAGTTTATGTCATTTTTATTAGCAGGTAATTATGAAATATCATTTGTTCCATGAACCGCCTGGTTCGATGAATCAGCCAAACATGGCTTCTGCCCGAGAACACATTTCAGTCACTCGTACAGTCAGACCCCTTTATCTCGAAATTCATTATCTGGAATATTCCAATATCCATTTCGTCTTACAATATAAATACCTATTATTTTGATTTGACCAATTTTCTCGAATTGGAGATAAAAAATGCTTACTATCTCGAACCTTGGTCTCCAACTTGGACCTTATTATAGAATTATGTACCTTTATCTCGAAGCTTGAATTTGCCACGGCTTTCAGAAGCTCAAATGAGCAATTGTCCTAGATACAGGCAGTGGAATCCGGATGAAGTCAAAAACAGAGATCCCTTGCAGCATTGTCTGATTTAGTTTCATCTAAGCGCGGGCATTAAGTGCAAACAAGCATCTGTCCCTGGCGTTTCTCGTTGAAATATAATTATTTCAATTTAAATACTGAGACCACGGTTCCAGCTGTTGTACCTACACGTACATTTGTTACAATTGTTATTGATTATTACATGCGAAGTACATTTCAATTAGCCACTGTATACACCTGTCGTATTCATTATTGATTGTGTTTTGCAGTGGATCTATATTGCTCAGGCTGTTTCTCAGGTGAAAAAATGCCATTTTTCATTTACTCAGAATTTAATACAGAAATATACAAGTACATGAAACTGATTTGTGAACAAACAAGTAATTATTTCTATAAGCACATCTTCCTTTAATACAACTCATACTTTAACATACGCGAATGTTTTACAACCGAATAGTTGATGTTGTACGCCCCTTTAAGTCAGACACCAGTTATCGTTGAATTTTCGAATTTAGCCAAGGTAAATGTATCTATTATAGTCGGAATCGTATAATCGACTCTGCTTTTGGCAGAGATTCATTATGAACATGGAAATGGTTTTGTCGCGTCCATTTATTTAATCACAAATCTGTTACTCTTCTTTATGAATGTGACAAGCTACCTAACAATCTAAGTGGATCTCCACATGGACGAGACGGATCAGTGGAGATGTTCAATGCGTGAAATCTAATGAAGTGAAAAAGTAGATTCTTACTTTTGGTAAATACACGTAACAATACATCATACACAAAAATATACTGAGCAAAGTTTCCCCAATTTCAAGGAAAGAGAATAATCCTTGGTGAATCATTGACAGACATTGTTACTTACTACAAACAAAACTCGAATGTATGTAAATGTTTAATATGTGTTTGCCATTGCGTTCAAGTCAATGCGGTCATTATGTAAGGCAAACACACCAACTATAAGTGAGGTGCTCCACCAGAACAGAACTTCAGTTTTATGAAAATTTGAGTTAAGAAATCTACGTCCTGTTTTATCAAATAGAGGGCACAAAAACAAATAGTAATAATCGTCACCGATGTCTTTTGAAACCACATAACGTGTATATTATTATATTGTGTTGGATACATTGCCATCAACCTACTTAAATCGACATATATCATCTAAATGTAAAACAATTACGCCAATGGCATTCTTTCAAATTTGATAAATAACCTTCAAAATTAAGACTATGTTTATACTGTTATATGGGACACATTCAGAGGACCTTTTCTGTGTATGTCGGTTAATTGTGGTGTTTTCGATATCAGTGAAACTTGTGTCCTAATATCCTAAACATTGATATTTCTACCTATAAGAGTGAGTGAGTGAGTATGGTTTTAAGCCGCTTTTAGCAATATTCCAGCAATATCACGGCGGGGGACACCAGAAATGGGCTTCACACATTGTACCCATGTCGGGAATCGAACCCGGGTCTTCGGCGTGACGAGCGAACGCTTTAACCACAAGGCTACCCGACCGCCCCTCTCCCTATAAGACGGATTCAATAAAACATGAGGTACAGTGTTATAATCATTTAGGACTCATTCAAAGACATGACTTAATAACATGACAAAAATGCTGCACCCGTGAGTAAGTGTGGTAAGAAAGGTCCTCGAAGTAACCAGCAGAACAAAAGATGAATATGCAGGCCTCAATTTTGGGGGAAATATCACAGGTCTACCATAAAATGGTTTGAAAGCTTTACTGAGGCCTTCAATGTTGTGACCTCAACCAAGAAACTTTAGAGCAAATGACTTGGTGGAAAGGCCATGCTCGATTGCACAGCAAAAGTATATGTAGACGAGACACCAAAGGCTAGACCTGTAGGAATATTGCTCGACATGAAGGGAAAGTTGACTATTGGAAAGTTGAGGTAATCCCTCTTGTCACACAGTCTTGTGGACAGTGGTTTGTCACTCTTAATATTTATGTATAGATTAAAAAGTGATGCAGTCTCGCTGGCCTTCTTTATTCCGAGTTCAGGTGGGTAAATCAGTGGAAATAAATTGGCTGTTTGATGGTTATTGAACGATATCAAATCATCGATTTACCTGAAGCTTCAGTTGTTTGGCCAAATTACCCTTGTTTCACTTAATCATCATTTTTGAATAAACGACGATAGTTATTGTCAACAATACAAAAGTTTCCTGTGATTATATGGCCTCCATGTTGGTGGCAGTATGATGTGTTTTGGCAGCCACAAATGGAAATTACATCATCAGCTGTCATTATCAGGTTCTGCAACACGTTCCATAATTGAACAACCTAAATGAAATGGTTTGTTTGTATAGGAAAATGAAATTGTGGGTGATTATTAAATTTTGAAAATAATGTGGGACATTCTGTGAAACTGATTCTCGTCTGAGAATGTTGCTTAAATCTAAGGCATAAAATTTGCAAATTTCAAATTGAAGAATATGCAGTTTTTTTCTGATTTAGTGGAGTCTGTTTCTAGTTTGGCAAAACGTCTCAAAAGGATATCAAGGACTCTCCAGTCGAAACTGAGGGCTCTTGTTCTACGTTGATCCACCAATCAGCAAAAGTTGCTTGAGTTGTTCAATTTTGTAGTGATACAGAGTATCATCGTGTACTTTTTTTGTGCACTAATGGCGCCTGGCGATGAGGCAACAAATCTTGTAAATGAATGATATTGTTTGGCCTTCGCCCTTTCTTGTGACCATTGCTACGTCGACGTCTTTGGGATACCGGAAGCAGACTCAACGACCTTGGCAGTTAATTCGTTAGATAGACTGCAAACGTCTTTTACTTTGTCATTAGATCCAGAAAGTATTGATATACATAACAATTAATGTCTCTGGAAATTATGTAAGGTCGACTGCATTTAAGGCTATTATATGGATTGTATCTTTTCACTTTCATGCAAGACATGCAACACATACTTAACTGAATTACACTTGCAATCAATAGAAACCATTGATCCAAATACACATTCCCCTGCATGGTGTAGACGGCGTGAATACACAATGCCTTTTAGAAACTGGTCAAATGTAACAACTTGTTAACTGGGATTACACTTTCTTAGTAAAGTACAAATTCTTGTACTTTTTTGGTTGAGTTACATTTGACCACTTTCTCAAAGGCATTGTGTATGCATAGTGTTATATGGCAGTGAAGTAACATATCATATATTTTTAAACAATAATTAGCTGTCAGGAAATTATTACTATCTTATAAGCAATGGTGTGGAAGTTACTATATTTTTATGCTTTTGGAGTCAAGTGTAATCTGGAATATTCTAGAACAGCTATAGACTAATTCAGCGTGGTGTGGACTTTCTAGAAGGTATTTCGATTATGTAAGTGTGCTAGTGCATGACTCTCTCATCTCACATGTCATCAAGACCAGCGGTTTTGTGAAGATAATATTTTCTCCCCGGATATCCAGCCTTGGCTTATTTTGGAACCTTGACCATTGTTGTTGTAAGGTGAATATTATTATCACCGAAATTATTGCCATTACCACTGCTATTATTTTATATACTGCCATTGCAATGTTGTTCACTTGTTGTTTCAATGTTTTCCACCATGGGAGTTAAGGTTTCACTTATCAGAGGGGTAGACAAAGTTCGTGATCTAGATAACAAGTTGTCGGATTTCCATTTTTGTGGAAGTCTCGGTGGTTGAGTGGATTAGATCGCTGACTTAGTGTGCTGGCGATTAGATGCCTACAGGAGGTTCATTTGAAAACAATGCAAAATGATTCTTTCTCAAGATTTTATTTCGGTTGTACATCCAGTTGATTAAACCCAGCGTGTTTTATGTATGCTGAAACACTTTGAAAAACGTATAATCGATTTTTTGTAACTTTCGGGAAAATTGCCAATAAGTTTTTATTGTGTTTCAGTATACTTCATGAAATCTAGCCGTGGAATGTGAGCTCTCGACATTCGCAGTCTTGCGGGAGCCACAACCAGCGCCAGTTTAGGCCAAACTTGTAACCCCAGGGGAGTTCGGTGCCAAGACACCACGCCCACACCCACACCCGGATGTAGCGTGTTGGCACGCATCTTGTATTGGAACACCAACACGGTTCGTTGCACTTGGTCCTGAAGGGTAAATAAGACAAATGTTAGGATATTTTGTAGTGTTTTTAGGCGGGGGTCATAACGCGGCAATAGTGCGTTTTTGTTATTATTAAAGTGGATTTAACCTTTTATTTGTCTACACCAGATCATAAATTTTAAAAGGAAAACATCAAGGAATTCAATATAAACATAAACGGTGCCGATGCTAAGCTGGACGCGGCAAATTCAACAGCATATAGTTCACGAACTATCAAGATAACTGAAATTAGCCCCTATTAGTGGTTCCATGTAAATAGAGCACGTTATCATTAAATGTTCTAAACAAATCTTTCTTTCAAGAAACAGCCGCTGTATGGCTGAAATAATGCCGATGCGACGTTACATTTTAACTCCTTAACTCACTTAAAAAAACACTTCCTTCGAGTCAAACTAAAAGCTAAACAATGTTCAGCTACAAATAGGCAAGTCCTGATTTTGATAACAACGTAAAGTATTGTGTGACTACTCAAGGTCACTGTGACTTTATAAGCCCATAAATCTACATTTGCGACCCAGTTGACTATTGTGTGAGTGAGTGAGTGAGTATACCGGTCATATCACGGCGTGTCAGCCTTGTATACGAAAGAAAGCTCCAAGTGATCAGACGTTTACCACTTTAACCCTAAACCGACAAGCACAGTAATGGTGCCGACAAACCTAGAAACATAATCGGGGGGAATCAGGATTCCGACCCACAATTATAGGTTTCTGTTGTGCCCAAGGGACGCAACTCTGCGCATCGAACTGCGCTGCCTTAAACGACTGGGCCAACCGTGTGCCCAGCTGACAATTGAACCCTGCGATTGTGCATAATCCGTGCAATCGATAACAACAACAGGGCTTTGCTCGTGGGCCAATGAACACGTTGACGTGTGCATTAACAACATACACGCAGGGCATTCGTGAACTCCGTGTCACAACTCCATCGTGATTCACTGTTCAATTCATAAGGATTCTTCCGTTGAACGCGGAACGCCTACTGTCCCCAAATGCTGTCTTTACATAGATTTTTAATAAGTTTGTTTGGCAGTAAGTCTGGTTTATTAATCAGACAATATAGTGATTGACATCATGAGCATCGATCCATTCAATTAGGATACTATGACATGCATCAAGCCAGCGATTCTGACCACCCGATCCAGTTAGCCACCTTTTACGACAAGCATTGTCGAGAATATTTGTTTAAAAAGCCGCCAAATTTACGTCCTTTTATTGGTATTCGTTATGAGCGATTTCTGTTATAGGTCCTGGTAACATTGAATAAGTTTGCTTTACAGCCGCTTTTAACAGTAACTATATTACAGATTGAATGAGTTTGCTTTACAGCCGCTTTTAACAGTAACTATATATTAGATTGAATGAGTTTGCTTACAGCCGCTTTTACCTTAATCACAGGTTTGAGGCACGTCTGGTGGGGGGGCGAATTGCGGCATCTTATTCAACAGTGTCACCCATGAAACATCCATGAATGAAATTAACCACCTACGTCCACAATGACAGTGCTGTATGATGGCGAATGGCGAGTTTTCGGTAATTTTTTTAGACACGCGGCAGGTAAACATACTTACGGACACGTGACGTATCTGATCCACTGTCTGTAGGGGAAGATGACGTAACAACGCCGGTAGAAACGATGCAGGTAGCGGACTTTGGGTGGACATGGCTCACAGCTTCTCCCATAGATAGGCCTGACCTGGATCGGCAGGGTAGCCCTGCAAACCACAAAAGGCTTCCTACTGATTTAAAATGGTCTCTTTTTATGTTGATCGACACAGAAAGGATGTCTCTCAAATGTCGATTTTTAAGTATAAAAAATCATTTTTTTAAATGTCAGAAAAATCTAGTCTTGACGAAGTATTATACTTTATGACATTTTATCGACGGGTGCTGATTTATTTGATGTAAAGAACACGAGACAATCTTTTTGCCGTATGGTGAAGAAATACGTTGAACGGGTTCGAACTCAAACCTCTCCTACGTAACGGACACAGCAGAGGTGTTCATGGTTTAATATGTATTTGAGGTTTCCTTGGCATCTGCTACTTCTAATTCAAACGAAAATTGGTTGAGTTACCTTGTTGTTAGCTTTTAGCAAACTGTAGAAAGTAGTCCCAAATTTTAGCTCCAGCTAATCAACCAATCACAACAGAATACTAGGCAGCTAATCTTAATTTAGAAATAATATTGAGGTATTAAAATATATTAAACCCTGTATATAATACAGGTCGCACAGTGAGACCATGCATATCAAGCTCAATATATAGGTCTTTCTCTGGGACGATCACAACTACATTATCACAAAAACGCCCATCTTAATTTTTGCCGGCAATCTCCTTAAAATCAGACGTTTAAATCCGATGCGATACTTCTCGGCATCAAGATCTGAGGACACCTCCATTAAAGTTCTCGTGAGTTGAACTTTCTAATCAGCCCACAGCGTCGAGGTTGCGTATTAAATTCTCGGTACGAGTGAGCAAGCATTTAAACAATCATACCTGATTTCTGTACCTAGAAAATGAATATTATTCGAATGCAAAAACACAAAGCGGTGCTATTGTATGGTTGTGGATATGTCCTCTCGTTTCTAAGCGCCATGGCTTCAACATTCAAACGGTGTACATCGATGGTATAGTTGTGTTCTGTGTGGGTTTTCTTTTGCTAAGAACGAGATTTTCGATCTGGTGGCAAAGAAACAAAGCCGAGTCGTTTTAAGCTGATATCTGGGGAGCTCAACAAGTCATGCAATCTTCACTTCGACTGGGCGATCAAAGTTGGCTCAGAGTTAACCAGACGCGACATTAGCGGAGTCACCAAATCTTTGCGCCGAGTATCGTATCGGAATGAAATATTTGCTCATTATTATAATAAATTTGAAGTTTGTACCGTGTGTTCCTGGCTCGATCGGAGAAGTCCGTGAGATTATCTGCTATAGGGCAGTTCTGCTCATCTTCAAATCCGGTTGAGATGGCTTGGTCGACCTGATTGAGAGTGCTTTCAGCTTGCACACTGTAAAGAAAGAATAGTTCATCATCTCTTGAGAAAACTATTACATTTATATCGCGACCACCACAAAGGTAAGAAGTGGCTATGTATGGGTTTAAATGTCGGGTTTGGCTGTGGATATAGATGTAGATGTGGAAGGGGATGTGGATTGGGAAGGGGATGTATTTGTGACTGTGGGTATTGATGCGGATGTGGATGGGGACGTAGATGTGGAAGGGGATAACGATGACTGTAAGGATATTGATGTGGATGAATTAAATGTTTTTCCTGACACTGGAAATTAAACACAGAGTCTAAAAAACACCCCAATGCAGTACATTAAAGCCTTGTTTGTCATAACCCCGCATAACCCAGTGCAATTAACAGGACTTCGCTGTTGAGCACATACAAACAAATATTACCTGATTGCTGAATAACCTCTTTGAACTTCGTCCGAGTCAGATTCGAAGTCCTGACAGTTGGAGTCGGGAGGGGGACAATCTTGTCCCCAGACACACAAGCTCATCAAGAGGAGGCAGGCGCATGCTGCCGGAATTACGGTCTGGAATGAAAATTTACAAACAGTATGACAGTCATGTGACAGCGTTACTCTAACTCTCTGACAAGACCATTTACGAAGTGTGTTGACAGCTGGTGTAGGGAGGGGGACACTATTGCCCCCAGACACGCAAGCTCTTCAAAAGGAGACAGGAATTACGTTCCAGAAGGAACATTCCCAAACAATTATACAGTCATGTGAAACTTCTTCACAGTTATTACTCCCTGACAATGTCCGATCATTTTTTTTAATTCCTCCACTTACGTCGACATATAATATATGTAAGACGACGACGTGTGAAGTACGAATAACATAACAGTAGAGAAATACTGTACCATGGTCAGGCTTGATTCCTTCACTTTTCTTTTCTTGTAAGCTGAAACAAGCACAGACTATATCCATAAATGAAAAGTAGGAAAACATCACAGATTAATCTCAGGATAGCAGTCACATAGTATTTAACTGTCTATAAATATGTTTATCATACCTACATGCCAGAATGATGAGATCTGATTGGTCAACCTGATCTTGATAACATACTGTGTATCACGCCTTTGAGGGAAATAAAAAGTCTCAGTGGGTGAATAAATCAGCTCATGCCCCGCCACGAGCAAGTCAGGATCTTAGAGGCAGAATAAATCCCTTATACCCCGCTTCAAAGCAAAAAGCCTCACGCTTTTTTCCCAGTCAGTTGAAGTCACGTGACATAGCGCAAGTTAACCTCAGCTCAATCGAACAGCTGTTTTGTTTTGTTTATCAATTTTGAATTTATTTTCATTCATTGACAATGTCATACTGAAACATGTCAGTAAGACAAATTCGTTGTAGAAGGATGACACGGGGTACATGGGGTTTCATCCGTCCCTCGTTAGGTTTTATACGACTCGCATCCACCTCGTGGTATAAAAACCTAACGCGGAACGCATACAACCCTATATGCACACACACACACACACACACACACACACACACACACACACACACACACACACACACACACACACACCGCCCCCCACCCCCCACCCCCGTGATCCTGCTATAACTTATAATGTAAGTGGTCAATAAACAAAATGCATCTGTAATCAGTAATGAGTGAGTGGGTGAGTATGGTTTTACGCCGGTTTTAGCAATATTCCAGCAATATCACGGCGGGGGACACCAGAAATGGGCTTCACACATTGTACCCATGTCGGTAATCGAACCCGGGTCTTCGGCGTGACAAACGAACGCTTAAACCACCAGGCTACCCGACCGCCCCGTATACAGGAATGTCAAGCAAGTAGAAACAAATGTAATTTTAGATTGAAAGTTTTGTTTTTGAGGAGTAAATGTTGAAAATAGGTCTGTAAAACTGTTGCGATGTACAATTTGAACATAAAACGGCGAAGTAGAAAGGTATGCGTATTAAAACTTAAATAAGTTCTTGTTTCTGAAAAGTAATCAAAACATATATCTTTCTCAAAATTAATAGCATAATGGTCTCATATTTCAAACGCTATATTGCCAACAATCTTATCTAAAATATGCATAATAAGTACAATAATACATTGAAAAGGTTCTAAAATCATTCATACATTGAGATTTTAAACAAAGTAAAAACTTTAAGGTATTTGTCGGTGTCCGCCTTCATAATTATCTTGTGAGTATACCCACCTTCCACTCCTCTGTTCAGTCGAGATTTAGATGGCTGATGATGAGAATGTTAATATATAGTTTCCAGGAGGAGGAACCTTTGTCGAACTGTCATAGTTTGATTGGCTGATCGATTAATTAAACTGATACGCACTTGTGACAGGTTTGTGTGAAATCAGTCATGAAAAATCGGCCAAAGTCGATAAGTCCCCGCAGTATCCTTTCACGAAATCAAACCTAATATAAAGTAAATTTTATAACGTTCTAAATGCAATGCAAAATATCAAGATAGATGTTAACATGAATCATATTATAGAGTGAAACCTGTTTAACTACACCATCTCGAAAAATGGCGTTAAAGATATGTGGTGTTTTCGATATTTGATATTTGATACTTCCTGATATTTATTGATATTTCTCTCGAAAAGAATAACATATACAAATACATGAAGTACTGAGTCTTAAACATTTGGGACTAATTGTTAGACATGACTAAATAACACAACAAATGTTCTATCCGTGAATAACAGAGGTGAGCAGCAAAAGTTGCTTCAATCGTTTAATTCGTTTCAGTGACGCAGAGAATCATCGTGTACTTTCTTTGTGCACTAATGACTCCTGACGGCGAGGCAACAAATCTTGTAAATGAATGGTATTGTTTGGCCTTCGCCCCTTCTTGCTACCATTGCTACGTATACGTCGACGTCTTTGGGAAGATACCATGTTCTCCATGGATATCAAGCCTTGGTCTACTTTGGAACCTTGACCGCTGCTATGTGAATATTATTATCACTGCCTTTATTCCTATTACGAATATTATATTCTATACTGCCATTGTAACTGGGTTAACTTGTTGTTTCAAGTTGTTTCACCATGGGATCCGTGCCAGGTTACACTTATCAGAGGGGTAGACAAAGAACGTGTTCTAGATTACCAGTTGTCGGACTGGCTGAGTGGGTTACACTACTGCCTAGAAGTTCATTCCCCTTACACGCATGGGCAACGCGTTACGCAACCCGTGTGCAACCCGTTGGTTACTCGTGTGAAACCCGTCCGCCACGCGTGTGATACCCGTGTGCAACGCGTGTCACACTCATTAGAGGGGGAACAAACTTTTGACCAAAGGAGGATCCATGTCTAGCTGAACCTGGAGGTGGTAACAAGGAGATAACTTTTTGATTTCCTGACGAAAAATGTTTAAACACATTTTATTATATGTACTTGCTGATGTCTCATTTTTAGATGTGATTTTGTTGGAAAATATGAGTACTGTTGTGGCTTCTGCATGGTGTTTTGCGATGGTGTTAAGAGAATACATGATGCTGTTAAATGGTATTGCTTTTCAAATGTTTTTTTGTGATTTGACATTAAACGTCTCTAGTACGACTTTCAGTGATCATGTTTATGAGGTTTGGTGGAGCATTGTTGTTATTGGACCCTAATTACTTTATGATGGTTGGGTCTCTTCGTCTCAGCTCCATAGTCGTGACGCTGGAAAAGGGCAGCATTTAATTAATGAGAGTAGATTATATCATGGAGGATACACTTGAGGGAGAGGGTTCTACTAATTACCGTACCACAGGAATTGGCCTGTAGACGTGAGCGCGGGGTTGTGTGTAAGATGGCCGTCGCATAATGTCCGCCAGGAGTGGTAAACATTGAGCTAAAGCAGTGTTGTTTTTCACGGGCCTGTTGAATAAATACCCAGCGCTGCTGTCCATATATCTTCTACTTGATCCTGGATACATTATTTTGGCATTTACAATATATATTTTTCAACGTACATAAATGGTTTAATAGTCTTATATTTTAGAGTATTTGTCAATTGTGTTGAGCTTACAAGCAATAATTGTAATTCGTGGTGACATCTAAATATAAAACGTCTAATTTAAAACATGAAGTAAGTACGATAGTAAATAATGATATTCAAATCGCATTAAAATACAATGATAACAAGATTCATATGTAACCCTAAAGCCTGTGTTCCACATTCATAGCCAGGAGGACAGCTGCTGACTAAACAAAGGGAAGAAGCTTGCCTTTACATATATTTAGAGACATCATCTGAATATGACTATATATGTAAATCTTACGATACTGTACCTATCTTCACGAATTATTAAAAAATGGGCATAAAGTTCACGGATTTGATTCGATACATGCCGACTGACACTCTTGATGGGTCAGTGATTAAGACAACAGATCAATACACACGCTTCCTATTCAGTATGTACGGATGATTACATGGCTGTGTGTATGCATGGTATGTATGGCTGCATGTATGATTAAATGTATGTAAATTATGTATGTTTATTTATGTGTGTGTTGTTGTTGTTGCATTAAGTGTTTAAGAGGTCGCCTTCTGCCTAGGAAATTTCGGCTGACCTGTCCCTCTTTGGGATTCCTGCGTGTGAATAGGGTACACATATCTATGGTGAGTTTGGTGTTATAATTTCTGTTTTTGTATTGATATGATTTCCATTTTCTTATATCGATATGATTTCATTTTCATCCTTGGCTGCTCTGTTTATATACGTTCGAGTAGCTGTCCATCTCTCAGAAATAGAGTTAGTTTGGCCTTCGCTATTGCATCTCTTGGCTTTAGGAGATCTATGACAGATAGCGGATCTAACTGCAATTCTTGTTTTAACCTAGCCCGGGCTGGGGCATGGTCTTGACATTCTAGTAACACGTGATCAATGGTTTCAGCCTGATTGCAAGATGAACAAACCTTGTCATAGTGCTTTTTGTGACCGAGTCTAAGGCGTGAGATAACAATTTCAATTTGAGTATGAGTTTGGCTTTTGTTGGACCTTGGGTTGATTTTTGTATAGCCATCTGCCGATCTTACTTGCGTCCCATTGGGCTTGCCATCTTTCTGCTATGGAGGCTTTGATTTTGCTTTTTATCATTTGTTTACTAAAGGGAATAGGCTGTATATCCGCTTTGTCTAGAGCTAGCTTCGCCAGTGGGTCTGCTTTTTCATTTCCATGAATATCTATGTGAGAGGGGATCCAACACAGCTCCACCTGTTGCCCTTGGTCCGATAGTTTTGTATATTCGTATAGAATATTGTTGACTGTGTTTGGCCTGGAGTTTGAGTTTCTGCCACTGATGGCCTGAAGTGCACTTAGCGAGTCTGATAGGGCGACTGCCTTTGCTTCCGGAAGTTCCGGTATGAGTTTGAGTGCATGATGAATTGCCTCTAATTCAGCCGTGAATACTGACTGACCATCAGGCAAGCGAACTGAATGTGCTTGGGGTTTAGAGCTGTGGATATGGATCCCGTAACCAGCACTGTTGTTGATAGGATTCTTGGATCCATCAGTGTATATATGGGCCCAGATGTCCCAGGTAGTTTGAATTTTAGTGATAGCTACTGATCGTAGTAGGGTTGGGTTTTCTTTTTTAGTGACTTCTGATGTTAAAGCCCGGTCAACTTTGGGAGTTATTATGTGTGTGCGTGCGTGTGTGTAAATGTATGTAAGCCTACATTACAAAATAAATGCTTCGGTCGTTTGAAGCCAGAAGACAAAGGTATTCCCGGGAAAGAAGCCTACTCTCGCAGTTGGTCACGAGAGCTGAAACTTCTCTCGCGGAATTTCTTTGAATAAGGCGAATGGAGCAGAGTAAGCTAAGGGATTATCGGCTGTTGTGTGAAAACAATGCTTCAGAAAGATCGACGTCCTGTCCCTATGAACAAACCTACAGATTACGGATTGAACGTCAAAAGTGTCTGTCAGGTTTCTTAATGCTTAATTACGTTTGCTGGAGAATATATTTCTTGTACAAGCGCTATAAAACATGTTAACATAAAAATATATGAATGTTGAAGCTAGGCTTCACTTCAGTTTTCCTTTATTTAGCAGGCCCCTCATACTGAAAAACAGCCTAACTGTTTATATTACTATATCCTGCTATGCTTTACATCTAACAAAGCTATACATTACCAATATATTAGGCCTTTATTTTATCTATATTTCAAACTTTCTCCCTCTGTTACAAAATCCATATGTTCTAGTATTATATTTGATATATCCGTATTTACATATATACATCATTTATAATTTATAGTCAATAATGTAATGTAATGTAGTGTAATGTAGCATGACCCACTATTTACTGGAGGATATTGGAAATGAATATACTGTAGACTGCCATGTTGTCTGACTACAGATAGGATTTGTTATCTTAACAATCACTGGGGGTTTCACATTAGAGGTGATTTTTACAATTGCCCAAATGATCCTGCTCAGTATTGGTGCTTAGTGATGTCAAATGGAACATTTTATTATTAGAGGAAATTGGTGGTGAAAACTTAATACCATCTATACAGGATATCTTCAGGATTTTTAGCCCTTTCTTTCTCTGTGTGTAATTCTGATGGAAAGGAGTCACTCAACCAGTTCATGCATTCCATGGTAAAAAAAAGATCAGACTTGGTTAGAATCCGTGTTTATCTGCGACAACTTCCCACTGGTGACATTGTAGTGAACTTGGGAAGTGGTGATGATTTTTTATATTCATATTATTATAATCTGTCAAACTGTACATAAATGTGTGTGTGTTAAATCATAAAATTCAAAGGGACTGTTCCCTACACTCATCAATATCATAATAATAATAATAATATAATTTATTACAGTGTCATGTGTTACAAAGCAATACAACATTTAGCACATACTTAAAATACAAACACCAGGCCTCAGAGGGCCGAAATGACACCTTAAGATATTACAAATATTAAAATACAATAAGATATAAAAAGTAATCATGCACATTCTTAATATCTACAAATACACATATTCACTAACACAATCACATAATGCATGCATGCATACACATATACATACATACGCACGCACGCACACAATCAATCATTCTAATATTCTCCCGCACATACTAAACAGACACCCAAACACATTCAGATATCCCCCACCCCCTCACTCGAGACATACACGCACGCACACACACACACACTCAACCTCACTCACAAATACACCCATACCCAAATTCCTGCATCTACACACACTCCATATCCTTTCTTCTGACCGTACCAACATTCATATCCCCTCCCCACACACACCCATGACCCATAACCTCACACACTCAATTACACTTGTCATATAAAATTCATATTGAATAGTTATTGTAAACCTTGCAGCCTTTTGTGATACATTTTCTGAATACATCTCGCCAATTCCATCTGGATACATCCAGTGTTCATCAACCACTTATATTTATCTAACGTGGACAGTTCACAGAAACTACTGAACTGATTATTGCATGTATCAAATAAACATATCCTTAAAACATTGTAGAATTTGCACACCACAACAAAGTGTACTTCATCTTCGATTAACTGTTCCTGACATAGTTGACAAAGTCTATTTACCAAAGGAGTCACAGGCTTGGTATACCTGCCACTTTCTATAGGAAGGTTTCCACAACGTAATGAGGCTAATATACTTCTTTATTGTCTGGGTAGAGACATTTTCACATAGTGAGAAGTTTGGATAGTTTCTTTATATTTCCTATATGTTCGTAATTTATTTCCATTGCAATCACCTTTGTCATTAAATATATCCGAGAACCACTTTTGTATGTCTCTTGTATCTAACACTTCAAGGCATGTTTTGAGAAATGAGGCACGTTTAGCCTTGACAAAAAAATCTAAACGTCAATATTTCCATGAATATCATTTTTTTTTCTCACAAATTCACACACCCTATAATCCCAGGAGGATTTTCTTTTAAATGACCATTTATGGACTATGGCACACACAGATGTTTCACGGGAGGTGATGATTTTATGGAAACTTCGAAGAACTTCAATTTTAATTTTAGTAACTTGGCTTCTCCACCCCATCTCTCCTCTGACGGCAACGTTAGAGGCATTCTTTCTCACTCCCAAGAAGAATCTGGAGGCTTTATTCTGAATATAACTTATTTCTTTGTACATATTTATATCTACAAAAATGTATATGCGTCAGTGTGGTTCATCAACACATGTACAATGCTTATTCACGCTTGGTGTGCCAGACTGAAATTGAACAGTATGATAGCGTCAGCAGTTATAATAGAGGTCATAAGACGTGGCATATGAAGATCATACATAAATATGTTTAAGTTACATAGGCAGCAGGCTAGATTATTTACAGCAATACAGTTCAAATATTGTGTTCAATAAAAGAAACGTTGATTTTTAACACACTTATTTTTGTACGATTAAACAAACTGTGGACTTTGAAGACATTTTCGCTTATTGTAATAAGATCAAGGTAAAAAATCATATCTTTCTCTGAAATATGTTTAAGTTACATAGGCAGCAGGCTAGATCATTTACAGCAATACAGTTCAAATATTGTGTTCAATAAAAGAAAACGTTGATTTTTAACACACTTATTTTTTTGTACGATTAAACAAACTGTGGACTTTGAAGACATTTTCGCTTATTGTAATAAGATCAAGGTAAAAAATCATATCTTTCTCTGAAATATGTTTAAGTTACATAGGCAGCAGGCTAGATTATTTACAGCAATACAGTTCAAATATTGTGTTCAATAAAAGAAAACGTTGATTTTTAACACACTTATTTTTGTACGATTAAACAAACTGTGGACTTTGAAGACATTTTCGCTTATTGTAATAAAATCAAGGTAAAAAATCATATCTTTCTCTGAAATCCACGGGCATAGTTGCTGTCAAACATAAGAACGTAATCAGGGCGGCCAGCTTTGACTTGTCATGTGCCTTAAAGTGAGTTTAAACATGTCAAAAGCGATTGACCCTACAAAATAGGGTCATTTACTGTCAATCGTCTTAACAGGACGATAACGTTTGTTATATATCGACTACTTGTCTCTATGTCTTAAGTTGTTAATCGGTAACTGCGGTCCAAATTTATCAACTTATTCATCTATTGTTGCAAACTTGACTGATTTGTTTACACAATAAAAATTCTAATTGATCATGCACTACTGAGGCAGTCAAGCACCTGTATAAGAAATATAAAAGCAGCCATGTTACATGTAGTCCCAAAGGCTGGCAATTATTTCGCCGCAATATAACTGAAAAAATGCTGATATGACGTGACATATAAACTTACCCACAGACAATACATTTTTTCAAGAGAGTGTAGCACAATTTTATCAAAGTTTTATTGACAATTTGAAAAACTATAATAATATGAATATTAAAATTCATCATGACTTTTCAAGTTTACAAAAATGTCACCAGTTGGAAGATGTCACAGATAAACAAAGATTCTAACTAAGTTTGATCGTCACAGGTTTATCCCCAATTTGCCAGCAAATACAGGGGATTAACAGTTACTGAGAGTGAGCATGGTTTTACGCCGCCTTTAGCAGTTACTGTGTTTATACAAGCACAGAAGTCATGCCTCAACTGAGGATTTTACAAGTATCTTTCACAACCTTTGAAAGCTAACATATAATAAACTCAGTTCACTGAAACTTAAATAATTGAGGCACTTGCAGTGACCAGTTCACAAGTAATCAGTGAGATAGTATATAAGTACTGGGAACGCCAAACAACTTCATTGTAAATAGACAAATGCACCTGTGAATGGTCAAGGTTTTAAATACCGAGTGAAATAAAGACGAGGTGCCGGCCTACACTGGAAATGCTGTATGCTGCATGTGCAACCTCCATCAACACCTCCAGTGATCTTTTCGCGATTCCGAGCATTGCGCATAACCATTGTCATGACCTGGTTGAGTGACTTCCTTCCATCAACGTGAAAGGATTACCCACAGAGAAAGAAAGGATTAAAATCCTAAAGATATCCTATCTAAATGGTATAAGTACTCACAACCAATTTCCTCTAATAGTAAACTGTCACCTTTGGTATCCCCAACAATACTCACCATGGTGGTCATTGGGCAAATGTAAAAATCACAAACCCTAACGAGATTCTGTCTGCATGGTCACACCCGGTGATTGTGAAGATCTAAAATTCTATCAACAGTTTGTTTGTTTGTTGTTTAACGCCGCACTCAGCAATATTCCAGTTATATGAAGGCGGTAAATAATCGAGTCTGGACCAGACAATCCGGTGATTGACATCATGTGCACCGATCCACGCAATTGGGATACGATGACATGCGTCAAGCAAGTCAGCGAGCCTGACAACACGATCCCGTTAGTCGCCTCTTACGACATGCATGGGTTGCAGAAGACCTATTCTACCCCGGATCTTCACGGGTCGGATCCTATTCAAGCACTATCCACACATAACATCCATTGTGACAATGGTATAGTTTCATCATACATCATTATCATGTTTTGTGCATGCAGGTCATTGGTTCAATGAATAGAATAACAGATAATCAAGTATTAGCTTCGACGTCGTTTTAAAAAGGTGTCCTCTCAACGTTGCATAAACAGTTGTTGATCAAATTCTGATTTGAGTCCATGGGTGGCCCAGTCGTCTAAGGCGCAGCAATTGGCTGTGCAGAGTTAGGTCCATTGAAAACATATGATTGTGAGATCGAATCCCGGTTCGCCCCGATTACCTTTCTAGGTTTGTCAGCACCACACCCGTGCTTGTGGGTTTCACCAAGGTGATAAACGTTTGAAACCTGCATCACTATGGGCTTTCCTCCCACGTCTAGCTAGCACGCCGTGATATAACTGGAATACTGTTCAAAACGGCGTTAAACCCAACCCACTGACTCACACAAATCCTGACTTTAAATGTGAGGTGTCCTGTGTCAGGATTACATATATGGTTCAATGTTCAGTGTTTCATGATATATGACTGATATCATGAGCATTGATCCACGCAATTGGGATACGATGTCAGCGAGCCTGACCATCCGATCCCGTTAGTTGCCTCTTACGACAAGCATAGTCGTCTTTAACGGCAAGCATGGGCTGCTGAAGATCTATTCTACCCTGGTCTTCACTGGTCACGAACCGACCTGATGACATATTGCTTTGTACATTATTACACAAGTATCCTGGGCAGGTTTCCCCACGTACATCAATACATTGATTAGACCATATTGATATCCTATTTGATGCTAATGTACCAGTAAGTTGGTCAAGCCTTGCTTTTAGGAGACTTACATGTTTTCTATTTTAACATAAATTACCAATGTTGTTGATTGGATAATATAAACCCATTGTTGGATGCATCGTTAATGATTTGGGGATTATGTGACAACTTAAAAATGCAGTAATTGGTGCTCGTATGCAACAATTCGTTATTCAACGTTTGGCATGTCCACATCAGATGTCGATTCTCCAAATTTAATTGCTCGATATTTTTATAACAGTTCATTAATTATCAATCAATGTTATAATACCACTGGATAGTTGATGAACGTGTTATACATGTCACAAACGGGATCAAAGGCATTGCTCCATTCCACATGTGTCTTGTAATATACAGCAAACGCCAACACCATTCCCTGATAAATTAAATTAATGTGCGTGAGTGTTACACACAGTGTAACCTAAAATTAGAACTTGGAAATAAAAGGGACATTCGTGTCCATTCTACGAGTGCGACCATATCAAGTGTTCATGAATAACTGTGAAAAGTAGTGATGACATCAGATGTTTGCGAAAAGGTGCGATTGTTTTGCCCCACCCATTGCGAACACGTGTAAAGGCAAGTCAACGTCTCACATGAAAATGAATGCATGGATGTGAGAATGTTAGTAATTGTAAATAAGTCAATAAAAGTTCAAGCAGTGATTATGTCAGTTCACACATGGGCCTTGTTTTCGGTAGCTATTGAGACCACTACGTGACTCTTAAACTGATCCGAATCTTCCCGGCATGGATTGAAGAAGGCTTTGGGTCCTAGCTAGCCCAAATGTTCTGTGGAGTTAATGTCTGGCGATTTGGACAGCCACGTGAAAGTGGTAATGTAATGTATTCATAGGCAAGAGTGGAACGTGCAGTCCGGCATTATCTCCTCTGAACATTCCTCTCTTATGGTCAACAATAAGAACCATGTGTAAAACTTGATCCCTGTGACGAAAAGCTATTATAATTGTCCCGTTTACACAAGATAGGATATCCACAATTATTCTTTTGTACGTGAAGTGATGTGTGGTATATTATGTTGAATTTTGTTTAACGACACAGTCAGCAAAAACTGACAAATTGCAAGCTAGCGACGGAAATTATATTTTATATTACTGTGTAGCAAGCAAAGGCATAGGCAGATCCAGGGTTTCTGGTGTCATCACCCATCAATTACCTGTAGACGCATGTTTCCCGAACTGATCAACAAGCAGCACATCGTTAAACTACATTGATTGATTGATTATTCTGCAATTTTAACATTTTACGTCCGGAATAATGCTGAGCTCTCTCATTCACCCGAGTGACTCAGAATTGGTGATATGTAGTCGCAGGAACTGGCTACTTTTTATGTTTCACTTTTTGTTTCCTTATATTTCTTACTTCGTCTTTTTTCAAACGATGTTTTTGTAACGTAAAATAGTTGAATAAAACTGTGGCTGTTGATGCGTCTTCAGAGCGTAAGTCACTTCGCTAAAATATTCTGATCTGTCCATGTTGTGGTGTTTGCTCATTTAGAACGCTGAGTTTTACTGTACGCGTCATGATCAGCGGAGAAATTTTCAATAAAACGAAGCTGCAGGAATTACTTTCTTTGTGTTTCAAATAGTTTCCATAGAAGAGAACATGTGTCATTTCTTGCCAAATATTGAATGAATGGAGCACGTTTGATCATTTATACCAGGGAAGTATGAGAAACATATTTTTTGAACAGAAACACCCTGATACATCCCTTCTCAGGTGGTACGTCACACGTTTCACGTGAATATTTCACCTTGAATACCACTTAATCGTGGTGTGAAGATATGTGTGATCATTTTTGTTAGAAAATCAAAATTAAATTGCATTGCGAGGGTTGTTTGCAAACAAATGGACTTTAGTTTTTAAACAAATGCATTGTCAACTGACATCGAGAGCACTGTATTTTTTGTAGCCTAATTTTCGAATTTGCTAGGTTTTATATTTTATCATTTTACTGACATTTGGTTTCTCCTACGTTCTGTGCTGCTTCAGACGTTTCCTCCGCATGAACCTACATGTACCACGCTGGGATATAACTTACATGAAGGAAAGGCGATACAACTTTGAAATGGTCAGCAGTCCGAACATTACCATAAAGGGATCGAGCCTACAGGAACACACTTAATAACATTGGAAAGTTTATGTTCCTCAAATGAGCTCAAATGCATTTCTGAAGAAAATTCTGACTGATTTGTTTTGTACTGCAGAAATTTCTGGAAGAATCTTTTTTATACCTCCAGAAATTTCTGCCAGACATTTATTATTTACCACTTTGTATTATGTACTTAAAATATATCGCTCAGCAGTCATTTTTGTAGTAAACAACACGTTGGTGTTGAAACATTAGGCTCTGTGGTCAATCAATATATTTTGCAGTGAGAGAAAATCCTTTGGCCTGATAGACTAGGGAATCATATCAAGATTTTCAACAAATCATTTCACACTCTCACATAGCTTCAAATGCCAGATTAGCTACAATAAAAAACAATTAGTGGATTTTTCATACTTTTATTATACATGATTTGATACAGAAAAATGGCGTGACACTATAGTTCATGAAAATCAGCCTCACAAGTATGATATTGAAACTACAGTGGTAGTATTCACAGTAGTTGTAAGTGTGGCATTACGTTCCAATGATTAGAGGATGGTGCACAATCATTCAGGGCACAACTGCGAGTTTCCCAGGTGGTACCCGGTCCAAGTAATGTCCATCAAAGTGGCCTTTGTCAGGTACCAACTACTTGTCCTCCACAGCTCTTTCAAGTCTTGGTGGATCAAATGATTCATACTGAATGAAAAAGAAAGACAACGTTACAAGAAAGCACTTACAAATTGGTGACATGTAGAATTAGTATTGTCGTAACATTGATTTTCAGCCATCAGCGCGTTTTGTTTCTCATAATAAATGCTATCTGTCTCTGCTAATCAATTTGAATGGCACTGACAGCATCGAAGCAATGCATTTCAGACTTCATTTCGTCATGGCTGTTGATCAAACAACCGCGACCATAATTTTAAAGGTTTAAATTGTTACAATATTCCCAGGTGTATGGGATCCATTTCTACCTAATGGCACTAAGCTTACATATTTACAACAGTAATGCTATTCTACAACTACCTACAGATGCAAGGAGAAACATGTAAAACATATATGAATAAATATATTAAACTACATTCAATACAGAACTAGTCCCATCATAGTTTTTCTTGAATAGCGAAAACATTACCAGAACAAACGTGTATCATGACCCATTTTAACTTCCATCTACTCAAGTGACAGATGACCTCATCAATGCATGTTTTATATTCATCTCGGATACCTTATGTTGCCAAATGCAGTAGAAATTAGTCCTGTGCCTCAAGCTGTCAATGTTAGCACTCTTGGTTTGATAACTTCTCCTCTGTAATGGGAAAACAGACAAACTGACTTAATTGTAGTAAAGGCCAAACATAACATAAGCTTAATGCATCACAACTTAAAAAACAGTTCTGCACCAACATTACTAAGAAAGTTGTTGGCACTTCCAGTTAAATGACATCATTCCCGTTTGGAAAGAAGACAACTTCAAAACAGAAAGTGCTATTCCACTAAATACCATAAACAGAAAGTTATAAGCACTTTTGGTGTACTGACCTTGACCTCAATTTAAGAGAATCACATGTTTGATTTTTTTAGTTGAAAACATAGGTGTAAGCTCTTACAAACATGTTATACACACACATTATTTCCTCAGTACAGAAAGGAGCAGAAGTACCTTAAGACAGACCAATCTAGTGACCTTGATCTTCATAGAAGGTCACTCACAACCTCACCACTTCAAAGCGTCGCCCTCAGGACGTCGTCCTTCCACAATTGGTGATGAGAACTGGTTGTAAAATCATAATTGCTGAACGAGTGACGTGCCAACCAATCGATCTTAGGAATTAATTGGTTTGTGTCATTTAAATGTTTTTCAGTGCCATGTCCAGGAATTAAGAATACACTTAACAAAAACAAACAAACATAAATGCTTACCTTCGACGTGAAAACATTTCGGGGATTATTATGGAAAATTGCATTTGTTTGCCTTGTCATTTGGACCTTCCAGTAGGTCTTCGTCATTTCAATTAATTGTAACTGCATTGAACGCATTTTATTAGGGTTAACCAGTATATAAAACCAAATATGAAGTCTCATGGTGGAATCCAATGTCACAACGAAAATATGGTACATGCTTTTCATTGAAAATAGGTCCTTGTCACCTATCAAATATCTGCAGAAATAGACACTGAAGTGAAAGGCACTGTTCTGCCTCCAGGGTGTCCTCATGACAGTGACTCTGAATATCTTCTGGCAATCATTTCCTCAAGAGGCCTCGAATAATTTCGTGACAGTGAATTATCACTGAATATCTTCTTACCAATCAATGCTTCGAGATTAACTCTTGGAACTCGCATACCTCTTCATGACAGTGAAAATGTTCTTCGTAATCAATGCCTCGAAACGGCCGATTGGAATACTTCTGTCTCAAGGGTGTCATCGTGAAAGTGAAGTGCCACTCAATATAATCTTGGCAATCAATGCGTCGAGTTGTCATGGAACTCTTCTGCATCCAAGGTGTCTTCGTGAGAGTGAAGTGTCACTGAATGTATTCATGGCAATCAATGAAGAGAAATATCCTCTTCAAACTCTTCTGTCTCAAATGTGTCTTCATGACAATGAAGTGCCACTCAATATAACCTTGGCAATCAGTGCTTTGAGATGTCATAGAATTCATCTGCATCCAAGGTGTCTTCGTGACAGTGAAGTGTCTCTGAATGTATTTATAGCAATCAATGCCTCGAAATGTCCTCATGGATATCTTCTGCCTCCAGTGTGTCTTCCTGACAGTGAAGTGTCACTGAACGTATCCTCAGCAATGACTGAATAGAAATGTCCTCTTCAAGCTCTTCTGTCTCAAATGTGTCTTCCTGACAATGAAGTGCCACTCAATATAATCTTGGCAGTTACTGCCTCGAGATGTCATAGAATTCTGCATCCAAGGTGTCTTCGTGACAGTGGAGTGTCACTGAATGTTTTCTCAGCAATCATTGAATCGAAATGTCCTCAAAAAAATATTCTGCCTTCAGGGTGTCCTTGCGACAGTGAAGTGTCACTGAACGTATCTTTAGCAATCAATGAATAGAAATATCCTCTTAGAAACCTTCTGCCTCAAGGTTGTCTTCGTGACAGTGAAGTGCCACTCAATATAATCTCGGCAATCAATGCCTGGAGATGCCATATATAGAACTCTTCTGCATCCAAGGTGTCTTCGTGACAGTGAAGTGTCTCTGAATGTATTCATAGCAATCAATGCCTCGAAATGTCCTCATGGATATCTTCTGCCTCTAGTGTGTCTTCCTGACAGTGAAGTGTCACTGAACGTATCCTTAGCAATGACGGAATAGAAATGTCCTCTTCAAGCTCTTCTGTCTCAAATGTGTCTTCCTGACAATGAAGAGCCACTCAATATAAGCTTGACAATTACTGCTTCGAGATGTCATATAATTCTTCTGCATCCAAGGTGTCTTCGTGACAGTGAAGTGTCACTGAATGTTTTCTTAGCAATCATTGAATCGAAATGTCCTCAAAAAAATATTCTGCCTTCAGGGTGTCTTTGCGACAGTGAAGTGACACTGAACGTATCTATAGCAATCAATGAATAGAAATATCCTCTTAGAAACCTTCTGTCTCAAGGTAGTCTTCGTGACAGGAAAGTGCCATTCAATATAATCTTGGCAAACAGTGCGTCGAGATGTCAAGGAACGCTTCTGCACCCAAGGTGTCTTCGTGACAGTGAAGTGTCACTGAATGTATTTTTAGCAATCAATAAATCGAAAAATACTCTTCAAACTCTTCTGTCTGAAGGATGGCTTCGTGACAGTGAAGTGTCACTGAACATATCTTTAGCAATCAATGAATAGAAATATCCTCTTAGAAACCTTCTGCCTCAAGGCTGTCTTCTTGACAGTGAAGTGCCACTCGATATAATCTTGGCAATCATTGCCTCGAGATACCATAGAACTCTTCTGCATCCAAGGTGTCTTCGTGACAGTGAAGTGTCTCTGAATGTATTCATAGCCATCAATGCCTCGAAATGTCCTCATGGAATTCTTCTGCCTCCAATGTGTCTTCGTGTCAGTGAAGTGTCACTTAATACATTCTTGGCAATCAATGCCTGGAAATGTCGTGGAATTCTTCTGCATCCAAGGTGTCTTCGTGACAGTGAAGTGTCACTGAATGTATTCTTAGCAATCAATAAATCGAAAAATCCTCCTCAAACTCTTGTCTCAAGGGTGTCTTCGTGACAGGAAAGTGCCACTCAATATAATCTTGGCAGTCAGTGCGTCGAGATGTCAAGGAACGCTTCTGCATCCAAGGCGTCTTCGTGACAGTGAAGTGTCACTGAATGTATTCTTAGCAATCAATAAATCGAAAATAATTCTTCTGCATCCAAGGTGTCTTCGTGACAGTGTAGTATCACGTATCCTCAGCATCGAAAGAATAGAAATATCCTCTCCAAGCTCTTCTGACTCAAATGTGTCTTCATGACTATGAAGTGCCACTCAATATAATCTTGACAATTACTACCTCGAGATGTCATAGAATTCTGCATCCAAGGTGTCTTCGTGACAGAGAAGTTTTCCTGAATGTATTCTTAGCAATACATTCCTCGTTATATCCTCTTTAATCTTATCTGTCTGAAGGGTGTCTTCGTGACAATGAAGTGACACTCAATATAATCTTGACAATCAATCCGTCGAGATGTCATAGAATTCTTATGCATCCAAGGTGTCTTCGTGACAGTGAAGTGTCACTGAACGTATTCTTAGAAATCAATGCCTCGAAATTTCCTCATCGAATTCTTCTGTCTCAAGGGTGTCTTCGTGACAATTAAGTGCCACTCAATATTATCTTGGCAATTAATGCCTCGAATTGTTATATAATTCTTATGCATCCAAGGTGTCTTCGTGACAGCGAAGTGTCACTGAACGTATTCTTAGAAATCAATGCCTCGAAATTTCCTCATCGAATTCTTCTGTCTCAAGGGTGTCTTCGTGACAATTAAGTGCCACTCAGTATGATCTTGGCAATTAATGCCTCGAGATATCATGGAACTCTTCTGCATCCTAGGTGTCCTCGTGACAGTGAAATGCCACTGAATATATTCTTAGCAATACATGCATCGAAATATCCACTTCAAACTCTTCTGTCTCAAGGGTGTCTTCGTGACAGTGAAGTGTCACTGAATGTATTTTTAGCAATCAATGAATCGAAATGTCCTTTGCGAAACCTTATGCCTCCAAGCTGCCTTTGTGAGAGTGAAGTGCCACTCGTTATAATCTTGGCAATCAATGCCTCGACATGTCCTTATGGAACTCTTCTGCCTCCAGAGTGTTTTCTTGAGAGAGAAGTGACACTTAATCCACTCTTGGCAATCCATGCCTCGACATGTCCTTATGGAATTCCTCTGCTTCAAGTGTGTCTTTCTGACAGTGAAGAGCCACTTAATACATTCTTGGCAATCAGTGCCTCGAAATGTCATGGAACTCTTCTGCATCCAAGGTGTCTACTTGACAGTGAAGTGTCACTGACTATATTTTTTGCAATCAACACCTCGACATGTCCTGTCAGAAATCCTCTGCCTCCAGGATGTCTTCGTGACAGTGAAGTGTCATTGAATATATTCTAAGCAATCAATGTCTCGAATTGGCCTCTTGAAACGTTTCTGCTTCCAGGATGTCTTCGTGACAGTGAAGTGTCGCTGAATATCTTCTTAGCAGTCAATACCTCGAAATGTTCTCAAAGAAATGTTCTGCCTTCAGGATGTCTTCGTGACAATCCTAATGGAACTCTTCTGCCTCCAAGGTGTCTTCGTGACTGTGATGTGTCACTGAATATCTTCTTTGCATTCATTGCCTCAAGATGCGTCATGTCACTGTTTTCCCTCCAGGGTGTCGTCGTGCCAGACAAGTGCCACTTAATAATTCTTGGCAATTAAGATCTCATCTGCCTCCATAATGTCTTCGTGACAGTCAATTTCCACTGAGTATCCTATAAGCAGCATTACTGCATAAGCCTTCTTGACCCCCATTTGCCTCCAGTGTGTGACCGTCGTTATCCAGTGGTCGGGCATGCTTCAGGCGGATACAAAGAGGCTGACACTGCCTCTGACAACCAAACAATCCCAGATTTTGGACCTAAATCTAAAGAATTTGGAAGTGTCTTTCTATAAAGTGATGCGCCTACGTGCAGGTTGTTAGTGTAGGTTAGTGCAGGTTAGTACAGTGTTAAGTCTCTGAACCTAACGTGCCTCAGAAGCATATCCGACCCTTAGAGCGAGGTCTCCAGAGGTCTTATTTGGGTACCAGTGACCATGGAAGGTGGGGGACCTGGTCCTGGAGAGTCTCCTGGTGATGCCTTTTGCCTTAAGGATGTCTTATTGGCAGACATATTCCTACAGAGGTCTTCTTGGTCATTTTCTGCCCCAGAAGTCGTGTTTGCACTCTAATGCTCCAGGGTTTCTTCGTGACAGTCAATTGTCACTGAACAGCTTCTTGGCAAACATCGCCTCCAGACGTCTCCTTGCAACTCGTCTTTGCACTGCAAAAAAAATCCATATATACAAGCTTGTATATCCTTTGGAAAGATGATATTTCCAAAGGATATACAAGATTGGAAAGATGATATATACAAAATATACAAGTTTGTATATATGACATATACAAAATATACAAATTTGTATATATGGTGTATCCAAATTTGTTTTGTTTGTATATATTGGTAAAGGGAGATAATTATTATGTATTTGTGTATAATTATGATATATGTGCAAATTGAAGTGTTTTAAGTTGAGCACTGTGTTTCTTTGTATATGTTGGTAAAGGAGGATAATTGCTATGTATTGCTCTATAAATGTTTTGTATGTGCAAAATAGTATCAGCAAGTTACAAAAAACTGATTTAGTGGCGGGTAACATTACTGGAAGGTTTAATTAGTACTCCACACTGTTAGCGGGAGTACATACTGTCCTTGCAATGATATTGACGGGTGGGCGGTTGAGGCGTCTGGTACTTTTCCTGGCGCGGTGCTTGGTATGTGAGTAGACTTTATGGTCAAATGCACAGAGGGGATTAGCTGTCGGGGGCGATTGCTTTGGCGGTAACTTCTGTATTGAAAGTGTTTGAGCTTGGATTTGTTTTACGGGGAGGCCGCGATGTGTTTTGTAACATGCTCTCGTGCACATATGCCAACAGAGTGGATTGCACAGAGGATGAAAACTATTTTATCACTACTTAAAAGTGTTGAATTTGGTTTGTTCTGAGCTGTCGGTTTCATTGTAGATATACATTGTTATAATGTGAAATCTCGGCGGAAACGCGGAAAATCGCGTTTTGTAAAACGGTAGTCCTTGGGGAAAATTGTATTATGAGCAACCGGATGCGTAAATAACGTGTGTAATATATTCCCGTATTATATTTTATAATACTTGTTCTTTAAATATTGTTATCAATGCGAGAACGAAGATTACCTTGAAAAAACACAACAGCATGCATATGTTCTAGCAAAAGGAAACTTGATATATATTCATTTGGCTTAATTTCTACTTTGGAAAACTTAGTTGGCGCTCTAAAAGCTTGACGCTGTATAATTTGGCACGCGCATGGTTGGGTGCAAACCATATGTACATCAATAACAATAGTAAAAATAATAATAATAATAATAATAATAATACATCATGATGGCAGTTTCAATGTAAAGATTAAGTATTTTTAAAGATATGGAAAATAAATCTTGATAACTGCTTTAATCTTTGATCTTTGGGAAAATAATAATGGAATTGGTTGAGTGACTAACGTATTCTACTTTAAAAGTGACAGGAACGTGATTTACATAATTAAAATATAGAATAATATACAAATTATAAGAGAGGGTTTGTGATTTATTTTGGGATGAAGTCAGTATTTAACTTGCGCTTTCCGACATTATGCGTATTTCGCACACGGTTAAGAAAAAAAATGCAATTCATTTATTTATAAAAAGTACGAATGCATCAATCCTACATCACAGGACCATGTACATAATTTGTTGAATGTTATTTCGTGAATACACAAATTGCATAACACATTCCCTGAGGACAAACCCAAATTGCCCGTCCCTTTGTGACAGGTGTTAATTAGAGAATGTATTGCCACCATATTATGTCCCGGCACTTTTATTACATGTAATGAACCTAGTCAATCCCTGGGTCTGTAACAACAACAAATAAAATAATAAAATCAAAGTAACATAAATGTTACGTCATTCGAATTAAAAAAGAGACTGAAAAAATGTAACATGAATATAATTGCCCTTTTGAGGGTAATATAATTTTGGGAAAATATACGTTTTCTTGTATTTATGGACGACTTCACACAAGCTGAAAATTAAACATATGTTTATATAGCTATATTTACATACATGGCATTAACATGTAATAATAATATTGATCATGTTTGTTAATTTGTACATTTCGTTGTTATTGGTATCCTGAGTATGTTGTAATAATGCATGTGTTCTGATCTTATTTGACGTAGATTACATGAACTAGTAGAGTGACTTTCTTTCATCAGCGTGGAAGGATTACCCACACATATACCCTTAATCCTTTGTCAAACAGAAAGAAGTCATATAGATATCATATCTAACTGGTACTAAAAGTTCACTATCAATCTCCTCTGATAACAAACTTACATTTAATATCCCCAAGCTACAATACCAAGCATGCTCATGGAGTAATTATGAGAAACCCGAATGATATCCTGTCTACGTGGTCACACCCGGTGATTGTTAAGACATTCAGACAATATGGCAGTCTGTATTCATTTCTTATATCCCAAAAGTCCCCACCAAGCTTCCTTTTATTAACATTGGGATGAGGGGAGATATACATATTGTATTAAATAATACATCAATACATCAAAACAGAACAAAAAAGATAGGTCAACAGTGCGGTTGATGGAAAGGGGTTTCCTAAGAAAAGTTATTTAACTCTTTAATACTTAATACGTGTCTCAAAGTATGTATTAAGTCTTACTACTAGTTATTATATATGTGCAAATCCACCCGAACGTCGGATGTACATGGCCGATTTCAAAATAGGTAAATTAGGCACTGTTCAAATTGTTTCCAATAAACCACTGATTAGAAACTCACTTAACCTTTAGAATAGAATCGTTTCTAAATATATTGTAGTTGGGGCATGTGTAAAAATTAATGCAGTGTACCATTGTGACAGCCACAAGAGCATGCATGATGTGTTATCTGAGATGTGTTTTTTAAGCCGATGGAAGTTTAAAGTGACAAAATCTGGTATCATGGCTTAACTGAATATAACATTGTCTAAGTTTAATAATCCTCTTTTTCCGGTGACTATTCCAATTATTAATGGTATCATGTAGGAATGACTTGCATTCAGTTCTACAACGTATAGCCTGTGATTTGGTTAGATTTCTTTATATGTAATCACTAACAGCAAAGATGTTTTCCATCTTGTAAAAAGGTGTAATGGCTACGTTGGTCTCACTCTACATTTTCACGTGGCTTGTACCTCTTATTGGCCCACAAATAGTCCGTAATCAGTGAGTGGGCGAGGTAAAAATTAACGTCTCATCGGCATTATTTCAGCGTCCGTGATGAATTAATGTGTAGACATTCTAGGATTAATTCTTTTTCTTTGGTACAATTATCCAAAACATGGGAGCAAAATATTGGCAATATATATATGCTTGTTCATGACTTATGTAAAAGGGGTTATTTATCTGAGTGATTGAGTATGGTTCACGGCGGTGGACACCAGAAAGGTATTTAAGACAATTAATCATAGGGCTTACCTCGTTAACTCGCCAATATCATAATCTGACTGAAATATTAATACCAAAGTCCTTTCATTTTAAGATTAGGTTTTGCACTTGGGCACACTTTGACGTGATATTGAACAGTTTTCTTTTTCCCTGGATTAAGTTTTACTTGCATTCATTCATTTGGTAATTTTCTCCAAATTGGCATTAATATTTTATGCAGTAGTATTTGGAACTGTCCTTTTTGGGAATAGGGTTGACCCCACCGCAAGCACAGTAAACAGAAATTCCAAGGTGAATAATATGTACTATAGTTTGTTGGCTCGACATGCAAGACTCCATAATTTTAGCTATAAATTCATAGTAATATTAAATTAATTTTTTTTTATAAAGAATTCATTGATGTATTTGACATGAGACGTAGCGACACTCATGTATTTTATAATAATGTACAATTTCAATGCCTTAAATCTGTTGCATTAAACAAATTCTTTGATTTGATGTTGTCATATTGTGACTCAATTTGTGTCTAGTCTTCCAAATGTTCTATTGCGAATACATATAGTGTCAGCGCTCATGATCGCCATATCTATGAATGGATGAAAATATCATCATTAATAAACTTACCTGAGCTCAGTATGTGTTCTGAAGACAAATCGCTGTCAAGCATCTTGCACGGCTTCGTTCACGTTCACTCTCAAATGTACGAAAGGAAAATCTGCAACTGTGCGTGTTCAATGTTCGTTTGCATTTTTGTGACAGGCGGTCGTTATTTTCATTAAGATTCCACAAATTCATAAATCACAACTGATGTAGCTGCCTTGGTTACTTACTTACTTACTTTGGAGATTTAACGTGCGCTTTCCGACTGATGCGTATTTCGCACACGGGCCCGGCCAGGCCATTCAATGTGTTTCCGAAAGGGGCTGCCTTGGTTAACTGGAGTCAGGATATAACTAATTACACATTCTGTTCTAATTATGCTAATCGAGGAAGTGCATTATACTGGATGACAAACTTATCACACTAATCCTTGTTTACAATGAACGCATGTCAAATGACTAAATAAACATCCTTTTTTATTTTCTTAAGTAGAAGTATCACAATGGGCGGTGAACACAACTGTTTGTAGAATGATAGTTTCAGAAAGGAATACAAATACAAATATACAGAAAGGGGTTTAAAATGGTTTCTTTCTTTGCATCCACGCATTGTTGTTGTGGATGCGGTTATTTGCTGTCGGAATTGTTTTTGCAATTCAATTAGTTAATTACATGTCACATGACAACTGCATGTCACGGGGGCCTGGACATAAATCACGTGGTGCACTATTAGGCCTATAATAACCCCCAACCTTGATTCTGCATCAATTCAAAAACTCCTGAATCCTCATCGACTCCTGAACACTTAGATTTTGACGTTGTCATCTTGATCATCAGAACCATCAAAGGCGGCAAAATACAGTAAGCAACTTTTCTCCCACTTTTCAATTCAGATGTAGACAAGTACAACACGTTTAGTAATGATTTAAAAAATTGTACGAGTTTCTTAGTGTCAATAATTAGTAGAACAGACGTAAAACAGACATACGAATGGACACGTTATAGACAACAATCCTATATATTTTAGTAACAATGATTAGTTGGAGTGACCAGTATATATTTGCAAAAAATAGATTTATAAAAGTTCAGCTTATTAAGTACAATACACCCATCAAATAGAGCTGCATGTGCCAGGGACCCAATCTAGATAGCGCCCACACCTAGAACCGCTGCGCCGGAAGTAGGTAACGTTTCTAGCTCTTACGTCGAGTAAAATCAGAAATGATTTGCGTGATACATATATGATGTACATATATGTGAACAGCCTCTCGTTATTAATGCCCTTTAATTGTAGTCATCTTACTATTTGATCGTTTGTGCCACACAAAGCTATAAGTTCCGTAATAAAAATACGGAAAAATGAACAGATTAATCTCATGGACATGTATTCAAAAATGGTAGCATAACGAATGAAGTAATGTTTTAATTTCCGTTCCCATAATACTGTTTAGATGAAACACCGTTAGCAACTTGAATGGGAATAAACAGTGGTAGCTGTCACTAGCCAAAGGATACTAGACTATACAAGAACAGTTTTAGCATCTCACACCGTCCCGACAGGCGCCAACCTCTCAAATATTGCACAACATATATTGATGGCGTAGTATGATATTAATATTACATTGTTTCTTGAATACTGTGCGAAGAATATTTTGTACGATGGCAAGATTCAAAACAAGTATCATTATCTTCTTTGCGAGGAATTTGGAAGTTGGAGTATTGAGAGAGGATAAGATCTGTGGATGAACAACATCACTTGCTTGATAATGGTGTTACAACATACACCTAAGCGTCGCTCCTAACTGTAATAAAGACGTTGTTCATCAATATATCTTATCTCTACTCAGTTTTCATTATCGCTAAAATTAGACAAAACTGTAAAAATGGTTTAACATGTGTGGTAGCACAGCTAGTCCCTGTAAAATTTTCATTTAAAAAAAATAAATAAAAAATCACAGCGCACAGGGAAATTGAGCGAGGCTCAATTCGAACGGTATTCCCATGTTATGTTATGTTTTTCTGAAAATGTGCATGAAGCGGATTGGTCAAGAAGTTTATATGAAGACCACTCCGGAATACAATGATTCAAAAATGCATACATGATATTGTAAATATATCTAGATTTTTAGACAGGATAATGCATAGATAATATTCCAACAGTCAGATTAACCAGATTAAACAGATTCCTCTACGCTGGGCAAACACTGGTCTATGTAGAATCATATCGTTATCTGGGACTACGGGTTGACGAGCATCTAGATATGTGAAACTGTGAAAGAGTTGTACAATTCTGCCAGCCATGCTTTGTCTTATTGGGTGTATGTCTTATGATTTTTTTTTATGAAACTGTATGAAAGTCTTGTTGAGCCGGTAATGTTCTATGGCTCTGGTATATGAGGATAAAACATTAATCTAATCCACAATAGAGCCCGTAATTATTTCTTGGTGTTAGTAACGGTACCTCCAGTATAGCCACTAATGGAGACATGGGTCTCTCCTCCCCGTTTGTTACATTACATGCTAATGTTTTTAGACTACCCAAAGATTTAATAACAGTACTTGTAATGCTTTGATGAAGAAAATGGTTACTATGTAAAAGTTCATGGAGTACTAAAGTTGTTAAAATTGCCTGTAATCTGAATATTTATGATGTTATGAATATTATGACTGTTCCAATGTCCCGAAAGAAGAAAATTGCCCATATTAAAAACGTTCTCGTAAACAAAGATGTACTGAGCTGGAGAACAGAGCTTTGGAACGATAAACATAACGTTAAGGGCAATACATTAAGAACTTTCATGATCGTAACGTTGTTGCTCCTTATGTTTTAAACACAGGGACCACCGTCGCATTTTAGCTAGTTTTAGATCTGGATCGAAACAGGACGATTTACAACCCCCCAAACCTTTTAGAAAATAGAATTTGCCCGCACTGTTTTAAAATTGTTCATTAAAGTTTGTCGAAAATGAATTTCACTTTATTAAATGTTATGTCCTTTATGATCTTAGAAGTATTTCACTTAGATAATGGTCATCTCTTTTGAAACACGTGACGCATTCATAAAATAACTTCCTCTGTAAGGTTCACACCCAATTGTCAGACATCCCATTTGGCAGGTGACCGAATCATCAGACAGACCAGTCAAGTGTGACCAGTGTATTCGCCTGGTCTAAACTACTAATTACTGTGCTGCTCTCGACTGTGGGCAGAGTAAGCTATTCACCACTCGTTAAGTGATACAGATTAACCAGATTCCTCTTCGCTGGGCAAACACTGGTCTATGTAGAATCATATCGTTATCTGGGACTACGGGTTGACGAGCATCTAGATATGTGAAACTGTGAAAGAGTTGTACAATTCTGCCAGCCATGCTTTGTCTTATTCTGTTGGGTGTATTGATTCTGTTTTTTATGAAACTGTATGAAAGTCTTGTTGAGCCGGTAATGTTCTATGGCTCTGGTATATGAGGATAAAACGTTAATCTAATCCAAAATAGAGCCGGTAAATTATTTCTTGGTGTTAGTAACGGTACCTCCATGTATAGCCACTTAGGGAGACATGGGTCTCTCCTCCCCGTTTGTTACATTACATGCTAATGTTTTTAGACTACCCAAAGATTTAATAACAGTACTTGTAATGCTTTGATGAAGAAAATGGTTACTATGTAAAAGTTCATGGAGTATTAAAGTTGTTAAAATTGCCTGTAATCTTAATATTTATGATGTTATGAATATTATGACTGCTCCAATGTCCCGAAAGGAGAAAATTGCCCATATTAAAAACGTTCTCGTAAACAAAGATGAACTGAGCTGGAGAACAGAGCTTTGGAACGATAAACATCAATGTTTAAAACTACTTTCAACTACTTGTTGCTGGCGTACGCATTTTATATTGATCAAACTGTTATTAAGATCTGTAAAACATAACGAAATACAAATTAGTTCATAACATCATATAGTTGTCATAATGAAAATAGTATTAAAGCATTATTGTCACATGCAATAATTATACTGTTCGGTATCATTAGTAAACTTTGCAACCACATATTATGTGAAACATTCTATCAGAGGTGAGGAAATTAAATGAAGCAGTGGTAAAATCTAACCATATATACAAAATTGTATATTTTGGAAATACCAACTATACAAAATTGTATATTTTGGAAATATCAAATATACAAAATTGTATATTTTGTATATATGGGTATTTTTTCTTGTGTTGTCTCTTCTGTGATTTGTAACAGACCATCCTCTTGGCCATCAATGTTTCCAGAAGATATCTAGACACCTTTTTACCTGCATTGTGTTGTCGTGACAGTGAAGTGCCACTTAAAATATTGTCGGCAGTCAATGTCTCGAGATGTCCTCTTGGAACTCGTGTGCCTCATGGGTGTCAAAGTGAGAGTGAAATGTCAAGGAATGTATTCTTGACATCAATGCCTCGAGATTTTCTTTTAGAACTCTGCCTCCAGGGTGTCTTAGTTATTTTGAAGTGTCACTGATTGTATTCTTAGCTATCAATGCTTCGTAATGTCCTCATGGAATTTTTCTTCATCCAGGGTGTCTTCGTGTCAGTGAAGTATAACTAAATGTATTCTTAGTAATCAATGCCGCATAATGTCCTTCTGCTTCCGGGATGTCTTCGTGACCGTGAAGTATCAATCAATAAATCGAAATATCCTCTCAGAAACCTTCTGCCACCAGGCTTTCTTGTGACAGTTAAGTGCCGATCAATATAATCTTGGTAAACAGTGCCTCGAGATATCATGGAACTCTTCTGCATCCAAAGTGTCTTCGTGAAAGTGAAGTGTCCTTGAATGTTTTCATAACAATCGATGCCTCGAAATGTCCTCATCGAATTCTGTCTTCGTGACCTTCAAATGTAAATGAATATATTCTTAGCAATACATGCCTGGAAATATCCTCTACAAACTCTTTTGTCTCAAATGTGTCTACGTGACAATGAAGTGCCAATCAATATAATCTTCACAATTAATTAATCGAGATGTCATAGACTTCTTCTGCATCCAAGGTGTCTTCGCGAGAGTGAAGTGTCCTTGAAGGTATTCATAACAATCGATGCCTCGGAATGTCCTTATCGAATTCGTCTGCCTCTAGGTGTCTTCGTGATAGTAAAGTGTCACGGAACGTATCCTTAGCAATCAATGCATCGAAATATCCTCCTCAAACTCTTCTGTCTCAAGGGTGTCTTCGTGACTGTGAAGTATTACTGAATGTCTTCTTAGCAATCAAGAAACGGAACTATCCACTTCAAACTCTTCTGTCTCAAGTGTCTTCGTGACAGTGATTTTCCACTCAATATAATCTTGGCAATCAATGCCTGGAGATGTCATAGAACCCTTCTGCATCCAAGGTGTCTCCCTGACAGTGAAGTGTCACTAAATGTATTCATAGCAAACCATGAATCGAAATATCCTCTTCAAACTTTTCTGTCTGAAGGGTGTCTTCGTGACAGTAAAGTTCAAATCAATATACCCAATATGCCTCGAGATGTCATAGAATTCTGCATCCAAGGTGTCTTCGTGACAGTGAAGTGTCACTGAATGAATTCTTAGCAATCAATGCCTCGAAATGTCCTCTTAGAACTCTTCTGTCTGTAGGGTATCTTTGTGGCAGTGAAGTGTCACTGAATGTATTCAATGAATCGAAATATCCTCTTCAAACTCTTCTGTCTCAAGGGTGTTTTCGTAACAGTGAAGTGCTACTCAATATAATCTTGACAATCAATGCCTCGAGATGCCATATAACTCTTCTGCATCCAAGGTGTCTTTGTGACAGTGAAGTGTCTCTGAATGTATTCTTGGCAATCAATGCCTGGAAATGTCCTCATCGAATTCTTCTGCCTCCAGGGTGTTTCCTGACAGTTAAGTGTCTCGGAACGTATCCTTAGCAATCAATGAATAGAAATATCCCCTTCAAACTCTTCTGTCTCCAGGGTGTCTTCGTGACAATGAAGTGCTACTCAATAAAATCTTGGCAATCAATCCCCTGAAATGTCATAGTACTCTTCTGCATCCAAGGTGTCTTCGTGACAGTGAAGTGTCAGTGAATGTATTCTTAGCAATCAATGCCTCGAAATGTCCTCTTAGAACTCTTCAGTCTGTAGGGTATGTTCGTGACTGTGAAGTGTCACTGAATGTATTCTTAGCAATCAAGGAATCGAAATATTCACTTCAAACTCTTCTGTCTCCAGGGTGTCTTCCTGACAGTGAAGTGCCACTCAATATAATCGTGGCAATTAATGCCTCGAGATGTCATATAATTCTTCTGCATCCAAGGTGTCTTCGAGACAGTGAAGTGTCACTGGATGAATTCATAGCAATAGGGGAATGGAAATATCCACTTCAAACTCTTCTGTCTCAAGGGTGTCTTCGTGACAGTGAAGTGCCACTCAATATAATCGTGGCAATCAATGCTTCAAGATGTCATAGAACTCTTCTGCAACCAAGGTCTATTCGTGACAGTGAAATGTCACTGAATGTATTCATAGCAACAGGGGAATCGAAATATTCACTTTGAAACTCTTCTGTCTCAAGGGTGTCTTCGTGACAGTGAAGTGCCACTCAATATAATCGTGGCAATTAATGCCTCGAGATGTCATATAATTCTTCTGCATCCAAGGAGTCTTCGAGACAGTGAAGTGTCACTGGATGAATTCATAGCAATAGGGGAATCGAAATATCCACTTCAAACTCTTCTGTCTCAAGGGTGTCTTCGTGACAGTGAAGTGCCACTCAATATAATCTTGACAATTAATGCCTCGAGATGTTATAGAATTCTTCTGCATCCAAGGTGTCCTCGTGACAGTGAAGTGTCACTGAATGTATTCTTAGCAATCAATGAATCGAAATATCCTCTTGAAACTCTTCTGTCTCAAGGGTGTCTTCGTGACAGTGAAGTGCCACTCAATATAATCTTGACAATTAATGCCACGAGATGTCATAGAATTCTTCTGCATCCAAGGTGTCTTCGTGACAGTGAAGTGTCACTGAATGTATTCATAGCAATAGCGGAATCGAAATATCCACTTCAAACTCTTCTGTCTCAAGGGTGTCTTCGTGACAGTGAAGCGCCACTCAATATAATCTTGACAATTAATGCGTCGAGATGTCACAGAACTCTTCTGCATCCAAGGTGTCCTCGTGACAATGAAGTGTCACTGAATGTATTCTTAGCAATCAATTAATCGAAATATCCTCTTCAAACTCTTCTGTCTCAAAGGGTGTTTTCGTAACAGTGAAGTGCTACTCAATATAATCTTGGCAATCAATGCCTCGAGATGTCATAGACTTCTTCTGCATCTAAGGTGTCTTTGCGACAGTGAAGTGTCCTTGAATGTATTCATAACAATCGATGCCTCGGAATGTCCTTATCGAATTCGTCTGCCTCCAGGTGTCTTCGTGACAGTGAAATGTCACTGAATATATTCTTAGCAATACATGCCTGGAAATATCCTCTACAAACTCTTTGTCTCAAATGTGTCTACGTGACAATGAAGTACCACTCAATAAAATCTTCACAATTAATTAATCGAGATGTCAAAGACTTCTTCTGCATCCAAGGTATCTTCGCGACAGTGAGGTGTCCTCGTGACAGTGAATGGTCTCTGAATGTATTCCTAGCACTCAATGCCTGGAAATGTCCCCATCGAATTCTTCAGCCTCTAGGGTGTCTTCGTGACAATAAAATGTCAAGGAATGTATTCATAGCAATCAATGCCTCGAAATGTCCTCAGGGAATTCTTCTGCCTCCAGGGTGTTTCCTGACAGTTAAGTGTCTCGGAACGTATCCTTAGCAATCAATGAATAGAAATATCCCCTTCAAACTCTTCTGTCTCCAGGGTGTCTTCGTGACAATGAAGTGCTACTCAATAATATCTTGGCAATCAATCCCCGAGATGTCATAGTACTCTTCTGCATCCAAAGTGTCTTCGTGACAGTGAAGTGTCAGTGAATGTATTCTTAGCAATCAATGCCTCGAAATGTTCTCTTAGAACTCTTCTGTCTGTAGGGTATCTTCGTGACTGTGTAGTGTCACTGAATGTATTCTTAGCAATCAAGGAATCGAAATATCCACTTCAAACTCTTCTGTCTCAAGGGTGTCTTCCTGACAGTGAAGTGCCACTCAATATAATCGTGGCAATCAATGCGTCGAGATGTCATAGAATTCTTCTGCATCCAAGGTGTCTCTGTGACAGTGAAGTGTCACTGAATGTATTCTTAGCAATCAAGGAATCGAAATATCCGCTTCAAACTCTTCTGTCTCCAGGGTGTCTTCCTGACAGTGAAGTGCCACTCAATATAATCGTGGCAATCAATCCGTCGAGATGTCATAGAACTCTTCTGCATCCAAGGTGTATTCGTGACAGTGAAGTGCTACTCAATATAATCTTGACAATTAATGCCTCGAGATGTCATAGAATTCTTCTGCATCCAAGGTGTCTTCGTGACAGAGAACTGTCACTGAATGTATTCATAGCAATCAATGAATCGAAATATCCTATTCAAACTCTTCTGTCTCAAGGGTGTCTTCCTGACAGTGAAGTGCCACTCAATATAATCGTGGCAATCAATGCGTCGAGATGTCATAGAATTCTTCTGCATCCAAGGTGTCTTCGTGACAGTGAAGTGTCACTGAATGTATTCTTAGCAATCAAGGAAACGAAATATCCGCTTCAAACACTTCTTTCTCCAGGGTGTCTTCCTGACAGTGAATTGCCACTCAATATAATCGTGGCAATTAATGCCTCGAGATGTCATATAATTCTTCTGCATCCAAAGTGTCTTCGTGACAGTGAAGTGTCACTGGATGAATTCATAGCAATAGGGGAATGGAAATATCCACTTCAAACTCTTCTGTCTCAAGGGTGTCTTCCTGACAATGAAGTGCCACTCAATATAATCGTGGCAATCAATGCGTCGATATGTCATAGAATTCTTCTGCATCCAAGGTGTCTTCGTGTCAGTGAAGTGTCACTGAATGTATTCTTAGCAATCAATGCCTCGAAATGTTCTCTTGGAACTCTTCCGTCTGTAGGGTATCTTCGTGACAGTGAAGTGTCACTGAATGTATTCTTAGCAATCAAGGAATCGAAATATCTACTTCAAACTCTTCTGACTCCAGGGTGTCTTCCTGACAGTGAAGTGCCACTCAATATAATCGTGGCATTCAATGCGTCGAGATGTCATAGAACTCTTCTGCATGCAAGGTGTCTTCCTGACAGTGAAGTGCCACTCAATATAATCGTGGCAATCAATGCGTCGAGATGTCATAGAATTCTTCTGCATCCAAGGTGTCCTCGTGACAGTGAAGTGTCACTGAATGTATTCTTAGCAATCAAGTAATCGAAATATCCTCTTCAAACTCTTCTGTCTCAAGGGTGTTTTCGTAACAGTGAAGTGCTACTAAATATAATATTGGCAATCAATGCCTCGAGATGCCATAGAACTCTTCTGCATCCAAGGTGTCTTTGTGACAGTGAATGGTCTCTGAATGTATTCTTAGCAATCAATGCCTGGAAATGTCCCCATCGAATTCTTCAGCCTCTAGGGTGTCTTCGTGACAATAAAATGTCAAGGAATGTATTCATAGCAATCAATGCCTCGAAATGTCCTCAGGGAATTCTTCTGCCTCCAGGGTGTTTCCTGACAGTTAAGTGTCTCGGAACGTATCCTTAGCAATCAATGAATAGAAATATCCCCTTCAAACTCTTCTGTCTCCAGGTTGTCTTCGTGACAATGAAGTGCTACTCAATAATATCTTGGCAATCAATCCCTGGAGATGTCATAGTACTCTTCTGCATCCAAGGTGTCTCTGTGACAGTGAAGTGTCAGTGAATGTATTCTTAGCAATCAATGCCTCGAAATGTTCTCTTAGAACTCTTCTGTCTGTAGGGTATCTTCGTGACTGTGTAGTGTCACTGAATGTATTCATAGCAATCAAGGAATCGAAATATCCACTTCAAACTCTTCTGTCTCAAGGGTGTCTTCCTGACAGTGAAGTGCCACTCAATATAATCGTGGCAATCAATGCGTCGAGATGTCATAGAATTCTTCTGCATCCAAGGTGTCTTCGTGACAGTGAAGTGTCACTGAATGTATTCTTAGCAATCAAGGAAACGAAATATCCGCTTCAAACACTTCTGTCTCCAGGGTGTCTTCCTGACAATGAAGTGCCACTCAATATAATCGTGGCAATTAATGCCTCGAGATGTCATATAATTCTTCTGCATCCAAAGTGTCTTCGTGACAGTGAAGTGTCACTGGATGAATTCATAGCAATAGGGGAATGGAAATATCCACTTCAAACTCTTCTGTCTCAAGGGTGTCTTCCTGACAATGAAGTGCCACTCAATATAATCGTGGCAATCAATGCGTCGATATGTCATAGAATTCTTCTGCATCCAAGGTGTCTTCGTGACAGTGAAGTGTCAGTGAATGTATTCTTAGCAATCAATGCCTCGAAATGTTCTCTTGGAACTCTTCCGTCTGTAGGATATCTTCCTGACTGTGAAGTGTCACTGAATGTATTCTTAGCAATCAAGGAATCGAAATATCCACTTCAAACTCTTCTGACTCCAGGGTGTCTTCCTGACAGTGAAGTGCCACTCAATATAATCGTGGCAATCAATGCGTCGAGATGTCATAGAACTCTTCTGCATGCAAGGTGTCTTCCTGACAGTGAAGTGCCACTCAATATAATCGTGGCAATCAATGCGTCGAGATGTCATAGAATTCTTCTGCATCCAAGGTGACTTCGTGACAGAGAAATGTCACTGAATGTATTCATAGCAATAGGGGAATCGAAATATCCACTTCAAACTCTTCTGTCTCAAGGGTGTCTTCGTGACAGTGAAGTGCCACTCAATATAATCGTGGCAATTAATGCCTCGAAATGTCATAGAATTCTTCTGCATCCAAGGTGTCCTCGTGACAGTGAAGTGTCACTGAATGTATTCTTAGCAATCAAGTAATCGAAATATCCTCTTCAAACTCTTCTGTCTCAAGGGTGTTTTCGTAACAGTGAAGTGCTACTAAATATAATATTGGCAATCAATGCCTCGAGATGCCATAGAACTCTTCTGCATCCAAGGTGTCTTTGTGACAGTGAATGGTCTCTGAATGTATTCTTAGCAATCAATGCCTGGAAATGTCCCCATCGAATTCTTCAGCCTCTAGGGTGTCTTCGTGACAATAAAATGTCAAGGAATGTATTCATAGCAATCAATGCCTCGAAATGTCCTCAGGGAATTCTTCTGCCTCCAGGGTGTTTCCTGACAGTTAAGTGTCTCGGAACGTATCCTTAGCAATCAATGAATAGAAATATCCCCTTCAAACTCTTCTGTCTCCAGGGTGTCTTCGTGACAATGAAGTGCTACTCAATAAAATCTTGGCAATCAATCCCTGGAGATGTCATAGTACTCTTCTGCATCCAAGGTGTCTTCGTGACAGTGAAGTGTCAGTGAATGTATTCTTAGCAATCAATGCCTCGAAATGTTCTCTTAGAACTCTTCTGTCTGTAGGGTATCTTCGTGACTGTGTAGTGTCACTGAATGTATTCTTAGCAATCAATGAATCGAAATATCCACTTCAAACTCTTCTGTCTCAAGGGTGTCTTCCTGACAGTGAAGTGCCACTCAATATAATCGTGGCAATCAATGCGTCGAGATGTCATAGATTTCTTCTGCATCCAAGGTGTCTCTGTGACAGTGAAGTGTCACTGAATGTATTCTTAGCAATCAAAGCCTCAAAAATGTTCTCTTAGAACTTTTCCGTTTGTAGGGTATGTTCGTGACTGTGAAGTGTCACTGAATGTATTCTTAGCAATCAATGAATCGAAATATCCGCTCCAAACTCTTCTGTCTCCAGTGTGTCTTCCTGACAGTGAAGTGCCACTCAATATAATCGTGGCAATCAATGCGTCGAGATGTCATAGAACTCTTCTGCATGCAAGGTGTCTTCCTGACAGTGAAGTGCCACTCAATATAATCGTGGCAATCAATCCGTCGAGATGTCATATAATTCTTCTGCATCCAAAGTGTCTTCGTGACAGTGAAGTGTCACTGAATGTATTCTTAGCAATCAATGAATCGAAATATCCGCTTCAAATTCTTCTGTCTCCAGGGTGTCTTCGTGACATTGAAGTGCCACTCAATATAATCGTGGCAATCATTGCCTCGAATTGTCATAAAATTCTTATGCATCCAAGGTGTCTTCGTGACAGTGAAGTGCCACTCAATATAATCTTGACAATCAATGCGTCGAGATGTCATATAATTCTTCTGCATCCAAGGTGTCTTCGTGACAGTGAAGTGTCACTGAATGTATTCTTAGCAATCAATGAATCGAAATATCCACTTGAAACTCTTCTGTCTCAATGGTGTCTTCCTGACAGTGAAGTGCCACTCAATATAATCGTGGCAATCAATGCGTCGAGATGTCATAGAACTCTTCTGCATCCAAGGTGTCTTCGTGACAGTGAAGTGTCACTGAATGTATTCATAGCAATAGGGGAATCGAAATATCCGTTTCTAACTCTTCTGTCTCAAGGGTGTCTTCCTGACAGTGAAGTGCCACTCAATAAAATCTTGGCAATCAATCCCCGGAGATCTCTTAGTACTCTTCTGCATCCAAGGTGTCTTCGTGACAGTTGAATGTCACTGAATGTATTCTTAGCAATCAAGGAATCGAAATATCCACTTGAAACTCTTCTGTCTCAAGGGTGTCTTCCTGACAGTGAAGTGCCACTCAATATAATCGTGGCAATCAATGCGTCGAGATGTCATAGAATTCTTCTGCATCCAAGGTGTCTTCGTGACAGTGAAGTGTCACTGAATGTATTCTTAGCAATCAATGCCTCGAAATGTCCTCTTAGAACTCTTCTGTCTGTAGGGTATCTTCGTGACTGTCAAGTGTCACTGAATGTATTCTTAGCAATCAAGGAATCGAAATATCCACTTCAAACTCTTCTGTCTCATAGCAGTCTTCCTGACAGTAAAGTGCCACTCAATATAATCGTGGCAATCAATGCGTCGAGATGTCATAGAATTTTCCTGCATCCAAGGTGTCTTTGTGACAGTTAAGTGTCTCCGAATCTATTCATAGCAATCAATGCCTGGAAATGTCCTCATCGAATTCTTCAGCCTCTTGGGTGTCTTCGTAACAGTAAAATGTCAAGGAAGGTATTCATAGCAAGCAATGCCTCGAAATGTCCTTAGGGAATTCTTGTAACTCCAGGGTGTCTTCCTGACAGTGAAGTGCCACTCAATATAATCGTGGCAATCAATGCGTCGAGATGTCATAGAACTCTTCTGCATCCAAGGTGTCTTCGTGACAGTGAAGTGTCACTGATTGTATTCATAGCAATAGGGGAATCGAAATATCCACTTCAAACTCTTCTGTCTCAAGGGTGTCTTCCCGACAGTGAAGTGCCACTCAACATAATCGTGGCAATTAATGCCTCGAGATGTCATAGAATTCTTCTGGATCCAAGGTGTCCTCGTGACAGTGAAGTGTCACTAAATGTATTCTTAGCAATCAATGAATCGAAATATCCTCTTCAAACTCTTCTGTCTCAAGGGTGTCTTCGTGACAGTGAAGTGCTACTTAATATAATCTTGGCAATCAATGCCTCGAGATGCCATAGAACTCTTCTGCATCCAAGGTGTCTTTGTGACAGTGAATGGTCTCTGAATGTAGTCTTAGCAATCAATGCCTGGAAATGTCCTCTACAAACTCTTTGTCTCAAATGTGTCTACGTGACAATGAAGTACCACTCAATAAAATCTTCACAATTAATTAATCGAGATGTCAAAGACTTCTTCTGCATCCAAGGTATCTTCGCGACAGTGAGGTGTCCTCGTGACAGTGAATGGTCTCTGAATGTATTCTTAGCAATCAATGCCTGGAAATGTCCCCATCGAATTCTTCAGCCTCTAGGGTGTCTTCGTGACAATAGAATGTCAAGGAATGTATTCTTAGCAATCAATGCCTCGAAATGTCCTCAGGGAATTCTTCTGCCTCCAGGGTGTTTCCTGACAGTTAAGTGTCTCGGAACGTATCCTTAGCAATCAATGAATAGAAATATCCCCTTCAAACTCTTCTGTCTCCAGGTTGTCTTCGTGACAATGAAGTGCCACTCAATACAATCTTGGCAATCAATCCCCGGAGATGTCATAGTACTCTTCTGCATCCAAGGTGTCTTCGTGACAGTGAAGTGCTACTCAATATAATCTTGACAATCAATGCGTCGAGATGTCATAGAATTCTTCTGCATCCAAGGTGTCCTCGTGACAGTGAATGGTCTCTGAATGTATTCTTAGCAATCAATGCCTGCAAATGTCCCCTTCAAACTCTTCTGTCTCCAGGTTGTCTTCGTGACATTGAAGTGCCACTCAATATAATCGTGGCAATCATTGCCTCGAATTGTCATAAAATTCTTATGCATCCAAGGTGTCTTCGTGACAGTGAAGTGCCACTCAATATAATCTTGACAATCAATGCGTCGAGATGTCATATAATTCTTCTGCATCCAAGGTGTCTTCGTGACAGTGAAGTGTCACTGAATGTATTCTTAGCAATCAATGAATCGAAATATCCACTTGAAACTCTTCTGTCTCAAGGGTGTCTTCCTGACAGTGAAGTGCCACTCAATATAATCGTGGCAATCAATGCGTCGAGATGTCATAGAACTCTTCTGCATCCAAGGTGTCTTCGTGACAGTGAAGTGTCACTGAATGTATTCATAGCAATAGGGGAATCGAAATATCCGTTTCTAACTCTTCTGTCTCAAGGGTGTCTTCCTGACAGTGAAGTGCCACTCAATAAAATCTTGGCAATCAATCCCCGGAGATCTCATAGTACTCTTCTGCATCCAAGGTGTCTTCGTGACAGTTGAATGTCACTGAATGTATTCTTAGCAATCAAGGAATCGAAATATCCACTTGAAACTCTTCTGTCTCAAGGGTGTCTTCCTGACAGTGAAGTGCCACTCAATATAATCGTGGCAATCAATGCGTCGAGATGTCATAGAATTCTTCTGCATCCAAGGTGTCTTCGTGACAGTGAAGTGTCACTGAATGTATTCTTAGCAATCAATGCCTCGAAATGTCCTCTTAGAACTCTTCTGTCTGTAGGGTATCTTCGTGACTGTCAAGTGTCACTGAATGTATTCTTAGCAATCAAGGAATCGAAATATCCACTTCAAACTCTTCTGTCTCATAGCAGTCTTCCTGACAGTAAAGTGCCACTCAATATAATCGTGGCAATCAATGCGTCGAGATGTCATAGAATTTTCCTGCATCCAAGGTGTCTTTGTGACAGTTAAGTGTCTCCGAATCTATTCATAGCAATCAATGCCTGGAAATGTCCTCATCGAATTCTTCAGCCTCTTGGGTGTCTTCGTAACAGTAAAATGTCAAGGAAGGTATTCATAGCAAGCAATGCCTCGAAATGTCCTTAGGGAATTCTTGTAACTCCAGGGTGTCTTCCTGACAGTGAAGTGCCACTCAATATAATCGTGGCAATCAATGCGTCGAGATGTCATAGAACTCTTCTGCATCCAAGGTGTCTTCGTGACAGTGAAGTGTCACTGATTGTATTCATAGCAATAGGGGAATCGAAATATCCACTTCAAACTCTTCTGTCTCAAGGGTGTCTTCCCGACAGTGAAGTGCCACTCAACATAATCGTGGCAATTAATGCCTCGAGATGTCATAGAATTCTTCTGGATCCAAGGTGTCCTCGTGACAGTGAAGTGTCACTAAATGTATTCTTAGCAATCAATGAATCGAAATATCCTCTTCAAACTCTTCTGTCTCAAGGGTGTCTTCGTGACAGTGAAGTGCTACTTAATATAATCTTGGCAATCAATGCCTCGAGATGCCATAGAACTCTCCTGCATCCAAGGTGTCTTTGTGACAGTGAATGGTCTCTGAATGTAGTCTTAGCAATCAATGCCTGGAAATGTCCTTATCGAATTCTTCAGCCTCTCAGGTGTCTTCGTGACAGTAAAATGTCAAGGAATGTATTCTTAGCAATCAATGCCTCGAAATGTCCTCAGGGAATTCTTCTGCCTCCAGGGTGTTTCCTGACAGTTAAGTGTCTCGGAACGTATCCTTATAATTAGCAATCAATGAATGGAAATATCCCCTTCAAACTCTTCTGTCTCAAGGCTCTCCTCCTGACAGTGAAGTGCCACTCAATATAATCGTGGCAATCAATGCGTAGAGATGTCATACAACTCTTCTGCATCCAAGGTGTCTTCGTGACAGTGAAGGGTCACGGAACGTCTTCTTAGCAATCAATGCCTCGAACTGTCCTCATTGAATTCTTCTGCCTGTAGGGTGTCTTCGTGACAGTGAAGTGTCACTGAATGTATTCTTAGCAATCAATTAATCGAAATATCCACTACAAACTCTTCTGCCTCCAGGGTGTCTTTGTGACAGTGAAGTGTCATTCGTTATAGACTTGGCAATCAATGCCTCGAGATGTCCTTATGGAATTCTTCTGCTTTAAGACTGTCTTTGTAAATTTGAAATTACAAGCAATACCTTCTTGGCAATCAATGCCTCGAGATTTCCTTTCAGAACTCTTCTGCATCCAGGGTGTCTTCGTGACAGTGAAGTATCACTGAATATATTCTTAGCAATCAATGCCTCGAAATATCCTTTTAGAACTCTTCTGCCTGAAGATGTCTTCGTGACAGCGAAGTGTCACTGAACGTATAATTAGCAAACAATGTCTCGAAATGTCCTCATGGAATTCTTCTGCCTCCAAGGTGTCTTTGTGACTGTGATGTGTCACTGAATATCTTCTTTGCATTCATTGCCTCAAGATGCGTCATGTCACTGTTTTCCCTCCAGGGTGTCGTCGTGCCAGACAAGTGCCACTTAATAATTCTTGGCAATTAAGATCTCATCTCCCTCCATAGTGCCTTCGTGACAGTCAATTTCCACTGAGTATCCTATAAGCAGCATTACTGCATAAGCCTTCTTGACCCCCATTTGCCTCCAGTGTGTGACCGTCGTTATCCAGTGGTCGGGCATGCTTCAGGCGGATACAAAGAGGCTGACACTGCCTCTGACAACCAACCAATCCCAGATTTTGAACCTAAATCTAAAGAATTTGGAAGTGTCATTCTGTAAAGTGATGCGCCTACGGACAGGTTGTTAGTGCGGGTTAGTGCGGGTTAGTGCAGGTTAGTGCAGGTTAGTGCAGTGTTAAATCTCTGAATCTAACGTGCCTAAGAAGCATACCCGACCCTTAGATCGAGGTCTCCAGAGGTCTTATTTGGGTACCAGTGACCATGGTCCTGGAGAGTCTCCTGGTGATGCCTTTAGCCTCAAGGATGTCGTATTGGCAGACATATTCCTATAGAGTCTTCTTGGTCATTTTCTGCCCCCAGAAGTCTTGTTGGCACTCTAATACTTCCAGTGTTTCTTCGTGACAGTCAATTGCCACTGAACAGCTTCTTGGCAAACATTGCCTCCAGACGTCTCCTTGCAACTCGTCTCTGTCTCTACTGTGATTTGTTACACACAATCCTCTTGGACATCAATGTTTCCAGAAACAATGGTGTTGTTGTTACAGTGATCATGAAGTGCCACTGAATATCTTCTTGGCAATCATTGGTTTAAGAGTTCTCTGATGTCTTTGTTACAGTGACTTGACACCGAAGATCTTTTGGAAATAATTGCTTCATGAGCCGCAGGACGTCGTCGTGAAAGTGAATAGATGACTTATTGGCCCTGTCCCGCCTCCAGGGTGTCTTCGTGACAGTGAAGTGTCATTGAATATCTTTCCAGCAATCAATGCCTCGAAATGTCTTCTTAGCACACTTCTGCCTTGAGTTTGTCTTCGCCAAAGTGAATTACCACTGAATATATTCTTAGCAATCAATGCCTCGAGATGTCCTTGGAATTCTTCTGTACCAATGGGTGTATTCGGGTGAGTATTAATGGAACGCTTCTGCCTCCAGCCAGGGTGTCTTCGTGACAGTGAAGCGTCACTGAATATATTCTTAGCAATCATTGCCTCGAAATGTCCTCTTAGAAATCTTATGCTTCCAGGGTGTATACGTGTCAGAAAAGTGCCACTTAATACATTCTTAGCAATCAATGCCTCGAAATGTGCAGTTTCATCTCTTCTGCCTCTCGTGTGTTTTCGTGACATTGAAGTGTCATTGAATATCTTTTTAGCAATCAATGCCTCGAAATGTCCTATTTGTAATTTTATGACTCCTTGCTGAAATCAGAAGCACATACAGCATCGTACATATCAAAGTCTAAGTTTTGAAGCCGAAATCGGAAATAGTCATGGATTCTACGCTCGATGATTTTCGAATTATTTGCTGAAACAGGTCGGCGGGGAGAGATATATAACGTATTGATGTGACATTGTAGCCAAATAATGGTGTCATTGGTCTATCATTGCAAGAAGGACAATTTAGAATGTCTTTACAAACTTTGTCTGAGAATCTCCCGTTCTCAGACCGGATGGGTGGGTGAGTAAGTATTGGTTTACGCCGCTTTTTTCAAAATTCAAGCAATATCACGGTGGAGAACACCAGAAATTGGCTTCACACATTGTACCCATGTCGGGAATCTACCCCGGGTCTTCGGCGTGACGAGCGAACGCTTTAACAACTATGCTATCCGACAGCCCCTCTCAGAACGGATGAAATAAGATACACGTGATGTTTGTGATGTACCGTAAAAATATTTTCTACCCAAAATGCTACGTGATTTTGTACCAATGAAAATATAACAATCGATCTATATAATTATATTTCTTTTAACATGTATATTGCAAACAATAGTAAATGAGCAGAACATGTAAAATAAACATATTATCAATTTCATGATATGACTATGATTATGACTGACTGTGATCCTTAAGTGAGGGCAATCCAATTGGCAAAACTCAAACTGAGTGATTGGTTCTGATAGGATAGTGAAATTATTTAAACCATATTTGATTGTAATGTTTTGATAGGAAAATGATTGTAAATTAACAAGTATAATACTTATATTTACGTATGTCTTCGAAACTAATGCAAACTTATTCTGGGTATACAATCAACAGAAATTATGGGTACAAAATCATAACATTTCATCTGGATTTCGTGGAGTGATGGGATAGTAAAAATGAGAAATATCGCCTGCAGGTTTCCTTTTCACATTTTAAAACAAGAATGTTTCTTTTATTCAATGTTTGTGCTACCTTTTACTTGAGAGCTGCAACGTGGATTCTTTCCAAATGTAAGAAACACATTTTATTTTAATAAAAAAGGTGCAGTCCAAATGTTCATTTTGATATGCGTATTTTATGAAACAATATTACTTTTTTTTACAAGTTTTGAAGATATTTTTTTCAATTCAATTTTGTGCGACCTTTAACGTGAGAACTGCTACATGGGTTCTCTTCAAATTTAAGGAACACTGTTTTATATTAATTGGAGAGATGCAGTTCAAAGGTTGATTTGATATATGTATTTTATGAAACAATATGAAATTTTGCATGTTTTCAACTTAGAATGTTTTTTTTAAATTTTATGTTTGTGCTACCTTTTACTTGAGAACTGCTGATTCTTTCCAAATGGGAGAAACACTTTCCTTACTAACAGAAGAGGTGCAGTGCCAATGATGATTTTTATATATGTATTTAATGAAACAATATGATTTTTTACATGTTTTGAACTGAGAGTGTTTTTCTTTTTTTAATTCAACATTGTGCGACCTTTAACTTAAAAACTACTTCGTGGATTCTTTCCAATTGTGAGGACCTCTTTCTATACAAATAGGAGTGGTGTAGTCAAAGGTTCATTTTGATATGTGTATTTTATGAAACAATATGATTTTGTACATGTTTTGAACACAGAATGTTTTGAACTTTGAAAAATGAATGGGTCGAGGTTACCCTTGTTCATTTTAGTGTTAAAAGTTTTTCTGTCAATGTATGATTCAAAAGCATCATGGTATTAGTGTCCATGCCAGTCCATGCCAGATTTAGCAGTTTTGAACAGTTTAATGACTTGGGCGGGTGGAGGTAGCACAGCGGAGACTTTTTTCAGGCATCAAATTATTATTTGGGGGAAAGCACCATTTTTTATGTCAAAAATATGTCCCTTACCTTGTAATTTTATAATATTTGTGTCATTGTTTTACTCAGTTGACAAGGCCTAGGCAAAAGGAGTGACCATGTGATCAGTTCGTCTGATGCTTCATTTGAGGACTGAAAAGGCCCCTCAGCCACTCAGCCCAAGTTCTGACTTGTCATTTAACAAATAAATAAAGGTCACCTAAACCAGAATTCGATTGTCATTTTGTTGCTGTCATCATATTTTTCAATGGGTCAAGGCAATGAATCATAGGACATCCGATGCATGGACTAATTTGCCTGTCTCGGTGATGCTCTCAATGTTGAATGTATTGGATAAGGCCAAGAAAACTTAAATGTTTCAATTTGTACCAGCCTTTTGGCTGATGGTTTTTAATTTGCAAACTCGTTGGAAAATCATATATCTTTTAATAGTGTTGAAACATTTGTGACAATAGTCTTGAAAGTTGTTTTGAAAAGTAAATATTGTATCACGAAATTGTGCACGTAATTAAAAACATTTTGAATTTTGTCTTGGCCGTATTTGAAACTATGTATGCCGAGGTACCCTGCCAGAAGGCGGCGCATTTCATTAACACGCTCTTCCTCGGATAGAGTTTTTCAGAGTGAATTCAGCTTGCAGAATTTACTGCTTGCTACCTGATATTTTTACCAGATTGGTACAAACATGTCAAGCTGCCTGGGATGTATTGAGGAATAAAACAGGCGTAATCTAACGTTGGGCCAACGTTGTTTTGACCGACGGCACAACGTCTGACTTCTTTCTGGGATGTGTCATGTACCCTGTGATCTGTGTCGTGTAATATGTTTGGTGATATATGATGTGATTATTTGTATATGCGTGATCTGCCTTGTGACATATGTGTCATGTATGCTGTGATATGTGTCACGGAATGTTTTTGTTGTTTATTTTGTTTTTTATATGCAATGTGATTAATTTTATATGTGTGATGTGCCATGTACCATATGTGTCATGTATCCAGTGATCTGTGTCATGTAATGTTTTTGTTTGGTGATATATGATGTAATTATTTGTATATCCGTGATGTGCCATATGACATATGTGTCATGTATCCTGTGATATGTGTCATGGAATGTTCTTGGATTTTTTGGTTTTTATATGCAATGTGATTATTATTTTTAGGTGTGATGTGTGATGTGTGATCTGTCATGTACCATATGTGTCATGTATCCAGTGATCTGTGTCATGTAATGTTTTTGTTTGTGAGATGTGATGTGATTATTTGTATATGCGTGATTTGCCATCTGACATATATGTCATGTATCCTGTGATCTGTGTCGTGATTAAGTGTTAATGTGTGATGTGCCCTGCAATAATGTATACAAACATCTTAGATAATAACAATTTAGATGTTTCTTATTTAATGATACCCCCAATCTAAAAGGGTAGGTTGATAAAGCCATACCAAGGATATCCGTCTGTCCGTCCTTCCAAAGACATTTGTTGTGAGTACACTGGAAAGGTTGATTTTGATATGTATATTTTATGAAACAATATGATTTTTTACTTGTTTTCAACTTAGAATGTGTTTTTTAATTCAACATTGTGCGACCTTTAACTTGAGAACTACTACATGGATTCTTTCCAAATTTGAGGAATACTGTCTATACAAATAGGAGAGGTGCAGAGCAAAGGTTGATTTTGATGTGTTTATTTTATGAAGCGATATGATTTTGTTCATGTTTTGAACTTAGAATGTGTTTTTTAATTCAAAATTGTGCTACCTTTAACCAGAGAACTTCGACATGGGTTCTTTCCAAATTTGAGAAACACTTTCTTTACAAACAGGAGAGGTGCATTCCAAAGGTTGATTTTGATATGTATATTTTATGAACCAATATGATTTCTACATGTTTTTAACTGAGAATGTATTTTTTAATTCAACATTGTGCGACCTTTTACATCAGATATCAGTTAGAAAGATGTATTGCAAATGTTGATTTTGATATGTGGATTTTATGAAACAATATGAAATTCTTGCATGTTTTGAACATGGAATGGGTTTTATAACTATTCTATGTATGTGCTACCTTTTACTTGAGAGCTCCTACATGGATTCTTTCCAAATGTAAGAAACAATTTCTATACTAATAGAAGAGGTGCCGTGCAAATGTTGATTTTGATATGTATATTTTATGAAACAATATGATTTTTTACATGTTTTGAACTGAGAATGTTGTTTTTAATTGCATGTTTGTGCTACGTTTTACTTGAGAACTGCTGCATGGATTCTTTCCAAATGTTAGAAACACTTTCTATACAAATATGAGAGGTGCAGTGCAAATGTTGATTTTGATATGTGTATTTTATTTGTTTCATGTTTTGAACTTTGTAAAATGAATGAGTCGAGTTTACCCTTGTTCATTTTAGTGTTAAAAGCTTTTCTGTCAATGTATGATTGAAGAGCATCATGGTATTACTATCCATGCCACCTTCCCAGTTTTAGCAGTTTTAAACAGTTTAATGACTTGGACGGGTGGAGGTAGCACTGCTGAGACTTTTTTCAGACATCAAATTATTATTTGGGGGAAAGCAACATTTTTTATGTCATAAAATGTCCCTTACCTTGTAAGTTTATAATATTTGTTTCATTGTTTTATTCAGTTACCAAGGCAAAAGCAGTGACCATGGATAAGGTTGAAGATCATCCCTGTGATAAGTTCGTCTGATTCCTCATTTGAGGACTGAAAAGGCTCGTCAACCTATCAGCCCAAGTTCTGACTTGTCATTTAACAAATAAATAAAGGTCACCTAAACCAGAATTCGATTGTCATTTTGTTGCTGTCATCATATTTGTTAATGGATCAAGGCATTCTTGGTACATCCGATGCATGGACTATTTTGCCTGTCTCAGTGTTGTCTCAATGCTGAATGTATTGGGTAAGGCCAAGGAAAATTAAATCTTACAATTTGTGCCGGGTTTATTGTCTGATGGTTTTTAATTTGCAAACTCGTTGGAAAATCATATATTTTTTAATAGTGTTGAAACATTTGTGAACAATTTGGATATAGTCTTGAAAGTTGTTTTGGAAAGTAAATATTGTATCACGAAATTGTGCACGTAATTACAAACATTTTGAATTTTGTCTTGGACGTATATGAAACTATGTATGCCGAGGTACCCTGCCAGAAGGCGGCGCATTTCATTAACACGCTCTTCCTCGGATAGAGTTCAGAGTGAATTCAGCTTGCAGAATTTACTGCTTGCTACCTGATATTTTAACCAGATTGGTACAAACATTTCAAGCTGCCTGGGATGTATTGAGGAATAAAACAGGCGTAATCTAACGTTGGGCCAACGCTGTCTACCAACGTTGGGCCAACGTTGTTTTGACCGACGGCACAACGTCTGACTTCTTTCTGGGATGTGTCATGTACCCTGTGATCTGTGTCGTGTTATATGTTTGGTGATATATGATGTGATTATTTGTATATGCGTGATGTGCCTTGTGACATATGTGTCATGTATGCTGTGATATGTGTCATGGAATGTTTTGTTTTTGTTGTTGTTTTTTTTATATGCAACGTGATTAATTTTATATATGTGATGTGCCATGCACCATATGTGTCATGTATCCTGTGATATGTGTCATCTAATGTTTTTGTTTGGTGATATGTGATGTGATTATTTGTATAACCGTGATGTGCCATATGACATATGTGTCATGTATCCTGTGATATGTGTCATGGAATGTTCTTGGATTTTTTGGTTTTTATATGCAATGTGATAATTATTTTTAGGTGTGATGTGTGATGTGTGATCTGTCATGTACCATATGTGTCATGTATCCAGTGATCTGTGTCATGTAATGTTTTTGTTTGTGAGATGTGATGTGATTATTTGTATATGCGTGATTTGCCATCTGACATATATGTCAGGTATCCTGTGATATGTGTCATGTAATGTTTTTATACGATATGTGATGTGATTAAGTGTTAATGTGTGATGTGCCCTGTAATAATGTATACAAACATCTTAGATAATAACAATTTAGATGTTTCTTATTTAATGATACCCCCAATCTGAAAGGGCGGGTTGATAAAGCCATACCAAGGATATCCGTCTGTCCGTCCTTCCAAAGACATTTTCATGAGTACACTGGAAAGGTTGATTTTGATATGTATATTTTATGAAACAATATGATTTTTTACTTGTTTTCAACTTAGAATGTGTTTTTTAATTCAACATTGTGCGACCTTTAACTTGAGAACTACTACATTGATTCTTTCCAAATTTGAGGAATACTGTCTATACAAATAGGAGAGGTGCAGAGCAAAGGTTGATTTTGATGTGTTTATTTTATGAAGCGATATGATTTTGTTCATGTTTTGAACTTAGAATGTGTTTTTTAATTCAAAATTGTGCTACCTTTAACTGGAGAACTTCGACATGGGTTCTTTCCAAATTTGAGGAACACTTTCTATACAAACAGGAGAGGTGAATTCCAAAGGTTGATTTTGATATGTATATTTTATGAACCAATATGATTTCTACATGTTTTTAACTGAGAATGTATTTTTTAATTCAACATTGTGCGACCTTTAACTTGATATATCAGTTGGAGAGATGTATTGCAAAGGTTGATTTTGATATGTGGATTTTATGAAACAATATGAAATTCTTGCATGTTTTGAACATGGAATGGATTTAATAACTATTCTATGTATGTGCTACCTTTTACTTGAGAGCTCCTACATGAATTCTTTCCAAATGTAAGAAACACTTTCTATACTAATAGAAGAGGTGCCGTGCAAATGTTGATTTTGATATGTATATTTTATGTAACAATATGATTTTTTACATGTTTTGAACTGAGAATGTTGTTTTTAATTGCATGTTTGTGCTACCTTTTACTTGAGAACTGCTGCATGGATTCTCTCCAAATGTTAGAAACACTTTCTATACAAATATGAGAGGTGCAGTGCAAATGTTGATTTTGATATGTGTATTCTATTTGTTTCATGTTTTGAACTTTGTAAAATGAATGAATCGAGTTTACCCTTGTTCATTTTAGTGTTAAAAGCTTTTCTGTCAATGTATGATTGAAGAGCATCATGGTATTACTATCCATGCCACCTTCCCAGTTTTAGCAGTTTTAAACAGTTTAATGACTTGGACGGCTGGAGGTAGCACTGCTGAGTCTTTTTTCAGACATCAAATTATTATTTGGGGGAAAGCAACATTTTTTATGTCATAAAATGTCCCTTACCTTGTAAGTTTATAATATTTGTTTCATTGTTTTATTCAGTTACCAAGGCAAAAGCAGTGACCATGGATAAGGTTGAAGATCATTCTTGTGATAAGTTCGTCTGATTCCTTATTTGAGGACTGAAAAGGCTCGTCAACCTATCAGCCCAAGTTCTGACTTGTCATTTAACAAATAAATAAAGGTCACCTAAACCTGAATTCGATTGTCATTTTGTTGCTGTCATCATATTTTTAATGGATCAAGGCATTCTTGGTACATCCGATGCATGGACTATTTTGCCTGTCTCAGTGTTGTCTCAATGCTGAATGTATTGGGTAAGGCCAAGGAAAATTAAATCTTACAATTTGTGCCGGGTTTATTGTCTGATGGTTTTTAATTTGCAAACTCGTTGGAAAATCATATGTCTTTTAATAGTGTTGAAACATTTGTGAACAATTTGGATATAGTCTTGAAAGGTGTTTTGGAAAGTAAATATTGTATCACGAAATTGTGCACGTAATTACAAACATTTTGAATTTTGTCTTGGCCGTATTTGAAACTATGTATGCCGAGGTACCCTGCCAGAAGGCGGCGCATTTCATTAACACGCTCTTCCTCGGATAGAGTTCAGGGTGAATTCAGCTTGCAGAATTTACTGCTTGTTACCTGATGTTTTAACCAGATTGGTACAAACATTTCAAGCTGCCTGGGATGTATTGAGGAATAAAACAGGCGTAATCTAACGTTGGGCCAACGCTGTCTATCAACGTTGGGCCAACATGGATTCTTTCCAAATGTAAGAAACAATTTCTATACTAATAGAAGAGGTGCCGTGCAAATGTTGATTTTGATATGAATATTTTATGTAACAATATGATTTATTACATGTTTTGAACTGAGAATGTTGTTTTTAATTGCATGTTTGTGCTACCTTTTACTTGAGAACTGCTGCATGGATTCTTTCCAAATGTTAGAAACACTTTCTATACAAATATGAGAGGTGCAGTGCAAATGTTGATTTTGATATGTGTATTTTATTTGTTTCATGTTATGAAATTTGTTAAATGAATGAATCGAGTTTACCCTTGTTCATTTTAGTGTTAAAAGCTTTTCTGTCAATGTATGATTCAAGAGCATCATGGTATTACTATCCATGCCACCTTCCCAGTTTTAGCAGTTTTAAACAGTTTAATGACTTGGACGGGTGGAGGTAGCACTGCTGAGACTTTTTTCAGACATCAAATTATTATTTGGGGGAAAGCAACATTTTTTATGTCATAAAATGTCCCTTACCTTGTAAGTTTATAATATTTGTTTCATTGTTTTATTCAGTTACCAAGGCAAAAGCAGTGACCATGGATAAGGTTGAAGATCATTCTTGTGATAAGTTCGTCTGATTCCTTATTTGAGGACTGAAAAGGCTCGTCAACCTATCAGCCCAAGTTCTGACTTGTCATTTAACAAATAAATAAAGGTCACCTAAACCTGAATTCGATTGTCATTTTGTTGCTGTCATCATATTTTTTAATGGATCAAGGCATTCTTGGTACATCCGATGCATGGACTATTTTGCCTGTCTCAGTGTTGTCTCAATGCTGAATGTATTGGGTAAGGCCAAGGGAAATTAAATCTTACAATTTGTGCCGGGTTTATTGTCTGATGGTTTTTAATTTGCAAACTCGTTGGAAAATCATATATCTTTTAATAGTGTTGAAACATTTGTGAACAATTTGGATATAGTCTTGAAAGTTGTTTTGGAAAGTAAATATTGTATCACGAAATTGTGCACGTAATTACAAACATTTTGAATTTTGTCTTGGCCGTATTTGAAACTATGTATGCCGAGGTACCCTGCCAGAAGGCGGCGCATTTCATTAACACGCTCTTCCTCGGATAGAGTTCAGAGTGAAATCAGCTTGCAGAATTTACTGCTTACTACCTGATATTTTAACCAGATTGGTACAAACATGTCAAGCTGCCTGGGATGTATTGAGGAATAAAACAGGCGTAATCTAACGTTGGGCCAAAGTTCTTTTGACCGACGGCACAACGTCTGACTTCTTTCTGGGATGTGTCATGTACCCTGGGATCTGTGTCGTGTAATATTTTTGGTGATATATGATGTGATTATTTGTATATGTGTGATGTGCCTTGTGACATATGTGTCATGTATGCTGTGATATGTGTCATGGAATGTTTGTTTTTTTATTTATTTATTTTTATATGCAATGTGATTAATTTTATATGTGTGATGTGCCATGCACCATATGTGTCATGTATCCTGTGATCTGTGTCATGTAATGTTTTTGTTTGGTGATATGTGATGTGATTATTTGTCTATCCGTGATGTGCCATATGACATATGTGTCATGTATCCTGTGATATGTGTCATGGAATGTTCTTGGATTTTTTGGGTTTTATATGCAATGTGATTATTATTTTTAGGTGTGATGTGTGATGTGTGATCTGTCATGTACCATATGTGTCATATATCCAGTGATCTGTGTCATGTAATGTTTTTGTTTGTGAGATGTGATGTGATTATTTGTATATGCGTGATTTGCCATCTGACATATATGTCATGTATCCTGTGATATGTGTCATGGAATGAAAAAAATAATTATATGTAATGTGATTAATTTTATATGTGTGATGTGTGATGTGCCATGTGCCGTATGTGTCATGTATCCTGTGATCTGTGTCATGTAATGTTTTTCATGCGATATGTGATGTGATTAAGTGTTAATGTGTGATGTGCCCTGCAATAATGTATACAAACATCTTAGATAATAACAATTTAGATGTTTCTTATTTAATGATACCCCCAATCTAAAAGGGCAGGTTGATAAAGCCATACCAAGGATATCCGTCTGTCCGTCCTTCCAAAGACATATTTATGAGTACACTGGAAAGGTTGATTTTGATATGTATATTTTATGAAACAATATGATTTTTTACTTGTTTTCAAATTAGAATGTGTTTTTTAATTCAACATTGTGCGACCTTTAAACTGAGAACTACTACATGGATTCTTTCCAAATTTGAGGAATACTGTCTATACAAATAGGAGAGGTGCAGAGCAAAGGTTGATTTTGATGTGTTAATTTTATGAAGCGATATAATTTTGTTCATGTTTTGAACTTAGAATGTGTTTTTTAATTCAAAATTGTGCTACCTTTAACCGGAGAACTGCAACATGGGTTCTTTCCAAATTTGAGGAACACTTTCTATACAAATAGGCGAGGTGCATTCCAAAGGTTGATTTTTAATATGTATATTTTATGAACCAATATGATTTCTACATGTTTTTAACTGAGAATGTATTTTTTAATTCAACATTGTGCGACCTTTAACTTGAGATATCAGTTGGAGAGATGTATTGCAAATGTTGATTTTGATATGGGTATTTTATTTGTTTCATGTTTTGAACTTTGTAAAATGAATGAGTCGAGTTTACCCTTGTTCATTTTAGTGTTAAAAGCTTTTCTGTCAATGTATGATTCAAGAGCATCATTGTATTACTATCCATGCCACCTTCCCAGTTTTAGCAGTTTTAAACAGTTTAATGACTTGGACGGGTGGAGGTAGCACTGCTGAGACTTTTTTCAGACATCAAATTATTATTTGGGGGAAAGCAACATTTTTTATGTCATAAAATGTCCCTTACCTTGTAAGTTTATTATATTTGTTTCATTGTTTTATTCAGTTACCAAGGCAAAAGCAGTGACCATGGATAAGGTTGAAGATCATCCCTGTGATAAGTTCGTCTGATTCCTCATTTGAGGACTGAAAAGGCTCGTCCACCTATCAGCCCAAGTTCTGACTTGTCATTTAACAAATAAATAAAGGTCACCTATATCTATATCTAAACCAGAATTCGATTGTCATTTTGTTGCTGTCATCATATTTTTTAATGGATCAAGGCATTCTTGGTACATCCGATGCATGGACTATTCTGCCTGTCTCAGTGTTGTCTCAATGCTGAATGTATTGGGTAAGGCCAAGGAAAATTAAATCTTACAATTTGTGCCGGGTTTATTGTCTGATGGTTTTTAATTTGCAAACTCGTTGGAAAATCATATATCTTTTAATAGTGTTGAAACATTTGTGAACAATTTGGATATATTCTTGAAAGTTGTTTTGGAAAGTAAATATTGTATCACGAAATTGTGCACGTAATTACAAACATTTTGAATTTTGTCTTGGCCGTATTTGAAACTATGTATGCCGAGGTGCCCTGCCAGAAGGCGGCGCATTTCATTAACACGCTCTTCCTCGGATAGAGTTCAGAGTGAAATCAGCTTGCAGAATTTACTGCTTACTACCTGATATTTTAACCAGATTGGTACACACATTTCAAGCTGCCTGGGATGTATTGAGGAATAAAACAGGCGTAATCTAACGTTGGGCCAACGCTGTCTATCAACGTTGGATCAACGTTGTTTTGACCGACGGCACAACGTCTGACTTCTTTCTGGGATGTGTCATGATCATGTACCCTGGGATCTGTGTCGTGTAATATTTTTGGTGATATATGATGTGATTATTTGTATATGTGTGATGTGCCTTGTGACAAATGTGTCATGTATGCTGTGATATGTGTCATGGAATGTTTTGTTTTTTGTTTTGTTTTTTTTATATGCAGTGTGATTAATTTTCTATGTGTGATGTGCCATGCACCATATGTGTCATGTATCCAGTGATCTGTGTCATGTAATGTTTTTGTTTGGTGATATGTGATGTGATTATTTGTATATCCGTGATGTGCCATATGACATATGTGTCATGTATCCTGTGATATGTGTCATGGAATGTTCTTGGATTTTTTGGTTTTTATATGCAATGTGATTATTTTTTTTAGGTGTGATGTGTAATGTGTGATCTGTCATGTACCATATGTGTCATGTATCCAGTGATCTGTGTCATGTAATGTTTTTGTTTGTGAGATGTGATGTGATTATTTGTATACTAGCCACATAAAGAAACTGTGCACGGAGAAAATATATTCTGGATTGAAATACAACACAGCAAGAACAAAATGATTCAGACGCTGTAGCAGCTGAATGATCGGACCATAAGAAAATGTCAACGGGACTTGAACAACATCTGTTACGATGACGTCAGAAGATCAAAATGGAGTAGGGGGTCATACGACAAAGTCACAATGTCAATAACGGGTATGGCCACCCTTTGCGTGAATCACAGCAGTGCATCGGCGACGCATGGAGTCCACCAAATGGGCATGGAAGGCCTGGGGAATGGCCTGCCATACCCTCCTCAAATCCTATGCCAAGTCACGGACGTTATCTGGAGGATGTGGAAGACGACGCAGACGGCGCTCCATTTCTTCCCACACATGCTCTATTGGGGAGAGATCTGAAGAAATTGCAGGCCATGGCAGTAACATGACATTGTTATGGTGAAGGAAATCCATTGCGACCCTAGCCGTGTGAGGACGAGCGTTGTCCTGTTGAAATGTCAATCCCGGGCCATGACGTTGCAGGAAAGGAATGACCACAGGCCTCAGAATCTGATCTCTGTAGCCAACACCGGTGAGATTGCCCTGAACAACCATCAAAGGGGTTCGGTGCCGTGCTGTTATCCCACCCGAAATCATCACAGAGCCACCTCCAAAACTATTCCTCTCCACAATACAGTTGCGTGCATAACGTTCTCCCAAACGCCGGTAGACACATTGGCGCCTGTCACTGTGGGAAATGTTGAACCTCGATTCATCTGTAAAGACAACATTTCTCCACCATATTCGAGGTTGGCGAACATGATTTCGACACCATCTTAGACGGTTGAATCGATGACGGTGTGTCAGGATGGGACGTATGGCAGGGCGTCGTGGTCGAATCCCGTACTGACGTAAACGATTTCTGACAGTGTTTGGATGGATACGGCGCAGTCCAGGAATGTCTGGGACGTCGTTACTGCCGTTTGGAACCTGTGTCGGAGATGTGTAACTCTAATCCATCTGTCCTTGCTTGGCGTCGTTACTCGGGGACGTCCTGAACGTGGGTGGTCGGCAACGTCATCTGTGTTCTGATAACGCCTCACCAGTGCCGATATCGTGTTACGATGGCATTGGAAATGTGTTGCCACCTGTTGTTGCCTCATTCCCGCTCGGATCAATCCAATGGCTTCATGACGCTTTGCAGCTGTCAATCTTGGCATGATTTGCTTGTGATATGCTTGTGTATGCGCCTGAGAAGTTTTGTGTTTTTGATTGACCACAGATCATGCTTTCCAAAGCGACAGCGAATTTTGAGTTGCACATGCTGTGTACAGCTGCATAGGATGCACGTGCAGTAACACATTGCACGTCCATAGGCCCCCATCAATGACGTCATATCGCATGGCACGTGCATGAGTGTTTGAATGTCTCCAATAATTGCTGTGTTCAAACCTATATTTCATATATGGACGGTGTGCCCTTATATCTATATTTTCTCCGTACACAGTTTCTTAATGTGGCTAGTATATATGCGTGATTTGCCATCTGACATATATGTCATGTATCCTGTGATATGTGTCATGGAATTAAAAAAATAATTATATGTAATGTGATTAATTTTATATGTGTGATGTGTGATGTGCCATGTGCCATGTGCCGTATGCGTCATGTATCCTGTGATCTGTGTCATGTAATGTTTTTCATGCGATATGTGATGTGATTAAGTGTTAATGTGTGATGTGCCCTGCAATAATGTATACAAACATCTTAGATAATATCAATTTAGATGTTTCTTATTTAATGATACCCCCAATCTAAAAGGGCAGGTTGATAAAGCCATACCAAGGATATCCGTCTGTCCGTCCTTCCAAAGACATATTTATGAGTACACTGGAAAGGTTGATTTTGATATGTATATTTTATGAAACAATATGATTTTTTACTTGTTTTCAACTTAGAATGTGTTTTTTAATTCAACATTGTGCGACCTTTAAACTTGAGAACTACTACATGGATTCTTTCCAAATTTGAGGAATACTGTCTATACAAATAGGAGAGGTGCAGAGCAAAGGTTGATTTTGATGTGTTTATTTTATGAAGCGATATGATTTTGTTCATGTTTTGAACTTAGAATGTGTTTTTTAATTCAAAATTGTGCTACCTTTAACCGGAGAACTGCGACATGGGTTCTTTCCAAATTTGAGGAACACTTTCTATACAAATAGGAGAGGTGCATTCCAAAGGTTGATTTTTAATATGTATATTTTATGAACCAATATGATTTCTACATGTTTTTAACTGAGAATGTATTTTTTAATTCAACATTGTGCGACCTTTAACTTGAGATATCAGTTGGAGAGATATATTGCAGATGTTGATTTTGATATGTGTATTTTATTTGTTTCATGTTTTGAACTTTGTAAAATGAATGAGTCGAGTTTACCCTTGTTCATTTTAGTGTTAAAAGCTTTTCTGTCAATGTATGATTCAAGAGCATCATGGTATTACTATCCATGCCACCTTCCCAGTTTTAGCAGTTTTAAACAGTTTAATGACTTGGACGGCTGGAGGTAGCACTGCTGAGACTTTTTTCAGACATCAAATTATTATTTGGGGGAAAGCAACATTTTTTATGTCATAAAATGTCCCTTACCTTGTAAGTTTATAATATTTGTTTCATTGTTTTATTCAGTTACCAAGGCAAAAGCAGTGACCATGGATAAGGTTGAAGATCATCCCTGTGATAAGTTCGTCTGATTCCTCATTTGAGGACTGAAAAGGCTCGTCCACCTATCAGCCCAAGTTCTGACTTGTCATTTAACGTTTGAATGTCTCCAATAATTGCTGTGTTCAAACCTATATTTCATATATGGACGGTGTGCCCTTATATCTATATTTTCTCCGTACACAGTTTCTTAATGTGGCTAGTATGTATGCGTGATTTGCCATCTGACATATATGTCATGTATCCTGTGATATGTGTCATGGAATGAAAAAAATAATTTTATGTAATGTGATTAATTTTATATGTGTGATGTGTGATGTGTGATGTGCCATGTGCCGTATGTGTCATGTATCCTGTGATCTGTGTCATGTAATGTTTTTCATGCGATATGTGATGTGATTAAGTGTTAATGTGTGATGTGCCCTGCAAAATTATATACAAACATCTTAGATAATAACAATTTAGATGTTTCTTATTTAATGATACCCCCAATCTAAAAGGGCAGGTTGATAAAGCCATACCAAGGATATCCGTCTGTCCGTCCTTCCAAAGACATTTGTTGTGAGTACACTGGAAAGGTTGATTTTGATATGTATATTTTATGAAACAATATGATTTTTTACTTGTTTTCAACTTAGAATGTGTTTTTTAATTCAACATTGTGCGACCTTTAAACTGAGAACTACTACATGGATTCTTTCCAAATTTGAGGAATACTGTCTATACAAATAGGAGAGGTGCAGAGCAAAGGTTGATTTTGATGTGTTTATTTTATGAAGCGATATGATTTTGTTCATGTTTTGAACTTAGAATGTGTTTTTTAATTCAAAATTGTGCTACCTTTAACCGGAGAACTGCGACATGGGTTCTTTCCAAATTTGAGGAACACTTTCTATACAAATAGGAGAGGTGCATTCCAAAGGTTGATTTTTAATATGTATATTTTATGAACCAATATGATTTCTACATGTTTTTAACTGAGAATGTATTTTTTTAATTCAACATTGTGCGACCTTTAACTTGAGATATCAGTTGGAGAGATGTATTGCAAATGTTGATTTTGATATGTGTATTTTATTTGTTTCATGTTTTGAACTTTGTAAAATGAATGAGTCATATATGTCATGTTTCCTGTGATATGTGTCATGGAATTAAAAAAATAATTTTATGTAATGTGATTAATTTTATATGTGTGATGTGTGATGTGTGATGTGCCATGTGCCGTATGCGTCATGTATCCTGTGATCTGTGTCATGTAATGTTTTTCATGCGATATGTGATGTGATTAAGTGTTAATGTGTGATGTGCCCTGCAAAATTATATACAAACATCTTAGATAATAACAATTTAGATATTTCTTATTTAATGATACCCCCAATCTAAAAGGGGGGGGGGGGGGGGGGGGTTGATAAAGCCATACCAAGGATATCCGTCTGTCCGTCCTTCCAAAGACATTTTTTATGAGTACACTCGAAAGGTTGATTTTGATATGTATATTTTATGAAACAATATGATTTTTTACTTGTTTTCAACTTAGAATGTGTTTTTTAATTCAACATTGTGCGACCTTTAACTTGAGATATCACTTGGAGAGATGTATTGCAAAGGTTGATTTTGATATGTTGATTTTATGAAACAATATGAAATTCTTGCATGTTTTGAACACGGAATGGGTTCTATAACTATTCTATGTATGTGCTACCTTTTACTTGAGATCTCCTACATGGATTCTTTCCAAATGTAAGAAACACTTTCGCTACTAATAGAAGAGGTGCCGTGCAAATGTTGATTTTGATATGTATATTTTATGAAACAATATGATTTTTTACATGTTTTGAACTGAGAATGTTGTTTTTAATTGCATGTTTGTGCTACCTTTTACTTGAGAACTGCTGCATGGATTATTTCCAAATGTTAGAAACACTTTCTATACAAATATGAGAGGTGCAGTGCAAATGTTGATTTTGATATGTGTATTTTATTTCTTTCATGTTTTGAACTTTGTAAAATGAATGAGTCGAGTTTACCCTTGTTCATTTTAGTGTTAAAAGCTTTTCTGTCAATGTATGATTTTGATATGTATATTTTATGAAACAATATGATTTTTTACATGTTTTTAACTGAGAATGTGTTTTGTAGTTCAACATTGTGCGACCTTTAACTTGAGATATCACTTGGAGAGATGTATTGCAAAGGTTGATTTTGATATGTTGATTTTATGAAACAATATGAAATTCTTGCATGTTTTGAACATGGAATGGGTTCTATAACTATTTTATGTATGTGCTACCTTTTACTTGAGATCTCCTACATGGATTCTTTCCAAATGTAAGAAACACTTTCGCTACTAATAGAAGAGGTGCCGTGCAAATGTTGATTGTGATATGTATATTTTATGAAACAATATGATTTTTTACATGTTTTGAACTGAGAATGTTGTTTTTAATTGCATGTTTGTGCTACGTTTTACTTGATAACTGCTGCATGGATTATTTCCAAATCTTAGAAACACTTTCTATACAAATATGAGAGGTGCAGTGCAAATGTTGATTTTGATATGTGTATTTTATTTGTTTCATGTTTTGAACTTTGTAAAATGAATGAGTCGAGTTTACCCTTGTTTATTTTAGTGTTAAAAGCTTTTCTGTCAATGTATGATTGAAGAGCATCATGGTATTACTATCCACGCCACCTTCCCAGTTTTAGCAGTTTTAAACAGTTTAATGACTTGGACGGGTGGAGGTAGCACTGCTGAGACTTTTTTCAGACATCAAATTATTATCTGGGGGAAAGCAACATTTTTTATGTCATAAAATGTCTCTTACCTTGTAAGTTTATAATATTTGTTTCATTGTTTTATTCAGTTACCAAGACAAAAGCAGTGACCATTGATAAGGTTGAAGATCATCCCTGTGATAAGTTCGTCTGATTCCTCATTTGAGGACTGAAAAGGCTCGTCAACCTATCAGCCCAAGTTCTGACTTGTCATTTAACAAATAAATAAAGGTCACCTAAACCGGAATTCGATTGTCATTTTGTTGCTGTCATCATATTTTTTAATGGATCAAGGCATTCTTGGTACATCCGATGCATGGACTATTTTGCCTGTCTCAGTGTTGTCTCAATGCTGAATGTATTGGGTAAGGCCAAGGAAAATTAAATCTTACAATTTGTGCCGGGTTTATTGTCCGATGGATGTTAATTTGCAAACTCGTGGGAAAATCATATATCTTTTAATAGTGTTGAAACATTTGTGAACAATTTGGATATAGTCTTGAAAGTTGTTTTGGAAAGTAAATATTGTATCACGAAATTGTGCACGTAATTAAAAACATTTTGAATTTTGTCTTGGCCGTATTTGAAACTATGTATGCCTAGGTACCCTGCCAGAAGGCGGCGCATTTCATTAACATGCTCTTCCTCGGATAGAGTTCAGAGTGAATTCAGCTTGCAGAATTTACTGCTTGCTACCTGATATTTTAACCAGATTGGTACAAACATTTCAAGCTGCCTGGGATGTATTGAGGAATAAAACAGGCGTAATCTAACGTTGGGCCAACGCTGTCTATCAACGTTGGGCCAACGTTGTTTTGACCGACGGCACAACGTCTGACTTCTTTCTGGGATGTGTCATGTACCCTGTGATCTGTGTCGTGTAATATTTTTGGTTATATATGATGTGATTAATTGCATATTTATAATGTGTGATGTGTCATGTACCATATATGTCATGTATCCTGTGATCCATGTCATGTTATCTGGGTTTTTTGTGACATGTAATGTGATTATTTGTATATGCGAGATGTGCCTTGTGACATATTTGTCATGTATGCTGTGATATGTGTCATGGAATGTTTTTGGGTTTTTTATATTTTTTTATATGCAATGTGATTAATTATATATGTGTGAATAGTGATGTGCCATGAACCATATGTGTCATGTATCCAGTGATCTGTCTTATGTGATGTTTTTGTTTGGTGATATGTGATGTGATTATTTGTATATCCGTGATGTTCCATATGACATATGTGTCATGGATCATGTGATATGTGTCATGGAATTTTAAAAAATAATTATATGTAATGTGATTTATTTTATATGTGTGATGTGTGATGTGACATCTACCATGTGTGTTATGTATCCAGTGTTCTGTGTCATGTAATGTTTTTGTTTGTGATATGCGATGTGATTGATTTTATATGTGTGATGTGCCATGTACCATATGTGTCATGTATCCAGTGATCTGTGTCATATAACGTATTTTCGTGATAAATGATTAATTGTACATTTATGATGTGCCATGCGCCGTATGTGTCATGTATCCAGTGATCTGTGTCATGTAATGTTTTTTTATGCGATATGTGATGTGATTAAGTGGTAATGTGTGATTCGCCCTGCAATAATATATACAAACATCTTTCATAATAACAATTTAGATGTTTCTTATTTAATCATACCCCCAATCTAAAAGGGCGGGTTGAGAAAGCCCTACCAAGGATATCCGTCTGTCCGTCCTTCCAAAGACATATTTTTGTGAGTGCAGTGGAAAGGTTGATTTTGATATGTATATTTTATGAAACAATATGATTTTTTACTTGTTTTCAACTTAGAATGTGTTTTTTGATTCAACATTGTGCAACCTTTAACTTGAGAACTACTACATGGATTCTTTCCAAATTCGAGGAACACTTTCTATGTAAATGGGAGCGGTGCATTCCAAAGGTTGATTTTGATATGTATATTTTATGAACCAATATGATTTCTACATGTTTTGAACTGAGAATGTGTTTTTTAATTCAACATTATGCGACCTTTAACTTGAGATATCACTTGGAGAGATGTATTGCAAAGGTTGATTTTCATATGATGATTTTATGAAACAATATGAAATTCTTGCATGTTTTGAACATAGAATGTGTTTTTTTAATTATTCTATGTTTGTGCTATCTTTTACTGGAGAGCTCCTACATGGATTCTTCCAAATGTAAGAAACACTTTCTCTACTAATAGAAGAGGTGCAGTGGAAATGTTGATTTCGATATGTATATTTTATGAAACAATATAATTTTTTACATGTTTTTAACTTAAATGTGTGTTTTATTCCATCATTGTGCGACCTTTAACTTGAAAACTACTACATAGTGCCTTCCAAATTCGAGGAACACTTTCTATACAAATGGGAGTGGTGCGTGACAAATGTTGATTTTGATATGTTTATTTTATACATGTTTTGGACTTTGAATGGTTTTTTTAATTCAACATTGTGCGACCTTTAACTTGAGAAATCAGTTGCAGAGATGTATTGCAAAGGTTGATTTTGATATGTTGATTTTAGGGAATAATATGAAATTCTTGCATGTTTTGAACATAGAATGTTTTGATAATTAGTCTATGTTTGTGCTACCTTTTACTTGAGAGCTCCTACATGGATTCTTTCTAAATGTAAGAAACACTTTTTATACCAATAGAAGAGATGCAGTGCAAATGTTGATTGTGATATGTATATTTTATGAAACAATATGATTTTTTGCATGTTTTGAACCTAGAATGTTGTTTTTAATTGCATGTTTGAGCTATCTTTTACTTGAGAACTACTATGTCTCCGTGACAGGGAAGTGTCACTGAATATCTTCTTAGCCATCGAGGTCTCGAAATGTCCTCTTAGGACACTTCTGCCTAAAGGTTGTCTTCGTGACAGTGAAGTGTCACTGAATGTATTTTTAGCAATCAATGAATCGAAATGTCCTCTCAGAAATCTACCCTTGGCAATCAATGCCTCAACATGTCCTAATGGAATTCTTCTGCTTCTAGTATGTCTTTCTGACAGTGAAGAACCACCCAATATAATCTTGGCAATCAGTGCCCCGAGATGTCCTCCTGGAATTCTTCTGTCTCCAGGGTGTAGTCGTGACAGTGAAGAGTCACTGAATGTATTCTTGGCAGTCAATGCCAAGAAAAGGAGAGCGATGCCTTGCGATGTCTTCAAGGAATTCTTCTGTCTCAAGAGTGTTTTCGAGACAAAAAAGTGCCACTTAACACATTTTTAGCAATCAATGTCTCGAGATGTCATGGACCTCTTTTGCCTCCAATGTTTCTTCGTGACAGTGATGTGTCACTGAATGTAATCATATCAATCAATGAATCGAAATGTCCTCTTAGAACATTTCTGCCTCCAGGGTGTCTTTAGGTCAGAGAAGTGTCATTGAATATATTCTTAGCAATCAATGCCTCGAAATGGCCTCTTAGAACTCTTCTCCCTCAAGGGTGTCTTCGTCACAGTGAAGTGCAACTCAGTATAATCTTGGCAGTCGTTCCCTCAAGGCGTCCTCTTGGACCTCTTCTGCCTCTAGGGTGTCTTCATCAAAGAGAAGTGCAATTCAATAAATTCTTGGCTATCAATGCCTCCAGTTGTCCTCTTAAAACTCTTCTGCATCCAGGGTTTCTTCGTGATATTAAAATGCCACTGAATATATCCAAGGTGTACTCTTGGCACTTTTCCGCCTCCAGGATGTCTTCGTGACAGTGAGGTGTCATTGAATATATTCTTGGCAATCAATGTGTCACGTCTCGAAATGTCCTCTTGGATCTCTCTGCCTCCAGGGTGTCTTTGTGACCGTGAAGTGACACTAAATATCAGATTGGCATTCATTGCCTCAAGATGCGTTATGTGACCGTTTCTCTCCAGGATGTCTTCGTGACAGTGAAGTGTCACTGAATATCTTCTCAGCAATCAATGCCTCGGAATGACCTCTTAGAAATCTTCTGCCCACGGGGTGTCTTCGTTAAGGAGAAGTACGACTTAATACATTCTTGGCAATCAACTCCTCGAAATGTGCACTTTGATCTTTTCTTCCTCCAGAAAGTCTTTGTGACAGTGAAGAGTCACTCAATACATTCTTCGCAACCAATGCCTCGAAATGTCCTCATTCTCCAGGTTGTCTTCGTGACAGCAAAGTGTCACTTGATATATTCTTGGCAACCAATGCCTTGGGATGTCTTCTCGGAAATCCTCTGCCTCCAGGGTGTCTTCGTGACAGAGAAGTGCCACTAAATACAGTCCTCTCAATCAATGACTTGAAATGTGCACTTTCATTTCTTCCGCCTCCAGGGTGTCTTCGTGACAGCGAAATGTCACTTGAAATATTCTGGGCAACCAATGCCTCGAAATGTCCTGTTGAAACCTTTCTACCTCAAGGGTGTCTTCGTGACAGTGACGTGTCACTGAATATCTTCTTAGCAGTCAATGCCTCGAAATGTTCTCTAAGAAATCTTCTGCCTTCAGGATGTCTTCGTGACAATCCTAATGGAACATTTCTGCCTTGAGCGTGTCTTTGTGACGGTGAAGTGTCATTGAATATATTATTGGCAATCCTTGTCTCGAGATGTCCTCATGGAATTCTTCTGCCTTCAAGGTGTCTTTGTGACTATGATGTGTCACTGAATATCTTCTTTGCATTCATTGCCTCAAGATGCTTCATGTCACTGTTTTCCCTCCAGGGTGTCGTCGTGCCAGAGAAATGCCACTTAATAATTCTTGGCAATCAATGCCTCGAAATGTGCACTTTGATCTCTTCTGCCTCCATAGTGCCTTCGTGACAGTCAATTTCCATTGAATATCCTATTAGCAGCATCACTGCATAAGCCTTCTTGGCCCCCTTTTGCCTCCAGTGTGTGACCGTCGTTATCCAGTGGTCGGACATGCTTCAGGCGGATACAAAGAGGCTGACACTGCCTCTGACAACCAAACAATCCCAGATTTTGAACCTAAATCTAAAGAATTTGGAAGTGTCTTTCTATAAAGTAATGCGCCTACGTGCAGGTTGTTAGTGTAGGTTAGTGCAGGTTAGTACAGTGTTAAGTCTCTGAACCTAACGTGCCTCAGAAGCATACCCGACCCTTAGAGCGAGGTCTCCAGAGGTCTTATTTGGGTACCAGTGACCATGGAAGGTGGGGGACCTGGTCCTGGAGGGTCTCCTGGTGGTGCCTCTTGCCCCAAGGATGTCTTATTGGCAGACATATTCCTATAGAGGTCTTCTTGGTCATTTTCTGCCCCCGAAGTCGTGTTGGCACTCTAATGGTTCCAGTGTTTCTTCATGACAGTCAATTACCACTGAACAGCTTCTTGGTAAACATTGCCTCCAGACGTCCCCTTGCAACTCGTCTGTGTCTCGTCTGTGATTTTTTTACAGACTATCCTCTTCGACATTAATGTTTCCAGAAGAATCAAGGCACCTTTCAGCATCAATGGTGTCGTCGTTACAGTGAAGTGTCACTGAATATCTTCTTGGCAATCATTGGTTCAAGAGTTCTCTGATGTCTTTGTGACAGTGAATTGTCACCGAATATCTTCTAGGAAATAATTGCTTCATGAGCTGCAGGACGTCGTCGTGAAAGTGAATTTTCACTAAAAAATCTTCTTGGCAATCATAACTCACAGATGACTTATTGGCCGTTCTGCCTCCAGGTTGTCTTCGTGACAGTGAAGTGTCACTGAATATCCTTTCAGCAATCAATGCCTCGACATGTCCTCTTGAAACGTTTCTGCTTCCAGGGCGTCTTCGTGACAGTGAAGTGTCATTGGAACATATTCTTGGCAATCAATCCCTCGAGATGTCTTCTTGGATCTCTTGTGCCTCCAAAGTGTCTTCGTGACAGTGAAGTGTCATTGAATATCTTTTTAGCAATCAATGCCTCGAAATATCCTCTTAGATCGCTTCTGGGGTGTATTCGTGCCAGTGAGGTGCCACGTGTCACTGAATATCATCTCAGCAGTCAATGCCTCGAAATGTTATCTGAGAAATCATCTGCCTTCAGGGTGTCTTCGTGACAGTCCTATTGGAACTCTTCAACCCCCAGGATGTCTTCGTGACAGAGAAGTGCCACTTAATACATTCTTTGCAATCGTTGCATCGAGATGTCCTCTTACATCTCTTATGGGCATTCTTCCACCAAGTGAGGTGTCACTGAATATATTCTCAGCAGTCAATGCCTCGAAAAGTTAGAAATCTTCTTCCTTCAGGATGTCTTCGTTACAGTCCTAATGGAACTCTTCTGCCTCTAGGGTGTCTTCGTGACAGTGAAATGTCATTTAATATATTCTTAGCAATCAATGCCTCGAAATGTCCTCTCAGAAACCTTCTGCCTCCAGGGCGTCTTCGTGACAGTGAAGTGTCATTGAAACATATTCTTAGCAATCATTGCCTCGAAATGCCTTTTGTACGGTGTCTTCCTGGCAGAGAAGTGTCACTTGGTATACTCTTGGCAATCAATGCTTCTAAATGTCCTCTTAGAATTCTTCAGTCTCCAGGTTGTCTTCGTGACAGTGAAGTGCCACTAAATACATTCTTGGCAATCAATGCCTCGAGTTGTCCTCTTGAAACTTTTCTGGCTCCAGCTTTCTAAGTATCAAAACTTTAATAAGTTTATCTATAATCTGAACTTATTTACATAGTAACACAACGATTTAACAGCAGCATAATGCAGATTATGTAAAATTATCAAACTACTTGTAATTTTATGACTCCTTGCTGAAATCAGAAGCACATACAGCATCGTACATATCGAAGTCTAAGTTTTGAGGCCGAAATCGGAAATAGTCATGGATTCTACGCTCGATGATTTTCGAAATATTTTCTGAAACAGGGCGACGGGGAGAGATATATAACATATTGATGTGACATAATTGTAGCCAAATAAAGGTGTTATTGGTCTATCATTGCAAGAAGGAAAATTTAGAATGTCTTTACAACCTTTTTCTGAGAATCTCCCGTTCTCAGAACGGATGGGTGGTGAGTGAGTATGGTTTTACGCCGCTTTATTCAAGCTTCAAGCAATATCACGGTGGAGAACAATAGAAATTGGCTTCACACATTGTACCCCTGTCGGGAATCAACCCCGGGTCTTCGGCGTGACGAGCGAACGCTTTAACAACTATGCTATCCGACAGCCCCTCTCAGAACGGATGAAATAAGATACACGTGATGTTTGTGATGTACCGTAAAAATATTTTCTACCCAAAATGCTACGTGATTTTGTACCCATGAATATATAACAATCGATCGATATAATTATATTTCTTTTTACATGTATATTGCAAACAATAGTAAATGAGCAGAACATGTAAAAAAAACATATAATCAATTTCGTGATATGACTATGATTATGACTGACTGTGATCCTTGAGTGAGGGCAATTCAATTGGCAAAATTCAAACTGAGTGTTTGGTTCTGATAAGACAGTTAAATTGATTAAACCTTATTTGATTGTAATGTTTTGATAGGAAAATGATTGTAAATTAACAAGTATAATACTAATATTTACGTATATCTTTGAAACTAATGCAAACTTGTTCTGGGTATACAATCAACAGAAACTATGGGTACAAAATCACAACATTTCAACTGGATTTCGTGGAATGATGGGATAGTAAAAAGGAGTATTTTTTTTACAAGTTTTGACTGTTATTTTTTTAATTCAACATTGTGCGACCTTTAACGTGAGAACTGCTAAACGGGTTCTCTTCAAATTTAAGGAACGCTTTTTATATTAATTGGAGAGATCCAGTGCAAAGGTTGATTTTGATACATGTATTTTATGAAACAATATGAAATTTTGTATGTTTTGATCTTAGAATGTTTTTTTTTATTTTTATGTTTGTGCTACCTTTCACTTGAGAACTGCTGCATGGATTCTTTCCAAATGGGAGAAACACTTTCTATACAAATAGAAGAGGTGCAGTGCAAATGTTGATTTTGATATGTGTATTTTATGAAACAATATGATTTTTTACATGTTTTCAACTGAGAATGTTTTTGTTTTTTTAATTCAACATTGTGCGACCTTTAACTTAAGAACTACTTCGTGGATTCTTTCCAAATTTAAGGAACACTTTCTATACAAATAGGAGTGGTGTAGTCAAAGGTTCATTTTGATATGTGTTTTTTATGAAACAATATGATTTTGTACATGTTTTTGAACACAGATTGTTTTGAACTTTGAAAAATGAATGGGTCGATGTTACCCTTGTTCATTTTAGTGTTAAAAGTTTTTCTTCCAATGTATGATCCAAGAGCATCATGGTATTACTGTCCATGCCAGTCCATGCCAGGTTTAGCAGTTTTGAACAGTTTAATGACTTGGGCGGGTGGAGGTAGCACAGCGGAGACTTTTTTCAGACATCAAATTATTATTTGGGGTAAGGCAACATTTTTTGTGTCAAAAATATGTCCCCTGCCTTTTAATTTTATAATATTTGTTTCATTGTTTTACTCAGTTGCCAAGGCAAAAGGACTGACCACGTGATCAGTTCGTCTCATGCTTTATTTGAGGACTGAAAAGGCTCCTCAACCACTCGGCCCAAGTTTTGACTTGTCATATAACAAATAAATAAAGGTCACCTAAACCAGAATTCGATTGTCATATTGTTGCTGTCATCATATTTTCTAATGGGTCAAGGCAATGAAACATAAGACATCCGATGCATGGACTATTTTGCCTGTCTCAGTGTTGCTCTCAATGCTGAACGTATTATATAAGGCCAAGAAAACTTAAATGTTTCAATTTGTACCAGGCTTATTGTCTGATGGTTTTTAATTTGCAAACTCTATGGAAAATCATATATCTTTTAATAGTGTTGAAACATTTGTGAACAATAGTCTTGAAAGTTGTTTTGGAAAGTAAATATTGTATCATGAAATTGTGCACGTAATTAAAAACATTTTGAATATTGTCTTGGCCGTATTTGAAACTATGTATGCCTAGGTACCCTGCCAGAAGGCGGCGCATTTCATTAACATGCTCTTCCTCGGATAGAGTTCAGAGTGAATTCAGCTTGCAGAATTTACTGCTTGTTACCTGATATTTTAACCAGATTGGTACAAACATTTCAAGCTGCCTGGGATGTATTGAGGAATAAAACAGGCGTAATCTAACGTTGGGCCAACGCTGTCTATCAATGTTGGGCCAACGTTGTTTTGACCGACGGCACAACGTCTGACTTCTTTCTGGGATGTGTCATGTACCCTGTGATCTGTGTCGTGTTATATGTTTGGTGATATATGATGTGATTATTTGTATATGCGTGATGTGCCTTGTGACATATGTGTCATGTATCCTGTGATCTGTGTCATGTAATGTTTTTGTTTGGTGATATGTGATGTGATTATTTGTATATCCGTGATGTGCCATATGACATATGTGTCATGTATCCTGTGATATGTGTCATGGAATGTTCTTGGCTTTTTGGTTTTTATATGCAATGTGATTATTTTTTTTAGGTGTGATGTGTGATGTGTGATCTGTCATGTACCATATGTGTCATGTATCCAGTGATCTGTGTCGTGTTATGTGTTTGTTATGATATGTGATGTGATGATTTGTATATGCGTGATTTGCCATCTGACATATATGTCATGTATCCTGTGATATGTGTCATGGAATTTAATAAAACAATTTATGTAATGTGATTAATTTTATATGTGCGATGTGCCATGTACCAAGTGTGTCATGTATCCAGTGATCTGTGTCATGTAATGTTTTTGTTTGTGATATGTGATGTGATTATTTGTATATGTGTGATTTGCCATCTGACGTATATGTCATGTATGCTGTGATATGTGTCATTGAATTTAATTTTTTTTATCTGTAATGTGATTAATTTTACATGTGTAATGTGTGATGTGACATGTACCATATGTGTCATGTATCCAGTGATCTGTGTCATGTAACGTATTTTCATGATATGTGATTAATTGTACATTGATGATGTGTCATATGCCGTATATGTCATGTATCCAGTGATCTGTGTCATGTAATGTTTTTTATGCGATATGTGATGTGATTAAGTGTTAATGTGTGACGTGCCCTGCAAAAATATATACAGACATCTTTCATAATAACAATTTAGATGTTTCTTATTTAATGATACCCCTAATCTAAAAGGGCGGGTTGATAAAGCCATACCAAGGATATCCGTCTGTCCGTCCTTCCTAAGACATTTTTTGTGAGTGCAGAGGAAAGGTTGATTTTGATGTGTATATGATTTTTTACTTGTTTTCAACTTAGAATGTGTTTTTGATTCAACATGTACGACCTTTAACTTGAGGACTACTACATTGATTCTTTCCAAATTTGAGGACTACTGTCTATACAAATAGGAGAGGTGCAGAGGAAAGGTTGATTTTGATATATTTATTTTATGAAACGATATGATTTTGTTCATGTTTTGAACTTTGAATGTTTTTTTTAATTCAACATTGTGCGACCTTTAACTTGAGAACTACTGCATGGATCCTTTCCAAATTCGTGGAACACTTTCCATATAAATGGGAGTTGTGCATTGCACATGTTGATTTTGATACGTTGCTTTTATGAAACAATATGAAATTCCTGCATGTTTTTAACTGAGAATGTGTTTTTTAATTCAACATATTGCGACCTTTAATCGGAGAACTGCGACATGGGTTCTTTCCGAATTTGAGGAACACTTTCTATACAAATAGGAGAGGTGCAGTGCAAAGGTTGATTTTGATATGTATATTGTATGAAACAATATGATTTCTAAATGTTTTTAACTAAGAATGTCTTTTTTAATTCAACATTGTGCGACCTTTAACTTGAGATATCAGTTGGAGAGATGTATTGCAAAGGTTGATTTTGATATGTTGATTATATGAAACAATATGAAATTCTGCATGTTTTGAATATAGAATTTTTTTATATTATTATTCTATGTTTGTGCTACCTTTTACTTGAGCGCTCCTACATGGATTCTTTCCAAATGTAAGAAACACTTTCTATACTAATAGAAGAGGTGCAGAGCAAAGGTTGATTTTGATATGTTTATTTTATGAAACAATATGATTTTTTGCATGTTTTGAACCTAGAATGTTGTTTTTAATTGCTTGTTTGTGCTACCTTTTACTTGAGAACTGCTGGATGGATTCTTTCCAAATGTGAGAAACACTTTCTATACAAATATGAGAGGTGCAGTGCAAATGTTGATTTTGATATGTGTATTTTATTTGTTTCATGTTTTGAACTTTGTAAAATGAATGATTCGAGTTTACCCTTGTTCATTTTAGTGTTAAAAGCTTTTCTGTCAATGTATGATCCAAGAGCATCATGGTATTACTATCCACGCCACCTTCCCAGTTTTAGCAGTTTTTAACAGTTTAATGACTTGGACGGGTGGAGGTAGCACTGCTGAGACTTTTTTCAGACATCAAATTATTATTTGGGGAAAGGCAACATTTTTTTATGTCAAAAAATGTCCCTTACCTTGTAAGTTTATAATATTTGTGTCATTGTTTTATTCAGTTACCAAGGCAAAAGCAGTGACCATGGATAAGGTTGAAGATCATCTACTATGATAAGTTCGTCTGATCCCTCATTTGGGGACTGAAAAGGCTCGTCAACCTATCAGCCCAAGTTCTGACTTGTCATTTAACAAATAAATAAAGGACACCTAAACCAGAATTCGATTGTCATTTTGTTGCTGTCATCATATTTTTTAATGGATCAAGGCATTCTTGGGACATCCGATGTATGGACTATTTTGCCTGTCTTAGTGTTGCTCTCAATGCTGAATGTATTGGGTAAGGCCAAGGAAAATTAAATCTTACAATTTGTGCCGGGTTTATTGTCTGATAGTTTTATTTTTGCAAACTCGTGGGAAAATCATATATCTTTTAATAGTGTTGAAACATTTGTGAACAATTTGGATATAGTCTTGAAAGTTGTTTTGGAAAGTAAATATTGTATCACGAAATTGTGCACGTAATTAAAGACATTTTGAATTTTGTCTTGGCCGTATTTGAAACTATGTATGCCGAGGAACCCTGCCAGAAGGCGGCGCATTTCATTAACATGCTCTTCCTCGGATAGAGTTCAGAGTGAATTCAGCTTGCAGAATTTACTGCTTGTTACCTGATATTTTAACCAGATTGGTACAAACATTTCAAGCTGCATGGGATGTATTGAGGAATAAAACAGGCGTAATCTAACGTTGGGCCAACGCTGTCTATCAACGTTGTAGGCCAACGTTGTTTTGACCGACGGCACAACGTCTGACTTCTTTCTGGGATGTGTCATGTACCCTGTGATCTGTGTCGTGTCATATTTTTGGTGATATATGATGTGATTAATTGCATATTTATGATGTGTGATGTGTCATGTATCCTGTGATCCATGTCATGTTATCTGTTTTTTTGGTGACATGTGATGTGATTATTTGTATATGCGTGATGTACCTTGTGACATATGTGTCATGTATGCTGTGATATGTGTCATGGAATGTTTTTGGTTTGTTTTTGTTTTATATATGCAATGTGATTAATTTTATATGTGTGATGTGCCATGTACCATATGTGTCATGTATCCAGTGATCTGTGTCATGTAATGATTTTGTTTGTGATATGTGATGTGATTATTTGTATATGCGTGATTTGCCATCTGACATATATGTCATCTATCCTGTGATATGTGTCATGGAATTAAAACAATAATTATATGTAATGTGAGTAATTTTATGTATCCTGTGATCCATGTCATGTTATGTGTTTTTTTAGTGACATGTAATGTGATTATTTGTATATGCGTGATGTACCTTGTGACATATGTGTCATGTATGCTGTGATATGTGTCATCGAATGTTTAAGGGTTTTTTTTTATTTTTTATGTGCAATGTGATTATTTTTATATGTGTGAATATTGATGTGCCATGTGCCATATGTGTCATGTATCCAGTGATCTGTCTCATGTGATGTTTTTGTTTGGTGATATGTGGTATGATTATTTGTATATCCGTGATGTGCCATATGACATATGTGTCATGTATCCTGTTATATGTGTCATGAAATGTTTTTCTTAATTTTTTGTTTTTATTTTTTTAGGTGCGATGTGTGATGTGTGATCTGTCATGTACCATATGTGTCATGTATCCAGTCATCTGTGTCATGTAATATGTTTGTTTGTGATATGTGATGTGATTATTTGTATATGCGTGATTTGCCATCTGACATATACATCAGGTATCATGTGGTATGTGTCATGGAATTTTTAAAAATAATTATATGTAATGTGATTAATTTTATATGTGTGATGTGTGATGTGACATGTACCATGTGTGTCATGTATCCAATGTTCTCTGTCATGTAATGTTTTTGTTTTTGATATGCCATGTGATTGATTTTATATGTGTGATTTGCCATGTACTATATGTGTCATGTATCCAGTGATCTGTGTCATATAACGTATTTTCGTGATAAATGATTAATTGTACATTTATGATGTGCCATGTGCCGTATGTGTCATGTATCCAGTGATCTGTGCCATGTAATGTTTTTTATGCGATATGTGATGTGATTAAGTGTAAATGTGTGATTCGCCCTGCAAAAATATATATAAAACTCTTTCATAATAACAATTTAGATGTTTCTTATTTAATGATACCCCCAATCTAAAAGGTCGGGTTCATAAAGCCATACCAAGGATATCCGTCTGTCCGTCCTTCCTAAGACATTTTTTTGTGAGTGCAGTGGAAAGGTTGATTTTGATGTGTATATTTTATGAAACAATATGATTTTTTACTTGTTTTCAACTTAGAATGTGTTTTTTGATTCAACATTTTGCGACCTTTAACTTGAGAACTACTACATGGATTCTTTCCAAATTTGAGGAACCCTTTCTATACAAATAGGAGAGGTGCAGTGCAAAGGTTGATTTTGATGTGTTTATTTTATGAAGCGATATGATTTTGTTCATGTTTTGAACTGAGAATGTGTTTTTTAATTCAACATTGTGCGACCTTTAACTTGAGATATCAGTTGGAGAGATGTATTACAAAGGTTGATTTTGATATGTTGATTTTATGAAACAATATGAAATTCTTGCATGTTTTGAACATAAATTATTTTTTTTAACTATTCTATGTATGTGCTACCTTTTACTTGAGACCTCCTACATGGATTCTTTCCAAATGTACGTAACACTTCCTATACTTATAGAAGAGGTGCAGTGCAAATGTTGATTTTGATATTATATTTTCTGAAACAATATGATTTTGTACATGTTTTGGACCTTGAATGGGTTTTTTTAATTCAACATTGTACGACCTTTAACTTCAGATATCAGTTGGAGAGATGTATTGCAAAGGTTGATTTTGATATGATGATTTTATGAAACGATATGAAATTCTTGCATGTTTTGAAAATAGAATGTGTTTTTTTAATTATTCTATGTTTGTGCTACCTTTTACTTGAGAGCTCCTACATGGATTCTTTCCAAATGTAAGAAACACTTTCTCTACTAATAGAAGAGGTGCAGTGCAAATGTTGATTTTGATATTATATTTTCTGAAACAATATGATTTTGTACATGTTTTGGACCATGAATGGGTTTTTTTAATTCAACATTGTGCGACCTTTAACTTCAGATATCAGTTGGAGAGATGTATTGCAAAGTTTGATTTTGATATGATGATTTTATGAAACAATATGAAATTCTTGCATGTTTTGAACATAGAATGTTCTTTTTTTATTGGATGTTTGTGCAACCTTTTACTTGAGAACTGCTGCATGGAATCTTTCCAAATGTGAGTAACACTTTCTATACAAATATGAGAGGTGCAGTGCAAATGTTGATTTTGATATGTGTATTTTATTTGTTTCATGTTTTGAACTGAGAATGTGTTTTTTAATTCAACATTGTGCGACCTTTAACTTGAGATATCAGTTGGACAGATGTATTGCAAAGGTTGATTTTGATATGTTGATTTTATGAAACAATATGAAATTCTTGCATGTTTTGAACATAAATTATTTTTTTTAACTATTCTATGTATGTGCTACCTTTTACTTGAGAGCTCCTACATGGATTCTTTCCAAATGTACGAAACACTTCCTATACTTATAGAAGAGGTGCAGTGCCAATGTTGATTTTGATATTATATTTTCTGAAACAATATGATTTTGTACATGTTTTGGACCTTGAATGGGTTTTTTTAATTCAACATTGTACGACCTTTAACTTCAGATATCAGTTGGAGAGATGTATTGCAAAGGTTGATTTTGATATGATGATTTTATGAAACAATATGAAATTCTTGCATGTTTTGAACATAGAATGTTCTTTTTTTATTGGATGTTTGTGCAACCTTTTACTTGAGAACTGCTGCATGGAATCTTTCCAAATGTGAGTAACACTTTCTATACAAATATGAGAGGTGCAGTGCAAATGTTGATTTTGATATGTGTATTTTATTTGTTTCATGTTTTGAACTGAGAATGTGTTTTTTAATTCAACATTGTGCGACCTTTAACTTGAGATATCAGTTGGACAGATGTATTGCAAAGGTTGATTTTAATATGTTGATTTTATGAAACAATATGAAATTCTTGCATGTTTTGAACATAAATTATTTTTTTTAACTATTCTATGTATGTGCTACCTTTTACTTGAGAGCTCCTACATGGATTCTTTCCAAATGTACGAAACACTTCCTATACTTATAGAAGAGGTGCAGTGCAAATGTTGATTTTGATATTATATTTTCTGAAACAATATGATTTTGTACATGTTTTGGACCTTGAATGGGTTTTTTTTAATTCAACATTGTACGACCTTTAACTTCAGATATCAGTTGGAGAGATGTATTGCAAAGTTTGATTTTGATATGATGATTTTATGAAACAATATGAAATTCTTGCATGTTTTGAACATAGAATGTTCTTTTTTTATTGCATGTTTGTGCTACCTTTTACTTGAGAACTGCTGCATGGAATCTTTCCAAATGTGAGTAACACTTTCTATACAAATATGAGAGGTGCAGTGCAAATGTTGATTTTGATATGTGTATTTTATTTGTTTCATGTTTTGAACTTTGTAAAATGAATGATTCGAGTTTACCCTTGTTCATTTTAGTGTTAAAAGCTTTTCTTTCAATGTATGATCCACGAGCATCATGGTATTACTATCCATGTCACCTTCCCAGTTTTAGCAGTTTTGAACAGTTTAATGACTTGGACGGGTGGAGGTAGCACTGCTGAGACTTTTTTCAGACATCAAATTATTATTTGGGGAAAGGCAACATTTTTTATGTCAAAATATGTCCCTTACCTTGTAAGTTTATTATATTTGTGTCATTGTTTTATTCAGTTACCAAGGCAAAAGCAGTGACCATGGATAAGGTTGAAGATCATTCTTGTGATAAGTTCGTCTGATTCCTCATTTGGGGACTGAAAAGGCTCGTCAACCTATCAGCCCAAGTTCTGACTTGTCATTTAACAAATAAATAAAAGTCACCTAAACCAGAATTCGATTGTCATTTCGTTGCTGTCATCATATTTTCTAATGGATCAAGGCATTCTTGGGACATCCGATGTATGGACAATTTTGCCTGTCTTAGTGTTGCTCTCAATGCTGAATGTATTGGGTAAGGCCAAGGAAAATTAAATCTTACAATTTGTGCCGATTTTATTGTCTGATAGTTTTTAATTTGCAAACTCGTGGGAAAATCATATATCTTTTAATAGTGTTTAAACATTTGTGAACAATTTGGGCATAGTCTTGAAAGTTGTTTTGGAAAGTAAATAGTGTATCACGAAATTGTGCACGTAATTAAAGACATTTTGAATTTTGTCTTGGCCGTATTTGAAACTATGTATGCCGAGGAACCCTGCCAGAAGGCGGCACATTTCATTCACATGCTCTTCCTCGGATAGAGTTCAGAGTGAATTCAGCTTGCAGAATTTACTGCTTGTTACCTGATATTTTAACCAGATTGGTACAAACATTTCAAGCTGCCTGGGATGTATTGAGGAATAAAACAGGCGTAATCTAACGTTGGGCCAACGCTGTCTATCAACGTTGGGCCAACGTTGTTTTGACCGACGGCACAACGTCTGACTTCTTTCTGGGATGTGTCATATACCCTGTAATATGTGTCATGTAATATTTTTTTTGTGATATATGATGTGATTAATTGCAAATTTATGATGTGTGATGTGTCATGTACCATATGTGTCATATATCCTGTGATCCGTGTGATGTTATGGGTTTTTTTTGGTGACATGTGATGTGACTATTTGTATATGCGTGATGTGCCTTATGACATATGTGTCATGTATGCTGTGATATGTGTCATGGAAAATTTTTTTAGTGTTTTTTTTTTTACATGCAATGTGATTAATTTTATATGTGTGATGTGCCATGTACCATATGTGTCATGTATCCAGTGATCTGCAGCTGTGTCATGTAAAGTTTTTGTTTGTGATATGTGATGTGATTATTTGTATATCCTAGGTGTGCCATATCACATATGTGTTATGTATACTGTGATATGTGTCATAATATGTTTTTCGGGTTTTTTTAGTTTCTATATGCAATGTGATTATTTTTTTAGGTGTGATGTGTGATGTGTGATCTGTCATGTACCATATGTGTCATGTATCCAGCTGTGTCATGTAATATTTTTGTTTGTGATATGTGATATGATTATTTGTATATGCGTGATTTGCCATCTGACATATGTCATGTATCCTGTGATATGTGTCATGGAATTTAAGAAAATAATTATATGTAATGTGATTAATTTTATATGTGCGATTTGCGATGTGTCATGTGACATGTACCATGTGTGTCATGTATCCAATGTTCTGTGTCATGTAATGTTTTTGTTTGTGATATGCGATGTGATTGATTTTATATGTGTGATGTGCAATGTAACATATGTGTCATGTATCCAGCGATCTGTGTCATGTAAAGTATTTTCGTGATATGTGATTAATTGTTCATTTTTTATGTGTCATGTGCCGTATGTGTCATGTATCCTGTGACCTGTGTCATGTAATTTTTTGTATGCGATATCTGATGTGATTAAGTGTTAATGTGTGATGTGCCCTGCAATAATATATACAGACATCTTTCATAATAACAATTTAGATGTTTGTTATTTAATGATACCCCCAATCTAAAAGGTCGGGTTCATAAAGCCATACCAAGGATAACCGTCTGTCCGTCCTTCCAAATACGTTTCTTTTTGTGAGTGAAGTGGAAAGGTTGATTTTGATATGTATATTTTATGAAACAATATGATTTTTTACTTTTTTTCAACTTACAATGTGTTTTTTAATTTAACATTGTGCGACCTTTAACTTGAGAACTACGACATGGATTCTTTCCAAATTCGAGGAACACTTTCTATACAAATGGGAGTGGTGCATTGCACATGTTGATTTTGATATGTGTAGTTTATGAACCAATATGATTTCTACATGTTTTTAACTGAGAATGTGTTTTTTAATTCAACATTGTACGACCTTTAACTTCAGATATCAGCTGGAGAGATGTATTGCAAAGGTTGATTTTGATATGTTGATTTTATGAAACAATATAAAATTCTTGCATGTTTTGAACATAGAATTATTATTTTTAATTATTCTATGTTTGTGCTACCTTTTACTTGAGAGCTCCTACATGGATTCTTTCCAAATGTACGAAATACTTTCTATACTAATAGAAGAGGTGCAGTGCAAATGTTGATTTTGATATATATATTTTATGAAACAATATGATTTTTTACATGTTTTTAACTTAGTATGTGTGTTTTAATCCAACATTGTGCGACCTTTAACTTAAAAACTACTACATGGATTCTTTCCAAATTCGAGGAACTCTTATTATACAAATGTGAGTGGTGCGTGGCAAATGTTGATTTTGATATGTTGATTTTATGAAACAATATGATTTTGTACATGTTTTGGACATGGAATATTTTTATAATTATTCTATGTTTGTGCTACCTTTTACTTGAGAGCTCCTACATTGATTCTTTCCAAATGTAAGAAACACTTTTTATATCAATAGAAGAGATGCAGTGCAAATGTTGATTTTGATATGTATATTTTATGAAACAATATGATTTATTGCATGTTTTGAACCTAGAATGTTGTTTTTAATTGCATGTTTGTGCTATCTTTTACTTGAGAACTACTATGTCTCCGTGACAGGGAAGTGTCACTGAATATCTTCTTAGCCATCGAGGTCTCGAAATGTCCTCTTAGGACACTTCTGCCTAAAGGTTGTCTTCGTGACAGTGAAGTGTCACTGAATGTATTTTTAGCAATCAATGAATCGAAATGTCCTCTCAGAAATCTACTCTTAGCAATCAATGCCTCAACATGTCCTAATGGAATTCTTCTGCTTCTAGTATGTCTTTCTGACAGTGAAGAACCACCCAATATAATCTTGGCAATCAGTGCCTCGACATGTCCTCCTGGAACTCTTCTGTCTCCGGGGTTTAGTCGTGACAGTGAAGAATCACTGACTGTATTCTTGGCAGTCACTTCCAAGAAAAGGAGATCGATGCCTTGAGATGTCTTCAAGGAATTCTTCTGCCTCCAGAGTGTTTTCGAGACAAAAAAGTGCCACTTAACACATTCTTAGCAATCAATGTCTCGAGATGTCATGGACCTCTTTTGCCTCCAATGTGTCTTCACGACAGTGATGTGTCACTGAATGTAATCATATCAATCAATGAATCGAAATGTCCTCTTAGAACAGTTCTGCCTCCAGGGTGTCTTTAGGTCAGAGAAGTGTCATTGAATATATTCTTAGCAATCAATGCCTCGAAATGGCCTCTTAGCACACTTCTGCCTTAAGGGTGTCTTCGTCACAGTGAAGTGCAACTCAGTATAATCTTGGCAGTCGTTCCCTCGAGGCGTCCTCTTGGACCTCTTCTGCCTCTAGGGTGTCTTCATCACAGAGAAGTGCAATTTAATAAATTCTTGGCTATCAATGCCTCCAGTTGTCCTCTTAAAACTTTTCTGCATCCAGGGTTTCTTCGTGATATTAAAATGCTTCTGAATATATTCTTGGCACTCGTTGCCTCGAAGTGTACTCTTGGCACTTTTCCGCCTCCAGGATGTCTTCATGACAGTGAGGTGTCATTGAATATATTCTTGGCAATCAATGTGTCACGTCTCGAAATGTCCTCTTGGATCTCTCTGCCTCCAGGGTGTCTTCGTGACAGTGAAGTGTCATTGAATATATTCTTAGCAAGCAATGCCTCGAAATGTCCTCCTGAAACGTTTCTGCTTCCAGGGTGTCTTCGTGACAGTGACGTGTCACTGAATATCTTCTTAGCAGTCAATGCCTCGAAATGTTCTCTAAGAAATGTTCTGCCTTCAGGATGTCTTCGTGACAATCCTAATGGAACATTTCTGCCTCTAGGGTGTCTTTGTGACAGTGAAGTGTCATTGAATATATTCTTGGCAATCATTGCCTCGAGGTTTCCTCATGGAATTCTTCTGCCTCCAAGGTGTCTTTGTGACTGTGATGTGTCACTGAATATCTTCTTCGCATTCATTGCCTCAAGATGCTTCATGTCACTGTTTTCCCTCCAGGGTGTCGTCGTGCCAGAGAAATGCCACTTAATAATTCTTGGCAATCAATGCCTCGAAATGTGCACTTTGATCTCTTCTGCCTCCATAGTGTCTTCGTGACAGTCAATTTCCACTGAATATCCTATTAGCAGCATCACTGCATAAGCCTTCTTGGTCCCCTTTTGCCTCTAGTGTGTGACCGTCGTTATCCAGTGGTCGGACATGCTTCAGGCGGATACAACGAGGCTGACACTGCCTCTGACAACCAAACAATCCCAGATTTTGAACCTAAATCTAAAGAATTTGGAAGTGTCATTCTATAAAGTGATGCGCCTACGTGCAGGTTGTTAGTGCGGGTTAGTGCAGGTTAGTGCAGTGTTAAGTCTCTGAACCTAACGTGCCTCAGAAGCATACCCGACCCTTAGATCGAGGTCTCCAGAGGTCTTATTTGGGTACCAGTGACCATGGAAGGTGGGAAACCTGGTCCTGGAGAATCTCCTGGTGATGCCTTTAGCCTTAAGGATGTCTTATTGGCAGACATATTCCTATAGAGGTCTTCTTGGTCATTTTCTGCCCCCCAGAAGCCGTGTTGGCACTCTAATGCTTCCAGTGTTTCTTCGTGACAGTCAATTGCAACTGAACAGCTTTTTGGTAAACATTGCCTCCAGACGTCTCCTTGCAACTCGTCTGTGTCTCTTCTGTGATTTGTTACAGACTATCCCCTTGGACATTAATGTTTCCAGAAGAAATCAAGGCACCTTTCAGCCTCAATGGTGTCGTCGTTACAGTGAAGTGCCACTGAATATCTTCTTGGCAATCATTGGTTCAAGAGTTCTCTGATGTCTTTGTGACAGTGAATTGTCACCGAATATCTTCTAGGAAATAATTGCTTCGTGAGCTGCAGGACGTCGTCGTGAAAGTGAATTTTCACTGAAAATCTTCTTGGCAATCATTACTCATTAGATGACTTATTGCCCCTGTCCTGCCTCAAGGGTGTCTTCGTGACAGAGAAGTCTCACTGAATATCTTTTCAGCAATCAATGCCTCGAAATGTCCTCTTAGCACACTTCTGCCTTCAGTTTGTCTTCGTGACAGTGAATTACCACTGAATTTCTTCTTAGCAATCAACGCCTCGACATGTCCTCTTGAAACGTTTCTGCTTCCAGGGTGTCTTCGTGACAGTGAAGTGTCAATGAATATATTCTTAGCAATCAATGCCTCGAAATGTCCTCTTAAAACTCTTCTGCATCCAAGGTGTCTTCGTGACAGTGAAGTGTCAATGAATATATTCTTAGCAATCAATGCCTCGAAATGTCCTCTTAAAACACTTCTGCCTCCAGGGTGTCTTCGTGACAGTAAAGTGTCACTGAATATCTTCTTAGCAATCAATGCCTCGAAATGTCCTCTTAGAAATCTTCTACCTCCAGGATGTCTTCGTAACCGTCCTAATGGAATTCTTCTGCCCCAAGGGTACCTTTTGTGACAGTGGTTGGTTGGTTGGTTTGTTGTTTAACGCCGCACTCAGCAATATTCCAGTGAGTGAGTGAGTATAGTTTTACGCCGCTTTTAGCAATATTTCTGCAATATCACGGCGGTGCAATATTCCAGGTATATGACGGCTGTCTGTAAATAATCGAGTCTGGACCAGACAATCCAGTGATTAATATCATGAGCATCGGTACACGCAATTGGGATCGATGACATGCATCAACCAAGTCAGCGAGCCTGACCACCCGATCCCGTTGGCCGCCTTTTACGATAAGCAGAGTCACCTTTTACGGCAAGCATGGGTTGCTGAAGAGCTATTTTACCCCGGAATCTTCACGGGTCTTTTGTGACAGTGAAGTATCATTGAATATATTCTTAGCAATCAATGCCTCGAAATGTCCTCTTAGAAATCTTCTATCTCCAGGATGTCTTCGTGCCCGTCCTAATGGAATTGTTCTGCCCCAAGGGTGTCTTTGTGACAGTGGTTGGTTTGTTTGTTGTTTAACGCCGCACTCAGCAATATTCCAGTGAGTATGTTTTTACGCCGCTTTTAGCAATATTCCAGCAATAGCATGGCGGTGCAATATTCCAGGTATATGACGGCTGTCTGTAAATAATCGAGTCTGGACCAGACAATCCAGTGATTAATATCATGAACATCGATACACGCAATTTGGATCGATGACATGCATTAACCAAGTCAGCGAGCCTGACCACCCGATCCCGTTAGTCGCCTCTTACGACAAGCAGAGTCACCTTTTACGGCAAGCATGGGTTGCTGAAGACCTATTGTACCACGGAATCTTCACGGGTCTTTTGTGACAGTGAAGTATCATTGAATATATTCTTAGCAATCATTGCCTCGAAATGTCCTATTAGATCTCTTCTACAGTGTCTTCATGACAGAGAAATGTCACTTGGTATATTCTTGTCAATCAAAGCCTCGAGATGTCTTCCTGGATCTCTTGTGCCTCCAGAGTGTCTTCATGGCAGTTAAAAAAATCACTGACTATCTTCGATTCTTAGCAATCAATGCCTCGAAATGTCTTCTCAGAAACCTACTGCCTACTGACAGTGAAGTATCATTGAATATATTCTTAGCAATCACTGCCTCGAAATGTCCTCAGTGAAATCTTATGCTTCCAAGGTGTATTCGTGTCAGAAAAGTGCCACTTAGTACATTCTTAGCAATCAATGCCTCGAGATGTGCAGTTTCATCTCTTCTGCCTCTCGTGTGTCTTCGTGCGTGTCATTGAATATCTTTTTAGCAATCAATGCATCGACATGTCCTCTTGGAAGCTTTCTGCCTCTAACGTGTCTTCGTGACAGTGAAGTGACAATGAATATCTTTTTAGCAATCAATGCCTCGAAATGTTCTATCAGAAAACTTCTACCTCCAGGATGTCATCGTGACAGTGAAGTGTCACTGAATATTTTCTTAGCAACCAATGCCTCGAAATGTCCTCTTGGAACTTTTCTGCCTCCAGAGTGTCTTCGTGACAGAGACGTGTCATTGATGAGTGGGTGGGTGAGTGAGTATGGTTTTACGCCGCTTTATTCAATCTTCAAGCAATATCACGGTGGAGAACACTAGAAATTGGCTTCACACATTTTACCCATGTCGGGAATCTACCCCGGGTCTTTGGCGTGACGAGCGAACGCTTTAACAACTATGCTATCCGACAGCCCCTCTCAGAACGGATGAAATTAGATACACGTGATGTTTGTGATGTACCGTAAAAATATTTTCTACCCAAAATGCTACGTGATTTTGTACCCATGAATATATAACAATCGATCGATATAATTATATTTCTTTTTACATGTATATGGCAAACAATAGTAAATGAGCAGAACATGTAAAAAAAACATATTATCAATTTCGTGATATGACTCTATGATTATGACTGACTGTGATCCTTGAGTGAGGGCAATCCAATTGGCAAAATTCAAACTGAGTGTTTGGTTCTGATAAGACAGTTAAATTGATTAAACCTTATTTGATTGTAATGTTTTGATAGGAAAATGATTGTAAATTAACAAGTATAATACTAATATTTACGTATATCTTTGAAACTAATGCAAACTTGTTCTGGGTATTCAATCAACAGAAACTATGGGTACAAAATCACAACATTTCAACTGGATTTCGTGGAATGATGGGATAGTAAAAAGGAGTATTTTTTTTACAAGTTTTGACTGTTATTTTTTTAATTCAACATTGTGCGACCTTTAACGTGAGAACTGCTAAACGGGTTCTCTTCAAATTTAAGGAACGCTTTTTATATTAATTGGAGAGATCCAGTGCAAAGGTTGATTTTGATACATGTATTTTATGAAACAATATGAAATTTTGCATGTTTTGATCTTAGAATGTTTTTTTTTATTTTTATGTTTGTGCTACCTTTCACTTGAGAACTGCTGCATGGATTCTTTCCAAATGGGAGAAACACTTTCTATACAAATAGAAGAGGTGCAGTGCAAATGTTGATTTTGATATGTGTATTTTATGAAACAATATGATTTTTTACATGTTTTCAACTGAGAATGTTTTTCTTTTTTTTAATTCAACATTGTGCGACCTTTAACTTAAGAACTACTTCGTGGATTCTTTCCAAATTTAAGGAACACTTTCTATACAAATAGGAGTGGTGTAGTCAAAGGTTCATTTTGATATGTGTATTTTATGAAACAATATGATTTTGTACATGTTTTTGAACACAGAATGTTTTGAACTTTGAAAAATGAATGGGTCGATGTTACCCTTGTTCATTTTAGTGTTAGTGTTAAAAGTTTTTCTGCCAATGTATGATCCAAGAGCATCATGGTATTACTGTCCATGCCAGTCCATGCCAGGTTTAGCAGTTTTGAACAGTTTAATGACTTGGGCGGGTGGAGGTAGCACAGCGGAGACTTTTTTCAGACATCAAATTATTATTTGGGGTAAGGCAACATTTTTTGTGTCAAAAATATGTCCCCTGCCTTTTAATTTAATAATATTTGTTTCATTGTTTTACTCAATTGCCAAGGCAAAAGGACTGACCACGTGATCAGTTCGTCTCATGCTTTATTTGAGGACTGAAAAGGCCCCTCAACCACTCAGCCCAAGTTTTGACTTGTCATATAACAAATAAATAAAGGTCACCTAAACCAGAAATCGATTGTCATTTTGTTGCTGTCATCATATTTTCTAATGGGTCAAGGCAATGAAACATAAGACATCCGATGCATGGACTATTTTGCCTGTCTCAGTGTTGCTCTCAATGCTGAACGTATTGGATAAGGCCAAGAAAACTTAAATGTTTCAATTTCTACCAGCCTTATTGTCTGATGGTTTTTAATTTGCAAACTCTATGGAAAATCATATATCTTTTAATAGTGTTTAAACATTTGTGAACAATAGTCTTGAAAGTTGTTTTGGAAAGTAAATATTGTATCATGAAATTGTGCACGTAATTAAAAACATTTTGAATTTTGTCTTGGCCGTATTTGAAACTATGTATGCCGAGGTACCCTGCCAGAAGGCGGCACATTTCATTACACGCTCTTCCTCGGATAGAGTTCAGAGTGAATTCAGCTTGCAGAATTTACTGCTTGTTACCTGATATTTTAACCAGATTGGTACAAACATTTCAAGCTGCCTGGGATGTATTGAGGAATAAAACAGGCGTAATCTAACGTTGGGCCAACGCTGTCTATCAACGTTGGGCCAACGTTGTTTTGACCGACGGCACAACGTCTGACTTCTTTCTGGGATGTGTCATATACCCTGTGATCTGTGTCGTGTAATATGTTTGGTGATATATGATGTGATTATTTGTATATGCGTGATGTGCCTTGTGACATATGTGTCATGTATGCTGTGATATGTGTCATGGAATGTTTTTGGTTTGTTTTTGTTTTTTATATGCAATGTGATTAATTTTATATGTGTGATGTGCCATGTACCATATGTGTCATGTATCCAGTGATCTGTGTCATGTATCCAGTGATCTGTGTCATGTAATGTTTTTGTTTGTGATATGTGATGTGATTATTTGTATATCCGTGATGTGCCATATGACATATGTGTCATGTATCCTGTGATATGTGTCATGGAATGTTCTTGGGTTTTTTGGTTTTTATATGCAATGTGATTATTTTTTTAGGTGTGATGTGTGATGTGTGATGTGTGATCTGTCATGTACCATATGTGTCATGTATCCAGTGATCTGTGTCATGTAATATTTTTGTTTGTGATATGTGATGTGATTATTTGTATATGCGTGATTTGCCATCTGACATATATGTCATGTATCCTGTGATATGTGTCATGGAATTAAAACAATAATTATATGTAATGTGAGTAATTTTATATGTGTCATGTGTGATGTGTGATGTGACATGTACCATGTGTGTCATGTATCCAGTGATCTGTGTCATGTAATGTTTTTTATGCGATATGTGATGTGATTAAGTGTTAATGTGTGATTCGCCCTGCAACAATATATACAAACATCTTTCATAATAACAATTTAGATGTTTCTTATTTAATGATACCCCCAATCTAAAAGGTCGGGTTCATAAAGCCATACCAAGGATATCTGTCTGTCCGTCCTTCCTAAGACATTTTTTTGTGAGTGCAGTGGAAAGGTTGATTTTGATGTGTATATTTTATGAAACAATATGATTTTTTACTAGTTTTCAACTTAGAATGTGTTTTTTGATTCAACATTTTGCGACCTTTAACTTGAGAACTACTACATGGATTCTTTCCAAATTTGAGGAACCCTTTCTATACAAATAGGAGAGGTGCAGTGCAAAGGTTGATTTTGATGTGTTTATTTTATGAAGCGATATGGATCTGTTCATGTTTTGAACTGAGAATGTGTTTTTTAATTCAACATTGTGCGACCTTTAACTTGAGATATCAGTTGGAGAGATGTATTGCAAAGGTTGATTTTGATATGTTGATTTTATGAAACAATATGAAATTCTTGCATATTTTGAACATATTTTTTTTTTTTAACTATTCTATGTATGTGCTACCTTTTACTTGAGAGCTCCTACATGGATTCTTTCCAAATGTACGAAACACTTTCTATACTAATAGAACAGGTGCAGTGCAAATGTTGATTTTGATATGTATATTTTATGAAACAATATGATGTTTTGCATGTTTTGAACCTAGAATGTTGTTTTTAATTGCATGTTTGTGCTACCTTTTACTTGAGAACTGCTGCATGGAATCTTTCCAAATGTGAGTAACACTTTCTATACAAATATGAGAGGTGCAGTGCAAATGTTGATTTTGATATGTGTATTTTATTTGTTTCATGTTTTGAACTTTGTAAAATGAATGATTCGAGTTTACCCTTGCTCATTTTAGTGTCAAAAGCTTTTCTGTCAATGTATGATCCAAGAGCATCATGGTATTACTATCCACGCCACCTTCCGAGTTTTAGCAGTTTTGAACAGTTTAATGACTTGGACGGGTGGAGGTAGCACTGCTGAGACTTTTTTCAGACATCAAATTATTATTTGGGGAAAGGCAACATTTTTTTATGTCAAAAAATGTCCCTTACCTTGTAAGTTTATAATATTTGTGTCATTGTTTTATTCAGTTACCAAGGCAAAAGCAGTGACCATGGATAAGGTTGAAGATCATCTACTATGATAAGTTCGTCTGATTCCTCATTTGGGGACTGAAAAGGCCCGTCAACCTATCAGCCCAAGTTCTGACTTGTCATTGAACAAATAAATAAAGGACACCTAAACCAGAATTCGATTGTCATTTTGTTGCTGTCATCATATTTTCTAATGGATCAAGGCATTCTTGGGACATCCGATTTATGGACTATTTTGCCTGTCTTAGTGTTGCTCTCAATGCTGAATGTATTGGGTAAGGCCAAGGAAAATTAAATCTTACAATTTGTGCCGGGTTTATTGTCTGATAGTTTTAATTTTGCAAACTCGTGGGAAAATCATATATCTTTTAATAGTGTTTAAACATTTGTGAACAATTTGGATATAGTCTTGAAAGTTGTTTTTGAAAGTAAATATTGTATCACGAAATTGTGCACGTAATTAAAGACATTTTGAATTTTGTCTCGGCCGTATTTAAAACTATGTATGCCGAGGAACCCTGCTAGAAGGCGGCACATTTCATTAACATGCCCTTCCTCGGATAGAGTTCAGAGTGAATTCAGCTTGCAGAATTTACTGCTTGTTACCTGATATTTTAACCAGATTGGTACAAACATTTCAAGCTGCCTGGGATGTATTGAGGAATGAAACAGGCGTAATCTAACGTTGGGCCAACGTTGTTTTGACCGACGGCACAACGTCTGACTTCTTTCTGGGATGTGTCATATACCCTGTGATCTGTGTCGTGTAATATGTTTGGTGATATATGATGTGATTATTTGTATATGCGTGATGTGCCTTGTGACATATGTGTCATGTATGCTGTGATATGTGTCATGGAATGTTTTTGGTTTGTTTTTGTTTTTTATATGCAATGTGATTAATTTTATATGTGTGATGTGCCATGTACCATATGTGTCATGTATCCAGTGATCTGTGTCATGTATCCAGTGATCTGTGTCATGTAATGTTTTTGTTTGTGATATGTGATGTGATTATTTGTATATCCGTGATGTGCCATATGACATATGTGTCATGTATCCTGTGATATGTGTCATGGAATGTTCTTGGTTTTTTTGGTTTTTATATGCAATGTGATTATTTTTTTAGGTGTGATGTGTGATGTGTGATGTGTGATCTGTCATGTACCATATGTGTCATGTATCCAGTGATCTGTGTCATGTAATATTTTTGTTTGTGATATGTGATGTGATTATTTGTATATGCGTGATTTGCCATCTGACATATATGTCATGTATCCTGTGATATGTGTCATGGAATTAAAACAATAATTATATGTAATGTGAGTAATTTTATATGTGTCATGTGTGATGTGACATGTACCATGTGTGTCATGTATCCAATGTTCTGTGTCATGTAATGTTTTTGTTTGTGATATGCGATGTGATTGATTTTATATGTGTGATTTGCCATGTACAATATGTGTCATGTATCCAGTGATCTGTGTCATATAACGTATTTTCGTGATAAATGATTAATTGTACATTTATGATGTGCCATGTGCCGTATGTGTCATGTATCCAGTGATCTGTGCCATGTAATGTTTTTTATGCGATATGTGATGTGATTAAGTGTTAATGTGTGATACGCCCTGCAAAAATATATATAAAAATCTTTCATAATAACAATTTAGATGTTTCTTATTTAATGATACCCCCAATCTAAAAGGTCGGGTTCATAAAGCCATACCAAGGATATCCGTCTGTCCGTCCTTCCTAAGACATTTTTTTATGAGTGCAGTGGAAAGGTTGATTTTGATGTGTATATTTTATGAAACAATATGATTTTTTACTAGTTTTCAACTTAGAATGTGTTTTTTGATTCAACATTTTGCGACCTTTAACTTGAGAACTACTACATGGATTCTTTCCAAATTTGAGGAACCCTTTCTATACAAATAGGAGAGGTGCAGTGCAAAGGTTGATTTTGATGTGTTTATTTTATGAAGCGATATGATTTTATACTTGTTTTCAACTTAGAATGTTTTTTTTTATTCAACATTTTGCGACCTTTAACTTGAGAACTACAACATGGATTCTTTCCAAATTTGAGGAACCCTTTCTATACAAATAGGAGAGGTGCAGTGCAAAGGTTTATTTTGATGTGTTTATTTTATGAAGCGATATGATTTTGTTCATGTTTTGAACTGAGAATGTGTTTTTTAATTCAACATTGTGCGACCTTTAACTTGAGATATCAGTTGGAGAGATGTATTGCAAAGGTTGATTTTCATATGTTGATTTTATGAAACAATATGAAATTCTTGCATGTTTTGAACATAAATTATTTTTTTTAACTATTCTATGTATGTGCTACCCTTTTACTTGAGACCTCCTACATGGATTCTTTCCAAATGTAAGAAACACTTCCTATACTTATAGAAGAGGTGCAGTGCAAATGTTGATTTTGATATTATATTTTCTGAAACAATATGATTTTGTACATGTTTTGGACCTTGAATGGTTTTTTTTAATTCAACATTGTGCGACCTTTAACTTCAGATATCAGTTGGAGAGATGTATTGCAAAGGTTGATTTTGATATGTTGATTTTATGAAACAATATGAAATTCTTGCATGTTTTGAACATAGAATGTTCTTTTTTTATTGGATGTTTGTGCTACCTTTTACTTGAGAACTGCTGCATGGAATCTTTCAAAATGTGAGTAACACTTTCTATACAAATATGAGAGGTGCAGTGCAAATGTTGATTTTGATATGTGTATTTTATTTGTTTCATGTTTTGAACTGAGAATGTGTTTTTTAATTCAACATTGTGCGACCTTTAACTTGAGATATCAGTTGGACAGATGTATTGCAAAGGTTGATTTTCATATGTTGATTTTATGAAACAATATGAAATTCTTGATTGTTTTGAACATAAATTATTTTTTTTAACTATTCTATGTATGTGCTACCTTTTACTTGAGAGCTCCTACATGGATTCTTTCCAAATGTACGAAACACTTCCTATACTTATAGAAGAGGTGCAGTGCAAATGTTGATTTTGATATTATATTTTCTGAAACAATATGATTTTGTACATGTTTTGGACCTTGAATGGGTTTTTTTAATTCGACATTGTACGACCTTTAACTTCAGATATCAGTTGGAGAGATGTATTGCAAAGTTTGATTTTGATATAATGATTTTATGAAACGATATGAAATTCTTGCATGTTTTGAAAATAGAATGTGTTTTTTTAATTATTCTATGTTTGTGCTACCTTTTACTTGAGAGCCCCTACATGGATTCTTTCCAAATGTAAGAAACACTTTCTCTACTAATAGAAGAGGTGCAGTGCAAATGTTGATTTTGATATTATATTTTCTGAAACAATATGATTTTGTACATGTTTTGGACCTTGAATGGTTTTTTTTAATTCAACATTGTGCGACCTTTAACTTCAGATATCAGTTGGAGAGATGTATTGCAAAGTTTGATTTTGATATGATGATTTTATGAAACAATATGAAATTCTTGCATGTTTTGAACATAGAATGTTCTTTTTTTATTGCATGTTTGTGCTACCTTTTACTTGAGAACTGCTACATGGAATCTTTCCAAATGTGAGTAACACTTTCTATACAAATATGAGAGGTGCAGTGCAAATGTTGATTTTGATATGTGTATTTTATTTGTTTCATGTTTTGAACTTTGTAAAATGAATGATTCGAGTTTACCCTTGTTCATTTTAGTGTCAAAAGCTTTTCTTTCAATGTATGATCCAAGAGCATCATGGTATTACTATCCACGCCACCTTCCCAGTTTTAGCAGTTTTAAACAGTTTAATGACTTGGACGGGTGGAGGTAGCACTGCTGAGACTTTTTTCAGACATCAAATCATTATTTGGGGGAAGGCAACATTTTTTATGTCAAAATATGTCCCTTACCTTGTAAGTTTATAATATTTGTGTCATTGTTTTATTCAGTTACCAAGGCAAAAGCAGTGACCATGGATAAGGTTGAAGATCATCTATGTGATAAGTTCGTCTGATTCCTCATTTGAGGACTGAAAAGGCTCGTCAACCTATCAGCCCAAGTTCTGACTTGTCATTTAACAAATAAATAAAAGTCACCTAAACCAGAATTCGATTGTCATTTTGTTGCTGTCATCATATTTTCTAATGGATCAAGGCATTCTTGGGACATCCGATGTATGGACTATTTTGCCTGTCTTAGTGTTGCTCTCAATGCTGAATGTATTGGGTAAGGCCAAGGAAAATTGAATCTTACAATTTGTGCCGATTTTATTGTCTGATAGTTTTTAATTTGCAAACTCGTGGGAAAATCATATATCTTTTAATAGTGTTTAAACATTTGTGAACAATTTGGGCATAGTCTTGAAAGTTGTTTTTGAAAGTAAATATTGTATCACGAAATTGTGCACGTAATTAAAGACATTATGAATTTTGTCTTGGCCGTATTTGAAACTATGTATGCCGAGGAACCCTGCCAGAAGGCGGCACATTTCATTCACATGCTCTTCCTCGGATAGAGTTCAGAGTGAATTCAGCTTGCAGAATTTACTGCTTGTTACCTGATATTTTAACCAGATTGGTACAAACATTTCAAGCTGCCTGGGATAAATTGAGGAATGAAACAGGCGTAATCTAACGTTGGGTCAACGCTGTCTATCAACGTTGGGCCAACGTTGTTTTGACCGACGGCACAACGTCTGACTTCTTTCTGGGATGTGTCATATACCCTGTAATATGTGTCATGTAATATTTTTGGTGATATATGATGTGATTAATTGCATATTTATGAGGTGTGATGTGTCATGTACCATATGTCTCATTTATCCTGTGATCCGTGTGATGTTATGGGTTTTTTTTGGTGACATGTGATGTGACTATTTGTATATGCGTGATGTGCCTTGTGACATATGTGTCATGTATGCTGTGATATGTGTCATGGAAAAAAATTTAAATGGTTTTTTTTACATGCAATGTGATTAATTTTATATGTGTGATGTGTGATGTGCCATGTACCATATGTGTCATGTATCCAGTGATCTGCAGCTGTGTCATGTAAAGTTTTTGTTTGTGATATGTGATGTGATTATTTGTATATCCGTGGTGTGCCATATGACATAGGCGTTATGTATACTGTGATATGTGTCATAGAATGATTTTGTTTGTTTTTTAGTTTCTATATGCAATGTGATTATTTTTTTAGGTGTGATGTGTGATCTGTCATGTACCATATGTGTCATGTATCCAGCTGTGTCATGTAATATTTTTGTTTGTGATATGTGATATGATTATTTGTATATGCGTGATTTGCCATCTGACATATATGTCATGTATCCTGTGATATGTGTCATGGAATTTAAGAAAATAATTATATGTAATGTGATTAATTTTATATGTGCGATGTGATGTGACATGTACCATGTGTGTCATGTATCCAATGTTCTGTGTCATGTAATGTTTTTGTTTGTGATATGCGATGTGATTGATTTTATATGTGTGATGTGCAATGTAACATATGTGTCATGTATCCAGTGATCTGTGTCATGTAAAGTATTTTCGTGATATGTGATTAATTGTTCATTTTTTATGTGTCATGTGCCGTATGTGTCATGTATCCTGTGACCTGTGTCATGTAATTTTTTGTATGCGATATATGATGTGATTAAGTGTTAATGTGTGATGTGCCCTGCAATAATATATACAGACATCTTTCATAATAACAATTTAGATGTTTCTTATTTAATGATATACCCCCAATCTAAAAGGTCGGGTTCATAAAAAGCCATACCAAGGATAACCGTCTGTCCGTCCTTCCAAATACGTTTCTTTTTGTGAGTGCAGTGGAAAGGTTGATTTTGATATGTATATTTTATGAAACAATATGATTTTTTACTTTTTTTCAACTTACAATGTGTTTTTTAATTCAACATTGTGCGACCTTTAACTTGAGAACTACGACATGGATTCTTTCCAAATTCGAGGAACACTTTCTATACAAATGGGAGTGGTGCATTGCACATGTTGATTTTGATATGTGTATTTTATGAACCAATATGATTTCTACATGTTTTTAACTGAGAATGTGTTTTTTAATTCAACATTGTACGACCTTTAACTTCAGATATCAGCTGGAGAAATGTATTGCAAATGTTCATTTTGATATATTGATTTTATGAAACAATTTAAAATTCTTGATTGTTTTGAACATAGAATTATTTTTTTTAATTATTCTATGTTTGTGCTATCTTTTACTTGAGAGCTCCTACATGGATTCTTTCGGAATGTAAGAAACACTTTCTATACTAATAGAAGAGGTGCAGTGCAAATGTTGATTTTGATATATATATTTTATGAAACAATATGATTTTTTACATGTTTTTAACTTAGTATGTGTGTTTTAATCCAACATTGTGCGACCTTTAACTTAAAAACTACTACATGGATTCTTTCCAAATTCGAGGAACTCTTATTATACAAATGTGAGTGGTGCGTGGCAAATGTTGATTTTGATATGTTGATTTTATGAAACAATATGATTTTGTACATGTTTTGGACATGGAATGTTTTTATAATTATTCTATGTTTGTGCTACCTTTTACTTGAGAGCTCCTACATTGATTCTTTCCAAATGTAAGAAACACTTTTTATATCAATAGAAGAGATGCAGTGCAAATGTTGATTTTGATATGTATATTTTATGAAACAATATGATATATGGCATGTTTTGAACCTAGAATGTTGTTTTTAATTGCATGTTTGTGCTATCTTTTACTTGAGAACTACTATGTCTCCGTGACAGGGAAGTGTCACTGAATATCTTCTTAGCCATCGAGGTCTCGAAATGTCCTCTTAGGACACTTCTGCCTAAAGGTTGTCTTCGTGACAGTGAAGTGTCACTGAATGTATTTTTAGCAATCAATGAATCGAAATGTCCTCTCAGAAATCTACTCTTAGCAATCAATGCCTCAACATGTCCTAATGGAATTCTTCTGCTTCTAGTATGTCTTTCTGACAGTGAAGAACCACCCAATATAATCTTGGCAATCAGTGCCTCGAGATGTCCTCCTGGAACTCTTCTGGGTCCGGGGTGTAGTCGTAACAGTGAAGAGTCACTGACTGTATTCTTGGCAGTCACTTCCAAGAAAAGGAGATCGATGCCTTGAGATGTCTTCAAGGAATTCTTCTGCCTCCAGAGTGTTTTCGAGACAAAAAAGTGCCACTTAACACATTCTTAGCAATCAATGTCTCGAGATGTCATGGACTTCTTTCGCCTCCAATGTGTCTTCACGACAGTGATGTGTCACCGAATGTAATCATATCAATCAATGAATCGAAATGTCCTCTTAGAACATTTCTGCCTCCAGGGTGTCTTTAGGTCAGAGATGTGTCATTGAATATATTCTTAGCAATCAATGCCTCGAAATGGCCTCTTAAAACTCTTCTCCCTCAAGGGTGTCTTCGTCACAGTGAAGTGCAACTCAGTATAATCTTGGCAGTCGTTCCCTCGAGGCGTCCTCTTGGACCTCTTCTGCCTCTAGGGTGTCTTCATCACAGAGAAGTGCAATTTAATAAATTCTTGGCTATCAATGCCTCAAGTTGTCCTCTTAAAACTTTTCTGCATCCAGGGTTTCTTCGTGATATTAAAATGCTTCTGAATATATTCTTGGCAGTCGTTGCCTCGCGTTGTACTCTTGGCACTTTTCCGCCTCCAGGATGTCTTCATGACAGTGAGGTGTCATTGAATATATTCTTGGCAATCAATGTGTCACGTCTCGAAATGTCCTCTTGGATCTCTCTGCCTCCATGGTGTCTTCGTGACCGTGAAGTGTCACTAAATATCGTATTGGCATTCATTGCCTCAAGATGCGTTATGTCACCGTTTCTCTCCAGGATGTCTTCGTGACAGTGAAGTGTCACTGAATATCTTCTCAGCAATCAATGCTTCGGAATGACCTCTTAGAAATCTTCTGCCCACGGGCTGTCTTCGTTAAGGAGAAGTACGACTTAATACATCCTTGGCAATCAATTCCTCGAAATGTGCACTTTGATCTTTTCTTCCTCCAGAAAGTCTTTGTGACAGTGAAGAGTCACTCAATACATTCTTCGCAACCAATGCCTCGAAATGTCCTCTTGGAACTTCCCATTCTCCAGGTTGTCTTCGTGACAGCAAAGTGCCACTTCTTGGCAATCAATGCCTTGGGATGTCCTCTGCCTCCAGGGTGTCTTCGTGACAGAGAAGTGCCACTAAATACAGTCCTCTGAATCAATGACTTGAAATGTGCACTTTCATTTCTTCCACCTCTAAGGTGTCTTCGTGACAGTGAAATGTCACTTGAAATATTCTTGGCAATCAATGCGTCGAAATGTCCTGTTGAAACCTTTCTGCCTCAAGGGTGTCTTCGTGACAGGGAAGTATCACTGAATATCTTCTTAGCAATCAATGCCTCGACATGTCCTCTCAGACATTTTCTGCCTCCAGGGTGTCTTCGTGACAGTGAAGTGTCATTGAATATATTCTTAGCAAGCAATGCCTCGAAATGTCCTCTTGAAACGTTTCTGCTTCCAGGGTGTCTTCGTGACAGTGACGTGTCACTGAATATCTTCTTAGCAGTCAATGCCTCGAAATGTTCTCTAAGAAATGTTCTGCCTTCAGGATGTCTTCGTGACAATCCTAATGGAACATTTCTGCCTCTAGGGTGTCTTTGTGACAGTGAAGTGTCATTGAATATATTCTTGGCAATCATTGCCTCGAGGTTTCCTCATGGAATTCTTCTGCCTCCAAGGTGTCTTTGTGACTGTGATGTGTCACTGAATATCTTCTTCGCATTCATTGCCTCAAGATGCTTCATGTCACTGTTTTCCCTCCAGGGTGTCGTCGTGCCAGAGAAATGCCACTTAATAATTCTTGGCAATCAATGCCTCGAAATGTGCACTTTGATCTCTTCTGCCTCCATAGTGTCTTCGTGACAGTCAATTTCCACTGAATATCCTATTAGCAGCATCACTGCATAAGCCTTCTTGGTCCCCTTTTGCCTCTAGTGTGTGACCGTCGTTATCCAGTGGTCGGACATGCTTCAGGCGGATACAACGAGGCTGACACTGCCTCTGACAACCAAACAATCCCAGATTTTGAACCTAAATCTAAAGAATTTGGAAGTGTCATTCTATAAAGTGATGCGCCTACGTGCAGGTTGTTAGTGCGGGTTAGTGCAGGTTAGTGCAGTGTTAAGTCTCTGAACCTAACGTGCCTCAGAAGCATACCCGACCCTTAGATCGAGGTCTCCAGAGGTCTTATTTGGGTGCCAGTGACCATGGAAGGTGGGAAACCTGGTCCTGGAGAATCTCCTGGTGATGCCTTTAGCCTTAAGGATGTCTTATTGGCAGACATATTCCTATAGAGGTCTTCTTGGTCATTTTCTGCCCCCCAGAAGCCGTGTTGGCACTCTAATGCTTCCAGTGTTTCTTCGTGACAGTCAATTGCCACTGAACAGCTTCTTGGTAAACATTGCCTCCAGACGTCTCCTTGCAACTCGTCTGTGTCTCTTCTGTGATTTGTTACAGACTATCCCCTTGGACATTAATGTTTCCAGAAGAAATCAAGGCACCTTTCAGCCTCAATGGTGTCGTCGTTACAGTGAAGTGCCACTGAATATCTTCTTGGCATTCATTGGTTCAAGAGTTCTCTGATGTCTTTGTGACAGTGAATTGTCACCGAATATCTTCTAGGAAATAATTGCTTCGTGAGCTGCAGGACGTCGTCGTGAAAGTGAATTTTCACTGAAAATCTTCTTGGCAATCATTACTCATTAGATGACTTATTGCCCCTGTCCTGCCTCAAGGGTGTCTTCTTGACAGAGAAGTCTCACTGAATATCTTTTCAGCAATCAATGCCTCGAAATGTCCTCTTAGCACACTTCTGCCTTCAGTTTGTCTTCGTGACAGTGAATTACCACTGAATTTCTTCTTAGCAATCAACGCCTCGACATGTCCTCTTGAAACGTTTCTGCTTCCAGGGTGTCTTCGTGACAGTGAAGTGTCAATGAATATATTCTTAGCAATCAATGCCTCGAAATGTCCTCTTAAAACTCTTCTGCATCCAAGGTGTCTTCGTGACAGTGAAGTGTCAATGAATATATTCTTAGCAATCAATGCCTCGAAATGTCCTCTTAAAACACTTCTGCCTCCAGGGTGTCTTCGTGACAGTAAAGTGTCACTGAATATCTTCTTAGCAATCAATGCCTCGAAATGTCCTCTTAGAAATCTTCTACCTCCAGGATGTCTTCGTAACCGTCCTAATGGAATTCTTCTGCCCCAAGGGTGTCTTTGTGACAGTGGTTGGTTGGTTTGTTTGTTGTTTAACGCCGCACTCAGCAGTATTCCAGTGAGTGAGTGAGTATGTTTTTCCGCCGCTTTTAGCAATATTCCAGGTATATGACGGCTGTCTGTAAATAATCGAGTCTGGACCATACAATCCAGTGATTAATATCATGAACATCGGTACACGCAATTGGGATCGATGACATGCATTAACCAAGTCAGCGAGCCTGACCACCCGATCCCGTTAGTCGCCTCTTACGACAAGCAGAGTCACCTTTAACGGCAAGCATGGGTTGCTGAAGACCTATTGTACCCCGGAATCTACACGGATCTTTTGTGACAGTGAAGTATCATTGAATATATTCTTAGCAATCATTGCCTCGAAATGTGCTATTAGATCTCTTCTACAGTGTCTTCGTGACAGAGAAATGTCACTTGGTATATTCTTGTCAATCAAAGCCTCGAGATGTCTTCCTGGATCTCTTGTGCCTCCAGAGTGTCTTCGTGGCAGTTAAAAAATTCACTGACTATCTTCGATTCTTAGCAATCAATGCCTCGAAATGTCTTCTCAGAAACCTACTGCCTGTAGGGTGTCTTCGTGACAGTGAAGTATCATTGAATATATTCTTAGCAATCATTGCCTCGAAATGTCCTATTAGATCTCTTATACAATGTCTTCGTGACAGAGAAATGTCACTTGGTATATTCTTCTCAATCAAAGCCTCGAGATGTCTTCCTGGATCTCTTGTGCCTCCAGAGTGTCTTCGTGGCAGTTAAAAAAATCACTGACTATCTTCGATTCTTAGCAATCAATGCCTCGAAATGTCTTCTCAGAAACCTACTGCCTGTTGGGTGTCTTCGTGACAGTGAAGTATCATTGAATATATTCTTAGCAATCACTGCCTCGAAATGTCCTCAGTGAAATCTTATGCTTCCAAGGTGTATTCGTGTCAGAAAAGTGCCACTTAATACATTCTTAGCAATCAATGCCTCGAGATGTGCAGTTTCATCTCTTTTGCCTCTCGTGTGTCTTCGTGCGTGTCATTGAATATCTTTTTAGCAATCAATGCATCGACATGTCCTCTTGGAAGCTTTCTGCCTCTAACGTGTCTTCGTGACAGTGAAGTGACAATGAATATCTTTTTAGCGATCAATGCCTCGAAATGTCCTATCAGAAAACTTCTACCTCCAGGATATCATCGTGACAGTGAAGTGTCACTGAATATTTTCTTAGCAACCAATGCCTCGAAATGTCCTCTTGGAACTTTTCTGCCTCCAGAGTGTCTTCGTGACAGAGACGTGTCATTGATGAGTGGGTGGGTGAGTGAGTATGGTTTTACGCCGCTTTATTCAATCTTCAAGCAATATCACGGTGGAGAACACTAGAAATTGGCTTCACACACTTTACCCATGTCGGGAATCTACCCCGGGTCTTTGGCGTGACGAGCGAACGCTTTAACAACTATACTATCCGATAGCCCCTCTCAGAACGGATGAAATAAGATACACGTGATGTTTGTGATGTACCGTAAAAATATTTTCTACCCAAAATGCTAAGTGATTTTGTACCCATGAATATATAACAATCGATCGATATAATTATATTTCTTTTTACATGTATATTGCAAACAATAGTAAATGAGCAGAACATGTAAAAAAAAACCAACATATTATCAATTTCGTGATATGACTCTATGATTATGACTGACTGTGATCCTTGAGTGAGGGCAATCCAATTGGCAAAATTCAAACTGAGTGTTTGGTTCTGATAAGACAGTTAAATTGATTAAACCTTATTTGATTGTAATGTTTTGATAGGAAAATGATTGTAAATTAACAAGTATAATACTAATATTTACGTATATCTTTGAAATTAATGCAAACTTGTTCTGGGTATTCAATCAACAGAAACTATGGGTACAAAATCACAACATTTCAACTGGATCTCGTGGAGTGCTGGGATAGTAAAAAGGAGTATTTTTTTACATATTGAATGTTATTTTTTTAATTCAACATTGTGCGACATTTAACGTGAGAACAGCTACATGGGTTCTCTTCAAATTTAAGGAACGCTTTTTATATTAATTGGAGAGATGCAGTGCAAAGGTTGATTTTGATATATGTATTTTATGAAACAATATGAAATTTTGCATGTTTTGAACTTAGAATGTTTTTTTTTAATTTTATGTTTGTGCTACCTTTCACTTGAGAACTGCTGCATGGATTCTTTGCAAATGTGAGAAACACTTTCTACGCAAATAGAAGAGTTGCAGTGTCAATGATGATTTTGATATGTGTAATTTATGAAACAATATGATTTTTTACATGTTTTGAACTGAGAATGTTTTTCTTTTTTTAATTCAACATTGTGCGACCTTTAACTTAAGAACTACTTCGTGGATTCTTTCCAAATTTAAGGAACACTTTCTTTACAAATAGGAGTGGTGTAGTCAAAGGTTGATTTTGATATGTGTATTTTATGAAACAATATGATTTTGTACATGTTTTGAACATAGAATGTTTTGAACTTTGAAAATGAATGAGTCGAGTTTGCCCTTGTTCATTTTAGTGTTAAAAGCTTTTCTGCCAATGTATGATCCAAGAGCATCATGGTATTACTGTCCATGCCACCTTCCCAGTTTGAGCAGTTTTGAACAGTTTAATGACTTGGACGGATGGTGGTAGCACTGCTGAGACTTTTTTGTAATTTTATAATATTTGTGTCATTGTTTTATTCAGTTACCAAGGAAAACAGTGACCGTGGATAAGGTTGAAGATCATCTATGTGATAAGTTCGTCTGATTCCTCGTTTGAGGACTGAAAAGGCTCCTCAACCACTCACCCCAACTTCTGACTTGTCATTTAACAAATAAATAAAGGTCACCTAAACCAGAATTCGATTGTCATTTTGTTGCTGTCATCATATTTTCTAATGGATCAAGGCAATGAATCATAGGACATCCGATTCATGGACTATTTTGCCTGTCTCAGTGTTGCTCTCAATGCTGAATGTATTGGGTAAGGCCAAGGAAAATAAAACGTTTCAATATGTGCCGGGCTTATGGTCTGATGGTTTTTAATTTGCAAACTCGTGGGAAAATCATATATCTTTTAATAGTGTTGAAACAATTGTGAACAATTAGCGCATAGTCTTGAAACATTTTGAATTTTGTCTTGGCCGTATTTGAAACTATGTATGCCTAGGTACCCTGCCAGAAGGCGGCGCATTTCATTAACACGCTCTTACCTGTTACCTGATATTTTAACCAGATTGGTACAAACATTTCAAGCTGCCTGGGATGTATTGAGGAATAAAACAGGCGTAATCTAACGTTGGATCAACGTTGTTTTGACCGACGGCACAACGTCTGACTTCTTTCTTGGATCTGTCATGTACCCTACGATCTGTGTCGTGTAATATTTTTGGTGATATATGATGTGATTAATTGCATATTTGTGATGTGTGATGTGCCATGTACCATATGTGTCATGTATCCTGTGATCCGTGTCATGTTATAATTTTTTTTGTGATATGTGATTATTTGTATATGCGTAATGTGCCATGTGACATATGTGTCATGTATGCTGTAATATGTGTCATGTAATGTTTTTTGTTTTTTTATTTTTTATATGCAATGTGATTAATTTTATATGTGTGATGTGTGATGTGTGATGTGTGATGTGTTATGTGCCATGTACCATATGTGTCATGTATCCGGTGATCTGTGTCATGTAATGTTTTTGTTTGGTGATATGTGATGTGATTATTTGTATATCCGTGATGTGCCATGTGACATATGTCATGTATCCTGTGATATGTGTCATGGAATGTTTTTGGTTTTTTATATGCGATGTGATTAATTTTTTAGGTGTGATGTGTGATGTGTGATCTGCCATGTACCATGTGTGTCATGTATCCAGTGATCTGAGTCATGTAATGTTTTTGTTTGGTGATATGTAAAGTGATTATTTGTATATGCGTGATGTGCCATGTGACATTTGTGCAATGTATCCCGTGATATGTGTGATGGAATGGTTTTTTTGGTTTTTTTTATATGCAATGTGATTAATTTTATATGTGTGATGTGCCATGTACCATGTTTGTCATGTATCCAGTTATCTGTGTCATGTTTATGTGTGATGTGTGATGTGCCATGTGCCATATATGTCATGTAATGTTTTTGTTTGTGATATGTGATGTGATTATTTGTACATGCATGATGTGCCATGTGCCATATGTGTCATGCATCCTGTGATCTCTGTCATGTTTATGTGTGATGTGCCATGTGTCATGTGCCATGTGCCATATATGTCATGTAATGTTTTATTTCGTGTTATGTGATTAATTGTATATTTGTGATGTGCCATGTTCCATATGGGTCATGTACCCTTTGATCTGTGTCATGAATTATTTTTTTGCGATATGTGATGTGATTAAGTGGTAATGTGTGATGTGCCCTGCAATAATATATACAAACAACTTTAATAATAACAATTTAGATGTTTCTTATTTAATTTACTCCCAATCTAAAAGGGCGGGTTGATAAAGCCATACCAAGGATATCCCTCTGTCCGTCTTTCCAAAGACCTTTTTTGTAAGTGCAGTGGAAAGGTTGATTTTGATATGCATATTTTTTTATTTATCACATGTTTTGAACTTAGGATGTTTTTGTTTTTTTAATTCAACATTGTGCGACCTATAACCTGAGAACTACAACATGGATTCTTTCCAAATTCGAGGAACACTTTCTATACAAATAGGAAAGGTGCTGAGCAAAGGTTGATTTTCATATGTGTATTTTATGAAACAATATGATTTTGTACATGTTTTGAACTTAGAATGTTTTGTATTTTAATTCAACATTGTGCGACCTTCAACTTAAGATATTAATTGCAATTGGAGAGATGCAGTGCAAAGGTTGATTTTGATATCTTTATTTTATGAAACGATATGATTTTGTACATGTTTTGAACTTAGAATGTGTTTTTTAATTCAAAATTGTGCTACCTTTAACCGGAGAACTGCTACATGGATTCTTTCCACATTTGAGGAACACTTTCTATACAAATAGGAGAGGTGCAGTGCAAAGATTGATTTCGAAATGTTTATTTAATGAAACAAGATGATTTTGTACATGTTTTGAACTTTGATTGGGTTTGGTTTTTTTAATTTAACATTGTGCGACCCTTAACTTTGGATATTAATTGGAGAGATGTAGTGCACAGGTTGATTTTGATATATGTGTTTTATGAAACAATATGAAATTTTCACATGTTTTGAACACAGAATGTTGTTTTTAATTCTATGCTTGTGCTACCTTTTACTTAAGAGCTCCTACATGGATTCTTTGCAAATGTGAGAAACACTTTCTATACAAATGGGAGTGGTGCATTGCAAATGTTGATTTTGATATGTATATTGTATGAAACAATATTATTTTTTACATGTTTTTAACTGAGAATGTGTTTTCTAATTCAACATTGTGCGACCTTTTCCTCGAGAACTACTACATGGATTCTTTCCAATTTCGAGGAACAGTTTCTATACAAATGGGAGTGGTGCATTGCAAATGTTCATTTTGATATATGTATTTTATGAAACAATATGATTTTTTCCATGTTTTGAACCTAGAATGTTGTTTTTAATTCTATGTTTTTGCTACCTTTTACTTGAGAATACTGCATGGATTCTTTCCAAATGTAAGAAACACTTTCTATACAAATATGAGAGGTGCAGTGCAAATGTTGATTTTTGATACGTGTATTTTCGGAACAAATATTATTTGTTTCATGTTTTGGACCTTGAATGTTTTTTTTTAATTCAACATTGTGCGACCTTTAACTTCAGATATCAGTTGGAGAGATGTATTGCAAAGTTTGATTTTGATATGATGATTTTATGAAACAATATGATTTTTTGCATGTTTTGAACCTAGAATGTTGTTTTTAATTCTATGTTTTTGCTACCTTTTACTTGAGAATACTGCATGGATTCTTTCCAAATGTGAGAAACACTTTCTATACAAATATGAGAGGTGCAGTGCAAATGTTGATTTTTGATACGTGTATTTTCGGAACAAATATTATTTGTTTCATGTTTTGAACTTTGAAAAATGAATGAGTCGAGTTTACCCTTGTTCATTTTAGTGTTAAAAGCTCTTCTGCCAATGTATGATCCAAGAGCATCATGGTATTACTGTCCATGCCACCTTCCCAGTTTTAGCAGTTTTAAACAGTTTAATGACTTGGACGGGTAGAGGTAGCACTGCTGAGACCTTTTTCAGACATCAAATTATTATTTGGGGGAAGGCAACATTTTTTATGTCAAAATATGTCCCTTACCTTGTAATTTTATAATATTTCTGTCATTGTTTTATTCAGTTACCAAGGCAAAAGCACTGGCCATGGATAAGGTTGAAGATCATCCCTGTGATAAGTTCGTCTGAGACCTCATTTAAGGAGTAGAAAGGCTCCTTCACCACTCACCCCAAGTTCTGACTTGTCATTTAACAAATAAATAAAAGTCACCTAAACCAGAATTCGATTGTCATTTTGTTGCTGTCATCATATTTGTTAATGGATCAAGGCATTCTGAGGGAAATCCGATGCATGGACTATTCTGCCTGTCTCAGTGTTGCTCTCAATGCTGAATGTATTGGGTAAGGCCAAGGAAAATTAAATCTTACAATTTGTGCCGATTTGTGTGGTAAGGCCAAGAAAGTTTCAATTTGTGCCAGGCTTATGGTCTGATGGTTTTTAATTTGCAAACTCGTGGGAAGATCATATATCTTTAAATAGTGTGGAAACACTTGTGAACAATTTGCACATAGTCTTGAAAATTGTTTTAGAAAGTAAATATTATATCACGAAATTGTGCACGTAATTACAAACATTTTGAATTTTGTCTTGGCCGTATTTGAAACTATGCATGCCGAGGTACCCTGCCAGAAGACAGCGCATTTCATTGACATGCTCTTTCATGGATAGAGTACAGAGTGAATTTCAGCTTGCAGAATGTAGTGCTTGTTACCTGATATTTAACCAGATCGGTACAAACATTTCAGGCTGCCTGGGAGGTATTGAGGAATAAAACAGGCGTAATCTAACGTTGCCCCCACGCTATTTTGATCGGCGGTCCTATGTTGGGCCAACATTGGTGCAAAGTTTGATTTTGATATGCATATTTTCTGAAAAAATATGATTCTTTACATGTTTTAAACTTCGATTATTTCTTTTTATTTCAAACTCTTTCATGGATAGAGTTCAAAGTGAATTCAGCTTGCAGAATGAAGTGCTTGTTACCTGATGTGTTAACTAGATTGGTACAAACATTTCAGGGTGCCTGGGAGGTATTGAGGAATAAAACAGGTGTAATCTTACGGTGGGCCAACATTGGCTATCAACATTGGGCCAACGTTATTTTGATCGGCGGTCCTACGTTGGGCCAACGTTGGTGCAAAGTTTGATTATGATGTGTATATTTTCTGAAAAAAAATGTGATTCTTTACATGTTTTTAACTTCGAATATTTCTTTTTATTTCAACTCTTTCTTGGCTAGAGTTCAAAGTGAATTCAGCTTGTAGAATGAAGTGCTTGTTACCTGATGTGTTAACTAGATTGGTACCAACATTTCAGGGTGCCAGGGAGGTATTGAGGAATAAAACAGGCGTAATCTAACGTTGGGCCAACGTTGGCTATCATACATTGGTCCAACGTCATTTTGATCGGCGGTCCTATGTTGGGCCAACGTTGGTGCAAAGTTTGTTGATGATATTGTATATTTTCTGAAAAAGATATTATTCTTTACATGTTTTTAACTTCGAATATTTCTTTTTATTTCCGTTTTTTCACGGCTAGAGTTCAAAGTGAATTCAGCTTGCAGAAAGTAGTGCTTTTTACCTGATATTTTAACCAGATTGATACAAAAATGTCTGGCTGCCAGGGAGGTATTGAGGAATAAAAAAAGGCGTAATCTAACGTTGGGCAAACGTTGGCTATCAACGTTGGGACAACGTTATTTTGATCGGCGGTCCTACGTTGGGCCAACGTTGGTGCAAAGTTTGATTATGATGTGTATATTTTCTGAAAAAAAATGTGATTCTTTACATGTTTTTAAATTTGAATATTTCTTTTTATTTCAATTCTTTCACCGCTAGAGTTCAAAGTGAATTCAGCTTGCAGAATGAAGTGCTTGTTACTTGATTTGTTAACTAGATTGGTACAAACATTTCAGGCTGCCTGGGAGGTATTGAGGAATAAAACAGGTGTAATCTTACGGTGGGCCAACATTGGCTATCAACATTGGGCCAACGTTATTTTGATCGGCGGTCCTACAATGGGCCAACGTTGGTGCAAAGTTTGATTATGATGTGTATATTTTCTGAAAAAAAATGTGATTCTTTACATGTTTTTAACTTCGAATATTTCTTTTTATTTCAACTCTTTCATGGCTAGAGTTCAAAGTGAATTCAGCTTGCAGAATGAAGTGCTTGTTACCTGATGTGTTAACTAGATTGGTACCAACATTTCAGGGTGCCAGGGAGGTATTGAGGAATAAAACAGGCGTAATCTAACGTTGGGCCAACGTTGGCTATCATACATTGGTCCAACGTCATTTTGATCGGCGGTCCTACGTTGGGCCAACGTTGGTGCAAAGTTTGTTGATGATATTGTATATTTTCTGAAAAAGATATTATTCTTTACATGTTTTTAACTTTGAATATTTCTTTTTATTTCAATTTTTTTACAGCTAGAGTTCAAAGTGAATTCAGCTTGCAGAATGAAGTGCTTGTTACCTGATGTGTTAACTAGATTGGTACCAACATTTCAGGGTGCCAGGGAGGTATTGAGGAATAAATCAGGCGTAATCTAACGTTGGGCCAACGTTGGCTATCATACATTGGTCCAACGTCATTTTGATCGGCGGTCCTACGTTGGGCCAACGTTGGTGCAAAGTTTGTTGATGATATTGTATATTTTCTGAAAAAGATATTATTCTTTACATGTTTTTAACTTTGAATATTTCTTTTTATTTCAATTTTTTTACGGCTAGAGTTCAAAGTGAATTCAGCTTGCAGAATGAAGTGCTTGTTACCTGATGTGTTAACTAGATTGGTACAAACATTTCAGGGTGCCAGGGAGGTATTGAGGAATAAAAAAGGCGTAATCTAACGTTGGGCAAACGTTGGCTATCAACGTTGGTCCAACGTTATTTTGATCGGCGGTACTACGTTGGGCCAACGTTGGTGCAAAGTTTGATTATGATGTGTATATTTTCTGAAAAAATATTATTCTTTACATGTTTTTAAATTTGAATATTTCTTTTTATTTCAATTCTTTCACCGCTAGAGTTCAAAGTGAATTCAGCTTGCAGAATGAAGTGCTTGTTACCTGATGTGTTAACTAGATTGGTACAAACATTTCAGGCTGCCTGGGAGGTATTGAGGAATAAATCAGGCGTAATCTTACGGTGGGCCAACATTGGCTATCAACATTGGGCCAACGTTATTTTGATCGGCGGTCCTACGTTGGGCCAACGTTGGTGCAAAGTTTGATTATGATGTGTATATTTTCTGAAAAAATATTATTCTTTACATGTTTTTAAATTTGAATATTTCTTTTTATTTCAATTCTTTCGCCGCTAGAGTTCAAAGTGAATTCAGCTTGCAGAATGAAGTGCTTGTTACCTGATGTGTTAACTAGATTGGCACAAACATTCCAGGATGCCTGGGAGATACTAGTGAATAAAACAGGCGTAATCTAACGTTGGGCCAACATTGGCTATCAACATTGGGCCAATGTTATTTTGATCGGCGATCCTACGTTGGGCCAACGTTTGATTTTGATATCCATATTTTCTGAAAAAGATATGATTCTTTACATGTTTTTAAATTTGAATATTTCTTTTTATTTCAATTCTTTCACGGCTAGAGTTAAATGTGAATTCAGCTTGCAGAAAGTATGGCTTGTTACCTGATATTTTATCCAGATTGGTACAAAAATGTCTGGCTGCCAGGGAGATATTGAGGAACAAAACAGGCGTAATCTAACGTTGGGCCCAGTGATCTGTGTCATGGAATGTTGTTTGGGATATATGATAGGAGTAATTGTATATGTGTGATACGCCTTATGCGTCATGTATCCTGGGATATATGTCATGTAATGTTGTTTTTAGTGACATGTAATGTGTGTAACTGTATATATGTGATGTGTTATATATGTCATGCATCATGTGATCTGTCATGCAATGTTGTTTGTGATATGTCATGTGAGTCATTGCATATGTGTGATGTGGCATGTGCCATATCTGTCATGTATCCTGTGATATTTGTCATGTACTTTTTTGTGTTATGTGAGTATATGTGTGATGTGCCATGTGCCATATGGTCATGTATCCTGTGATCTGTAGAATGCAATGTTTTTTTGTTGTAATATGTATATGTGATCAATTGATATGTGTGATGTGCAATATAAGTCATGTATGCGTTCCATATGCGTCATATCATATGTGCTATATTTCATTTCATATATAATTTGTCATTTTATATGTGAGATGAGATATGTGTAATGCGATGTTATATGCAATGTGTCCTGTGTCTTGCGATATATATCAGGAGATTTGTTTCATATGACGTTTGTCATGAGTTCGTTTAAATGTGTCCTGTGTCGTGCGTCATGTATTAAGTAATTTGCCATATATATCAGGTATCCTGTGATATGTGTTCTGTAATGTGTTATATGATATGTGATTAATTTTATATGCGTGATGTGTCGTGTTTCATGTGATATGCGATATGTTTATGACATGTATCATTTTACCTGTGATATGTGTCATGTATTCTGTGGTATGAGCCATGAAAAGTTTTTTCGTAATATGTGACGTCCGGTATTTGTCATGTGGCATATGATGTGTGTAGTGTCATTCCTGTTTTGTCATGTGTCATGTCCTAGGTGATATATACGTCTCATGTGTCGTGTGTCGTATCACGTGAAATGTGATTTGTGTGATGTATCATGTGTTGTGTGACGCGAAATATATCATGGTATACATTGAATGTTATGTTATATGTTAAAGTGAGTGAGTATAGTTTTACGCAGCTTTTGGCATTATTCCAGCAATATCACGGCGGGGGACACCAGAAATGGGCTTCACACATTGTGTCCATGTGGGGAATCGAACCCTGGTCTGAAGCGTGTCGAGCGAACGCTTTAACCACAAGGCTACTCCATCGCCCCTTATGTTATATGTGTCATGTGATATTTGATATTTGATAGTTGTCTTTCCTCGTGGATACATGTGATATGCGTTATGTGTCATGTCATGTGTGTCATGCGATAGATGACGGGTTGTATGTATGAAATGGAATATGTGATGCGTGATGTGTGATGTGTGATGTGTGATGTGTGACGTGTAATTTGATATTACATATTTGTCATACCCCATTTCATCATGGATAATGTGATATTATGTCATGTATCACGTCATTTGTGATAGATGACGGGTAATTGACGATATAGATGTGCCAGGTGTTAAGTGATATATAAGACATGTGTCATGTGATATGTGTCATGAGAAGTTTGATGTTTCAAGTTGAATGTGGTATGTGCCATGTGTCATGTGATATATCATATATGTGCTATGTCATACGATATGTGTCATGTCTCATGTGGCATATGCCATTTGATATGTGTCATGCGCCATGTGATATGCGTTATATTTGACATGTTTTATGTGGTATATGTCATGGCCCATCTGATATGTCATAAATGTGATATATGTCATGTGATATGTGTAGTGCGTCACGTGTCATGTGATATGGGAAATGTGTCATGCACCCTGTGATACGTGTCATCTAAAATCTAATATGTTTAAAGTGATATGTGATATGCGTTGCGTGATGTGTCTTATGGTATGTGTCATTTGATATGTGATATGTGTCATTTGATATGTGATATGTGTCATCTAATATGTACGATGTGATATATGATATGTGTTGTGTTGTGTGATGTGTCATTTGATGGCATGTGGCAAGTGGTATATGGTATGTGATGTGTTATTTTGTGCAATGTGATATGTGTCATGTGTCATGCTATCTGTATAAGGTGATAAACGACAGGTAATATGCGATATATATGTGTCATGTGTTATGTGTCATGTGGTATGTGGTACGTGGTATGTGACATGTGATATGTGTCATGATACGTTTAATGCGTCAAGTTAAATGTGGTATATGTCGTGCATGATGTGATATGTCATACATGTGATATGTGTTATGAGATATGTGTCGTGCATCGCGTGATATGTCATACATGTGATATGTGTTATGAGCTATGTTTCGTGCATCATGTGATATGTCATATATATGATATGTGTTATGGGGTATGTGCCATGTGTCATGTGATATGTCATACATGTGATATGTGTTATGAGATATGTGTCCAGCATCATGTGATATGTCATACATGTGATATGTGTTATGAGATATGTGTCGTGCATCATGTGATGTGTCATATATGTGATATGTGTTATGAGATATGTGTCGTGCATCGCGTGATATGTCATACATGTGATATGTGTTATGAGCTATGTTTCGTGCATCATGTGATATGTCATATATATGATATGTGTTATGGGGTATGTGCCATGTGTCATGTGATATGTCATACATGTGATATGTGTTATGAGATATGTGTCCAGCATCATGTGATATGTCATACATGTGATATGTGTTATGAGATATGTGTCGTGCATCATGTGATATGTCATATATGTGATATGTGTTATGATGTATGTGTCGAGCATCATGTGATATGTCATACATGTGATATGTGTTATGAGGTATGTGTCGTGCATCATGTGATGTGTCATACATGTGATATGTGTTATGAGATATGTGTCGTGCATCGTGTGATATGTCATACATGTGATATGTGTTATGAGATATGTGTCGTGCATCATGTGATGTGTCATATATGTGATATGTGTTATGATGTATGTGTCGAGCATCATGTGATATGTCATACATGTGATATGTGTTATGAGGTATGTGTCGTGCATCATGTGATATGTCATACATGTGATATGTGTTATGAGATATGTGTCGTGCATCGTGTGATATGTCATACATGTGATATGTGTTGAGAGATATGTGTCGTGCATCATGTGATATGTCATACATGTGATATGTGTTATGAGCTATGTTTCGTGCATCATGTGATATGTCATATATATGATACGTGTTATGATGTATGTGCCATGTGTCATGTGATATGTCATAAATGTGATATGTGTTATGAGGTTTGTGTCGTGCATCATGTGATATGTGTCGTGCGTAGTGTGTCAGTTGATATGTTATACGTGATGTGTGATGTGATATGTGAGATATGTGTGATGTGTCATGTGATATGTGTGATATGCGGCATGTGGCAAGAGAGTAAAGTGACATGTTTTTTTAAAGTATCATCTTAACATCTAATAAAAAAGTATACCAGATGAAATGCATTAAACCATTTAGCCGTTCCATACGGAACTATAAAATAGTATTTTGTATAAAATAGAATCCAAGTAAAATTATGCTCAGGTAAAAATACATAAACAATGTTACTCAATAGGCTTACCCAGTATTCGCATGATAGAGTAACCCTGAAACATCGCTACAAACATTAAAGTTGCTATCCGTTTTATGTCCCCATGTTCCTACAACTTCTAAATGGCTAACAAAGACTACTTTACAATTAAAAAAGCATTAGACCGGTGTATACAAAGTAGTATCTTGATGTTTAAAAGAGGAATACTTGTTTGCCAGTCAAATCATCTTAGTCCATGTTATGCAACATCGAGTTATGTAAGGCGTAGTGAGTGAAATGTGTCGACCATATCCGACACTACTCGCGAAAACACCAAAGATAATGTCATAGAGTTCACAGAGTAATAGTTCATTACTTCCTGTTCACGAGGTCACGGCAAGACCTTTTTGTCTCCAGCATTAAGACTTTAAATTACGTATAAATTACTCTGGCATTAAAACTTTAAATTACGTACATACTTTGTTAATAAAGATTTTCAATAGGCGCTCATGACCATCTGTTTCGCTTTGTTATTTTGTCAGCGTTGTATGCTAATCGGTAAACACACGGAATTAACAGCTGTAAATTCGAAAACTATGCCATTTCATTTCAAAATAATGTTTAATGCAATTTAATTAGGTTTACACGTTTGAAGTAGTCGAACTTGAGAATGTAAAGCTTTGGAAGCACAAGAGTAAAGATGAATATCGTCAAAGATACATCTATGAGATATACTAGTCGGTATCAATGACTGTTGACAAACTGCAGCAATTACTTGTAAAAGAATTTACAGGGTTTTTGTCGCGAAATCGTAATATGACAGCTTCTTTTATCAGTAAACATCCAATATTTGTAGAGACATTGTATTTAGAAACTGCAGACATGTTACATTGCGGCGCATGCGCATGTTGTAAAGTGCATCTGGTGTTGCGCTTATGTCCGAACTCCCTTCCCTTATTCTGGTAAAATGACACACCAAGCTATCACTAACAGGTGAGGTGACCCTTCGAACACAAGTATCCCACCCCTACCCTCATTGTTTTTACCAATCACCACATCTAACTAATAATAAATATCCAACGGTAGGTGTTGACAAGTGCGCAGGTTTTATCACACGGTTGTTTTACAACATGTATTCTTTTGTGAAATCACAGTGTCTATTATATTATATTTAATAAAAGCATAACTTACTTTTGGTGATATTTGTATTTACACGGTTGTGTTTCTTCAAAACAAAGAAATTATTTTTGAGTGAAGGAACACGTGCACGCGCTGGTTCATGGGACAAATGTTTTCATGACGCTAAACATTGAATTATATTAGACATCGGTTGAGTTATATGTCTTGACTGCAAAAATATCAGTCTTGTGCAAAGGAAAAGTGGTCACCACGTGGTTTTTCGACAGCATATTGCTGCGCTTTTCATACCATAGGATGTCTCCGTGGAAACAACACGATTAACTGTGTAAAACCGGCCACAATGCTTAGAGTTTCTGAACAACAGATTTTTTAAGAATGAAAATTGGACGTGGTATAGATAAGGGTAGAAAAATCTTTACCTCGTTGTTTGTCCATTGAACTGTCTCCATGTGGGTCGGGCGAGGGTCGGGCTTGCAATTGCTGAGTGCTTGTTTTTTTCCAGTGTGTGGGAGGGGGTTTTGTTTGTAAAAAGTCATACAGGCAATATACACCAGACGCACATTTCTCAATCACCGACTTCCTGGAATGCTCTCTGTAAACACGTTTTGGTGGACGTCCATTTTGGGGGATCACGTCGACTATTCTTGTCTACTCTTCCTCTCTACTTTCCGTTTTCTTTATCATCAGTGTATGTTTCAAACAGTTCATTTTCAAAATAAATTCCATCACGTTGTCCAAGCCGTCTGTGTATTGCTTTGAAAATGTCAATGCGTGTATCCTCCACACTTTTGATATCGTAGGCCATCTTCCTTGCTGTGAGAACTGGTCAGTGCTTCAATGACCCTGCACGGGCTGCCCATTGTTTGTTGATTGCCTGGACGCTGGGTCAGTCAGCAGTGACAATACTTGTGTAAATTCGCCTTCACATTTGTTTTCATTTAGGACACTTGATTTTAAGCAAAACGCTAAATAATGTTCATGATTCACTCACATATACCCATGCCAGGTTGCTTCAAGGTCACATTACATTAGTTTTGCACAACATCATCTCATTATTAACGCGATTGTGACGGAGCATTCTTTTCAGCGACATGCTATTCAGGCGCATGCGCATCCTGCTATGATCTACACTAACACCCAATGTGAATACGTACCAATATACATGTTGCACTCAATGTGTTAAATCTGATTCATTTAGGCAATTTTTAAAATGTTTAAATATTTTAGTCATTTTACAAATTAAGTGACAAATCTGTTCATTGTCCATTGACACGCTGACTGATTTTACACATTGTCTGAAACATAATGTTCTGTGTTCACAACCGGGCTGTGCACATGTAGCACTTTATATAGCTACGTTGTATACCAACAACCTGGGTGTACGTGTCACTATATATAGCTACATTGTATACTGACATCCTGGGTGTACATGTGTCACTATGTATAACTCTGTTGTATACTGACATCCTGGGTGGACATCTGTCACTATGTATAGCTACGTTGTATACTAACAACCTGGGTGTACATGTGTAACTATATATAACTCTGTTGTATACTGACAACCTGTGTATGCATGTGTCACTATATATAGCTACGTTGTATACTGACATCGTGGGTGTATATGTGTCACTATGTATAGCTACGTTGTAAACTGACATCCTGGGTGTACATGTGTCACTATGTATAGCTACGTTGTATACTGACATCCTGGGTGTACATGTGTCATTATATATAGCTACGTTGTATACTGATATCGTGGGTGTACATGTGTCACTATATATAGCTGCGTTGTATACTGACATCCTGGGTGTATATGTGTCACTATATATAGCTACGTTGTATACTGACATCGTGGGTGTACATGTGTCACTATGTATAGCTACGTTCTCGACTCACATCTTGGGTGTACATGTGTCACTATGTATAGCTACGTTGTATACTGACATCCTGGGTGTATATGTGTCACTATATATAGCTACGTTGTATGCTGACATCGTGGGTGTACATGTGTCACTATGTATAGCCACGTTCTCGACTAACATCCTGGGTGTACATGTGTCACTATGTATAGCTACGTTCTCGACTTACATCGTAGGTGTACATGTGTCACTATATATAGCTACGTTGTATACTGACATCGTGGGTGTACATGTGTCACTATGTATAGCTACGTTCTCGACTAACATCCTGGGTGTACATGTGTCACTATATATAGCTACGTTGTATACTGACATCCTGTGTGTATATGTGTCACTATATATATAGCCACGTTGTATACTGACATCGTGGGTGTACATGTGTCACTATGTATAGCTACGTTCTCGACTGACATCCTGGGTGTATATGTGTCACTATATATAGCTACGTTGTATACTGATATCCTGGGTGTATATGTGTCACTATATATAGCTACGTTGAATACTGACATCCTGGGTGTATATGTGTCACTATATATAGCTACGTTGTATACTGACATTATGGGTGTACATGTGTCACTATGTATAGCTACGTTGTATACTGACATCCTGGGTGTACATGTGTCACTATGTATAGTTACGTTCTCGACTAACATCCTGGGTGTACATGTGTCACTATGTATAGCTACGTTGTATACTGATATCCTGGGTGTATATGTGTCACTATATATAGCTACGTTGTATACGGAAATCCTGGGTGTATATGTGTCACTATATATAGCTACATTCTCGACTAACATCCTGGGTGTACATGTGTCACTATATATAGCTACGTTGTATACTGACATCCTAGGTGTACATGTGTCACTATATATAGCTACGTTCTATACTGACATCCTGGGTGTATATGTGTCACTATGTATAGCTACGTTGTATACTGACATCGTGGGTGTACATGTGTCACTATGTATAGCTACGTTGTATACTGACATTCTGGGTGTACATGTGTCACTATGTATAGCTACGTTGTATACTGACATCCTGGGTGTAAATGTGTCATTATATATAGCTACGTTGTATACTGATATCGTGGGTGTACATGTGTCACTATATATAGCTACGTTGTATACTGAAATCCTGGGTGTATATGTGTCACTATATATAGCTACGTTGTATACTGACATCGTGGGTGTACATGTGTCACTATGTATAGCTACGTTCTCGACTCACATCTTGGGTGTACATGTGTCACTATGTATAGCTACGTTGTATACTGACATCCTGGGTGTATATGTGTCACTATATATAGCTACGTTGTATACTGACATCGTGGGTGTACATGTGTCACTATGTATAGCCACGTTCTCGACTAACATCCTGGGTGTACATGTGTCACTATGTATAGCCACGTTCTCGACTAACATCCTGGGTGTACATGTGTCACTATATATAGCTACGTTGTATACTGACATCGTGGGTGTACATGTGTCACTATGTATAGCTACGTTCTCGACTAACATCCTGGGTGTACATGTGTCACTATATATAGCTACGTTGTATACTGACATCCTGGGTGTATATGTGTCACTATATATATAGCCACGTTGTATACTGACATCGTGGGTGTACATGTGTCACTATGTATAGCTACGTTCTCGACTGACATCGTGGGTGTATATGTGTCACTATATATAGCTACGTTGTATACTGATATCCTGGGTGTATATGTGTCACTATATATAGCTACGTTGAATACTGACATCCTGGGTGTATATGTGTCACTATATATAGCTACGTTGTATACTGACATTATGGGTGTACATGTGTCACTATGTATAGCTACGTTGTATACTGACATCCTGGGTGTACATGTGTCACTATGTATAGTTACGTTCTCGACTAACATCCTGGGTGTACATGTGTCACTATGTATAGCTACGTTGTATACTGATATCCTGGGTGTATATGTGTCACTATATATAGCTACGTTGTATACTGAAATCCTGGGTGTATATGTGTCACTATATATAGCTACGTTCTCGACTAACATCCTGGGTGTACATGTGTCACTATATATAGCTACGTTGTATACTGACATCCTGGGTGTACATGTGTCACTATATATAGCTACGTTCTCGACTAACATCCTGGGTGTACATGTGTCACTATATATAGCTACGTTGTATACTGACATCCTGGGTGTACATGTGTCACTATATATAGCTACGTTCTATACTGACATCCTGGGTGTATATGTGTCACTATGTATAGCTACGTTGTATACTGACATCGTGGGTGTACATGTGTCACTATGTATAGCTACGTTGTATACTGACATTCTGGGTGTATATGTGTCACAATATATAGCTACGTTGTATACTGACATCGTGGGTGTACATGTGTCACTATGTATAGCTACGTTGTATACTGACATCCTGGGTGTACATGTGTCACTATGTATAGCTACGTTGTATACTGACATCCTGGGTGTATATGTGTCACAATATATAGCTACGTTGTATACTGACATCGTGGGTGTACATGTGTCACTATGTATAGCTACGTTGTATACTGACATCCTGGGTGTACATGTGTCACTATGTATAGCTATGTTGTATACTGATATCCTGGGTGTATATGTGTCACTATGTATAGCTACGTTGTATACTGACATCGTGGGTGTATATGTGTCACTATATATAGCTACGTTGTATACTGACATAGTGGGTGTACATGTGTCACTATATATAGCTACGTTGTATACTGACATCCTGGGTGTATATGTGTCACTATATATAGCTACGTTGTATACTGACATCATGGGTGTATATGTGTCACTATATATAGCTACGTTGTATACTGACATCGTGGGTGTACATCTGTCACTATGAATAGCTACGTTCTCGACTGACATCCTGGGTGTACATGTGTCACATATATATAGCTACGTTGTATACTGACATCGTGGTTGAACATGTGTCACTATAAAAAGCTACGTTCTCGACTAACATCCACGTTGTATAATGACATCCTGGGTGTATATGTGTCACTATATACAGCTACGTTGTATACTGACATCCTGGGTGTACATGTGTCACTATGTATAGCTACGTTCTCGACTCACATCTTGGGTGTACATGTGTCACTATGTATAGCTACGTTGTATACTGACATCCTGGATGTATATGTGTCACTATATATAGCTACGTTGTATACTGACATCGTGGGTGTACATGTGTCACTATATATAGCTACGTTGTATACTGACATCCTGTGTGTACATGTGTCACTTTATATAGCTACGTTGTACACTGATATCATGTGTGTACATGTGTCACCTTATACAGGTTCATTGTATATTGACATCCTGGGTGTACATGTGTCACTATGTATAGCTACGTTCTCGACTCACATCTTGGGTGTACATGTGTGTCTATATATAGCTACGTTGTATACTCACATCCTGGGTGTACATGTGTCACTATGTATAGCTACGTTCTCGACTCACATCTTGGGTGTACATGTGTCACTATGTATAGCTACGTTGTATACTGACATTCTGGATGTATATGTGTCACTATATATAGCTACGTTGTATACTGACATCGTTGGTGTACATGTGTCACTATATATAGCTATGTTGTATACTGACATCCTGGGTGTATATGTGTCACTATATATAGCTACGTTGTATACTGACATCCTGGGTGTACATGTGTCACTATGTATAGCTACGTTCTCGACTGACATCCTGGGTGTATATGTGTCACTATGTATAGCTACGTTCTCGACTGACATCCTGGGTGTACATGTGTCACTATGTATAGCTACGTTGTATACTGACATCCTGGGTGTACATGTGTCACTATGTATAGCTAAGTTCTCGACTGACATCCTGGGTGTACATGTGTCACTATATATAGCTACGTTGTATACTGACATCGTGGGTGTACACGTGTCACTATATATAGCTACGTTGTATACTGACATCCTGGGTGTATATGTGTCACTATATATAGCTACGTTGTATACTGACATCGTGGGTGTACATGTGTCACTATGTATAGCTACGTTCTCGACTCACATCTTGGGTGTACATGTGTCACTATGTATAGCTACGTTGTATACTGACATCCTGGGTGTTTATGTGTCACTATATATAGCTACGTTGTATACTGACATCGTGGGTGTACATGTGTCACTATGTATAGCTACGTTCTCGACTAATATAACATCCTGTGTGTACATGTGTCACTATGTATAGCTACGTTGTATACTGACATCCTGTGTGTACATGTGTCACTTTATATAGCTACGTTGTACACTGATTACCCTGTGTGTACATGTGTCACCTTATATAGGTTTATTGTATATTGAAATCTTGTGTGTGCATGTGTCACTATATAGGTACGTTGTATACTGACATCCTGGGTGTACATGTGTCACTTTGTATAACTACGTTCTAAACTTACATCCTAGCTGTAAATGTTTCACTATATACCTACGCTGTACATCGACATCTTGTGTGTACATGTGTCACTTTATATAGATGCATTGTATACTGATATCCCGTGTGTACATGTACCACTATATATAGATACGTTGTATACTGACATCGTGTCATTATATATAGTTATGTTGTATACTTACATCCTGTGTGTACATGTGTCACTATTTACAGATTCTTTGTATACTGACATCCTGGGTGTACATGTCTCACTATATAGCTCCATTCTATTAAATGCTATTAAAATTATGTGTGTATAGTAAAATTCTCTGTGTATTTGTACCACTATATATAGCTATGTTATATACTGACATCTTGGGTACATGTGTCACTATGTATAACCACGTTGCAAACTGACAACATGTGTATACATATGTACATGTACTGACATCATGCGCGTACATGTGTCACTATATATAGCTACATTGTATACTGACATCCTGTGTATACATATATACATGTACTGACATCATGCGTGTACATGTGTCACTATATATAGGTACATGTACGTTGCATACTGACATCCTGTGTGTACATGTGTCACTTTTGATAGCTACGTTGCATACTGACATCCTGGGAGTGCATGCGCCACTACATATAGCTACGCTGTATACGAACATCCTGTGTGTACATGTACGACTATATTGAGATCCGTTGCATCCTGACATTCTGGGTGTACATGTATCAATAAATATAGGTACGTTGTATACTTACATCCTGTGTGTACATGTGTCACTATATATGGCTACATTGTATACTGACATCCTGTGTATACATGTGTCACTATATACAGCTTTGTTGTATACTGACATCATGGATGTACATGTGTCACTATATAAAGCTATGTTGTATACCGACATCCTTGGTGTAAACGTACCATAATATATAGGTACACTGAATACTGACATACTGGGTTAGTATGTACCACTATATATATCTACGTTGTACACTGACATCATGTGTGTACATGTAACACTACATATAACTTTGTTGTATACTGACATCCTGGGTGTACATGTTTCACTTTTTATACCTATGTTGCATACTGACACCTTGGGTTTACATGTGTCACTATGTATAGCTACGTTGTATACTGACATCCTGGGTGTGCATGTACAACTGTATATAGCTACATTGTATACTAACATCCTGCGCGTATATGTACTGCTATGTAGCTATGTTGTTTACTGAAATCCTAGCTGTACAGGTGTCACCAGATATACCTATTTCTTATACTGACATCCTTGGCGTGCACGTGTCATTATATATAGCTATGATATATACTGACATCCAGGGTTTACATGTGTCACTATATATAGCTACGTTGCATACTGACATCCTGGATGTACATGTGCCACTATATATAGCTACGTTGTCTACTGACATCCTGTGTGTACATGTGTCACCATATATAGCTACGTTGGATACTGACATATTGAGTGTACATGTGTCACTATATATAGCTACGCTGCATACTGACATCCTGGATGTACATGTGCCACTATATATAGCTACGTTGTCTACTGACATCCTGTGTGTACATGTGACACTATATATAGCTACGTTATATACTGACATCCTTGGCGTGCACGTGTCACTATATATAGTTACGTTATATACTGACATCCAGGATGTACACGTGTCACAATATGTAGCTACGTTAGATACTGACATTTTGTGTGTACAAGTGTCACGAAATATAGCTACGTTATATAATTACATCTAGGGTTTACATGTGTCACTATATATTGCTACGTTATATACTGACATTCTTGGCGTGCACGTGTCACTATATATAGTTACGTTATACTGACATCCAGGGTGTACACGTGTCACGATATGTAGCTACGTTGAATACTGACATATTGTGTGACAAGTGTCACGAAATATAGCTACGTTATATACTGACATCCAGGGTGTACATGTGTCACTATATATTGCTACGTTATATACTGACATCCAGGGTGTACAAGTATCACGATATATGGCTACGTTGTATGCTGACATCCTGGATGTGTAAGTACCACTATATATAGCTACGTTGTATACTGACATCCTGCGTGTACATGTGTCACTATGTATAGCTACGTTGGATACTGACATATTGGGTGTAAATGTGTCACTATATATAGCTGCGTTGCATACTGACATCCTGGGTGTACATGTGTCTCTATATATAGCTACATTATATACTAACATCCTGTGTGTGCATATGTCACTATTTATAGCTAAGTTGTATACTGACATTCTGGGTGTGCATGTATTACTATATATAACTACGTTGTATACTAACAACCTGAGTGTGCATGTGTCACTATACATAGCTACGTTGTATACTGACATCCTGTGTGGACATGTGTCACTATATATTGCTACGTTCTATACTGGCATCCTGGGTGTACATGTGTCACCATATATAGCTACGTTGTATACTAACAACCTGGGTGTGCATGTATCACTATGTATAGCTACGTTGTATACTGACATCCTGGGTGAACATGTGTCACTATGTATAGCTACGTTGTATACTAATTACCTGGGTGTACATGTGCCACTTTATATAGCTACGGTGTATACTGACATCCTGGGTGTACATGTGTCACTATGTATAGCTACGTTGTATACTAATAACCTGCGTGAACATGTGTCACTATATATAGCTACGGTGTATAATGACATCCTGGGTGTACATGTGTCACTATGTATAGCTACGTTGTATACTAACATCTTCGATGTGCATGTATTACTATATATATCTACGTTGTATACTAACAACCTGGGTGTGCATGTTTCACTATGTATAGCTGCGTTGTATACTAACATCTTTGATGTGTATGTATCACTATATATAACTACGTTGTATCCCAACAACCTGGATGTACATGTGCCACTATATATAGCTACGTTGTATACTGACATCCTGCGTGTACATGTGTCACTATATATAGCTACGTTGTCTACTCACATTCTGGGTGTACATGTGTCACTATGTATAGCTACGTTGGATACTGACATATTGGGTGTAAATGTGTCACTATATATAGCTGCGTTGCATACTTACATATTTGATGTACATGTACCATTATATATAGCTACCTTCTATAGTAACATCCTGGGCTTGCATGTGTCGCTGTATATAGCTACGTTGTATACTGATATCCTGCGTGTACATGTGTCACTATGTATAGCTACGTTGGATACTGACATATTGGGTGTAAATGTGTCACTATATATAGCTGCGTTGCATACTTACATATTTGATGTACATGTACCATTATATATAGCTACCTTCTATAGTAACATCCTGGGCTTGCATGTGTCGCTGTATATAGCTACGTTGTATACTGATATCCTGTGTGTACATGTGTCTCTATATATCGCTACATTATATACTAACATCCTGTGTTTGCATGTGTCACTATATATAGCTACGTTGTCTACTGACATCCTGGGTGTACATGTGTCACTATGCATATATATAGGTGCGTTGCATACTTACATATTTGATGTACATGTACCATTATATATAGCTACCTTCCATAGTAACATCCTGGGCTTGCATGTGTCGCTGTATATAGCTACGTTGTATACTGATATCCTGTGTGTACATGTGTCTCTATATATCGCTACATTATATACTAACATCCTGTGTTTGCATGTGTCACTATTTATAGCTACGTTGTATACTAACAACCTGGGTGTGCATGTATCACTATACATAGCAACTTTGTATACTGACATCCTTGGTGTGCATATGTCACTATTTATAGCTACGTTGTATACTGACATTCTGTGTGTGCATGTATTACTATATATAACAATGTTGTATACTAACAACCTGGGTGTGCATATATCACAATGTATAGCTACATGTAGATCGCTGACTGTGCTGCCGATTAGATGCCTCGCAGGAGGTTCATATGAAAACGATGTAAAATGAATCTTTCTTTTCGGCTGTACAGCTAGTCGATTCAAACCAGTGTGTATTATGTATGCTGAAACACTTTGAAAAACGTTTGTTCGATTTTGTACCATTTGGCAAAATAGCCACACAAATTAAATGAAGTTATTCTGCTTATTCAGGCATGTGATAATCAAACACAACACTGTCGTCGCACGGGTTGGAATCTCAGTCGTGTGTTTGGAGATGGACTTGAACAAACAAAAAAATCTTTTCTAATTTCGAATTAAAGCTGATTACACGTTTTTATTGTGTTTCAGTAGACTTTATGAAATCTAGCCGAGGAAGTTGAGCTCCCGACATTCGCAGTCTTGTGGGAGCCACAACCAGCGCCAGTTTAGACCAAACTTGTAACCCCAGGGGAGGTCGCTGCCAAAACACCACTCCCACGCCCACGCCCACGCCCACGCCCACGCCCACGCCCACGCCCACACCCGGATGTAGCGTGTTGGCACGCATCTTGTATTGGAACACCAACACGGTTCATTGCATTTGGACCTGAAGGTTAAAATAGAAAAGTGTTAGGAAGTTTTGTAGTGTATTCGAGCGTAGGTCTTTACGCAGCAATAGGTTCGTTTTTGTTTTTATGAAAGCTTTTAACCTTTTATTTGTCTTCTCCTGATCATCAACTTTCAAAAGAAAACATCAAGGCATTTTGGGTATTTGTATTCATAATTTGTAATTTGATGCCAAGCAAATGGACGCGGCACATTCAACAGCATACAATCTGTATCACTGTTAACGACCTAACAGGACTAATTATATTCTAACCGAAATTAGCCCCAATTACTGATTTCATGTACATAGAGCACGTTGTCATATATGTTCTAACAAAACAAATATTCAAGAAACAGTTGCTGTATGGCTGAAATAATGCCGATGCGACGTTAAATTTTCACGCGCTCACTTACTCAAGAAACATATTGTTTGAGTCAAAGTAAAAGCTAAACCAAGGTTCAGCTACAAATAGGCAAGTCCTGCTTTGATAACTACTTAAAGTATTGTGTGACTTCTCATGGTCACTGTTGCTTTATAAGCCTATAAATCTACATTTGCGACTTAAAAAATATTGATAATAATGTGACATAAAACAATAGAAATTAAATAGAAATGTACGCAATATGTACATAGTTCCAGATTAAGTGGAAAATCTGCCCATTGTTTACTTGACGTGCTACTTAACAAACTTAAAAACAGTCACGAACGTACAACTGAGTGAGTGAGTGAGTTTAACGTCGCTTTGAACAGTATAGCGGTCATATCACGGCGTGTCAGCTTTGTATAGGAAAGAAAGCCCCAAGTGATCAAACCTTTACCACTTTGGTGAAACCCAGGAGCACGGGTATGGTGCTGACAAACATAGAAACCTAATCGGGGTGAACCAGGATTCCGACCCACAATCACAGGTTTCTGGTGTGCCCAAGGGACGCAACTCTGCACAGCGACGAATGGGTCACCTGTGCCCCCGACCCGTCAAGATCGGGGGTAGAATATGTCTTCAGCAACCGGTGCTTGCCGTTAAAGGCGACTAGCGGGATCGGGTGGTCAGGCTCGCTGACTTGGTTGATACATGTAATCGTATCCTCATGTATTGATCGATGCTCATGGTGTTGATCACTGGATTGTCTGGTCCAGACTCGATTATTTACAGACCGCCGTCATATAGCTGGAATATTGCTGAGCACGGCGTTAAACAACAAACAAACCTGTGCCCATGCTGACAGTCAGCTGACAATCAAGCGGATCTGCATAATCCGTGCTTTGCTAGTGGGCCAATGAAAAGATTCAGCTCGCGAGTCTCGTCGACGTGTTCATTGACAACAAACACGTAGAGCATTCCCAAACTCCATGTACACCGTGCCACAACTTCATCGTGATCCCCTGTTCAATCAATAAGGATTCCTCCGTTGAACGCGGAACGCCTACTGTCCCCAAATGCTCTCTTTACATAGATTTTTCATAAGTTTGTTTGGCAGTAAGTCTGGTTAAATAATCAGCATACGCCGATAATAACATACTCAGCATCTTTATTGAAGGGTCACCCAGATAATGAGAGATAAAAGTATTTTAAAAACATCGTATTTTCAACTTCCAACAGTGCAGTTAACAATGTCATACCCTCATTGACTGTTACTTGACTTGTATTGCACGTGCATGGGCATACCCACTGGTTGCGTTCAGTCGAATGTTTTGGGTAGCTTTTCCACCAGCTTCAATCTTGCTCTTTGCATTGTTGGTAAGAGTATACGTAGTTGACCATTTCTTCAGTTTCATAAAAGCACCTTAGCGGTGTGACATATGTATAAACAATATGTTCTGCAACTGTTAATCACATTGTCAACATACTCAGGCCTGCTACTGCATGTTGGCAAATATTCATGTTTGACACCCGACACACCTCATCTTCCCGAGGCAAGAGAGTTAACTGACTTTAAAAGTCCAGTTTCCACCCTTGCCGAACTAGGCTGGAATTCCTGGGCTCGATCGTAGCGCCACCAGTGGCTTTTACGAGTTATGTCCTTTCTATGCCTGCATTATGGCGAATGTCGAGTTTTCGATAATTGTTCGAGACACGCGGCAGGTAAACATACTTACGAACACGTGACGTATCTGACCCACTGTTTGTAGGGGTAGATGATGTAACAACGATGGTAGAAACGATGCAGGTAGTGGACTTTAAGTGGACATAGCCATGTCAGCTTCTCCCGAAAAAAGTCGCGATCTGGATCGGCAGGGTATCCCTGCAAACCACAAACCACTGATATCAAATAGTATCTTTTTTCCATTTTCTGTTGATCGACACAGAAAGGATGTCTCTCAAATGTCGATTTTTAGGTATCAAATCAATCTTTTTTTTAAACGTCAGAAAAATCTGGCCTTGACGAAGTATTATACTATATGACACTTTATCGACGGGGGTTGATATATTTGATGTAAAGAACACGAGATAATCTTTTTTGCCGTATTGTGAAGAAGTACGTTGTACGGGTTTGAACTCAAACCTCTCCTGCGTAACGGACAAAGCAGAGATGCACATGGTTTAATATGTATTTTGAGATTTGCTTGGGCAGCTTCTACTTCTAATTAAAACGAAAATAGGTTGAGTTACCTTGCTGTTAACTTTGTGCAAACTGTAGAAAGTAGTCCCAAATTGTAGCTCCAGCTAATCAACCAATCACAACAAAATACAACGCAACTAATCTTAATTTAGAAATAATATTGAGGTATTTCAATATACCCAGACGCAAAAGAAACGCAAGTGGTTTTAAGCAAATAGGTAACAAACACGGAAACATAAATTGATGCCTGATGGTGTTATCAATATTTTTAGTTGCATTTTGGAAGCCCCGAGTAAAAACGCAACATAAAAAACGAATCGCCAAAACGCACCATTTCAATGAATATGTGGGTATCATGCACCCATTTCTCGCGAAATCGAAAATGCACGAACTATCACGAACTGTAGTGGTATAAAACTGTGGCCGATTCTTGGACCTACCACTCCTTGGTCAACAATGCCACGCCTAACTCAAATGCAAGTGAAAGTGCTCGACAGACCATAGGAACACAAAATCGACACATTAGCTGAGACACTGTGATCCGACGTCTCCGTTCCAACAACCTCAGAAGACGCCGACCAGCACGCCGTCCTGTTCTCCAACCACGGCATCGACAAGCACGACTTCAGTGGGCACAGGGTCTTCGCAATTGGCGTCATCGTGAGTGGAGGCGTGTCATCTTCTCTGATGAAAGTCGCTTTTGTGTCTCCCATGCAGACGGAAGAGTCAGAATTTGGCGGCGTCGAGGTGATCGTTTCGCTGACAGAAACGTTGTGGAAAAGGGATCCATGGGGTGGACCTAGCGTCATGATATGGGCAGGGATTGGACTTAATGCGAGACTTGGACCCATGTGCTTTCTGAATGTTGGTCAAGGTCGGGGACACGGCGTCACTGCTCAGCGGTATATCGACTAACTGATCAGACCCGACGTTGTTCCATTTTTTGCACAACATCAACAACACATTTTCCAGCAGGACAACGCTCGTTCCCATGTTGCCAGAGCTACCATGGCCTTTCTGCAACAACACAACATCCGTGTTCTACCGTGGCCAGCCCTCAGCCCTGATCTGAAACCCATCGAACACTTGTGGGATGAGGTTCAAGGCGTCTGCACAATATGCGCCCAGTCCCTACAACTGCCGATGAACTACGCACAGTTGCTCTGGATGTGTGCAGGAGGATCCCTAGAGCCTTTACAAATCGTCTGATCCACTCAATGTACAGGAGATGTGTGGCAGTGATCAATGCTAATGGTGGTCACACCAGGTATTGACTGACATTTTGGGTATTGACCCGAAACTGTGTAAGCCCTTAATATTTGGGGGAAAAAACAATTATGTCATCTGCCTTTTAATCCATTAAACTGTCTTCAGTCAATTTTTTGTCAATCTTGCCCTATTAGTATTTCTTGTCTTTACTATTGAAAATAAATAACATGTATACTGCATACTCGATTTGCGTTTCTTTTGTGTGTGAGTATATATTAAACCCTGTATATAATACAGGTCGCATAGTGATACCATGCATATCAAGCTCAATATGTAGGTCTTTCTCTGGGACGATCACAACAACATTATCACAAAAAACGCCTACATATTTTTGGCCGACAATCTCCTTAAAATCAAACGTTTAAATCCGATCGCGATGCGATACTTCTCGGCATCAAGATCTGAGGACACCTCCATGAGAGTTCGCGTCAGTTGAATTTTCTGATCAGCCCACAGCGTTGAGGTTGTTTATCAAATTCTAGGTACGAGTTGACTAAGAGTTAACCAGAAGCGACATTCCGTGGAGGAGTCACCAAATCCTGACGAGTATCGTATAGGATTGAAATATTTGCTTATTATTATAATAAATTTGAAGTTCGTACCGTGTGCTCCTGGCTACGGATCGATCGGAGAAGTCCGTGAGATTATCTGCTACAGGGTAGTTCTGCTCATCTGCAAATCCGGATGAGATGGCTTCGTCGAGACTATTGAGAGTGCCTTCAGCAAGTGCACTGTAAATAAAGAATAGTTGATCATCTCTTGAGAAAACTATTACATTTATATCGCGACCACCACAAAGGTAAGATGTGGCTATGTATGGGTTTAAATGTCAGGTGTCGGATAGTGAACACATGAGGGAACACAGTTCTTTTCTGGAAGCACACGTATGTAAGGGTGGGGATGGAGTATAACGATGTCTATAAGAATGGGGATAGGATGTGGATGTGGATCAGATGTGGCCATGGCTGTTGCTGTTACTGTTGCTGTGACTGTGATTGTGGATGTGGATGTGGACATGGATAACGATGACTGTGAGGATGTGGATATGAATGTGGACGAGATGTGGATGTGGATGTGGGTGTAGATGTAGATGTGGAAGGGATGTGGATGTGGGTTGGGATGGGGATAACGATCACAAAAAGAATGTAGATAGGATGTGGATGTGGAAGTTGATGTGGATGTCGATTTGGCATTGGATGTGGATGTGGATTGGGAAAAGGATGTATTTGTGGCTGTAGATGTGGCTGTGGGTGCTGATGTGGATATGGATATGGATGAAGATGTGGATGGAGACGATGATGACTATAAGGATGTTGATGTGGATGTGTTAAATGTTTTCCAGACACTGATGCTCGGAAATTAAACACAGAGTCTAAGAAAACCCTGAACGCAGTACATTAAGGCCATGTTTGTCATAACCCCGCCAAGCAAGAGAGCACAGTTTCCGTTATGATAATAAGTTCTATATACATACAAAGCAATATAACTCCATACCCATGATTAGATAGATATAATATTTTCTTTTTTTATTTCCCAGGAAACGGTACAATGCAATAAACAGGATTTCGCTGTTGAGCACATGCAAACAAATCCTACCTGATTGCTGAATAACCTTTTCAAACTTCGTCCGAGTCAGGTTCGAAGTCCTGACAGTTGGAGTCGGGAGGAGGACAATCTTGTCCCCAGACACACAAGCTCATCAAGAGGAGGCAGGCGGATGCTGCCGGAATTACGGTCTGGAATGAAAATTTACAAACAGTATTACAGTCATGTGACAGCGTTCAACTCCTCAACAGTTATTACTCTAACTTTAGGACAAGGCCATTTACGAGTAGACAGCTGGCGTCGGAAGGGGGTAATTTTGCCCTCAGACACGCAAGCTCTTCAAAAGGAGGCAAGCGCATGCTGCAGGAATTACGTTCCAACCAAACATTCCCAAACAATTATACAGTCATGTGAAAGCGTTAACTACTTTTCAGTTATTACTCCCTGACAATGTCCGATCAGTTTTTTAATATCTCCACTTACATCGACATATAATATATATAAGACGACGACGTGTGAAGTACGAATAACATAACAGTAGAGGAATACTGTACCATGGTCTTGCTTGATTCCTTCACTTTTCTTTTCTTGTAAGCTGAAACAAGCACTGACTACATTGATAAAGGAAAAGTTTAATCTCAGGATAGCTGTCACATAGAATATAACTATCCATAAATATGTTTATCATACCTCCATACCAGAATGATTAGATCTGATTTGTCCACCTGATCTTGATAACATACTATGTATCCCGCCTTGGAGCGAAATAAAAAGTCTCAGCGGTTGAATAAATCAGCTCATACCCCGCAAGGAGCAAGTCAGACTGCACGTGGAATTCTGAGAGGCAGAATAAATTCTTTATACCCCGCTTCAAAGCAAAAAGTCTTACGCTTTTTTCCGAGTCAGTGAAAGTCACCTTTATTTTAATATATTTTAATTCATTGACAATTCATTGACAATGTCGTATTAAGACCTATCGGTCAAATAAATTCGTTGTAGCACGATGATTCTGGATACATGTGGTTTTATGCGTCCCTCGTTTGGTTTTATACGACTCGCCTCCAGCTAATGGCATAAAAACCTAACGCGGAACGCATACAACCCCATGCACCCCGATCCTGCTTTAACTTAAAATGTAAGTGCTCAATAAACAAAGTGCATCTGTATTCAGTAATGACAAGCAAGTAGAAACTAACATAATTTTGGATTGAAAGTTATTGCTTTTAGGATCGAATGCTGAAAATAGATATGTAAAACTGTAAAACGATGTACAATTTGAACATAAAACGGCGAAATAGAAAGGTACGCGTATTAAAACTTAAATAAGTTCTTGCTAAAAAGTAATCAAAACATACTCTTTCTCAAAATTAATAGCATAATAGTCTCAACCCTATATTGTCAACAATCTTATCTAAAATATTCATTATAAGTACAATAATACATTGAAAAGGTTCTAAAGTCGTTCATACATTGAGGTTTTAAACAGTTAAGAACAAAAGATTTCGCCTTCATGATTATTCTTGTGAATATACCAACCTTCCACTCCACTGTTCAGTTGAGATTTATGAGGCTGGTGATGACAATGGTACTATATAGTTTCCAAAAGAAAGGCCTTATGTTGAACTGTCATATTTTGATTGGCTGATCGATTAATTAAACTGATACGCATTTGTGACAGGTTTGTGTGAAATCAATCATGGAAAATAGGCCAAGATCGATAAGTCCCCGCAGTACCCTCTCACGACATTAAACATAATATAAGGTAAATTTTAATTTTGTAACGTTCCAAATGCAACGCAAAATATCATGATAGATGTTAATAAACATTAACCATATCGTAGAGTGAAACCTGTTTAACTCCATCATCTCGAAAAATAGCGTTAGAGATATGGTCCTTAGTGACACTTAATATCTCTAGTACCTGTACCCCGTTTGTCACCTGTTCATATAACAACTTGAATTGTAAGCAAAGGGCTTAGGTTAGAACTCAAAAGCATCTGAACTACTAATAAAAACTGTATATATTTATTCAGTTTTCCTTCTGCAAAAGGTTCTGCATGGAGGGGTCTAATTTGATGCACAAAGATGCTATCACCATTTCTTTGGTTCGTCTCACATGCTTGCAGCCTTATTGGCTTGCAAGGCCTTATTATGCATTTTAACAGAACTTCAGGGGTATTGTTTAAAGAACTCTTGCAGTAGGAAGGAAATCTCGCACCCGGAAGCGACATGAGCTAACCAGAAGTGGTAATACAAACTGTGCGTGAGCTAGATCCATGAGATCCATAAGATAGCGGAATATGGCAGTGAACGGTACCACTCTCGACCTTTTTTCCCAATACGTCACCATAGATAATGGCTTCACGGTACTGAAGCTCACCTGTTCATATAACAACTTGAATTGTAAGCAAAGGGCTTAGGTCAGAACTCAAAAGCATGTTAACTACTTATTATAGAAAAAATCAGTCCAGATATCCACACAAGATCTTTCGCCGTTCAACGGATCTTCAGGTGTAATGAAAACTTTAACTTACATTGTAGTCCTAGGCGACGCATAACAGTAGTATTTGTGGCGTCATACTGCCTATGATGTAATAGTGACAATAGAGGTTGTCAAATAATAATAAAGACAATAAAGAAGAGTCGCATTTTATAATGCTTACAGTGCCAGACGCAAGATAGACAAAGAATGGCTAAGCAAGGACGAGCCAATACTCCCACGCAAATTTTAGATTAACAACATCCAAGGTGAACCGAGGAAAGAGACAGACATGCGGAAGGAGTTGGCCGTTAAGAGATTCCAAACTATTGGAGAAAAGACTGTCGAGATACGAATTAAACATTCGAAACATGGACGACAGTATGGAATTTGCATTTCAGGAGGATACTTCACCTCAGGTTCAGGATTTTGTTTCAAAATTATGGAAAGAAGATATTGATAAGGAAGAGATGAAGTCCGTAGAAATATGGAGTAGGAAGGAGACATGGTTCCAGGCATATGCGGACAACTACTGCAGCGACAAGAAATGTATAAAGGAAAAAAGAAGCATCATCCAAACTGCAGCACACAACCCCGGCCGGGGTGTGCTTAAGTGTAACGTGCAGCAACCATTCCGCCAAGTTAGATCAGGACAAAATTACCAACATAACACTCATGACGATCAAATGGATTTAAACCCAAAGAGGCAACCACGTGGACGATACTCGGAGGATCGATACAAGGTATATTCACAAGAGGAAAGAGTAGGTTTCCATCCTCGAGGCGACGGACTCTAGGGACATGTGAACCACCGTGGCCAAGAACGTACATGGCAACAGAAAGAAATAGAAAGCATCCTCAAATTATGAACACAAACTTAATTTAAACTACTACCGCCATCAAAGAAACCGATACAGGTAAAGACAGTATCACCAGATTCTGAGAAGCCTGAATTGATCCTAAATAATAAATCTCTCAAACAGAAAATTAACAGATACAGAAATCAAATTATTAAAATGGGGCCTGAAATTCACGCCAACACTAAACCAGAACACCGAAGAGTTGAAAGTGGATATACATCATTTTTGCCTAGTACTACGTTTTACTTCTCCCTCTATTGCCACTATTACATCATGGGCATTATGACGCCACAAATACTACTGTTATGCGTCGCATAGGACTACAATATAAGTTAAAGTTTTCATTACACCTGAAGATCCGTTGAATGGCGAAAGATCTTGTGTGGATAAAGGAGTTTTGACAAGCACGAATATCTGGATATTATGCTGAAATTGCTTTGTCCTCCTTTTCTTACTCTACTGCTTGAAATACTTCATACCCCATGGTGTGTCTGGAACAGTGCTAAAAGCGCCATGAATTAAAAACATAAACGCCACTATATAACGTCAACGCCAGAGAATAATAAGCCTCGATTCACACCATTCCGACAGGCAAGAGTATTTTCACGTTTTCAATGCTCAACGATACACATCATTCCGATCAGCAAGAGTATTTTCACGTTTTCAATCCTCAACGATACACACCATTCCGACCAGCAAGAGTATTTTCAACGCATTTAAAATGGCTTTTCTATATTGAATTACAGGTGAGGTGAAATTGGGTTAAATGTCACGTTCAAGATTATTGCACTTACACAGCGACGTGCATGCACGTGTGTGTGTGACTGTTTGTTAGCCCGGACCAATGTCGTTTTTATTTATTTTATAGCCTACTGAGATACCATGGCGCAGTTTAACATGCATACCCCGCTGAGATACAATCTACTGACTCCGATTCAACCAGTTTTAAGTTTTAGCCCCTTTAATGCAGAGCGCTAGGCAGGGTAACAACAAGTACCAAGTAGCCCATTTCTGGTGTCCCTCGCTGTGATATTGCTGGAATATTGCTAAAAGCGGCGTAAAACCATACTCACTCACTCACTCAATATGCACTTTCTCAGCATTCGCCTGATGAAGAAGCAAGAAGTAGCTCTGAAACGTCGTGTAAAGAATAAAAGAAGTTGCTGTCCATAAAAAAGGGTCATGTATTCATGTTATCCCTATCAAAGACTTAATAATTGTGAGCGGTTTGTCGCAAGGAGCAATGAAGAACGAACCGTTGTGTATTTCACGATAAACGTTGTTCTATCATGACGTCATTTCTGGAGATTCGATTATGCGCTCGCTACGTTATTTTTTAGAGGTAAGTAGCCGAGTAAGTTGTTCCCCATAGATGTAGCTTGGATACCAGATAAACGCAGTAGCCAAACGATCGCATCCAAAAGTGGGAGAGATATAACAATCGGTATTAGGAGAAAAGGTATAGATAATCGATTGTGAGATTATCCGGGAAATACCAAACTTAAACCCCTTGTTCATAAAATGGTCTTATTCGATATTGCCTGATTGTATTCAGGCAGTCATCATTATTTAAAAACGGGTAAATATTTTAATGGCTTGTACATTTTTTAATTATCCTTAAATCGGTATTAGGAGAATTAGTACAGATAATCGACGTGAGGATGCGGGAAATAACACTTAACCGACCAGTTCGTAAAATAAACTTGTGCGACAACTCCTAGGTCTGATTCTATTCAGGGAGTCATCATTATTTAAATTTGGGTAAATGTTTTTAAAGCTTGAACATTTTATCAACATCCTAAAAGAGGCTGAACATAATGTTGATATCTCATGTAAGAAATAAACGACTCGTGGTCGTTGTTTCTCGTACAATAAAACACTCCGGGGAGAAGAAACTCGGGCTATGTTCCACGTGCTACAAGTTGGTGGTCTGAAGGATGAACCAGGTGCCAGCTGATCATGTCTTATTACAGCTCAGCTGGTACAATTGGACATTTACTAGTGGCAAATACACATCTACATTCTACAGTTCAAATAGAGGCTAATGCTGATTTTGCACCGCCCGTCACGAGTTCTGTTACAAATTAAGGCATATGGTGGAAATGTTTATACTCTATTATCAAACCAATCAAGTGGGTGTAACAGCATACTTCACACATTAACGCATATAAAGTTGAGTGTAAGTATGGTTTTACGCCGCATGTGGCAATATTCCAGCCATCAAATGCTATTTGTCTGTATGTTTACATTATTTATTTCTACTTGTTGAAATTCTGCAATATCATTTCATACTCTCCAACAACAAACGGCATGAGCATACACCACTATTTAAATATATACTGATTGTTAAGTTTGTGTACAGGTCGCTCCGAAATTGATAACTACAGGGTTTCAGTCAAATACTTGTAATTATTGACATGTTTATATATTGGCAAAACATCAAGGCCCCTCCATCCCGAATACTCCGATCAGTCATAATATATATTCATATCCTCTGCATTCCAAAGCTCCATAAAAATCCGTACAAAGAGAGATATATTGCTGGGTCAAGCAAATATACCACCAAATTCCCGTCTCAAAGACTAACATTAATCCTTAAGACAATCATGGATCAAGGAGGGACTTTCCTTATATTCACAGAAAGTATTTGAGACAAATGGAAATAAAACCGATTGAATTCTCAAAACAAAGGATTTGCTTCACGTTTTGCAATCTCATAACAAAACTAAGTTCCATTCTGTTAAAACCTTTGATATTTCAACTTTGTACACCACTATCCCACATGACAAACTAAGGGAAAAAACATCATTCTTTGATCCATTCGGCTTTTGTCACAATACGCGGTAAACACAGATACAGTGACGTATCTACATTCAGAGATTCAGGACAATTTGTGAAAAGTGAAAGCAAATGTTATCTGATCATGAAGTTTACTGAGAAAACAACATGTGAAATGCTGGACTTCCTCATTGATAACATCTACGTAAAATGTGGGGGTAAGGCATTTAGGCAAGAAGTGGTTATCCCCATGGGCACCAATTGTGCCCCGTCTTGCGGGTCTGTTTCTTTATGCATATGAATCGTGATTTCTGTTAGGACTTGCAAAGTCAAAACAAGGTAATTTGGCCAAGAGGTTCAGGTATATCGATGATCTGATATCGTTCAATAACAATCAAATAGCCAATTCCCTTTCACTGATTTATCCAAATGAACTAGAAATATAGGTGACCATTGAGACCGCCTCATTTATTTCATAATTAGATCTATGCATAAAGATAAAGAGTGACAAACCACTCTCAACAAGACTGTTTGACAAGAGAGATTACTTCAACTTTCCAATAGTCAACTTTCCCTTCATGTCGAGCAATATTCCAGCAGCTCCAGAATATTTGTGTTAACATATAAATACGCTCTCTGTGAAATAATCTGAGTATTTTATTCTGTTTTTATGTAATGAGGATCAGATTATCGATGTTATCATTCTCCGACAGCGTAGATTGCTGTTCGTGCCTTGAAACACAATTTATGCGTTTTGTATACTTGGAATATCAGCGTCAACCAAATGAAGTAACTGTTTCACATACTCAAACCATTTAACACTGTTTGATATAGGGATCAGTTTCTGGGAGAAATCAGCCAGTCGACAGAAACCTGTAACATTAATATGCTCGTGCATTCAAAGTGATGAACAAGAAATTACCGTCAACATAATTAGAATGTAGCACGGTTTCGTCAAGTTTAGTCCATATTTGAAGAAATATTAATGCAACCAGGTGTCATTCTGAAGCGACGTACTAAATGCACACTACCCGTTTAAATATTGTTGAAATGAACATGATTCGGATCTGTCGGACTCGATGTCCACCCTGCAAACGATACACTATAAAAACGATACAATTTGGCATTATACATTCACACGTTAACATGTAAACATATACATCGCGAAACAATACAAAGTATTGAGATAAATTGAAGGTTCACATACTCATATACTCACAGACGAAGAAACTGCAAATGTTTCGGTCGACGCAGGTTCGACACTTATTGGCATAACTGTGTCTAATTCCCCCATACCGGGCAAATAAACTTATTATCTTTCCAATTCATTTATCCGACTAGACAGAAGTAACTAAAGCGGACATAAAATATTCACAGTTTCACGGTTTTCCAATTACAAGACATCCACAGAAACAGGACCGGTTTCCCCATTTCCTGTGATCTGTGATTTGCAGTTCTTAACATTTTAACGTGCAACCGTTCGATAACAGACATAGGCTGTATTTAAGTAACAGGTTATGCAACTCTTCACGTAGGATCATCTCTATCACGTTATTTATACAGAACGGTTTATTAAAGACTGCTTCCTTATTAGTGTGTGTGAGTGAGTGAGGTTTTACGCCGCCGTTAGCAATGTTCCAGCAATAACACGACGGAGGACCCCAGAAATAGCCTTCGTACACTGTACCTATGTCGGGAATCGAATCCACACAGTCCCATCACATCACAGAATATTTCACATGTTTCTTTGACATGAGTCAAATTGTAAATAGTACTGCATTCCTGACAACATATCTTTGTCGAAATACAATGCAATGAGCTTCTACCGAATCTCAACAGAAACAATGTAATACAGTTTCAATCATTGTTTAATAAATTGAATACAATACACTGCCACATAATACACCTCATGCACCATTTGTGAGAGTTTCATTCAATGCATGCCAATTTTAGCAATAAAAGGGCGGAGCATTTTCCATTCATCATTTTGTAATTTGAAGATGATTCGACGACAACTGAGTATCTAAGACAGGGTAAGGGTCATTGGCTGGTTACAAGATGGACAAACTCAGTGAACTGTGTCTCAGCATCTAAATGTAAGCCAAAGCGTTATCGGCAGACTCTGGTAGAGATTCAGGACAACTTATGCTGTTCAGAATCGCCCCCTTTCTAGAAGACCCTGATCAACAAAACATGAGAAGACCGCTTCCTGATGACAACGGCGTTGCGACAGCGCATTGTGACCGCAAGACATATTCGGGATTAACTACCAGAGCTGCCAGAGGCACTAACGTGTCCGACTGGACCATTAGGAATCATCTGTGAGACCGAGTTTTGCTATGCCGGCGTCCTGCAGCCTGACCACCGCTACTTTATCATCACAGAAGGATTGGACGAGATTGGTGCAGACGTCACATCCGGTGGAACATTGTCAGTGGGCAGAGACAATGTTCACGGATGAGTCACGCTCCTTGCTCCAGTTAAATGATGGTTTGGCTCGTTTTTATTGTCGTCAAGGACAGATACTTACTGAGGTCAACGTTGCTTAACGTCTACCATTTGGAGGAGGAAGTGTGCCAGTGTGGGTGGGGATATCCAATGAACCACAGAACCCCTCTGGGTGTCGTCAACGGTCAAATGTCGTCAGAATGACTGGTCAGTGTTTCCTCTGTCAATGTCATTGCTGCAGTTGATTGGACCAGGGTTAGTAAGTGAGTATGGTTTTACGCCGCTTTTAGCAATATTCCAGCAATATCACGGCGGGGGACACCAGAAATGGGCTTCACACATTGTACCGATGTCGGGAATCGAAACCGGGTCTTCGGCGTGATTGGACCAGGAGCTTGGTTGCAGGATGACATACTCATTGTGCCCATGGCCAGCTGGTGACCGATTTCTTGAAGCAGCAGAGCGTTCAGCACATGGATTGGCTTGTGTAGGCACGAGTTCGATCGCATCACATCCCTTCCGTCAACCTTCAGCAACAGGCACAGCGATTAGTCGTAGAAACACGAGCTGTCCCTCAACGTTATTTCTAACTTCCGATGAAAAGTGAGTGAGTGAGTTGGGTTTTACGCCGCTCTGTTTTTGAGACATCAAAGGGTTATTTTGTCATTAGTCGTCATCATTTAAGCTTGTTATCCTATATTTATATGCAAACATAGTTTTTACCCTCAGCTTCTTTTCTTGCCCCAGTATAAATTGGGCAGTACCGAAGTCATAGAAACTGCCGAATACAGTCACCCATCCACAAGCTCAACGCGAACAACGTTGCCGGATTTGTGACCTGTGCGCTGTACATAAAACCATGTGATACAAACGCCTTGTAAAATGTACGTCGGCTAATGTCACGACATGGTTTATTAGCCCTCTTAGACAAATATGTGTTTAATTGTCCCTCATAAAAGACTGATTATGTTTATTGTGGCGAGGAGATTAGCATTATTATATTGTGTAAACAATAAGTATTGATTAGGTGAATTGAAGGTCACTTTCTGCCATTAGTTCAACACGAACGAAGAGTTAGTGAGTGAGTAAGTGAGGTGGAGGTATTCTGCTTCGGAACTATTATGGCCTGGAATCTCAAAAGGGACAGGTCAACTACTCTAGCCCGATAAACTGGCCAGTAGCAATAACATCAACAGTTGAGCATAGCCTGAATCGTAGGTTGCAGTTATACATGTACGTGTCTGTTAATAATCATGCAGGATGTCCGCTTGAAACACTACCACTCCTCTCAGTATGATCTATTGATTAACTCTTTATCACCTTCACGCCACGCAAACCAGGTTGAATCAGATGTCTGGATAAACAACACATGTAGTAATCACCTCAGAAGGTGGACATGACGATAAAACTATGTTCAATTACAATAACACGCGCTTCCTCGCCAAATGACACATGTAACAAACGCTTGGTGACAAACAAGTACAGATTTTATCAACGAATATTCAGCTGTTGTTGATGGGACAGACACAGTCAACAGACTTGCCTACTGCGCATGATGTAAATCTATTCCTACACGTCAAACATATGCTTATTGATAAATGTTATGTATATAATTATTTCGTCACATGCGATATTTTATTTTGTAATAACACTGGTTAATTTTGTTATGTTTCTCAATTATTTTCTTGGTCATGATAATAAATGTACAAAATGTAAAATAATGATTAAATGTTTGTATGATAATTAAACAACCGACATGCACATATCCTTCTAAGTGAATTTAACTTTGAATTTATACCTCGTACTTTTCAGTGTAGAAAGGACTTATCAGGGTTTCCGTGTGTCTATTTGTGATCAGATTTGTGCAGTTTGGTGAAGGTTTAAATTCAAATACCTTTGATTCCGCCCATTACACACACATTAACACCCCTATTAATCTATTGTTTGTATATTGTACATTAGTGTGCGATATGACAACAATGATGATTTGTTAACACAAACTCTATTCTGTTCACCTAATATTACAACTTTATGCATATCCTCAATCTAATACCTATCATTTGACGGAGCTGATGCTACATTCTAAATTCCAGATTTAATGTAAATATAAATGTAAATGTAAAATGTATATGTGCCCTGAAAATTTAAATCTTTTGCATATAAATCGCGTCATGGTATAGTCAGCGATATTCATGTAACTAGCAAAGCTAAAACAAAACCATTTCAACTAAAACTGAACATGTGATCACATTTGGGTTCTGTTTCTATAGATCAGAAAAAATATATATGTCGTACGAAGATCAACGTTTATATACAGCTAACACCCCTTTGTTTTGTTTTCCTATTTTGTGTGCGGGAAAAAAATCTTATAATATCATTGATATATTTATTATTACTCGCCAGTTAAATAAACATACATCCTTATTACACATAGTGAGCAATGTGAATGTATATACGTTTCTATATCTCTTTTCTTTCCTTTCTGTCATTTGATTTATTAACTGTAAATAAGCATACATGTATATATATGAGAGAGGGCGTTCTAAGTTGTGATTACTTGTGCCCAATCCTTTTCATGAGAATAAAATATGTTTAAACAAAAAACACATTGTTTATAACCAAAGCGAGTGTTTATGTACTGTGGGAACAAGTTTCACTGACACATATTGTAATCTCCCAACATCCCTTGGCTGATTCAACGACATTGCGTGTTGAGATGTTAGATCAATAAGGGGGAGCTTATGCACACTCTGTTGCTAGACTGATGTCACATGGCAATATTTAACTGGATGATCCACATATTATGTTTTAAAGTATTCTGAATTGATTGTAAACTTTGTGGAGTTGTGCTCCGTTCCACAAGGCGACCGTACTGTAGCGCAACGAGAGTCGTAGGTGAAGTCAAGTTAAAGTTTTTTATAGACCGTATACATCCAAGCGCACAATGCGCGGTTCAACATTTCAGATGAAACAAGACTGGAGGCTTGCCCCCCCTACCAATCCCGACCCACCAGACCCACCCACCCCGCTAGTTGCCTGAATTTATTCATAATTACAAATATTTTCATATCATAATGCATTCTTTCTTTCATTCATAATGTGAGACACACACTTTGCCAATCGATAAAGGACATTTCTGCGACAGTCTTGCATTAACTGGAAACGTTTGAAAACACTGGGGTGTACATATGAGTTATGTGGCATATACAGCCGTCTTAACTCCATATATTTTGGACACATTATTAAAACATGGTATTCGTGCTCTATATTAATAAACGCTGTTCTAGCCAATCTCCCCTTTTCAATCATGAACATATGTGAACTGAGCCTAACGTAGGAGATTCTCAGTATTTTGCAACATCAATACAATTCAGATACATTTCAAAACATAAGAAATCCTTCATTGACAGGTACAGTTTGGTTTCGCTAAGCCTATATAATTGGTTCTTCAACATCTGTGTGTGTGTGTGTGTGTGTGTGTGTGTGTGTGTGTGTGTGTGTGTGTGTGTGTGTGTGTGTGTGTGTGTGTGTGTGTGTGTGTGTGTGTGTGTGTGTGTGTGTGTGTGTGTATGAATCACGAATTAGATGCATAAATTCAGACACAAATCCAGTTTCATTTACAATAACTTGACCAAGCCAATTATCCGATACGAATTAAACAGAACTAATATATCTATTTGAACCACACTTTAAGATTTTCATCCAATATTTAATACGAGCACACTTATCAATGCTAGTACTCCGAATTCACCATAAACATATGCCGATGTGTAGATAATGTCTTTTACCTTTTTCTTTTTTAAACCTTTTTAATAAATTTAAGGTGTACAATTGCATTAGCCTCCCTACATCCCCGCACCTCACATCCATAACAATATGGGTTGTAATAATGATGATGATACATATTGAGCAATATCATGAAGAAACAAAGAGAATTATATAGTCGACAAACATCATGTGTACATCAAACTATGAGGATTGAAACATACAATCAAATAATGTTATTGCTCCCCTGAAACCCTGTTCAATCATAACGAAGTCCAAACTGCAAATAACTCAATCTTTCAAAGCAAGACGTCTCCAGATTGAACGAACCCTTTTGCATAATAAATGTAAATATGTTATCTGAAGAAAATGCACTCATACTTGAAATTCTCCTATAATCGATGTGTATGAGATTTAACCAATTCAAGTGGATGTATGCAAATAGAAACTCGTGCCAAATGGAAGGTTTACTGTACAATGGCGTTTGAATTGTTGAATGTATCTATTAGCTATGAACTTAAAACATTTGATGCACGATATCCTGCTTGCATGCAAATAAAAACGGCAGAACCATTTCTATCTTCATAATAAATCTCTGCTAAAAGCAGAGTCCGTTGTACGAATCCAACTATATCAGAACCATGTGTTTATCTATTGTCATCAATTACTGATGACACCAGGTGGCACCTCGTATACTTCCCCACCGGTGGCACCTTCGAGCACAAAAGTCAACTGTTCAAATTAGTTTCACACCCCGTCAGAGAGCATGTAGTGTCAAAAGCACTCACTCGGTAAACAAACAGATGTTCTCTTCACGTAAGCTTTTTTTCAGAAATACAATCCCCAGTATGATATATTACAATGACGCATGTATCTTAAGTGATATGCACAGAAGGCTCCATAACGGCGTCAACTGGGGGCAACGTCTGCAAGACGTCGTCCAGACGTAGGATAAACACGACACGTGCACACGTCGCATATCGACGTGAAACTGGGTCTTTGGGCTACCCGGGGGTGTTATCAGAATTGACTTGGCTGCCACTTGATCGAAGCCGTGGGGCACGCAAGTCGTCGATGACCAAATGTACGGCAGCTTTCACACTTCACGCATCACTCGGGTTTCGTCCACTGACGACAGAGTATCGTGGTCACTATTGATGGAAAGCCCAGTGTCTCAGCGTTCATGTCACATTTGTGGGTGTCGTCACGTTGTTCTTCTCCGAAAGCTGTCCGAAAGCAAGTCCCAAGCGTATGGCGGACTTTTGTTCTGTGTACGGTACATTAATGCAAAAAAAGGGGTTTTGGGTAGCCTTGTGGTCCATGGGTACAATGTGTGAGCCCATTTCTGATGTAATGTCACCCTGGCACAGTCACATACTAAATGAAAACAGACAATTTACTTTGATTGTGATTTTGCATGAACAAGAAAGCTCTGAATTAATAACAAACTTGTTTCATTTGTGCATCTTGTTGGCCCCATTTGTGTGGCACACAGAGAACGCACCGCATGCACGCATATGACATATCAATATGTAGCCAAGTGCATCAAATACTGTTTGCCTCAGGGTCAACGTACGACACATGGTGTCGTCCACGTCCATTTCGCTATTTGTTATAGATAGCTATGAAAGCTATTCTATCGAATGATTTAACAACGATAGAGAAAATTACAGCGAGTATTGCGTACACAGCTTCTGTCAGAGGATGCAATTACAAAAAGGATTTGGCTTTCGAAAGCAGAAGATAAAGGACAAACTGTTGATATATAGCATGTCCGTATGTGGAAAACACAAGAGGTGAAACAACTTGTCTCAAACGTGGAAGTTCACCCTGGTGCGCGTCTTTCTCAGCACAACTCGTCTTCACCACAATGTATCGGACACCACGCACGCACGCTCGTACGTACGCACTCACACACGCCCATCAAAAAGTTTTCTAATGCACAATAGATATAAATAATGAGACCATTTAGACTCGGTTGATATTTCCCATATTAAAAAACACTCGTGGTGAATCCTCTATGTATACCTCGACTAATAGATGTGCCCCAAGGGCACATTATGCATTGACTGAACCGCATTTCTTTCAAAAGGGATTCATCTACGTTTATATGTTTTCTAAGGAGATATGTTTGTTCGTTTGCTGCTTAACGTCACACTCAGCAATATTTCAGCTATATGACGGCGGCCTGTAAATAATCGAGTCTGGATCAGACAATCCAGTAATTGACATCATGAGCATCGATCTACACAATTGGGATACGATGACATGCATCAACCAAGTCAGCGAGACTGACCACCCGATCCTGTAAGTCGCCTCTTACGACAAGCATAGTCGCCTTCTACGGCAAGCATATTCCAGCAATATCACGGCGGGGGGACACCATTGTACCCATGTCGGGAATCGAACCCGGGTCTTCGGCGTGACGAGCGAACGCTTTAACCACTAGGCTACCCGACTGCCCCTCACGGGTAAGGAGATATGTAGGAGCTATACCTGCTATAACACAATATTTCTGTATAAAGCAAAGTTATGGAAAACGCCGTTTGGGCGTTTTAATCTAGTCTGGTACCAGACGCGACAGAATAGTCACGTTTACATATTTAGAAAGAGCGTTTCATCAGAATTCCGACACGGCATAAAATGCATAGATGAGACAGATGACAAAATGCAATCCCACATGAGTCCGCAGGTGGAAGAAATTGACCACCATCGCGACCTGCGTGGAAGAAAATAAAAAAGCGCCATATCACATAAATCTATGCTATGGAAGTATAGCCGTATAGCATGTAACACGACCGATGCGGCTGCCAAGGGGCCGCGCTGGAATCTGTGTATGAGTCAGATAGGTTTCATATGGTAGCAGATTGCAGCATTTTCATAGTCAATAGGCAGTTCAAACTCCAGGTGTTATTAGCTTACACTTTTAGTTATATAACGCTTATCGTTTCTGCTAAAGGTCCTCTACTACCGCTCCGCCTGAATATTTGTTGTCCTGCTCTGAAAAGATGAACAACAGAGCAGCAACAACGACAACAACGAAATTTCTTCTTTTCGTAAATACACTCGTCAAAAAAAGAAATGCACAGGTAGTATGTAGTTCATGGAACCTGACTACCCCAAAAATCCGATATATAAATTGGATATATTTTGTTGGAAAATGCTGGTGGCCTGATACTCGAGAAACGGTGCGTCAAAACGCAGCCTTTGTCGATTTGCATTGTTTTCACACTTGTTCAAAAATGTCATGGAGGAAAACAGTAAAGCAAAATGCACGTGCAGGTTATGGCATTCGTAAGTCGCGGTATTGGATATAAAAAGGTAAGCATAAGCCATTAATTTTTCATTCAATTGTCAACATTTTGCGAGTTCGAAAATGCCGAGACTCAGCGCTGCCGATCGGAACATCGCCATAGGCAGTATCCGAAGAGGGGAATCGCAGTCTTCTGTTACACGACATTTCAACGTCAACCACTGCACCATTTGCTGCCTTTGTGACCGATACACACAGTTCAATTCCACTGCAGACCGTCCGAGAACCGGCCGACCAAGAGTTATCACCCGTGCACAGGATAGATACGTTCGACTGTTCCACCTACGTCATCGCAATGCCACAGCTACGGAGACTGCAGGACACATCCCTGGTTTGAGGAGGATATCGGACCAGACTGTCGGACTTCGCGAGGCTGGAATCCGACCCAGAGGACCAGCTATCGCCCCTGTTTTGCAACAGATCAATCAACAGCGACGCTTGCCATACCATACAGCCTTGGAATTTGAGAAACTGGAGACGAGTGTGGTTTAGCGATGAATCACGATTTCTTCACCGGCGAGATGGAAGACAACGTGTTTATCGTCATCTAAAAGAGCGTTTTGCCCCACATTGTGTACGTGAATTCGACAAATTTGGTGGCGGTAGTATTATGGTGTGGGGGGCCATATCCTACACCACAAGATCTGAATCAAAATCTTCAACCTCACCTTCTTCCAATCATTGAGGGTTGGGGGGTGGGGGTGGGGGGTGTGTGGCTCAGTCGTCCAAGACGCCGCGATTCGCGTCCCTTGGGCACGCCAGAAACATATGATTGTGGGTTCGAATCCTGGTTCGCCCCGATTATATTTCTAGGTTTGTCAGCACCATAACCGTGCTCGTGGGTTTCACCGAAGTGGTAAACGTCTAAGACCTGCATCACTTCGGGCTTTCCTCCCACATTAAGCTGACACGCCGCAATATAACTGGAATACTGTTAAAAGCGGCGTTAAACCCAACTCGCTCACTCACTCAAAATATTGACCGCCAGAGAGAGCTGTTTCCACAGGACAACGCTCCACCGCACACAGCTCGTGTTACGGTAGACTATCTCCTAAAGCCAACGCCGTCGAGATTCGCCAACGCCTTACAAGCAGAATGGCGCAGAATTCTGCAGGACAGAATGCCTACGCTTATCCAGTCAGTGCCGAGGAGATGCAGAGTCGTGATTGCTGCTAGGGGCGGTCACACGAAATACTGAGTTCAGCGCAACCTTGTGGTCTTATGTTATGAACAGTTTTCAATGCCTTTGTACAAAGACAACAATTTCATATTTGTATCTATGATATTCAATTAAATACATCGCCTTTATTAGGTACAATAAATGTACTAAAAATCTACATGTGCGTTTCTGTTTTGAAGAGTGTATATAAAACCATAAAACCCTGTCTATAATGTAGGAAATGTTTGTCTATTCCGAGCATGTGTTTAGGAATCAGTATGAAATGTTGCTGATACGATGGAGTTCTTGTGTTCTGCTGTTGACAACATCATGCAGTGGCCCGTATAATCACAATCCCAGGTTGTTCACGATATTGTGAGCCATGTTGTTGCCAAGTCCGATAACTGAACAACATGGATGAGATGGTGTTCGTGTAGGGAAATGAACATGTTGGTAGTTCCTGAAATGTGAAAAATGTGGGACACTTAGGGGAAACATACTTCTGTCTAAGGACGTTATCCATCAGCAAAAGGTGCTCGAGTAATTTGATTTCTTTCAACGAGTAGAGTCTTACTATTACTTTGTGCAGTCCCAATGGTTCATGAGAAGAGACAGCAAATCTTCCATATCAGTGGTATCATTTGGCCTTTGGCCTTTCTTGTGACCATGGCTGCTGCAGCGTCTTTGGGATACCAGAAACAGACTCACGACAATGGCGTTGGCAGTTCTTTTATGAGCACATGAGCTTCTTGAAAATGATGAATTTTTAGAAACATGTTTAAACTACAAGGACAAGACTTCACTCATTCTTTGTATATCAGTTACAACAAACAAAAGCCAAAGGCATCACATCTCATTGTCATGTCTTATGGTTTCAATAAAAGGCGGCATGTGTAATTCTTATATGTATAATAGTTTCTTTCTCCTTTGTATACTCATATGTTCAAAATGTATTTTTTCGGGTTTTAATGTCGCTTAACTCCAAAAGTCAGCAATAATCCAGCTATATCACGGTGTAAGGAATCCTGTAAGGAATCGTTTCTGGTCCAGACAAACTAGATTGGGAGTAGGAGCACGATGACACAGGTCGTAAATCGTGTCATCGAGTCTGGCACTTACTTATTTCTGTCGCCTCTTATGACAAGCAGATGTTTCTAACAAGTAAAGACGGATTTGTGACACTCTTTGTTTTTGTCGCTTTCTGTCTTACTGTTATGTGCATAGTTTTCATCTACCACGAACCATGATTAATGAGCCATAGTGGGTTCATCCTAAGTTAGTTCCAGCAGAAATCACCGACTATCTGTTAATGTGATTTATCTTGACGTACAAAAGTCGCTATCAATTGGTGAGGATACAGGGTGTTCGTAAGAAGGTGAGTGTGCCATACAATGCTGTCAAACTTGCGTAATATTGTTCAAATCAACAATCGGCCATTCAGCAAACACATACAATATTACGTTGTATTATTGATATCATTTGACATGCCACATGTTTACAAAATCGATGGGAATGACACTTCACCAAATAGAATAGGCGACTACGCTCAGTGGTAAAACCTCACGTGGACCAATCAGAAGACCGTTATTTGGAGGTATCTATATAAGTTGCCATCGATACTGAATCAGCGTCAGTTGCAAATACACTCTGGGTCTCGCATCACAGTGACAATGAACGTCTTGGTTTCAACTGCTGTAGTTTGCCTGATTGTCAGTGCAGTGCACGTCACTGCGAAACTTGGCGGCAGCAGCAGCTTAATTGGTTACATAAAGATTTACAGTCCTGGTGAATCTAATAACAGCACAGGAACTGGATTTCCAAGTAAGTCCTCATATCATTCCTTGCATGCGAGCTTTTGGCTAACGTTACCGTTATAAGTTTCTTGTTTTTGTAATACTAGCAATTGCTTCATAACAATGTAAAAATATAACATCTCAGACACCGCATTTGCACATATCGCATATCGAAGTGAAGCTGAGTCTTTGAGCCAATCGGAAGTATTATCAGAACTGACTAGGCTGTCGCTGAGACAACTTGTTCACGCTTCACATCGCTCTCGCTTTTCGCACCTTGACGATAGAGCGATAGTTAAGTCCAATGTTCCAGCGTTCATGTCATATATGTCATGTGCGTGTGTCGTCACGTTTTCCTGTACCGATAGAAGCCCGAAGCCCGTGGTGGACACGGACGGAGCACGGATTCCATAACCAATAGATCACCTCCGTTGTCTAGTGGATAGAGCGTCTGCCCGGAGACCGTACCAAAAGACATGGTACTTGTTGTTTTCCTGCCTGGCGCCCGGTTTAAGGGGATAAAACTAGGACTGTTCGGCCCGGAGTCTGAGTTGGGTATCTATGTTTAACTAGGCGGTGTCGCATTAGGTGTCTCACTAGGTAGCTAGCACTATAAAGCCGTCTCTAGTACGAACTAGCACAAGCGGCTACACATACGAACGCACACATGCATGCAGATCGCTCTATAAGTGCAGTAATCTTGAAAGCGACGTTACACCCACTTTCACCACCTCACCATAACTAATAAGGTTTCAAACGTGCATATCCCAACTTGTGTGAGGCGTAAAGATATCACAATAGAGCCAGGGACAAGGCCTATTTGGGCAAGCCGAATGTAGACTCGTGTCCCTCTCGAAGGTTTCCATATTGGCGTATGAACACGAGAACTACTTCAAACAAGAACGATAACTCTTATTCTACCCGCCTCTTCGAGTACAGTTGATATAGGCGTTTCTCGCTTACTCCTGCTGTGAAAGTGTTGAACCTCTCTGATATAAATACTGGTATATTCTTTTGTACAAATATAAATTTAGCAAGCCATTCCACTCATTCATTCTCAACTGTTTATTTTTTTTTGCAAAGTATTAATGTATATATTTATATGAGATATTTTTAAAATCTGACAAGACGAACGTGATTTTCGGATTTAAGTAATTTCAACAAAGAGATTCTCAGACATATTTAGTTAAGCGTGGCAAATTTGACATTGTCTTTTCGTTCTAAACTTATATACCTTTGCGTTTATTATTTGTGGAATATAAACCATAATATGGTTGTGAATGTTTATTGAGGATCCATTTTTCTTCTAGCAACCTGTATTCTTTTTTCAGTTATCTCTTGTTAATGTAAGGAAGGTATGTGACACGGATCTGACATAACACAGATGTTTGTGTAGGGGTATCTTAGAAACCAGATAATCACCCCAAAATATATTCATTACACCAATTAAATCCGTTTAAAATACATTACCGCTACCCTACGTTTGATTAGGAATCCCCCGTTTATAAACTAATAAAGCAAAGTTAAACATCATTGTCTCTATATATATCAGTGCAAGCTGGTATACATCAAATTTATACCCAAGAGCAATGTCCAACGAAGAGAGATAGATAGATAGTTAATAAAAGCTACCATTTGGTAAACAAACCAAACTTAAGTGTGTACTTTTGATATGGGCCGTGAACACCATGGGGAATATGAATGACCTGGGCAAATTCAGCCATCTCTTTAGTTGCATGTTCACTTTATTTATTGTACTATTTCAGTTCGACATAGATATTTAAAATCGAAAGTGTGAAATGTATGTATATTTCTGTTGTCTTTATTGAAGTATGAGCTACATGTGTACGTGTACATTTGAATCTATCAGTCAATATGGTCCTTCAAGTAACAGCATCAATTAATATCACACAATTATTTTCTACGTATACACTGAAGTGTGAAACCGACAATCTACATTTTATAAAGAGAAATGTATTCCCCAAAATATTTTAAATACTCAGGATTATATTCATCGAAATACACATATCCTTACGCGCCATTTAAACGCATGGCGGCCTTTGAGAGGGGGGCTAGCCTTGTTGTAGGTTACAGAGTCATGCAAGTGGAGACGAATGTTTTGGAATCAGACAAAATTGACGTAGTTTCCTTTGTAACGTTATAACTCCCCTGACTGACATGTGTATTGTTTCATAATGACATTCAAATCAACGCCACTAAAAAAAATAACTAAAGTTCATATGATCTAGTCATCTGTATTATTTATGTTTAATATAGTTTAACATAATAGATAACTGACACGTTTAGGGGTACTTTTGAAATATAGACTAATGTTAATGTTTCATTTTGTTACGACAACCACCCCAAGTTCACTGAAGCGTTAATATAGATTTCGGAAATAGCGAAATAGGAAACTAACCCGATCATAAGGGGCCGTGTTTATCCCCAAATCACATATTCAACATAAACGTATTCTTCTTGATAGGTTGAGAAGTGGTGGGTGACTTAAATGATGTTCATTGACATACAGAGGTTTGTACAACATGTAAGCTAAATAAGATGTTTATGTATTTATTACAAATGAATACATGTTTCAATATCATGTGCATGTTTCAACTGTTCTTGGTTATAACCAGAGAAACATTTCTCAAAGAAACATGACAATTCGTGTCGTTCCACTCGTTCCAGATTTCGGTGGAATAATATTATCAATGAAGAGTAGCACACATGGACTGATTTACCCGAATATGTTCTTGCAACAACATGAGAGGAATGTATTAGAAAACGTATATACAGTAAACTACGTTTATAACGAACACGCTTATAACGAACTGACCGAACATATTTTTTAGTCCCGACCATTTGTTGTATAATTGTTATGTATATGCTTATAACGAACTACGGTTATTACGAACTAAACTTAGTGGTCCCTTCGAGCTCGGTACAACCGTAGTTTACAGTATACGGCTTAAAGACTTTATGTTTGCATAATCTACACGACACATATTGACAGCAAAAGAAATAAGGAAACACATTTAATAAGAAAATATTGTTTCCAAATATAGTATTATATATATTTATTACATTATGACAAAAATTATATGTAATGGAAATGTTAATGTACAGGATGAAAGGCAATACTGACAAAACAATAACAGAATTTATTTGGCATACTTTATATCAGTATATGAGGCCAATAGTACAGATGACTGAATAATATTTGGCACATTGTGACAGAGAGCTTCAATTTTAATTGGTTCGGGAACTTCTAAGTTTAAACATTTTTTCAAGATAAAGAGCTAGCTGACAAAAATGCTGCCATCATTTGTTGTGAGTAACGATGCACAACGATATTCATAATAATACGAGTGCAAATACCTTAACCTTAACTTAGTAGAAGCTGGGCATATAAACAGTGCACGGTATTCATCATCTAAGTCTTCTTTACAGAAATTGCATAGACTGTCAGCAAAGTCATAGTCACCAGACAAATTCATGTATTATAAAATCATTTGAACAACATCTAACTTTTGTTAAAGCTCTTATTAAATTTACAGTTCTAATCAATGATAGATATTGTTCAGGTTGTAGTAAGGATTTGTGAATGCAATATATATCTTGTCTGGGGTGAATTAGACATACAATCTGACCATTCTTGCAGAAGCAAATCTCTGGACCGAATATTTCCAGCATGTGTTTAATTTAACTATTATACCTATGGATGTTGACAATCTGGATGAGACAGAAATTTTATGAACAGTCATGATATTAATTAATGCAATTACTGTAATGATGATGTTATAAATAATATACTAAATGCTGATATGACTGAAGAAGAAGTATCATCAGCTATACATAACTTGAAACTGGGTAAATTGGCAGGACCGGATGGATTTCATCCTGAAATGGTGAAATGTTGCAGCACTTCAATCATACCATACCTAACTATAGTTTTTAATAGGATTATGCATATCGGCGTATTCCCTTACGACTGGGCAAAGATTATAGTAGTTACTCTGCATAAGAAAGATAATATAAATGATGTCAATAATTATAGAGGAAAAACGCTGATGGACGTATTTGGAAAATTGATGATAACAGCTTTAAATGAAAGACTCAAGATTTTTGCGGAAGTTTATGACACAGTTCCTGAGGCTCAGGCCGGATTTCGAAGCGGATACAGTACAATTGATAATATATTTACATTAAAGTGTTTATGACAAAAATATCTCTCCGAATGTCGGGGAAGATTTTATTGTTTGTTTGTTGATTTCCGAAAAGCGTTCGATTGATTAACCGATAGCTCTTGTGGTATTCAAGAATGAAAAATGGAATACACAGTCGTTTACTGGTGGTTTTGAAGGATCTGTACTCTAAGATTCAGTGTGCTGTCAGGACATCAATAACTCTCTTTCAGATTATTTCGAATCACTGAGCGGCGTTCGACAGGGCTGTGTTTTGAGTCCGTTTCTGTTCACAATGTTTATCCTTGAATTACAGTTTATGATAGAAAATAGGGATTTGCGAGGGATTTTTATTGGAGAGGAGTTCATAGACATATTAATTTTATTATATGCAGATGATTTGTGTATATTCGATGACACAGTTATAGGTCTGCAAAGAAAAAATGACATTTTGTCCAATTTTTGGTAAAACGTGGGGACTTGAAATTAACATGTCTAAAACCGAACTACTGGTTTTCAGAAGAGGTGGCACTCTTAGTTATCTGGGTGTTCTGTTTTCAAATAGATTGTCTTGGACTAAATGCATTGATACCTTCAAGATTTAAGCAAGTGAGGTTTTGTTAGACATTAAAAAAATGCAGTTTCGCTTTGTAAATATACCAGTTAACATTTTATTTATATTGTTTGATATTATGACAAAGCCCATTCTTCTTTATGGTCCGGAGATCTGGGGTTGCAAAGCTGGTCAAATTGTCAAAACGTTTCATACTTATTTTGGTGTGGAAGACATGGTTTGCAGGTGGATTATTATATGAAGTGTGTTAAAAACTGGCGTTAACTTATAAGAATGAATGATGAAGGACATCCCCGACATTGTTATTTGTTAATGAATAAGCTTGATAAATGTGGTAGAATTACTTGGGCAACTCATGTTAAATAATTAGTCGACATTTATGGATTTGGTTTGGCACGAGCTGAATATTGGTGATGTTAATTGTTTCTTGCAGCTGTTCAGAGTCTTGTAAATTAAGGTATTTATTCACACCTTAAGATATCATTGGATATGGAATATTATGTTACAGTATTATAGGCATTATTATAGGCATAAAAGTGTAATATACATTTAGATAATTAGCAAGTAATTAAAGTAATTAATAAGCATTAAGATACATTCTGATTCTATAAAAGATCAAGAGGGAGAGTTGGGGTCGGTAAGTCGGGAATAGGTAAATGTATAAAACAGGCAGCTCTGGTTACTTGAAGACTACGGGAGCATGCCGGGCCACGAGGATCCAGGGACGAGGGCAGTAGGTCGAGGGTTATACATGAACGAAATATAATTAACAGATGAGAAATAGATAAAAGGGAAAAATAGAGTTGGGAGGTACGGGAACGTCAGGGACTTTGGACATATATGGTCTGAGGGGGGAAAATAGTCCGAATTCCAAGGGGTAAGAAGTTACATGATAGCAAGTCCGAATAAGGTTCTGGTTATTAGAGAAGAGTGGGGAAGAACGACCTAAGGTAAGGGGGGAAAGGTGTTTGACCAATGAAATAGGAAAAAATGGGTAAAACCTTGACGTAAGCTGGGGGTAAAAAGGACGGGGAGACCCAAGGTTCGGGGAGACTGGAGGATCCCAATTGAGCACCACGATCTCGACCTTACTCTGAAAAACACCAGTTTACACCTCCAGTATTTCGGCCAGGACTGAAGCTTTGCGGCTAAAGTTCATAAACCATCGTATTATAGGCATTATTATAGGCATAAAAGTGTAATATACATTTAGATAATTAGCAAGTAATTAAAGTAATTAATAAGCATTAAGATACATTCTGATTCTATAAAAGATCAAGAGGGAGAGTTGGGGTCGGTAAGTCGGGAATAGGTAAATGTATAAAACAGGCAGCTCTGGTTACTTGAAGACTACGGGAGCATGCCGGGCCACGAGGATCCAGGGACGAGGGCAGTAGGTCGAGGGTTATACATGAACGAAATATAATTAACAGATGAGAAATAGATAAAAGGGAAAAATAGAGTTGGGAGGTACGGGAACGTCAGGGACTTTGGACATATATGGTCTGAGGGGGGAAAATAGTCCGAATTCCAAGGGGTAAGAAGTTACATGATAGCAAGTCCGAATAAGGTTCTGGTTATTAGAGAAGAGTGGGGAAGAACGACCTAAGGTAAGGGGGGAAAGGTGTTTGACCAATGAAATAGGAAAAAATGGGTAAAACCTTGACGTAAGCTGGGGGTAAAAAGGACGGGGAGACCCAAGGTTCGGGGAGACTGGAGGATCCCAATTGAGCACCACGATCTCGACCTTACTCTGAAAAACACCAGTTTACACCTCCAGTATTTCGGCCAGGACTGAAGCTTTGCGGCTAAAGTTCATAAACCATCGTGACCAGAAGTTGGTGATCAATCATTAGTGATTGAATAAACAGTCATCAACGAAAGAAACTCTTTGTGCTCATTGGGAGAACTACGGTAATTCATCCAAGGCCCTCGGGTACTGACCTTGTACCTCTCGTAACATCCCAGTCTGTCAGCACCAAGAACGAGGGGATTACCGTGGTACAGGTGAGGAGGTAACGACTGTTACACTCCGGTTAATTAACACCAATTAACACCTGTAATTAAGGGGCGAAAAGTACCTTGGATACGTGGTTTGATGCGGGGTACGATCTTCCCTGACGATTGCCAAAAAGCATTGTCAGGTAGGGTTGTGCAGCGGGTGCACAAGCAAAGTAACATTGCGCAGCGGTTGCGCAAGTAAAAGTAAAACTGTGCGGCGGTCGCACAAGTAAAGTGACGAGGCGTAGCAATTACTGCCAAAAAGCATTGTCAGGTAGCGTTGTGCAGCGGGTGCACAAGCAAAGTAACATCGCGCAGCGGTTGCGCAAGTAAAAGTAAAACTGTGCGGCGGTCGCACAAGTAAAGTGACGTGGCGTAGCAATTACTGCCAAAAAGCATTGTCGGGTAACGTTGTGCGGCGGTTGCACAAAGCAAGATCACGTTGCGCAGCGGTTGCGCAAGTAAAGTGGACTTGTACAGCGGTTGCACAAGTAAAGTAACTGTGTACAGTGTGTACACTAGTCAGATAGCAACGCGGAGAGGTAGCGCGAGCGAATTACCTGTTCTAAACAGGAAGGAACGGTGCAAACGGTTGCACAGCCCCGACCACACCGAGATAGACGGGGGACGATTTGGAGGAAGACTGAAGAGTGCTGGATCAAGGGGACGAGAGAAGTGCAAGGAATCCTAACAGAACTCTTAAGTGGTGACATTTTTACAATTGACATTTGTGTTTATTGCCAAATTCGTGGATCAAGTCGATTAGGTAAGCAGATATTGATGCATGATAGTGAACATAATTATTCATGTAATTATTGTAAAAGAGCGAGATCCTTGAATTAAGCATGCCACTTACTCCCCAAGCTAGCGAAAAACCCATATCAGTTAAGCCAGTAAATCAGCAGTGCCTAACACCAGTCCCTACTTCTAGGCCAGCCTGGTCAGCATTGTTTTCATCACCATGTGCTAGTAATAAAACATGCCCCGATGAACCAGAGAGCACTACAACCATGACTAGCACAACAACAACCGTAACGTCAATAGACACCCCTATCTCAGCCCCCAGTAACACAACCTCGGACCACCCCCCTCTACCATTCGACTGGACACCCTTTAACACGCCTGTAGCAGACTCTCAGCTGTTACAGACAGATATATTCACTACTCCCACCACGCGCACGGTAAATGTTCCCAGCTGTCCTGCCCCCCCAGCATATCAGACAAATGCACTGGCTCCCCCGTATAGCAACAATTCAAATTCGTCAGGGACAGGGAACCCCACTCATACGATCACAAGGGCTGTTTCACTGTCCGCGGTGCCGATGCAACCGTACGATGGGCATGATCCCTTAAAAGCAGAGGGATGGTTAAAGAAATATGAACGCTACTGTAAGGTACATGGGTACACAGAGGAGGAAAAGCGGGAACTGTTGCCGTTATATCTAACAGCACAAGCCTCACACTGGTTTGAAGGGACGTTAGCTAGGGATAATTGCTCCTGGCAGAGCCTGAGGAAGTCATTCTTACAACGTTATGCTCCCAACTCAATAGTTATGTTAAGAAGAGCTAACGAACTCATTGATAGGAAACAAAAACAGGCTGAACCATTCGCTGACTTTTTACAAGCAGTCAGGCATCAGGCAGCTATTATTGGCAGAAACAGTGACGATTTTATCAGGGATCTCGTTCTTAGAAATGCATGCCAAAGTGTCAAAAGATTTGTGCTCACTAGGCCACATTCTACCCTTGCTGAAGTAGTACAGAGCGCAGAAATCGCTGATGCAACTGACTGTCAGGAAAACGACTCACGAGTCATGCACGCTATCCATTTGTTAAGTGAACAGGTAGATGAGCTTACCACCAACTCCCGGCAAAATACAACACAACCAGTAAATGTGGTAGACCTAGGCCAATACTTGCAACACCAGACACCACAGGTACCACCAAACTACACAGGAAACATGGCAACACCTACTCGGCAAAGGCCTTATCAGTCACAAAATTATCCATATGCCCAGGCGCGGTCACCCACCAGTCGTAACGACCGGTACTTACCTCAGGGAAACTATCAGTATAAACCGGAGGGTTTTACCCCCCAACGAAATCCAATACCAACCAACCGTGCATACACGTGTCGCGGATGTGGTATGATGCATGTGCATCCCAGGGAATGTAGAGCCAGATTAATACAGTGTTTTCGCTGTAACAAACAAGGACACATTGCTCGGTGGTGTACCACAAGGCAACCCCCAGTTTGACGCCAGGAACTTGAAAATAGCCCCATAGACTATCAACCACAATTATATCAACATACTGACATTCCAATAAGCTTAGAGGTACACAGTGAACCGGGACCCTCAGTAATCACCAGTGAACGTGGGTCGACACCTCCTGCCCCCCCCTACACTTCACAACACATCTGGCTGGCGGCAGCAGCCCGGGAAACTGTCTCAGTACCAACCCCTCACACAAACGGCTAACCTCACCACAGAGTACTCAGTTTTGAAACCATATCCGCGGAAGAGAGTTAGTTTCCTTCCTACTTCCCCTCCAACGTCAGTGGACCAGTCCGTAGGGTATCAAGTGTCAGAAACCAAGGATGAAGATCCTGATAGTTTCCTACCCACCTCCCCTCCTCAACCAATAAATGCTTTCGGAAATGATCATGATAAAGAATCAGTCCGGAATAACCTACCTGACACCCCCGCGCCAAACATGGGAAGCCGAACAGATGGTATGCGTACTCCACCTGACTCCCCTCTCCTAGTGAACTGGGCTAGTAGAAATAGAATAGGTCAACCCATCTTGGGGGGTAGGGATGACCTTTGTGCAGGGCCGGTCTTAAATGAAAGGAGCCAACACGGCTCACCAACCACCAAAGATTCTCGCCCCTCTTCCCCCCCCCTCCTGTTATCGTGCCGTCCCTCCAGACGATTAACAGTATACATCTGGCTAACAGCATGATTGCCATCACCATTAAGTCCAAGGAATTTCGCGCCTTAGTAGACACCGGGGCTTCATCATCATGTCTCAACTTACACCACTATCAGAGTTTAGGCATCAATGAAACACAACACCTACAACTTGCTCCACGGGTTAAGCTAGCTGGGGCAGATGGTACTCCACTTACCATAACAGGAATGGTTACCCTACCAATCACAGTAGCACACTTAAAGCTGTCTCAGACATTTTATGTTGTGGAAGGGTTACAACAAGAAGTTATACTGGGCTTGGATTTCCTAACTGACCATGTAGCTTCAATTGATTTCACTAAACGACAGTTAGTCTTACACAAGGGCCTCACAGCTACACCCTTTCTCACACCCTACCCCACATTGGCAGCTCGCACGGAAAGTCAACTGTCTATTCCCCCACACGCGGAGGCTTGCTTTTCAGTACAAATTACATCCGGAACTAATGGACTCACTGGATTGCTGAAACCTTCTACTACTCTCGCACAAATTTATTCTATAGTTGGTAGCCATTGTGTGGTATCTTTAGATAAAATGAGTGCACCCTTCCGGGTACTAAACCCCAAAAGCACAACAGTAAACATTCCCACCGGAACGGTTGTAGCAGACTTTGAAACTTTGGAGGAGGATTTTGACTTAGGTGTTCACTTGGTAATGACGGACTCAGAGAGCCAAAGCACACGGGCGTCACATGTCAATAAGGATGTTACATCAGATACGTTGCAACTGCCTGTTGACACAAATGATCAGTCACCACACATGGTGTCACTTGTCAACAATGATGTCACATCAGTTGTACCTACACTGCCTGTTGACACAAATGATCAGTCACCACATATGGTGTCACTTGTCAACAATGATGTCACATCAGGGTCATTTGTCAACAATGATGTCACATCAGTTGTACCTACACTGCCTGTTGACACAAATGATCAGTCACCACACATGGTGTCACTTGTCAACAATGATGTCACATCAGTTGTACCTACACTGCCGGTTGACACAAATGATCAGTCACCACACATGGTGTCACTTGTCAACAATGATGTCACATCGGTTGTACCTACACTGCCTGTTGACACAAATGATCAGTCACCACACATGGTGTCACTTGTCAACAATGATGTCACATCAGTTGTACCTACACTGCCTGTTGACACAAATGACCAGTCACCACACATGGTGTCACTTGTCAACAATGATGTCACATCAGTTGTACCTACACTGCCTGTTGACACAAATGATCAGTCACCACACATGGTGTCATTTGTCAACAATGATGTCACATCAGTTATAACTACACTGCCTGTTGACACAAATGATCAGTCACCACACATGGTGTCACTTGTCAACAATGATGTCACATCAGTTGTACCCCCACTGCCTGTTGACACAAATGATCAGTCACCACACATGGTGTCACTTGTCAACAATGATGTCACATCAGTTGTACCCCCACTGCCTGTTGACACAAATGATCAGTCACCACACATGGTGTCACTTGTCAACAATGATGTCACATCAGTTGTACCCCCACTGCCTGTTGACACAAATGATCAGTCACCACACATGGTGTCACTTGTCAACAATGATGTCACATCAGTTGTACCCCCACTGCCTGTTGACACAAATGATCAGTCACCACACATGGTGTCACTTGTCAACAACGATGTCACATCAGTTGTACCCCCACTGCCTGTTGACACAAATGATCAGTCACCACACATGGTGTCACTTGTCAACAATGATGTCACATCAGTTGTACCCCCACTGCCTGTTGACACAAATGATCAGTCACCACACATGGTGTCACTTGTCAACAATGATGTCACATCAGTTGTACCCCCACTGCCTGTTGACACAAATGATCAGTCACCACACATGGTGTCACTTGTCAACAATGATGTCACATCAGTTGTACCCCCACTGCCTGTTGACACAAATGATCAGTCACCACACATGGTGTCACTTGTCAACAATGATGTCACATCAGTTGTACCCCCACTGCCGGTGTCATCTGTCAACAATGACGTCACCTCCCATGACATCATCACAAATAAGATGACAACAACAAAACGAGAGCCGCCATCCATATTAAACAACCTTCTTCAGCTTGATAAGCCAACTCAGGACAAATACTTCAAACAAGCTGCGGAACTGGATCTGAATTTAACTCAGGACAACCTTACTGATGAAGAACGGGATACCTTATTACTATTCTTGGGCCGACATCGCGATGTCTTCGCCAAAGACATTACGGAACTGGGACGCACCCACCTCTTTGAATGCCACATCGATACCGGGTCCCACCTACCCTTACGCCAACGACCCTACCCTGTCAATCCAAATCAACGGGAAGAAATTAGTAAACATGTACAACAAATGCTGGATCATGACATCATCGAGCCATCCTTCTCACCATGGGCGGCCCCTGTCTTACTGGTCAAAAAGAAGGACTCGACGACAAGATTTTGTGTCGATTTTCGCCGGCTTAACCGAATCACATCGGTCGAGCATTGGCCATTAGTGAATATTGACCAATCGTTGATGTCTCTTGGGACAAGCCAAGCCAGCTATTACACGAGCTTGGATTTGATGGCGGGATATCACCAAGTGCCGATGGCCGAGAACAGTAAAATGAAAACCGCATTTATTGTGCAAGGGGAGGGGGCATATCAGTTCAAAGTCATGCCTTTCGGGCTGGTCAACGCCCCAAGCTGCTTCTCATTTATTATCTCGTCCTTGTTCTCCTCGATGTCATGGAAATCGGTCCTAAGTTATTTGGACGACCTTTTGATTTATTCCAAAACATTCGAAGAGCACTTAGACCATTTGGAGGCAGTTTTTAACAAACTCAGGATGGCGAAATTGAAACTTAAACCTACCAAATGTCACTTTGCCCTTTCTACCATCCACTATTTGGGTCATGTCATATCTAAGGATGGTGTGGCAATGGATCCAGCCAAGGTAGACAGTGTGGTGAACTATCCACAACCTACTAACACCAAAGCCCTCCGGTCCTTCTTGGGACTAGCAGGATATTATAGGAAATTCATCAAGGGGTACGCCAACATTGTCGAACCTCTGCACTTCTTACTACGCAAGGACATCTCGTACACTTGGACTGCAGCCGCAGAAAAGGCTTTTACAACTTTGAAGACAGCACTGACTTCTGCGCCGGTATTAGCATACCCGGACTTCTCTAGACCATTCATTCTGGCATGCGATGCATCAGAACAGTGTGTGGGTTTCGTGTTATCACAAAAGAATGCTGACGGCAAGGAACACCCCATATCATTCGCGGGAAAGAGCCTGTCTCCAACTCAAAAGAAATATTCCATCACAGAAAAGGAGTGCCTTGCTATTGTCCTGGGCCTCAAACATTTCCACCCCTTTTTGGCGGATAGCCGCTGCACAGTGATCACAGACCATGCAGCTCTCCAATACTTAAACACAATCAAGGATGCGACGGGACGCCTGGGACGTTGGAGCATACTACTGTCGCAGTACGATTTACACATTACCTATGTGCCAGGCCCCAAGAACGGGAATGCAGATGCACTCAGTCGACGCCCCTACCCTAGCCGGGAAGATGACGAACAAGAAGAGCTGTTGGGAATTGATACAATCATTAACACCCCAGACGCGGCCGACACAACGTGTAGCCAGGCGGTAGCTACGGAGGCTCCCGGGAACATGGAAAAATTAAAGTACCTGGAGGGAATATCACCTGATCACCTTAAAGGGCTACAAAATGCAGACCCCATCTTCAGAGATGTCATGAACTACCTAACTGATGGGACACTGCCAGATGGAGACAAGGCAGCCAGAAAAATCATCCTAGAAGCTGCGGATTATGAGCTCGACGATGGCCTACTGGTACATTTCTATACGCCAAGGGATCGCACGGAGCTACCTATGCGGACTTATCGCCAAATCTGCATACCCAAGCCCCTCAGACAAGACATTGTTCGGGCCTTCCATGACCATCTTCTGGCAGCACACCCAGGGGTAGACCGTTGTTATGCAGCCATCCGCTTGAAGTATTATTGGAAGGGTATGTACAGCTTCGTCAAAATGTGGATCGCTACGTGTGTACCTTGTCAAACAGCTAAACGGGACTTCCACTACCATCCGGCACCACTGAAACCACTGGAAATAGTGGATGTATTTGACCGATGGTCTATCGACCTCCTTGGGAAATTTACAACCACCAGCGAAGGGTACCAGTATGTCTTAGTCTGTGTTGACTCGGCCTCTCGTTGGCCTGAAGCTTTTCCTCTCAGATCCAAGAAAGCCAAGGAAGTAGCCACAGCTTTTTACGATGGCATCATCACCAGGCACTCTACCCCAAGAGCATTGCTAACAGACAATGGGGGGGAGTTTATTTCACGAATCCTCTCGGAGCTGTGCAAACTCCTTGAAGTCAAACGGCTAAGGACGTCACCATTCCATCCCACAACAAATGCAGCTGTGGAACGCATGAATAGTGTGATATCTCAAGCCATCAGGGTCTACTGTGAAGATGCCAGAGACGCATGGCCCCACTTACTCCCTAGCATTATGGCGGGATATCGGCTCAGTCCGGCAATAAACTCCACGGGTTATTCCCCATACTTCATGGTGTATGGCAGGGAACCACGACTTCCTATTGATAACATCCTTCAACCTATTCCCGCGGACCTGCCATACAAAATCAGGACTGACCTCCGTCAATTGCTGGACAATTTAGAAATGGCACGGAATATCGCACAGACCAATGTCAAGGCCGCACAGGAAGCCTACAAAGCAAGATATGATCTCAAAGCACAAGTGCCGACCTTTACCGTAGGACAAAAAGTGTGGCTCAAGAAAGGCAACCTGTTACCCCATGTGTCAAGGAAGCTCCAACGAGCATACACAGGACCATTCTACATTGTATTCGCGTACGAAACCCCAAACTACCTTCTACGTCGTTGTGGAACACACAGACCCCTACGGGCTCCAGTGCATGCAAACCGACTGAAACCATACCTTGGACCTGAAAACCGGCCGACGGATGTGGTATTGCCAGATCACATTGGCACACAGGACCTTGATCCCACCAACACCGACTCTGATGAGGAGGAATGGGATCCAGAAGACGATGTACCACTGTCCATCCTACAACGGAAAATCCAAGAAACTACACAAACAACTGGAGCACCCCCATGCCACGACCTATCCAAGGATGAGCCGGTCATGGAGAAAATACTCCAATCCAAACGAATGGGAAGGGTCCGACACTACAAAGTTAAGTACGCGGGGGAGACTCGGAGCCGTTGGGTTCCTCACACAATACTCCCTGACATGTTGACAGAGAACTTCCACGCTGGCCGCACATGGAATATGAAAACACGTCAGACAACAACACAACCAACAACCCCCAACTCAGTATCCCACAAAGACTCATACCCTATAGGGACAGCTTAAATACAAGAGTTTAGAAGACACCTGAGACACCACGACACCAACACATCAAGAGAATGGAAAAAAAAAAAAAACATTGAAGGGAATTGAAACACAGACATAGCATGGTAGCGGGTACACTTAGAACTTAACATAAGCTGAAAATGACTACCAAGAAGAAATACCGACGAGATGGGTTCTTGTCGAGGAAGAAATGCCGACGAGATGGTTTCTTGTCGAGGATGTAATGCCGACGAGATGGTTTCTGGTTTCTTGTCGAGGATGAAATGCCGACGAGATGGTTTCTTGTCGAGGATGTAATGCCGACGAGATGGTTCTGGTTTCTTGTCGAGGATATAATGCCGACGAGATGGTTTCTTGTCGAGGATGTAATGCCGACGAGATGGTTTCTGGTTTCTTGTCGAGGATATAATGCCGACGAGATGGTTTCTTGTCGAGGATGTAATACCGACGAGATGGTTTCTGGTTTATTGCCAAGGATGTAATGCAGACGAGATGGTTTATTGCCACGGACGTACTGCCGACGAGATGGGTTTCTTGTCGAGGATGTAATACCGACGAGATGGTTTCTGGTTTATTGCCAAGGATGTAATGCAGACGAGATGGTTTATTGCCACGGACGTACTGCCGACGAGATGGGTTTCTTGTCGAGGATGTAATACCGACGAGATGGTTTCTGGTTTATTGCCAAGGATGTAATGCAGACGAGATGGTTTATTGCCACGGACGTACTGCCGACGAGATGGGTTTCTTGTCAAGGATGAAATACCGACGAGATGGTTTCTTGTCGAGGAAGTAATGCCGACGAGTTTGGTTCTTGTCGAAGATATAATGTCAACAGGGTTATAATTATTTAGGTGGAGTCAGTGATGTAGCGTATCATAGGATAGATATCAGGGGGTCAGGATTAAGTACATGTCGCCTACCACCAGTGCGCAATGGAGGTGGGTGACATGTGGGAAACTGGTATCAAATAATAGGAAGTGCCTGCTACCATGGGAATTAGTAAAGTAATTCAGCCACTTGCACCGACACAATCACGTCCAGGGTACACGGGCAATGCACTGACAGGAACTTCACCTTACACACAATACCTTGTCCATTAGGACATTGGGAACAAAAGAGTGTATGATATGAAGTTATTGCATTCCACAATAGGGCCCCAAATACTATCACTAAGGTCATCTTTATCTGTTCCCAGGCGAGATGTTGCTCTGGCTGTTGACGACCACCATCCTAAGCCTGGTTTGGAGTACACAAGGGACACTTAGTCTGGAAAATGATCTCCAAAGATTACATTTTGGGGTCCTGTTTAAAAATTTGGGGAGACTCAAAACATACGACCAAACTTGGGTACACACATTTGCACTGACACTGCCGAAGACACTTCCTACAGATCTCACATTCAAGTTCCCGCGATGTGTCGCTGCATTTAAGGGTACTCCAGCCCGATGCTTACAGACAAAGAACGTAACGGAACCACTCTTGAATTACACTCGGGACATACACAACGCTGCAACCCAACACATACAGGATACCCTCGACACCATCAAACATTTCATACCAGAAAGTACAGAACCGCAAAGCCAATCGCGCCAACAACGCAGCTTATTACCATTTTTGGGTACCATAGCTAAGGGCCTCGCTGGGGTCGCCACAGAAAGGGATTTAAAGATCATTGCGGATCATGTCAGACTGTTAGCAAATGAAGTTCACTTACGAGACCTAGCCTTTAACCTCACGGGGCACGCCATGGCATCATATATGACAAAAACTAACTCCCGCCTGGATAACCTAGTGAGAATTGTAACGCTTAATCACAACCAAATAGTCCTGGCATCACAACGTAGCCTCCGAGAGAATGACTGGTACAAACAATTATTTGCCACCCTACTCACATTAACCACACAACAGTTGCACCTTACCAATGAACTGAACGCACACGCACGGGACCTCCTGACCAGTGCATCAAAACTCCTACAAGGTCAATTACCACAAGACTTGATTCCATTATCTACGCTCAGATTAGTAATAAATAGAATTCGACTTCAGTTAGCCTTACATTATCCCGACTTTGACCTCGTACATAAGGACCCGCGTCAATATTACACCCAGGCACATGTGAAAGTCACCCGGAAAGGGGATATTCTTTTCCTGTCACTATTAGTCCCCATCACCCCGTTTAAGGAAGCCACTACCCTTTATCAGACCACAGCTATCCCAGTCCCACTACATGAAGACTCGAACGATACTACCGTAGTCAAAAATCTCGCTAGATTCATCGCGGTGTCACAAAGAGATAAACGATTTGTAGAGTTTACGAGGGAGGAGTACGAATCGTGTATAGACACAACATCCACACAATGTAGTAGTCTACCAGCGGAAAGGAGCTTCGTAAATCCTACATGTACGCTTGCACTCATCCAGAATGATATCGATCTGGTACATGAATTGTGCAACTTCCACTTAGTACCCGATGGAGCGGAGTCACAATTATACGAATTGGGTACAGGACAATTACTCCTCATTAAAATACCCAAAATAATTTACACATGCGCGAACGTAACAAAAATTCAGCAGGGATGTAATTATTGCCTGGCGCCTATCTACTGTTATTGCTCTATCCAAGCAGTAGGGAAGATGCTTCCCCCACGCCTTACTGGTTGCAGACAACCAGAAGACACATCCGCTGTAAATTACACGTTAAACGTGGCCCTGCTCCGTCATTACTTTTCGACACAAGACATCCTGAAGAGACTACCGTCCTTAGTTGCAAAAGAACCAGTTGCTTACAAAACGGCACCATTTCGATTGTCAAACGCTTCGTTTACTAATCTTATGAAAACTGACACAAAACTCAGTATTAACTTAAAACATGCCGTCGCCAAAGCCAAGGCCAACGAAATTATATACACTAACCCGGCCGATCCTTTGTACCTGGATGCACTGACGAGTACTGACGGGGACACCGATTGGTTCGGCGTAGTAGCCTATTCCACTTACGCGATGTGGGCCTGTATTGCGGTCCTATTCGCCTTAGTAGTCCTTACGAACCGCCGCATAGCGGCGATACAGGCACAACTGACCTTAAGGGCGGCGTTAGCCACGGCGGCGGGAATATCCATACCTCAGAATCCCTTGGTATGGACGCCCCCAACGACCACAGCAATGACAACCGCTACACCCGGACTGTCAGTGGCGGCCATATTCAAACCACTATGGAATCTAGAAATGCTGATACTACTGTTCGTAATAATACTGCTCATCTCCCTCGCAATCTATTTCTACCGGGTACAAACCAATCCCACCTCCACACTCTGCCTGAGTTTCTCAGCGCCACATGATAACATTAGGATCAATCTTTCAAAGGTAGACGCCCCACCTATGGTCCTGGCCCTTTCCAAACCACACTATATACCAGAAAATATCCAGATCAAACATCACTGTCTCACTTCAGAGATCCGCATCAAATGGCCCATGAGCAATGTGTCCCTGAGTAACACACTCACCGATACCCAAATTCCTCTCCCAGTAGTAGTGACGGTTCCCCGCCACGTGGCTGCACGGCTGTATTACGTCCTCCAAGGTAGATACTTACTGTTTATGTACTTGGTACAATTTAGAACGACTTATCCCGTTACTATCGGACCCTCAAATTCTTCTGACAGTCACCCGCCAACAGCCACCCCCTATAAAAACAGGTCGGGGGGAGGACTATATCCAGCATTAAACGTTTAAATGTCTTGTCTTCCAAGGCCTCATACGATAGGAATTGCCATACACCAAAATACTGTTCTCTCACAAGCCGGGAGGTACTGACCAACCACACAACCGCACAGTCTAATCATATAGGACAACTTCTATTACACACTCCTAGGGACTCACAACAAACACACCACCACACGTACATATGGACACGTATAACGCATACAATGAGGGGTCACTCCATGCTTGACGTGAGTGAGTCTTCAATAACCAGTATCTATAACGTAGGATCGGTGTTCCGTACGGTACAATTAGGTATGGCATTATAGTCACTACTATACAGTTCAATAGGAGTGTTACTCCCGAACTGCAATACAGACGATCGTACATATCAACAGATAAGTCAGTTGCGATTATTTCCAGCCAAGGAATATTAAGTTCGACATACAGTTCAATAGGAGTGTTACTCCCGAACTGCAATCCGTACGATCTTACATATCAACAGATAAGTCAGTTGCGATTATTTCCAGCCAAGGAATATTAAGTTCGACATACAGTTCAATAGGAGTGTTACTCCCGAACTGCAATCCGTACGATCTTACATATCAACAGATAAGTCAGTTGCGATTATTCCCAGCCAAGGAATATTAAGTTTGACATACAGTTCAATAGGAGTGTTACTCCCGAACTGCAATACACACGATCGTACATATCAACAGATAAGTCAGTTGCGATTATTCCCAGCCAAGGAATATTAAGTTCGACATACAGTTCAATAGGAGTGTTACTCCCGAACTGCAATCCACACGATCGTACATATCAACAGATAAGTCAGTGCGATTATTTCCAGCCAAGGAATATTAAGTTTGACATACAGTTCAATAGGAGTGTTACTCCCGAACTGCAATCCACACGATCGTACATATCAACAGATAAGTCAGTTGCGATTATCTCCAGCCAAGGAATATTAAGTTTGACATACAGTTCAACAGGAGTGTTACTCCCGAACTGCAATCCACACGATCGTACATATCAACAGATAAGTCAGTTGCGATTATCTCCAGCCAAGGAATATTAAGTTTGACATACAGTTCAACAGGAGTGTTACTCCCGAACTGCAATCCGTACGATCTTACATATCAACAGATAAGTCAGTTGCGATTATCTCCAGCCAAGGAATATTAAGTTTGACATACAGTTCAACAGGAGTGTTACTCCCGAACTGCAATCCACACGATCGTACATATCAACAGATAAGTCAGTTGCGATTATCTCCAGCCAAGGAATATTAAGTTTGACATACAGTTCAACAGGAGTGTTACTCCCGAACTGCAATCCATACAATATTGAAAATTGACATATAAGCCAGCAGCAATCATCTCACGAAGGAAAATAATATATCTACGTTTTCATTCTATTATTCTCTTGTGTATATCTATTTGTATTTATCTGTACTTAGTCATTTTATAACGTGATGGAGGACCACCGGGTTGAACACGTGGTGACTCCCTTTGACGAGGAATTTGGGAACATCACCTCCCCTGTTCTAATCCCAGGGAAAGTATGGCGAAAACTATGCCATCTCTCCCTCGTGTTTAAATGCATAGCGGGGTACGTTTTTAATTTGGGTGCGCAATGGGGCACCACCCATCTCGCTAATGGGAAGTTTAAAACCTATAAACGCCTGCGCTTCACGTTAAGTCCCCCGATACTGTTTGTACCCAGCCCCCCTGATTTGGCCGAACGCATAGGACGGGCCCTTACCCTAGCGGCATCCCAGACTCCCCCGACGGACATGTCTTCCACAACGGATATAGGGGCGGCCGTACTTTTAATGTACGGCTTATACTACGATTTACCAGTCCTGGTAGACCTAGGGGTCAAGACAGCAATCCGCACGTTAGACGTGGGAATCCTTTTCCAGCTGACGCAGCTTCAGACGGACATGGGGGCCGACGTGCAAGCTTATGCGGAATTGTTCTGGCAGCTGCTGGACATTCCCAGATCCGTGATTGGGTATACACTGTCCAGACCGATTACACCAGATACGGCGGGAAGTTTAAGATTCGCAAGGGCCAGGTTCCCATGCCGGGGAACAAAATTTGTATTGCCGCTCGTGTTCCAAAATTGTGCCCTGTGTATGGATGAAACATTCCCATTGACGGATGAGGGGACCAACTTCCCACCGATAACATTTTGTAAATGGTGTCGTCGGGTGCAGCATGCGGAATGTGCTGTCGCGCTCTTGAAACTGTCTGGTATATCCTACCGGACAGTAACACCTGACAAGGGGGCGCAAGACCCTCGCCGATTTATAGATTTATACCTCCCCCCTCCGGTTCACGTGACCGAAGCGTTGACGCACGGAGGGATGTGGGAGAACTGTTATCCCCCGGAGTTAAACTTCAATTTTAATTTAGACCAGTGCGCGGTTTGTCGGGTACCATTCGGACTAAATTGCGGAGAGGTGTCGGACGCAATTCCCCCGTTGCTGACGCACAATCCAGCCATGGATCCACCCCAGCACCCACTGAATAGATTTGATGTGAGAACGTTTATAAATTATTTTAGGCCAACGTCGGTACGAGTACGACCACGGCAACCGGTCCGGTTGTATTTGGGCGGGGCCTCCCCCCCAATGGAACTCTCGAGGGAGGTAACGGACGTGGCAAGGCGTATCGTATTACCTCTACGAATGAACTTTGCGGCAACAAGGGAGGCACAAATACGCCTATTTTACCCTCCCCAAAGCTCGACCTTTTGGGATGAGTTCCTGTGGAACGGCGGGGACGGTGAACCCGTCACGAGACACACGTACAACAGGGACTGGGAAGCGGAATTCTAAAAACAACCGAAAACTTACTAAGTACCAGTTCGGTTGCATCAGGGAAGCAAATATTAATAATAAGTAAGATAAGTCTAAATTGGGACTAAAAGTACTCGTTCAGGGGAGGCCCACGTGTCTACAGGGTGGCCATCAAGACCTTAAGCCAATATATATACGGCAATGTAGTTACATTACGAATGTCATAGTAAAAATATTGTTAGTACCTTTGAAGATAGATTTGTATTAGAATTGAATTAGAATTAGTCCTGGTATGAGCATGAATGCTATGGAAAAAGTTGTTGTTAGATATTGGACTTGTTATTGTATAATAATGTTGCACATTGATTGAAGTTTTGTTATTGTTGTAAAACTGTATATGGTCAACCAATTTATGGTCACGATGGTATCCCCAACGTATTTCAAATTCAAAAAGGGAGCCAACCTGGATCTCCACGTCTTTAGAGTGTGAGGACACACTCTTCGCCAAAACGGGGGTCGTATTATAGGCATTATTATAGGCATAAAAATGTAATATACATTTAGATAATTAGCAAGTAATTAAAGTAATTAATAAGCATTAAGATACATTCTGATTCTATAAAAGATCAAGAGGGAGAGTTGGGGTCGGTAAGTCGGGAATAGGTAAATGTATAAAACAGGCAGCTCTGGTTACTTGAAGACTACGGGAGCATGCCGGGCCACGAGGATCCAGGGACGAGGGCAGTAGGTCGAGGGTTATACATGAACGAAATATAATTAACAGATGAGAAATAGATAAAAGGGAAAAATAGAGTTGGGAGGTACGGGAACGTCAGGGACTTTGGACATATATGGTCTGAGGGGGGAAAATAGTCCGAATTCCAAGGGGTAAGAAGTTACATGATAGCAAGTCCGAATAAGGTTCTGGTTATTAGAGAAGAGTGGGGAAGAACGACCTAAGGTAAGGGCGGAAAGGTGTTTGACCAATGAAATAGGAAAAAATGGGTAAAACCTTGACGTAAGCTGGGGGTAAAAAGGACGGGGAGACCCAAGGTTCGGGGAGACTGGAGGATCCCAATTGAGCACCACGATCTCGACCTTACTCTGAAAAACACCAGTTTACACCTCCAGTATTTCGGCCAGGACTGAAGCTTTGCGGCTAAAGTTCATAAACCATCGTGACCAGAAGTTGGTGATCAATCATTAGTGATTGAATAAACAGTCATCAACGAAAGAAACTCTTTGTGCTCATTGGGAGAACTACGGTAATTCATCCAAGGCCCTCGGGTACTGACCTTGTACCTCTCGTAACATCCCAGTCTGTCAGCACCAAGAACGAGGGGATTACCGTGGTACAGGTGAGGAGGTAACGACTGTTACACTCCGGTTAATTAACACCAATTAACACCTGTAATTAAGGGGCGAAAAGTACCTTGGATAACAGCTGTCAGAGACCATAGACATATGATGTGCCTGTTGAGATTACCTATACGGCGTAATCTGGGCAGAAGTGAGGATATTGTTTATTCACAACTCTTTTGTCGGCTCTGTAACAATGGTTGTATTGAGGACGAAGTTGATTTTGTGTTTGTCTGCCCGTTTTACGCATCATTAAGACAACAGTATATTCCTGTAACATTTTATAACAATCCATGTAGTAGTACCTTTAGCAATCGCTTCAATAGCCAATACTCAAACAAGTAGGTAAGTATGTGAAGGAAGCTCTATTATTACGTACAAAGACCTAATATTATACACTTAGTATTGTGTACAATGTAAATTGCCTCAATTGTGTGTGACTATATATAACTGAAATGTACATGAATAAACATACATAAGAACTTAACAAATATCTTGTTCTTTCCTTAAATGTATAAAACATCAACTAACAACTCAACATATAATACAAATACAGTTGCATAAATCACTATAATTACCTTGTATAAACGAGTACGTGTATTTTACTGATGATGTTTTAGAATACATGGGATGTTACCTTGATGACGCCAAGAGGATGATCGCTGCTATTTGGGTTGAACGGAACGACATGACACGTGGGTGGTGTTTAAATCATTGCAGGAGGAGTCGTCACAAGTATGCAGCGTTGCAGGTAAGCTTTATAATTAAGCATATCCAAATGTCATAAAATTTAAAAGTAAAAATGCATCTTGCTAACTGCTGACATTGAATTTGATATTTCATGAGCCGTGTGAAGGGGAGATGTTCATATTTTAAAATGTTCTTTGGTTATGAGATGCAAAGTTATAGTTTTTTTTCTGTTTCAGTTCTTCAGCTATTGCTTCCGTTGAGACTTTGATGTATTCTGGGAACTATTCTAGTTTTAGCCCTTGGCCAAGTAGAGTTCTCTTGTAGTATGTAATGAAAAGTGATTATTTTCTCTGTTTCAGTATTACACACATTGCTTCTGTGGAGATTCCATCAACATAGTCAGATATCCAAAGAAACCAGAAAGTGACTGCAATCAACCTTGCAGGGGAAACAAAAGTGAGATGTGTGGCGGGGGATGGAGAAATTCCCTTTACATGTTGTTCTAACAATAAAATCATCAACCGATCAAACATTGAGCTTTTTACAACTCTGTCAAATATTTTTTTAAATACTTGTTTTGGGGTTTTGTTTCTTTTTAAATTGAACATACAATAATGAATAATTTATATCTGTAAACATAGTATGCATCTGGAAAGGTGGCATGCAAAGATGTAAGCAGCACCATCATTACTATCTCCTGAACGGCCACGTTTGGATATAGTGCATACATGATCTCTCCAGATTCAAGAACCTTTTGGAATTCAGCTAATCAGTCGAGCTCAGACTTCAGATAACAGATGCTACTGTGTTCGTCGACCCGTGAAGATCCGGGGTAGAATAGGTCTTCAGCAACCAAGGCTTGCCGTAAAAGGCGACTATGCTTGTCGTAAGAGGCGACTAACGGGATCGGGTGGTCAGGCTCGCTGTCTTGGTTGATACATGTCATCGATCCCAATTGCATGGATCGATGTTCATGATATCAATCACTGGATTGTCTGGTCCAGACTCGATTATTTACAGACCGCCGTCATATAGCTGGAATATTGCTGAGTGCGGCGTTAAACAACAAACCAACAAACCAACTACTGTGTTCGTCAATCGCCAATCAGTTCTACAATATAACAGATGTAAAACAATATATTACAAACACATCTATACACATCACTTCATAAACCTACTAACACAGAAGGTAGCATTGTTTTGTAAATGCACTGGCCATGGTTGTCAGTGTTTAATACTTTCAAGTTAACACATACTTATTATGATCTAGTCAATACACATTCATGTACATGTATATGTCAAAAGTAGTTCTGCCGCGATATATAACCAAATGCTTACACTAGATATACAAGATGCATAGTTAATGCATTTCATATTAACGCTACATAGAAACGATACACAAACGACATGTAAACCTACCAGGTGTGTTGGCCTTGGTTGATACCACACCTGTCGCGTATCCGTTATGGCCATGATCACTGATGCCGGTTTTAGAGTGCTAACCTACTGAGATACGAGGGGCGTTCAATGAGTTTTGCGACTTCAATATAAGACCAAGTCGCAGAATATCTTTTGCACTGGGAGCTAAGTCTGGGCTGTACAGTTAAATCACCCACCTTACAGCCCAGTCTTAGCCCCCAGTGACTATTTCTTGTTCCGGCAAATAAAATCTGCCCTAGGTGGAAGACGCTTTCAGGATGACGAGGACATAAAGGCTGCCACAGAGACGTGGTTAGAGGGCCAATCAGTGGATTTCTATTAAAGTGGTATTAAAAGCTTGAGAGATAAATAGAATACGTGTATTCAGGTGAATGGAGATCATATTGAAAACTAAAAGTGCAAAAGATATTCTGCGACTTGGTCTTATGTTGAAGTTGCAAAATTTATTGAACGCCCCTCGTTCAGGGAAAATGTCAAAACAAACTTGATGTTTAAATAGAGAGAGAGATTTCTGTCAAAAACAGAGCCTATTGTACGATTCCGACTGTATCACGAGCAAGTGTTTATGATTCACTATCAAATAGTGGTGATACGAGGCGGCACCCGTCACAAACACATTCAAAGTCAAGTCAATTGTCCATCTGAAACAGACACGGAAACATATGGTACAAGATTAAATAGGGAATTGCTTCAGACATAGTTTTTGTCACTGATATTTTGAAATGTCCTCTACCATAAAACTTTTGAAAGCTTTACTGAGAAACAGATTTGCATTACGTGGGGCGCAATTGGTACCCATGTGAATGCCTACTTATTGTCTATATGTTTTACCCACAAAGTTTACATAGATATTATCAATGAGGAAGTCCGGTATTTCATATGCTTATTTGTTTGTTGTGTATTGGGTCTCTTTGAGTCACTATGTTGCGTTGAGACTAGACGAAAACTGATGAGAAATTGGAGGATGGTGATGCACTCGGACTTAATGTCTTGAGGATAACATTCACGTGGCCAAGTGAAACTTACCTATGTTTTTGCGTTTTCGAGCAACAGGCCAAGTGGTAAAAGGCACGACACGTCTCTGTTAAAAGTCGCGTCCCTTGCACGTGCCAGGAACTGCTGGTCAGTGTTTTGAATCAAAGGTTCGCTGTGATCTTGGTCTGTTTATATCATACCAGATGCAACTGATAAGTAGCATCGTATTTGTTGAATACATAAAAAGATGCACCGTGACATATTTGAATCTGAGTATTATATTCTGCTTGTTCTTTGTCATAGGGATAAGATGATTACCGAGTGGTCGTGGTATAATTCCGTAGATATTTGTTCGTGCCCTGAAACACAAGATATACATAATATCTATTTGGAATGTTTATGTAGGCGTAAACCAAACTAAGTTTCACATACTCAAACCATTTAACACAGTATGATATAGGGACCATTTTCTAAGAGCAGTCAGCCAATCAATAGCAATCTGTTGCATTTTTATGCTCGTATTCGTCTACGTAATTGAGGTAGATAACCAATTTCAGACACGTTTGGTCCATATTTTACAAGTTTCAGACTTCTACTATGTCACGTCATTAACATCCATTGTCATCATCCCCTAAAGACCGAGTGGCGTGCTGTAGTTATCTTTACCCCTTTAAATAGTGTTAAAATTAACATGATTTTGATATATGGGATGTCAAAGTTTCACACGATACATTATAAATACGATAAAATACGAATAATAAATACATGTTAACATAAAAACATTGAAGGTTCAAATACTCACACACTCACGGACGACGAAACTGCCGATGTATTGGTCAGTGCAACTACGATAATTATTGGCATTATCATGACTTGTGCCCAAACTCCTGGCCAGTAAACATTAATTTTATTTCCTTTCCCATATATTTATCCGACTGGCAGAAGTAACTAAAACGGACATAAAATATTCACAACACATCCGTAAAACAGAACTAGTTTCCCCATTGCCATTACAATGACACGCACTTCCATACCAAATGATACATGTATATGTAGCAATCGCGTTGTAAAAGACGGGTCGTTTATCAACGAATATGCAACTGTTGTTGACAGGACAGACACAAACTTGAGGACCTTGCAGCTACCAGTCATACGATGTGAATGTATTTTACATTTCATGATATGAGTATTCAACAATTCAAGATTTTATATATTATTCAGTGTCATATGCAATATTTCACTTTATAATGACGCTTATTATTTTTGTTATGTTACTGAATGAATTTGCATGATTATTTATACTCACACGCAAAAGAAACGCAAGTGGTTTTAAGCAAATAGGTAACAAACGCGGAACCATAAATTGATACGAGTTTTAGCATGTAATGAAGCCTGATGGTGTTATCAATATTTTTGGTTGCATTTTGGAAGCCCCGAGTAAAAACGCAACATAAAAAACGAATCGCCAAAACGCACCATTTCAATGAATATGTGGATATCATGCACCCATTTTCGCGAAATCGAAAATACACGAACTGTCACGAACTGTAGTGGGTATAAAACTGTGGCCGATTCTTGGATCTACCACTCCTTGGTTAACAATGCCACGCCTAACTCAGATTAAGAGAAACCAGGCTATCGGACGTTTGGAAGCTGGAGAGTCTGTCCAAGATGTTGTCCGTCATTTCAACGTTAACATAACCACAATTTACCGTCTCCTGCATCGATACAATACAACACAGACCACAGATGTCCTTCCTCGGAGCGGTCGTCCTAGGGTCACCACACCGCGACAAGATCGGCTGATTACCCGTCAACACCAGCGACATCCGTTCCTAACTGCAAGTGAAAGTGCTCGATAGACCATAGGAACTCATAATCGACACATTAGCCGGGACACTGTGATCCGACGTCTCAGTTCCAACAACCTCAGATGTCGCCGACCAGCACGCCGTCCTGTTCTCCAACCACGGCATCGACAAGCACGACTTCAGATCAGTGGGCACAGGGTCATCACAATTGGCGTCATCGTGAGTGGAGGCGTGTCATCTTCTCTGATAAAAGTCGCTTTTGTGTCTCCCATGCAGACGGAAGAGTCAGAATTTGGCGTCGTCGAGGTGATCGTTTCGCTGACAGAAATGTTGCAGAGAGGGATCCATGGTGTGGATTTAGCGTCATGATATGGGCAGGGATTGGACTTAATGCGAGACTTGGACCCATGTGCTTTCTGAGTGTTGGTCAAGGTCGGGGACACGGCGTCACTGCTCAGCGGTATATCGACTAACTTATCAGACCCGACGTTGTTCCATTTTTTGCACAACATCAACAACACATTTTCCAGCAGGACAACGCTCGTCCCCATGTTGTCAGAGCTACCATGGCCTTTCTGCAACAACACAACATCCGTGTTCTACCGTGGCCAGCCCTGAGCCCTGATCTGAACCCAATCGAACACTTGTGGGATGAGGTTCAAAGGCGTCTGCACAATGTGCGCCCAGTCCCTACAACTGCCGATGAACTACGCACAGCTGCTCTGGATGTGTGCAGGAGGATCCCTAGGGCCTTCACAAATCGTCTGATCCACTCAATGTCCAGGAGATGTGTGGCAGTGATCAATGCTAATGGTGGTCACACCAGGTATTGACTGACATTTTGGGTATTGACCCGAAACTGTGTTAGCCCTTAACATTTGAAAAAAACAATTATGCCATCTGCCTTTTAATCCATTAAACTGTCAATTTTTTGTCAATCTTGCCCTATTAGTATTTCTTGTCTTTACTGTTGAAAAAAAATAACATGTATACTGCATACTCGACTTGCGTTTCTTTTGCGTGTGAGTATATAATATTATACAAAAGTACTTAATTAATACTTAAATGTTTGTATGACATTTAAATCACAAACATGCACATCTCCTCGAGTGAATTTAACAATGAGACTATTATGTTTCTAGCTGGCCGACTTATTGGAGTTTCCGTACGTCTATGTGTGATGTGGTTTGTGCAGACTGGTGAATGTTTAAAGTTCAAATACCCTGGATCGCGCCCATGACGCCAACACTAACACATCTATCTTTATTGACATATTGCTTCTAATTGTATATTAGTGTTACTTAAAACAGGGATGACTTGATAACACAAACTCTATTCTGTTCACCTGATACAACAATTGTACGCCTATCATCATGCTTTCAAGTATCATTTGTTGGAACTGATGCTACATTCTAAATTCCAGATGTAATAACATGAAAACTATCCATTCATGTAGATATATAAGTGCCCTGTGAATCAACTCTTTTGCATATAAATTGTTTTATATTATAGTCAACGGTATTCATGTGACTAGTCAAGCCGAAAGATGGGATTTTGAACTAAAACATAACAGGGGACAACATTTATTTTCCATTTTCATAACAAAACAGAATAGCATTTGCTGTATGTCTTACGTTGATCTAGTGTGTTTGATATACAACTGGAATATTTTCCTGCGTGTTCAAAGTATATATTTGGTGCATAAACCTTGGCACATTATCACTGATACTCGTATTATTATAACGTCCTCCTTGGCAGTTGTAAGCAAGGGTTCATTAGACATATTGATATCTTGTTAATCATAACTGCAGTTGAAATGGGAGTTCCTAATTGTAGTAACCTAAGGCTTTATGATGAAGGCGTATGTATTTTAACCAATTCAATCGGATGTGTGCAAATTGAAAGTAGTAATTACTGGAAGGTTTACAGTTCCACCCGAGATGGCAGCCATTTCTAGAATATTTCAGTCGTTGACACTTCATGTAAGATTCCATAAATGATGACCAATTGACCAATAATGGCATCCAAGAATTGTTTACCTAATTAATACTGATCAAAAGATAGTATTCATAGGTTCGATATCGAATATGACCTGCCTGTTATGAAGAACTATTGGGAAAAAAACAGATAAGTATAAAAAAATGTGCAATTTGTACAGGCAAGTTAGTTAAGCAAATCAGCGTATGTCATGACATAGTAACCGATGTCACTGGTCACACGAGTCGACGCAATGTATACCAACCAGCTGAACCGGATATGTGCCATTGTGGTCAGTGTCTTACAACATCTGTGTAATACCATTGGTTGATATCATGGTGAACGTCTTGCGCCATCGGGGTCATAGGTCCTGACCACCCAATTATAAATTTAATAAACAAAGGCAAAATGAATGTAATCATCATTTACAACGAGGTTTAGGTTTAAATGTCACTGCTGCCATCACTACAGCAGTTGGACGTCACAGTGTTGTTATGTGTGACGTAGTCATGTTGTGTATACAAACAAGTGCACGTGACACCTCTGCCACATTATCCTCCATCTCTCTAATAAGGGGTGGCGTTGGGATAGCTTTGTGGTTAAAGCGTTTGCTCGTCATGCCGAAGACCCGGGTTCGATTCTCCACATTGCTGCAATGTGTGAAGCCTATTTTTGGTGTCCCCCGCCGTGATATTGCTGGAATATTGCTAAAGGCGGCGTAAAACCACTCTCACGGTAATAAGGAACCAGTCTTTAATAAACCATGTTGTAAAATTTACTTGAACTAACATTAACTTCCTTCATGAAGAGTTGCATAGCCTCTTAGTTAAATACAGCTTAGGTCTGTCACGAACAGTCGCACATTAAAGAGTTGAGAACGACAACCACAGATCACAGGCATAGGGAAACTGGTTCTGTTTTACGGATGTGTTGTTGTGAATATTTTATGTCCGTTTTAGTTACTTCTGTCAGTCGGATAAAAAAAATGGGAAAGGAAATAAATGTTTACTGGCCAGGAGTTCGGGCACAAGTCAGTAGTTGCACTGACCAATACATCGGCAGTTTCGTCGTCTGTGAGTATGTGAGTATTTGAACCTTTACTTTTTCTTAATTATTAATTTTATTTCACTATATTTGTTTTTTATGTTAACATGTGTATTTATTCTTCTTATTGTATCGTATTTAATATGTATCGTGTGAAACTTTGACATCCCTTATATCAAAATCATGTTAATTTTAACACTATTTAAAAGGGTAAAGATAACTACAGCACGCCGCCCGGTCTTTAGGGGATGATGACAATGGATATTAATGACGTGAAATAGTAAAGTATGTTACTTGTAAATATGTACCATACCTGTCTGAAATTGGTTATCTACCTCAATTACGTAGACAAATACGAGCATATAAATGCAACAGGTTGCTGCCGATTGGCTGACTGCTCTTAGAAAATGATCCCTATATCATACTGTGTTAAATGGTTTGAGTATGTGAAACTTAGTTTGTTTTGACACATTCCCTGCACCTAAACATGTTAAACTACCGCATGGTATCTCAGTAGGTTAACACTCTAAAACCGACATCAGTAATTATGGCCATAACGGATACGCGACAGGTGTGGTATCAACTAAGGCCCACACGCCTAGTAGGTTTACATGTCGCTTTTGTATCGTTTCTATGTAGCGTTAATATGAAATTATTAACTGTGCATATTGTATATCTAGTGTAAGCATTTGGTTATATATCGAGGCAGAACTACTTTTGACATATATATGTATATGATGATGTATTTACTTGCACATAAACAGTATGTGTAAACTTGACAGTATCAAACACTGACAACCATAGCCAGTGCATTTACAATCTCATTTAAATCAGACCTTAGTTCTCGCTACCGCTAAACAAAGAACTGAGGACATCCCATTGCGGGTCACGTCAGACCGACCTTGCGCGAACTTTGACCGACCAATGGAATGACCAATCAGAAGGCAGCTTTCTCCTGCATTACGACACAAATTTCAAACTGGAGACTACGCTTCTCGATAACAAATTTGAAACCTAAACAAAAACCATTCTGGAATGGTATAGATTGTAAGGATTCAGTCGTTAAACCCGTAACTATCGTTCGGAATACCCCATGTTAAAGTTTTCGAGATTGCATGATTAGAAATCACATTCCGACTGTCACTTTCATAATTTGGTAAGCGACGCATTGATTGGTCTAATGAAAGGTCGTTCTGACGTGACCCCTAAAGGGATGTCTTCAGATCTTTGTTTAACGGTAGCGAGAACTAAGATCTGATTTTAATGAGATTGGTGCATTTACAATATATACTACCTTCTGTGTTAGTATGTTTATGAAGTGATGTGAAATTGGGTTTAACGTCGCGCCCATGATTATTGCACTGATATAGTGCACCTGTGCGTGGCTGCTTGTACCAGTCGGGACTGATGCCGATTTATAGTGCTAGCACACTGCGATACCATGCCGCAGTTTAACATGAATACCCCACTCAGACACAGTATACTGACTCCGAGAAGATCAGCCCTTGTTTTAGCTCTTTTAATGCCGAGCGCCAGACAGGGTAACAACAAGTACCCTATCTTTTAACGTCTTTTGGTGTGACGCGCCCGGGGATCGAACCCCGGACCTTCCGCTCTCTGGGCGGACGCTCTACCACTAGACCACGTCGGCGGTCAGTATGTTTATGAAGTGATGTGTATAGATATCTTTGTAGTATATTGTTTTACATCTGTTATATTGTGGAACTGTTTCAGGGCTACTTTAATGCCATCTGCAATAAACATATTGGCCATAGACGAACACAGTAGTCGGTTGGTTGGTTTGTTGTTTAAAGCCGCATTCAGCAATATTCCAGCTATGTGACGGCGGTCTGTACATAGACGAGTCCAGACAATCCAGTGATTGATATCATGAGCATCGATCCACGCAATTTGGATCGATGACATGCATCAACCAAGGCAGCGAGCCTGACCACCCGATCCCTTTAGTCGCCTCTTACGACAACCCTAGTCGACTTTTACGACAAGCCTGGGTTGCTGAAGACCTATTTTACCCCGGATCCTCACGGGTCGACGAACACAGTAGCATCTGTTATCTGTTATTACTGAAGTCTGAGCTCGACTGATTTGCTGAATTCCAAAACGTTTTTGAATCTGGAGAGATCATGTATGCACTATATCCAAACGCAATGTAAAAATTGTAGCTTCTGAACAGCATCCCTTTTGAAGAATGTTGAGAACATATCGTTTATGAAATCTGGACTATTCAACATGATGTAATCCATGCGTAACAGCGGTCAGTTGTACCATTTTCTTAACACAGCATTTTACATTATGACATTTATAGCCTTAATCAATTTTCCCCTAGGCCGTGACTGTAATCACATCCATAAGCCCCATGTCCAGGGCAACGCTATTGTCTCTTTGTCTGTCTATTGTTGTCCAATAGTGTATATATCTGTTTACATATTTACTGTTAGTCAGTCTGGTATTCCGACAGCACCTGTATGTACAGCCGCGAGTAGGATACGCCTGCTTGCTGGACTTCACTTGTACATGTAGTTGTTGAGTTGGAATCTCCGCTCGACATATTTCTATTAGTAATTGTATTTATTTTATTGCCGACTAAAGAAGTTTGGACTCAATGTATTCTTCGTCTTCAATCTGAGCTAATTTCCCCGTCAACACACGTGCGCGTTGACAACTGGTGTTAGAATCCGGCTGGAGTAACTTTTGAGCTTACTCCCGATCCCGTAACCTCTCCACTTGCCTACCATCTACATACGTGTATATATCGAGGATGAATCCCCAAGTACTGTGTCTACCCCATGAAATCGCTAGCGTCCTGATCAACATGGATCTCCAGCACCTTCATCTTGAATGGACCATCCAAGAAAGTATGGACAACCTTCAAGTGAACCTAAAATGGAGGAAACAGCCTGCAGCCACAGTGAGTAATGTCATAATAAAGTCGTCAACCATGAAGTCCCGGGCCAAAATGGAGCGAGATAGGAAACGCCATAACAGTTATATGAAGAGAAAATGTGCCCAACTCCATGCTGATGAATGTCCCTCGCTGAGCACCCTAAATGTAAATAGTGTCAGTACAGTTGCCAAGTGTATCAACAAGAAGGCAACACCTACGTACAGTGATGCGTCATGTTAATCTGAGAAGTCCCCATCAGTTAACCCTGGGGCCATGACGAACCCGGTCTCGTTTGCCAGTGTTGGTTCTCAGACCTCAACTAAAATAGAAACTGCAACGTCAGTGTTGAAATCTAAAACAACTACACAGTCGTCACTTGACCAACCCAGTTCTACCCGAATTACAGAAAGAGTTCTTAAGCGGCGAGTCAAGAATAACAAACCCGAATTTCTCATCAAATGGCAGAATCTACCCAACACAAAAACACCTGGATCACTGAGGCTAAGCTTTACAGTGTCGCCGTAGCATACCTGGACACTAATGAAAAATGTGTACCTGGGCCTAAACCATTTGAAGAATCCCCATATGATGCCCACGTGGCCTACATGCAGGCCAGAGTGCAACAGATCGTTCGCATTCGGGATAATTATGCTTTTTAATATTATGATAACTGACAATTTCACCTTCATATTTAAACATATGAACAGCGACTTATCTCGACATGAGGACATGTCTTTCTCAAGAGGGCGGCAATTGTCACAGAGTGACTTAACTGCACTCTGGACAACGCAATGTAAAAGGATGTAGCTTCTGAACAACATCCCTTTTGAAAAATGTTGAGAACATATCGTTTAGGAAATCTGGACTATTCAACATGATGTAATCCATGCGTAACAGCGGTCTGTTGTACCATTTTCTTAACACACCATTTTACATTATGACATGCGCGTTGACACGTGTATAAAGTGGTACGTTAGTCAGATGTTTGGCCGTTCAGGAGATAGTGATGATGGTGCTGCTTACATCTTTGCATGCCACCTTCCCAGATGCATACTATTGTGACAGATATACATTATTCATTATTGTATGTTCGATTTAAAGAGATAAAACTCCAAATCAAATATAATATATATATTTAACATAGAATTGTAAAAAGCTCAATGTTTGATTGGCAGATGATTTTATTGTTAGAACAACATGTAAAGGGAATTTTTCCAAGTCCCGCCACACATCTCACTTGTGTTTCCCCTGCAAGGTCGATTGCAGTCACTTTCCGGTTTCTTTGGATATCTGAATATGTTGATGGAATCTCCAAAGAAGCATTGCTTGGAGATCTAAAACGGAGAAAATAATCACTTTACTTTACACAACAAGAGAACTCTTCTTGGCCAAGGGCTAAAACTAGTGTAGTTCCCGGAATACATCAGAGTCTCAACAGAAGCAATAGCTGCAGAACTGAAACAGAAAAACTATGACTTTGCATCTCGTAACCAGAGAACATTTTAAAATATTAAGATATCCCCTTCACGAGGCTCAAATATCAAATTCAATGTCAGTGTCACGGTTTGGAAACAGATTAATATTTAACATCAATGTAACAATATCAACTTGTTCAAGGGCGACTGCTAGTAACTCCTGGAAAACATCAGACCCGGGGATTGGAGATGGGTGAAGCATTCAGCCAGATGCATTTTTACGTTTAATAAACAAAACACACACACAAACTCACACACACACACACACACACACACACACACACACACACACACACACACACACACACACACACACACACACACACACACACACACACACACACAAAAACACACACACACACACAAAAACACACACACACACACAAACACACACACACACACAAAAACACACACACACACACACAAAAACACACACACACACACACATAATGGTCTTAATAAAGGCTTACCTGCAATGCTGCATACTTGTGACCACCTCTGGAGCACAGCTTGAAACACAACCCATGGGTCATTGTGTCCCCTTGACGCCAAACAGCACCGAGCATCCTATTGCCGTCTTCACGGTAACATCCCATGTATTCTAAAACATCATCAGTAGAGTACACATACTCGTTTACACAAAGTGATTTTAGTGTTTATGCTGCTATATGTGTATTATTTGTTGGGGCGTTAGTTGATATTTTATACATTTAAGGACAGAACACAAGAGATTTGTTTATGCAGGAATTGTCAGAGTGTATATCTAATTCACCAAGACTAGATATATAGTGCACCCACAAATCCTTATTACAACCGGAAAAATATCTATCATCGATTAAGAAGAGCTTTAACAACATTTAGATGTTCAAAAGATTTTAAAATACATAAATTTGTCCAGTGACTATGATTTTGCTGATAGTCTATGTAATTTCTGTAGAGACGACTTAGATTATGAGTACCATGCACTTTTTGTTTCCACTAACTTAAGGATAAGGTATTTGCCCTCGTATTATTATCAATATCCTACCATGCACAAGTTTGCAATTGTATCGTTACTCACAACAAATGATGACAGCATTTTATTTCAAAAAGCTCTTTATTTAAAGAAATATGTTGAAATTCCAAAGCCAAAGTAAATTGAAGCACTCTGTCACAATGTGCCAAAAAATATATTTAATCATCTGTACTATTAGCCTTAAGGCCAGACTATACCAAACACATTCTGTTATTGATTGGTCAGTATTGTCTTTCCTCGTGTATTAACATTTCCATCACATTTATTGTGATGGTGTTATAATAATATATTTATCATTTAACTAAAGCATTTATTCATGAAATAAGCTTATGACACATAAACATCAATGTCATACCCCAATGACATAAGTATGCAAATTAGATATGTTAATTAGATAGTCCCTGTTGCAGTCAGGATCCATTGGAATCAGCAATCAAATGAGCATGATAAACTGTCTATGGCTCTACAACACAATCCATTTCCGGGTAAGAGGTGTCAGTGATCACTACAACATGTATTGGGGAAACATGACCTTGCATATTGATGGAGACTATCAAGAATATATTGAACTAAACCTAGTAAATATTTCGTACACCTTGAACATAGGAATTTGTGAATAGCCGTTAACAGATGGAAATATAATAAAAAATCAGAAGGAAATTCTAGGCGAAACAAAAAGATTTTATAAAAAAAATTATACACAAGTGAAGATTGTACACAAATAGATTTAGATAAACTATTTGAGGGATATAAAGTGACAAAATTACCAAAATCTATTTCCCTACAATTAGAGGGGGAGATAACTAATGAAGAAGCTCTGAAAGCACTGAAAGGAATGAAAAATGAAAAAAGTCCTGGCCCGGATGGTTTCACAACAGAATTTTTAAAGTTTTTTTGGAATGATATTGGACAATTTTGGCTTAAGTCTGTTAATTATGCATATAGGAACGAATCTTTATCAGTAAGACAAAAGCAGGGATTAATAATATGTATTCCTAAGGAAAATAAGTCGAAACTTTTCCTAATAAAATGTGCGCCCTAATCAATATCAATATGTGTCGAGTAAGATCATACAAACATAAAGTCTTTATCTATATATTTTTTTTCTAATACATTGCTCTCATGTTGTTGCAAGAACATGTTCGGGTAATTCAGCCCATGTATGCTACTCTTCAATGATAATCATATACCGCCGAATTCTGAAACGAGTGGAACGACACATATTGTCATGTTTCTTTGAGAAATGTTTCTCTGTTTATAACCAAGAACGGTTGAACCATGCATGTGATGTTGAAACATGTATTTATTTGTAATAAATAAAAACAACATCTTATGTAGCTTACATTTATATATGCTGTACTAACCCCTGTTCAAATGTATGTAAATGAACATCATTGAAGTCATCCACCACTTCACAACTTATCAAGAAGAATACGTTGATGTGCAACATGTAACATGGCCCCTTAGGGTAGGGTTAGTTCCGCTATTTCCGAAATTAATATTAACGCTTCACTGAACAAGGGATGGTTGTCGTAATAAAATGATTAATTTAACATTCGTCTATATTTCAAAAGTACAGCTAAAGCTTACATGTTCATAAACGTGTCAATTATCCTTAAAATGAATGAACTACGTTAAACATAAATAATACAGATGATTAGATCATATGAACTTTAGTTCAGTGTTGATCATGTGAGTCCACATCCATAACTAGTACTTAAACAATGATGTTTAACTTTGCTTTATTAGTTCGTAACGGGGTATTTCTAATGAAACGTAGGGTAGTGGTAATATATTTTAGACGGAATAAATTGGTATAAAAAATTATATATTTGGGTGATTGTCTGGTTTCTAAGATACCCCTACACAAACACCTGTCTTATATCAGATCCGTGTCACATACCTTCATTACATTAACAAGATCATGTAATGATGTTCTGGCAGGTCGAAACCAGTTCAAATATTGACAGGTGTCTCAAAGGCATGGCAGAAAAACAGATGTTCATAGTTCATACGGGGTGATGGGGCGACCCTTGAATAGTGGTGATGGCAGTGTAATGGTGTTTTAGACTGAAAAAACAGTTCGAGTCTAGATGGTTGATCAAAGACGATTTTGATAAAAGCAAGTATACATCCTCGAGTTTTATCCGGGTATTAGAGCGACCATTGAGAAGAGTTGTAATGGTGTTTTCGCGTGAAGAATCCATTTCGATTGGTATCGAGTTTGGAGAAGCATTTTTATCAACTCGCTCACTCATTCACTTGATGGCTTCTGCATGTGACACCTACTTGTTAAGAAGGAACATAAATGGCACATACGAACGCACGTGTTCCATTGTTAGTCACCAGATAGCATTAATCACCCAGATCACATGATCCGCAGGCATTACAGTTGCATGTCATACATCTGTCTTTAATGCCGTTATGATAGGTGGTTTAGACGAATGGCCTGGTGTTCAGTGGCTGTTTGTGACAGTGTCACTGCCAGAGAAGCCATGTAAACAATACTCGCTGAAATTTTCATTCTATAGAGAAGGGAGAACAGTTCGTAACATAAGGCGAAATGGACGAGGACGTTTGACGACGTCGACCACCAAATAGGCATAGTCTCTGGCTCTATTTTGATATCCCTACGCACTAGAGAAGTTGGGAGATGCACGTTTGAAGCCTTATTAGTGAAAATTGGGTTTAAAGTCGCTTTCAAGATTACTGCATTTATAAAGCGATCTGCATGCTTGTGTGCGTGTGTGTGTCCGTTTGCGCTAGTTCGGACTAGAGCTGGTTTTATAGTGCTAGCCTACCTTATGAGACACCTAGTGAGACACTACTTTGTTTAACATGGATACCCCACACAGACTCCGGGCCGAACAGTCCTAGTTTTATCCCCTTAATGCCGGGCGCCAGGCAGGAAAACAACAAGTACCGTGTCTTTTGGTACGGTTTCCGCGCAGACGCTCTATGCACTAGACCACGGAGGTGATCTGTTAGTTATGGAATCCGTCACGGGCTTCTGGCTTCTCTCGGTACAGGAAAACGTGACGACACACGCACATGTCATATATGACATGAACGCTGGGACATTGGACTTAACTATCGCTCTATCGTCAATATGCGAAAAGCGAGAGCGATGTGAAGCGTGAACAGGTTGTCTCAGCGACACCCAAGTCAGTTCTGATAATACTTCCGGGTGGCTCAAAGACTCAGCTTCACATCGATAAGCGATATTAGAAACGGCGCCCAGCGTTTCTGAGTTTGAATTTGAACCGTAATTATATAAGAGACACATGGTATGCATTGTTATGAAGCAACTACTAATGTTACAAAAACCAGAAACTTATACCGGTATCGTTAGTCAAAAGCTCGCATGCAAGAAATGATATGAGGACTCCAGTTCCTGTGCTGTTATTAGATTCACCAGGGCTCTAAATCTTTATGTAACCAATTAAGCTGCTCCCACCAAGGTTCGCACTGATAATCAAGCAAACTACAGCAGTTGAAACCAAGACGTTCATTGTCACTGTGATGCGAGACCCAGAGTGTACTTGCAACTGACGCTGATTCAGTATCGATGGCAACTTATATAGATACCTCCAAATAACGGCCTTCTGATTGGTCCACGTGATGTTTTACCACTGAGGGTAGTCGCCTATTCTATATGGTGAAGTGTCATTCCCATCGATTTTGTAAACATGTGGCATGTCAAATGATATCGATAATACAACGTAATAGTGTATGTGCTTGTTGAATGACCGATTGTTGATTTGAACTATATCACGCAAGTTTGACAGCATTGTATGGCACACTCACCTTCTTACGAACGCCTTATATTTATATTATCACCAATTGATAGCGACTCCTGTACGTCAGGATAAATCACATTACCAGATAGTCGGTGATTTCTGCAGGAACTTACTTCGGGTGAACCCGCTATGGCTCATGAATCATTGTTCGTGGTAGATGAAAACTATGCACATAACAGCGTACCGTAAGACAGAATGTGACAAACTTATCAGAATGTCGGAGATCCGTCTTTTCTTGTGAAACTGTTAGAAACATCTGCTTGCCATAAGAGACGACAGAAATAAGTAAGTGACAGACTCGGTGACACGTTGACACTCCCAATCTAGTTTGTCTGGACCAGAAACGATTCCGTACAGGATTCCTTACACCGTGATATAGCTGGATTATTGCTGACTTTTGGAGTTAAGCGACATTTAATCCCGAAAAAAATAAACTTTGAACATATCAGTATACAAAGAAGAAAGAAACTAATATACATATAAGAATTACACATGCCGCCTTTTATTGAAACCATAAGACACGGCAATGAGATGTGATGCCTTTGGCTTTTTTCTGTTGTAACTGATATACAAGCAATAAGTGAACTCTTGTCCTCATTTAAACAATTTCTAAAAATTCATCATTTTAAGAAGCTCATGTGCCCGTAACTGCCAACGCCATTGTCTTGCATGAGTCTGTGTCTGGTATCACAAACACGCTGCAGCAGCTATGGTCACAAGAGGTGAGGTGAGATGAAATGGGGTTTAACGTCGCGTCCAAGATTATTGCACTTATATAGCGACGTGCATGTACGTATGTGTGTTTGTGTGGCTGCTTGTACTAGTCCGGACTGATGCCGATTTATAGTGCTAGCTCACTGAGATACCATGCCGCAATTTAACATGAATACCCAACTCAGATACAGTATACTGACTCCGAGCCGACCTGCTCTGTTGTTCATCTTTTCAGAGCAGGACAACAAATATTCAGGCGGAGCGGTTGTAGAGGACCTTTAGCAGATACGATAAGCGCTATATAACTTTAAAAGTGTAAGCTAACAACATAGGGAGTTTGAACTGCCTTTTGACTGTGAAAGTGTGCATTCTGCTACCATATGAATTTACCTGACTAATACACAGATTTCAGCGCGGCCCCTTGGCAGCCGCACAGGCCGGGGATTGCCTAAAAGTAGGGCCAAGAAAAGTCGGGCCGGGCCGGGCCGGGCCAGCGGGTAATACTAAAAATGGACTGCAGAATAATAAAACGAAACGTGCATATCTAGGCAGATCTCAAATGTCCAGAAACGGATAGTTTTGCTCATTTAATTGAGTTTGAATCAAAATATATCTTCAGCAATGTAATGAACTGATAATTATAGCTACATACCGAGAGTTCATACCGAAAAGTCAGTGTCTTTACTTTGATGAGGTTTCTCACCGACCTTAGCGTGCAGGGGTGTGATGTCCTGGGCAGGAATTCGAAATGACAGTGTTTTGACTACTCTTCTTTCATTAATTAACGTGTTTGGCATACCTAATTAACCTTTACTAATTCATGTTAAACCAACACAGGATGTTTTCTGCAAGTGGATATTCGCGAATGTCATAGGACTGACACGACACGACACAAAAGTGTGTAATATCAACTAGTGTTTTAACTACTTGACTATGGTTTGATCTTTTAATATTGGTTAGCATTGCAGATGACCACTTGTGCCCAAAATGATGACATAAATCCTGCTGGGAATCATGCAGGAAGCTAAGGCACTGTAAGTCCCCATGATCCCCAGTTAGGTGGTCTAGCTTTGGTTGCCAGAGGTATATAGCCCAGTTTTATCTTGTACCAAATCTACTGAAGAATTCTTTGTTTTTATTGTGAACTGGTTTGTTTTATACCTTAACTGTGATACATGACTTACTGTTTTACTGTCCTTTGTCGACGGATATTTAATCATAATTAACTTGTTTTCATCGCAATATGGCTGCAATATTGCCGATGCGATGTAAAATTTTAACTCACTCACTCACTCACTCACTGACACGACACGTGTTAATAACTGTCGAAGCGCTTCTGAAAATACAACACATACTTTACATCTATAGACTAATTATAATATCACATCTACCTATATAACACTTTAGTGTCTCATATTGCAGTAGCAAACACGGTGCTCAAAAGTGAAGCCCTTTTCCGTCTACATTCTCTCTATCAGAAGTGTTTTTCTTCTGTTAGGTCCGACTTGGCCCGGGCGGTCAATATCAACTTTAAACACACATATGTTTCTTCAAATGTGTTTACATCTATAGATTAGTGTTATATCTACCTATATACCACTTTATTATGTCACGGTACATCGTATTTAAAGAAATCAAGGGGCTCAAAGTGAAGTATTTTTACTGTATTTTCTTAAGAAAATCTCTGTCAGAAGTGTTGGGTCCGACTTGGCCCGGGCTCTCAAAATCATCTTAAACCTCACAGATGTATCATCAAATGGATTCGCATCTATAGATTAGTATTATATCCGCCTAAATACCACTTTATAGTGTCTCAGATCGCTGTACTTAAAGAAAACAAGGTGCTCAAAGTGAAGCCCTTTTTCCTCTACTTTCTCAACATAGTCTCTATCAGAAGTGTTTGGCTTGTGTTGGGTCCGACTTGGCCCGGGCTGTCAAAATCAACTTTAAACACACAGACGTATCTTCAAATGTGTTTACATCTATATATTAGTGTTATATCTACCTATATACTACTGTATAATGTCACGGTACATCGTATTTAATGGAAACAAGGGGCTCAAAGTGAAGCCCTTTTCCCTCTACATTCTCAACATAATCTCTATCAGAAGTGTTTTGCTTGTGTTGGGTCCGACATGGACCGGGCGATCAAAATCAACTGTAAACACACAGACGTATATTCAAATGTGTTTACATCTATAGATTAGTGTTATATCTACCTATATACCACTTCATAATGTCACGGTACATCGTATTTAAAGAAAAAAAGGTTCTCAAAGTCAAGCATTTTTACTGTATTTTCTTAAGAAAATCTCTGTCAGAAGTGTTGGGTCCGACTTGGCCCGGGCTGACTAAATCATCTTAAACCTCACAGATGTATCATCAAATGGATTCGCATCTATAGATTAGTATTATATCCGCCTAAATACCACTTTATAGTGTCTCAGATCGCTGTAATTAAAGCAAGCAAGGTGCTCAAAGTGAAGCCCTTTTTCCTCTACATTCTCAACATAGTCTCTATCAGAAGTGTTTGGCTTGTGTTCGGTCCGACTTGGCCCGGGCGATCAAAATCAACTTTAAACACACAGACGTATCTTCAAATGTGTTTACATCTATAGATTAGTGTTATATCTACATATATACTACTTTATAATGTCACGGTACATCGTATTTAAAGAAAAGAAGGGGCTCAAAGTGAAGCCCTTTTCCCTCTACATTCTCAACATAATCTCTATCAGAAGTGTTTTGCTTGTGTTGGGTCCGACTTGGCCCGGGCGATCAAAATCAACTTTAAACACACAGACGTATCTTCAAATGTGTTTACATCTATAGATTACTGTTATATCTACCTACATACCACTTTATAATGTCACAGTTTATCGCATTTAAAGAAAAGAAGGGGCTCAAAGTGAAGCCCTTTTCCCTCTACATTCTCAACATAGTCTCTATCTGAAGTGTTTTGCTTGTGTTGGGTCCGACTTGGCCCGGGCTGTTAAAATCAACTTTAAACACACCAGATGTATCTTCAAATGTGTTTACTTCTTTGGATTAGTGTTATATCTACCTATATACCACTTTATAATGTCACGGTACATCGTATTTAAAGAAAACAAGATTCTCAAAGTGAAGCATTTTTACTGTATTTTCTTAAGAAAATCTCTGTCAGAAGTGTTCGGTCCGACTTGGCCCGGGCTGTCAAAATCAACTTTAAACACACAGATGTATCTTCAAATGTGTTTACCTCTATAGATTAGTGTTATATCTACATATATACTACTTTATAATGTCACGGTACATCGTATTTAAAGAAAACAAGGGGCTCAAAGTTAAGCCTTTTTCCCTTTACATTCTCAACATAGTCTCTATCAGAAGTGTTTTGCTTGTGTTGGGTCCGACTTGGCCCGGGCTCTCAAAATCAACTTTAAACACACAGACGTATCTTCAAATGTGTTTACATCTATAGATTAGTGTTATATCTACCTATATACTACTTTATAATGTCACGGTACATCGTATTTAAAGAAAAGAAGGGGCTCAAAGTGAAGCCCTTTTCCCTCTACATTCTCAACATAGTCTCTATCAGAAGTGTTTGGCTTTTGTTGGGTCCGACTTGGCCCGGGCGATCAAAATCAACTTTAAACACACAGACGTATCTTCAAATGTGTTTACATCTATAGATTACTGTTATATCTACCTACATACCACTTTATAATGTCACAGTGTATCGCATTTAAAGAAAAGAAGGGGCTCAAAGTGAAGCCCTTTTCCCTCTACATTCTCAACATAGTCTCTATCTGAAGTGTTTTGCTTGTGTTGGGTCCGACTTGGCCCGGGCTGTCAAAATCAACTTTAAACACACCAGATGTATCTTCAAATGTGTTTACTTCTTTGGATTAGTGTTATATCTACCTATATACCACTTTATAATGTCACGGTACATCGTATTTAAAGAAAACAAGATTCTCAAAGTGAAGCATTTTTACTGTATTTTCTTAAGAAAATCTCTGTCAGAAGTGTTCGGTCCGACTTGGCCCGGGCTGTCAAAATCAACTTTAAACACACAGATGTATCTTCAAATGTGTTTACATCTATAGATTAGTGTTATATCTACCTATGTACCACTTTATACTGTCACAGTTTATCGCATTTAAAGAAAACCACGAGTTCAAAGTAAAGCCCTTTTTCCTCTACATTCTCAACATGACTAGTATTATATGTACCTATATAACACTTAATAATGTCGCAAGATAACTCAAAGAAAACTGGTCTGTTAAAGTCGAGCACTTTCACTGTATCTTCTCAAGAAAATTTCACCAAATGTGTTGGAGTGAAGTATACTCTTTAAAGTGAAGCCTTCTTTTCATGGTATGTGCCTGGTCGGAAAATCCCTTGCTTTTACCTAATCCGTCGTGTGTTTTTTTCAAGGATCATACTCACAGGGTAACACTTGGAGAAGGTAAGGTGAGACACTTTGCATTTCAGGATAAACCTCGCCCTCAACCCTGCTTAATGCTTCTATTATCAATGAGTGTGTTTAGGAAAACAGGATTATCTGAGACAGTTGTAATCTGCCATACCGCGAGAATACGTGCTGCATCTCCGAGCAGCTCGTTCTGTGAAAACACACTTCTCCTGAACCTGACTTGGACCACTCAGTATTATTGTCGTGATGGTTAAAAGACGCCATAAATTAAAGTTCTCTATATATTTAGCAACTTTTTTCATATAAGCGGAAATATGTGGAAAACAGATGTCAAAAAGACCTGAACGTATTACGGGCAATTTCAGGCACATCTTGGGGCACATCGAGGGACACTCAGCTGGACCTCTACAAAGCTCTTATCAGATCAAAAATTGACTATGGTTGTGAGGCTTTTCACTCAGCATCAAATACTGTCTTGAGGCGACTAGACAGAATACAATACAAAGCCCTAATACTGGCCACAGGCGCAGCGACAGGCACCACACTAGAAGCACTACAAGTAGAAACGGGAGAACTCCCATTGAAACTAAGACGAGAGCAGGCAATATTATCGTTCTGGGGACGAACATCAAACCCTTTGGTTAAAAAGATATGGCAAGACAAAAACGCTCGAGATGAGGCCCTAGCTCGAAAAAATCCCTCACTAAAGCCATCTGGGATATTAGTACGTGAACTCATTCGAAGTCACAATTGCGATGACATTCAGCCTCCAGAAAGTCACTACAAAGGGTTACACCCTCCCTGGATTTACAAACTCCCAAAGTTGACACTGCTTTAACATCAGAAGTCACTAAAAGAGAAAACCCAACCCTACTACGATCAGTAGCTATCACTAAAATTCAAACTACCTGGGACAGCTGGGCCCATATATACACTGATGGATCCAAGAATCCTATCAACAACAGTGCTGGTTACGGGATCCATATCCACAGCTCCAAACCCCAAGCACATTCAGTTCGCTTGCCCGATGGTCAGTCAGTATTCACGGCTGAATTCGAGGCAATTCATCATGCACTCAAACTCATACCGGAACTCCCGATAGAAAAGGCAGTCGTCCTATCAGACTCGCTAAGTGCACTTCAGGCCATCAGTGGAAGAAACTCAAACTCCAGGCCAAACACAGTCAACAATATTCTATACGAATATACAAAACTATCGGACCAAGGGCAACAGGTGGAGCTGTGTTGGATCCCCTCTCACATAGATATTCATGGAAATGAAAAAGCAGACTCACTGGCGAAGCTAGCTCTAGACAAAGCGGATATACAGCCTATTCCCTTTAGTAAACTAGAGATAAAAAGCAAAATCAAAGCCTCCATAGCAAAAAGATGGCAAACCCAATGGGACGCAAGTAAGATCGGCAGATGGCTATACAAAATTCAACCCAAGGTCCAACAAAAGCCAAACTCATACTCAAATGAAAGGAAAATTGAAACTGCTATCTCACGCCTCAGACTTGGTCACAAAAATCACTATGACAAGGTTTGTTCATCTTGCAATCAGGCTGAAACCATTGACCACCTGTTACTAGAATGTCAAGACCATGCCCCAGCCCGGGCTAGGTTAAAACAAGAATTGCAGTTAGATCCGCTCTCTGTCATAGATCTCTTAAAGCCAAGAGATGCAATAGCGAAGGCCAAACTAACTCTATTTCTGAGAGATGGACAGCTGCTCGAACGTATATAAACAGAGCAGCCAAGGATAAAAATGAAATCATATCAATATAAGAAAATAGAAATCATATCAATGCAAAAACAGACATTATGTGAACACCGAACTCACAATGGATATGTGAACCCTTCTCACACACAGGAGTCCCAAAGAGGGACAGGTCAGCCGAAATTGCCTAGGCAGAAGGCGACCTCTTAAACACCTAATGCAACAACAACATATAAGCAGCCCCTAAAACCCCCCTCTTGGGTTGCACACACCACTTTCGCACCTTTCGGAAACACATTAAATGGCCTGGCCGGGCCCGTGTGCGAAATACGCATCAGTCGGAAAGCGCACGTTAAATCTCCAAAGTAAGTAAGTAAGCAACTTTGTTTTACAGTCGTGATGTTTAAGATTATTAACCACCCGGGACAAGTCGATCCGACAGGTTGAATGATACGCAGGATGCAAAAGGAGGTAAACGCTAGTACGGTACAGAAACTAAAGTAAGTTGGGCTCTCTTAGTTTTCTGTATGCTTACACATCATCACGTCATACTGGATTTAATGTAGTTTCTTATTCTAATACTGCTAATCTTTGTCAGTGGCCAGTGAAAGTATCACAAGGGAAAATTCCAATATATACAAAATATACAATTTGTATATATGGTATGTCCAAAAATATACAATTTTGTATATATGGTATATCCAAAAAAATACAATTTTGTATATATGGATAGATTTTACCACTGCTTTATTAAGTTCCTTTTTACTGGATTCTCACAATATGTGGTTGATATTGAAAATATTACTCATAATACCGGACAGTATTATTGCATGTGACAAATATACTTTAAAACTATGTTCATTATGACAACTATATTTGGAGTGTTTTACATAATAAAGAAATAGAAGATTTCAGCAGACTTTTGTAACTGTTAGATATAAACTGAAGTACAAAAGAAAGTACACACCCCTAAAATATCATATATTTCGCATATGGTTGAAAAAGTTGTTACATTTTTTGCGCTATCGTAATGTAATGAACAAAACCATTGAGAGCATATCGCAGAAACGTAACCTTGACATTATGATAGGCAACAAAAGCACACATTGTGAAAATGGCAATTTTCTCCATTTGCACGTGCAATATGCGTAGAAACAGTATAAAAGGCAGTGGATTCTATCGTTCATTACACATTCAACGAAAACAACACAAGACAAATGCCACGTTTAACAGCAGCGGAGCGAGAGAGAGCCGTGGGAATGTCCCAAGTGGGGGCGTCGAACAGTCACATCGCAAGGACCCTCGGCGTACCAGGCAAACCATTATCAGACTCCTTGTCGTGTCAACCAGACTGGCCAGACATCCGACCGCCCAAGAAGAGGAAGACCGAGAGTGACGACCCCTGCAGAAGACCGGTACATACGCACATTACACCTGCGCAACAGGTTCCTCACCATGGCATCAACAGCGTCGACAGCGTTAGGTCACCACATCAGCAGGAACACAGTCATGAGACGACTACGAGCTGCCGGTATCCGGGCTTATCGACCATACCGTGGGATGACCTTGACCGCTCAACACCGTATCAGCCGTCTTCGCTGGGCAAGAAGGGTCAGACGCTGGCAACGTCGTGACTGGTCACGAGTCCTCTTTACCGATGAAAGTCGATTCAACCTCTACCATGCTGACGGTAGAGTGAGAGTCTACCGACGTAGAGGCGAGCGACTGGCTGGAGCATGTGTCCAACAAGTTCATCCTTTTGGCGGAGGCAGCGTTATGGTTTGGGGAGGCATTTGCGGCGAACAGAAGACGGATTTGGTCATTCTCCACCAGACCCTGACAGCCCAGAGGTACAGGGACCAAGTGTTACAGCCGGTGGTGATCCCCTTCATGCAGGGGCAAAGGCAGGGGTTTCTTTTTCAGCAAGATAACGCCCGACCACACACCGCTAGACTCACTATGGACTTCCTGAACCGTCAGAACATTCAGCTTTTGCCTTGGCCGTCACGCTCTCCGGACTTGTCACCCATTGAACACCTGTGGGACCATCTAGGTAGACAGTTGCGACGACGTGCACAGCCACCAACCACCATACCACAGCTGGAACAGGCTCTGCGAGAAGAGTGGCAGCGGATCCCTAATGACGTCATCCGACGGTTGACCTTTTCCATGAGAAGGCGTGTCCTGGCTTGCATTAACTCAAATGGGGGTCATACGAGGTACTGAGACCCCTCGCATGGCCTTCATACCTGGGACTGTCATCATTTCTACAAGTGTGATTTTTGATGAGTGACCGCCCATGGACGTTATTGTCAACTGAAAAGTGTTATGTGGCCACAAATCTTTAAATCCATTCTAAACATGTTTGAAAATGACTCAACAATGACATTAAACATTACAATCACAATAAAGTTTGCCCTGTCTTCTTTTACTGTCAGAATAGTGGGGTGTGTACTTTCTTTTGTACTTCAGTTCCGCCTACTGTTTACAAATAAGATGATCTATACATACAAGTAGTTCAGAGTAGTTTTAAACAGTGACGGTAAAATATATTTATCGTGAATAGCGGCAAATATGAATATATACAATTTAATATATATGTTTGTGTTATGTCATGGTATGTTGATTCTGAATCTAACATATTGCTTGATATTGTTTGCCAAACAGTTGTATGCACTTTTCATCGTGATACTTCTACTTAAGTATATAAAAAAGGATGTTTGTTTAGACATGCGTTCATTGTAAACAACGGCGCCGTGTTTTCGTTTGCTGGTTAGCTTTTACAGGTCAAAAGCAAAGTGAATCGCATTACTTTCGTGACGCATTTTAGGCCTGTCATACAGTTCCTGAAACAAATATATCCAATACAGCCGATGCAAGTCAATCATATTTGGCAAGACTAGATTACTGCAGTTATATATTTTATCAATATAATCAAACAATTGTTTTTATTTTTGTAAAATATATGTTCATTTCAGAAACTAGATGTTAGTCTAGCCAGCGGTCTAAACTCGCATTAATTTGGTTACACGTTTCATGATTTACAGTATTCGTGAAGAGTATGTAACAATTAGCCACAATTAGAGCCTTTGGTAGGAGTAGAGGGAATGATAAGCAAAGACTTGCTAAGTATTTTATGATATTCATGATAGCTCAAAAGAAACTTTGATTTATGTTTGTAGTACACCCCAAATAGAGGGATAGGACAAGTGATATATTAAGATGACATACAACTTATACATACTTGCGAGTATTAACTACTATCAAACAGTGAGGATAACAGGTGTTTGCATAGAGGTCATCGTATCCTGCACCACCGGTGGAACAAACACACGCAAAGGCAAGTTAGTTGTTAAACCCGAAAAACACGGAAACGATTAGCACAAGTCAAAACAGAGAATTTCATCGGACATAACTCCATTTGCTACATCTGTGGTAGTCACCAATCAACTCATTTATACTTCCAAAAATAGCTTTAACCCTTTTAAAGCTTGTGAGAAATTCAACAGTATGGGTTTGGTCTGACAAAGCAAGAAGCACAAATGAGGCATGTTTCGGCCAATGATTAGAGTATTCTTGCAAGTCTAAGGGTCCAACAGGTGTTATTTCTGCGACATGCTATTTCAAAAACCAAAATTAAGAGGGATATATATGAAAAGAAAAATTGAAATAATACAAATATAAATTCCTTCCAGGTGAAGGCTATCACTTGAAATCAAATTAACAAAGCAGATTTTAGTTAATGACACATCGCTTGGGGTAGAAGTTCATCTCTGTCACCATGCTATGGTATTTCTGGAAAGGAAAGTTAACTTACAAAGTTTTAATATACGTGAAAGGCTTAATGTTGCTGATTAAGCGCAAAGATATAAACTCTAACTGACTGCTCAGTAACATTCATGTAATATTAGTAATATTCAAAAAGTGTACTTGTTCTAGGTGTGTGTGACGTGGATATATATATATATATATAAGCGTATAGAAGAAACGTCAACAAACTTGTAACTATGTATAAAGCCATGTCCTTCATATATAACTGATCTTATACCACCAGCTGTGTCACAGAAGGTCAGTTATAATCTCAGAAACCGCCATGATTTTGTAGTTCCATTTGCACGGACATCTACGTTTAAAAGGTCTTATATTATATCATCAGGAATCAGGGATAGTCCGTCAATATCTTATTTTAAAGCTGTCGCATCTGAGCAGCCTACATCACCACCTATGCACTATAATTGCGGTGAGAGATCTACAAACATATTGCACACTAGATTGAGACACAATTGTAGCACACTAAATTCCAACCTGTTTCGTGTTAATTATCTGATACTATTTCCTGTAAATGCTGAGCTCCTTGTGAAAATACATTCCATTTCTTCTTCCAATGTACCTTATATGATGATATTAGGGAGACATTACTGACAGCTATCGATAATCTTGGAGGACAAAAAACTCTAATTTGTATTCTTTTTTTGTGATCCAAGCTTAGATGTTTTCCTGAATACAAACATATTCTTGTCTGTACACAAATTTATAGAAACGACTAACAGATTCAGTAGCTAGCATATTGTTTCCAAACTGTTAATCATTAACATTGTTAAATCTATATACAACACTTACATGTATAATATTAGCATATGTATGAGATGCATACTGTCTTCACTTTCCAGCGCATTGTACATATCCTTCATATGAGCACTGTATATAAATTTATATTGCGCACTATGTTTCCACAATGTGATGCTTCAACTGTAAATTGTTAATTTTCATTATGCAATATTATGTATAACTGTATATAGGGAGAAGGTGGTAATAAGTGCTGCACTTGTGCCCAATCCCTTGGTCTTTTGGGGCAATACAATATGTTTAATAATAATAATAATAATAGTAAGCAACCAATGTATTATGATCAGGGTCCATTGGTATCCCTTCAGCAAGTGCGAATCAGGTCCTAACACATCTGTTTTGTCATGTATACAGTCGAACCTCGCTTATCCGGACAATTTTCTAAAATGTTGTCCGGATAAACGAGTTTCTGGATATCTGAATACCTTGTTATCTGACCAGAAGTCCTTCCCCTACCTCAGTTATACCGAGGCATATGTGAAATGAATGGCAAAAATATGATTTATGAAGGATCGACCAATTACTAATAAAATACATTGTGCTGTACAGACCTACACAGCCTGCTGTGACAGCGCACTGCATTATTGAAACGGCTGAAGAAATGCATATGTAGCCTAGTTTAGACTTTGCACTTGTTTTGTGTACAGATACGACGGCGAGGTTGGGGCAACCTGACACAAATGAGCATTAATAGCCATGTTTACCTGTACTAGTTGAGAGCCAAGGTTGAAGTCATTCATGTGTTGTCGAGGCATCTGTAAACGGCTAAAGAAATGCAAATGTAGCCTAGTCTAGACTATGCACTTGCTTTGTGTACAGATGTGACGGCGAGGTAAGGGCAACCTGACACACATGAGCATTAAAAGCCATGTTTACCTGTACTTGTAGTTGACTGCCAAAAATGCTGTCGAGGCATCTGTTCATCTTCTTTGTCGAATTGCATTATTAAAGTACATCAAGATGAGACATCATATACATTAATATATATTTGTTGAGCACGAAACCTTGAAGTGTAGCCAGGACATTTCCTCGAAACTATGGGCGGCCATGTAGCTTCAATATCTTATAGATTATATCACTGAACATAGGTCCAGGTGTATTCAGTAAACAAAGATCTGAAGGGCTGTATTTCCTTCATCGAACACACTATGCGTTCATCACAGTTTGTGACGGATTACGGATACGAACAAACTAGCACTTGTTTGGAAGGTAGGTTTTGTTAAGATTTGTTATCTTGTTCTCTCTCTACTTCCTTAATCACAATTTAAATCCTAAATAGACTTACGGGCCTACCACTGTGGTAATTTTAGACCCTCTGTTTCTGTATTTACTTGAGCTCATTTCCCCTAAGGTTTACACATCTCATAAGACTAAGTCATCAATGATGTCAAAGATGTCTGACATTTTTCTTATGAACAGTTTATGAAGCTAAACAATGTCCAAGTGACTTAACCACAAAAATACGCGAACACTTCTGACACAGAATTTCTTAAGAAAATACAGTACAAATGCTTTGAGCCCCTTGTTTTCTTTAAAAACATCGATCTGAGACACTATAAAGTGATATTTAGGTAGATATAACACTAGTCTATAGGTGTAAACACATTTAAAGATAGATCTGTAAGGTTTAAGTTGATTTTGAGAGCCCGGGCCAAGTCGGACCCAACACTTCTGACATAGATTTTCTGAAGAAAATGCAGTAGAAATGCTTCACTTTGAACCCCTTGTTTTCTTTAAATGCGATTTACCGTACACATTATAAAGTGGTATGTAGGTAGATATAACACTAATCTATAGATGTAAACACATTTGAAGATACGTCTGTGTGTTTAAAGTTGATTTTGACAGCCCGGGCCAAGTCGGACCCAACACAAGCCAAACACTTCTGATAGAGACTATGTTGAGAATGTAGAGGGAGAAGGGCTTCACTTTGAGCACCTTGTTTTCTTTAAGTACAGCGTTCTGAGACACTATAAAGTGGTATTTAGGTAGATATAACACTAGTCTATAGGTGTAAACACATTTAAAGATAAATCTGTAAGGTTTAAGTTGATTTTGACAGCCCGGACCAAGTCGGACCGAACACTTCTGACAGAGATTTTCTTAAGAAAATACAGTAAAAATGCTTCACTTTGAACACCTTGTTTTCTTTAAATACGATGTACCGTTACATTATAAAGTGGTATTTAGGTAGATATAATATTAATCTAAGCATATGAATCCATTTGATACATCTGTAAGGTTTAAGTTGATTTTGACAGCCCGGGCCAAGTCGGACCCAACACTTCTGACAGAGACTTTCTAAAGAAAATACAGTAAAAATGCTTCACTTTGAGCATCTTGTTTTCTTTAAGTACAGCGATCTGAGACACTATAAAGTGGTATTTAGGTAGATATTATACTAGTTTATAGATCTGAATCCATTTGATGATACATATGTGAGTTTAAAGTAGATTTTGACAGCCCGGGCCAAGTCGGACCGAACACCTGTGTGACTGTTGAGAGTATAGGGAGAAGAGGTCTACTTTAACCAACGTGTCTGCTTTAAATACGACGATCAGTGACATTATAAAGTGGTATTTACTTATATATAGAACGTTCCTATAAATATAAACACTAGGCGCACAGATGGAACGTTGTATCACGATAGCTAGAAGTATTTGATACGTTTCAAATCTGATTTCGTTACCAAGATCAGCGACGCTTACACACTGCTCCACTTTCTGGTTTTCAAGCGATTTACTCCGAATTACTTATTTATGGTGCACTTTTTTTGTTTGGTGATTGTTTGCATCAATTATATGTAGGTATGATCGCCGATAATGAAGTAATTAGCCAGTAACACTTTGGCCCGTCTTGGCCCGGCCCGGCCCGACTTTTAGGCAATGCCCACAGGCCGTGTTACATGCTATACGGCTATACTACCATCGTTTAACAATTAAGATTTACGTGATATGGAGCTTTCTTATTTTCTTCCACGCAGGTCGCGATGGTTGTCAATTTCTTCTACCGGCGGACTAATACGGAATTGCATTTTGCCATCTGTCTCATCTATGCATGTTCTGCCGTGTCGGAATTCTGATGAAACGCTCTTTCTAAATATGTAAACGTGAATATTCTGCTGCGTCTGGTACCAGACCAGATTAAAACGCCCAAACGGCGTTTTCCCTAACTTTGCTTTATTCAGAAATATTGAGTTATAGCAGGTATAGCTCCTACATATCTCCTTAACCGTGAAGTTTCGGGCTAGAATAGGTCTGCGGCAACCCATGCTTGCCGTAAAATGGAAACTTATTAAAGTTAAAGATACCTCGGTTTTAATATAAGCACAACTTCCTATGCCTGCTGTGATAAAACTTTCTGACCCTGAGCTAGCAAGATTAACACCCGGATACTTGTATGTGGAGACAATATCAAGGACCTTTCCTTTTGACTTTTCATACTTCCTGAATCGACCAGCCTTTCGAAACACTACAACTTTAGTCTTATTCGTATTAACCTATAATCAACCTCTGGAGACCAATGACAGTGCTATCAAATAAAATAATACGAGAATAAACAAATCTAATAAATCTTCTTTCGTAAGAGGCGAGTAACGGGATCGGGTTACCACAATCCCAATGGAACTTGGAACGGGTTCAAGTACTGCTAACGTAGCTTAGAGAAGACACTATACCCTCGGCTTCATGGTCTCATTATTTATTGTGCGTTAGAAACCCTTTTGAAGCGTGTGTGTTAGTGTCATTCGTCATTAAGTCATTTGCGTGCGTGCGTGCGTGCGTGCGTGCGTGCGTGCGTGCGTGCGTGCGTGCGTGGTGTCCGATACATTTGTGGTGAATACGAACTGTACTGAGAAAGACGCACACCAGGGTGAACTTCCACGTTAGAGACAAGGTGTTTCACCTCTTGTGTTTCCAACACACGGACATGCTATATATCAACATATTGTCCTTTATCTGCTGCTTTCGAAACCTTTTTTGAAATTGCATCCTCTGACAGAAGCTATGTACGCAATACTCGCTGTAATTTTCTCTTTCATTGTTAAATCATTCGATAGATAGCTTTCATTTGTTATCTATCTATAACAAATAGCGAAATGGACGTGGACGATGTCGTACGTTGACCCGGAGGAAATCAGTAGGTGATGCACTTGGCTACATTTTGATATGTGATATGCGTGTATGTGGTGCCTTCTCTGTGTGACATCGGTTGGGGCAAACAAGATGCACAAATGTTTGTTATTAATTCCGTGCTTCATTCGTGTCCGCCATACGCTTGGAACGTGTTTTCGGACGGTTTTCGGAGAAGAAAAACGTGACGACACCCGACTATGTGACATGAACGCTGAGACACTGGGCTTTCCATCAATAGTGACCACGATACTCTGTCGTCAATGGACGAAACACAAGAGTTGCGTGAAGCGTGAAACCTGCCGTACATCGACGACTTGCGTGCCCCACGGCTTCGATCCAATGGCAGCCAAGTCAATTCTGATAACACCCCCGGGTAGCCCAAAGAACCAGCTTCACTTCGATATGCGACGTGTGCACGTGTGGTCTTGCAGATGGTGTCCCCAGCTGACGCCGTTATATGAAGCCTCCTTTGCATATTCATAAGATACATGCGTCATTGTAATATATCATCCTGGGGATTGTATTTCTGAAAAATAGCTTACATGAAGAGAACATGTGGCAGCCACTTTACCGAGTGAGTGCATTTGACACTACATGCTCTCTGACGGGGTATCAAACTAATTTGAAAAGGTGACTGTTGTGCTCGAAGGTGCCACCGGTGGGGAACGATACGAGGTGCCACCTGGTGTCATCAGTAATTGATAACGATAGATAAACACATGGTTCTGATATAGTTGGATTCGTACAACGGACTCTGCTTTTAGCAGAGATTTATTATGAAGATAGAAATGGTTCTGCCGTTTTTATTTGCATGCAAGCAGGATATCGTGCATCAAATGTTTTAAGTTCATAGCTAATAGATACATTCAACACTTCAAACGCCATTGTACAGTAAACCTTCCATTAGGCACAAGTTTCTATTTGCATACATCCAATTAAATTGGTTAAATCTCATACACATCCATTATAGGAGTATTTAATAGTCAAGTATAAGTGCATTTTCTTCAGATAACATATTTACATTTATCATTCAAAAGGGTTCGTTCAATCTGGAGACATCTTGCTTTGAAAGCGTGAGTTATTTGCAGTTTTGACTTCGTTATGACTGAACATGGGGTTTCGGGGGAGCAATAGCATTATTTGATTGTATGTTTCAATCCTCATAGTTCGATGTACACATGATGTTTGACGACTATATTATTATCTTTGTTTCTTCATGATATTGCTCAATATGTATCATCATCATTATTTCAACCCATATTGTTATGGATGTGAGGTGCGGGGATGTTTGATGTACATTTCATTAACAAGAGGTGTAAACTTTTACAGAGCATTCGTAGATTTCCGCAAAGTGTTCGATTGCGTAAACAGTGAGGCTCTTTGGTATAAACTTAAATCATCAGGGTTAGGTTCCAATATGTTGAAATTATTACGCAGTATGTACCTAGAAGTTAAGTCATGTGTTAAAATGGCGAATGAATCGCATTCGGATTATTTCAGTTATGGTATCGGAGTAAGGCAGGATGAATATTTGTCGACTATATTATTCTCTTTGTTTCTTCATGATATTGCTCAATATGTATCATCATCATTATTTCAACCCATATTGTTATGGATGTGAGGTGCGGGGATGTAGGGAGGCTAATGCAATTGAAAAGTACACCTTAGATTTATTAAAAAGGTTTTAAAAAGATAAAGATAAAAGACATTATCTACACATCGGCATATATGTTTATGGTGAATTCGGAGTACAAGCATTGAAAAGTGTGCTCGTATTAAATATTGGATGAAAATCTTAAAGTGTGGTCCAAATAGATATATTAGTTCTGTTTAATTCGTATCGGATAATTGGCTTGGTCAAGTTATTGTAAATAAAACTGGATTTGTGTCTGAATTTATGCAGCTAATTCGTGATTTATATACACACATACACACACACACACACACACACACACACACACACACACACACACACACACACACACACACACACACACACACACACACACACACACACACATACACAGATGTTGAACCAATTATATAATCTTAGCGAAACCAAACTGTACCTATCAATGAAGGATTCCTTATGTTTTGAAATGTATCTGAATAGTATTGATGTTGTAAAATACTGAGAATCTCTAACACGTTAGGCTCAGTTCACATATGTTCATGATTGAAAAGGGGAGATTGGCTAGTACAGCGTTTATGTTCATTTTGTGAAATTAATATAGAGCACGAATACCATGTTTTAATAATGTGTCCAAAATATATGGAGTTAAGACGGCTGTATATGCCACATAACTCATATGTACACCCTAGTGTTTTCAAACGTTTCCAGTTAATGCAAGACTGTCGCAGAAATGTCCTTTTTCGATTTGCAAAGTGTGTGTCGCACATTATGAATGAAAGAAAGAATGTATTATGATATGAAAATATTTGTAATTATGAATAAAATCAGGCAACTCGTGGGGTGAGTTGGTCTGGTGGGTCGGGTTTGGTAGGGGAGCAAGTCTCCAGTCTTGTTTCATCTGAAATGTTGAACCGCGCATTGTGCGCTTGGATGTATACGGTCTATAAAACAAATTTAACTTGACTTCACCTACGACTCTCGCTGCACGACAGTACGGTCGCCTTGTGGAACACCACTGCATAAGTTCCTCTCCTTGATCTAACATCTCAACACGCAATGTCGTTGAATCAGCCAAGGGATGTTGGGAGATTACAATATGTGTCACTGTCAGTGAAACTTGTTCCCACAGTACATAAACACTCGCTTTGGTTATACACAATGTGTATTTAGTTTAAACATATTTTATTCTCATGAAAAGGATTGGGCGCAAGTTATCACAGCTTAGAACGCCCTCTCTCATATATTTACATGTATGCTTATTTACAGTTAATAAATCAAATGACAGATAGGAAATAAAAGAGATATAGAAACGTATATACATTCACATTGCTCACTATGTATAATACAGATGTATGTTTATTTAACTGGCGAGTAATAATATAATATCAATGATATTTTCTAAGATTTTTTTTCCACACACAAAAAAAGGAAAACAAAACAAAGGGGTGTTAGCTGCATATAAACGTTGATCTTCGTACGGCATATATATTTTTTCTGATCTATAGAAACAGAACCCTAGTATGATCAAATGTTCAGTTTTAGTTGAAATGGTTTTGTTTTAGCTTTGCTAGTTACATGAATATCGCTGACTATACCATGGCGCGATTTATATGCAAAAGATTAAAATTTTAATGGCACATATACATTTACATTTATATTTACATTAAATCTGGAATTTAGAATGTAGCATCAGCTCCATCAAATGATAGGTATTAGATTGATGATATGCATAAAGTTGTAATATTAGGTGAACAGAAGAGAGTTTGTGTTAACAAATCATCATTGTTGTCATATCGCACACTAATGTACAATATACAAACAATAGATTAATAGGGGTGTTAATGTGTGTGTAATGGGCGGAATCCAGGGTATTTGAATTTAAACCTTCACCAAACTGCACAAATCTGATCACAAATAGACACACGGAAACCCTGATAAGTCCTTTCTACACTGAGAAGTACGACGTATAAATTCAAAGTAAAATTCACTTAGAAGGATATGTGCATGTCGGTTGTTTAATTATCATACAAACATTTAATCATTATTTTACATTTTGTACATTTATTATCATGACAAGGAAAATAATTGAGAAACATAACACAATTAACCAGTGTTATTACAAAATGAAATATCGAATGTAACGAAATAATATCCATAACATTTATCAATAAGCAAATGTTTGACGTGTAGGAATAGATTTACATCGTGCACAGTAGGCAAGTCTGTTGACTGTGTCTGTCCCATCAACAACAGCTGAATATTCGTTGATAACATCTGTATTTGTTTGTCACCAAGCGTTTGTTACATGTGTCATTTGGCGAGGAAGCGCGTGTTATTGTAATGGGACATAGTTTTATCGTCATGTCCACTTTCTGAGGTGATTACTACATGTGTTGTTTATCCAGACATCTGATTCAACCTGGTTTCCGTGGCGTGAAGGTGTTTTAGAGTTAATCAATAGATCATACTGAGAGGAGTGGTAGTGTTTCAAGCGGACGTCCTGCATGATTATTAACAGACACGTACATGTATAACTGCAACCTACGATTCAAGCTGTTTTCAACTGTAAATGTTATTGCTACTGACCAGTAATGCTGGCAATTGAAGTTATCCTGTCCCTTTTGAGATTCCACGCCATAATATTTCCGAAGTAGAATACCTCCACCTCACTCACTCACTCACTCACTCACTCACTCACTCACTCACTCACTAATGTTAGTATTGAACTAATGACATCCAATCTAATCAAGTAAGTAGAAAGTGACCTTTAATTTAGTCAGTATTCACTGATATCAACCTAATGAATACATATTGTTTGCACAATATAATAATACTTCTCTCCTCGCCATAATAAACATAATCTGTCTTGTCTCACACAAGTCGCAGAAGCTTCAGTAACCGGCATAGCCATCTTTAGCATTCACGTGTTTTTGACAACTTCGGTACATGCTGTTCATCGGAAGTTTTACAGAGGGGTTCTTTGATTCATTGGATATCCCAACCCACACTATCACACTTCCTCTTCCTTATGGTAGACGTTAAGCAACATTGACCTTAGAAAATATCTGACCTTGACGACAATAAACACGGGCCCAGCCATCATTAAACTGGAGCGATGACCGTGAGTCATCTGTGAACATTGTCTCTGCCCACCGACAATGGTTCCACCAGATGTGACGTCTGCACCAATCTCGGCCAATCCTTCTGTGATGCTCAAGTAGCCGTGGTCAGGCTGCAGGAAGCCGGCATGGCAAAACTCGGTCTCACAGATGATTCCTAATGGTCCAGTCGGACACGTTAGTTCCTCTGGTAGCTCTGACAGATGGACTGTATCAGTACAAAGTGATGCCATTTGGCCTCGAGAATGTTCCAGGCACCTTCCAGCATATCAGAAATGTAAATACAGCCAATCTTGAGGGGGGGTCATCAATGAGAGGGACGAACACCTGAAGAGGATCTAAGCCTTCTTCGGGAGACCCACTGAAGCCAAGCCGACCATGAATTTAGTGAAAAATGAATTTGCACAGCCGGGCAACTTTTAGGTAGCGTATTAGGCCAAAGTCAGGTGCAGACCATACAAACAAACCTCTGAGATGTTTCAAGATTCCAAGTTGGGATTTCTGGGTTTGGCTGGTGACTACTGTAAAGTCTTCAACATTTCTTACATTTGGTAGCCCCTCACACTGATTTGCTGGGCCAAAAGTTGAAATTTGTTTAGGACAGCAATTGTGAGGCTGCTTTTGTGAAAATTAAAGCCATTCTCACTAACTCTCCTGTTCTCCAAGCACTAAACTTTGAAAAATCTTTCAAATTGGAAGTAGATGCCAGAGACATTGGTGCTGGAGGTGTCTTTTTGCAGGAAGATGCATCCGGCTTTAATCCCGAAGATGTCTGGCAGTCACAAAGCGCTGTGGCAACGACGTTGTCATGAGGAAGCGGTTCCAGAACAGCATTAGTTGCCCAGAGTCTGCCGACAATGCTTTGTCTTACATTTAGATGCTGAGCCAGTTCTCTCAGTTTGTCCATCTTGTGGCCAGCCAATGGCCCTTCCCCTGTCTTGGATATTCACTTGTCATCGAATCATCTTCAAATTTCAAAATATTGGATGTATAATGCTCAGCCCTTTTAATGCTTCAATTGGCATTCATCGAATGACACACATCCAAAACAAATCATACACAAATGGTGCATGACGTGTGTTATGTGGCAGTGAATGTTATTGTTAAACAATGATTGTAACTGTATTACATTTTTCCTGTTGAGATTCGGTAGAAGCTTATTGCATTGTATTTGGACAATGATTAGTTGTCAGGAATGTAGAACTATTTAATGTAAGCAGCGGTGAGGAAGTTCCGGAATGCCAAGCTTGAAAGAAACATGTTGAATATTTTGTGACGTGATTTGACTGTGTGGAAAGTTCTGGAAGCTAGTTGGACTATATAAGTGGAGTGGGCGCGTGCCCCTGTCTCATATCACATCTCATCTCAGATTTTATCTGTCATTATCAAGACCAGCTTTCGCGTGAAGATCACTTATCACCCCAGATTCCCTGCCAAGGCATTTCTCGAAAGCTTGCTGCTGGGTGAATACTAGTATATTATTATGACTGACTTTTGCAATTACCACTGTCACTGCCATTATATTATACACATGCGTTTCCCTATTTCTTGCCCTATAAACATCCACCCAGATCGGATAACATTCATTCGTTATTGAATTGCAGACAAGCAGACACATCCACTGTCAAAGGCCACACCGAGGACCCATTCTGACACCACGTCATCGCCGGCACCGTCTTCAGTGGGCAACACAGCACCAGCATTGGCGCCACCAGCAGTGGAGAAGAGTCCTCTTCTCAGACGAGAGCCGTTACTGTATCTCAACAGCATATGGCAGAGAGAGTCTGGCGACGCCGCGTGGAACGTTATTCGGATGCTTCTGTTGTTGAGAGAGACTCGTGGGGTGGTCCGAGCATCATGGTGTGGGGGCGGAATTCGTCTTGCACAGAGGGTCGACCCTATGGTCTTCCAGAACAGGCGTTCCTCAGAGTGTGGGCTCAAGTGCCTATGACCTTCATCAACCGCCTCATCCATCCCATGTATCGACGTTGCACGGCAGTCAGCAATGCACAAGGCGGACACATGAGATACTGTCTTGTGGTGCCATTTTCTCAGAGACTAGTGTTGTGTTTCACTTTAAGAACATTTGACACTTTAATTTCAACCTTGATGATCAGTTTTGCCAAGTTTCATCTTCTTAATATGTCTCAAAGTATGTTTACAGTGTTTGGACAAATAACGTTTCAAATATATCTAAATGAAAAAACAAGGTTTTAGTGGACAGATCCGCGGACGGACGGCGGACATATCTTTCGTCAAATTTGACGTATACACATGATACAACAGTTCAGGGTAAAGCATAAAAACCAGTCGCTTCTACCATACAAGCAATTTCAGTCGCGTCTGAGCTCGCCAAAAAAAGTACATTTTCGTTCAACAGACTACATAAATGAACTTGACCCCGTGACCTTGGTGACCTTTCACCACAAGTATAGTCGCCTTTTAAGGCAAGTCTGGGTTGCTGAAGAACTATTCTACCCCGGATCTTCACGGGTCGGATACATGTATATGAATCATTCTCTAAAAGGCATGTATACAAGTGATTTTCATAACTATGTAGTCATTTGATTATATAAGAAGGTACATCTTAAACCAACACAATCCCCATATATAATTTGCATGGTGTTATTAGTACCAAGCAATATCCAATATCTCTCAGCTCTTGTTATGTTTTCATGAGGTCGAGGCACGTGGGAAAAGAGTATTTGCAGTTTAAGTATTAAAGCAGGTGAAGATGTATGTTGACATACGAAAACATTCACTCAATTAATATTTTATTTTTGTTAGCCCCTTCTTCCAATTTCTTCCTGGTAGTAGTGTAATTATAAGAAATATACTCATAGACACGTTTCATGCCACGAACTTGAACAAATCAATGCAGTCTCGATAAGGTACAATGTATCTACTGTATCAGAGTCACATGTTCTATAACGCCTAGTTACTAGTAGTACTTTAAAAGTACTGATGTTGCCTGGTAGCACATCTGTGATGGCATAAACGTTTCTTTCAACAAACATTTTTCAATAAATACGTTCCTCAGAGTTATTAAGTTGCTTATATAAGTTCATATTTTTTTACAAATCTTGGTTTGGAATATGTTTTACAACAAAATAGCTCAATTGCTTTCACTGAAATGATTTGAATATGAAGTGCTGACGTGATTTATCCACTGATTTTCTAGTACACTCTACTACTAACAGACATGTAAACGTAATTGATCATTTCGATGAAATATTTTGAATAATTTATCTGATCTATATCTGAGACTAAATATTTGTTTACGCACAACTCGTTTTTTTTATAAAAGGCAATATTTCTTTCCAGAGTTGGTACAAAATACGTTATAGGATCACAGAGAAACAATGGAAATATTGAATATTTAAGGGGCTTGTAAAAGGACCATTACTATGACACATACATAGAGACCCGTAAAGATCTGGGTTAGAATTGTTTTTCAGCAACCCATGATTGTTGTCGCAAGAGGAGGCTGGGGGGGTAGTTCTGAGTGCGGACTTAAAGACCAAACAAATAACCAAATTTATATAGGCGTTTGTGTGTTGGTAATAGGCTGGTTATGAGTTCTGAACTCGTGATTGTAGGGTTTGGTTTCTTGTTTTACGCCGCACTGAGCAATATTCCAGCTATATGACGGTGGTCTGTAAATAATCGAGTCTGGACCAGACAATCCAGTGATTTACATCTTGAACATCGATCCACGAAATTTGAATACGATGACATGCATCAACCAAGTCAGCGAGCCTGACCACCCGATCCCGTTAGTCGCCTTTTACGACAAGCATAGTCGCATTTTACGGCAAGCATGGGTTGCTGAAGCCCTATTCTACCCCGGATCTTCACGGGTCCGTTATTGTAGGGATGGAGCTCGGACGTGAGATGTCGTCCAATGAATGTATATTCGTGAATAATTACGTTATTCAAAGGTATTGTTGCCTTGCCTTTGCTTGTGTTTGTGACGGGTGCTACTGGTGGATTCACTCACATTTCAGCCTTTATCTGATTACCGTCACTATGCCAGAGACAAATAGGCTTTGCTGAGATTTCATATGACTATGGAAAGGGTAACGCAGATATTGAATTAATAGACAATTTCGGAAAATGTACGAACGGAAATATTTGTACAACACACTTTTCAGCATTAAACATTCAGTGGTGACGTGATAGAGGAACAATGACAATCCGATTGACTGTTGATCCAAATGTTGTACAAGAGAAAGTCGTTTCAAAGGACTTTGTGTTAAATTACACGATTTGAAAGAAATAGTTCACCTTGACCTACCTTAACTACCCAGAACACAAATGTTTCTTTTGTATATATCAATAAGTGGCATGTTAACTGATACTGTTTTCGAGGTGTTCTCAAACAATAACTTAATCATGAAACTTAAAACTCTTTAATCAATTAAAGCATACAGGACTTTATAGAACGTCGCAGTTTTTCTACTTCGGTTGTACGCTATCAACCAAGTCCCAAAGCTTCACCGCCGCCATCATATATACTCAACAACAAAATGAAACTATACATCACGGAAAATCGACTCTAATTTATTGCGTTGGAAACGTATATGAAATATACAAATTGTTGAAAAAACATGTTTCACCAACATGGTAAGTGTTCAGTTCGTCTGTGTCACTTACAGTCCAAACGACGTACCATCTCGTGCATTGTCCTCGTGTTTTCCATGATAGTTTCAGCCCATGAAACACCAGATAAAACACACCAAAAAAAGACAAAGTACTTTTGTTGCTGTTGTTGAGTGCGGTGTTAAGCAACACACAAACAAACCGAGCTCCTGGCCTCCCGATCCATTAAATAACCTCATTAGAAGGCAGGGGTTGTTGGGGACCAATCCTAACCTGAAAATCTCAGGCTGCATGGAATATGTCAATCATGTTGCATGGTATGTCAGTGATCACGTTGTCGTTGTTTGTTATATGGGGCATATAACAAACAACGACTACGTGATCACAGACACACCAGTACGACAGTCAACATAGTCTGATAACTACAGCAGCTTTGGTGCTCAGTAAGTATACTCTTATGTTCAGATATACGTTTTAGTCACAGTAACATTTTAAGGTATTATGTTTTGTCATATTTGTAATTATGTTATTGAATTAGGAATAATTCCAGTACACTTGTAGTGTTTTCAATGTTCCTCTTTGTGCCAGAAGAGCTGGGTCCTCAGGATTGCCAGAATCCTATAATCGTGGAAACATGCTCCGGTTATACTTGTTGGTTTGTCTGAACCATACTGTTTTGAATTTCGCCTACAGTTAGATGAAGTTATGATAATGATAAAGTACGGAAGCGTTAAGGGCCACGGTGGATTTTTTTTTGTCTAAGTATCTCCTACGTAGGACTTAGTATCTTCTACGTAGGACTTAGTATTTCATACGTAGGACTTACTATCTCCTACGTAGGACTTAGTATGGCCTAGAATCACTATCTCGTACGTAAGACTTACTACCTCCTACGTAGGACTTAGTATGGCCTAGAATCACTATCTCCTACTTAGGAGATAGTATCTCCTACGTAGGACTTAGTATGGACTAGAATAACTATCTCCTACGTAGGACTTAGTATCTCCTACGTAGGAGATAGGAAGTCCTACGTAGGAGATAATTCTGGTGTTTTTTGTTCAAATCCTACCTCATGAATCAGCAGGCGAAAGCTCTTGAACTTTTGAACCAATCAGGGGTAAGCATATACTTTAAACAACGACCATACAGTCGAAGAAGAAGACCGAAATTCTAGACGATCACTTCTCAATTGTCAGCAGCAACAAAAAATGCAGAAAAGAATTCAAACAGGAAAACAATATGCCTAAAATATGAAAACAGCCGCAAAGCAAGCATCTGGTATACAATATACCCGTTACTGTGACAGAATTTGATAATGCAATAGAACATAGAAAAGGCACTGCACCTGGTCTTGACTCAACCAGTTATGAGATATTAAAAAAAAACCTTCCTGGCAATTAAGAGCCTACTCACTGAGTTATGGTCCAAAGGAGAAGTCTCAAAAGCATGGAAACATGCTGCAGTTGTCCTGTTTCAAAAGCAAGGGAAAGATTAAGCCCTACAAAACTCTAAGTGACCGATCTCACTTACTTCAAACATGTACAAGCTATGGGAGCGATGGGTACAGAAAGACTCATGCATCGCCTTGAAACTGGCCACCTGATCAAAGCGGCTTCAGGATGGGACACTCATGTATAGATCACATACTGAGACTGGAAAATGAAATTAAAAAAAGCTCAATGAAACAGACAGTTACCAGCCGCAGTATTTCTGGACTAAAACAAAGCCTTCAAAATGGTATGGTATGAGGGACGCCTCACAAAACTAGCACAAAATGGAGCAGAAGGGAACATGGCAAACTAGACAGCTTCCTGCAAGACAGGTCGCTGTCAGTTAAACTAGGGAACAATCACTCGATCCTGTGCACAAGACAATGACACGCCACAAGGCAGCATTATAAGCCCATCCCTGTTTAACATCATGATCAATGACCTATTTGATCATGTCGACTCTCCTACCCAAACTTCTAAATTCGCTGATGAGTGAGCAATATTGGTAAAACACAAAGCTATTTCACAAATCCGAAAACACTCCAGTCAGCCCTGGACGGAGTAAATCAATGGCGAAATAAATTGGCGTTCACACTTTCAAGTGAAAAAACTGTTTGAGTTCTATTCAAACGCAAGTAAAGGGGAAAGGTGCCATTACTCAGTCGCTCCATTAAAGGCAAACCAATCAAATTCGAAAAATCCGCAAAATTCCTAGGGGTGATCCCAGATTAACACCTCACTTAAAAAAATGGAGACCTATCTCACTTTTATCAGTTTTTTACAAAATAGTTTCACTTGCTATCTCCAAACGAATGAAATTTGTGCTCCATATATCAATTAGCGACGACCAAAAAGGCTTTATGTCTGGTAGGTATATCGGCGAGATAACGAGATTAATTTATGACCTTATGGAATACACAGAATCACACCAAATTCCTAGACTACTGCTAGTAATCGACTTTGAAAATGCATTCGATACAGTATCCTCCCAAAACGTAGACCTGCCAAAACGCAGACCCGTTAAAACAACACTCGTAATGGCTGGTTGCATCAGTATTTAGTACCCTGTACCCTTAAGTAAAATGGTATCGCCCATGTAACAAGAAAGAAAGCTGGGTAGAGTTCACAATTTGTTATTCAAATGTTATTTCATTGTCATTTAAGATTATCAGTCATTTTCACTTGTTTATCATCAGTGGACCAACTGCATCCAGGTACTGAAGGGGTGTCTTTCCACGGCGATGAAGCTGTTCCTTCTCTCTGTAGACAACCTTAAAGCTTCCTGGGTGGCGGTGCTGTTCCAAATTGAATCGGCGCTAGATTCGCTCTCTCCGAAATTTCTACCTTCTGGATCAGTTCGATAAATCTGAAGATGTTTGGATGCTTGTGCTGGAGGGACTTGCCGATTTTGGAGTGGAAACCTTCTAGGTTGTTGTTTGTACGGGGCCCTTGTGTCGCATGGTAAATCCTCAGTCGAGGTGGGAACCGGGCATCGTCATCAACCCATGTCGTAACCTCCAGTACACATTTTCATTCTTCGTCCTGTACTTTACATACGTGTAGCCGTCTAGGAGAACTTGTGGGGCACCTTTCTGGGACAAGACATACTCAACTTTCGTAAGTCCGGCCATAGCTTAATTGGACGAGGTTGAAGCGTTGTTGTTGTTGCATTAAGTGTTTAGGAGGTCGCCTTCTGCCTAGGCAATTTCGGCTGACCTGTCCCTCTTTTGGACTCCTGTGTGTGAGTAGGGTACACCTATCTTTTGTGAGTTTGGTGTTCACATAATTTCTGTTTCTGTATTGACATGATTTCTATTTTCTTATATTGATATGATTTCATTTCTATCCTTGGCTGCTCTGTTTATATACGTTCGAGTAGCTGTCCATCTCTCAGGGCATGGTCTTGACATTCTAGTAACACGTGATCAATGGTTCCAGCCTGATTGCAAGATGAACAAACCTTGTCATAGTGCTTTTTGTGACCGAGTCTGAGGCGTGAGATAGCAATTTCAATTTTCCTTTCATTTGGGTGTGAGTTTGGCTTTTGTTGGACCTTGGGTTGAATTTTGTATAGCCATCTGCCGATCTTACTTGCGTCCCATTGGGCTTGCCATCTTTCTGCTGTGAAGGCTTTGATTTTGCTTTTTATCTCTAGTTTACTAAAGGGAATAGGCTGTATATCCGCTTTGTCTAGAGCTAGCTTCGCCAGTGAGTCTGCTTTTTCATTTCCATGAATATCTATGTGAGAGGGGATCCAACACAGCTCCACCTGTTGCCCTTGGTCCGATAGTTTTGTATATTCGTATAGAATATTGTTGACTGTGTTTGGCCTGGAGTTTGAGTTTCTGCCACTGATGGCCTGAAGTACACTTAGGGAGTCTGATAGGACGACTGCCTTTGCTTCCGGAAGTTCCGGAATGAGTTTGAAGCTCATGTTCAAATATATTTATATGTTATACCATACACAAGAGAAGGAAGTATTAGTGATTGAGAACATTTGGTATATTCTTACACAAATCCCACAACTTGTTTAAAGGTAATGTTTGAATAAGATTTGTGATGTACCGGGAGCAGATTAAAGAAAGGAGGAGTTTTTTTAAGACAATGTTGTTGTTCACTACTGCTCATTGTCTCAACATATTGATAATCCCTCATAGCAGGGGAGTGGACCAGTCCATTCATTAATTAGGTGTGACCAGCATGGCCCAATTAATTAGTGAGCTAATTTTAACTGCTTTTTGGGAGGTCTGCATTTTGGAGGTCTACGTTATGGGACGGAACCTTCGATACAGTTGACTGGTCCCTCATAGATAAGACACTAGCTTTTTCAATTTTGGACGATCAATACGTTCGTGGTTCATTACATTATATAACGGGATAGAATCCAGTGTACTAATTTTAACTGCTTTTTGGGAGGTCTGCATTTTGGAGGTCTACGTTATGGGAGGGAACCCCCATGGTAGGTGTCCCCAGCACAAGACTGCTAGTCGTAAGAGACGATAAATTAGGGTAGAAATGGTCTTTCCCCAAATGTTTTTATTGATGTTATCAATGAGGAAGTCCAGCATTATATATATAATTTTCACATAGTGTTTTCTCAGTGAACTTCAGACGACATTTGCTTTCATTTATGACAAATTGTAATGAACCTCTGAATACAGATATGTAACTGTATCTGTGATCACCACGTATTGAAACTATGGATCAACGAATTAGTGAGTGAGTGAATTGAGTTTGACGCCGCTTTTAACATTATTCCAGTAATATCACGGCGTGTGAGCTTAATGTGGGAGGAAAGCCCGAAGTGATGCAGGTCTCAGACGTTTACCACTTCGGTGAAACCCACGAGCACGGGTATGGTGCTGACAAACCTAGAAACATAATCGGGGCGAACCGGGATTCAAACCCACAATCATAGGTTTCTGGCGTGCTCAAGGGACGCAACTCTGCACAGCGAATCGCGGCGCCTTAGACGACTGGGCCACCCGTACCCCCTGGATCAACGAATTAATTATTTCCTTAAGCTTGTCATGTGGGATAGTGGTGTACAAATATTTTGGCAGAATTGAACATGGAATTGTTTTGTAAATTGTCAAGCAAATGCTTTGAGTTTGAGAAGTGTCAAATATCTATTGTCATCCTTTATAATGTTAATATAGAAACAATAAACTACAAGTATAAAAGTATTCCTTGTTTGTTGACAATGGCATTGCATGGATAAGTTCTTTGCGGTACATGGATGAAGGGTTTGCTATTGTGTGTCCTGAGCCATGGAGTTGTTTTGACACTGAAGGCAAAGTGCTCTGTTGGCAATAGAAGTTGCAGTCCCTAGCAACATAAGCTGGTCGTTAGCGGAGACTTAAAGAATCGGGTCGTCAGGCTCGGTGACTTGGTTCATAGCGTGTCAACGTACCCGCACGGCGTTGGTCTTTGCTCATAGCTTTCAACTTTAAATTTCTTTATGATTATTAATTACGTTAATCCGTATGTACATTTTGTAAACGTATACACCTAAAATGAACTGTATGACATTTATGCTGGCCAATAAGGTTTTCCTTTAATGATTTGTAACTTGAACTTTTAACTTTATGCTCATAAATATTTATGTAAACCTGTACGTACATATTGTAAATGTTTACACGTAAAAGTACATGTATGACAATAACAATGAACGGGTTGTCTGGACTAGGCCCAATTATTTACAGGTCGACGTCATTTAGCTGGATTTTTTGGCAATGACAAAGCCCAACGATTCAACATTCTCTACGAAAAAATCCCTCTTGAACCTACAGCAAACATAATATCTCATTGCCGTCAAGGGAACACGTTTTTATGCGTAACAAATACAAATGGCAGTCTCGATCGGCAAGTTTTAATGTATTAATAACTCCCAATCGCTGTAAATTCTGAACCACACACGAAGGCTTTGCATTGTATATGACATGCTGAAGCAAAACACAGAAAAACAGGTATGTCATAATTGCTTTTGTAATCGTGTACGCGGATGATCTGCAAGTCACGACGTTACTACTGCTCATAGGTTTAAGCACGATCTGAGAACCTGTACCCGGATCTGATATATTGGGTTTCACGTGTCCATTGTGATGTCCCCATTCTCTAACATGGGCCTGAATTTTCAATACGTGGTGACCCGAAGTTGGTCACGTTGACAACATTGAACGGTAACCAGATAGGTTTTTAGCTTTAACTAGTATGCAGACGGGAAACGTGGTTTGTGGATACACTAGTCAACTCCGATAACAAAGTTGGGTATGGTGAATATAATCAGACACGAATGATGAGTGTTATTGCTTGCGTGAATACAGAACTTCGGATATATCGAACGTATTTGATGATTCCTAAGAGTTGGGTATAAATATAAATTTATTTCTAAATAATAATAGTGGCCATGGACCAAAGGCTTTGTACTGAATAAAGTTGATTTGATTGATTGATTGATTGATTGATTGATTGATTGATTGATTGATTGATTGATTGGATACAGTTGACTGGTCCCTCATAGATAAGACACTAGCTTTTTCAATTTTGGACGATCAATACGTTCGTGGTTCATTACATTATATAACGGGATACAATCCAGTGTACTTGTAAATGGTTATGGTTCGCCTATGTTTGATATACAAAGGGGATGTCGTCAGGGTGATTCACTCTCTCCATACATATTTATTCTCTGTGCAGAGATTCTTGCCATAATGATAATAAAAAAAATATCAAAGGGGTAACAATAGACAATGGAGAATTTCTAATCAATCAGTTTGCAGACGATACAACGTGTATTTTAGACGGTTCCGAACAATGTCTCTTTGCTGTGTTTAATGTATTATACGCCTTTGACAGATTTTCAGGTCTAAAAGTTGACATTGAAAAAACGCGTCTCATATGGATTGGATCAAAAAAACGCTCAAAAATGAAATTATGCCCTCAACTTAATCTCAATTGGAACCAAAGTGACTTTGACCTTCTAGGAATTACATTTACCCAGGATCTTGATGATATGATAGTACCAAATTATAAAGAAAAGATTAGAATATTTGAACGGTTAATGTCTATTTGGTCAGCCCGCAACCTTACTCCCCTTGGCAGAAACACGATTTTAAAGTCATTAATTATTTCTAAGCTACATTACTTATTTAGCTCACTACCAAATCCAAACACTGATGTTGTTAATGCGTTTCAAAGAAATTGTTTTAAGTTTATCTGGAAGAATAAGCCTGACAAAATTAAGAGAAGCCAAATCATTTGTGAAAAAAGGATGGAGGTTTCAATGTCCCTTACATTAAAGCAACAATCCAGGCTAAAAAAATATTAATGATAAGACGCTTTTTTACTTCGAAATCCAAGTGGAGTTATCTATTTAATGATTATATAGGTATTCAATGCATGTCTACAGAAAAGTAAGAGAAAATATTTTAAAAATCAAAAACAAAATATTAGAAATGATATTCTATGATCGTTTATATAAAAAAAAATTGGATGACAATAATTTGTCACATAATGGAAAAATGTTAAACGTTAACAATAAATATATAAAAAGCACTCCTAGTATGCCCTAAGTATGTATTTATCTTTGGCTTCTAGTGAAGAACGTATTTCTAAGTTTGACATTATGGCCCTTTTGATCTCCCAATAGATTCTGGACACAGAGCGGAAAAAAATGTGCGGACGACGTAACTTCCGTTACCTTATTAGTCGCCATGAATATGCAGATGATCTAGTTCAGGTCGATAGATAAAGTTTACTCTGGGAACTGCGGGTTATATCGTTGGCCATTGATAGATGGGGTTAAAGCAATATTACGAAAGATGCCAGAAATATGTATCAACGCATTAATAACAGCTTACTTACAGCAGACGGAACATTCCGAGGAAATTGAAATTGTTTTGAAGTGTGCACTTACTGGTTACTGATTTGCATTAATAGACAGAAGATAAGAGGCGTGTCCCGCGTGAACTACCGGAAATCACAAATACCGCGATACGATGAATGCCTCGGTACCATGGGGTCCGAGTATATATGTTCCAGTGAATATGTATGCTACTCAAAAGAAGTTAGGGAACACTGATATGTTTGCACTTAAAATAAAAAAGGGAGACGAGAACGTGTAGTAAATTCAATAATGACCGAGTATACAGTAAGAAAGGATCATGAACAATCCACTACATTTCATAACGTGAACAAGTGTTGATGTCAATAATGTTACTTGGGTCAAAATTGGACATCCAGGCCATGAGAGAAAAGTCAGTAACGAGTGTGTCCGCCCCTAGCAGCCACACATGCAACACAACGACGCCTCATGGAGGTCACTTATGTCTGTAGTGTGTGTCCGCCCGGAGAGCGGAAGGTCCGGGGTTCGATCCCCGACCGCGTCATACCAAAAGACGTTAAAAGATGGTACTTGTTGTTACCCTGTCTGGCGCTCGGCATTAAGGGGATAAAACAAGGACTGGTCGGCTCGAAGTCAGTATACTGTGTCTGAGTGGGGTATTCATGTTAAACTGCGGCATGGTATCTCAGTGAGCTAGCACTATAAATGGGCATCAGTCCGGACTAGTACAAGCAGCCACACAAACACACACACGTACATGCACGTCGCTATATAAGTGCAATAATCTTGGACGCGACGTTAAACAACATTTCACCTCTCCACCTCTGTAGTGTGTTCTGTGGGATAGCATACCACTCCAAACTCAGCTATTGAGCAAGCTGGCGCAGATCCTAAGGTGGAGGGTGGTTCTCCCTAACACGTCTCTTTAATAGATCCCATACGTGTTCAATGAGTGCCATATCAGGTGAATATGCAGGCCATTCCATGCGAGTAACATTGTTTTGTCCCAGAAAGTCAGTGACTATGCGTGCACGGTGAGGTCTAGTATTGTCATCCTGGAAGACCGCCTGTGGGCCTATTCGATGAAGACAAGGAATCACCATTGGTCTCAGAATCTCATCCCTGTAGCGAGCATTCAAATTCCCGATGATGACGTACAGACTGGTTCTGTGATTAAATGAGAAGGCGACCCACACCATGACACTGCCACCACCAAAACGATTGTGTTCACGGACGTTGACGTCAGCAAAACGTTCCCCACGCCGTCTGTAGACAAGAACACGACTGTCATTATGCTGCAGTGAGAACCGAGATTCGTCAGAAAAAAGAGCTGCTGACCACTGTTGTCTTATCCACTGTCGGTGTTGCCGTGCCCATGCGTCTCTGGCTGCTTTGTGACGCGGAAGAAGAAGCGGTTTAACGGCTTGACCTCGGGGCCTGATGTTTCTTTCCCTCATACGGTTTCTTATGGTTTGGTCACTGACAGTTGTTCCTGTAGCAGCCCTCAGTTGCCTTCGAAGATGGTTTGCCACTGTGTTAAAATGGTTTAAACGCACTTTCTTCATAAAAGTGATTTTGAATTGGTAGCTTTATTTTATATAAAATCACACTATTTATTCATGCGTATATTATTATGTTGCAATGCAAGGTATACAACGAACATTTATGAGTGTACATAGAACGTGATACGTATTACATATCAAATGTATCAAATACCTTCCACCTCGGGAAATTGGGACGAATCCAATGTTGTCTTTTGCAACCAACGACAACCCATATCTGTCGGTCCCTTTTGTATTACTACAGACCCGTAAAGATCCGGGGTAGAATTGGTCTTCAGTAACCCAAGCTTGTCGTTAGAGGCGACTAACGGAATCAGACTCGCTGATGCATGTCATCGTATCCTAATAGCGTGGATCGATGCTCGTGATATCAATCACTGGATTGTCTGGTCCAGACTCGATTATTTACAGACCGCCATCATAGCTCGACAGTTGCCGAGTGAGGCGTTAAACAACAAACAAACAAACAAAATATTACCACAATCGCACACCATTCTCGCTTACATTAGCTTAACATTTCTATTTTATATGATTGATTTTTGAATAACGTGAATTAAGTTTACTTTTTAATGTTATGTAGACAGAATTCAGTTGTCATCTTATTAAAGTTTTAATCCGCTGGTTAAAGTTCAAGACAATGCCAATTGGTCCACTAGTTCAGAGGACCCCATATGGCTGTTTCTAATTGGGTCGACCGAGGCAATATTGAGAACTAACTTCTTTGTGGAATGACAAGCTAACGAAACTTGTTTGCGAAAAGCTGCTTTTAAAATAACATGTATAAAATTGAACGTGTGGATGTAGAAATTAACAATACATTGTCTGTATGGGAAACAAACCATAACTTTTGAATACACGGGTATTTGTTCATGTTATGAAACCACAGAGAAACCAAAGGTCACCACCCGATGTCAGGATCGTCAGATTGTGCAACAGCATCTTCAAGATCGCTTTGTTACTGCTGCGGAAACTGCTCGACAGACCATTGGGACACATCAGCGACACATTAGTGCGGACACCGTTCGTTGACGAGCAGACACCTCCACTGTCACAGGCCACACCGAGGACCCATTCTGACTAGGGGCCTTCTTCAGTGGGCAGCACAGCACCAGCACTGGCGCCACAGCAGTGGAGACGAGAGCCGTTACTGTATCTCAACAGCAGATGGCAGAGGGAGAGTCTTGCGACACCGTGGGGAACGTTATTCGGATGCTTGAGTTGTTGATAGAGACTCGTGGGGTGGTCCGAGCATCATGGTGTGGGAAGGAATTGGTCTTGCGCAGAGGGTCGGCCCTGTGGTCTTCCAGAACACCGGTCCAGGGAGAGACAATGGTGTCACAGCAGCTGGGTACATTGATCAAGTCTTGAGACCACACGCCATACCTCATTTCGCACGTCGCCGCAACCACGAGTTTCAGCATGATAACGCCCGTGCCCACACTGCAAGAGCAACAAGAGACTACCTCGAGCAGAATGGCATCAGAACCATGTAGTGGCCTGCACTCAGTCCCGATTTAAATCCCATTGAGCACCAGTGGGACGAGATTCAAAGACGTCTGAATGACGTCCGACCAAGGCCGACAGCTGCAGCTGAACTGAGTAAGGCAGTCCTCAGAGTGTGGGCTCAAGTGCCTATGGCCTTAATTAACCGCATCATCCATTCCATGTATCGACGTTGCTCGGCAGTCAGCAATGCACCTGGCGAACAAACGAGATAATAACGAAACAAATGCCTTGTGATGCCATTTTCTCAGAGACTAGTGTTGTGTTTCACTTTAAGAACATTTGACACTTTAATTTCAACCTTGATGATTTTTGCCAAGTTTCATCTTTTCAATATGTCTCAAAGTATGTTTACAGTGTTCGGACAAATAAGGTTTCTCAGATATCTATCCATGGTGACGTTTCTTTTGCGGTACAGTATTTGTCAGGTTATAGATAACGATTTTGTCAGGAACATTTGGCAGGGGACGGTGAGTTGGAACCTGTTTTCTAAATCCAGCCGTTCAACGCAGGCAACCAGCAAGGTCCGCCATTTGTCTGTAGTTCACAACCCATCTTCTCGAGACAAGGGCATTAACTGACTCTACAAATCCAATGGAAACTGGACTTTTATAGTCATTTAAGTCACTTGTGGGGAATCAAATCCGGGCCTTCGCCATGGCGAGCGAACGCTATAATCACTTGGCTACCCCTCCACTCCTACAATAAATGGAAGCTGAACGGGAATTTTCTTAAAACGAAACAGAGAACCATCAGATGACTGGATCGATTATGCTAGGATATTTTATGCCTAGTGGTTAAAGCGTTCGCTGGTCGCGCCGAAGACCCGGGTTCGATTCCCGACATGAGTACAATGTGTGAAGCCCGTTAATCTCCCCCCGTGAAAGTTTGGTCTTCGTTTAAGTAGGACAGAGGATGCTCACCGTTTCGAGAACACCTAGTGTCATCACTGTAAAGTGATTTATCCTATATTTTTGTACTGACATTTCCTATTACAAATTGTTTGTCTTTTCTAGTGAAACTGATCCTAGTGCATTAAATTTCTAAATGATTAATTCTTCCTCCACAAATAAGCTTGGAGAGCCTACCATCAATGTTAAATATTAAACCTGTAAAACACCAAAACACAACCGTCTGCCGGTGGGGACAGGTTACTGGTTGGAACACATACAAATCACACTACTAAATAAGCATTATTTAACCCTGTAGTGTCTCGGATATTCTGATAAATCTCCATATGATTGGAATAAGATATGCTCTTTCATTATCGTCAACAATAATGAAGTGAAACAACTACAGATTAGCAAAGTATGTATTATGTTGTCTGGTTTAAGGCTGTCTATATTGTATTATAATTAAGACGAATGCCCTGGCAGTTAAGCACATGCACCAAATACCCAATCGTAGTTACTTGACGGGTCATAGCGACCCGGGTCTTCAGGTATTAATTGTGTGTTTAGCTTGGCGCGTTCATGGCTACCGGAAAACATTGATTGACGCACATATCAAACTTTTTCCAAACGAATACCAATGCAATGTTTCACGATCTTGTCGGCGGATTTTTAAAGATGTCATCAACATATCCATTAACTTAATCATATTTATTCATATGGTCGGCATGCACGTCGCTATATAAGTGCAATAATCTTGGACGCGACGTTAAACCCAATTTCACCTCACCTCACCATTTCTACAGGGAGAAAGGGTTTGTTAGTGAAAGGACTAACATTTCCAGGGCACTGCAACAGACTGTGCACCTTTAAATATCGATCGTCGCGAATACAAAATAATAGAAACCAATCACTTCTGGGTTAAACTTCATTTTTTTTTTTTGAAGGGTATATTCTCAAGGTTCATCTTCGAAGCCAGTGCGCAGAATGGCTGTAACGATCATATGCACGCTCTTGGTGTGTTTTATTACAGGTAAGGGTTATTTAAAAAATGTCTTTTACCGATTTGGTTCCTTGGACAACTAATGATGAAAAGGTGTCCAATGCAAGTTGGCTTCTTAATCGTGAGGATCGACAACACCTGCAGTCATAACTAGGCTTCCGTTTAACAAGTACAACGTCATTCATTGACATTTCACTGTAACAGTTGTCAGATAGGGAGTAGACGGATCAAGTCGGTTGCAAATGATTCTATGATGGCCGAGACAGTGTGTGTCGCTGTATTCCACATTATTTACTACAGTTGGCGATATGCCAGCTATATCACGGCGGCCTGTAAATAATTAAATATGTCCCATACAAACTAGTGGTTGATAGCATGGAAACGGTCCACTAAACCAACACGATGACACACACTCAGTACTGTAACCAAACTATCACAATTAAGTCACACAACAATCAACTTGGTCGACGTAAAGGATGCAACGCACGGCAAAATGTGGCGTTTCAGACGACTCGACTACCGTGACCATTTTTCAACCGACTTGTATGCGGCTTGTTAGCGATATATCTATTATTTTCATATTTTTTTTAAATGGTTCGTTTTGAAGTGCACAAACGAACGAATAATTGTGTTGAATTTGATCTAATCTTACAAAACCACTGAAAGTTTGTTTCATTTTTAGTGTTAAATAATTTAATGACGATGATCTTGATCTTATTGTCATGGTTTTATAGATTTTGTACATACTTGGTGGCAAATATTAATTGTGGAACCTACAAATCACATTTGGCCTTTGTTTGGCAATTTATGTTTCAAAGCAAAATTCATTTTGAAAAGAAAAAGTGATTTTTTTCAGGTATTGAGATGTTCAAACCAGCATGTTTGTTCGCACGTCAATACGTCATCATCGGCCAAAATGTGTTTGCTCTGCAAGTCAGTTATCGTTCTGGAGTTTCATCTCTCATCTCTCAACAACAAAACATTTCAAAATGTCTTTACCAGTTTATATTTGAATGGATCGCCATGCTTGTAGACAGCTCTTTCAGGCAGTTATTTTCTCTGAAAGCAGCCAAACAATTGACTTTCAGAAGTCCAGCATTTCTAGTGAATGATATATTTTGTTTGTTAATCCCTGGGACAAATTAATTTCTCCGGTATCTTCCGAAAAAGATAAACAAAAAATCCAATGTAATATGTTTAATTTCTTTCAGAAACGTCAGCGGAAACTTGCTATGGTCGATATTCATCAACTATATGCATTTTCGGCTGTTGTGAGGATGCTGTTTATATCTTCTGCTGTGTTTCAAACAAGTAAGTATAAGACGGTAAAGGGTTAACAAATGAGTGTTTAGAGAATAACGTGCTCGAAACGCGTAATTAAGGATTAACTGGTACCAGGTGAAGAAATGGTGTAATTAATCTCAAAGTTTTGGTGTTCAGCATTCTTACATGAAGTATCTTATTCGTCATTTGAAAAAATACAATACTACAGGGTAACTGCACTGGTCAACATATTGTACAAATGACGTTATTTGCGACGTCATAAACAATGTTGACGTCATGTCATATTATTCTCAACAATAAAGCAATGTAACGTCAACGCGCTTCAACTTGGAAATCAGCACTGATAATCACAAATGTCGGAAATTGTTACACGCGATGGTTCTACCCTTAAGAGTAATATTACGTGTCTGTTCCGCTACAACGTTCATTCGAGTGGGACAGCGTATCCGTAAGTTTGGAATTCGGGGGGGGGGGGGGATTTTTCAATCATCCATTCAAAGAATGAAAAGGAAGCATGCCACGAAACGTCACTGAGGGTTTCGTGCTAACGTGATCAGTCTGTGACGCTGTGAGCAATGGCTGACGTGTTGTCGTCCTTTTCTCATTAATGCAAGAAATGTAACCTCACGTCATACCGGAGAATGACTATACTACACTTCTGCAAACTTACGTAATGGAGACATCACGAGCATCAAGAGCAATTATTTGTATAATGTGAATGAGAGTGTTTTTATGAGATCTAGTATGAGAATAAGCATATGGTCGTGAATGAATTATAATTATGAGTGTCAACAATACAACTGTGAACGCCTCACGTCATCTGCGTACGACGACATCAACCAAGTCACCAAACCTGATCACCCCACCATAAGTTGCCTGGTCGAATTCTAACTCGGAATCCCCAAGATGATATGGATAGAAGTACCAGTGTTAATGCTGCTGATACCCAGTTGAGAGAGATGATATTTCTTCTTTGGCAAATTAGTGGAGCCAACAAACATTGTTGTTCTTTTTCTTTTTCTTTTCAGATGGGCAATAACTATCATCGTCTTTGCAGCGTTCGTTACCATCGCTTTGCTCTGCACGTGTTTCCAGGCAGTTGCTAAAGCGGCCACATCTAAAAGCCGGACAGTGGGCGTGGAGAGGACCGCTCCTGAGACAACAATGCCGAGAGCTGCCACGTCAGGTGCAACGTCAGGTGCAACGTCAGCTGCCACGTCAGGTGCCATGTCAGGTGCAACGTCAGGTGCAACGTCAGCTACCACGCCAGCTGCCACTTGAAGGATTGTCCTATATGCCAGGCTGCATCGTATAACGGATGTACTTCTGAAGAAAACAATACATCTATCTTCTTGCTTTTATTTTATCCTAATTATATAATACAACACACGGGGTCGAAAAATTATTATGCTATTTAATTGTGGTTTTGTGTTAAAGTATATTTCAAAGAATTAATAAAAGTAAAATAGCTTTCTCAACATCCGGCTTCCCTAACACTTGCCTTATTAACGGCTATGTTTGAAGCGGACCTCTGTCAAGCCTGATCACATCGCCTTCTTGTTTCATTCTAAACTGGTCTAGAAATGTTCAGAAAAACAACATAAATTTTCGAAATATAACCTTATATAATTTGTATATTGGCCTTGATTGTGTTGTCATGAGTAATTACACAAGGTATATTAATAATGTTCGTGTGAAGAAATACATGTTTCATACTGTGTGCACCCGAATGAAGTATATTACAGTCAATAGTTGGAATGTTTTAGCACATACATCAACGACTTTACATTGGAGAAGTGTATACTTAGCAATTAACGAGAGTGTTAAGAATTTGCAATAAATCCTGCCAGAATGAATTTTGAAAAAATTATTTGAATCATTTAAAGAATGTTCGTGTTATATATACTGAACAAAACAGGTTTCTGGGGTATATGTTTTTGTCGTGAAGAGTTTCTTCAAATGTGTATTGTGATTCCTATTTTATATTTCTCATCATATTCTGGTTGTTGGAAAAAGCAGGTATATGTTAAACTTTACTTTCAATACCACTGTTGCCAATGATGAGTGATTGTGGTTTTACGCCGCTTTTAGCAATATTCCAGCAATATCACGGCGGGGGACACCAGAAATGGGCTTCACACGTCGTACCCATGTCGGGAATCGAACCCGGGTCTTTGGCGTGACGGGCGAACGCTTCAAACAACTCGGCTTCCCGACCGCCCCTGCCAATGATGAATGCCACTGGACCACTGGTATTAACAGCCATGTTTCGAGCTGTGTGGAGCATCACAAATCCTGCAGAACACCTGATTCTAATACACCATATTTTCGTTATAACTACTGGGCTCTCGGTATGCCGCCGTATCACTATCTGTCTGTGTCAAGGGGCAGCGGAATGTATAATGTGTCCGCCCTGGACTCAAATACACCATATTCTTGTTGTAACACATTGGGTTCTCGGTATAGGACAATCTTAATGTCTTTCTGTGTGAACGGGCAGCGAGATATGTAATGTGTTCTTCCTGCAGCATACCTGATAAAACCGCACTCTAAAAGCATTGCTGCCATACAATTGGATCCTCGGTTAAGGATCTGTCAGTGTCTGCCTGTTTAGAATAAGCTAACACCGTCCTTCTTAGCGTTGGTGTTATCTTTTTGAACTTGAAAGATGTATTCACCTAATGACGTTTAAGGTCTATCTATGCTGGAGTGATAACTTGTTAGGCTTAATATCTAAGCCAAAAAACATCGTATTTAATATGTCAATATGTCAGAACAACCTTTACTTTAGCACAGCTGTTATGGGTATACCGAAATACATACAAGAATTGTTTCACGTGTTGCTCGTAAAAGAAAACTAAAGGACTGCACCTCAAGTCCTAGGGTTTGATAGATACACAGGAGCCGATCATTTAACATATGTTCTGTCACTTCTTCAAGACATATTTCTCTCTCCGAAACAACACCTAGAAAACAAACATTGAAGTCATAGAAAAGCCGGGTGGGGGGGGGTGGGGTGGGGGGGGGGGGGGGGGGTGGGTGTGTGTGTGGGTGTGTGTGTGTGGGTGTGTGGGTGTGTGGGTGTGTGGGTGTGTGTGTGTGTGTGTGTGTGTGGAACCCCGGACCTTCCGCTCTCCGGGCGGACGCTCTACCACTAGACCACGGAGGCGGTCCATAGTAAGTAACGACAGGAATCACCAGAGATGTCAACCATCCAAGTCTGAGGTGTACTGTATATAAGGAATAGTTTCACAATGAACGTGACCATTGACTTTGATCTTACATTATATTTGATCTTAGATTATAAAATATCTGATATACCAAACATTCACTACACAGTGAAAACCCTTTAGTCCGGAAACCCCGCTAATCCGGAATAATCCAGAAAACTTGGTAGTATGGAAACCCCAATAATCCGTAAACCACGCTAGTACGAACACCCAGCTACTCCGGACATTTTGCTAGCCAGGAAGTTTTATTTTCAATGTAAACTCTTCACGCAAACAGAGCGGCACCCTTAAAGGTTCCGATGCGACATGAAAAAAGCGACAGCTATCAATGTAAACAATGTTGTGAACAAAATGGAAACGGAGTGTCCTTCACAGATGGTTTCAACGAATAAAAAGTGAATGATTAATCTTTGAATATCTATCGAAAGTGTAAATACTGTCAATACTTTTTATAACTGATATATTGTATACATGTGGAAGCTTAAACAATAAAAGTCAAAATTCGAAGGCGAATCCGACACATCAGTTTCCAAAACACGCATGTCTTATTCCAAACTCGGAATCAATCATCCTCATATTTACTGTGTACAGGATGGTGTCCAGTATTGCCTGCTAAGTAGAATTATATCGCAACTCGCAGATCCTTAGTGTAACAGTTATATTATTTTCCTGTTATGTTAGGCGCATCTTCGAGCTCCAACTCGCACAGGAAGTAATGGCCGTAGCTGCAGAGAGCATCATCCCACTTGAACGCTTGTGATTTAAACAACATGAGACAAAACTAGTCACCGTCATGATTTGGGTTTCCCGGGGACCACCAGGTATTGGTGATGCGACCGCCTTTAAATCCCCACTGCCACTCACTGCAAACACGAAAACGTCGTTTTTTTTCCGTATATGGTCATTGGACGGAAAAACGACGTTATTTGGACGTTTTCAAACCATCGTTTTTCCGTCCAAATAACGTCGTTATTTGACATCGGAATTTACTGGGAGAGAACGATAGCGTTAAGCTCCTCCCTTTCTTGATTGACATTGTCAATCAAGCAACAGCGTCTACCGGTATTTCTACTTCTCAGATTTCATTGGTCAGTCCCGCGTGTTAGATTACAGGCCCGCGTTTGACGCTGCACTCGAAGCGCTTAGCGGAAGTACTGAAATCAATCGTTCTGCGCATGCGGATTACTTAATGCCTTGACCAAATTTTTCGTTCTGTGCATGCGCGATTTCGCGTATTGTTTCCTAGATTTAATGTCACCACTATTTGACAATGGTTCATAAACACAGTCACGTGAAGGTTCGGAATCGTAACGAGTAACTCCATTTAAATGGATAGCTTATTGTATGCTATATAGTCACATGGAAGTGGACAAGAACTATACATTGTATTCCGGCCGATTGTTCTTGCATTTACTTATAAGTCAGGAAAATGGACTTAAAAGGGGAGTTGTTGAATGTAATTATCTTAATTATTAAATGTTGCCTATACACTAATCTGGACGAACTTCTCATTGTTCTGTTTATGTCATCCTATATACTATTAGTATGTTACCGTTCTAAAGTCAACCTCTCACATAACATTATATTGTTCATAGTATCAAAGTTTAATCAACAATATCAAGAGCAGCGATTTAAACCACTGAAACACCCAAACACAAGGCTGTTATCAAGCGCTAGTGCAGACGTGATGCATCGTAAAAACTGTATCGTGATGTCTTCAGAAATTCAATTATACTACGAGATAGTACGGCTAACGCTGACTCACCGGTGGAACAAAGACAATATCGCTAATACAGATATAACGTATTTGAATGTTAATACTAAAGACAAACAATCATTATTTTTGCAGTGACGATATAACACGTATACACGTTTATTGTTAACTTCCATCAGTTTTGCTCTTCATTTTAATAACTTTGTTTTCACATATATATGTAGCAATACCCGACAAGCATGTCATACATAATTATGGGGCAGTTTACGATCTTGTACTGACTTACTCTGGTGTTAATGAGCGAAGTTTATTGGCTTGTGTGTAAAACCCCGTTTTTCTGGTAATCCTATTATTACTCAGTTTATTTCTATCTAATGACACCCTGTTCTCTGGATCATGGCTCCGTGACTATCCATAACAATTAAGATGAACATTCAGTTCAAGTAAATGAATGAGTTTGTTTTGACGCTACAGTCAGTCAAAAAACCAATGCTGTGAGGTTTGATAATACACTTCTACCAGGTCGAACATCATGGATCCTCATTTTCTGCCTAAAGAGAATCATAATTCATATGCTAATTCATCTGCGAATACCCTCCCACTCAAGATGACCTATCATCTATCCCCCCAATCTCACCCCCCCCCCCCCCCCACACACACACACACACACACGCACGCAAACACGCACACGAACACGCGCTCGCGCACACACACACACACACACACACACACACACACACACACACACACACACACACACACACACACACACACACACACACAAACAACTGACCTAAATAACCTGGACAGGAAATACTGCTGTTAGCCTCTGGTCAACTCAGCCGCGCCACCGCAGAATGTTCGTCCAACTCTGCAGGGGGCATTTTCAGTGGCTTCAAACGCGCTGAAATGTTTTCGCCTTGCATCCAAGATGGTGGACAAGTGAAATCGTATGAAATTTGGCTATTTTAGGTCCTATCTTTTATTTGATTACCCAATAAAGTCAATTCATAGTAACACGATTGTGAAGAAGCTTACAACTTTATAAGACTTATTCATCTCATTCCAAAAAAGCTACTCTCGCTCACATAAAGTTGTAGTTATTATGTCACTGTTTTATTTCTTTTAAAATATATTACATGTTCAACAATAACAATTAAGATGAACATTCCATTTCCGATATAAGTAAATGAATAAGTGTGTTTTACGCCACAATCAGTCAAAGACCAACGTTGTCCGGTCTGATGACACACAATCTACCAGGTAGCACATTGTGTACACCCTATCCCCATTGAAGTCTCCACTTTGGGTATTCCTGGGGACGAAAAGGCCCCATGTACCTAGGAATTTTATCAATACATTCATGCGCAGCATTCTCTGCCTAAAGAAGATGATATAGTTAACATGCTAATCGAACTCGAACTACCATCCCGCTCAAGATGAATGTTTTATGTAACATCTAACAGGCCCACATTTACGCACGCACGCACGCGCACACATATATTTTGATTTACCAATCCCTGAATTGAGAAGACGTGCGTTACGAAACTCCTCCAAGTCATCATCAATATCCGTATATTTCTGTGATATCATTACCCATCCAAAGCCGAATATACATTTATTGTGTTTTCTTGACAACAAATGTTATAATTGGGATAACACTTTCTGAGTAAAGTACAGATTCTCGTACTTTCTTGGCTTGAGTCCCGTCCGGGATTTGAACCCACACTGTGAGTGAGGCACCCAATCGCCGGAACACAAAGTTGGCGATCTAACCCAGCCACCGAACCAAAAATGTTAGTCCAGATGACGTATACTTTGTGTACTCCTCTGACAAGAGAAAAATGGCACGGCTTCTATGACCGAAAGCTTTGAACCAACAATGCCTTTAAGAAAGTGGTCAACAGTAACACACATTATATTTGGATACCACTTTCTCAGTAAACTACATATTTTTAGGGTGGAGATAATAGACGTTGATGGTTGATTATCAATGGACAAATTAAAGCCAAAACTTAACTTATGAATGATTGGTAATGGGAAATGGACAATGGGCAAACGGGAGGCGGGGTAATCAGCGCCATGCCAGTTATCTGTTGGCTTCCCTTGTTGCGTTCCCTTCTTTGCTATCTTTTTACTTTTGTTGTTCTTACAGGTACAAATATATGTTCTCTGCCTCATAGCATTTAATAATATTCATCTGATGAAGGAGAAAGGATTTATTCCGAAACGCAGTGTTCCTCCGTTGACATCCATAAATATTTTTCCTTGTGTGTATCAGTTCTTAATGCCCTTCAAAGACTCAATCTAGCTTTGTTTTTAAATGTGGTGATACTTGCGTAGAATATAATATGGTCATGCCTATATACATTTGGGTCTTCGTCTACATAAGCATTTAGACATACAATTTAGTGCTAAGGACATTGCTAATTCTGCAGGCATGACGTACACGCCACAGCAAGCTGTGGTCTTAATTCATACTTTAGATATTCGTAATGGAGATCTGTAACTGAAGTTTACCGTAATCTTCCGCAACTCTCACCTCCTGATGACCAGTTGAACGTCTTAGTGCATTCAGATGCCATTGTAAAATTCCAGGCTGCCCCTCTTTCTGTGATGTTTTGACGGATGAAATCTGTTGCGTTATAATAATGTCTGTTTGCTGATATATAATGTGTACATGTTGTAAAATATTTACGATATTTTAAACGTGTAATTCGATGCATATGCAATGCAATGTGAACATAAGTGCGGATGCACGAAGGCGGTTATAGTCATAGTTATACTGCGATGGATGTAGGGGAATGGTAGGGGTGTGTATGTATGTATGAAAGCACGAATACCGATACATGAGGGCGGATATAGTTATAGTTCGATGGATGTTGGGGAATGGTGGGAGGATGGATTATGTATGAAAGCATGCGCATGGATCAATGATGGCTGACGTAGACATAATGGTGGGGAAAGAAGAATGTGATGTGTGTGTGTGTGTGTGTGTGTGTGTGTGTGTGTGTGTGTGTGTGTGTGTGTGTGTGTGTGTGTGTGTGTGTGTGTGTGTGTGTGTGTGTGTGTGTGTGTGTGCGTGCGTGCATGCGTGCATGCGTTGTGATACGAGTGATACTCACTTATAGTGTTTTCTTTCACTCAAATACTGTTCTTCTTCTACCTCACACACACACACACACACACACACACACACACACGCACGCACGCACGCACGCACGCACGCACGCACGCACGCACGCACACACACACACACACACACACACACATTAATTGTTTTATTAAATGTATCTTCGAGAGTCAGTAAGAAACTAGAAATAACTGCCTTTGTTCTGTAAACCTCACCAAGTTTCGCCTCTTCCTTTGTGGACTGAGGTTTCACATTTGTAAAATGATATCTCTTATCTGTCTGTACCATCAACTTAACTGCCCTCACCCCCTGCAGATTTCCCGTCCCATATTGCCAAGCAGGTGACCCACAAGGAGGAATACCGCCCTCCCTCAGTCCAGTGATACTGTGCCTAGCACAATATGTTAGGGATACGTAGCCTTGCTGTGGGCAAACATTTTGTAAGAATTTGGCAAACTTTGATATGTAAACAGCAAATATTATTCAGTTTTATTTCAACAAAAACGGAAAAAATCGGATCCTACTTATTTTGTGGATACCATAACAATAAATCAAGCCAATAGATCGTTTGAGCTGGCATGAATATAAAAAATAATTAGCAAGTCGATAGTCATAATTCCCTATGTTGGTCCCACGTGAAATGTTCTTCATGAATAGAATAGATGGCTGATAGACGTTCGACCGAATAATTTCATTTGCTAACTTCAACTGTTCATCTAATTTCCATGAATGTATGTTACATAGTTCATATGTTCATGGGCTTCTTCACTGAATGTATAGTGTGGAGGACTACTTCACTTGAGGATAAGTAACATAAATAATGATGATAATTATGATAGTAAATATGGTAAATATTATAAAGCGTGTATTTTTTCCTAATTTAACACCCTAAAAGAGGCTGTACGTAATGTTGATATCTCATATAGAAATAAACGAGTCTCGGTCGTTGTTTATCGTCGTTTGTTTCTTAATTACATGACCATATACACTAACATTATATCTTTTCAAGTTTATCGGTCAACAAAAGCGACATAAGCATTTCCATTATCATGAGAAACCCTTGCCAAAAGTAGCGCCAACTGCACCATTGCGTCAACATCAGGAGCATGTTTCATGATTCATCATAATAAATGATGACATTGGATGCTCGCAAAAACGCGAGCTAATTCCGATCCACTAGTGGCACCCGCCACAAACACATCCAAAGGCAAGCCAATTGTTCACCCGAAAAGGCAGAGAATTGCATCTGACATCATTTTTGTCATTGATACATCAAACCTGGAAATGCCGTCTACACGTCCAACACAAAGCCCAAGCCAGGACCCAAATCCTTCAAACCCGGCCAAAGATCTGTTAATTACATACATTTCCCCCTAACCTTAAATAATCTATACTAGTTCTGAAGTAAATCGTATTTACCCGTATGAATCGTCTTATGTTATTTATTGCCGATAAACAGAATATGCACACTTTCTGAAAGTACTGTGTGATAAGTCACGCACCAAACCTATACTCTCGATATACATGCTGCTCTTACTTAAAAAAGAATATTGGGTTAACAAGATACGTATATTAAAGTACCATGCTTTCCTGATGTGCTCTCATTCTAATTTGAAATAATGGCATAAATAGTTACCACTAATCTTTCAATATTTTTCAAGGTTGGGTTAATCACGAACATATTTGAATATGTACAACATCTATACTTACTTATCTTTATACTTAAAGGCATCAGGTTTGTCTGTCATAAGACCCCGAAACAAATATGTCCAACACAGCCCAATATTTGGCTCTTGGCTCCTTGTTCTTATATGTTATAAGTATTGTTTAAACAACTGTTTTTTTCTGTAAAATATGTTCATTTCAGAAATTAGATGTTATTCTAGGATTAGGTCTGTGGTACGTTTACTGCATCAGCATTACATTTAAACGATACTACATTATATAAATCCATACAGAGGAAATGCTTCACATTTATCTTTTAAGAAAGAGTGCAGGACGAATTAAGATCACGAGATGATACTGATGTATGCATCTGGACATATATTTGCGTAGGATTACTACCTTATTTCATCAGTATATATGTATTTTGCATAAAAGGATATTATAGGATCGACGCTGACATGCGCATATAACCTATTCACCAGTGCTGTAATATTTCATTTCTTCTGACACATATCGACACGAGAAATTATATTTAAATTTAAAAGGAGCCCAAGTGGGATAGAAATTTGAGTCTGAACCTATTGAACAAGGCTTGTTTCATTTTGGGCTATAGCATTGCCGCAAGGCCTGGGCGGAAGGGAACACCTGTTTGAACATCACAACTTCTCTCTCCAAACGAAAACAAAATACGAAAAATGTCGGAAGTGTATCCTTCTAATTTTCTATTTAGATACATGTTTTAACTTTAAAGTAATTATATGTATCTCATGTATTATTGGTATCTGTGATGCTGGTACTGTTTTGTTGCCATTATGTAGCTTTTGTGGAGTTATTATGAATATCAAATACATGCCTTGAAATATGGACTTGTGAAAGAACTCATCATTGAATCATTTGCATTTAAATTAATGCATATACCATTTACTTGGCGTGTATGGACATATTATCCATCTACTTATACACACTTATTATGGACATATACAGAATTTCATTGTACCTTATTATTTAAAAAAATACCCGTGAAGATCCGGTTTAGAATAGGCATTCAACAACCTATGCTTCTACGAAGGCGACTTGGCTCGCTGACTTGGTTGATGCATGTCATCGTATCCCAAATGCGTAGATCGGTGCTCTTGATGATAATGACTAAATTGTTTGGTCCAGACTGGATTATTTACGAACCACCGTCATATAGCTGGTATATTGCTGAGTGCGGCGTTAAACAACAAACAATCAAACAAAATCTAAGTATATAATTGTTAAACACCTTCCAACAATCAGAAATTAAACTTATATTTTCTAAATATTCTGTTATATTTATAACATAATTTGATTCATAATTTAATTATTGCGTTGCTTTCTTCCCTATCATTCAATGTGCATGTTCAAACCCCTAAACTTTTAATATTTCATTTTTCATAAATGGCTACGTTAGTGCGTTGCCTAGATCTCTCGTTACCTACTCACAAGAATAGATTAAAATAATTTGTTTTACTATCATATTTTTGTTTATCTAATTCATAATACGAAATTGATAATTCATTTATAATAGTATAGATCATATTCGTGTATATCACTATCTGATGCTAAGGTTTTATTTCAGAAAATATAATTAATTCAAAATGTAGAAAGATACACAATTTGCCATTATTTGACTTTTAAACTGTACAAAATATATATGCTACCATGACGAAGAATACAGAGTATACATAACTCGCAATTCTATATATTCAGCAAACAGCCCCAAACCGAAACTCCACAACATATCCGATTACACTGATTAAGGCTGTCCCAGTTCTCCATGCGATACTGACGCCCGTTCGTCTCCCAGACCATACAGAATAAATTTAAAAGGAATCCAGCTCAAGTCTAGAACGATTTGGCAAGCCTAGATTGCCTTAATTCTATCCATGAAAGTAAGCATTAATAAAAAAATATTGTTCTTGTCTGCTTCAGATTATATTTTGTAGATACTTATTTTAACTAGGAAAATTGTACTGACACCGGCGCTGTCCCTATTGAAGCTATCCATAAGAATTTCGAATTGCCGTCCATTGTTCGATGTCAATACATCGATGACAAGTGAGGATATCATAAAGTAATCGTTGATGCCGCGCTACACTTTGATAAAAATTATAATCAAGTTGACTGGTGTGTACATTACTACAGTGAACATGTACATGATCATGCCCCAATAATCAAATGCCGTAATGTCAAATACTAATTTATTATTGTGTGATGAATTTAACTGGATCAGTGGTAACATGTGATATTAATATTCCATTAATTTCTTTCCTGGTTGGTCCATCCATGTCTACAAAATGAAAATAATACAATTAAAATGGAGCATAGAACAATTCTTAATTTCAGGTCAGAGCTGTGGAAATCTAGACTTTCCCAATCATTATAGACTTGAGTTGGTCTCATGTTTTACATTATTCTCTTGGGTCAACGTCACAGCTCATACCATACACTAACAAGACCAGCTTGCCCCCCGCCGAAGCGCCTGGATTTTGGTTATATCAACTAACATGGCCAACTCTGCTCTTAAGTAAACAAGAACCTAATCAGCGAGGGGTCCTTTATCATCCCTATGTGGCTGCTTATAAAAATCTGATATCTTTTCCCAAAGACCTGGTTATAATATATTTTCTGCTGAATATTCGAAACAAATAGAGTGAGTTGGTACTACATGTACATATGTATACGGTTCTATTTTAAATGACTGCAGCGCTCCATTAGGAAAACAATTTGTTTTAACGCCGCTCTCAGCAGTATTCCAGTGATATATGACGGCGGTCTGTTGTATATGAAATAAATGTAAATTGAATCTTGAATCTTGAAAGTTGTAACATTTCCGCAAATAAGTATCACATGCAGTATACAGTTTATCAACTGCAATATACTGTATACATCAGTATACAGTGTGTCGCGAGCTCTGTGCTGGGCTGGAGCACACATTTCCTACACCTCTCCCTTCGGCAAACACATCACGAGGGTTGCAACGAGGTCACAGGTCAGGCGTGCACTCGTCAGTTGTCTAATACGGTCAAGAGTAAGATCTTCCGGAAGACCACTGCACTGGAGGTATGTGGATTTTTGAGGAGGTACTACGTGTGTGGAACTGGGAGTTGAACACTAAGCACTTTTAGAGAAGAGCTCACAATAAAACGTTATGGACTCGCGGACGGACTTGTGTTTTCAAGACGTACATTTATCAGGTTGAACTTCCTAACTGTAACAATAACTGAACTTTACGCGTTTTATACACATTTGTGATGGGGCGACAATGCGACAACGAGACATATTTTGACCTTGAAAATGTCGCGTTACGGCATCGTCGCCCTTTTGTAAAATAAAGAAAAGGATTATCAAAGAGCGACAATGCGAACACGCGACAATGCGACAAATGGCCAATTGTCGCGCTTTTGTTAATTTTGACACGTTTTGCTTGTTTTTGTAAAGGCGTCAATGCGACAATGCGACAACGAGACAATGTCCCTTCCATAGTAATCCGTGCAAATAAAACTGAGTAATGAAATAGAAGTCTGACATGCCAGTTAAAAGATAGGGTGTTGCAGCTTCTGATTTCATAGATCTTCAAGAAGGGTTATCAATAATGGGATGGGTGATGAGTTCAACTGCATACGCTGTGATTAACAATAATGCTCCGAGTCAATACATTTTGTCAAATGTATGACATGTATTACGTGAATGAACATATTGTTTATACTCGTCCATGTTTTTGACGGACAAAATAATTTACATGCTCGGTAAAACTGAGGACGGGCATCATTGTGAGTTTCCGTGCTTTGTTCAGGTGAACAACTGACTTGTCCTTGCATGTGTTTGTGACGGGTGCCACTTGTGTGGCAGGATACGCGCACCTTTTCCCGAACACCCATTGGATGACCTGAACCACTTCGGATCAGTCTGATACACCATGATATAACTGAAATACTGAAATACTGTACAGTTGAAAATGATGTTTAATGCGATTACCGTAGTGTGTTACTGCAACTGTTCATATTTTGTGCAGTGATGTTATGTAATATGTAAAAGAAAGCATATTCAATTGTCCAATTGATTTGAATAGAATATACTTGCGTCAGTGTATTTTATTAACGCCCCAAATCGTAATTTAAACACATAAAATAACAGATCACGCATGGTGCCTTGACTTACTACTAGATTTAATGGGCCACCCCGGAATAAAATAGTTCCCCCCAAAGCGAGGAACATATGTTTTAGTATGTTTACAAGAAATATATTCCAAACAATATCCTCATTAGATGAGAAGATCTTTTACAGAATTACCTCAGTAAGTCAATTACAATGACAGAGCGTCGTAATACATTTACATCAAGTACAATACGTCAAAATGGCCGACACGATAAACGTGACGGGAGATATTTTCGAAGTTGTTAATTAACCTGTGGCTATTTCAAGCCTTTGGCATCACTGATCAATTGGCCGATCATTGAAAGGTGATTGTGAAGATGTGTCAAATAGATACTAAGGTAAATTCATAGATTTCTGTAAATTGTCACTGCGACAATTTGGATTTTTTTTCGTGTTTTTTCTCTCTGGGATGGGTTGTAGCGAGGCTTGCAACCACGCTTCTGTATGAATTCCAAGGGTTTTCCCCAGGAATGTGGAAGTAGTCAGTGTTTACGCCTTTTCAAGAATACAGTCACGTGAAGAACGTCATGTGACCGACCTCGCGTCCAAGTCGTATATCTTGTAAACTTCACATTAAAAAATAAAAATTATTAGTTATTGTTATAACCAAATGAAACACAACCCATTATCCGATAGGGGTAACTGTACATAGCCGTTACCACAATAAACTTAGTAACATTGTTTGGTTTGACTTCTTGGCGCGTGTATGAATTCCATTAACATGTAACATATCCTAAAACTAGCTTATCAGCAAATCTCGCTGCACTGCGCGCGACAGATACTAGAGCAAGGCATGCCAGAAATACGAAATCTAAAGCTTCCGAAAGGAAGCCTTGGACATCACGTGCGTCGGGGGACCAGCGCCATCTGATTGGCCGTTAACAGTTGTACAAGGCGGAGCAAAAAGCATCGTTTTTCCGTCCATTTTACGCTTGAAAAACTCGACCCTTTTCTGGACACTTTCTAGACGCTGACCAATTAATCAATTTTAATGAATTTTTAGTCGTTTTTCCGTCCAATGACCATATACGGAAAAAAACGACGTTTTCGTGTTTGCAGTGACTCGTTCTCTGTCAAGTACGTCAAACCACCAAGCCAGACTCCACTTGAATGTATTGTTGAAGATTCTCGCTTGAGATACCCTTCCAAGAAGGTTTGTTCAGCAGCTGTCTCGACGTAGGCAAGGTGGGAACCTATGGCCTGACAGTACACGGCAGCATCCGCCCATGTGGCAGTGAAGCGTATGAGACTGTAGCAGGATTCGACGTGGCGCACAAAACCGCTGGGACAATTTTCACCTGAAATGCTGGTCGTGATAGCTAGGAAGAGAAGAACAGTCACGGACGGGATCCACATTGTTGACGTGATTTAAGCAAGTCAGTCACTAAACCTGCCGAGGGCGTTATTCTACTGAGGGTAGATCTCCGAGTGGTAACCGCAGCCTTCGGGTCCTGGTTTTATCCTTGATTGTTAATAATATCATGTCCTTGACTTCAATGTCAACAACCCATTGTTTCAAAGGAAAACTGTCGAAATTTGGACTTTTGACTGAGATAATATCCCTCTAAAACCATGTACGACCTTCAGTTTGCATCGGCCGATTTAAGTTATCTTACAATGGCTCTCACAAAATTAAGTTTCAATTGTCTCGTTTGCGCCCGTGCTATCTTTAACCCGGATAATCTGGCATCCAAGAAGGAAGTGAGGCAGACTTGTAAAAGGGGGTCTGTGATGAATCGAGTAATGGGGTTTAGCGTCGCGCTCTTAATTATTGCGCTTTCATGACGCCGTACATCCACGTGTGTGTGCGTGCGTGCGTGTGTAGGTAGGTGTGTGTGTGTGTGTGTGTGTGTGTGTGTGTGTGTGTGTGTGTGTGTGTGTGTGTGTGTGTGTGTGTGTGTGTGTGTGTGTGTGTGTGTGCTTCTACTTGACCTGGCCTATGCCGATTTTATAGTGCTAGCTCACTAAGATGCCATGCCGCAGGTTAATATGGATACCATACCCCACTCAAGCACAGTGCATTGATTCTGAACCTGTTTTATCCACTTTATTATCGAGCGCCAGGCAGGGTAACAACAAATAACCTCTATTAACGTCTTTTGTGACGATACAAACAGTGAAGCAGGACACGCTCACATTTTCGTGAACATCTGGTATCATCACTGATAGTGACTCACAAGCACATGCTTATGATATATCTTTAGATATAACAGTTCGTTATAAGCGTGTTCGTTATAAACGTAGTTTAAAATATATATATATTAAACTACGTTTATAACGAACACGCTTATAACGAACTGTCGTTATAACGAACTGTTTCTTGGTGCCGTCCATTTTCTGTATAGATGTTGTACATAAAATTATGTTTATAACGAACAACGGTTATAACGAATTAAAATTAGTGGTCCCTTCGAGTTCGTTATGACCGTATTTTACTGTATATAAAACTTTATATCTCATAAGTCCAATATTCAACGATACAGTATAACGTATCAACGTAACGCGTCCTTGTTATCGGGGAAGTTTATATATATTAATATCTCGGATTGGCCTTGTTATTGATAGGGGATTTACCTATCTAAATGTAGATGTATTTCATTAATACTAACGATTGTAGTGAATGGAACTTGTCCTGAGCACCGACATATACGTAGCCGTAAGTGGGGTATAAAATGCTTTAAAATCCTTTTTGCTCAACCAACAAATAAAAATGATCCTACAAAAGAGGTGAGGTGAGGTGAAATGGGGTTTAACGTCGCGTCTAAGATTATTGCACTTATATAGCGACGTGCATGCACGTGTGTGTGTGTATGTGTGTTGCTGCTTGTACTAGTCCGGACTGATGCCGATTAATAGTGCTAGCTCACTGAGATACAATGCCGCAGTTTAACATGAATACCCCACTCGGACAAAGTATACTGACTCCGAGCCGACCACTCCTTGTTATAGCCCCTTAATGCCGAGCGCCTGACAGGGTACCATCTTTTAACGTCTTTTGATATGACGCGGCTGGGAATCGAACCCTGGACCTTCCGCTCTCCGGGCGGACGCTCTACCATTAGACCACGGAGGCGGTTCTACAAAAGAATGTTGATGAACGTCCAATGAGCGAAATGACAGAATGGGAAGTTTCTTAAGTCCAGTTATCCGCTGTTGCCAGCAAAATTGAAGATCTGGATAATATTGGTAATTCACTTATAAATAAAATAAAATAGCTGCTACATCTCTGTCAAGGCCTCTAATATAAAAGAATTATCTGTCATTTGCAAGTTTTTGTTTTCCAGGTTTCTGCAAACTTGCCTCCATCGTGACAATGTATAAGACGTCATCATAGTGCTCAAGCACTGCAAAGCTTGAACTTAATGCGTCTCTAAATGAATACGACTGCAGACCCCCAGCCAAAAATGCGACTCAATATAAATGCGACTAATACATATTAATTATTAAAGATTAATACATACATTATATTGAAACACACAGGATTAAATCATTAAAATGCAATAAAATGGTTCCTATATCTGGCAGCAGCAATACACAACAGGCCCTATTACACAAATAAATGCACTCACGTATGTTCAGAATGTGCAGTCGAATGTCTTAAAATGAGGCACATGCTCTTTTCTTGAATTCAGGGAAAAGTGTTGGAAACAGAAAAGTCGGTGTTTTCCGATAGGTATCCCGTCCCCACTGGGCAAGTAGATCAGACCCAAGTCAGATGGTAAAACAAGGCTTCGAATCGACATAGTCTCGCGATTAACGGTACAGCCAGCCGTTTTGGAAACTGCTACCTCGAAGGTGTTCTAATCATGTGGGTTGTACCGGGAGTTAATAACAGTAAACAAACCGTAAACAATCTCCTCCACGGAGCTCTCTATACCGGGAGGGTATCGAAGGTGTCAAGTACTGGGACGGAGTTTGGACAATATAAAAACTAAAGGAGGTCACTCGAAACTACTAGCTGTCAAGGTTACTTCCACAACTTGATGTGGTACGATTCAATCAATCCATTTGCTGCCAAAGTGACTGAGTATTGTTTGAATATATTCCAACAATATCACGGCGGTGGACACCAGAAATGGGCGAAACACAAATGTATAATGATCGGCACCGCACAGGGGCACAAGCCAAGGATCGATTAATCAGAAACCAGGTTTATACAAATAGAGCTCAAACAGCCAATCAAATCGCAGTTTTCTAGTTGGTTGGTTGGTTTGTTGTTTAACGCCGCACACAGCAATATTCAAGCTATATGACGGCGGTCTGTAAATAATCGAGTCTGGACCAGACCATCCAGTGATTAATGTCATAAGCATCGATCAACGCAATTGGGATCGTTGACATGCATCAACCAAGTCAGCGAGCCTGACCACCCGATCCCGTTAGTCGCCCTTAACGACAAACATAGTCACCTTTTACGGCAAGCATGGGTTGCTGAAGACCTATTCTACCCCGGAATCTCCACGGATCGACAGACGTGGACGCAGACGTCAAAGGCCACCCAATACGTGAGCCGAACTGGGCCATGCGTTGGAATAGGTGTGGTCAAGGCTCCCTTAAATTGTCATTGGGATGTTAATTCGACCATGCCACGTACTAAAATAGGTAATAATTTACAATCCATCTACATGTAAAGGTTTGTGTCTGTTCAAACAACAGAGTACCTGATGCATTTGATTGTTTCACGAGTGAAAGGCAAGGGTGTATGCTTAGTCCCTTTCTGTTTCAGCTTTCCACAAACGAATTGGTTAGTGGAACTGACCCAAAGAATTTTGGTGTCCAATTGATTACAACCATGGTCGTCTGTGTTTTATAAAAGTTTTATGGTAGACATGTGGAGGACACAAATTTGACGCATTAGTGATAAAATGATGTCCGACGCAATACTCTATTTTGACTTGTACCACATATTCCCATGGTTTTTTTTAAAGTGAACATTTGACTTGCCTTTGCATGTGTTTGTGACGGGTGCCACCATTCGGGCAGGATAGACTCACCTTTTCGCGAACACCTGATATTACTATTTGATAGTTATCCATAAACACGTGCTCATGATATAGTCGGAATTGGACAATCGACTCTATTTCTATTGGATATATTAGGGTAAATTACATTTTTTTCATTTAAGAACTGTAGGTGAATTAAGTTAGTAACGTTGGAGGACGGATGAACACAGCTGGAGTGTAGAGTTTTTCAAGTTGAGCACTTGTTTTGAACATATGAAAAGTTAACTTCTTATATGTCAACTTTTTTATTGTGAGGAACACAACGTTTCGGAGTATATGCTTACTCCTTCATCAGGTGACTTACTTACTTACTTACTTACTTACTTACTTACTTACTTACTTACTTACTTACTTACTTACTTACTTACTTACTTACTTACTTACTTACTTACTTACTTACTTACTTACTTACTTACTTACTTACTTACTTACTTACTTTGGAGATTTAACGTGCGCTTTCCGACTGATGCGTATTTCGCACACGGGCCCGGCCAGGCCATTTAATGTGTTTCCGAAAGGGGCGAAAGTGGTCTGTGCAACCCAAGAGGGGGCTTTAGGGGTTGCTTTTTAGAATTTGGGAATTTTGAGATTTGGAATAGATGCCGATGGGGTTGGGGAGGAGAACTAAGGGAGCTGGGTATGGTGGATGTTTTTTTTGTTTATGTGATTTTGATGTGGTAGGTTATTGTGTTTTTAGATGCGTTTTATTAGTTCCGTTTTGATTAAGAATACGCCTAAGGCCTTGGGCTGAGTCTGAGCCGTGCCAATTCACACTAAGATTGTGAGTTCGAATCCCGGATCGCCCCGATTATGTTTCTAGGTTTGTCAGCACCATACCCGTGCTCGTGGGTTTCACCGAAGTGGTAAACGTCTGAGACCTGCATCACTTCGGGCTTTCCTCCAAAATTAAGCTGACACGCCGTGATATAACTGGAATACTATTAAAAGCTGCGTTAAACCCAACTCACTCACTCACTCTTTCAGCAGGTAGAATGTTTTAAACAACATCCACTCGTCTTTTATTTCTGAAGTAAAGTTACAAACGAGTGTGGTAGATATTACATTCAGTTACTTGCTTTTTTAAATGTGTTTAAATATAGCGGTCTCTTATGCAGGAATCTCGTTTACGCAAGAAATATTATATGTTATGTTTGTATGTTGAACAAAGCCACGTAAATTTGGTAACGAAATTAAAACTGTTATTTTTAGAGTGAGTGAGTGAGTGAGTATGGTTTTACGCCGCGTTTAGCAATATTCCAGCAATATCACGGCGGGGGACACCAGAAATGGGCTTCACACATTGAACCCATATCTGGAATCGAACCCGGGTCTTTGGCGTGGCGAACGAACGCTTTAGCCACTAGACTACCCGACCGCCCCCTATTTTTAGAGAATTAAGGATTTGGTGATGTCTGGCTTATTCAAACATTTTGTAATAAACCCATTTTTTGTTTTAAACATGTTACGTCAGCGAATAAAAGACAGGGTTTTACAGGTTTCAAACTGACATAGTGATTTATCCGAAAGTCCACAAATGGCCTATTATACACAGTTAAAACGTCAATTTCATATGAAAACCCTTTCAGTAGTTACTGTATTACTGTAAATAAATTAAGGACCACATTGACTCGCTTTCAGTTTAGTTCTCACAATTTAGAAGTGAACGTGGTCGCCATTTTAATATTCATCGCGAATTTAGACAATGTAAAGTTTGTATCTTAAACCATATCGAAAATGAATATATCTTAACGCAAAGTGACACCAACCAGAATTTAACATCTTTCCAAATATTTTGAAGTTTAATACACGACTGTTGTCGCAAGAACTGTTATCAATGTCAATACAGCGAAGTATTTGTTTCATGCCAATGTTTCTAGAACCAAATACTGCAACTTTTATTGCATGTCATTATGTTAACACTGCTAAAGATAAAACATATCTTGTATTCTATACTGTTTGCAGCCAAATTGTATTTCGTTTGCACAAAAAGGCTTGTGAGCTACGAATTACTGAATAAAGGTAGGTGATGTGTCTTTCAATAGTTTAATAAGTGACACAGTTTATCGAATTCCATTGAGATATTAGTCACCGAAGCCAGAAATAGGCCAACAATGTTACAGAGCAGGGATACTGAAATAAAATTCGATAGGGACCCTGCGACATTCTGTTGAATATAATGTAATGAAAGACTCACAAATTACGAATAACGGTAAGCCAATCTCCGGTCAATTTTGCCCACACAGCAAACTTCCCCTATTATTGGTTTCAAAACAAGAAAAAATCAATGTGTTTTAATATTTCTCAAGCGACGTAGAGCAAATATAAAACCAAATCTGACCTTGTGATACTGCATCGATATCATATCTAATTAATTAAATAAGCCTCAAATAAGGCCGAACTTTCAACATTGAAGACAGTTCCAGCGCCCAGCGAAGGCAGTTCTAGCACGGTAGAGAAAAGGTAGGTTATTATAGTTCGGGTAAGGGAACGCCCATGCCATTCGAGAGTTGTGGAAAAAGGAGACACACACTATTATATTTAGAGTGAGTGAGTGAGTATGGTTTTACGCCGCTTTTAGCAATATTCCAGCAATATCACGGCGGGGGACACCAGAAATGGGCTTCACACATTGTACCCATGTCGGGAATCGAACCTGGGTCTTCGGCGTGACGAGCGAAAGCTTTAACCACTAGGCTACCCGACCGCCCCTATTATATTTCGAGAGCATCCACCATGTACACTGGACGAGTTATTTTCGTGTGTTTAACATGAGGGCAATTTTTCGGGAACAGTTTATTTTTTTCAAAATGGTCTAGAATATCAGATCAATTTTTTTTAACCCGGATCCCGTTCTACTCTTCTACACTCATTTGTTTACCTGTAGAACAGTAGAACGGGATACGGGTTTTAAAAAATTGATCTGATATTCTAAAACATTTTGAACAAAATAATCAGTCGTTTCATCTCTCGGCATTTAAAAAAAGTAGTAATGAGGAATTAATGTTGAACACTGTAAGGACATGTGCTTTTTATGTTTGTGATGCCATACCTCCTTCGACTATATGGAAGCCAAACGATTTTGGTTTGGTTTGGTTTGTTGTTTTACGCCGCACTCAGCAATATTCCAGCTATATGACGGCGGTCTGTAAATAATCGAGTCTGGATCAGACAATCCAGTGATTGATATCATGAACAGCGATCCGTGCAATTGGGATCGATGACATGCATCATACAAGTCAGCGAGCCTGACCACCTGATCCCGCTAGTCGCCTTTTACAAGCATAGTCGCCTTTTACCGCAAGTATGGGTTGCTGAAGAACTATTCTACCCCGGATCTTCACGGGTGGAAGCCAAACGAAGTTAGGGGACAATTACATAGCAGGAACGTGGGAGTCAAACTCTTGTCAAAACTCATGGACACACATAACCAAATGGATAGAACATTTTGTTGATTTGTTTGTTGTTTAACACAATATAAGTAATATTCCAGCTACTTGTCGTAGTTCTGAGTCTGGCCCAGACAATCCAGTAATTCACATCTTGAGCTTCAATCTTCGCTATTGGGATTCGATTATATCCGTCAATCAAGTCAGCGAGCCTGACCACTCGGTCCCGTTAGATAAGCATGGGTTGCTGAAGACCAATTCTAACCCGATTCTTCACGGGTCTGTGATAGAACAGTGTATTATTGTCCATCGGCGTCCATCCGCATATATTGCTGAACTATAACATACTCCGATTTGATACCTATGTCGTCAAAATCGGATAAGCCCTTCGAAGGAGGTCACGTCAGTTGAGCCCTGAGCGACCTTTGACCGCAAAATGAAAATGAAGCATGCTGGTTCTTTTTAGCCAAATTATCAACCCGATCCGCATCTTCCAAAGCCAAGGGAGTTAACTGACTAAAAATGTATAGTTTCCACAGGGTTGGCATTCAATAACCTCACTTGCCTCGGGAAGATGCTTGATCCGTTGCCAGTCCCAGTTGTCTGCTTAATATATTTTTTTACCTCCTCGGGACCGATTCGTAAAATTTGGTCTGAAACAATTGAAAACCCACACAAAAGTTTCCTCTCTGAACACCATTTTAGGTGAAGATGACAAGCGCTCAGAAACGAGAGGGGTTAAAATATTCACATTATTATTATATTGCCATTATTTTCTCTATTTATTTTCTGTTTACGTTCATCTTTAAGATGAAAACAGATTTGCTGCTCTAACTGTTTCGTGAGTTCGGACCGAGGACCTGGAAACCACGTGCTCTTCTCTGACTGGCTGAAAACAAATTCACTATTGAATAATTAATGGAGTTGTGTTTTCATAAACAGTGTAGATGTATTTCCAATAAAGTGGAGAAGAAAATGATTAGGACGATGTTGGTAGATGATTATAACCAAACCTTAGGCTTTGAAGCAATTTGGACGGAATCTAATTGTATCTGCTCTGATTTTTTTTATTTCATTCCCCTTGTAAAATAATATGGTACTTATCACCACACATCGTCACCGTTTATGAGAATGATTATTATGTGAAAGGCCGGGGATACATGCTATATATATTCTTACAGATCATGATGGGAACGCCGCTACTGCTGTTGTTCCTGATCCCACTGACGTCAGCCATAAATGGTAGGTCATTTTGGAAGGCTTAGTGATTTAAGATGTATTCACCCTCTCTAATCTACGATTTGGGCATGACACTAATTATATAAACTGACGAGCAAAAGAAACTATACCTCTCAGTTGGTTTTGTTATATGTTTGATTTTCAATTGAAAAAATCTTAAAGGGCAAGTAAAGTGAAGATAAAATATGGAGATTTTTCGGTGAATATTGATTTTCTTGAATATAATTACTAATAGTCAATTTCCGAGAGAGAAAAAATCATAATATTCGTAGAAGTGTTTAAATGTCCAAGTGAACGTGCTGAAACAACCTGGCCCGTAATCGGCTTCCAAAACAAACCCATTTGGGGACGTGGTCTGAATCTGTCGGACAGCAGTGACAACTGTTTTCAGTGGCTGATACGTTTGCCGCACTTATCTTTCTTGTGATTATCAGCCGTTATGTTTGTTTGTTTGTTTGTTTGTTTGTTTGTTGTTTAATGCCGCACTCGGCAATATTCCAGCTATATGACGGCGGTCTGTAACATAATCGAGTCTGGACCAGACAATCCAGTGATTGACATCATCAGCATCGATCCACGCAATTTGGGATCGATGACATACATCAGCCAAGTCAGCGAGCCTGACCACCCGATCCCGTTAGTCGCCTTTTACGACAAGCATTGTCGCCATTTACGGCAAGTATGGGATGCTGAAGACCTATTCTACCCCGGAGTCCAACAAAAATAACAACATTGTATATATTGTTGAATGTGTGAAGAGACGTTTGATCTTGACGTTGTTAATAATTTATATTATATAGCAATTAACATTCGGTAACTAGCGTTTTATTCCAAAATCAAATGGCTGCCAAGGATTAATTCCCTGAGCAAACAACCGAAGACATCTCAGGTGACATAAGTTGTGGATACGGTAATTTAATGGATGAGCAGACATATTTGATTAAGTTTACCCTAAAGTATTAAAAAAAGCAAAGTTACAGTGTTGACCTTCTTTCCCTTTAATTCAGCGTTATTATATCCAAGAAAAAGAAACTAACTGGTCATAGAAGACTTCTGCGTATTTTATTATTTATATGCAATTAGATTGAAAATCTTTGAAAAATAAACATAAAAATAAAAATTCGCAGCCTTCGCAATTCCTGATGGGTATCTTTGACATCTTATGATAGAAAATCTATTACCTTATTCGATTAATAGGCGCCCAGGGCGCTCTCAAATTTAGAAATAGGGGGCTCTTATTAGAATATTATTTGGTGCATATATTGTTGAATGTGTGAAGAGACGTTTGATCTTGACGTTGTGAATAATTAATATTATATAGCAATTAACATTCGGTAACTAGCGTTTTATTACTAAAATTCTTTTTGGGTAATAAAACAAAGGGGCCCTATTCCAAAATCAAATGGCTGCCAAGGATTAATTCCCTGAGCAAACAACCGAAGAAAATCTATTACCTTATTTGATTAATAGGCGCCCAGGGTGCTCTCAAATTTAGAAATAGGGGGCTCTTATTAGAATATTATTTGGTGCATATATTGTTGAATGTGTGAAGAGACGTTTGATCTTGACGTTGTGAATAATTAATATTATATAGCAATTAACATTCGGTAACTAGCGTTTTATTACTAAAAATCTTTTTGGGTAATAAAACAAAGGGGCCCTATTCCAAAATCAAATGGCTGCGAAGGATTAATTCCCTGAGCAAACAACCGAAGACATCTCAGGTGACATAAGTTGTGGATACGGTAATTTAATGGATGAGCAGACATATTTGATTAAGTATACCCTAAAGTATTAAAAAAAGCAAAGTTACAGTGTTGACCTTCTTTCCCTTTAATTCAGCGTTATTATATCCAAGAAAAAGAAACTAACTGGTCATAGAAGACTTCTGCGTATTTTATTATTTATATGCAATTAGATTGAAAATCTTTGAAAAATAAACATAAAAATAAAAATTCGCAGCCTTCGCAATTCCTGATGGGTATCTTTGACATCTTATGATAGAAAATCTATTACCTTATTCGATTAATAGGCGCCCAGGGCGCTCTCAAATTTAGAAATAGGGGGCTCTTATTAGAATATTATTTGGTGAAAAAAGACAGAAAGAAAGAGTTGAAAGATAAATTTCAAGGTGTATGCTGACAGCCTGAAATGTTTATGTACGACAGATACATTTTTCCAGAATTTAAATGGCCCTAATTAAGGGTGCATATAACACACGAGTGCGAATAAATAAGTCTTGTGGAAGGGGTGCTAATTGGGATTGTTCACTAGCCAATATATTAGCAAATATCGCCGTGGGAGCTTATTAGAGTCGGGCGCTTATTATGTCGAATACGGTAATGTCTTATTGCTGCACAAATTTACAGCATTTTCAAACATGGTAGGGACAAGTGGTTGCAAATTTATTTCATAGCCCAGTCTTCATTTTTGCACAAAATTACCCAGCTACAGATTACATTTTACAAACTGTTGCACAAATGGGTGATGGTTAAATTGACAAAATCAAATTTATTTAATTTTATTTTTCAATTACTATGAAAACAAACTTTCTTTAACCCTCAGTTTAGATCTGGCTTCATGCAGTTACATATTAAATGAGGGAAAGGTTTATAAAATGCGTTTTCTATACCATTAACAGTAAATGTTCTTTTACACTTGCACTTTCTTGAAGACTGAAACCAATGGGTAGATTTAATCTGACGTGTCAGGCCCAAGTGAGCGTGACAGTTAATTTGTTCACTATACACTCGGATTGGTGTTGACTGTATGTCATCGTAAAACAATGTTGTTGACTGTATTCATCGTAACATAATGGTGTTGACTGTATGTCATCGTAAAACAATGTTGTTGACTGTATTCATCGTAACATTATGGTGTTGACTGTATGTCATCGTAAAACAATGTTGTTGACTGTATTCATCGTAACATTATGGTGTTGACTGTATGTCATCGTAAAACAATGTTGTTGACTGTATTCATCGTAACATTATGGTGTTGACTGTATGTCATCGTAAAACAATGTTGTTGACTGTATTCATCGTAACATTATGGTGTTGACTGTATGTCATCGTAAAACAATGTTGTTGACTGTATTCATCGTAACATTATGGTGTTGACTGTATGTCATCGTAAAACAATGTTGTTGACTGTATTCATCGTAACATTATGGTGTTGACTGTATGACATCGTAACATCATTGTGTTGCACTCTGTGGCGGTAGGCAGCGTCCAGTGTCCTTCAATAAAATACAAGTAAGGCACAGAACAATTCAATACATGGAACATAATCGATGAATATTTATTTTTCTTGTCAATGGTAATCTCGCCGAAAGACCTGACAAAGTGGATATTTTCAAGAGTGACACAGCCACGAATTAAATGCCATTCTTTTGTCATGAGTTGAAATAAACGTGTTATTTGTCAAGAAAAGACTCTATGTTTAACATGTTTCATTTACTAGACATTTGCAGAGAGAGGATGGCCACAGTGAACCACCTTCAAAAACGATGGCCGTTTATCAAAGGTGAAGGTTCAATGGACGATTCAACACTAGAGCCGAAAGCCTTCAGTGCAAATGATCAAGGGTCTCTATTGGAATATGCGCCTGGTGTAGGTTATTGTGGCGGAAAATATCCAATCTGGAGAAAAGGTAACTTCAGCTCGGACTCATACCTTCAAATAGTGAGTGAGTGAGTTGGGTTTAACGCCTCTTTTAACAGTATTCCAGTTATATCACGGCGTGTCAGCTTAATGTGGGAGGAAAGCCCCAAGTGATGCAGGTCTCAGACGTATATAAATTACCACGGGTATGGTGCTGACAAACCTAGAAACATAATCAGGTCGAACCGGGATTCGAACCCACAATCATAGGTTTCTGGCGTGCCCAAGGGACGCAACTCTGCACAGCGAATCGTGGGAAAAAATATATCATAAGTTATGTTGAACTTATTTGCTTGTCTACATTTGTGGCACATTCTGGAATTTGTTGCTTGTAAACACGATAATGTATCTCATGCAATGTCTTTTTAATGGGTAGTGAAATAGATGAGATAAACCAATACGAAAAACTTGGTATCACGATCTGATAAAAATGCAAACGGGGTCACCCAGCAGGAACTACTCGAAGTAAGCATTACACATCCATGTAAGCATTATTCATTCACGTAATGCCAATTTTCTCCAACCAAACGTTTAGGCTGGTTTGTAACTCGCATTCTGATTGGTCCGTTTCACTGAGCCATGTACCAAATCAAATACATGTACTTACGACAACCGTAGCATTTAGACGATCATAACTCCAATATTTTAACATACACACGTACTTACGACAAACATAGCGCTAAGATGAGGGTAACTCCAATATTTCACCATACACACGAACACATTACTCCAATATGTTAACATACACACGTACTTACGACAAACGTAGCGCTAAGATAATGGTAACTCCTATATTTTACCATATACACGTACACGTTACTCCAATAATTTAACATACACGCGTACTTACGACAACCGTAGCGCTAAGACGATCGTTACTCCAATATTTTACCATATACACGTACTTACGACATGTTTTGTCGAACTGGAACCGCTTAAGACACTCATCACTATGCAGTGAATTACCACCCGTGGCCCCGCCGAAGAGGTTGGCTTGTTGTTTTACGCCGCACTCAGCACTATTCCAGCTATATGACGGCGGTCTGTAAATAATCGAGTCTGGACCAGACAATCCAGTGATTGATGTCATGAGCATCGATCCACGCAATTGGGATCGATGACATTCTTCTACCAAGTCATCGAGCCTGACCCCCCGATCCTGTTAATCGCCTCTTACCACAAGCATACCGCCGAAGAGGATAGTCATCACGTCGAATTTGCCATTAAGGGGAAATATGTATTTTTCTCATTGACAACTTAATATTAACACGTTTTTCCCATATACATTTTAATTAACACCTGACGGAATTCATCATGTGAACTGACAGCATGATTGTTCCTCTATAAATATCTGATGTCTAATGAGTACATATGACCCGTGTTATTTTCTAGAAAGAGGCGATGGTGTTTCCGTGGTATGCATTCAAAACGAGACAAGCACCTGTTTCAAAGAAATGGAGATAGTGTCAAAGCAATGCCAGACCAGTGAAGTGTACAGACTAAGCACCGATGTTGTTGGGAGCGTATTTTGTTTTCGTAAGTATGATTCCCTAATCCGGCATTTATATATATAAATATATATATAAATTTATATATAAAATGTAGAAGATATTGAGCAAATACAAAATTATAAACAGCCAAAGACAACCAATAAAATCTTAGAAAGATTTTGACAAGTTCTAAATTTGATTCTGTTGTCATCACTCCACAGGTTTCTAAGTGCGGTGACAAACGTTGCCTAACTTGCAGCAATATAATTCAAGGTTGTTCAGTCCAAATTACAAAGGACAGTAAATTTACTGTAAAACAAAATATGATTTGTGATACTAGAAATGTTATTTACTTGATTGTTTGTAGTGGATGCAATGAAATGTATATCGGAAAGACAGAACCTTAAATTAAAAAGAAGAATGAATCTTCATCGTTGACAAATAAAGCAGCCACACAACCGCGCGATTCCACTCAGTGAACATTTAGATGCATGGGGAAACGGCAACTTTTACAGGGCAGTTACTCGAGCGGACAGACCGAAAACATTTCAGGAAAACTCGCAATGTTTCGGTAATGTTTGTGAGAAAGGGAAAGCGATTTTGAAGCACAGAATTAAAGAATGACATTATATGATAAAGAGGTTATCACGCGAGTGTGTTTGGGGATGGTAAATATCCTGCATTAGGAATAAACATTGTATTTAGCGAGCCTTGGCTCGCTAAATACAATGTTTATTCCTAATGCAGGATATTTACCATCCCCAAACACACTCGCGTGATAACCTCTTTATCATATAATGTCATTCTTTAATTCTGTGCTTCAAAATCGCTTTCCCTTTCTCACAAACATTACCGAAACATTGCGAGTTTTCCTGAAATGTTTTCGGTCTGTCCGCTCGAGTAACTGCCCTTTGTCAAAGGGAAGCTACTCTAACCCTATAGTCTATGAGACGTCTCGGCAACGGTCAGACGTTGTTGACATTCGGGCTGTCCTGTCATAACGTTAAGAAGTGTAGTCAGTACACACAGCGACAAAACGAAACAAGGTAACAATTCAAACATATTTCGGCCAAATCGAACGATGTAATTTGTGGAGAAGGTTTCAAGCCGCAGAGGTCTACAAGCACAGGTATGGCTACTGATCCCGCTTGGCTGGGCCAGGTGCCCTCGCAAAATTGTTTCGAAATCTACATCTCCAAGGTTGCCAAAACTTATAAAATGCCTTAGCTACATCACAGTTAGACACTGATTTTCAGTGTATTAGACTGTACTTTTGATACTGATAGCAATTATCCCTGTAGTTTATCCAGATTCCCCATGTTTAATTCTGACTAGATCGCCGAATGACGAGGGTGACGCCATGTTTGTTTATAAACAGTGAAAGTAGTCCCTACTTGACCTTTGATATTTGCATCTCTATCCGCATATGACCCCAACGGATATCGTTTTTATCCGTTGGCTTTATCCTGCCGAGAAACCCACCCATTATATGATAAATATATATATATATATATATATATATATATATATATATATATATATATATATATATATATATATGAAATTCAAATGAATAAGAATTTATCCTCTCGAATGTCCCCGCTTTAATCTTAAATGAAATATGTGTTCCAAAGAGGCTCGCGTTCGGCATTATGGGGATAAGGACTGGGCTGCTCGGAATCAGCTTAATGTGCCAGAGTTGGGTATTCATGCAAACCTGCGGCATGGTATCTCATTGAGAGTACGTATGGACTTTTGTACATGCTCGCTCTCTCTCTCTCTCTCTCTCTCTCTCTCTCTCTCTCTCTCTCTCTCTCTCTCTCTTCTCTCTCTCTCTCTCTCTCTTTCGCGAGAACGCGACTTCAAACCCTATTTAACCTCGCCTCCAATAACCTACACCCACCTTCTTATTCCAAAACATTCTAGAACCCAATGCTTGTAAGGATGAACCGTGTCAGAATGGAGGCAACTGCACAAGTACGCTGGAAGGTTTTTCTTGCAGCTGTCCGGACGGGTTTTCAGGACCCACCTGTCAAGGAGGTGGGTGTGTTTTCTGCATAAAAACTCAAACAATTCAACTATACTGAACAAAATTTCCTGTGACATTGAATAAGATTTAATGCAAAGTTAAGTTTTTTACCAAATCTGAAACAATTTCTGTTTGCAACAGATAAAAGACCCCTGTAAGTGTTCAAATGGTTTAATTTGCCAAACTGACTTCAGAAAATGCGTGATTTCATAAAAAAACATGAACATGCCAAAATGTCAATTTACAAATCAATAGTCCACCTCTGGTTGCGATGCAAGCAACACATCTTAGTCTCATGGAATGGACCAGGCGTCGCACGCAGTCCTGTGGGACATCTGTCCATATCTGCTGGAGCATGTTTCGAATTTCCTGGAGTGTCTGTGGAACACGTGGTTGACGTCGAAGCGCCGATCCATCTCATCCCACATGTGCTCGATTGGTGAGAGATCAGGGGAGCGAGCCGGCCAGGGGATGACATTCACGTAACGTTCACCACGACGTCGGTACCCTTCATCGCTGTGGCTGAGGTGAAAACGAGACTCGTCAGTGAATAGAACTAGTCCCCACTGCATGCCCGTCCAGCGTAGACGCCGTCTGCACCACTGTGCTTGACGGTGGTTTCCTGTCAAAATGGGACGTCTGGCGGGTCTTCTGGCGACAATCCCTGCACATCTGAGGCGACGACGTACGGTTTGTGAAGATATTCGTGTAAGGCCAGGAACTTCTTGCAGTCACTGTTGCTGGCTGGAATCGATTTCCTAGGTGTGTTGTTCGAATCAAGTTGTCTTGTCGATTGACTCGATCCTGCTTCAAGCATACCAATGGGTCGCAGACGCTCATTTTCGGACAGGCGTGGCATTTCGTAATGTTGAATAATTGCGTAATTTTGTTGTTTTTCTGAGTTGTTGTTGTCAGCACGATGCTAAACAATGCATATGGAATCCCTTTGACGCACATGTTCTTATACCCATTCTTGGGTAGTGAAATGCATGGGGCTTGCATCGAATGCATGCTTTTCTGTAGCAGTTGCGTTTTTATGATCATGACTTGATTCCACACATGTACTACAATATTGAAAAACAAACTTTACTTGTTTGAAAAATACACTAAAATATTGGTGTCAGAGGAACTTTTTTTGTTGAGTATATAAATCAAACACAAGAATAATATTATATTTTGTTTTGGTTTTGCAATACGTCTCAGTCAAAGTTTATTAACACACTTTCTGTATTGGAAGAAGTCATGTTGAATATGAGAGTGATTCACTTTGTGGACCCAGGAATCAGATGCAGTGATATTTGTTTATGTTTAGAATAAATAAAGGCTTTAAAACCCTTTCTATAACCATAAAGAGTCCATTGAACGATCCCGACCTTATCATACAAAGGGCTGATCTGGTTAATTAGATCACACGGATTTAGGAGAATAAACACTTGATTGATAAAAAAACAAACATACATTTTCATTGTGTGAATCAAGCAATATGTCGATATATTTTAAGGCAAATGAGCTGTAGATGATTTTTTCGTACTGAGCTACAAGTGGGCATGAAGGATGACGGGATATTTGATTACCAATCCAGGGAGCACATAGTATGACGTTCCAAATACTAGTGCACATGCCTCGAAAATTTATGTAGGCGTATTAATGCGCACAGTTACATAACTTAAGGGTTCGCTCGTCACGCCGCAGACCCGGGTTCTATTCCCCACATGGGTACAATGTGTGAAGCCCATTTCTGGTGTCCCCCGCCGTGATATTGCTGGAATATAGCTAAAAGCGGCGTAAAACCATACTCACTCACTGTTACCCGAAACGAATATGTCACAACGATGAAGTCTTTCTATTTGCAGATCCGTGTAGTAACACAACGATGTTACCCTCTATCGATAAACGTCAAGCTGAGGACAACAAAGTCTCTTTAAACGACCAGACGCTTCAAGCAGGCTGGTATGCTGTTCCCAGAGGGATGAAGCTTTTGGACCAACGACCTAAAGGACGGTCCGGTTGTTCATCATGGTATCCCATTTATGCTATAGGTGGGGGCCGTGCTTTTGCGTCTTATCTCATAAACCATTTCAAGTTTATGTAATGTGATATCGTGTCACATGATCTTCTGGTCCACCACTTGATTGGCTGGTTTGTTTTGGCCCCCGTCGCAGCGCAGGAGTACTGCTGTGCGGTGTCGGGCAACAAACACCTACATGTACCTTCTTATGCAAATTGTGGGAGTGGCGTATGCTAAAGACAGGGTAGGACATTCCTAACTTTTCTTTCTTGCGTGAATCGATGCGCACGATGTCAATCACTCGATTATCTGGCCCAGACTCGATTATTTTACTGACCGCGGTCATATAGCTGTAATATTGCTGAGTGTGGCGTTAAACAACAAACAAACAAACAACATGCCTTAGAAAGTAAACTGAGTTGCAAAAGAAAGTATACCGAATTGAAAACTGATAAAAACTTGCTGTATTTGACTGTGTCTTTTTAACCATCAGTCATTTCTGCAAAAGTCTGTAAAAAGTAATCTGTTGCTGGGCAATTTTGTGTAAAAATAAATTCGTACAAAAAAGATTGGGGTAAGAAATTAAGTTAGCCCTTTTTTAAATGTAAATTTGTGCCGGAAAAAAGCAAACTTATATAAAAACATAAGATGTCCAACATAAATCGGCCCGTGAAGACACCGGGCTAGAATAGGTCTTCAGCAACCCATGCTTGCAGTAAAAGGCGACTATGCTTGTAAAAGGCGACTAACGGGATCGGGTGGTCAGGCTCGCTGACTTGGTTGATGCATGTCATCGATCCCAATTGCGTGGATCGATGTTCATGATGTAAATCACTGGATTGTCAGGTCCAGACTCGATTATTTACAGACCGCCGTCATATAGCTGGAATATTGCTGAGTGCGGCGTTAAACAACAAACCAAACCAAACCAAACCAAACCAAAACCAACATAAATCTCCTATGACACGGGATCGGGTGGTCAGGCTCGCTGACTTGGTTGATGCATGTCATTGATCCCAATTGCGGGGATCGAGGTCGAGAGACTCGATTATTTACATTTACCGCCGTCATATAGCTGGATTTTGGTTGGTTGGTTTGTTGTTTTACGCCGCACTCAGCAATATTCCAGCTATATATGACGGCGGTCTGTAAATAGTCGAGTCTGGACCAGACAATCCAGTGATTGACATCATCAGCATCGATCCACGCCATTGGGGTTGATGACATGCATCAACCAAGTCAGCGAGCCTGACCACCCGATCCCGTTAGTCGCCTTTCACGACAATCAAAGTCGCCTTTTACGGCAAGCATGGGTTAATGAAGACCTGTTCTACCCCGGATCTTCACGGGTCCATATAGATGGAATATTGCTGAGTGCGGCGTGAAATAACAATGAAACCAACCAACCAATCTTATGACACACAAAAGGACATTAATTATTAATTGATTAAAAGCGAGCACCTGTTGCCTTTTACGGCAAGCATGGGTTGCTGAAGACCTATTCTACCCCGGATCTTCACGGGCTTTTGTGAAGGAATGACTGAAAGACATATACACTGTAGGCGTGTTTACAATCACATTTATATGGACTTTGCAAGTCAACTATAGTTTGTTTGTTGTTTAACACCACACTCAGCAATTTATCAGCTATTTGATGCCAGTGTGTAAATAATCGAGTCTGGACCAGACAATCCAGTGATTGACATCATGAGCCTCTATCCACGCAATTGGGATACGATGACATCCATCAACCAAATCAGCGAGCCTGACCACCCGATCCCTTTAGTCCCTCTTACGACAAGCACAGTCGCCTTTTCCGGCAAGCATGGGTTCTTGAAGACGAAATCGTCTCCGGGTTCAACTATAGCTATTGAATTAATCGGTTCATACCTTCTTGAGCAATGTGTGTTTTTCTCAAATTATGTTTTATGATTTGCAGGGAGGAAAGGTGACCAGGTCGCCATGTGCACTGGTACGCCATATACAGCATGTGCTGGTCCCTTCGTCACCATGGTAACAAAATGTGAAGACAGGGAGGTGTACGGAATTTTCAAACGGGCGACGTGGTCAGCATACTGTTTCGGTAATACTTATACAAGTTTCATTAATTATAACGAGGATCACTTTTGTGGTCAACGATGGCCTGACCTGCATCACTTTAAGGTTTTCTTTCAGTGAAAGTGACGCTTCCTGATCTCACTGAAATAATATTGAAAACGGCTCTAAACGCATTCATTCACTCTCTTACTGTCTTACTTGATAACGTCAGTCCTGTGAAGATTCCGGGTTATAAATGATCTTCAGCAACCCATACTTGTCGTAAAAGGCGACTAACGGGATCGGGTGGTCAGGCTCGCTGGCTTGGTTGATGCATGTCGTCGTATCCATATTGCGTATATCGATGCTCATGATGTCAATCACTGGATTGTCTGGTCCAGGCTCGATTATTTACAGACCGCCGTCAAATAGCGGGAATATACGATGACATGCATCAAACCATGTCAGCGAGCCTGACCACCCGATCCCGTTAGTCGTCTCTTACGACAAGCATTGTCGCCTTTTACGGCAAGCATGGGTAGCTGGAGACCTATTCTACCCCGGATCTTCACGAGTCCTTTGGTTTTGAATGGGTCCAGAGTATTTATCATCATACAATAGAGCTGTAATACCTGGATAATCTTTAATTAGAAAGCAGAACAAAATGAACACAAATACGTATATTCTTTGTTGCAGAATGCAACCCAGGCCCTGTTGATCTTCTCATCATCGAGGATGTCTCTTCTTCCGTTGAGAAACATGATAATGATAAGGCACATGAATTCGTCATGAATTTTGTCAATGGCTCTAGTATCAGCAAGGAGGAAAGCAACGTCGCTTTTATTACTTTCTCTTCAAAGGCACGCGTTGGCTTCAATTTGAATACATATGACAACAAAACAAATGTTCTCTCAGCTCTAAGTTCTCAGTGGGGTACGGGTGGGGGGACATACCTAGATCCCGCCATCAAACTGGCCAACGCGAACATCTACACTGAGTCTAGGGGGGATCGTCCAGATGCGAGGAACGTGGTTCTAATCATCACCGACGGCAAATACAAAGATGATGCTGTCGTGAGCATACAGGCGCTGCACGCAAAGGCGGAGGTGTTCGTCGTCACAGTGACGTCGAGCGTGGATAAGGCTGGTATCGCGAAGATCGCGTCTTCAAAGGATCACATATTTGACGTGGGTGGTGCCCTGAGTTCGATCTCTACTGCGGTTTTTGACCCCTACTGCAACAGTACTGTTCCTGCTTAAATCAACTACCTGTAGCTGTGTCAAAGAAATAAACATGCAAAGTCAAAATAGTTTTTAGAAGTTTTGTATTTATAAGACCTATTTTTCCTTTCCTGTGTTTTTAATTAAGTAAGTGAGTTAGTGGTTTTACGCCGCTTTTAGCTATATTCCAGCAATATCACGGCGGGGGACACCCGAAATGGGCTTCACACATTGTACCCATGTCGGGAATCGAACCCGGTTCTTCGGCGTGACGAGCAAACGCTTTAACCACTGGGCTACCCGACCGCCCCTCATGTATTTTTAAAAGAAATGAAGTACCTGTGTTCGATTATGATGTTCCCACGTCAAAAGTTGCTCTAAGGTCATACATTTCTCTGAATTGCGTAACGGTTTGCTTTCCTCCTGCATTGAGCTGTCGCACTGTGATGTAACCCAGCAACAGATTACTTTTTACAGACTTTTGCGGAAATGACTGATGGTTAAAAAGACACAGTCAAATATAGCAAGTTTTTATCAGTTTTCAATTACATAAAAAAAAACTCGGTATACTTTCTTTTGCAACTCAGTTTACTTTCTAAGGCATGTTGTTTGTTTGTTTGTTGTTTAACGCCACACTCAGCAATATTACAGCTATATGACCGCGGTCAGTAAAATAATCGAGTCTGGCCAGATAATCGAGTGATTGACATCATACGCATCGATTCACGCAAGAAAGAAAAGTTAGGAATGTCCTACCCCGTCTTTAGTATACGCCACTCCCACAATTTGCATAAGAAGGTACATGTAGGTGTTTGTTGCCCGACACCGCACAGCAGTACTCCTGCGCTGCGACGGCGGCCAAAACAAACCAGCCAATCAAGTGGTGGACCAGAAGATCATGTGACACGATATCAAATTACATAAACTTGAAATGGTTTATGAGATAAGACGCAAAAGCACGGCCCCCACCTATAGCATAAATGGGATACCATGATGAACAAGCGGTCTGTCCTTTAGGTCGTTGGTCCAAAGGCTTCATCCCTCTGGGAACAGCATACCAGCCTGCTTGAAGCGTCTTGTCGTTTATAGAGGCTTTGCTGTCCTCAGCTTGACGTTTATCGATAGAGGGTAACATCGTTGTGTTACTACACGGATCTGCAATCAGAAAGACTTCATCGTTGTGACATATTCGTTTCGGGTAACAGTGAGTGAGTATGGTTTTACGCCGCTTTTAGCTATATTCCAGCAATATCACGGCGGGGGACACCAGAAATGGGCTTCACACATTGTACCCATGTCAGGAATCGAACCCGGGTTTTCGGCGTGACGAGCGAACGCTTTAACCACTAGGCTACCCGACCGCCGCTCATGTATTTTTAAAAGAAATGAAGTATCTTTGTTCGATTATGATGTTCCCACGTCAAAAGTTGCACTAAGGTCATAAATTTCTGTGAATTGCGTAACGGTTTACTTTCCTCCTGCATTGAGCTGTCGCACTGTGATGTAACGGAAATCTCTGTACTGTTAAACGTTTTTTAAAACGACCTCAAGACAAATAATATGGTAATTTAAATTAAGTAGCAGTTATTAATTTTTGGCCATATTGTCGACTTTCAGTACCCTATACTGTTCCAGTATTGGCTAAAATACTTGTTCAACTCGTTTTGAAATAGGTAACTTTATCCCATGTAAATTCTTCTCGATGACTTACATTGGTAAACAATCCAGTTTGTTTTCAATGTTATCAGTGGTCCAATCGTATCAGGCGTCGTACAGAGTTACGTCCCATGGGCGTACCAGAATCTTTGATCATGGGTTCAAATCCCAGATTCGGCCTGATTAAAAGTATTGCCCCCCCCCCCCCCTTGATGATTTACCAAATGCTGACAGCCATTTGAGTGTTTAATTATATAAACAATGGATGGTGTAAGTTCGAGCAATCCCAAACAATATCAATCGCATCATGTCATGAGTGTCAAAACCATATTCCATGAATGTAGCAGACTCTGCTATGTTCTGATGATGTCAGCAAAGTAAGGCAAACAACAGACCACTACTCAATTTTAAATATGTATTGTAACTGGTTTTGAGGTTTAAAGATTTGTTCAATTTTTTTAGTCGAAAAATTTATTTTAGGGTGATATGATCTATGCAGCCTCAATCATTTATAGAATTGACCCTTGACCCCCTTCTTTTATGAAATATGAATTAACTCCCATGGCCAAGGCATGAAGGTAGAAACCTCTTTATTAATACAGAAATACCTTTTGTAAAACATTGATGAAGTGTACATCCTTAAACTCTCACAACTCTTTGCATCAAAACTATGTATTCTGGTGCCATATAGACATGCTGGATAGGAACAAGTAGTGAAGTTTAATCCAATTTCCATTTTTTATCTGAGAAGCTACATATATATACAATACATAAATCACAGATTTGACAAGTGCAAATATATTCTGATTTGTCTACAGTTCTACTACACCAAGAAATCTTGTCCATGAAAATACATCAGCGAACATTCAAATGACGTAGATGGTTACGTATGTTCCAAATAATACAAGCTCGGAAATATAGGAAAATACTTTTCTAGAGACCCACTGTTCAGGAAAATTAGATTTGCAGTTCCAGTTGAGGATTTGAAACAGGAATCGGACAAACGTATTTAAGAATCAAACTGAAACGTTTACAGAACGCTGAAAGCGACTATGTGTCCTACAAAGTAACATACACGTTTTGAATTTAAGTACAAGAAACAATGTAATGAACCATCCTCTTCACGTAAGTCATGTATTTCTGGTAAACCTTGTTTCAAATACATTCTCGCGTCACGTTATCCTTTCCAATCTCACTATAGTTAATGGAGCAGGTGAGTTTGGATTAAGCCGCTTTAATCAGTATTTCAGTTATATCTAGGCGTGTCAGCTACAAGTATATGTGAAAGAAAAGCCCGAAGTGAAGCAGGTCATAGAGGTTTGCCACACTGAGTAAACCCATGAGCACGGGTTTGGCGCTGAAGGTTACACACAACCAAATGTTTTCCCATAGACTTCTATAGTAACGTTATAATTTTTGTTTAAATAACTAAGCATTCAACAGCTATTACCTGTACGTGTGTGCACAGTTTGGCCTCAAAGCAGCAATAAAAACAATAAAAATGACTAGCTTATTCAGCTCCTTTTCCGAGTACCGGAAGCTAAACACACCACCCCCAGTTTCGCACCAAATGTCACCTACTTGAAAATAGCTGTGGTCACATTCAGCATAAGTCATCAGTTTGAAAAAGACAGTACTAAATATAGAAAAACATGGTCAGTTTTCATAACTGGATTGATGTACATTTGAAAGACAAAAAAAATCTTACAGAATATCCTCCAATCACAGCCTGCAGATATCTCTCGATCTGCACTGAAGGCTCCCTACGAAAACCGCAGTTTACAAACTGGTTCTGATTTGGTGGAGTAGAACCTGTAAGCCAATACTTTTAATCAGGTCGAATCAGGGATTTGAACCCATGATCAAAGATTCTCGTACGCCTATGGGACGTAACTCTGTACGACGCCTGATACGATTGGACCATCTACCTAATGTTAAGCGGCATGACTTTTCTTCCGGTATTGTCACTTTGAAGGACTTATATTCATATGAACTGATAACATTGAAAACAAACTGGATTGTTTACCAATGTAAGTCATCGAGAAGAAGTTACATAGGATAAAGTTACCTATTTCATAATGAGTTGAAAAAGTATTTTAGCCAATACTGAAACAGTATGGGGTACAGAAGCTTGTATAAATATTACCGAAACAGTATGCAGTATGCTGACCACATCGGCCGTTGATATTTTGATATCGCATTCATGTATTTCATGCAATACATCAACCAAACTTAGCTTACCAAACACAATTTCTTTAAAATATATGTCGATTTAGATTCTTATGAATCTAGTAGTATCGTAAAGTTTCAGAAACATTTCTGAACATTTAATCGGAAGGCACAAAGTCTAAATCGTTTTGACTGAAGTCGGTCACATATCGCCAGAATATTGTTTAGTGTGGCAATGTATATTTGTCAGATTTCCATTTGTATCTTAAATACCAGTGAAAAGATCAGGAACTCCCTACCCTAACTTAGGCCAGGTTCACACAGTGCCGATTATAGCTCCCGTTTGAGATCAGACAGCGCTACGACACGAAAAGTGAAAAAGTCTGATTACGATCCTCAATGATCTGGAATGTCCTATCATTGTCTGAACGCAGTCGTATACACGTTCGTATCAGTGTCCTACGGATCGGGAAAGGTCCAGAGAGTTCGGCCAAGCACTTCCAACAGTGTGGTGCGTCCCATAACATTCGGGAAACTCAGCCGATTTTGTCAAGTTGGATTACAATCGTGACTATGTCATGACAGATTCTGCTTTATCGAATCATAATCGTTACAATGTCCTGTGTTGTCTGGACGATGTCCTGTGGATCTGGACGCTGTCGTAATGAACGGGCATAAATTGTTCATTGCCGTTTCTGGGTCCAGATTGCGTCCAGATCTTGCCGAATGCGAACCGATTTTGTCGATTCACTGTCCGGTCACTGTCTGATCGATCTCTGTCGGATCGTATTCGGGAGAATCGGGACAGTTTTTTTACCATGCGGAAGATACAAATCGGATGAGATTCGGATTGAGAACGGGAGAATCGGGACGAATGCGGTTGGAAACGGCTGAATCGGGACGCTTCCTGAACAATATCTCATAGTTTGAGAATTTCCCCACCACGAATCACAGGATCTTGATCAGACGTTTCACAAATTTTAATCGGGAATGGTCCTGTCAAGGTCGGCAGTAAACGTCCTGAATCTGTGATTGAGCCCTAACATGTTCATCTAGAAACATATACCAGAATGACAAGACTATAACAAGAGGGATGACTCCTTTATATCAAGCAATGTTCCAGCAGTTTCAGCCTTTGGTGTTTAAACTTTTGAGGTACAATCGAGCTTACACTTTCTACGAAGAGTCTCAAACGGCTCTTTCTCAAAAGGTTTCTGATCACGGTATAACAGCTTCCAAGGCCTTTAAGTAAAGTTTTCAAGAAGTTTTGTGGTAGACATGTGGAGGACATATCCCAGATAATAAAACTGGGTTACTCGAAAATCCATGTCTTGTATGTTCACACACAAGATTTATATTATATATAGTTTCGAGTAAGCCAGGTTTATTATATTGACGTGCACAAACTTGTATAGTAAACGACGAAGACACAAACAGGAATAATCTTTTTCTGTTTTATCATAAACCAAATTGAATTGACTACATTCTACAAAATAAGATGATTGTAGCATCACATCAGCACTTGTAACAATATGAATAAAAAACAAAAAATAAAAACGATTTTTATTGTGTGTGTTTTGTTTGTTTTTTATGGCCGAAATTCCGCGCTTTTGTATAGTCAGATATATACACAAATAAGCTGACATATTTTCACACTCAGAGATAATGTTTTATAAACAGATAATAGTTCTGTAACATTAAGTCAGATTGCTGTTACGGAGAAATGCCATTGAACCAATAACTCTTGAGGCCGAGGTCAACCATTGAGTTAAAAGTTTCTGCACGCACAGTCTTGTGGGAGCCACAGGAAACGGAAGTTCAAACCGCTCTGGAAACCGCCGATCTTTCTTGTACAGTAAGATAGGAACCAGACCTTGGTGTAGTGAGTTCTCTGGCAGTAGCTCCGGGAACACATGCACGGCTGCTTGCATGTTTTGCTGTGGAGAGAAAAGTATCAGCTTAAATCAAACTTACAGATAATTGCCTGGAAACACGCATGTGTTTTCTTTGAAAGGAGGAGCCGCACAATTTAACTTTTTTTCACTCTTTCTTGAGGACATCCAGCATGTCCAGCGAACGATTTATATTTCAGTAATACGTCAAATTATATTTTCTCTAGAGCAAACTCTCTTTTCAAACAAATCACTTTAACCATCTGTAAATATGTGAGCTACAGTTAGTGGACATAAGTATTCGTCTCTTTGCAAAACACTAAGCAAAACGTGTGACGAAACATTCCTTTACTGTTGCGCCGCGAAGCGCAAGGACATCCGAGGTGAATCACGTGTGTTATATATAGAATGGCAAGTCACGTGACAGCCAACTGATGTCGTCTGCTTGCCCAAGTTATTGCACGGTCAGTCGCGGGAATTACAGGTCGAAAATCAGCTGAATTTTGCATTTGGCTGTGAGAAATATTGTATAAGCATCAAAACATATTGGAAATTACTCTGAGTTGGCAAGAATATTCGGAATACCTAGGACAACCATCAACAGTATAATTAGAAAACATGGGTGAGAGTGTTCGGCGGGAAATTTGTAACGAGATTAGAGATAAGACGGAACTTTCACAGGCCTTGAATATGTTATGAAGGTGTCGAAACACCTCTGAAATATATTGACAGTCTTGAAAATAATCTCGGGCCTGTTTTTACATCGTCGGTACCAGCTCCCATTCAGCAGGCACGCGCTGTGAAAGCGAACATCGAAAGTAAAATGTCAATGGGACGGAATGGCCGGCACAGTCTCCGGATCTCAATATCATTGAGAACATTTGGTTAAAAATCAAAAGACCGCCGTCATGTAGCCGGCATTTTGCCTGAGTGCGGCGTTAAACGTCAATAACGTCAATAAAACAAAAAAAATCGAAAGAGGTCTTCAAACGGGCTGAAACTATCGGTAATCGCGCTGAAGTTTTCACGATTATCAATGACATTTGGATCAATAATGGTTTGGAGTATATTCGCCAATTGAATTGTATTCCAGCTAGGATTCTTGAAGTCATTCGTATAAAGAGGCATCGGACCACGTTTTAAGTTGGTCATTAAAAATATCTTTCAAAATTCGATTCTTCAAAGAAGCGAAATTTTGTAAACAAACGGCCGCCATAATGGAAGTGACAAATATTTATGTCAACTGACTGTAGTTTGACGATCCCGTGTAAACTCGCAGGAGACGTATCTGACTTGCTGCTCGCTGGGTTTGATGACGTAGCAGCTGCCGTAGAAGCGGCCGAGGAAATTAACCTTTGGGGGACATGGCTCACATGCACTGGCGGCGAGACTGACCTCAAACAGCGGCTTGGAATTCGACCTGCAGGAATCGAGAAAAGGGACTAGAACCAAACAATAAATCATTAACTATTAATGATAGCAAATGATTCATTCGTCAGGATTCAAGATGATAATTATATTTATTCTTCATTTCTGTGTAATATTTGTATACCTTGATATGATGTCGGGATTGTCTTCAGAGACTGTCCTGGGCTCCGCGCATTTGCTGTCCTCGAGACCACTGAGAAACATCTGGCTCTGTCGATCTGTTGCAGACGCTGATATACGTCGTCTGGAAATAAAGGATGTAGTTTATATAAATAAACTGGCGGGCAAAGAAGAATACAAGTATCTGAAAGTGATTACAACCGTTATCAAAACGTTACTCAGCTGAAAATAGTCCCTGAAACATTGCGAACTTAAGTTCCCAAACACAACTATGACACACTTATCAAATACATCACCATCGAATACTAGTAACAATTTATTGGGTTTGTTTTATGCTCAGGCACCATCAAACAAAGGTGTATACTTACTTGTCAGGCAGTTGAATAAGGACGTATAAGCACGGTATTAAGAACTCATATTTCGATGTATATGGTAATATCTGAGTCAGCAGACAAAGTACGTTTTGAATTATTTGCTCAGATTGCCTGTTAACCTTTTTCGTTTAACTGTTTTCAACCAATCACATTTTAGCACGCATGTCCATGTCATATTTTGAAATATGTTCTTACATACGTGTTACCACTTACACGCTTAGAGATGAGTACTGTACATTTTATCCTTATTCATAGTAATTTCTTATTCATGGTATATCAGACCCGTGAAGATCCGGGGTAGAATAGATCTTCAGCAACCCATGCTTGCCGTAAAAGGCGACTATGTTTGTCGTAAGAGGCGACTAACGGGATATGTCATCAATCCCAATATTCCAGCTATATGACGGCGGTCTGTAAATAATCGAGTCTGAACCAGACAATCCAGTGATTGACATCATGAACATCGATATACGCAATTCAGCGATGTCATCGATCCCAATTGCGTGGATTGATGCTCATGGTGTCAATCACTGAATTGTCTGGACCAGACTCGATTATTCACAGACACCCATCATATAGCTGAAATATTGCTGAGTGCGGCGTTAAACAACAAACAAACAAAACATATAACCCCAAGGGTTGAAAATGCACCTGTATGTACTAAACATTGTCAAAGTGTCATTTTATGTTTATTAGTAGTTTCTATGTTAACAGATAGAAGGAACAATCTTGTTATGCACAGGCGAAAACTTAGTGTTACATGTTTTTAACAAATGTAACTTTTAAGACATATTTGTAAACATATAATTTATACATAATGTGAATAAGGAGATTCGCGTGGCCTTGTCGTCTTAGTCTAATTTGCATCTTTATGTGAGGTCCTAAGTTCGAATGTTCGTTTCGCTCTGATTATGATCCTTGGTTTGTCATAACAATACCCGTGGTCGTAGATTTCAACAAACTGGTAAACGACTAAGATACGCCGTGATATCACAGGAATACTCTTCAGTAAAACTTTCATTATAAGGTCCCCCCTGTTTTGTGGTTCACAAGGCCGTAAAGTTGGCTTTGAGGATGAGGCAGCCAGGCTTTGTGACTCGACATGTGCTGTTTCTTAATGAGAGAAAATGCTTTTTTTGAAAGGTGTCTGTATGTTTGAGACACTTTCTTATCATGTGTTCTGGTAAAGAATATGTCTTCACCTACAGGTGGCATACCCACTCCAGGCTTACCAGGCTTAAAATAAACAGTTCTCTTTTGTTCACGAGTGGACAGAAAGCAGAATCACTGTGTTCTATTTCTGTAAACTTAACATTCAGTACTGATGTAGGCCATAGACCCACCGTATATTATAGGGCACCACAGCTCGGTACATTAAAAACTATGGTTTAACAGCTCTTGTATTATTACTAAACATATCTCAGATTTTCTTACACTCATGCACGGTAGATAAAAGTAGTGAAATATCACAAGACTGTTACATTACATTGAGTATATTAAACTTTCTATGAAAGGTATATTTGGCGAAGATTTAATGTTTTGAAGTTGTTTGCTGTACCGTAAAACCTCGTCCATCAAGACTGTACCTTTCTCAGTGGATGTTTCAATGATTGAAAAAAGATTTATATCTGAAAGTGATGTCTTTTCATTTACACTTGAAATGGTCCGCCCTATGTGAATAACCCCTCAATTGTATTGTATGCCTATTATCCGCCTAACACTAAGAACGCACATACCTTACCTGAACACTGACAGCATTCAGAAAGACATGGGTATTGACATTCAACTTTACGGAGAAAGTCTTTCCCACGACGGACCAGCTAAATCTATACACCTTCACAGTTTGACTCTGTATTTGTTTATGGATATTGTAATAAAACACAATGACATAAACTGGGATGTAAATCAATGTGTACGCTCATGTAGACAATGTAATAACACATCTAATTTGTTTAACTCTGAATCATTTACTTTAGACTCTTCATCCGGATTAAGCAAGACATCTGCATGCATGATTTCGAGAAACGCTCGACAACCCAAATGGGGATTTGTGAAATATCAGTTGGTCACCATCTTGCGAATGAACCTGTGCACTTCGCCACAAACACTGTCCCGTCTCTGGAAATATTCAGCGAGATTAACACGAGCTGCACGACTGGACAGAGCCCACTGGCCGGGTTACTATAACAGTTGACACAGACACAATGAAGCATTACAATGAAGTTACAGTGAGTTCATTTGGCCAGCGAGCCAATCAGAGGCTTACAGAGAAACGTGATCGCCAGGCAAATTAGGAAGTTTAATTTACCGGAATTAATCAAAGAGCGTTGATTTGTTGCAAACTTAGTTGATTTATACACAAGTAAGAAAATTGTCCAACAATTTCTCTCTAGCTAGGCAGCTACTTGATCAAGTCTAACCTCTAATGCATAAAAACGTTTCTACAAATCATTTCCAATTTATCACTTTTTCCCCAACCACTGACTACTCATTACCTACTTTTCCAAATTTAATTTATTTGTAATATACTTAGTATTTTCACTATCCCCCGGGATACCCGAGTTTAAATCGTGATGAATCCGGTCTACTTGCATTGACAACAGTGGCATTTAATAAACATGGATAAACATTGAATTTTCTTATTTCGAGAAACGATAAAAATGCTACTCGGAGTGCTTTTTTCCATTTCTCATTCATCATTTACAACAACAAATATTTGTCATAGTAAACATAAGATACTGTATATATTGTATATATGATAAATTATAACTACACTTGACACATCTGTAGCTGTGAATTCCCCAAAGTGCAATGTGTCCTTGGAAATGGTGGTGCTACGATCGAGCCCACGAATTCAAGCCTGGTTCGGCAAGGGTGGAAACTGGACTTTTAAAGTCACTTAACTCCTTGCCTCGGGAAGATGAAGACTGTATGGCATGAGGAATGACTAATGTTGAGGACATATCCAAATTTGACGCATCAGTGACAAAACATGAGGTCCCATGTAATACCCTATTCTAACTTGTACCATAAATTCAAGTGTTTCTGGGGGCACGGGTGGCCCAGTCGTCTAAGGCCCCATGATTCGCTGTGCAGAGTTGCCTCCCTTGAGCACGCCAGAAACCTCTGATTGTGGGTCCGATTCTCGGTTCGCCCCGATTATGTTTTTAGGTTTGTCAGCACCAAACCCGTGCTCGTGGGTTTCACCGAAGTGGTAAACGTCTGAGACCTGCATCACTTCGGGCTTTCCTCCCACATTAAGCTGACACGCCGCGATATAACTGGAATACTGTTAAAAACGGCATTGAACCCAACTCACTCATTCAAGTGTTTCTTTTCAGTGAACAATTGACTTGCCTTTGCGTGTGTTTGTGATAGTGTCAGCGGTGAGACAGGATGCGATCACCTTTTCATAAACACATGCTAACGACACTATTCGATCGTGATTCATAAACAAAAGAACTCCTATATAATACACCTGGCTTCCTTGAACAACCCGTGAATATACACAGACAAGACATATATATTCAAGTGAGCCAGGTATATTATATAGTCGTCTGCAAGCTTGTATTTTAAACGAAGAAAACACAAACAAGAATAATCTTTTTCTCTTTTATGACACACCAAACTGAACTGACTACATTTTACAAAATAATAATATGATTGTAACATCACACCAACACTTGTAACAATATCAATGAAAACAACAAATAAAAACGGTTTTTTCTGTCTTTAATTCTGTTATTGGCCAAATTTGATGTGTGTGATTTTTTATGGCCGAAATTCCAACATCGAAGGAAAGAAAACTATTAGATTTCCAAAACTTCTCAACATTTTGGAATGGCGTAATTTGTAAACCATGTAAAAATGCCTGCTCGAAATGATATACTGTGGAACAGATGCATCAAGATGCATATATAGGAAATGTGCTTTTCTATAGTCAGATATATACACCAATAAGTTGATCATGACATATTTTCACACTCACGGAAAATGTTTTATAAACAAATAGGAGTTCTGTAACATTAAGTCAGATTGCTGTTACGGAGAAATGCCATTGAACCAATAACTCTTGAGGCCGAGGTCAACCATTGAGTTAATAGTTTCTGCACGCACAGTCTTGTGGGAGCCACAGGAAACGGAAGTTCAAACCGCTCTGGAAACCGCCGATCCTTCTTGTACAGTAAGATAGGAACCAGACCTTGGTGTAGTGAGTTCTCTGGCAATAGCTCCGGGAACACATGCACGGCTGCTTGCATGTTTTGCTGTGGGGAGAAAAGCATCAGTTTAAATCAAACTTACAGATAATTGCCTGGAAACACGCATGTATATTCTTTGAAAGGAGGAGCCGCACAATTTAACTTTTTTCACTCTTTCTTCAGGACATCCAGCATGTCCAGCAGACGATTTATATTCCAGTAATACGTCATGTCAAATTATATTTTCCCTAGAGCAAATTCTCTTCTCAAACAAATCACTTTACCCATATGTAAATATTTGAGCTACAGTTACTGGACTTCAATATTCGTCGCTTTGCAAAACATGTGACGAAACACGAAGAGCGAGGACATCCCAGCTGAATCACGTGTGCTCTGTACGTAACGTGCAAGTCACGTGACAGCCATCTTATGTCGTCTGCTTGTCTCAGTTTTTACACAGTCAGCCGCAGGATTTATAGGTCGCAAATCACCTGAATTGTGCAGTGGGCAGCGAGAAAATATTGTAAAAGTATCAAACCACACTGGAAACCCCTAAGTGTTGGCAATAATAATATTCGGCATACCTAGGACAACCATCAACAGTATTACTAGAAATTATGGCCGGTTCGGTAGAAAATTTTGAACGAATTTGGCGGAGGAAGTCTTTTAGCATTAGAGATGAGACGGAATGTCACAGGTAGTGAAAGGAAACAGAAAAACAATTTTGCAAGAAATGACTAATATAATTAATGAGGGAAATGAAGTCAATTTTTGTCAAAAGACTGTCCAGAGAGAAACGGTTAGGTATGAGCTATCGCAGACGACGATGAAGATGGTGGTGCCAGGTTGTGGTTGGTTCCAACGACCGAGTTTTCATTTGGAGGAAGGACAATGAAATCAACAGTCACCATCTCGTGTGCTCGTAAAGGAAGGTATCTGTTATGCTTTGTGTGTGTGTTGGGGGGGGGGGGGGGGGGGGGGGGGGGGTGAGTATGTTATGAAGGTGTCGAAACACTGAGGCAATATAATATCCTCTGAAATGTATTGACATTCTTGAAAATAATCTCGGGCCTGTTTTTACCAACAAAGCGTACACATTCAAATGATGACAATGCTCCCGTTCAGCGGGCACGCGCTGTGAAAACAATAATGTCAATGGGACGGAATGGCCGGCACAGTCTCCGGATCTCAATATCATTGAGAACATTTACTTAAAAATCAAAAGACCGCCGTCATGTAGCTGGCATATTGTTGAGTGCGGCGTTAAACAACAAATAATCAAACACAAATCGAAAGATGTATTCAAACACGGGCTGAAACTATCGGTAACCGCGCTGAATTTTTCACGGCTATCAATGACAGTTGGATCAATATTGGTCTGGAGTATACTAGTATTCGCCAATTGTATTCCACAATTCCAGCTAGGATTCTTATGAAGTCATTCGTATCAAGAGCAATTTGACCAAGTTAGGCCATTAAAAATTTCTTTCAAACTTCGATTCTTCAAAAAAGCGAAATTTTGCAAACAAACAGCCGCCTTATTGGAAGTGACAAATATTTATGTCAGCTGGCTGTAGTTTGACGATCCCGTGTAAACTCACCCGCAGGAGACGTATCTGACTTGCTGCTCGCTGGGTTTGATGACGTAGCAGCTGCCGTAGAAGCGGCCGAGGAAATTAACCTTTGGTGGACATGGCTCACATGCACTGGCGGCGAGACTGACCTCAAACAGCGGCTTGGAATGCGACCTGCAGGAATCGAGAAAAGGGACTAGAACCAAACAATAATCATGAACTATTAATGATAGGTAATGATTCATTCGTCAGGATTCAAGATCATAATTATATTTATTCTTTATTTACATGTATTATTTGTATACCTTGATATGATGTCGGGATTGTCTTCAGAGACTGTCCTGGGCTCCGCGCATTTGCTGTCCTCGAGACCACTGAGAAACATCTGGCTCTGTCGATCTGTTGCAGACGCTGATATACGTCGTCTGGAAATATAGTATGTAGTTTATATAAATAAACTGTCGGGCAAAAGAAGTATTCAAGGATCTGAAAGTAATTACAAACGTTATCAAAACGTTACTCAGCTGACAATAGTCCCTGAAACATTGCAAACTTCAAGTCCAAAACACAACTATGACACCCGTATTAAACACACCACCATCGAATAGTATAGTTGTAACCATGTATTGGTTTTTTTATGTATACTTTCTTTTGTCAGGCAGTTTAGTAATTATGCATGTAGGTTTCATTTTATATAATGAAGAGAATTTATGGATGTCAACATCTATATTATGAGGAACATATGTTTCGGAGTATATGCTTACTCCTTCATCAGGTTATGAAGGAGTAAGCATGTACTCCGAAACGTTGTGTTCCTCATAATAAAGAAGTTGACATCCATAAATTCTCCTCCTTATGTGTATCATTTCAAAATGCCTTTCAAAGACTTCATTTTCTATGCTTTATTTTTTTAATTCTTCAAAGTTTTAAAATAACACTGTTACAAGAACTTATGTCACTCGTGGATACGTTATGATGTAGGACGCGCAAAGTTAAGCGAAAACCTGGTGTCATCATTGCTGTAGTATTTCCAATCATGAACTCACCTGAGAGAAGCGTATGACCGTATGACACCTAGGGTGGTGTTGGGCTCCAAATTTAAAGCATTGTCATCAGGAGCCGGGCATTGTCCAGCCACAGCACTGATCAGTACACATGCACTGAATAGGTAGACAATCTGGAAATAGGTAATGAAATCAAATCAAATTCGCATATGTACCGAAACCATTATTTACTGTATTAAGAAACTTATTGAAATATTGGACAAGCATTAGGCGCGTTCAGGTTTAAATTAATGTAATTTATTTATTACACATTTCTTGAATATTAAGTGATTTAACGTTTTCTTTAGGTTTTAGCTACAACAAGTAAAAATCGGAATATAGGATATTTGCAACTTCTTTACATTTGCCGAATTCTTACTTTAATCAATCATATTTGTCACAGCAATTTCATCTAAACATGTTAAGTCGATGCGACATGACAATTGTACAATGTTGACTAAAATCTTGAAAAATATTTCTTTCGAAGCGAATTTTACAATGCTCAAATGCTATAATACAACTTAATGCAAAATGAAAACCAAACAAATTTGACTTACCATTTGGAGGTTCATCTTGATGATCCTGGCTGGTTAGTGGATGCCGGCGCGTCAGCTTACGGTTGAGTTGTCTTGCAGTCTTGGAGACGTTTGCTGCTTCGTCCTCCCTGCAGCTTATATAGTCTATGGAACCACCCAAGAGAGCGATTCCACCAATGGCTGGGAAACTTCCTGGTTGTGACATCGGGGTAGCATTTGACTTCTGGTTGTGACATCCGGGTAGCATTTGACTTCAGAGATCTTGCGCGCGCTGAGAGTTATTTTAGTCATCGCTCATTGAATACGTGAGTCATGAGCGTTGCTTTGCGTCCGCAAACTCGAAAAGAAAATGATCAGGCGAAAACGTATCTAGTTCTATTTTCAGATTATGAATGGCTACCTTGTATTCTTGCACGATTTGATATATTAATAACAGGATTACCTTTTGTGATATAAGATTTTCTGCGTCTCAAAGCCGGTATAAATATATAATAAGGAGATCCAACCGGTCTAGTTCTATTTTTAGATTATGGAGGCTTCGCTGTCTTCGCACACGACTTGATAAATTTAGAACAGGGTTGCCTTTTTGTAACATGAGGAATTCGTAGTCTAACAAGTTGAAACTATTTTACTCAATAATATTTTAAATTACACATTTATAAACCTTCATCGCTGTTATAGGTCATCCACTTTTGTTTTCCTATGGGTGTCCCTGTATATTTTTTAGAAGTTTACAAAATATACGTTATTGGTTCACACCTTTATTTTCTCATGTAGAAATGTCCTCCAAATCATACGAAACTGATCAATTATTGTTTTATGTCCGTACTCAGGAGGCCACAGACTGTAGCACAATGTATACGCAACGTGGAGGAATAGACATACATTACTAAATTGATATGAGACATGACTTTTCAAGGTAATGGTATAATATTAATGTTTTGATATAAGGCAAATCTGCTGTGTCCTGCAGGTATAGTTTCTGGTATTGCGGAAAGGTATATAAGGTGATAGATTTGATATTTTATTGACATTCACAACAACCCTTCGCGTATGTATGAGCCTGGAATTTATTTAGACACGAATTTCTAAATATCTTAAACATGTTTTATTTTTCTTAAAGGTGACATACATGTTTCGATGATTTTGGACATTTTGGTTGAAAATCGCCGATTAAAGAGAACACAATCAATTGTTGAATAAATCGGTACCTTTTATTTAGTTTCCTGTACACGTTTTTAGCTATTTAAAGGGTAGTAAAATAGTCCGCTGTGTAAAGTCATTTCCAGCCCATACATTGTTATTGGTGAAATTTTAGAAATTGAGACATTGTCGCTCTGTAATCAGGGTGTTAAGAACTCATATTTCGATGTATATGTTAAATTTGAGTTGGCAGACAAAGTACGTTTTGAATAACTTGCTCAGATTGCCTGTTAACTTGGCTCTGTTCATGGCCTGTTTCTCATAGGCTGAAGATTCAGTTACCCGGGTTCATTATTTTCCACCGAATGGTTCAGCCTGAATAAATATTTTATATTAGGTCAATTTAAAACAAAGAAATGCCTGGAATAGCTTCTCGTCATCAACTGCACCTTCCGTCCCAGCTGCACTAAGAGACTTGTGCGTTGAATTTGTCATGTATGTAGCCCTCAGAGTGGGCCGTTATTTTTTAAGTACAATCCTTCTCAAATCTCTCCCGCTGATCGAAGGTGAAACTATATAATAAGAAGATAACTAGTATGTGTTTCAGATTTGCGGATGTTATTGAGAATTAGATGCCCGAAGTTTTCATGCTGAATATTCCTGGCATCAAAAACTTTATAAGACCCGCAAATCAGAAAACACATTATGCTCAATGAAAATGTATTTGCATCAATGACAAAATCTATAATCTGTTATCTTGTGAAATGTATTCATAGCCAAAAATAATTACAGAATCCGGGGCTTCCAATTTATTTAGTTTTTATGTTCACAGTAAGAAGGAACACTCTTTTTATCCCCAGGCGAAACTTAATATTACATGTTCTTAACAAATGTAACTTTTAAGACATATTCGTAAACATATATACATAATGTGAATAAGGGGACACGTGTGGCCCTGTCGTCTAAGTCTAATTTGCTGTGCAGGCATGTTTAGGCGAGGTCCTAGGTTCAAATCTTCGTTTCGCTCTGATTATGACCCTTGGTTTGTCATTACAATACCCGTGGTCGTAGGTTTCAGGAAACTAGTAAGCGTCTAAGATACCCCGTGATATAACAGGAATACTCTTCAAAGAAGCTTTCATCATAAGGTTCCCCCTGGATTGTGGTTCGGGATGACGTAAGAGTTTGCTGTGATGAGCATGTACTGTGTCATAATAGGAGAAATTGCTTATTTTGAAAGGTGTCTGCATGTTTGAGACACTTTCATATTATGTGTTCTGGTAAAGGCTTTAGAAAGAAATACAATGTACATGTATGCAAGTTGATACTGTTATCGAAGGCCAACAAACGTTTGCAACAAGTTGTTCAGCATCATATCCAGGTGAATAGCGTGAAATCGATTGTTTTTGTCAATATTCTTTGGTTTTGTCAGGAATAGAATCCGGTAATATGTGTTCCATAAACGTCAACCGTGTCCGATTTTACCTAGATGATCTTTCCTGATACATGCAATATATATGCAAATTACAATGCCTCGGTTTGTTTTTTATTATGTTCACAGATTATTTGGGAAACAGAGACTGGTTGCAGTCTAATGTCCGTGTTTCATTTTTAGGTAGGAATTTGTAAACAGCATGAAACTAATCTCAATGTAAAGGGATTTTCTTACATTCATGCACGATATATAAAAGTAGTCAAATGTTTCAAGACTGTTACATTACATTAGTATATTAAACTTTGTGATTGATGGTTGGACATAATATTTTTCTATGATAGGTATATTTTGAGAATATTTTTAGCGTATTGAAGTTGTTGTACGCAGAGAAACTAGCTAAATATATACACCTTCACAGTTTGAGTGTGTATTTGTTTATGGGTATTGTAATGAAACATAATGACAATAACTGTGATGTAAATCAATGTGTACGCTCATGTAGACATTGTAATAACACAAGTTGTTAAACTCTGAATCATTTACTTTTAGCTTACTTTTCATCCGGATTAAGCAAGACATCTGCGTGTCTGATTTCGAGAAACGCACGACGTCACAATGGAGGATTAGTGAAAATCAGTTGGTCACCATCCTGCGTTTGAACCTGTTCACTGAGCCAGAGACCTTGGCCCGTCTCTGTAAATATTCAGCGAGATCAATTAGCGCTGCACGACTGCACAAAGCCAACTGACTGGGTTACTATAACGGTTGACACGGACACAGTGAAGCATTATGCTTGTGGTTATAATGAATGAATTCTTGTGGCCAGCGAGCCAATCAGAGGCTAACACAGACACGTGATCGCCTGGCATATCAGGAAGTTCAGCTACCCTGAATGAAACTAAGATCGATGATTGGTTTCAGACAAAGTTGATTGAGACACTCTCTAGCTATAAGCAACTACTAGATCATATCTAAACTTCTCGGTAGGGTCTAAATACATAAAAACGTTTCTACAAATCATAATATATTTGTTATCCCCCGGGATGCCCGAGTTTGAAGCGTGATGAATCCGGTCTACTTGCATTGACAACAGCGACATTTAATAAACATGGATAAACATTGAATTTTCTTATTTCGAGAAACGAAAATAATGCTACTCGGAGTGCTTTTTGTCCATTTCACATTCATCATTTACAACAACAAATATTTGTCATGGTAAACATAAGATACTGTATATATTGTATACATGATAATACACTTGACACATCTGTATCTGTGAATTCTCCAAAGTGCAATGTGTCCCTGGAAATGTTGAGTCCACGCAGCCAGTCATCCAGTACTCAAACATATTCAGAAATACAGAAATGTGTACATAGAAAATTGGAAATCACCCGCTGAGTTGAAAGAAAATGTTAATTTGAGAACTATCATCCGCGAGTTAGGCAAAGGCTGGGTCTTACAGGTCAACTCGGGTGAATTCATAACAAAAAAAGGCTTGAAAATACATTCAGCATAGGAAATTCGGGTTGGTACCTGGAATGTTAACGGCTGGTCCCTTTTAGATCACGAAAATGGTACTTTTCGTAAAAATACAGCAACACTTTACGATTTTGATATACTATGTATATGTGAAACCTTCTTGCGGGTGAATAATGTACTTCATTTAGATAACTACAAGTGGTTTGGTAACAACAGAAAAAGTATAAACAAACTTGCTAAGCGTGGCTCTGGCGGGGTGGGTGTGTTTGTGCATGATCGATTGCTCAATATGTACAATGTGTCAATCATAGATGAGGGGGCACGGGTGGCCCAGTCGTCTAAGGCGCCGCGATTCACTGTGCAGAGTTGCGTCCCTTGGACACGCCAGAAACCTATGATTGTGGGTTCGAATCCCGGTTCGCCCCGATTATATTTCTAGGTTTGTCAGCACCATACCCGTGCTCGTGGGTTGCACCAAAGTGGTAAACGTCTGAGACCTGCATCACTTTGGGCTTTCCTCCCACATTAAGCTGACACACCGCGTTCGTTACTTACATTTTAAATAAACCTATTTCAGTGCAGGAAGTTGAAAAGGCTGTTTTTAGACTTAAGAATGGAAAGGCTGCAGGTGTAGATGATATTCCTGCTGAAGTGTTAAAAAATATAAATTCAGTTGATTTTTTTGTACAGAATTATTAACTATTGCTTTGAAAATGGAACTGTACCAGCTATGTGGACCAGCGGTATAATCCATCCTATTCCTAAGAGTGGTATGACGGATTTTAGAAACCCTTTAGAATAAAGAGGTATCACTGTAACATCTATTCCCTGTAAAGTATATGCTGATGTACTCAATTCAAGACTAACTGAGTGGCTTGAAAAGAACAATATCCCAGCAGATGAGCAAAATGGTTTTAGATCAAAAAGAGATTTTATTGATTATTTATGTGTTTTAACGTCTATAATTCAGTATAGAACAACCAAAAAACAATCAACCTTTGTTACATTTGTTGATTCTAAAAAAGGCTTTCGACACAGTTAATAGAGATTCTCTGTGGTTGAAGCTGAGGAACATTGGAGTTCGAGGAAAGATATTGTATGCTATCCAGTCATTGTATGTAGATATCAATTGTACTGTACGTGTAGGAGAATTTCTTACAGAACGTTTTACTGTTAATCATGGTGTAAAGCAAGGCTGTACATTATCCCCAGCTTTATTTTCTGTGTATGTTAACGACCTGGCTGAGGATATTAACAATCTCAATTGTGGTGTACTTGTTAATGAGTCTATGCTCTCCATGTTAATGTATGCTGACGATATTGCATAAATTGCCCCGATGAATGTTCATTACAATCCATGCTTAATGTACTGCAAGAATGGTCAACACGTTGGCAACTGTCAGTGAATATGAATAAGACAAATGTAATTCATTTTAGAAATGTATCACAGCCGAGAATATCTGTTTCATTCCTCTACGCTGGGCAAACACTGGTCTGTGTAGAATCATATCGTTATCTGGGACTATGGGTTGACGAGCATCTAGATATGAAGAAAACTGTTAAAGAGTTGTACAAATCTGCCAGCCGTGCGTTGTCTTCGTTAATATCTAAGTTTTATTCTGCTGGGGTATGTCTTGTGATGTTTTTATGAAATTGTATGAAAGTCTTGTTGAGCCGGTAATGTTTTATGGCTCTAGCATATGGGGATTGAACGTTTATAGAGAAGTTAATCTAATCCAAAATAGAGCGGGTAAATTCTTTCTTGGTGTTAGTAAACGTACCTCCAATATAACCACTAATGGAGACATGGGTCTCTCCTCCCCGTTTGTTAAATTACATGTTAATGTTATCAGACTGTACATCAAGATTAACAACAGTACTTGTAACGATTTGATTAAGAAAATGTTTACTATGTCTAAGTCTTATAAAAGTTCATGGAACACTAAAGTTGTTAAAATCGCCTGTAATCTTAATATCTATGATGTTCTAACTGCTCCAATGTCCCGACAGAAGAAAATTGCCCATATTAAAAACGTTCTCATACAAAAAGATTAACTTTTGGAGATGGAGAACAGAGCTTTGGAACGATAAACATAATGTTAATGGTAATAAACTGAGAACTTACAGGCAATTCATGATCGTAACGTTGTTGCTCCATATGTTTTAAGTATTAAATACAGGGACCACCGTCGCATTTTAGCTAGTTTTAGATCTCGATCTTTACCCATGGCTATCGAAACAGGACGTTTTAAAACTCCACCAACCCTTTTAGAAAATAGAATCTGCCCGCACTGTTTTAAATTTGTTCATCAAAACTTTGTCGAAGATGAATTTCACTTTTTAATGTTATGTCCTTTATATGGTGATCTTAGAAGTATTTTACTAAGAGAATGTATTGTTTTAAATCCGTTATTTGAAAATATTAGCGTTGATGACGCTTTCATTTATATTTTAAAATGTAAAGAAATCCAGCCTTTGTTAGCCAGTACACTTTTAAAGATGTTTAAACGTAAGCAATCATTTAGCTGGGCATTTAGCTAGACATGTAAATTTTATTGTCAATGTATTTTATAGTATATAATGTATATAATGTTTTATTGTGTCTCATAAGCCTAATGGCTGGTTGTTACTTTTTAATATGCCAAAGAACATGCATATATCTCTCTTTTGTAACATGTGAAACGTTAATAAAATAACTGTCTCTCTCTCTCACTAATTGTGGGTCTTGGAAAACATGTTCTATATTCACTCATGCAGAATACAGGTAGAGATGGTGTTCATTGGAGTGAGAGGCGCGCCAGCCAATCAGGGCGGTAACAAAGAGACTGGCTAAATTACAACCAATCAAAAAACACATGCTCATATTTGTCTGCAACGTGTTGGGTTGCGATCACGCACGCACGGATGATGTTCCTTGCACTGGAGCTGACATTGAGTCTCAATGAGAAAAAAAATATTCACACATTTTTTCACTCCCATTGTTAGTCTTTTTCTCACAAGAAAACTATGTGTAAACACGCTGCTTTGACAAAGTGCTTGCGTTCGATTTCAAAACCCTACGACCCAGGTAAACATGTGTTGATCAAGGTGTATCCCCAGTTAACTTTTTGCTGACCGTTGTTTTTTGTTTTTTGTTGAACGCCACACTCAGCAATATTCCAGCTATGTGACGGCGGCCTGTAAATAATCGTCTGGACCAGACAATCCAGTGATTGACATCATGAGCATCGATCCACGCAATTGATGACAGTAAGGGTATCCGAACAAACGAGCGGTCACTGTGACCATCAAAACAACTGCCGGGCAAAAGAAAATATATACCCATGTTCGATGGTGACTAAAAATGATACAAACAAGAAATCGTTTTTCGATGGTGATATATTCGATACGGGAACCATAGTTGTGTTTTGGAACTTTCATTTGCAGCGTTTCGGCAACTGTTCTCAGCCATGTAACCCTTTGATAATTTTTCATCATATCCCAATTGCGTACAATCACTGGAGTATCTGGTCCAGACTCGATTATTTTCAGACTGCCGTCATATAGCTAAAACTTTTGCTGAGTGCAGCGTTAAAAAACAAACAATATTTTTTGTATCTTGTTTTCAAGTGTAAACGTTCTTTCGCCCGTCAGTATATATGGCACTATTGTGTAGAGGGAATTGATTTTTGCCGAAACGTGAAGCCGCGTAATCACTGACTAATAATGCCGTGTGTCCTTTTGGATGTATTTAACCAATAGATTTTCTTAATAGCTTCTGATTGGCTAGGAACGATGAGGTCACTTATATTTTTTCATCCAAACATCGTTCTGGCTGAGGGAACATGAACTATTTGAATAGTGAAGATCTTTTATTATTGACAGTCAGCTTGTTCGGTGTAAAGTGACGGTGTTCATCGGACTGTGAAATAAGTGAAGTGGTTCACATATGTAGCCATAATTATACTACACTAAATATAGTGTGTAAATATATACATACATGTGATACTCTGTATCGTTGTAGCATGTTCAGTATCCAGTGCCTTGTGGTAATGCTGAGCCGGTACAGTCTTGATAATACGGTCACTGATGGTCTGAATAGTTCCATTGTATTGCTGAATACTACATTTCCAGCAAGAGGTGAGGTGAGATGAAATGGGGCTTAACGTCGCGTCCAAGATTATTGCACTTATATAGCGACGTGCATGCACGTGTATGTGTGTGTGGCTGCTTGTACTAGTCCGGACTGATGCCGATTTATAGTGCTAGCACACTGAGATACCATGCCGCAGTTTAACATGAATACCCCACTCAGACACAGTATACTGACTCCGAGCCGACCAGTCCTTGTTTTAGCCCCTTAATGCCGAGCGCCAGACAGGGTAACAACAAGTACCATCTTTTAACGTCTTTTGGTATGATCCAGCAAGAAGTATCTTCTTTTATCCTACTCAATTTATACTTTTGTCCATCATAAGCAAACCTACAGACACAGTATACTGACTCCGAGCCGACCAGTCCTTGTTTTAGCCCCTTAATGCCGAGCGCCAGACAGGGTAACAACAAGTACCATCTTTTAACGTCTTTTGGTATGATCCAGCAAGAAGTATCTTCTTTTATCCTACTCAATTTATACTTTTGTCCATCATAAGCAAACCTACTGACACGAGTGTGTGGTAAGACATTAACTGCAACTTGCACATTAGCCATGGTGGTATTGAATTAACATCATTAAAAAGACGACCCGTGAAGATCCGGGGTAGAATAGGTCTTCAGCAACCCATGCTTGCCGTAAAAGGCGACTATGCTTGTCGTAAAAGGCGACTAACGGGATCGTGTGGTCAGGCTCTCTGACTTGTTTGATGCATGTCATCGGTCCCAATTTGCGTGGATCGGTGTTCATGATGTCAATCACTGGATTGTCTGGTCCAGACTCGATTATTTACAGACCGCCGTCATATAGCTGGAATATTGCTGAGTGCGGCGTTAAATAACAAAACAAACAAACTCTAAAAAAGACAATATAAAATAGATTTAGGTTCATATTATTTGGAGATAATATGTGTACACAATCAGTGTACTTTACCGGGGTAGTGCACTTTACCGGGCGCACTTTTTCACATCCAATTAGCGCTGTGGGGGCTTTAGCTTATTAGCCGACGCTCTATCACTGACCACGAGCGCTATCACATGTAATCAGTGCTCGTTTAACGGGTCATTAGCACCCCATTAACATGCGTACTTCAGTAAACAATGAATTGCCAACATGACCGACCAATCGGATTAACCGGATTAACGCTTGAAAAGGTAAGAATTTATGGCTAACACTTGCCTTAAGCAAGCTACCCTGAGGACCGAAAACGGGTGTTGGATCGTTAAGACGTGAAAGTTTCCCTAAGACCGAAAACGGGTGTTGGATCGTTAAGACGTGTAAGTTTCCCTAAGACCGAAAACGGGTGTTGGATCGTTAAGACGTGTAAGTTTCCCTAAGACCGAAAACGGGTGTTGGATCGTTAAGACGTGTAAGTTTCCCTAAGACCGAAAACGGGTGTTGGATCGTTAAGACGTGTAAGTTTCCCTAAGCCCGAAAACGGGTGTTGGATCGTTAAGACGTGTAAGTTTCCCAAAGACCGAAAACGGGTGTCGGATCGTGAAACGAGAGACCGGAGCGTGAGGCTCTGTAACGGTAAAAGCGAGGCAGCGATGGCACTATAGCGCGGTAATTGAGCGGATGGTAGAGCTCGGGCTGCGCGCGGTAAACTGAATTGTTGCCGGAGGGATAAAAACTCAGGGTGAAGCATGGACACTTGATAATGTGAAGATAAGGACGGCAACTTGAACGTACTATAAATATCTTGGAATTTTGTTTCTCTCACGGTTAATATGGTCTAGAGCAAAGATACAAACATGTTATTTTAAACGTTTTCTTGGTGTTGGTAAGTTTACAGCAAAGCTATTCTGGTTGAAACTGGACGTCATTGGATGTTAATAAATACGCAAATAAGGGTAATAAGTGCTGCATTAGCCTTCCAAAGTTATGTTATATTTATAATATTATATGAGAATTGAAAAGTCAGCTGGGCATCGTATGTGAGACAAATGTTATTTAATAGAGGTCTTGCGGATGTGTGGTTATTCTAAGATGTTGGTGACAAGAACATTTTTTTGTCTGCATTAAGAAGGCGCTTAAGAGATTTCTAATTCCAAACAGGGTACCCCAGTTTGGAATCGTCAGCTTTTTTGGTGCGTTATGTTTGTATAAAAGCTCTTCTGCAAACCGAAGTTTATATAACTGTTCTCAGAGATAAACGATTAGTAAGAGCAATGTGTTAACGTTTGAGACATTATTCGTAAAATATGCCTCATACAGAATATATATGTAATTTCATTTAGTAGATTTAGTTAATACCATATCTTTTGTTGTGTTTGGGAAATATATTCACTTGAGAAACAGTTTTGTACCTCATTATATAAACATTATAAAGGTAATATAACGTTTGCAAATTTATTTAACTCCTGGGATATTAATGTACTACGCTTGAAAGCTTTATTTGTATGTATATTATTTAAAATGAGATCGTCAAAGGTGTAGCACCCTGGACACGTGATCTAAAATATAATTCATCTAACAATTGTACGAGCTACGAAACAAACTTGATTGATTGACCACCAACGTGGATCAATGCCAGTTTTCAGGTGATGTGGCCTACAGATCATCCGTAAATTAGATGATGTAGTTGGGAACCAAGATATCTTAATTTAATCAGATTGTATGGTTTCAGAGTACGATCTAAAAATAAATCACTCATATTACAAATTGATAACTGGTTCCGCATCTAAAAGTGTTCATATTGTGACAGTCAAGACAAGACAATATAAAACAGTTCAGTCATAGTGTGATTCGACCACCCACAGAATTTCTTAGACAAACATGCTCAGAACGTCCCAACCTGCAGCAAAACACACCCAGATGGCCATACGTTAATGGTGGTTAAATTATACACGAACGAAAACTTGATCACTATGTGAACTGGTGGAGTAGGTTTGCAGCTTCTGCTTTGTAACAAGAGTTACTTATTTTACGACCGCTTCAATTAATGCAAAGACAAGGGCGGGTAACTCTAAAAGTACATCGCCTTCAAGATGTCTGCGCCCAATGCTTCACAACAACATCAGAGGCAACAACAGGGGCAGCGGCCTCTGATGGTACGTATCTGGTTCCTCATTCCAAGACACAAAGATTACTTTTGTATTTAGGGTTAAATGACCGTGTCCTAATCGTTGTTTGTCATGCAATACATAACCGAAATAACGACAGACCAAATCAGATGACAATTTAATGAATTCTCGTACGTTGCCTCATGTCATTGCCTCTGGTTTAAAGGACAATTGTATTAACCATTTGTCCAGGGCAATGTCGATCATTAATTTATATTTAAGAATTGAACTGTCATGAAATAAACACTTAGGAGTGATGAGGCTCCAGTGATGAAAGTTTTGACGATATTGCATGGTAGTATTCACAGGTCACTTTATGTTTTCCCACATGTTTTTTCAGGGTATTGGTATATGTTGCCATGTCTATTTGCTACCATTACTAGCGATGCTCTTTTGATGAAATGTAATCACTTAAGTGTTTAACGACGCCCTCAGCAATATTCTACTTCTAGCTATTGCCCTGGCAAAATGTATTCAGATACACGGTATGAAACGATCTGGGCCCACTTGCACAAAGCGATCTTAGCGCTACGACTATTGTAAGCCTATGTTAAGTATGGTCATGTATACACTGAAGTTGACATAAGTTTTATCATTATTCAAACATATACAAGTCAGAGGGAATGTGTGCATAGTCAGAAATAAATGTGAACATTAGTGACTTGTGTAATCACAGAGTTTTAGATAATTTTTATGATTAAACAATTTATCACGTGGCTAACCTTGGGTCGGGGTAGTCCTGTGCGTACCCAGGTCCTACTCAGTACCCACCCAACCCGAGTTACCTGTCCCAGCCCTAATGTTAATGTTTCCCAAGAGATGAATTGGTGATTTCGAACACGTACAATGGTAGTGAAGAATATAATTAGGATGATCCCCTTCTTGGACGCATGGATTACAAGTGATTGCAAAACACAGATTGGTTCGTTTGTTCAGTGTATTTTCTCCCAAAACCCTTTATTACGATGAAGTATTGAAATAGCACTACAAAGATGAAGCGACATGTCATAGACTCTGAATCTGTGTCCATTGCTAACATGTTACATTACACTAAACACAAGTCTGAGTCTTTTATGATACCTAGACTGACTGTCGGCATACATTGTAAGGGTAAAGCTATTGTCAGGGCATTATCATTTGCAGAAGCCTGAGGTCTTCAATTAACTGCCCGACGAAGGAGATAAAATAGAAAGTAAAATATAACCAGATTGACCTCTTGTATTACAGCGCCATACCTTAACAAAGGAAGAACAAGAGGTGATCAATGAATGCAACAAAGAAAGTTTCTATTATCGATGTAAGTATTCACCATTAAAGAGAGCTTCTTGACAACAAAATACAATAATGAAAATATATTTCTTGATGTGATAGTAATTATAAACATCTAGCAAAAGATATGAATGACTGTACCTTCAAAAGAATTACATCTGATCAAGTTGATGTCAAAAATGGTTTGTTGAATGCATTTACAGGTGTCTTCTTTTTCCCACCCTTGAACTCCTGTTTAATCTTGTTAATCAGTGTAATCTAAGGCTAAAAAAATAAGAGTCTTGGTTCTCAGTCATCAAATTCATTTTTATTTCCATTTAAAAAAAAATATAATTAATCATTCCGAGTCCAAGGGTAGTCAAAAACTGTATTCCAGTATTTAACTCATCAAAGAATACTTTTATGTAGGCCCTTCACAGGTTGAGTGTACACAACTGTTTATTTGGTTACATACAAGTTTGAACAACAACAAAAAGACACCGCCAACCTGCACTATATTTTCAAAAGCCATTGCCTGAGAACCAATTCTTTTATATTTTTTTAAGGGTAAATAAAACATGTGGCTTCTTACTCTTACAACTTCCTCCATTGCCACTTTACCCTGTGTGGAAGACACAAGAATGCTTTGAAACTTTGAAGCCTCAATCCAGTAATTACAGTCAGGATCTTCCATCACTAACAATAAACTTCGTAAGATATTTGCCACATTTGCATCACTGTCATTAAAGAAATAAACTTGTATGGAATATTTGCCCATGTTTCAATTAATGTGCTTTTCCCAATGTACATGTCAGTAATTCTAATTAAATAAATTTGATATGGATGTTAACTTTTTTTCCTCCTAACTATTTGCAATATTACTGTTAATTGAAATAATGACATGTTTTCCTTTCTGTATCCCACAAGGCCTGCCTCTCAGCCTGAGTCTGATGGCCGGCGTTCAGCTTCTTGTTAACAGGGGTATGTATGTATGTTAGTCCGACTCTCACAATAAATACTTGTTGTGAGGTCACTCTATTCATCTAACGGGGGCACAGGTGGCCCAGTCGTCTAAGGTGCCGCGATTCGCTGTGCAGAGTTGCGTCCCTTGGGCACGCCAGAAACCTATGATTGTGGGTTCGAATCCTGGTTCGCCCCGATTATGTTTCTAGGTTTTTCAGCACCATACCCGTGCTCGTGGGTTTCACTGAAGTGGTAAATGTTTGAGACCTGCATCACTTCGGGCTTTCCTCCCACATTAAGCTGACACAAAGCGGCGTTAAACCAAACTCACTCACTCACTCACTCACTCACTATTCATCTAACCATGTTTTACTGCAGTCGTATAGCTGAAACCACCTATCAATATGAACTATTCCATTGTCATCGTGCACCTCGAGTGATCTGTTCACCTTTTGCCTCAAGTTTTGTACCCATAACATTTCGAACCACCTGTTTCATTTCATCACATGTAGAGTTGGTTGTGTTTTCGTTGTAACTCCTTGTTAGCATTGAAATATTTATGTCAAAGAAAGACCTCAAAAGAGTGTAATCATGAAATTATACACTCCGCCATCACACATAATCGGTGTTCATTTCTGTTTTAGTCGGGGAATGTTATGTTTCACCATTCTGTCTTTTTGTACTTTCTTCTGACCATGGTTTGCTGAATGACCCGTTTGGTTTTGAGAGATCGATGTTGTTCATTGGCGCTCCGGCGCTCTTCTACCTTTGTGTATTATATGTTATGATTACATGCTTTTTTGTTCTGTTTTCATCACCTAATGCACAGTACATAAAACGGGTCGGGATCGGGTGGTCAAGGCTCGCTGACTTGGTTGAAGCATGTCATCAATCCCAATTGCATGGATCAATACTCATGATATCAATCACTGGATTGGGGGCCCAGTCGTCTAAATCGCCGTGATTCGGCGTCCCTTGGGCACGCCAGTAACCTATGATTGTGGGGTTCAAATTCCAGTTCGCCCCGATTATGTTTCTATGTTTGTCAGCACCACGCTTGTGCTCGTGGGTTTCACCGAAGTGGTAAACGTCTGAGACCTGCATCACTTCGGGCTTTCCTCCCACATTAAGCTGACACGCTGCGATATAACTGAAATACTGTTAAAAGCGGCGTTAAACCAAACTCACTCAATCACTGGATTGTCTGGTCCAGATTTGAATAAGTATTATTGAAATATTGCTGAGTGTGGCGTTAAACAACAAACCAACCGACCAACCACAATACTTCAACATGATATAGACAGTCAAGAATTTCAATCAGAAATAAATATGGATTATCTCCCTTTGGTGGCAAGATGCTAAATGTATGAACACAATACTTGTGCAAGCTTCATAGATGGATGCCTCCATGGTCTAATAGATTTAGCTTCTGCCCAGAGAGAGGAAGGTCTGTCGTTAGATTCCAGGCTGCATCATACCAAAAGACATTAAAAAGATGGTACTTATAAAACAAGGACTGGTCAGCTCAGATTCTGAGTGGGGTATCCGTGTTAAACTGTGGCATGGTATCTCAGTGGGCTAGCACTATTAAACCAGCATTAGTCTGGACTAGTACAAGCAGCCACAGACACATGTGCATGCACATCGCTATGGAAGTCGAATGAAACTGAACACTGCATTAAACCCAATTTCATCACTTCACACGTTTGTATACACTGTGTTCCTCCATCACTGGACCCATGAAGATTCCGGGGTAGAATAGGTCTTCAACAACCCATGCTTGCCGTAAAAGGCGACTATGCTTGTCGTAAAAGGCGACTAACGGGATCGTGTGGTCAGGCTCTCTGACTTATTTGATGCATGTCATCGGTCCCAATTTGCGTGGATCGATGCTCATGATATCAATCACTGGATTGTCTGGTCCTGATTCGATAACTTACAGACTGCCATCATATAGCTGGAATATTGCTGAGTGCGGCATTAAACAACAAATATAGTACTGTGTAGTTTTCTATCAGGAATAAATGTGCAAAATATTTCTTCAATTGGCCCTTGTTTAATGAGGCACTGACTGTTTGAAATCACCCACCCTCTTTAGAGCGCCTTATGCTAAAATTAATCCAGCAGGCAGGGGTAAGAAGTGTGAAAATAATTCAGCAGGCTAAAGGTTAAACAACAAACCAACCAACCAACCTTCATCACTGTAAATCGACCGCAATGCTTTGTAGTAGTCACACATGTCTGGTTTAAGGAAGCAAATGAAATGAGGTCGTGAATAACTCATGGGTATTCTAGCATCATCTTGTTATTATTTTGAGTTTATGAACAAAAGAAGATCGATCAGGGTGAATGAGGGCATGGACATTGTGGGTTTTTTTCAAGCAAATGTCTGTACACTTTCTACCATATCCTTTAAGATCTTGCACTCTGACTTGATGCCTCTCTCTGTCAATATTTGATATCATGTTGACATCAAGCAAAGTAGTTAATCAAATTATTGAACTGATTTTTATATTTTGAAATGGCAAGTGTTGAAAGAAACATTTGAGTTTACACCTTCCTGTATTGGGTCAGTAAGATCTACACCTGTTGCAGCATGGAGGCAAGTGCCCTGAATTGTCACATCATGTAGTGGTATATAGGACATCTTCTGTTGTGGGAAAGTTAGGGTTGTGTCACATTTGTTGTGTGTGTATTAACACCATATATTCTTCTTCTCGTCCAGGGGCGGTGGGGTAGCCTTGTGGTTAAAGTGTTGGCTCGTCACGCCGGAGACCCGGGTTCGATTCCCCACATGGGTTAAATGTGTGAAGCATCTTTTCTGGTGTCCGACTGCCGTGATATTGCTCGAAAATTGCTGATAGCATCGTAAAAACATACTCACTCACTCACTGTTCTTGTCCTTTGTTTCAGGTGTTTTAGGACGTTCTCCATCATATGGAGTTTATCCCAAACATATTGGTGAGTAGAAAACAACCGAATACTACATGCTCGTAATTTATGTACTTTGTGATAATAGCATCAGCATGTATGTTCAAGATATCATTGGTGAAGACAATAATTTCTAAAAGTTGTGAACCAACACAGTTGGTGCTAAAATGTTTGGTTTTACCTGCCCCAAATCGTTACTTGTTGCCATTTACAGTTTTTAATGTACAGATTTGGCTATGCTTACTTGACTGAAAGAAATTTTACTTGGCCCGAATTGCAGACAAATAGTTTACATCACAGACTGCTGAATGAAGAGTGAGCGTGAACAGACTGACAGAAGCCAGAAGTATACTTTTGTGTTTATATATGTATTTTCCTGCCCGATAGTCCAAGACAGCCTGTATTGCTGATGGATGTTTTAAAAGTTGCACCCCCGATGGTCGAGTTACAGTTACTAAGATAACAATCCAGCACTTTATTTTGTGAGAACTATTCTTGTCTTTACCTTTTTGCCACCGTTTTTCGTTAGTCTAGAATTTTATCTGGTCTGGTAACTTTGCCAGTCCGGTTGTCTGACTGGAATGTTTGGGAATTCTGTACACTGTCTATCAGCTACATTTATGGTTTACTAAACTTGGACTTTGGGCTAGTTGCTGACATTCAGACTGCCAAGTGAAGTGCTATGAACAGTGTTTCAGTCATATTAGAGCGTGTCAGCTTCGTGTGGGAGGAAAGCCCAAAGTGATTCAGACGTTTTCTATTTCACTAGAAACCCACGAGCACTGGTATAGTGGTGACAAACCAAGGATCATTATTAGAAATAATCTAGGAATCAAATGCATGATTATAGAATCCTTGCACACTTAAGGGACATAACTGCACAATGTGTTCCGAGGAAATGAAGAAACAAACAGAAGTGTAATGTCGAACTGTGTTATGTTGACGTAGGGGGCTGTCTTGTGAAAACAAATAACAGGATTCACACTCACAGAAATAGGATCCTTGCTCGCCTAAGGGATCCAACTCTGCACATTGTAATGTTGATGATCTGTGTTTCTGTTGATGAAGGTGCCTGTATCTTGGGCTTCATTGTGGGCAAGATGTCTTACTTTGAGACATGTAAGAAGAAAATAATTGCTAAGATTCCTAACAGTCACATGGGCTTGGCTGCAAGAGGACTACTAAAACCTGAAGATGAAATGTGAGTACAAGAAGAATCATGTATCAGTGATGGGACAACCGTATCCCTCACTACTTCCTTACTCAAATCGGATCTTGCACTTTGATGTTTGTTTGTTGTTTAACACCACACTCGGCAACTATATGATGGCAGTCTGTAAATAATCGAATCTGGACCAGACAATCCAGTGATTGATATCATGAGCATCGATCCACGCAATTGGGATACGAGGACATGCATCAACCAAGTCAGTGACCACCTGATCCCGTTGATAGCCTCTTACGACAAGCATAGTCATACTTGGATTTTGTACTTGGGTGACAGAATTAGGATTCGAAGTAAGAGAGGGAGCCTTTTATATTTTGATGGTGGGGCTGAGATTATTTGAAGAAAAACGAAATGTACACGAAAATGCTGGAAAAACTATTTGCCCTCTAGTTTTACCCATCTTCCCAAGGCAAGGGCTTTAACTGACTATATAAGTCCAGTTTTCACCCTTGCCAAACTAGGCTGGAATTTCCAGGCTTGATCATAGTGACACCACTAGTGGCTATTATGAATTATGTCCCTTCCCTGACCCTCCTACTGACCAATCGGATTCCACTTCTCGTATCACTTGCATTTGCTTCAAACAAAATGGCAGCGCTCAGTCAGGATGATCTGATCGATAATCAAGATCTATATTGTAATAAGACGGGTCTTACTATAGACTTGTTAGTCCAGCCAAACTGTAACTCCAGAATTCCAGCCTAGTTCGGAAAGGGTGGAAACTGGACTTTTATTGTCAGTTATCTCCCTTGCCCCAGGAAGATGGTTTTACTGAACAATGTAAATTTTTTATAATGGATGTCCTGAAAAAAAATAAGAGTTCCCCCAGACTTGTTTGGTGCTTTACAGGAAAAATGTTGCATTTCTTGCAGCGCGTACTGAAAAAATAAAATGTCTCAAACTAAAATCCTGAAATGAACGATGCTCTTATAATAATCTGATCATTGGTTTCCACAAAGTGGCAAATGTCAACAACCAGCTTCATGTTGAGAATGCTCTGCTGATATTAACTGCTGTTTACCTGTTAAAGGGTTCTACCTCAAACTGACTCTTACTCCACTTCAGGAATCTTTATCAGGCAGCATCACCTGTGGAAGGGGGACAACTCTCTGATCTACCAAAGGATGAGATGCGCAGCACAGATTTTGACACCGATAAGACACCAGCGCAGACACCTAAGGGGCTAGACATCAATGATAGACCCAGCTTAGATCAGGAAGGTACGTCTGGGATGGTTGGGAGGCTATTGTTGCAAAGAAAATACTGGAAATTGCTTTTGAGGAAACTCTTTTGATAAGATATGTGTATTAGACACTCGCTATCACATATAAGACTATCTCCTATTCAGTTTATAATTGATTCTCAAGTCGTGCCATGGTTAGACATGAAGTTTACGACCTCAGGAAGCTACAGCAGTACACCGACAGGTGTGTCTGAAACCTGGGATCATAGATTCTGTTACCACATTCGCCCAGGTTGTGTTTCAAGGTTTGCCAGAACCATGCCCATGCTTGTGGGTTTTATCCCTGTGGGCAAAAACTTATCACCCACATCACTTGAGTTTCCTCCCACATTCAGCTGACATTGCCATGTTAACCTCACCTCACCTCACCTCACCTCACCTCACCTCACCTCACCTCACCTCACCTCACCTACTCACATTCACTCACTCACTCATTCATTCACCTCATGCATTCACCTCAAACATTCACCTCACTCACTCACTCATTCATTCACCTCACGCATTCACCTCAAACATTGACCTCACTCACTCATTCACCTCACGCATTCCCCTCACTCACTCACTCACTCACTCACTCACTCACTCACTCACTCACTTACTCCCTGTGTTCCAGGTTTTCCATTACTAGCTCAGGACAAGGCTGCACCCAGCTTCAAGTCATATGACGACCTCAGGAACCAAAACCGCATGGACTTCGAGCGGAAGATGGCGTCCAGTGACAGCCCCTTGAACCAGCCTCCATGGCCAGCACCAGCACCACCATCTTCTCAAGGGAGACCATTCACAAGGCCTACCCCACGACAAGAAACAAGTAGGTTTCCTGGCAGTGAAATCATACCTCGCACAGGACATTCTTGATATCAAGTGTGCCTTTTTAGAATAGAAATCACACTCAACACACTCAAATTTTCCTGTGGCACTGGGTAACACAACAGAGTATATCACTGCAAGAATAATTATTGGAAATGTATTTTTGTTATTTAGGCCAATCCCGTTAAAGAACAAGGTCATGTGACAGCATGTTCTTGTAGAGCTTTGAACCCTGGGTACAACATAGCAGTGTTTGAAATTAATATGTCTGCTTGTTATTTTCATGTATACATATATAGTGGAACAGCCTTAATGTTGTTTACAGTATATGCTAAAATACAAAGGGCAAAAGATTTGTATGAATGTTTAGAAGGAATGATGCTATTTTGTAATTTGGTACCACTAAAAATTGATATTCAAAAATACCAAGCACATTAGAATGCTTCACAATCTTCTAGCACTACATCGCTGTGCAGAGTTGCGTCCCTTGGGCACGCCAGAAACCTACGATAGTGGGTTCGAATCCCGGTTCGCCCCGATTATGTTTCTTGGTTTGTCAGCACCATACCCATGCTCGTGGGTTTCACCGAAGTGGTAAACGTCTGAGACCTGCATCACTTCGGGCTTTCCTCCCACATTAAGCTGACACGCCGTGATATAACTGGAATACTGTTAAAAGCGGCGTTAAACCCAACTCACTCACTCACTCACTCTAGCACTACATTTCTGTTAGGGGGCGGTGGTGTAGCCTAGTGGTTATAGTGTTTGCTCATCACGCTGAAGACCTGGGTTCCATTCCCTATATGGGTATATTGCCCATTTCTGGTGTCCCCTGTTGTGATATTGCTGAGTATTGCTAAAAGCGACTTAAAGCCATACTCACTCACTCACTCACTCACACATTTCTGTTGTGGATCTCCATATCTATTTTAGCATGTTGTGTCCCCTGGACCCTGATATACAATTCTATACTACTCAACATTTGATAAGGATATTCCAGATAGAGTGGCCAGATAGGGGATAAATCTGACTGGCTGTTGGGAGTTATTTGCGTTCAAAAGGGATGTGATTTGGGCATGGAACTGATGCATGTTATGCTTCATTTCATAATAAACCAACGTAAACATTTATGTACATTGTTGTCTGCTGTTGATAAATCCCCCACCTGGACATTCAGTGTGTCCCTGTCAAATGTTGAGTAGTATACAGGAAATTTAAACCAGCAGTCTGTATTTCACCTCATGCATCTTCCTGAGGCAAGAGAGTTAACTGACTATATACTCCAGTTTCCACCCTTGCCAAACTAGGTTGGAATTTCTGGGCTCGATCGTAACGCCCCCAGTGGCTATTATGAGTTATGTCCCTTCTATGTCCCTTCTATGTCCCTCCTACTGAGCAAGCAGATTCCACCTCTGATATCACGTGCATTTGCTTCAAGCAAAATGGTAACGCCAAGGTCAAGACAATCAGACCGATAATCAAGATCTATATCATAATAAAATGGGTCTTACCTCACGAAGGGCATCAAATTGCGTCAGCACTTTGATTATAACATTAAAATATTTGTTGATATAAATGCTTTGCAAACCCTGCAATCAACTGAAATGTGCACAGCAGTTTATGAACAGGAAGGCGATTTTGTTTCGTGATTTTGATTGGACTATGTATAGACTCTAAGTCCAGCCAAACTATAACTCCATAATTCCAGCCTTGAAACTGGACTTTTATGGTCAGTTATCTCCCTTGCCTCGGGAAGATGCACCTCATGATGCTTATAAAACTTTAATCTCTCTGTTCCAGGCAAACCCAAGAACAAATATGGAGATGAGTGGGAAGAATAGATGCTAGTTACCTCCCTTTGGCAATGGAGCATGTGAAGTGACACCACCATTAACTCGACCGTTCTTCTCATGTTTGTACAACATATAATATTTCTCAGTCCTAAACATTGCTAAAGATTAAAGTAAAAAATCTAAATAAACTCAATCATTATCAATAACAAATATGTTATCAAATCAAAGTAACATACATCGAGCTTAGGAAATGAATTACCAATAGGTTAAGTTAAAGCGTGGTTGTTATTGAAGATTTGTCCTTGCACTTTGTTTGGCAATAAGACAGATATAATCCTGTTAGGTGTATATATGTATGGTTATAGGACTGTGCAGTGTCCTAAATTTCTCTTGTAGATTATCCAGGATTGTGACAATGGATTAAGAACACTATTTTGCTTGTGGGAATATTTTGCTTGTGGGAATGGAAAACGTAGTTGATTGACTTGTGTATATAAACTGTGTGTATGAAAAGGGAAATACAGTGTTTTTTCTAAAGTGGTGTTATAATTCCATGCTTCATGGTAGACAGCTCTCTGCTGTTTAACTGACCATAGTGAGATGTCATGCTTCATGGTAGACAGCTCTCTGCTGTTTAACTGACCATAGTGAGATGGCATGCTTCGTGGTAGACAGCTCTCTGCTGTTTAACTGACCATAGTGAGATGGCATGCTTCATGGTAGACAGCTCTCTGCTGTTTAACTGACCATAGTGAGATGGCATGCTTCATGGTAGACAGCTCTCTGCTGTTTAACTGACCATAGTGAGATGGCATGCTTCATGGTAGACAGCTCTCTGCTGTTTAACTGACCATAGTGAGATGTCATGCTTCGTGGTAGACAGCTCTGTGCTGTTTAACTGACCATAGTGAGATGGCATGCTTCGTGGTAGACAGCTCTCTGTGCTGTTTAACTGACCATAGTGAGATGGCATGGTTCATGGTAGACAGCTCTCTGTGCTGTTTAACTGACCATAGTGAGATGTCATGCTTCATGGTAGACAGCTCTCTGCTGTTTAACTGACCATAGTGAGATGGCATGCTTCATGGTAGACAGCTCTCTGCTGTTTAACTGACCATAGTGAGATGGCATGCTTCATGGTAGACAGCTCTCTGCTGTTTAACTGACCATAGTGAGATGGCATGCTTCATGGTAGACAGCTCTCTGCTGTTTAACTGACCATAGTGAGATGGCATGCTTCATGGTAGACAGCTCTCTGCTGTTTAACTGACCATAGTGAGATGGCATGCTTCATGGTAGACAGCTCTCTGCTGTTTAACTGACCATAGTGAGATGGCATGCTTCATGGTAGACAGCTCTCTGCTGTTTAACTGACCATAGTGAGATGGCATGCTTCATGGTAGACAGCTCTCTGCTGTTTAACTGACCATAGTGAGATGGCATGCTTCATGGTAGACAGCTCTCTGCTGTTTAACTGACCATAGTGAGATGACATGCTTCATGGTAGACAGCTCTCTGCTGTTTAACTGACCATAGTGAGATGGCATGCTTCATGGTAGACAGCTCTCTGCTGTTTAACTGACCATAGTGAGATGGCATGCTTCATGGTAGACAGCTCTCTGCTGTTTAACTGACCATAGTGAGATGGCATGGTTCATGGTAGACAGCTCTCTGTGCTGTTTAACTGACCATAGTGAGATGGCATGCTTCATGGTAGACAGCTCTCTGCTGTTTAACTGACCATAGTGAGATGGCATGGTTCATGGTAGACAGCTCTCTGCTGTTTAACTGACCATAGTGAGATGGCATGCTTCGTGGTAGACAGCTCTGTGCTGTTTAACTGACCATAGTGAGATGGCATGCTTCATGGTAGACAGCTCTCTGTGCTGTTTAACTGACCATAGTGAGATGGCATGCTTCATGGTAGACAGCTCTCTGTGCTGTTTAACTGACCATAGTGAGATGGCATGCTTCATGGTAGACAGCTCTCTGCTGTTTAACTGACCATAGTGAGATGGCATGCTTCATGGTAGACAGCTCTCTGCTGTTTAACTGACCATAGTGAGATGTCATGCTTCGTGGTAGACAGCTCTCTGCTGTTTAACTGACCATAGTGAGATGGCATGGTTCATGGATCATGGGAGGAAGTGTTATTCAGCATCCCTCTGTAACAGGGGCTTCTTGGGGCAAACCATGCATAATTCTAAGAGTGGTGGCCTGGGATGTTTGAATGAGACATAATATTTTTCCACTTTGCGCTTAAAGAAATACAATCATTTCTCTGAAATGAGGGAACAAACAATTGTTTCTTACCCACAACAAATACATCCAGAGTGATCGAGTTATTAATTTTTTTTGGTAAAATTATATATAATACAGATTATTTTTTTCAAAATAAATGTATTTATGTTTATCGCTGCACTCAGCAATATCCCAGTTATATCACAGCAGTCTGTAAATAATCCTGTGATTAACAATAAGAGCAACGATCCACACAATTGGGATACAATGACATGCCATCAGCCAAGTCACCGAGTCTGACCATTTGATCCATTCAGTCACCCATTACAACATGCTTAGGGTCCTGGGGACCTATATACTCTCCATGGACTACCCCGGGGTTGGGAGCACAAGAATGGTGCTGACGAACCAAGAACAAATCAGAGTAAATTGGGATTCAAACACACAATCATAGGTTTCTGGCAGGCCTAAACTCTGCACAGTGAATTGCCTCACCTTAGAGGACTGGGCCTACCCTGCCCCCTTATCTATTGGGAAAAGCATTTTTGAGTTTTTGAAAAAAAAAACCATGGTTAGAATAGGTCTTCAGCAACACATGCTTGCCATAAAAGGCGACTATGCTTGTCGTAAGAGGCGATTAATGGGGTCGTGTGGTCAGGCTCCCTGACTTGGTTGATGCATGTCATTGTGTCCAAATTATGTGTATCGATGCTCATGTCAATCACTGGATTGTCTGGTCCAGGCACGATTATTTACAGACAATCGTCATATAGCTGGAATATTGCTGAGTGCGGCGTAAAACAACAAGCAAACATTATGGATCAAAATGATTGGTTTAACCAATGTCTTTCTCTACCCTCATGGTTAAATTTCCCTGCAGTGTTTTATTGTACGATAAACATCTCCCACTCGGGGTTTATTTCTTATATGAGATATCAATATTATGTAAAGCTTCTGTAAGGGCGTTCATAAAATGTACAAGCTTTAAGATTATTTACCCTATTTAAATAATGGTGACTCCATGAATAGAATCCGACTTCGGCAATGTTGGACAAGTCTATTTTAGGAACAGGGGGATTAGATTTGGTCTTTCCTGCATATTCTCACGATTTTCACGTTGATTATCTGTACCCTTCCTCCCAATACCGATTGTCATATCTCTTCCACTTTGGGTGAAATCGTTCGACCATTGCGATTATCTACGTTGCCCAGTTACATCTATGGGGGAATTCTGCCCAGACACTTCCCTCTCAAAGATAACGTCGTCCAATTTACGACTCATCAAGTAGCGAGCTCATCTTCGAATCTCCAGAAATGACGTCATGATAGAACAATGTTTTATCGTGAAAGAAACCACTCTTCGCTATTCATTGCTCTTGGCGATTTATCACGTAGCTATCTTATATATATATACATTTTACATTCCTTGGGCAATAATGAAACATGATTAGTGTACATATAAGTATGAATATATAAATATACTTATCAATCTCCAGTGACGTCATCCTAATGTTCTCCAGTCGTGTTAAATCTCATAAACAGGGATGTTACAATTTTCCAGGGATTTTATTAATACAACTTACGTGCAAATTGTAACATATGAATGTTTCTCGCTAGAAATTTTAAATGTAAAACCAAAAGACAAATGTTTTCTTCATATTTCTAAGGATCGAACACACAACTTTCGTTATTGCAGATAAACCATCATATTTTGATATCTATCTCTGTATATATAATTTGATATTTCACTTACTTTTATCGTAACCTTTTGCAAATTAACACGATTTGTCTTACAAATATGTGATAAATCATGTGTAAAGAAGATATTGAATCGCTGAAAAGTGAAATGAAAATACAGAAAACTATTTCCACCGCGGTGATAATATTTACACCGCGGTGGGAATATTATCACCGCGGTGGAAATAGTTTTCTGTGGTTTTTCGTTTTTAGTTTTTGACATTTTCGTTTTGGTTTTTGACATTTTCATTTTAGTTTTTGACCTTTTCGTTTTGGTTTTTGACATTTCCATTTTAGTTTTTGACATTTTTCGGTTCACATTTCAGCGACTCAATAGCTACTTGAAAGTACATTTTCCATGATTTCGGTTGTTTTTATACATGATTTATCACATATTTGTATGACAAATTGTGTTAATTTGCAAAAGGTAAATTACCATAAAAGTAAGTGAAACATCAAAATATTGAAAAACAGACTCTATGTCCCTTATGGGCCACCGTACATTACAGCGTACAGGCAGCTCATGCAATCTCAGTAGGCACAATTTCCTTCTATATTCCTCATCACTTACAGTCAATACATAACATTCAACATCCCAAAACGGTTTATGCATTTATAATACAACATATGAGATAACTTACTTAAAATATACTCTTCAAAAAAGAAACGCAATAAGGATATTTTGGGCCATAAAAGCAAAAAAAGCGGACCAAGAGGTGCTAATTGAAGAGGTTTAATGTGTAATAGTGTCAGTGACAAATTTCCTGGATCAAAATGATCACAACAATGACATGCAAATCATTAGTTGGGAAACACGTACGATTCGGAAAAAACGCACCCAGTGCATTAACAAAAGAGCCATGGAGCTGCACGTACTACACGTTCAGCAGCACTATGGGCATATGGAATACACATGTAGTTTACAGCAATATCATATACGTTTATATACTAAACCGCAAAAGAAACGTCACCCCAAGTAACATTGCATGAAAAGTTGTCATTTAAATATTTAGCTAATTTTTGTCAAAGTTTCTAAAATTTAACATTACCTTGTCCGGGAAAATGAAATTTGATGATAAAAAAACAAAGCAGATGAAAATAAAACCGATCGCCCAAACGCATCACGGCAACGGCCATGGTAACCCGATGCACGTGAGTTTCGTGCAAATTGAAATGTACATGCGTTCCCCCATTTCTTGCCCTATAAAAATCCACCAAGATCGGATAACATTCATTCGTTATTGAAATGCTACCACATGCAAAGATTGACAGGAAATCAGCGACACCAAGCCCTTGGACGATTGCAAAGCTGGACAAACCGCCCGGCAAGTAGACAATGCATTTCAAGTCCACGTTAGGACCATATACAGGATCTGGCAACGGTACCAGACCACCAACACTACAGATGACCGACCACGTAGTGGAAGACCAAGGGTCACCACCCGACGTCAGGATCGTCAGATTGTGCGACAGCATCTTCAAGATCGCTTTGTTACTGCTGCGGAAACTGCTCGACAGACCATGGGGACACACCAGCGACACATTAGTGCCGTCATTGACGAGCAGACACCTCCACTGTCACAGGCAACACCGAGGACCTATTCTGACACCGTCATCGCCGGGACCGTCTTCAGTTGGCAACACAGCACCAGCATTGGCGCAACCAGCAGTGGAGAAGAGTCCTCTTCTCAGATGAGAGCCATTACTGTATCTCAACAGCAGATGGCAGAGAGAGAGAGAGAGTCTGGCGACGCCGTGGGAAACGTTATTCGGATGCTTGTGTTGTTGAGAGAGACTCGTGGGGTGGTCCGAGCATCATGGTGTGGGGTGGAATTGGTCCTGCACAGAGGGTCGGTCCTGTGGTCTTCCAGAACATCGGTCCAGGGAGAGGCAATGGTCTCACAGCAGCTCGGTACATTGAGACCACACGCCATACCTCATTTGTCACGTCGCCGCAACCACGAGTTTCAGCATGATAACGCCCGTGCCCACAATGCGAGAGCAACAAGAGACTTCCTCCAGCAGAATGGCATCAGAACCATGCATTGGCCTGCCCTCAGTCCCGATTTAAATCCCATTGAGCACTTGTGGGACGAGATTCAAAGACGGTTGAATGACGTCCGACCAAGGCCGACAACTGCAGCTAATTTGCGTCAGGCGTTTCTCAGAGTGTGGGCTCAAGTGCCTGTAGCCTTCATCAACCGCCTCATTCATTCCATGTCATCAATGCAAATGGCGGACACACGAAATACTGACTTGTGATGGCATTTTCTCAGAGACTAGTGTACAGTTGTATTTCACTTTAAGAACATTTGACACTTTAATTTCAACCTTGATGATCAGTTTTGCCAAGTTTCATCTTTTTAATATCTCTCAAAGTATGTTGACAGTGTTTGGACAAATAAGGTCTTTCATATATCTATCCATCGTGACGTTTCTTTTGCGGTTCAGTATATAAAACTCAACATTAATACCGAATATGCTTTGTTGGAGCATATTCCACATTTAATACAAACTTACAGAAGTTAGAATGGAATTTGTACATCACTGGTAGAAGTCAAAGTCGTTAGGGAGATTGAATCCCCGGGTCGCTGTTGCTGACATGTCCACTAGCTTGTACAATTGGCCTTGAATGCCAATCCCAAACACTGAACCCCATCCGTGAAGATCCGGGGTAGCATAGGTCTTCAGCAGCCCATGCTTGCCCTAAGAGCCGACCATGTTTGTCGCAAGAAGCGCCTAACGGGATCGGGTGGTCAGGCTCCCTGACTTGGTTGGTGCATGTCATCGTATCCGAATTGCGTCGATCGATGCTCATGATGCAAAGCACTGGATTGTCTGATCCAGACTTGATTATTTACAGACCGCCGTCATATAGATGGATTATTGTTGAGTGCGGCGTTAAACAACAAACAAACACAACCCGACAACCAAATAATAATCACTGGTCTGTCTTATGCGTACTCGCGTGATTCACCATATAGTTAACGACAAATGACGTGGGTGGGTTCTACCTTTCTCCCAACATTTTGATGACACAATTTAAATAATGTACCAATGTGTGTGGCATAGCCACTTCTTTCAACTAGGGTTGAATGCCCAGTCGGAAATGGTATCGGAGTAGAAGAAGTAGTAGTAGTGGCAGTAGTAGTAGTGGTAGAAGAAGTAGTGGCAGTATTAGTAGTAGTAGTGGTGGCAGTAGTAGTAGTAGTAGTTGTGGCAGTAGTAGGATTAGTAGTAGTAGTATAGTAGTTGTAGTGGCAGTAGCAGTAGTAGTTGTGGCAGTAGTAGTAGTTGTGGCAGTAGCTGTAGTAGTTGTAGTAGTAGTAGTATAGCAGTTGTAGTGGCAGTAGTAGCAGTTGTAGTGGCAGTAGTAGCAGTTGTAGTGGCAGTAGTAGTAGTAGGATTAGTAGTTGTAGTAGTAGTAGTTGTAGTAGAAGTAGTAGTAGTAGTAGTAGTACTAGTAGTAGTACTAGTAGTAGTTGCAACAGCAGCAGAGAGCTTGGGTCTGTTAGCGCTCAGTGGGTGTCAGTGTTCGTTATGTAGAGTTGTGAGCTTGGACAAATGTCCGATGCCACTTCTTCCAAATGACATTGAACGCCCAGTGGCCAATGATATCGATAAAAGCGATATGAAACCACTTACTCACTCACTCTTCCAATGGGCTAAAAGGATGTTTTCATTCTAGTGACATCGATGCAAGTCAATGAAAATGGTTTCAGCTTGCGACTTGTTCTGAGATGTTTAGAATAATACCATCAGACTGTTGTATGACATCCGGGATATTGTCACGTGACCAACAGGGGATCGTTTTCCGTCGAATCTGTTTCCGTTTCTCTGTTTTCAGTATTCTGCAAAAAGAATAAAAAACAATTTCGTCTTTTTTTACTTTTTGTTCTTACCTTACCAACAACATGCTAGCTTAATTGTTTTCCCCCCGAAGTTCTACCACATACGTGAAAGCCGATATTAAGGCTAATACTGTTTACATCTGAGGAAACTACCAATAGGTTTTATCCGCTCCTAATCAAATATAGCATGCAATGTGTTGTCACTGACATGGCAGAGAATCTATTGACATGAACCGTAAACAAAGTCACGGCTTGTCCAAAGTGAACTGGTGATCACAATACAGAACGTAAAACATACTGTGCTGAAAGACGAATATTATCATATTAGTGCCTACGACAGAAAAAAACAACAAATCAATTATGCATATTCCCTATTATAATTTGTTTCGTAGCATTTGATCACGATATATGTTTCTGCTAATGCTCAAGAAGGTATAAGCCTCAAAGCTAAAACCACATGGAATCAATATATTAACAATAACAAAATCGGTCCACGGAGGATTCAAAACGGAAAGAAGAGGGGTCAACTGACGGTCTCAGTAATTTTGATATTGTATATCAGTCTTGTTGTTCATCAATTCTAAAAATCAATGCTTGACTCTAGTGATTGTTTTATAGTGAGTGAGAAAAAACGCAAAAGTGGGACTCTGCTACCGAAGCACTCACCGTGGGGAAAGGCTTAATGAGTGAGTGAGTGAGTTGTGTTTAACGCCGCTTTTAACAGTATCCAAGTTATATCACGGCGTGTCAGCTTAATGTGGTAGGAAAGCCCGACGTGGCACAGGTCTCGGACGTTTACCACTTCGGTGAAACCCACGAGCACAGGTATGGTGCTGACAAACCTACTATCATAAACGGGACGAACCGGGAATCGAACCCACGATCAGTTATCTGGAGTGTCCAAGGAACGCAATTCTGCACAGTAAATTGTGACGCCTTAGACGATACTCATTACAGTGTGTGGCCCAGATTGCAAATGTTGAGTGAATGAGTTGAGTTTCTAACAGCATCCATGTCATATCACGGCGTGCCTGCTTAATGTGTGAGGAAAGCCCGAAGTGATGCAGGTCTCGGACGTTTACCACGATATGGTGCTGACAAACCTCAAACATAAACCGCAGCGAAACGGGATTCGAACTCACAATCATAGGTTTCTTGTGTGCCCTACACAGCCAATTGCGGCCCCTTAGACGACTCGGCCACCTGTGCCTCCCGACTGCAAATGGTCGGCAGACCATGGAAATATATAGTCTCCCTTTAAGAACAACCTCGAGCTCGAAGTTTAGAGTTCCTCACCTTTTTCTGACGTTTCCGTCTACGCAGTGTATAGAAGACGGCGATGACGGCCACCACAGCCCCAACACACGGTAGCAGATAGTGGAGCACGGACACTGCCTGGACAACCTCGACCAACTCCGTCCGCAGCTGACCAGCCAGGTCATCTGTTATTACAGTGCTCTGGAAGCAAATCGAAAAAAATATTTGCAGGTCTGTTTATAATGAAACTTCGCTAACCCGAACACCATTGAGTCAATATACCCTCACGATGACACGCATCAACCAAGTCAGCGAGCCTGACCACCCTTTTACGACAAGCATAGTCGCCTTTTACGGCAAGCACGGGTTGCTGAAGACCTATTCTACCAAGGATCTTCACGGGTCAGATCCGTATGGACACGATTGTCCTGTATCGCTTGTCTCGAACTACGGATTGCTCGATATATTTGGCTATATGCCTTCGGGTTTATTCATGTTATCTTTTATCAGGAGACCATGTGATCTTTACGATGAGGGGACACGGGTGGCCCAATAGTCTAAGGCATCACAATTAACTGTGCAGAGTTGCGGCCCTTGGGCACGCCAGATACCCGTGAGTTCAAATCCCGGTTCGCCTGTTCGTCAGCACCATACCCATGCTTGTGGGTTTCACCAAAGTGGTAAACGTCTGACCTGCATCACTTCGGGCTTTCCTCCCACCATGAAGCTGACACGCCACGATATAACTTGAATACTGTTCAAAGTGGCGGTAAACCCAACTCACTCACTCACTCTTTACGATAAGAACAGCATTTCAGTTGCATGTAGATCACGGTGTAGCTGCTTCATGCCGAAGTGATGCAAGTCTGAGAAGTATAAGAATTTGATGACAACCAAATAGCGCAGAAATGGTGCTACCAAAGAACAAACTGACAAGTGAACCCACTGTCATAGGATCCTTACACGCCAAAGGGAAGCGACTCTGCCAGGGGACTGACGACCGGTCAAACGTGCCTCTCGCGACGTGAGAACAACATTTGACAACAATGGTGCAGTGTAAAGGAATAATGGGAAAAGATTGGTGGCTGAACAGTGTCGTTTAGGATGACAGAGTATTTTTGTATAACAACCCTACATTTATTTAGATAATCTAAGTATCCCGTACCTCATTAAACCACAGTATTGGGTGAAAGTACGTCCTCGTGTGCTTCAGCTGTCTGCAAAATAAAAGTAATGTTACCATTACTGACTTGTACGTGTGGTCGAAATCTCTTTTATGTATAAATACATGTATTAAGTTACTGCAGTAATAGTAGTGTGTTTGTTTGTGTGTTTGTTTGTTAGTTGTTTAACGCCGCACTCGGCAATATTCAAGCTATTTGACGGCGGTTTGTAAATAATCGAGTCTGGATTAGATAATCCAGTGATTGACACAATGAGCATCGATCCACGCAATTGGGATTCGGTGACATGCATTAACCAAGTCAGCGAAGTAGTAATTATGGTAGTAGTAGATTTGATAAATTTATTTATCCTCGTATTTACGGAGTAAAGTTGTAGAGTTTCGAAAGGCTGGTCGATTAAGGAAGTATGAAAAGTCAAAAGGAAAGGTCCTTGATATTCTCTCAACATACAAGTATCTGGGTGTTAATCTTGCTAGCTCAGGGTCAGAGACTTTTACAACAGCAGGCATGGGAAGTTGTGCTTATATTAAAATAGAGGTACAGCAAACTACGGTTATAACGAACACGCTTATAACGAACTGACGGATGTAACGCACTAACTTTTTAGTCCCGACTATTTGCTGTAGTTATGGTGTATATAAGCTTATAACGAACTACGGTTATAACGAACTAAAAATAGTAGTTCCCTTGAGTTCGTTATAACCGTAGTTTACTGTATCTTTCACTTTCATAAGTTTCCATTAAAGGTTGTGTTGATCTTCGACGTAAAGGTATTACCGCTCCTCTTGTACGGATCCGAGATCTGTGGTTTTCATTCTTCACCAGATATTGTGAATATTCATGATACATTCTATAAACTTGTTTTACACATTAGGCCGTCTGGTCCTAATATTGTGGCAAGGGGTGAATTGGGAAGATTTTCTCTGAAGGTTATCAGAATGTGAAAATAATTAAATATCGGTTACGTCTGTTGTCTCAAAATGATAATAATTGTTTAAAACATGTTTAATTATATCAGTATCGTCCTGCTGAGAAGGGGCGGTCGGGTAGCCTAGTGGTTAGAGCGTTCGATCGTCACGCCGAAGACCCGGGTTCGATTCTCGACATGGGTACAATGTGTGAAGCCCATTTCTGGTGTCCCCCGCCGTGATATTGCTGGAATATTGTTAAAAGCGGCGTTAAACCATACTCACTCACTCACTCCTGCTGAGAAAGGTTTGGATTGTTAGGCATATAGAGTTAACTATTGTTTGGCTATGGTTATGGTGATATTTGGCATTGTCAGAGTGTCGTATGTGATGAGATGTTTTTATCAGAATTAAATTTATTAAAATGTATAGATATAGACAATCAGTTGTATCAATAGTCGCCTTGTAGATATACTAGTTTGGATTCTTATTGATCACTTAAGATCAATACAGGGCTTGAAAGTTATTTATCGGTCGTTAATATTCCTTCGTTCAGACTAAGTGTGACACAGTTTCGATGTTCAGGTAATGATCTCATGATATCACAGGGCCGCCTCCGTGGTCTTGTGGTAGAGCGTCCGCCTGGAGAGCGGAAGGTCCGGGGTTCGATCCCCGGCCGCGTCATACCAAAAGACGTTAAAAGATGGTACTTGTTGTTACCCTGTCTGGCGCTCGGAATTAAGGGGCTAAAACAAGGACTGGTCGGCTCGGAGTCAGTATACTGTGTCTGAGTGGGGTATTCATGTTAAACTGCGGCATGGTATCTCAGTGAGCTAGCATTATAAATCGGCATCAGTACAAGCAGCCACACACACGTGCATGCACGTCGCTATATAAGTGCAATAATCTTGGACGCGACGTTAAACCCAATTTCAACTCACCTCACCTCATGATATCACAAGAAAGAAATTTACGTATTCCAAGATGTGACGATTATGTCTACTTTGTATAACCCCTGTTGGGGAATCCGAGTATTATGTTTGTCTTGCTTGCACATTTTATGATGATCTTAGGCAACACACTTTACCTAAATAGTATTGTCAGTATCCATCAGAAAGTAGATGGAAACAACTGTTTAGTTCTGTTCGTGACACAACTGTTAATGCCTTGGCGAAATGTATTTTCTAAGATGTAAAGAAAGAAAACTGATATCTAAAATCCCTGATGCTGTACTATAGTACACTGACGCTGTACCATAGTACTGTACGTGTGGCGAACGCCGTTTTGAAACCGTTTGTGCTTTCACTGTCAAAAGGGACCTATTTACTTAATAACGCATTCATGCATTCGTGTGGTAGAAGTAGTTGTTGTATAAGTAATAGTAGTAGTATGTGTGTATATGTGCGATGAGATACGAAATGATGATCATCTGAAAAAATAACAGTGATATCTTTTTTGAGTGAAATTACACTTAATTCTACCTTAAGTCTGTCCAAATGACGCTATGGTTTTAGTCACACAAGGAATTACAAATATCCTATTTGTATTAATTGTTAAATAAAATTGTATTTATAAAGAAATACTCATATTTTTTAAAAGATCAATCCCCACTCACCTTATACTGGAAAAATTCGAAACAAACACTCCTATCTGGAGTCTCATTGCGACCTCCATGGGTACTCCGGACGTCTAGACAATAGAAATGAAACAAACTTAAACATGAATACTAAGAAGACTGTCGAACCCCGTTGTCTCGAACTCCTGGGGACCAGAAACGAAGTTCGACACACCCGACTCGACCTTATTATTATGTATAGTGAAAACATCGGGGTTTGTCAGAATAGATGCGATTAAGGACTCAAACAGACCAGTACTATTTCCGTAATAATCTATGCAATTTACAAAGCAAACAGTTTTACATTTGTGTTATCCAGTATAAAACATACCGGTTCCAAATCCAGAAAAGATGCATGATGCTGTGGATCAGGATGGAGGCCGTTGACCCCGTTTATAACTTCCGGGTCACCGCCAAGAAAATGAGGATATGACATGATAGCTGATGATGCTGTGTGTAGATAGAAAATATTTCAACAAAATAAATAAAACAGAAAGAATATATCATCCAACTGGGGTACGAGAGGTCCAACCGTGTAAGGCGTCATGAAGAGTTTCGCTGATTAGGCTTGCAAGATCCTATAATCGTTGGTTCGCATCCCGGGTCGCCCCGATTGATTTGATTTGTCTGCACCATACATGTGATGGTCTCTGTTACCAAAGAGGCAAATATCCAAGACCTATGTCACTTTCCTTTCTCTCACATTAAGCTGACACTCCGTGCGTCGCTATTGGCTGAAATAGTGCCGATGCTACGTTAAATTTGAACTCACTGCCTGACTGACACGCCGTGTATATAAAAGGTGACAACGCCCTCTTCATAGTCATAAATCTCTACACAAAGCAGTTCATTGTACATGACTGAAACACTGAAGTGGCGTTAAAATATTGTGTGAACTAAATATTGTGTTTCGCTCTTACTGACGACGTATGTCTGTTTTCATCAAACCCTTACCCTCTCTACAGCCGCTAACGTTGAGCACCCCTGAGGGCATACAGTAGTCGGCGTTGGGGGTGCAGAAGCCCACGTTGTCGGGGTTGACGCTGCCGCTCTCCAACATGGAGGCGGGGAGGAGGTACCTGTAGGTATCGATATCCTTCACAATGTTCTCTCGATCAAAGTCCATGTACAATGTCCTGAAACAGTTCGAACCCATCATCGATTGTCTAGGGCATTATATCTCAGTTCATATGATAAAAACACACGAGAGATGACTTCAACTTTCCGACAGTCATCAAAATGTTTTATGTCATTTTTATGTGGATGACATTGCCAAATTAGACGCATCAATGACAAAATGATTTCTGGTGCATTTTTGCATTTTGACTTGGGCCATAATAGGTTCCTGTGGACTTTTGTCAGGCGCAGGCGCATTGACTTGCCTTTGCATGCGTTTGTCTCTGAGCAACAGGTAGGGCAGGGTAGGCTTACTTTTTCACTATGATATAGTCGGAATGTTCAAATGACTCTCGGAGATATATTATTATTATTATTATTATTATTATTATTATTATTATTATTATTATCATGTAAAGAGTTTTTGTAAATATATGCATATATATATGTGTATGTATCTAGGTTACATTAATAACACACATCTGATCCGTTCGTAAGTTTTGGTTTAAGATCACTTGAAACGTTACTAACATGTCGTGTAAGCTTATTGGGAGGAAATCCCAATGTGATTACGGAAAGGGTTTTGTGGCTTATATTTGAAAAATAGCGATAAATTAATTAAAAAAACATTTCCAAAAGATATCCCTAAGGTTGTTCGTCTTGTGGGAGTCATACTCCACCCCTATCCAATGTCCATACATCATTCCTAGCCAGCATCAATCGCCTTGTTCAGACGAGCATTCGTTTTATATTTCCAAATGGTTATTGTTTTACATGGCCTATGTCAGCGTTATAACGAGTCAGGAAGGTAACCACTGTAACACCCACCTGCATGCGTTAGGAGAGTAGAAAAAGAGAGGCTTGTGTTTGTCAAGGAAAGGCGGGAAGAAAGTACCGTCTGCGAAATAATGATAAACGTGATTATGATTTAACACCGTGTTTATAAATTCTCAATATTGCAGAAATATAACGACTGGGAACAGACAGAATTTGTCCCACGCAATATTACAGCAATATAACGACTGGGAACAGACAGAATAGGTCCAATGCAATATAACATCAATATAACGACTGGGGACAGACAGAATAAGTCCCACGCAATATTACAGCAATAAAACCGCTGGGAACAGACAGGATAGGTCCAATGCAATATTACAGCAATATAACGACTGGGAACCGGCAGAATAGGTCCCACGCGATATTACAGCAACATAACGACTGAGAACAGACAGAATAGATCCCACGCAATATTACAGCAACATAACGACTGGGAACAGACAGGATAGGTCCCACGCAATATTACAGCAATATAACGAGTGGGAACAGAAAGAATAGGTCCAATGCAATATTAAATCAATATAACGACTGGGAACAGACAGAATAGGTCCCACGCAATATTACAGCAATAAAACCGCTGGGAACAGACAGAATAGGTCCCACGCAATATTACAGTAATATAACCGCTGGGAACAGACAGAATAGGTCCCACGCAATATTACAGCAATATAACGACTGGGAACAGACAGAATAGGTCCCACGCAATATTACAGCAATATAACCGCTGGGAACAGACAGAATAGGTTCCACGCAATATTACATCAATATAACGACTGGGAACAGACAGGATAGGTCCCACGCAATATTACAGCAATATAATGACTGGGAACAGACAGAATAGGTCCCACGCAATATTAGAGCAATATAACGACTGGGAACAGACAGAATAGGTCCCACGCAATATTACAGCAATAAAACCGCTGGGAACAGACAGAATAGGTCCCACGCAATATTACAGTAATATACCCGCTGGGAACAGACAGAATAGGTCCCACGCAATATTACAGCAATATAACGACTGGGAACAGACAGAATAGGTCCCACGCAATATTACAGCAATATAACCGCTGGGAACAGACAGAAAAGGTTCCACGCAATATTACATCAATATAACGACTGGGAACAGACAGGATAGGTCCCACGCAATATTACAGCAATATAACGACTGGGAACAGACAGAATAGGTCCCACGCAATATTACAGCAACATAACGACTGGGAACAGACAGAATAGGTCCCACGCAATATTACAGCAATATAACCGCTGGGAACAGACAGAATAGGTCCCACGCAATATTACAGCAATATAACCGCTGGGAACAGACAGAATAGGTCCCACGCAATATTACAGCAATATAACGACTGGGAACAGACAGAATAGGTCCCACGCAATATTACAGCAATATAACGACTGGGAACAGACAGGATAGGTCCCACGTAATATGACAGCAATATAACGACTGGGAACAGACAGAATAGGTCCAATGCAATATTACAGCAATATAACGACTGGGAACAGACAGAATAGGTCCCACGCAATATTACAGCAATAAAACCGCTGGGAACAGACAGGATAGGTCCCACGCAATATTACAGCAATAAAACCGCTGGGAACAGACAGGATAGGTCCAATGCAATATTACATCAATATAACGACTGGGAACAGACAGAATAGGTCCAATGCAATATTACATCAATATAACGACTGGGGACAGACAGAATAGGTTCCACGCAATATTACAGCAATATAACCGCTGGGAACAGACAGAATAGGTCCCACGCGATATTACAGCATTATAACGACTGGGAACAGACAGAATAGGTCCAATGAAATATTACATCATTCTAACGACTGGGAACAGACAGAATAGGTCCCACGCAATATTACAGCAATATAATCGCTGGGAACAGACAGAATAGGTTCCACGCAATATTACAGCAATATAACGACTGGGAACAGACAGGATAGGTCCCACGCAATATTACAGCAATATTACCGCTTGGAACAGAAAGAATAGGTCCCACGCAATATTACAGCAATATAACGACTGGGAACAGACAGAATAGGTCCTGCGCGATATTAAAGCAATAAAACCGCTGGGAACAGACATGATAGGTCCCACGCAATATTACAGCAATATAACGACTGGGAACAGATGTGATAGGTCCAATGCAATATTACAGCAATATAACGACTGGGAACAGACAGGATAGGTCCCATGCAATATTACAGCAATATAACGACTGGGAACAGACAGAATAGGTCCCACGCAATATTACAGCAATATAACGACTTGGAACAGACAGAATAGGTCTCACGCGATATTACAGCAATATAACGACTGGGAACAGACAGAATAGGTCCCACGCAATATTACAGCAATATAACGACTGGGAACAGACAGAATAGGTTCCACGCAATATTACAGTAATATAACGACTGGGAACAGACAGAATAGGTCCCACGCGATATTACAGCAACATAACGACTAGGAACAGACAGAATAGGTCCCACGCAATATTACAGCAATATAAACGACTGGGAACAGACAGAATAGGTCCCACGCAATATTACAGCAACATAACGACTTGGAACAGACAGAATAGGTCCCACGCAATATTACAGCAATATAACGACTGGGAACAGACAGAATATGTCCCACGCAATATTACAGCAATATAACGACTGGGAACAGACAGAATAGGTCCCACGCAATATTACAGCAATATAACGACTGGGAACAGACAGAATAGGTCCTACGCAATATTACAGCAACATAACGACTTGGAACAGGCAGAATAGGTCCCACGCGATATTTCAGCAATGTACCATGCTGAGAACAGACAGAATAGGTCCCACGCGATATTACAGCAATATACCCGCTGGGAACAGACAGAATAGGTCCCATGCAATATTACAGCAATACAAGGACTGGAAACAGACAGAATAGGTCCTACGCAATATGTCCATGTGGGGAAAACCTTTACTGCGACGATCGAACGCTAACCCAAATGCCACATGTAAACACAGCAACATAGACGCTGCTTTATTTATGGTAGGACACGCAACGCGATATTTACATTGAATGAGTGAGTGACTTGGCTTTACGCCGCTTTGAACAGTAGTTCACTTATATCACGAACAAGAAGGAAAGCCCAATGGGATGCAGGTCCTAGACGTTTACCATTTTGGTGAAATCCACGAGCATGGGCATGGTGTTGGCAAAACAATATCATGGCGAACCGGGGTTCGAACCCCACGATCGTAGATTCTGGCAACACATCTTATGCCACACTTACCCGTTCCATTTAACATCCGGGCGTATGGTGTGCTCCAGAAAGGCGCATTCCTGCAACAAAATCATTCAGGTACAGGTGCACTGATAATGAGCAATTATTGTTTAACACCGATTCAGCTGTTCATGAAGATATTGATAAATACTATTTCAATAAAATAGAATACATCAGGTTCAACTGGACTGATAGTTGATTTTTGAATGACTTTTACCTGAGAATCACTTGAAGGAGTGCGTTGCCTCTTATGTTAAATACCTCACAATGGTTAGCCATCGTTACCTCAATTAGAAGCAGTGTGCGATATAGCTGCCTGCCCGCTAGCCAAATAACAGTGACTTTCACACTGGGCTAGTAACATTTCCGTAAAGATGGCACGACTGTTTAGTTGAAAATTCTAATCTATACAATTATATTTCTACTAATCATCAAGTCAGTTAAGCCATCATTTAATGTCAAAGTCAGTTGTCATTTTGTTTTCATTATGTATATAGTATGTCGTAAACCCACGCGGAGTAGTTGTATTTGCGGGGGCACGGGTGGCCCAGTCGTCTAAGGCGCCGCGATTCGCTGTGCAGAGTTGCGTCCCTTAGGCACGCCAGAAACCTATGATTGTGGGTTCGAATCCCGGTTCGCCCCGATTATGTTTCTAGGTTTGTCAGCACCATACCCGTGCTCGTGGGTTTCACCGAAGTGGTAAACGTCTGAGACCTGCATCACTTCGGGCTTTCCTCCCACATTAAGCTGACACGCTGTGATATAACTGGAATACTGTTAAAAGCGGCGTTAAACCCAACTCACTCACTAGTTGTATTTGCTGTACACAGATTATGACTGATACACATGCGTACATGCGTTATTAGAGATGCTAAAGTCTACGAACCGCCACAAACGTCAGATAAACGTAAAGTACCAAGCAGCCAAACATCGCCGCCGTTATTTAGGGTAATGTTCTCAAAACACACAGAATACACCTAGGGTGAAAAAGAAATATGTTGGCTGTAGCCATAAAGTAGGGCAAGTTAAATCTGATAACGGCTTGCAACATTTTTTGTTCAAGCCCTCCTGGCCAGTGAAGCTTGGAGACTAATTCATGAACTGATTAAAAGAATGATTTTTGTTGCCGTATAAAAAGTATAAAATCGCGATTATCATTGTTATACGGTCAACAAACGTCGTTGTGAAGAAATGAAATTAAGTGGTAAAAGTGCAAGTAATATTGTACAAAGATGTTGCTCACGTTAAACCGTTATATGTATCGACTTTGCTTAACCTAGCCAAGTCTTCCGCCCCGGTGTACACTGTAAACTGACCCTGGTCCGATCCGTTCCACTGAAACACGCCCAGGACAATAAACATGTTGAAATCGACTTCAATATCATTTTACGTTTCTGAGGTTATAAAGGTAGAATCCGGTGTGCACACTTTGCGGATTTGAACAGTGTCCACATCGGGTTATATGTCTATAACTTCATAAGCGCAAAAACATATTGAAGTCAAATCTTATAAATAAATACGTCAGTAATAATGACCTCACAGACTGCTTATTTTAACAAACATATTGAAGTCAAATCTTATAAATAAATACGTCAGTAATAATGACTTCACAGACTGCTTATTTTAACAAACATATTGAAGACAAATCTTATAAATAAAAACGTCAGTCATACTGACTTCACAGACTACTTATTTTAACACATATAAAACTGTAGACAGCAATACGAAAACAGTGACATCGTTCAGGGCAATAAAAAGGTTAACAGGCCGACCATTAGATATTTTGGAGGGGGACCTGAGATTTTGCATGGAGATCAGATATTTTTTCAGCTACAGCTGCAAACCAGATATTTTTTAAACTAAAACTAGGAGCCTGAAGAAAAACACATTGCAACGATGTAATTTTGTGACAGATAGTGATTTCTTGAACAGTCTGAAGCATAATTATTTTTTTCAAGATATTTCTCGGACAATATATGTTTTCGCTAGATCCAAGGACACGCACGCACGCACGCACGCACGCACGCACGCACGCACGCACGCACGCACGCACACACACACACACACACACACACACACACACACACACACACGCACGAATGTCAAATGGGTGGTCCCTAAAGTTTTACTTATACATTCAACAGGGAATATCCAGAGTATAAAACAATTTGGCTATAGTGGGAATATTTTTGAATGAAGAAATGCAAAAAGTCTTTATAAGTTAGTGACATTTTCGCATTTTCGCAATAAGGACTATTAGCAAAAGAAATGTTATTATACTAATAAATAATACAAGCTAAAACGCAAGGGCGTGATAATGCGGGATTATGGCCAAACATGATGGTTTCAAGTTCCTGCGTTCTTTTTGTTTTCCTCAAAATTCGCGGGATTGCGAAAATTCGAAAATGCTGATTGGGCATACGCGAATAAGGCCAGAGGGGTCATAAGGGGTCATAAGGCCAGAGGGGTCATAAGGCCAGAGGGGTCATAAGGCCAGAGGGGTCATAAGGCCAAAGGGATCATAAGGGGTCGTAAGGCCAGAGGGGTCATAAGGCCAGAGGGATCATAAGGGGTCATAAGGCCAGAGGGATCATAAGGGGTCGTAAGGCCAAAGGTGTCATAAGGCCAGAGGGGTCATAAGGTGTCATAAGGCCAGAGCGATCATAAGGGGTCATAAGGCCAGAGGGGTCATAAGGGGTCATAAGGCCAGAAGGATCATAAGGGGTCATAAGGCCAGAGGGGTCATAAAGGGTCGTAAGGCCAGAGGGGTCGTAAGGCCAGAGGGGTCATAAGGGGTCGTAAGGCCAGAGGGGTCATAAGGGGTCATAAGGCCAGAGGGGTCACTATCAAACACTTGCTTTGTAAAAGAAGCCAAAATGGTCATCAAGAGTATAGCTGAGGTTGAATGCGCCGAGGATGTCGTCCTTGATGATCTTCAAGAGCGGGTCCTCGTACCCCCACACCATATCCCACACTGTGTACTTCTCGTATAGGTTGCCCCCCAGGGCTTCAAGCAAAAGGTTGGTGATCTCTTTAACGACAGGGTACTCGAACCGGGTCATGTATGCTGCACCCTGGTGAACATGACATTTGTTTAAGCATCAAACATTTCATTCTCATAATGAATCACAAAATTATATTTTAGTTGAGATTCCGGGTTAGAATTGGTGCCCTGAAACCTATGCTGTTCGTAAGAGGCGGTAATGGAAGGTGGTCAAGCTCGGTGACTTGGTTGATTGCGCGTCTTCGTAATCTGACTATGTGAATTGTTGCTCATAATATCAATCACTGGAATGTCAGCTCTAGACTCAATTATGTTCCGGCCGCCGTGATATTGCTGGAATATTGCCGAATGTAGCATTAAACCAAAAAGAAATTTTGTGATATTATGATGTATGTTCGTACTGTGCATTTAACGACTCGCGTGGCTCCGTTCGATCAGTTTTATTTTTATTATACGATTAACCATGACGTTAGTTACCACTGCTGTTGCATTAACCGACTTCGTTCTATTGTAGTAAATAAACGAATTAATAAATGAATGAATGAATGAATGAATGGGCGAACGAACGAATGAATGAACGAATAAGAGAGTGATTGTCCTCCAAATATATCCGAAGACTTTCATAACAACATTAGACACACATGTTAATACTAAATATATGTCATTCACAGGCAGCAGATGTTGCTAATTGTACAACCTTTTTACGTTAGAATGTTTATCTGAGGTGCTTAATTGTCTAAATATAAAGTGAAAATTCAAGTAAATTTAGAATGAAATGCTATGTTATTTCAACAATAGAAATGTCCTTGTTCATTATAATATAAATAACACTCGCCCTTGGACCTGCTCACATGAGTTCAATAGTTCGTGGATATTCTGAGCTAATCAAGTAACATGTGTTTGGAAGACGACTATGTGTCGACGTTGCTCACCAGTAGGATGTTGTTGATGGTGGTGAAGGTGTCGTTCTCGTCCCCCACTGACAGCTCCCTGTCGAAGTAGTACCACGACAGCTGCCGAAACGTCACAGTGGAGTTGGCGTGGAAGGTGATGTTCTCTTTCTGCTTCTTTAATCTGAATCACATCGACACAAGACCAGGTGAGACCGCAGTCTTCAGTCACTTCGGAGTCCTTATCCTCCCAATAAATACCCAAACCCCCTACTGTCTGGTCCCAAAGAAACTCCTATTTGCCATGGTAAAACATATATAGGGTAACTGTCGCGTTGCTTCGCGGTACTATAGGGTTTTCCTCGTAATAATCTCCTCGTTCCCTTGCAGTTATCGTCGCGTTGCTTCGCGGTACTAAAGGGTTTTTCTCGTTATAATCTCCGCGTTCCCTTGCAGTAATCGTCGCGTTTCCTCGCGGTACTATAGGGTTTTCCTCGTTATAATCTCCGCGTTCCCTTGCAGTAATCGTCGCGTTGCTTCGCGGTACTATAGCGTTTTCCTTGTAATAATCTCCGCGTTCCCTTGCAGTAATCGACGCGTTGCTTCGCGGTACTAAAGGGTTTTCCTCGTTATAATCTCCGCGTTCCCTTGCAGTAATCGTCGCGTTCCTTCGCGGCACTATAGGGTTTTTCTCGTTATAATCTCCGCGTTCCCTTGCAGTAATCGTCGCGTTGCTTCGCGGTACTATAGGGTTTTCCTTGTAATAATCTCCGCGTTCCCTTGCAGTAATCGTCGCGTTGCTTCGCGGCACTATAGGGTTTTCCTTGTAATAATCTCCGCGTTCCCTTGCAGTAATCGTCGCGTTGCTTCGCGGTACTATAGGGTTTTCCTCGTTATAATCTCCGCGTTGCTTCGCGGCACTATAGCGTTGTCCTTGTAATAATCTCCGCGTTCCCTCACTGTGCTATATCGTTCACAATTATTGCGAAGGAACGCTCTAAGTTGAGCAAGAGGACCCTCTGATGTGTTGAGATCGCTATGATATTGCGACGGACACTGTTTTACCATGGCAGACAGGAGCTTCCGTTAGTTCTTTCCTCCCGTCCAGACAATACTGGACTTTTGTAAGATGAAGTACGCAATCTTCAATCGAAATTATTAAGTTTGTTAATAAGAGTATTTCCACCATTAAAGGTCCGCGGAGACCCAGGTAAAATAGGGCCCTACCACTTTATTGCTGCTCGAAAGTTTACCTGGGTTTACCAGGCCCCGTGACTTGACTAGTGTTGTCGTGCCCCGATGGCGTGTATCGATGCTCGAGCTTTCAGCCACTGGTTAACCTGGCTCAGACTCGATTATGTACAAGCCGTCAGGATATAGCTGGAACATGGACTGTCGCATGAAGCAACATTCGCATACTCATTCATGTCAGTGAGACCGAGTGTTGAGTTACAGGTACATGAATGTCCTATTGTCAATAGATCCAGGATCTTGAAGCGCCTTCAAACATAGACAGCATAGGATCATTCATTTCCGTGAAATCCTTATTCAGACAACTGAATAGGTGCAGCATGCGTAGGATGGAAATATATATTTAGCGTAATACCTCTCTGAACAGGTTTCATGGGAAACTCATTCGATTGAGAAGATTGTCCGGACCCCAAATACAATCTTGGTGCTCAGATGAATCCCATACTTTAGCATGTCACATACGACAGTCGTAACGCACACACTTCAACATGGACCTACGGCAGTCGTAACGTTAAGACGGTCGGAACGACCATACGTTAACACTGACCTACGACAGTCGTAACGCTAAGACGGTCGTAACACCCATACTTTATCATGGACCTACGACAGTCTTAACGCTAAGACGGTTGTAACACCCATACTTTATCATGGACTTAGGACAGTCTTAACGCTAAGACGGTCGTAACACCCATACTTTATCATGGACCTACGACAGTCTTAACGCTAAGACGGTCGTAACGACCATACTTTATCATGGACCTACGACAGTCGTAACGCTAAGACGGTCGTAACACCCATACTTTATCATGGACCTACGACAGTCTTAACGCTAAGACGGTCGTAACACCCATACTTTATCATGGACCTACGACAGTCGTAACCCTAAGACGGTCGTAACACCCATACTTTATCATGGACCTACGACAGTCTTAACGCTAAGACGGTCGTAACACCCATACTTTATCATGGACCTACGACAGTCTTAACGCTAAGACGGTCGTAACACCCATACTTTATCATGGACCTACGACAGTCGTAACCCTAAGACGGTCGTAACACCCATACTTTATCATGGACCTACGACAGTCTTAACGCTAAGACGGTCGTAACACCCATACTTTATCATGGACCTACGACAGTCTTAACGCTAAGACGGTCGTAACACCAATACTTTATCATGGACCTACGACAGTCGTAACCCTAAGACGGTCGTAACACCCATACTTTATCATGGACCTACGACAGTCTTAACGCTAAGACGGTCGTAACACCCATACTTTATCATGGACCTACGACAGTCGTAACCCTAAGACGGTCGTAACACCCATACTTTATCATGGACCTACGACAGTCGTAACGCTAAGACGGTCGTAACGGCCATACTTTATCATGGATCTACGACAGTCGTAACCCTAAGACGGTCGTAACTCCCATACTTTAACTTGGACCTACGACAGTCGTAACGCAAAGGCGGTCGTAACTCTCATACGTTAACACTGACTTACGACAGTCGTTGTCCTGGAAACCAGTGTTTCTTAAAATGGTCACCAGCAACGTTAACAGTATAACGTATTAACCACTGAAAAAGTACACAGTGGCAAAAGTTAGTAAATAAAGTTAAATATCAACATCTGCCGTATCACTAATTTAAATGTCGTTGTCTTTATTACCATTACCACAGGACCGCCTCCGTGGTGTAATGGTAGGGCGTCCGCCCGGAGAGCGGAAGGTCCGTAGTTCGATACCCGGCCGCGTCATACCAAAAGATGTGAAATGTTGGTACTTGTTGTCACCCTGTCTGGCGCTCGGCATTAAGGGGATAAAGGACTGGTCGGCTCGGAGTTAGTATACTGTGTCTGAGTGGGGTATTCATGTTAAACTGCGGCATGGTATCTCAGTGGGCTAGCACTATAAAATCAGTCCGGACAAGTACACACCAACGCGCATGCACGTCGCTATATAATCTACGCGACTTTCAACCCCATTTCACATCACTTCACCTAAATTTCCAAAGAGACCGTCATGTGAAGAGTACCGATCACTCTACAGTCCGTCACTTCAAGCAGTTCAATATGCGTCTATCAGTCGGTACCTATGTTTATCTGTCGTCCGAACCGACACTCATCCCTACCTGTACGTGTATGGCCCCTTTTCAACAACATAAGGTTTGACGCCAAGGTCCATGACTTCATCAGCGTTGATAACGTCGAATACCCACAACTGAATTTGCATCGGTACGGGCAAATCACGCCACTTCTCGTACGAGTAGGACCCCACTTCCAAGGGCAGCATCTGGAAGACAAACACAACAAATATAATGTTATAACTATTTAATATCCTCTTGTACAGTCAAATGAACAGATTAGGAGATAAAATGTTAACGTACACATCGCCGTTGCATCAAAAAAACCAGAAAATGCAAAATCACAGCAATCATCCGGCAATACTTTGTACAGATATTCAAAATGTGCCCCACAGTAGTTTAAGTGTATGTGCCTCAAGGTAACTCGAGTGTATGTGCAGTGGACAGAATGTGCACAACGTAGCGTGGACAAGATGAGCTACGTAGTGTTACATATTACCTCATGTGTATGTGCTACGTAGTGGACACAAGATCTGCTGTGTAGCGTTACATATTACCTCAAGTGTATGTTCTACGTAGTGGACACAAGATCTGCTGTGTAGTGTTACATATTACCTCATGTGTAGTTTTACATATTACCTCAAATGTATGTGCTACGTAGTGGACACACGATCTGCTGTGTAGTGATACATATTACCTCATGTGTATGTGCTACGTAGTGAACTAAGAATTTGCTGTATAGGGTGTACAACATGTTCTACATAGCGTCACACACTACCTCAAGTGATTATGCTACAGGTGAAAATAAGAATGAAAGAGATATGTATTGATTTAGAGATCATCACATGATTATATATTATACATTTAGAGGGCATTCGCTCTGTGTTACATATTACCCCATGTGTATGTGCCTCGTAGTGGACACACGAACTGCTGTGTAGTGTTATATATTACCTCAAAAGTATATGCTAAGTTGTGGACACAAGATCTGCTGTGTAGTGTTACAAATTACCTCATGTGTATGTACTACGTAGTGGACACAAGATCTGCTATGTAGTGTTACATATTACCTCATGTGTATGTGCTACGTAGTGGACACAAGATCTGCTGTGTAGTGATACATATTACCTCATGTGTAGTGATACATATTATCTCATGTGTATGTACTACGTAGTGGACACAAGATCTGCTGTGTAGCGTTACATATTACCTCATGTGTAGTGATACATATTACCTCATGTGTATGTACTACGTAGTGGACACAAGATTTGCTGTGTAGCGTTACATATTACCTCATGTGTAGTGATACATATTACCTCATGTGTATGTGCTACGTAGTGGACACAAGAACTGCTGTGTAGTGTTACGTATTACCTCATGTGTAGTGATACATATTACCTCATGTGTATGTGCTACGTAGTGGACACAAGATCTGCTGTGTAGCGTTACATATTACCTCATGTGTAGTGATACATATTACCTCATGTGTATGTACTACGTAGTGGACACAAGATCTGCTGTGTAGCGTTGCATATTACCTCATGTGTATGTGCTACGTAGTGGACACAAGATCTGCTGTGTAGTGTTACATATTACCTCATATGTAGTGATAGATATTACCTCATGTGTATGTACTACGTAGTGGACACAAGATCTGCTGTGTAGTGTTACATATTACCTCATGTATAGTAATACATATTACCTCATGTGTATGTACTACGTAGTGGACACAAGATCTGCTGTGTAGCGTTACATATTACCTCATGTGTAGTGATACATATTACCTCATGTGTATGTACTACGTAGTGGACACAAGATCTGCTGTGTACCGTTACATATTACCTCATGTGTAGTGATACATATTACCTCATGTGTATGTACTACGTAGTGGACACAAGATCTGCAGTGTAGTGTTACATATTACCTCATGTGTATGTGCTACGTAGTGGACACAAGATCTGCTGTGTAGTGTTACATATTACCTCATGTGTAGTGATACATATTACCTCATGTGTATGTACTACGTAGTGGACACAAGATCTGCTGTGTACCGTTACATATTACCTCATGTGTAGTGACACATATTACCTCATGTGTATGTACTACGTAGTGGACACAAGATCTGCTGTGTAGTGTTACATATTACCTCATGTGTATGTGCTACGTAGTGGACACACGATCTGCTGTGTAGCGTTACATATTACCTCATGTGTAGTGATACATATTACTTCATGTGTATGTACTACGTAGTGGACACAAGATCTGCTGTGTAGTGATACATATTACCTCATGTGTAGTAATACATATTACCTCATGTGTATGTACTACGTAGTGGACACAAGATCTGCTGTGTAGTGTTACATATTACCTCATGTGTAGTGATACATATTACCTCATGTGTATGTACTACGTAGTGGACACAAGATCTGCTGTGTAGTGATACATATTACCTCATGTGTAGTGATAGATATTACCTCATGTGTATGTACTACGTAGTGGACACAAGATCTGCTGTGTAGTGTTACATATTACCTCATGTGTAGCGATACATATTACCTCATGTGTATGTACTACGTAGTGGACACAAGATCTGCTGTGTAGCGTTACATATTACCTCATGTGTAGTGATACATATTATCTCATGTGTATGTACTACGTAGTGGACACAAGATCTGCTGTGTAGCGTTACATATTACCTCATGTGTAGTGATACATATTACCTCATGTGTATGTACTACGTAGTGGACACAAGATCTGCTGTGTAGCGTTACATATTACCTCATGTGTAGTGATACATATTACCTCATGTGTATGTACTACGTAGTGGACACAAGATTTGCTGTGTAGCGTTACATATTACCTCATGTGTAGTGATACATATTACCTCATGTGTATGTGCTACGTAGTGGACACAAGAACTGCTGTGTAGTGTTACGTATTACCTCATGTGTAGTGATACATATTACCTCATGTGTATGTGCTACGTAGTGGACACAAGATCTGCTGTGTAGCGTTACATATTACCTCATGTGTAGTGATACATATTACCTCATGTGTATGTACTACGTAGTGGACACAAGATCTGCTGTGTAGCGTTGCATATTACCTCATGTGTATGTGCTACGTAGTGGACACAAGATCTGCTGTGTAGTGTTACATATTACCTCATATGTAGTGATAGATATTACCTCATGTGTATGTACTACGTAGTGGACACAAGATCTGCTGTGTAGTGTTACATATTACCTCATGTATAGTAATACATATTACCTCATGTGTATGTACTACGTAGTGGACACAAGATCTGCTGTGTAGCGTTACATATTACCTCATGTGTAGTGATACATATTACCTCATGTGTATGTACTACGTAGTGGACACAAGATCTGCTGTGTAGCGTTACATATTACCTCATGTGTAGTGATACATATTACCTCATGTGTATGTACTACGTAGTGGACACAAGATCTGCAGTGTAGTGTTACATATTACCTCATGTGTATGTGCTACGTAGTGGACACAAGATCTGCTGTGTAGTGTTACATATTACCTCATGTGTAGTGATACATATTACCTCATGTGTATGTACTACGTAGTGGACACAAGATCTGCTGTGTACCGTTACATATTACCTCATGTGTAGTGACACATATTACCTCATGTGTATGTACTACGTAGTGGACACAAGATCTGCTGTGTAGTGTTACATATTACCTCATGTGTATGTGCTACGTAGTGGACACACGATCTGCTGTGTAGCGTTACATATTACCTCATGTGTAGTGATACATATTACTTCATGTGTATGTACTACGTAGTGGACACAAGATCTGCTGTGTAGTGTTACATATTACCTCATGTGTAGTAATACATATTACCTCATGTGTATGTACTACGTAGTGGACACAAGATCTGCTGTGTAGTGTTACATATTACCTCATGTGTAGTGATACATATTACCTCATGTGTATGTACTACGTAGTGGACACAAGATCTGCTGTGTAGTGATACATATTACCTCATGTGTAGTGATAGATATTACCTCATGTGTATGTACTACGTAGTGGACACAAGATCTGCTGTGTAGTGTTACATATTACCTCATGTGTAGCGATACATATTACCTCATGTGTATGTACTACGTAGTGGACACAAGATCTGCTGTGTAGCGTTACATATTACCTCATGTGTAGTGATACATATTATCTCATGTGTATGTACTACGTAGTGGACACAAGATCTGCTGTGTAGCGTTACATATTACCTAATGTGTAGTGATACATATTACCTCATGTGTATGTGCTACGTAGTGAACTCAAGATTTGCTAAATAGGGTGTACAACCTGTTCTACATAGCGTCACACACTACCTCAAGTGATTATGCTACAGGTGAAAATAAGAATGAAAGAGATATGTATTGACATGATTATATATTTTACATTTAGAGGGCATTCGCTCGTCACGCCGAAGACCCGAATTTGATTCCATATATTGATGCAATGTGTGAAGCTCATTCGTCGTGTCCTTCATCAGAAGCGGCAATAATGCCAAAAGCGGCATAAATTATTACTCACTCCTATATCGAAACATTAAGCACACTCATAACACAAGATAACCAGCGTCTGAATCCAGACAAGATGTTTATTTAGCTGCTCTGGCGCATTGTCTTATACAGTGTTGGGACGGAATCGAAATGTGTGTAAAGCCTGATTAAGCAGACAATTGGTCACCTTGACACAACTATGTGACAGATGTTATAGATTTACATAACGCGACGTTCCTGCCTGTTCATGCCGATGACGTTATGTCACAACACTGCAGTTGCTGTGACTACGCTTGTCAAACACTCCCCAGATAAGTTAAACCTGACTCTTGTGTACTCCGTTATGGGCAAACTAGGGTTGTGTTTAGGGGCATTGTTTCAATAGGGAGTTAGGTTTAATGTTATAAAAAAAATTAACATGAATTTAAAACGATGAGCCACAGCAATTTAATTATTGTAATTATTCTACCTTAAAATGAGCAAACGGAATAAATGTGTAATTCTCGTTGGTGATCTCAGGCTGATAATGTGTCATCGTACCAGGATGGCGTAGATCGCTGATCAAGTTTTCAACACTGGCTGCTCTGGTCAAGACTTGATTGCTCTACACAGAGACCATATACCGATATATGGTCTCTGCTCTACAGACTGCTGCGAGGTAACTGAGATATTACTGCCGCAACAACATTCATTCATTTGTTCATCCATTCGATCTGAGGGCTGGGGGGTCATTTTTGCTTATATCTATCTCAGTGTAACTGCACAAGCATCTACGGTGGCCCATAAGGGACATGGAGTCTGTTTTTCCATATTTTGATATTTCACTTACATTTATCGTAACCTGTTGCAAATTAACACGATTTGTCTTACAAATATGTGATAAATCATGTTTAAAGAAGATATTGAATCGCTGAAAAACGAAACGAAAATGTCAAAAACTAAAATGAAAATGTCAAAAACACAAAACGAAAATGTCAAAAACCAAAGCGAAAATGTCAAAAACTAAAATGAAAATACAGGAAACTATTTCCACCGCGGTGATAATATTTCTACCACGGTGAAAACTATTTCCACCGCGGTGATAATATTTCTACCACGGTGAAAACTATTTCCACCGCGGTGATAATATTTCAACCGCGGTGAAAACTATTTCCACCGCGGTGATAATATTTCCACCGCGGTGGAAATAGTTTTCTGTATTTTCATTTTAATTTTTGACAGTTTCGCTTTGGTTTTTGACATTTTCATTTTTGTTTTTGACATTTTCGCTTCACTTTCCAGCGATTCAGTATCTTCTTTATACATGATTTATCACATATTTGTATGACAAATCGTGTTAATTTGCAAAAGGTTATGATAACAGTAAGTGAAATAACAAAATATTGAAAAACAAACTCCATGTCCCTTATGGGCCACCGTAAGCATCAGATGTTTTACAAAATAGCGACAGTCTTCATCAAAACGTTTTATGGTCACTTGTGTAACGACATAACCCAACATCGCACAGTGCTGACTTCCTGCTGTGTGATATGATACCACGAAGCCATACAAATCAAAACCACAAACGTGAAAAATGAGTTTGGAGCGTAATCCGTTGTAACTCCCCTTGCGTCATAACAAACAAGCAGTCTGGTTCAATGTGGCACATATGGCAACATTAGTAGGTGAGGTGAGGTGAAATTGGGTTTAACGTCGCGTCCAAAATTATTGCGCTTATATAGCGACGTGCATGCACGTGTGTGTGTGTGTGGCTGCTTGTACTAGTCCGGACTGATGCCGATTTATAGTGCTACCACACTGAGATATCATGCCGCAGTTTAACATGGATACCCCACTCAGACACAGTATACTGACTCCGAGCCGACCAGTCCTTGTTTTAGCCCTTTAATGCCGAGCGCCAAACAGGGTAACAACAAGTACCATCTTTTAACGACTTTTGGTATGACGCGGCCGGAGATCGAACTACGGAACTTCAGTAGACCACGGAGGCGGTCCTGTGGTAATGGTAATGAAGACAACTACATTTAAATTAGTGGTACGGCAGATGTTGATATGTCCGGGAGGACGCTCTACCACTAGACGACGGAGGCGGTGGCAACATTAGTAATAACACCAACTCACTAAAGCGTAAAATAATACCATAGAAAATCACCCACCACACAATAGTATTAACATATAAGATTTCTTTGTTGTTCAACGCCGCACTTAGCAAGAGTCCAGCTATTAGGGCGGTCAGTAAATAATCGAGCCTGGACCAGACAATACAGTGATTGATATCAAGAGCACCGATCCTTGCAAGTGGGATTCGATGGCATGCTTCAACCTGACCACACGATCCCGTTAGTCGCCTCTCACGGCAAGCATAGTCGCCTCTTACGATAACTGCATTTTATTGGGTTTGGATCACCATGACGTCTTGTCTTGGTTGGTTTGGAACGTTAAAACGATATGCCATAATCGCTTCACTGTTGCATGGTTCGAGGTAACAGTGACTGCTACGTTATACAGGCGGGCAGGCACTGCTGGGAACTATCACCTGATGATCAGAAAAGTCTCATCCTCGATCATCCAGGGTATAGTATCGCCATATTAACATTTGCCACAGTAGGTGAAATGAAATGGGCTTTAATTAGAAGCATGCGTGAATGAAGCTTTAACAAGTCTTTACCTGTGGAGCATATCATGATTGAATGAATACATGTGAACAGCCTTCTGTGAAGCCCATGACACACGAGGCTATTTATGGCTGATAACAGGGGACACCACAAGGTCTGCCGACAAACCTGTCACAAACAGACATAAATCCTCAAACTTTCCCGCCATCTGGGTTGTTGCCAAGGAAACGTTATTAACGTCACTCTTTCCCAACCAACACTGCGGGAGAGAATGAATATTTCAGAATGTTTTGGAGAAGAGGAAAGGCTCTTGCAGTGGTTGGGCGTTTGGTTCCAAATTCAGTTTGACCGGGTTAAATCTACAGGTTCCCTAGCTCTACGTTTAAAACACAGTTTATGTTCATCTCTTAATTGATGGATTCTCCTCGAAGTATCAGCATCCTAGGTGTCGATCTTTTGAAGTTCGAATCAATGATGTCATTGTACTGACCCGACTAACAAGTATTTTGAAGGAAGTTTTATTCAATTTACTTGATTGACACAAACGACGTTATCAGTTTTGAATGCGAAAACGGAACGTAAATGGTATATAAGGTCCGAATCTACAAAATGGCCACTACTTTCATCAGAGATGTCTTTCCAAAGAAATATCCAATATTTTCTGAATGCCGAACTCCGAAACTTATGTGTACAGCTACATGTTTGGGCAGCTGGGGTCAGGGTGCCTCGACCACAATGCAGATTTCCTACGAATCAATATGTCTGTTCTAGCTAGTTTAGCCAGCAGGGATACACCAAGCAGGAGCTGACTTGTGGGCTTACTCCAAACAGCAACGTTAACCCTTGGAGTTTTAACAGCATAAAACATTAGGTAATTGTGAGTGAGTGAGTGAGTGAGTGTGTGAGTGAGTGAGTGAGTGAGTGAGTGAGTGAGTGAGTAGGGCATAGCTTATAGGCAGACAAATATTTGTTTTGATAGAAAAAATATTCATGAAATTCATGCATTTTTACATTATCTCGTCATTTGTATTATATGCGTATCGTGTGAATCATAGCTTTTGGTCCTAACTAGCTTGTCCGCTACCTGTGTTGTCAGTTCTGGTCAGTAGGTCACACGCTGCAGCTGTCATCACTATGACATTTCAGTTGTCATCAAAACATACATGTTTGTGTCACCTGGTGTCAGCCTGTCATCCCCCGTGGGTACTGTAGACTGCTTCAGGGGAATGTATGGGGAATTGTAGATATACACTGGTGGGGAATTGTAGATATACACTGCTTCAGAGGAATGTATGGGGAATTGTAGATATACACTGGTGGGGAATTATAGATATACACTGCTTCAGGGGAATGTATGAGGAATTGTAGATATACACTGGTGGGGAATTGTAGATATACACTGGTGGGGAACAGTAGATATACACTGGTGGGGAATTGTAGATATACACTGGTGGGGAATTGTAGATATACACTGCTTCAGGGGAATGTATGAGGAATTGTAGATATACACTGGTGGGGAATTGTAGATATACACTGGTCGGGAACTGAGGATATACACTGGTGGGGAACTAGATATACACTGGTGGGGAATTGTAGATATACACTGCTTCAGAGGAATGTATGGGGAATTGTAGATATACACTGGTGGGGAACTGTAGATATACACTGGTGGGGAACTGTAGATATACACTGGTGGGGAACTGTAGATATACACTGGTGGGGAATTGTAGATATACACTGGTGGGGAACTGTAGATATACACTGCTACAGAGGAATGTATAGGGAATTGTAGATATACACTGGTGGGGAATTGTAGATATACACTGCTTCAGAGGAACGTATGGGGAATTGTAGATATACACTGGTGGGGAACTGTAGATATACACTGGTGGGGAACTGTAGATATACACTGGTGGGGAACTGTAGATATACACTGGTGGGGAATTGTAGATATACACTGGTGGGGAACTGTAGATATACACTGCTTCAGAGGAATGTATAGGGAATTGTAGATATACACTGGAGGGGAACTGTAGATATACACTGGTGGGAAACTGTAGATATACACTGGTGGGGAACTGTAGATATACACTGGTGGGGAATTGTAGATATACACTGGTGGGGAACTGTAGATATACACTGGTGGGGAACTCTAGATATACACTGGTGGGGAACTGAAGATATACACTGCTTCAGAGGAATGTATGGGGAATTGTAGATATACACTGGAGGGGAACTGTAGATATACACTGGTGGGAAACTGTAGATATACACTGCTTCAGAGGAATGTATAGGGAATTGTATATATACACTGGAGGGGAACTGTAGATATACACTGGTGGGGAACTGTAGATATACACTGGTGGGGAACTGTAGATATACACTGCTTCAGAGGAATGTATAGGGAATTGTAGATATACACTGGAGGGGAACTGTAGATATACACTGGTGGGAAACTGTAGATATACACTGGTGGGGAATTGTAGATATACACTGGTGGGGAACTGTAGATATACACTGGTGGGGAACTGTAGATATACACTGGTGGGGAATTGTAGATATACACTGATGGGGAATTGTAGATATACAGTGGTTCAGAGGAATGTATGGGGAATTGTAGATATACACTGGTGGAGAATTGTAGATATACACTGGTGGGGAATTGTAGATATACACTGGTGGGGAACTGTAGATATACACTGCTTCAGAGGAATGTATGGGGAATTGTAGATATACACTGGTGGGGAATTGTAGATATACACTGGTGGGGAATTGTAGATATACACTGGTGGGGAACTGTAGATATACACTGGTGGAGAATTGTAGAAATACACTGGTGGGGAACTGTAGATATACAGTGGTTCAGAGGAATGTATGGGGAATGGCAGATATACATTTTTGGGGAACTCTAGATATACACTGCTTCAGAGGAATGTTTGGGGAATTGTAGATATACACTGGTGGGGAATTGTAGATATACACTGGTGGGGAATTGGAGATATACACTGGTGGGGAACTGTAGATATACACTGCTTCAGAGGAATGTATGGGGAATTGTAGAAATACACTGATGGGGAACTGTAGATATACACTGGTGGGGAACTGTAGATATACACTGGTGGGGAACTGTAGATATACACTGGTGGGAAACTGTAGATATACACTGGTGGGGAACTGTAAATATACACTGGTGGGGAATTGTAGATATACACTGGTGGGGATCTGTAGATATACACTGGTGGGGAACTCTAGATATACACTGGTGGGGAACTGAAGATATACACTGCTTCAGAGGAATGTATGGGGAATTGTAGATATACACTGGAGGGGAACTGTAGATATACACTGGTGGGAAACTGTAGATATACACTGCTTCAGAGGAATGTATAGGGAATTGTAGATATACACTGGAGGGGAATTGTAGATATACACTGGTGGGGAATTGATGATATACACAGGTGGGGAATTGTAGATATACACTGCTTCAGAGGAATGTATGGGGAATTGTAGATATACACTGGTGGGGAACTGTAGATATACACTGGTGGGGAACTGTAGATATACACTGGCCGGGAACTGTAGATATACACTGGTCGGGAACAGTAGATATACACTGGTGGGGAATTGTAGATATACACTGGTGGGGAACTGTAGATATACACTGCTTCAGGGGAATGTATGGGGAATTGTAGATATACACTGGTGGGGAATTGTAGATATACACTGGTTGGGAATTGTAGATATACACTGTTTCAGAGGAATGTATGGGGAATTGTAGATATACACTGCTTCAGAGGAATTTATGGGGAATTGTAGATATACACCGCTTCAAGGGAATGTATGGGGAATTGTAGATATACACTGGTTCGGGGGAATGTATGGGGAATTGTAGATATACACTGCTTCAGAGGAATGTATGGGGAATTATAGATATACACTGCTTCAGGGGAATGTATTGAGAATTGTAGATATACACTGGTTCAGAGGAATGTATGGGGAATTGTAGATATACACTGGTGGTGAACTGTAGATATACACTGCTTCAGAGGAATGTATAGGGAATTGTAGATATACACAGGAGGGGAACTGTAGATATACACTGGTGGGAAACTGTAGATATACACTGATGGGGAACTGTAGATATACACTGGTGGGGAATTGTAGATATACACTGGTGGGAACTGTAGATATACACTGGTGGGGATTTCTAGATATACACTGGTGGGGAACTGTAGATATACAGTGGTTCAGAGGAATGTATGGGGAATTGTAGAAATACACTGGTGGGGAATTGTAGATATACACTGGTTCGGAGGAATGTATGGGGAATTGTAGATATACACTTGTTCGGAGGAATGTATGGGGAATGGTAGATATACACTGGTGGGGAACTGTAGATATACACTGGTGGGGAACTGTAGATATACACTGGTGGGGAATTGTAGATATGCACTGGTGGGGAATTGTAGATATACACTGTTGGGGGACTGTAGATATACAGTGGTGGGGAACTGTAGATATACACTGGTGGGGAATTGTAGATATACACTGGTGGGGAATTGTAGATATACACTGGTGGGGAATTGTAGATATACACTGGTGGGGAACTGTATATATACACTGGTGGGGAATTGTAGATATACAGTGGTTCAGAGGAATGTATAGGGAATTTTAGAAATACACTGGTTACAGTTCTTTTTACAAGTTTTCTACAGTGTTTAGTTCAAAAGTATCTGCCAAAGACGTATTTTAGGTTTTATTGTTTATTTGTAGATAACAGGAAAGCATTTGACTCTGTAAACAGAAACAAAATTGCCCCAGAAAAAGCTTGAAAAAATAATTAAGCTCCAGACAGTTGAAAAAAAGAAACTGCCAGCCACAAAAATACATTGTTGAAAAATACATCGTTGAAAGGTTTTTTTATGTAAATATATTTAGGCTCCTAGTTTTAGGTAAAAAGCTTTGTTTGGACAGATGCACCTGATAAAATATCTAGTCTCCAGACAAATTCCCAGCCCCGAACCCTAACGTAAGTAAATATACAACGCCAGAGAATAACCAGTCTCGATTCTCTCTGACCAAACAGATTCCATTGGGCGTAAAAGGCAAACTAGCGGTGAAAATTAAAATGAATGGATCACTGAAAATCGGTGTTGACAATATGTTATTATCTTTTGTTATTTTATCTTTTGAAAATAACATAATAAAGCAATGTAATGCATCACAATGACGAAGCAAACCAAATATATAAAATTGATTATCATACCGCTACACCTGATTATCATAAGGAATTATTCTGTTTATACTAATGACGCTGTATATATTCCTATCACACAACTCAACCTTCTTCAAAGACAGAGAGTGTTGTTTTATTGTACAAAATACATGAAGTTTCATTATTTGTATCACACATTCGATTTGTTGTGGTTGCAAGCAACCGTCGTCATTGACCATACCTTTCTCATTTCCTGGCGTAGGATGATGTTGAAGATGGTGGGTGTGATGATGCCGACAGCCAGAACCACGAGCCCGATGAAGCCCCACAGTACGGCGCACTTCTGTCCCATGTTGTCCCGTCAGATGTGAGCGTCGCACTGCATTAAATCTGCACTGAAACACACGTTATATCACCCGAGTGTGTTATCACGTGGCTCCTTCAGTTTCCCATATACAAGCATATTATCATGCGATAACGCAGAGTCCGACCTGATACAGAGGTGGGTGTTGATATTCAGTCCGTTCTACACTTCTACACTGACAGTGACGGGCTACCTCGCTTACCATGCTGTTGAATTGAGCTAACATTATTTTTACTTATTTTAATTCGAGGGTGAGGGTTGGGGTAGGCTTATGTATGTGTGTGTGTATGTATGTGTGTGTGCCTCTATGTCTATGTATCTCTATGTGTGTGCCTCTGTGTGTGTACATGTGTATATGTGTGTACATGTGTGTATGTGTGTATGTATCTATGTGTGTATGTATGTATGTATGTATGTATGTATGTATGTATGTATGTATGTATGTATGTATGTATGTATGTATGTATGTGTATGTGTGTATGTATGTGTGTGTGCCTCTATGTCTATATATCTCTATGTGTGTGCCTCAGTGTGTGTACATGTGTATATGTGTGTATGTGAGTGTGCCTCTGTGTGTATGTATGTGTGTGTATGTATGTGTGTGTGCCTCTATGTCTATGTATCTCTATGTGTATGCCTCTGTGTGTGTACGTGTGTGTATGTGTGTATATGAGTGTGCCTCTGTGTGTATGTATGTGTGTGTGTATGTATGTGTGTATGTCTCTATGTCTATGTATCTCTATGTGTATGCCTCTGTGTGTGTACATGTGTGTATGTGAGTGTGCCTCTGTGTGTATGTATGTGTGTGTGTATGTATGTGTGTATGTCTCTATGTCTATGTATCTCTATGTGTATGCCTCTGTGTGTGTACGTGTGTGTATGTGTGTATGTCAGTATGCCTCTGTGTGTATGTATGTGTGTGTGCCTCTATGTCTATGTATCTCTATGTGTGTGCCTCTGTGTGTGTACATGTGTATATGTGTGTATGTGAGTGTGCCTCTGTGTGTATGTATGTGTGTATGTATGTGTGTGTGCCTCTATGTCTATGTATCTCTATGTGTATGCCTCTGTTTGTGTAGGTGTGTGTATGTGTGTATGTGAGTGTGCCTCTGTGTGTATGTATGTGTGTGTGTGTATGTGTGTGTGCCTCTGTGTCTATGTATCTCTATGTGTATGCCTCTGTGTGTGTACATGTGTATATGTGTGTATGTATGTATGTGTGTATGTATGTATGTATGTGTGTGTATGTATGTGTGTGTGCCTCTATGTCTATGTATCTCTATGTGTGTGCCTCTGTGTGTGTACATGTGTGTATGTGTGTATGTGAGTGTGCCTCTGTGTGTGTATGTCTGTGTCGCTGCGTATGTGTGTGTATGTATGTGTGTATGTATGTGTGTGTGCCTCTGTGTGGATGTATGTATGTGTGTGTGTATGTATGTGTGTATGTATGTATGTGTGTCTGTGTATGTATGTGTGTGTATGTATGTGTGTGCCTCTATGTCTTTGTATCTCTATGTGTATGCCTCTCTGTGTGTAGGTGTGTGTATGTGTGTATGTGAGTGTGCCTCTGTGTGTATGTATGTGTGTGTGCCTCTATGTCTATGTATCTCTATGTGTATGCCTCTGTGTGTGTACATGTGTGTATGTGAGTGTGCCTCTGTGTGTATGTATGTGTGTGTGTATGTATGTGTGTGTGCCTCTATGTCTATGTATCTCTATGTGTGTGCCTCTGTGTGTGTACATGTGTGTATGTGTGTATGTGAGTGTGCCTCTGTGTGTATGTATGTGTGTGTATGTATGTGTGTGTGCCTCTATGTCTATGTATCTCTATGTGTATGCCTCTGTGTGTGTACATGTGTGTATGTGAGTATGCCTCTGTGTGTATGTATGTGTGTGTGTATGTATGTGTGTGTGCCTCTATGTCTATGTATCTCTATGTGTGTGCCTCTGTGTGTGTACATGTGTATGTGAGTGTGCCTCTGTGTGTATGTGTGTGTGTATGTATGTGTGTGTGCCTCTATGTCTATGTATCTTTATGGGTGTGCCTCTGTGTGTGTACATGTGTGTATGTGTGTATGTGTGTGTGCCTCTGTGTGTATGTATGTGTGTGTATGTATGTGTGTGTGCCTCTATGTCTATGTATCTATATGCTTATGCCTCTGTGTGTACATGTGTGTATGTGAGTGTGCCTCTGTGTGTATGTATGTGTGTGTATGTATGTGTGTGTGCCTCTATGTCTATATATCTCTATGTGAGTGCCTCTGTGTGTGTACATGTGTGTATGTGTGTATGTATGTATGTGTGTATGTATGTATGTGTGTGTGTATGTATGTGTGTGTGCTTCTATGTCTATGTATCTCTATGTGTATGCCTGTGTGTGTACATGTGTGTATGTATGTGTGTATGTATGTGTGTGTATGTATGTGTGTGTGCCTCTATGTATATGTATATCTATGTGTATGCCTCTGTGTGTGTACATGTGTGTATGTGAGTGTGCCTCTGTGTGTGTATGTCTGTGTCTGCGTATGTGTGTGCTTCTGTGTGTGTATGTATGTGTGTGTGCCTCTGTGTGGATGTATGTATGTGTGTGTGTATGTATGTGTGTATGTATGTATGTGTGTCTGTGTATGTATGTGTGTGTGTATGTATGTGTGTGCCTCTATGTCTATGTATCTCTGTGTGTGTGCCTCTGTGTGTGTACATGTGTGTATGTGTGTATGTGAGTGCCTCTGTGTGTGTATGTCTGTGTCTCTGCGTATATGTGTGCTTCTGTGTTTGTATGTGTGTGTGCCTGTGTGTATGTATGTGTGCCTCTGTGTGTGTTTGTGTGTGTGCCACTGTATGGATTTATGTGTATGTGTGTGATTCTGCACGTATGAATGAATGAATGAATGAATGAATGAATGAATGAATGAATACTCTTTATTTCCCCCCAATGATTTGGAGAGTAGTGTGTCTCTCTCTGTGTATGTGTATATGCCTCTGTGTGTATATGTGTGTGTATGGGTGTCTCTGTGTGTGCCTCTGTATGTGTATGTGTCTCTGTGTGTATGTGTGTGTGTGTCTCTGTGTGTTTAGTTATGTGTGTGTGCCTCTGTATGCGCGTGTCTGCATTTTAGTCTACAAACACAAATTGCTATTTGTTACAGGTCTGTTACACTCTACATGTTATGCTGTATATGTGTGACATGCTGCAGCTTTAAGACAAACACCTTATAGAATTCTCTGTATTTCACAGCGACTGGCAACGTTATTGGCAAATTATTTATACCAATGCACAAAGAAATATGCACACACCTTGTCGATATGGCTTTGAACATTATACATTTGACTGAAACCCATGACCTACTTTCATTCGATTATGAATCAGCTTTCCTATTAATCCGTCATAACTTCAAACAGTCGCTTCGTCGCCATCGTCATGGTCGTCGATGTTGTAGACGCTGAAGCGGTGTGCTGTCTCATTGTTACCACAATGCGCAGGTGCAATGACCCAGATTTTCAGAGGGTTATGTCGACCTGCTTGCGGATGTGGTATTTCGGAAACCTACTTGTTGGGTTTATACGTTATATGTATCTAGATGACATTATTATAATGTAGCACTGGGCAGAAAAAATGCGACAATTTCACTTGAGATTCGATCTTGTTATTACATAAAAAGGTACACATGTAGTGCTGCAAAAAAGTGCTCTGTTGCAATGCGATCTCTTGTTGCGAGAGACTCGCAAGTCACATGACCACACTGTTGGCAGACGACACGAAGTTAACAGCAAATAGGATGAACAGGAAATCTTGACTATTGGCATGAAATGAATCCGGTGTCCAGCCAGCAGAAAAGCTTAGCAAAATTGAGAGGGCTACATATAGCACAATTTTAGCGAGGTTTGAAACATCTAAAGGTGAAGGTGGTGATATTTTCCGTATTGGACAGAACCCACTGTGAAATTTAACTTACATGAGGCCACGTGTGTTTCTCGACTCGATCGGACGACTCTTAGCGCTTTGTACCATTGCAATACCATGCCACTATCCTGAATGTTATATTTAGCTTTGTTTTTTCATTAATTTCCAGTACCAAACGGAGCTTATTTCATAAGCGGATTACAATCACACACTATTATTATTATTATTGTTCTTGTTCTTGTTCTTGCTCTTGTTGTTATTTTCAGATTAAAATAAAACATGCAGCAAAGAGGGTTTGGGTGATCCTGGCACAGTCAGGCTGGTTAGGCTCATCATCAGTTCAGGGCCCCATCTACACGCAGCCCAGACAGCGAATGGGACTTCTCCCAGGAAGCGCTGCCTAGTCAAACCCAACCAGAACTTTTGAGAGAATGTGAAGACTCCCCACCACTGCAGCCTTCTGCATTACTCAGATTGTCAGAAGGGTTGTAAGGTAGCAAATCCAGGTACTCTCCCAATGTCAGTCAACAGATTGGGAGGTACCAAACCTAGGCACCGAGAACAATGGGGAATCGGACAACTTGGCACTTGGGATGCAGGCGTGACATTTCGAAAGCGAGGTCTGCGTATTTGACAGTCATGCTTTTCCTGAATTTTGTCAATCACATTAGTGTCAAAAGGAACAGAAAATTCAATGATATAAATGATTTCATTGGATTTATCAAAAAGAACAAGATCAGGTTTGTTGGCCTGGATACGACTGAGGCTGTATACGGGCCTATTCCAAAGAATTTTGTATTTCTCAATTTCCATGACGCCCTCTACATATTCTGGGTCGTACCATGGACGGACCTCTGTGTCAAAACCACAAGCATGGCGACGATGGTAATAAAATGATCGAGCCGCTCCGTCATGCCGCTAAGATACTGTGTTAAATTTGTGCAAAAGCTGGGCATCAACTGACAAAGTGTTGGGCAGTCTCATTAAATTCATTACATAATCTACATTTCATATTTACATTTTGATGCAAAATCACACATTGACGGTTTCGAGTTGGAAGTGACTGGATCTGAGAAGCAAACAGAAAGCCTTCTGTTTCACTTTTCAGGCTAGCCGACCTCATCCAAGACACAGCACATGAACTCGATGCAGTGGTCGTTCAGATAGCCTCTCCTTGAAAAAACCTTGAGTCTGGACCGATTTGATATGGCTCTTCATTTGGTTGACACTCATTTCTGTACCGTCCAGCAGTACAAAACCGTCAACATAGTCAACACTGACATTGAGATTATGTCACACATCCTTGGCTCGTTTACGAAAACTATGGAATGCCTTGTTTTTATCATGAGTCTTAACAAGCATCACAAGAGGATCCTCAGACAAATAAATGTGTGCAAAAGTGCACAAAACAATTCTATCATGAAGAGACCCAACGTTAATCAAACGACGCCCTCCCATAATGATTGGTAAATATAAGCGATTGAGGGAAGAGCGAGGGTGGTGGGATCTATTGTCTGACATGATTCTTCGTGTGAAGGTATTAATACCCTGCATTTCTTGTTTCGTCAAATTGACAGCACCAAAAGAATACGAAAGGACGAGTACAGCATAAGTAGTTGTGGCTTTAACTTTATTGGGAGCGTTCAGCTCTGAGTGAGTGAGTGAGTGAGTTTGATTTTACGCCGCTTTTAGCAATATTCCTGCAATATCACGGCGGGGGACACCATTGTACCCATGTCGGGAATCGAACCCGGGTCTTCGGCGTGACGAGCGAACGCTTTAACCACTAGGCTACCCGACCGCCCCGTTCAGCTCTGAACTCCCTAAGTCTAACTTTTGTATTGCCCGAAGTTTTTCCTTGATATGATCCATCTGGAGTTATGATCCTTATCTGAAGCCATAAGTACGTATAGGCCTATATAGGCATCTATACCTCTCATCACTTGGTTGTTGTCACTCCAGTTTGATATGGGTGTAAGAATCTACATCGAAACGTCGCTATAGGTAATAAACCAGAAGTTGTAATGCATAAAGTTGTACGGGTCTCTTGCCAACTTCTAGAATGCCAATCAAACAATTAGAAGCTAAAACTACATGGATAGTAAAGTCGTGCTTCAGTGGTATTGTAAAGTCAATTGTATAGGTATTGTAAGTAAGTGGAATCCCAGACTCGTTTCACAAATTACAAAAACACATGATAAAGAGCAAAGATTGTTATGTCAGAAATCGACTAAATTGATATGTTGATTGTACAGTAAACTACGGTTATAACGAACTCAAAAGGACTACTAACTTTAGTTCGTTATAACCGTAGTTCGTTATAAGCATATATACAGCATAACTACCGCAAATAGTCGGGACCAAAAAAGTAAGTTCGTTATATCCGTCTGTTCGTTATAAGCGTGTTCGTTATAACCGTAGTTTACTGTATCTATTTTGTTAAGAATATACAATCATGAACAAAGTAGTATTTGCATGAGTTTTAGTTTGATGTTAATTGTAATGCACTCAAATTCATTCCAGTAAAATACTACTAGACCTCTACTAGTTCTTCTGTGATTATAGGGGCGGTCGGGTAGCCTAGTGGTTAAAGCGTTCACTCGTCACGCCGAAGACCCGGGTTCGATTCTCGACATAGGTACAATGTGTGAAGCCCATTTCTGGTGTCCCCCGCCATGATATTGCAGGAATATTGCTAAAAGCGGCGTAAAACCATACTCACTCACTCTGTGATTATGATCAGTGTTTATTTTTATGTCGACAGATTAGATAGCGTGGGATGAATTATTTCTACTGAATCACTACTTAGAGGATGAGGATAATATTAAAAGTGAAATACTGTTTGATCTGTAATTTCGTTACAGTATTTTAGCAAATTGATATATATTTTTCTGTACAAACATAATCATGTCATGAAATGAACAAAAAACAAACTAATTAATGGTCAGTTCATGTTCATTCTGCATGTGAATCTATGTGATCAGATAATACTAAAACAGCCCATGAAGATATTTCAAATTTGAACACAAATGCCACTGATTCTCTGTTTGGTCATGAGTATTATCAAATCATATATTTATACACATTAACCTCATTATTTAGACTAAACCCACTTACCGGTACATTTTGAAATCTAAAGTCTTGCTGAACTAGTACTTATCCTGTAACTTAACACATTTATAACGATATGTTGTTCTGTGGTGTCATTTACACAACAACCGTAAATTGCATGTCTAAATTTTGTATTGGTCAATCATCAGGCCAAAAGTCGTGTGACCCAAATGTCCTGTTTTTTCCGTCAGCAATAAAGAATCAAACTGAGTTTTCTGAAGCAAATATGAAGGGATTTCAGTTCATCTTCACAATTCTTTTGGAAGACATTTCCCTGGGTTTTTTCACAAAACCCTTAAGATGTGCGGAGCACATGGATATAACTATCTTGTTGCATGGTTTCCGTATCATTTGTTTCATATTTAAATTATTACCCATAGGTTGAGGAATGACATAAAAATCGTATGTGCACTTGTGCAAATATCACTTCTTGCGCGCCAGTGCTTTGTTTACGTCATCCGGACGGCATTGCTGACGTCATTCGAGTGTTATTGTGACGTAATGTCGGAATGACATCATACAAGAAACGTCATTCGACGATTGTAGTTTTCTAAAACGGCGGTCGTGATCAGAGCATTTTTCCGAAGGGGAGCTCAAAAGACATTATTACACACGCATGTGTGTCATACTGATGCGTAAAGATTTAGAGTGACAAAAAAAACTATCCACAAAACTGTATGACAAGAGGAATTATTTTAAATTTCCAATAGTCTCCAGCAGACAATTGCAGACATTTGAACAGGGCCTAGATTTTCGAAACGATCGTAGCCCTAAAATTATCGTAAATTTACCGTAAGGAAATCGTAGGCTATCGTAGCATATTTTCGGAACTATCGTAGCTCTAAGATATCTTAAGATTGTCGTAAATCTAAGAAAGCCCCATACCTGTCGTAAGTTTATTTTATCTTCATCCAAGATGGCGGCATACTTTTCCATAGATATTTTGCCAAACAATAAGTCTGCTTTATGTTTAAACATTGACATTTCATTTTGTAAAACTGAGTGATTCAAATTGACACTTCGAAAACACGAAGAAAGCATCAAGGATTTCACGTCAAAAATGTTCTTAATCGCGACAGCGATCCACATAACTGTGGAATCGATAGTTTACAATATTTGTCTATCCGAGTCCATGCTGAAGAAGTGTGAAACAACATACCTTTTCGATAATTTGGGAAGGATAAAAACGGAAGCTGCCGGCAGGCTACAGTAATGACCGTGACCTTATTGATAACTCAGGGGGAGCTAATCTTAGTTCAAACTCTAGTTGAGAGTGGTTTCCCTTTGTATTCGCCCGGGACACCTTGCTCTATGTTACAGTTTTCATAAAGCGCAGAGTTCCGCTGTTATATTTTCTGGATCGCATGTGTGTCAATGCTTTAGTCTTTATTTTCGCATTTTATAAAATTATATGACTCTACATATGTAAAAAAAAACATAAAGGTTTCGCATAAGTTTTTTACATCTAAAATCGTGTGGGACGGGTGGTTTTAATAATTGAATTTTAACTATACAGTGTAGTATTTATTACCTTAACAAGGAAATACATGAGGTCAAATATTTCTATACAATATTCAATATTTTTCTTGCAAAAGTAATCGTAATTTGTTTCGTTTTAAATTCAATACCCATGTTATCTATATCCTCTTGATAAAAAGTGATTAAAGAGTCTGTTGAACAATTGCGTTCTTTAAAAACAGGTCCAAAATTCACTTTCCAATATATGTTCGCAGAAAAAAAGTTCATTGAATGAAATTTACTGATCAATATAAAATACACATTTTCAACACAATAATCTTTGCAATCAATATACCGGTTTTAAAATATTTTGGTCTTTTTAATATTTAAGACTACATCTTCCCGTTTTATGTTTAAATTATATCTATATATATATACTTGAGATCATTCATACGACAAAATCGTTGTATAGGGTCTACGGAAAAATACTAGTAAATGATCCTCAGCAATTCCTTCAGACAAGCCAAACATCATTAAACTACGTTCTGGAATAGATTTGACACATTACAAAGTATTTCGCTCCTCAGCCAGATTTAAATGAAATCAGACAAATCAGTTTATTAGCTCTACTTAATTTAAAAGGATAGAAAATGACTACATATGTATGTTCACGTTAACTTGTGGCGTTCCATGAGACAACATAACTTGACAGTTCCTAAATTATCTCTCTTTGCGAACGAAAATAAGAGTCACTTTTAAATTTTGAAAATAATTATGGATCTAGATAGATAAAAAAATAATTTAATCATCTAAATACTAATAGCTTGATATTGAATTTAAGTCCTTGGTTAATTCGTGAAATATATTGGATACATAAGTAACAAAACAAACTTAACAAGCTTGGATTGTTATAAAAAAAACCTGCTTGTGGGTGCGCTGCGTCCTGAACAATTTTTGTTTTGAGTGTTTCCACGTATAATGTTGGTGTTTACACTAATATAAACTTGACTTTTGACATATGTTTTCGCACATTATTTCAATTCTAATAGATAGAGTGTGGTAACACTACACTTATTGATTATAACATTTATTGGTTTTGAAAAATGCTATTGCATGGCACACGAATGCTATTTGTGTTCGGGTAGTCATGGTATCTTTAATCATAAGAACAAAACGTCTACATGTAGGATTGTACAGAATTTCACTCAAATATGTGCAAGTTTAACAATGTGACCTGACAATGTGATCACGAATTCCCTGTCACTTATCTATGTTGTTGTTATTGTTAGCAGCTGGGAAATCCCAGTGACGTCATTGGGAAACACCCCGCTTTTTCAATCTCTAACACAAATGAGTTCTCTGTCAGAGTTACGATGGGTATCGTAACTCTGAACGATCTGCGACAGGTTTACGATAGTTTCGAAAATCTATCTTATCTTAACCATAAGATATCTTATCTTTGAACGTAAGTTGTTAAGATTTATCTTAGCTAAGATCGTTTCGAAAATCTAGGCCAAGGTTTCTGCAGACACAAAATATCAATGATCGGCCCTGCACAGGGCGCCCTACGTCTATAACACAATGGTTGGTTGGTTTGTTGTTTAACGCCGCACTCAGCATTATTCCAGCTATATGAGGGCGGTCTGTAAATAATCGAGTCTGGACCAGACAATCCAGTGATTGATATCATGAGCATCGATCCACGCAATTGGGATCGATGACAAGCATCAACCAAGTCAGAGAGCCTGACCACCCGATCCCGTTAGTCGCCTTTTACGACAAGCATAGTCGCCTGTTACGACAAGTATAGTCACTATAACACAATGTCAACATTAGGCAATATGATAGATTTTTTTGATTTGATAGATTTTTGAGTCTGAATTAAGATGGGGCGGGATAGCTATAGCCAGAACGCCACTGTATATTGTCCACGGAAGGGTCACTGGACAGTACTACCGAGACAGTAGTGTCGATGGGCACCAACTGGTCCACGTTTTATCTGTCAAGACGATAACGCTTGTGTCCACCGTTCACGTATCGTAACTGACTACCTCAAGCAGCGGTTGCAATGGCCAGGCATGCGTATTGACCTTTCACCCATGGAGCACGTCTGGGGCATGATCGTGTGACGTCTAGGTCGACGTGAAAGGCCACCCGCCGTGTTAGCCGAACTGGGTCACGCGCTGCAAGTGGACAAGACTCCCTCAAATTGTCATTGGGAGATTTATTCGGACCATGGCATGCCGTATTGACCAATTATTGATCAATTCATTTCAAACGTTCATTTTTTGACTACACACCCTTGTCGTCATTCTTGGTTAGAGGCACCCTTACAATACACCGTCAACATCTTCTGTCGGTTGTCATGTTACACCTTTTAGTTAACCATCCATTACCTTAGTTCTACATGTATATTTGTATTTCGGTAGTCATCTGAATACCCCTACATTTTGGAGAGTACAGTAAACTAAGTATATAACGTACTGTTTTTTCAGTCCCAGTTATTTGCTGTATGTATCCTGTATGCTTACAAGGAACTACGGTTTTAACGAACTAAAATTAGTGGTCCCTTTGAGTTTATGCCAGTAATGATTGATTTGTTTGATTCAACTAGGAATTTTTTGTTTGTTGTTTGTTTAACGCCGCACACCACAGCTATATGACGGCGGTCTGTAAATAATCGAATCTGAACCAGACATTCCAGTGACTAACATCACGAGCATCGATCCACGCAGTTGGGATACGATGACATGCATCAACCAAGTCAGCGAGCCTGACCACCCGATCCCGTTAATCGGCTCTTACGACAAGCATAATTGCCTTTTATGGCAAGCTTGGGTTGCTGAAGACCTATTCTAACCCGGATCTTTACGGGTCGATTACACTCGGAAGCTATTGGTGTACATATAATCCCATTATAATCCTAAATATGACTGGATTGCTTGTTGTACACAGCAGACATAGGTATGTCGAATAAAAACACATACCTAAGCGTGGATATACGTTTTGGAGGGCGTTAGTGAGTTTGGTTTTACGCCGCTTTTATCAATATTCCAGCAATATCACGGCGGGGGACACCAGAAACGGGCTTCACACATTGTAGGGAATCGAACCCGGGTCTTCGGCGTGACGAGCGAACGCTTTAACCAGGCTACCCGACCGCCCCTATATGTTTTGGAAAAGTGAGGATGCATTTAGCAAACAACATGCTGAACGAATGTATAGGCAAATAAATTGTGTTGAAAATAAACCGAAAAGTTATATCGCAGGGTCAGGTTAATGATTGGGTTGGTGGAGAAACCTTGTTGGTAAAGCGTTCGCTCGTCATGCCGAAGCCACGGGTTCGTTTCCCTACATGGGTACAGTGTGTGAAGCCCATTTCTGGTGTCCCCCGCTGTGACATAGCTGGAATAATAGCTGCTAAAAGCGGCGTAAATCCCGACTCATCACTCATACTCACATGTTAATGGAAAAGGGGCAATACAAACCAGTGGTCGATATTATGAGTAATAATCAACCCAACCACCGAGTCTGACCATTTAGCCGAATCTTAGACAATATAGTGCTGGGTTTGCAAGGGATTTCAAACTGAGATCCATTGATAATACAGAGATATATAAAAAAAAACGTGATTCAAAGTGATCCTTCAAATGAAGATGGGCAAGGCTATAAAGGATGAAAGGTAATGCGTTAAGGGGGATTTTCCTCGATGTGGTACTGATGACACAGAGACACACGTGACACACGTGAGTTGGTTGATATTATGCTATTGTGTATCCATGTGGAAATCATAAAATGTATAGATGTTCTATGACGAATGCACTCCGTCCCATGCCTCTTCTCTATAAACTGGGGGCACGGGTGGCCCAGTCGTCTAAAGCGCCGCGATTCGCTGTGCAGAGTTGCGTCCCTTTGGCACGCCAGAAACCTATGATTGTTGGTTCGAATCCCGATTCGCCCCGATTATGTTTCTAGGTTTGTCAGCACCATACCCGTGCTCGTGGGTTTCACCGAAGTGGTAAACGTCTGAGACCTGCATCACTTCGGGCTTTCCTCCCACATTAAGCTGACACGCCGCGATATAACTGGAATACTATTAAAAGAGGCGTTAAACCCAACTCACTCACTCACTCTCTATAAACTTGACACTACACTGCTGACACGACAAAGGTATTCATGGTTTTTTTTATACTGACATATAAATAATATGCATCACAACTTCTTTATTCTATTTAACAACGTTTCAGGGCTTCGTCTTGCCCTTTCATGTCTCCTGTTGTTACAATTTCTATATGCTTCATCAAAGACGTTATCGTTTGTGATAAAATTACAAAAATGCGCTCAAAGCATCTTCGCTTAAGCAAAATCATACAGAAACACAAAAACTGACAAAAAGACAGGCATGACTTCAAATAATGTGTTTACTGCACGGAAACGTTTATGTATAGTTATAAAAGAAAACATTGATTGGACCCGACCTTCTATCCGTACCTTTATCGGACTCAGATTAAAGCGTTCCGTGCTATCAACGAAGCTCTCAGGAGTCTGTGTATTACGATATCAGAACAAAACGCAGGTTACAGGGTTTACCGTTACGTACATCTAATACTGTCAATACATCGCCTTGTCTTCAAGCTGCACTTAATGAAAATTAATCTCAAGAAAATAAACGTCAACACGCAATATCGTTAAAAACCATTATACGTTTTACTACCCCCGCCTATTTTTTATGTGAACACAAAAAGATAATCATTAAGTTTCGTGCATGAAATAATTATTTCTTTGAGAAATTGAATGTTGAGTCGGTAATGGCCCGGATGGAACTTCGACATTACGTGATGGTACATACTCCACGGGGATTCCGGATTAGTGGTCCCCATTAACCTATGTTTGTCGTAATTGGCGTTTTAATTGATCCGGCAGTCCTTGTTGATGGCAGGTTATCGTACCTGGACGGCGTGAGTCGTTTCTCCTAATATCAGGGGGCACGGGTGGTTGCCCAGTCGTCTAAGGCGCCGCGATTCGCTGTGCAGAGTTGCGTCCCTTAGGCACGCCAGAAACCTATGATCGTGGGTTCGAATCCCGGTTCGCCCCGATTATGTTTCTAGGTTTGTCAGCACCATATCCGTGCTCGTGGGTTTCACCGAAGTGGTAAACGTCTGAGGCCTGCATCACCTCGGGCTTTCCTCCCACATTAAGCTGACACGCCGTGATATGACTGGAATACTGTTAAAAATCGGCGTTAAACCCAACTCACTCACTCACTCACTCACTCACTCACTCACTCATATCAATCACTGGTTTGTCTGGTTCAGATGATTATGTACAGACTGCAGTCGCGTAGCCGGGATATTACTGAGTGTGGCGCTGAACAACAAACAAAACATCGAAATCATGGTGGGACTTCGACTTAACGTGACTTGTTTAACGTTTTAGTACTTCGATATTCGTTATGGTATTCGAATTAATGTGATGGTACTTCGATAAACGTCATGACATTCAACTTAACGTAATGGTACTTCACTAAACGTTATGGTGTTCGACTTAACGTGATGGTACTTCAATAAACGTCATGGTGTTCGACTTAACGTGATGGTACTTCACTAAACGTCATGGTGTTCGACTTAACGTGGTGGTACTTCACTAAACGTTATGGTGTTCGATTTAACGTGATGGTACTTCAATAAACGTCATGGTGTTCGACTTAACGTGATGGTTCTTCACTAAAGGTCATGGTGTTCGACCTAACGTGATGGTACTTCAATAAACGTCATGGTGTTCGACTTAACGTGATGGTTCTTCACTAAAGGTCATGGTGTTCGACCTAACGTGATGGTACTTCACTAAACGTCATGGTGTTTGACCTAACGTGATGGTACTTCACTAAAATTCATGGTGTTCCACTTAACGTGGTGGTACTTCACTTAAAGTCATGGTGTTCCACTTAACGTGATGGTACTTCAATAAACTTCATGGTGTTCGACTTAACGTGATGGTACTTCACTAAACGTTATGGTGTTCGACTTAACGTGATGGTACTTCAATAAACGTCATGGTGTTCGACTTAACGTGATGGTTCTTCACTAAAGGTCACGGTGTTCGACCTAACGTGATGGTACTTCAATAAACGTCATGGTGTTCGACTTAACGTGATGGTTCTTCACTAAAGGTCATGGTGTTCGACTTAACGTGATGGTACTTCACTAAACGTTATGGTGTCCGACCTAACGTGATGGTACTTCACTAAAAATCATGGTGTTCGACTTAACGTGATGGAACTTCACTAAATGTTATGGTGTTCGAGTTAACGTGATGGTACTTCACTAAACGTTATGGTGTTTGACTTAACGTGATGGTACTTCAATAAACGTCATGGTGTTCGACTTGACGTGATGGTACTTCACTAAACGTTTTGGTGTTCGACTTAACGTGATGGTATTTCACTAAAAGTCATGGTATTCAACTTAAAGTGATGGTACTTCAATATACGTCATGGTGTTCGACTTTACGTGATGGTACTTCGCTAAACGTTCTGGTGTTCGACTTAACGTGATGGTACTTCACTAAAAGTCATGTTGTTCCACTTAACGTGGTGGTACTTCACTTAAAGTCATGGTGTTCGACTTAACGTGATGGTACTTCAATATACGTCATGGTGTTCGACTTAACGTGATGGTACTTCACTTAACGTTATGGTGTTCGACTTAACGTGATGGTACTTAACTAAACGTTATGGTGTTCGACTTAACGTGAAGATAACTTGGTAAATCGTGGTTGTACTTCAACTAATCGACTTAACATAATCATACTTCGACTTACTGCGATGACAAATAATTTCAACATAATGTAAGGATACTTTCATATTTTGTGACGGTTCTTCACCATAACGCAATACTTCAACAAAACATGACACTCTGATACATTCCACTAACCAGATACTTCGCCATAACGTAATACTTTGACAAAACATGACACTCTAATACACTCCACTAACCAGATACTTCGCCATAACACAATACTTCGACAAAACATGACACTCTGATATACTCCACTAACCAGATACTTCGCCATAACGCAATACTTCGACAAAACATGACACTCTGATACACTCCACTAACCAGATACTTCGCCATAGCGTAATACTTCAACAAAACATGACACTCTGATATACTCCACTAACCAGATGCTTCGCCATAACGTTATTCTTCGACAAAACATGACACTCTGATACACTCCACTAACCAGATACTTCGCCATAACGTAATACTTCGACAAAACATGACGCTCTGATATACTCCACTAACCAGATACTTCGTCATAACGCAATACTTCGACAAAACATGACACTCTGATAACTCTGATACCCGATACTTCGACATAAGGTAATACTTCGACCAAACGGGATACTCCTACATAACTTGATACTTCGACTTAACGAGAGTAAACTCATGCTTGATGGCGTATGAGTGACTGACTTAAGGTGAAGGTAAAACAAAACACAAATATAATAACTCGACTTGATAACTACAAAGCAACCTAACCGTTACACACAAACAATCGCCCCTTGCATTTGAAGCATTCGAATCGCCTACATCTCGGATAATACATCCCAAACTATAGAGCACGCCATGCATTTACACCACGCCAACACTTTGTCCCCTGAAAGCCCCGCCTTTGTCCCCTGCTGCCGGACGCCGGACATAACCACAATACGCCACAGATTGTGTATGTCCCAGCAATGGGGAGCGTGGAGCCAGTGTTGATGCATCAATCAGAGGAGCATAATCAAATGCAGATCGATAGTCAGTTAATGTGGAACCTCTGGGTATGTATCTGCCATTAATATGGAACGACTCAAACAACACGAGGTTAGATTGCAGACACTTTGCACAGGACGGCCAGGGCAGGAGGTGTACTGTACCGACAGAGTAATGGTACGTGTTCTCTAGTTTGTTCATCAAGTTATGGTGCGAGGTATAAGTGACGTTAATTTGTTTTAATGACTTTATAATTTATCATAAATGATATTTTGAAACTGATTCTGGTATATGAGCCGGAAGTCATCCACAATGCGACAAACAATTGTTTCTATGTTATACATTTCCAGATTTGTGTTTAAAAGGGAAATGGTATAGTTTTTGTGTGGATCGTTCTAAAGTTTTGCTTCCAAAATTTGAACTATATTCAATGAAAATAACTTCAAAACTTCCATTGAAACATGTCTTCTATGACAAATTATTGGGGGGGTTTCTGTTCTAGCGTCTTAAGCGTTAAACATTTATCTATAACAATGCCTCTCCAGGAAGGACGAAAATACACAATATACACAGTCAATATTTGTATGGCATGTACTGTTACTTAGATACGAATTGTTTAAAAATGATCGAAATTGAGTAACATATGATACCAAATCAGTGTGTTGGATTTAACTCAGCCTTTAACAATGTTATGGTATATATCACGGCAAGTCATCTTTCAGCCCAGGGAGACGCAATACGCAAATGTTTACCACTTTGGAAAGAATGCTGAAAAATTAGTATTCGAGGGCCATCTGGGTTTCGAACTCACGACCAACACGATGCCATACGACACCGTAGGCCACTAATTTCCGAGGGTAATGCACCGGGAGCGGTCTTTGGCCTGGCTCCGGGATCATGAAAATAACTTAAGTCCATATTTAGTCTTAACTCTTCAGATTTAGACTTCAGACCACTGTTGTCTTAAATCGGAGATCACGAAGCTCAACCTATGAAAATATCTTAAGTCTAAGACAATATTTGAGCGAAGATCACTTTCATGATCCCGGGGTCCGGTAGTGGAGGTTGGATGTTCAGCTAAACAATAGTAAACATTGACAGACACAAGTGTTGGTATAGGAACTGCTCATTAGAAATATTAAATAATAATCAAATCAAATAATGATAACATATAATATGTGTAATCGATGGAATAATGCCTATTTCATTGCTACATTTGCAGTGTCCTTGGTTCATATACCTGATTGGACTTCAGGTCGTAGGTAAGTTTCCTTGTGCTCATTTAACATAATGTGTGTCCATGACCTTGGGAGCACCTCCACATCATCCGAGAAACTCAAACCAAACAGACCCGTGAAGATCCGGGGTAGAATAGGTCTTCAGGAACCAATGCTTGCCGTAAAATGCAACTATGCTTGTCGTAAGAGGCGATCGACTTACGGGATCGGGTGGTCAGGCTCGCTGACTTGGTTGATGCATGTCATCGTATCCCAATTGCGTGGATCGATGCTCGTGATGCCAATTTCTGGATTGTCATGTCCAGACTCGATTATTTACAGATACATAGCTGGAATTTTGCTGAGTGCGGCGTTTAACAACAAACAAACAAACCAAACATCGACCAAGAACCATATACACCATATCATACAATTACCGTGTACAGAAATCTTTAGACAGTAATATGTTGTGATATGTCCGTTGTATGTTTTTTTGATACAGCTCTTTTACATAGTTTTTAGACCAGTTCGTAATATATATATTAAGTTCGAAATGATTCTGGAAGTAGTAGTAAGAAACTGTTCAAATGTATGCATCATGTATATTTGCCATCAAAAGTGACTCTCGACGCTTTAATATTAAATTGGTATTGGAAATCATAAACTGCCGGGCAAAAGAAAGACAATTGGATTTAACCAGAACATTTCAGACGTTAACAAAACATTACCATGCTGACAAATGTAAGGCTCAAAACACAACTATTGTACCCGTATCAAATAGATTACTTTGAGACCCATGAAGATCCGGGATAGAATAGGTATTCAGCAACCCATGCTTGCCATAAAAGGCGACTATGCTTGTCGTAAAAGGCGACTAACGGGATCGGGTGGTCAGGCTCGCTGACTTGGTTGATGCAGGTCATCGGTCCCAATTGCGTGGATCGATGCTCATGATATCATTAACTGGATTGTCTGGTTCAGACTCTATCATTTTACAGACCGCCGTCATAAAGCCGGAATATTGCTGAGTGCGGCGTAAAACAACACACCAAACCACCAAAACATTACTTTGAACAACCGTTTTTTGTTTGCTTCATTTTTAGCTACCATCAAACATGGGTGTATTCTTTCTTTTGCCCGGCAGTTTTGTCGGCTTATTCCCTAGCTTCATGAAACATCAAGATGATCTTTGTCACTGAGCTGAGCCGCTTGAAATCATTTTATGGATCTTTTCGTTTTAATCGCATTTCAGATTGTTTCTTGTTTGATCAGCGTGGAGAGCGATATGTCCTTACGTTCTTCGAGGCTGAGAACAGAAACATCCTAATATTGATAAATGGGCACTACAACACTGCTGTGACCGTTACCTATCAATCAAACGTCGACTACTACGACCTTGGCGTCACCGGTTCTGTGACCTTCACCCTAAACGACACCGTGTGCTACAGCAGTTTTAACAACGTGCAAGAAAACAAATCCACGGTGATTGTCTCCAGCGCTCCCATCACAGTCTATGTCTTTAACAGCGGTGTTAACTCAGTCGGAGGGTACTTGGCGATACCAACTGACAAACTTTCCACGAAGTATTTTCTGGTTGGTCCCGATTCTACATCTGATGCACCAATTAAGTGGGCGGTCGTGTCTACGGAAGATGACAACGCAATTACATTCAATCTGAAGGATTGCAACATGTCCACGTGTGTAAATCACCCCATGACGTTAACCTTGAACAAAAATGACGTCTTTGGGGCCAATTGCCACTATGACATAAGCGGAAGTGTTATCAAAGCTAACAAGTCTATTGCTGTTTTCACGAACACGCTTTTGTCACAAGAAGATATGCTTCTTCCTGTTAAGTATTATGGAAGGAATTTCGTGTTGCATAACTTTGCGAACTGGCCAAGTGGTATAACTTATAAAATCGTGGCCTCTGAAAATAATACAACTGTTAGCGTTAAGCCAGGCAGTGACACAGCGATGACAGAGGGGGGCGTAGTCACATTTGATACACACACCATGGATGAATCGTGTCTTCAAGCCAATAAACCCGTTCTTGTTCTGGCATATCCGACGGGAAGTACACTAAATGGACAGACGTTCATGGTCCAAGCACAACCCATTGAACGTTACGTCAACATATTCAGGTTTGACCTTGGTAGTTTCATGACTACGCAATTGGATTTGTACTTGACCTTGACCTTTCACGAGCGCCATTATTCCGAGTTACCACCAGCTCTACAAGCTATGGCGTCAACGATGACTTGTTGTAAATACATGACTGTGACGACGCATCTCAGTGAGGTTGACCACAACACAGTTGTATCGTTCCCAGTTGGTGCTGTTGTGTACGGAGCAGACAACGCTGGAGTTGCCATGCCACTTGGAATGCAGTTCGGTAAGAAGAGATTTTCGATAATTATACTTTTTCATTTTAAATCATATCGGAAAGTATATATTTATATACAATAACTTGGTCCTACAGCATTTATGGAAACAATCTCGTTAAAATCAGATTACTGCTTTTACTCCAGTACTTTTCTTACCTGCGTGAATATCAAGTTAATTTTCTAGTGAACCAATTTGCGATGAGGCCTCTAATTTCTCGGGCGATCATATCTGATTTCTGTATCTCTAAATGAAACATTAATGGACAGTTCCAATGCGAAAAAACTGAAGTCAGCTCTGTGATATTATTGTGGCTATTTTATACACCCTTTCTGAGTGCAATGGCATCTACACCCGACACAGTGTAAAGTCGAGGGTGTACGTGTCTTGTATGTGGGCTTTCCGAATCAAAGTAGTACAAGAAATGAAGCCGGATAATTTGAGAATGATGACATCTGAGTGTTTGTGAAGGGTTTTTTTTTTGTTTAAGGGAGAATGTATTTTCATACAGCGCTTCAAAACACATATATTTGGCTATGAAAGGAGGGACCAACCTGTTTTATTTTCAAAAACACATTCCCCTTCGAATATCAAACAGTCTGACCCTTAGATCCAGCGATTGTCTTCTCAGCACGAATGTTAGCCATAAAGGTCGTTATGGTAGGATCCTTTGGCTTTCAACGTTGCAAAGCTACTGCGGCAGCTGTCTGAAATGTTTGGAGTCTAACTATGATGCTGGAATGCCTGGATCCCACTGAAGACTTCCTCCTGGTGGTCCTTTAAAGCAGAGATGACGTCATCGTCATTTGCATAATGCTTGCCAGACAGTTCTCTTTCTTCAACATTGGGAAAAGGGGGAAATCTGACGGTGCCAAATCTGGTGAATAGGGAGTATGTTCAATCGTAAAGTGTCCCACGCCATTGTCCTGTGCATTGTCTCCCCCCCCCCCCCCCCCCCCCCCCCATCTCTCTCTGTGTGTGTGGATTTTTCAGGATTTGTCTGGGCTCCATTTGAAATTTATTCTTTTTATTTAAATTGTAGATATAAAATTTTCTTTCTGGGACTAAATGTCAGCCTTACATAATCGGGGCGAACCGGTATTCGAACCCACGAGCCAAGAGACGCAACTCTGAACAGCGAATTGCGGCGCCTTGGATGACCGTCCTCCCCACAGTTAATTCGGCAGTCATGGTAGTAGCCGTATAAAATATGATGAAAGACTTCAGTCTTGTGTAGTGCATACGTGTATTAATACGTAATACTAGTACTTTGGACCATCGTCTATGCAATAAAGTATCAATGTTCTATGTTTCAGGTGCCAACGAGTGTCCAATGCATATGACTTTCATACCCGAGACGCGCACGTGCATTTTCTACCCCGATGTGGGTTCGTTTACCTGGTCAAATGCACTTGACTTCTGTGGTGAGCTTGGACTTCAACTTCCCCACCTCGACACCTCCGAAAAGAACACGCTCATAAGAGAGCTGTATGCAACAGTGCGTAAGTAATTTATTCGCAAAAATAGGACTACCTGCGGCCCATTTATTCCATAAAAATAAAAATTCGGTAATGGTACCCGACGGCCAAAAAGGTTTTTCAAGCTTCTTCCCAGTGCGTCACACCTTCCTTACACTCTCGGCAATATGGCTGCCACCAATGTGGGGGCGGCCATTACAAGAATCTTTAAATTTGCACTCTAACCCTAAATGTAGTTATGATTATACTTTTGTTTATGTCTTTGGGAATGTCATCATAGTGAATCTTGAAAAGGTTTACGACTGACCATATATCCCAGATGACTTTACCTTTTTGTGTGTTTGGTCAGATTCGTTCGAGATTGCAGACGAACGGACAATCAACCAACTTCCCCCTTACATTCTTACTATATTAATTACATGATAGTTGTAATGAAACCTAAACTCAAATTGACAAACAAAGAAAATTATTTAGCAGGGGTAAGAGTATTCGGCGTCACGGCAGCCATCACTTGTTTGTAAACATGACGGTCAGTCGGCTGCGAATTCAACTCCAAGCATCGTTGAAGCCACCTATCACAGTGGGGAGCTTTGACTGGTGGCAGCGATGGTAAAGAGAGCTCTGCGAATGAGATATCGCTGTGAGGAGCTTGGGTTTTTTTAGTGGGCGGGGGGAGGGGGTATAATTTGGAGCAACATTCCAGTCAACATCAAGTGCCAAAGATATCAACCAATTTAAGGGACTGTTAAAAGCCTATTTGTTCCATTCCGCTAAAAACTCTCACTGAACTCTCTTTGACCCCAAGATTCATGCAAAATCACCTATGGGCAGATCTAACCTGGCAATTTGCACGATATTACATATATCAGAACTTTCAAAATATATATACAGTAAACTACGGTTATAACGAACTCATAGGGACTTCTAATTTTAGTTCGTTATAACCGTAGTTCGTTATAAGTATATATACAGCATAACTACAGCAAATAGTCGGGACCAAAAAAGTAAGTTCGTTATATCTGTCAGTTCGTTATAAGCGTGTTCGTTATAACCGTAGTTTACTGTATTGAAAGTTGAAATCATTCACGTATTTTATGCATGAAAAATGTACGGAATATTGAAAGCAATGATTGTGTTTCGCATTGACTCGGATTCATTCACTGATGTTTTTATGCATATAAGATTCGTTTCATTGCAGCAAGGTCCTTTTTTATCGGAGCTAATGACGTGGATGCTGACGGAGTGTTAACCTGGCAGGATGGCGAGGCGGTCAACTACACCAATTGGGGGTCGGGGTTTGACCCCGAGTCGTCGTTGGTGAATGCGTGTGTGGTGCTGCAGCGGGCAGATGACCACATGTGGGCCGCCAGGCAGTGCGACATTTCCCGCAGGATTCTGTGTCAGCTCGTCCTGACCCCCCTCGTCCCGAGTGAAGACTTCGCCTGTACTCGCGACCCGACAGGTGAGGCATTCAGTGGAAAGCGGTTAACACTAAGAATCATCTTTAAGATCAAGTTCCGATTGTGGTGCTAATGTCATATTTTTGTTTGTTCTTGTTCAACGCCGCACTCAGCAATTTTACAGCTATATGACGGTGTTCTGTAATTAATGGAGTCTGGACCAGACAACCTAGTGATTGACATCATGAGCACCGATCCACGCAATTGGGATACGATGACATGCATCGACCAAGCCGAGTCGCCTCTTACGACAAGTATGTGTTGCTGAAGACCAATTCTAACCAATTCTTCACGCGGGCGGTGGTGCTAATATCAATTGAGAAATGAAAGTAGGGGCCGAGCATTATATTTTCAATGAAGATTATCAAATCGTTTTGTTCATAAGTTTTTATCTGAAAACGACGGCAAAGACTGACCAAAACATAATTCCTACCGATTACGATTTTCAAATAGTTTTCAGATTCTTTCTCAAGACTAAGGCAAGGACTGACCGAAAAATAATTCGCATCCATAATACTCTGCATTAATCTGGCAGTGTAGTATTGTTATCTAAAGGTTTATCGAATGTATTTTGCTAATTCCATATGGGTTATCGAGAGAAAAACACACATTCAAAATGAAAGTGTCTATATTATGATTTGACCCCGCGGGGATTCCTAAGCAGAATAGGACCTCACACTTTTCGTAAGAGCCTACAAACGAGGATCGGGTGTATATATATGCCATTTGACTGATCGTATGTCGTCGTACCCAACCAGCCTGGCCCACATTTGCAGGCCATTATTACATGGATTAAATATTTACTCACGACGCATATATATGATGTGACCCGTGAAGATCCGGGGTAGAGTAGGTCTTCAGCAACCCATGCTTGTCGTAAAATGTGACTATGTTTGTCGTAAAAGGCGACTAACGGGATCGGATGGTCAGGCTCGCTGACTTGGTTGATGCATGTCATCATATCCAAATTGCGTGATCGATGCTCAAGATGTCAACCACTGGATTGTCTGATCTGACTCGATTATTCACAGACCGCCGTCATATAGCTGAAATATTGCTGAGTGCGGCGTTAAACAAACAAACAAACAAATTTATGGTGTTTTAAAAAAAAAAAAATTTAAGACGTCACAATGTGCCAAGAAAAGGTGAAAAATCTCCCATTTTACTTCAGAGTCTCCGTTCCTGTCTACAACAACGCTTGAGATGCCTTCTATAGTACCATCTAGTGTTCTAACGTACAGTTCCCCAAGCGTGCCAAGCCACGTGACCGGAAGTGGGATAGGCACGCCATCTAGCGGTGGACCTAAACCTTCCATTCTAGAAGCAAGTAGAAGCAGCATATCACCAACCCAATCTTCGTCTCAAACACCTACAGCCCAGTTTCCGTCAAACGAAACAAGCTCCTATGCCATGGGGACATTCCAACAAATATCAATGATGTCATCGCCTTATTTCCTGTCGTCGTATACGGGTCAAATATATCCCGCCAGTACGTTCGTCTCTGGCAAATGCGACTGCACGTGTTCGTCTATTCGTGAAATGACGAAATCCGAGTTAAAGGAAATCGTACAGCGAATTAAACGTTATTTAACGATTGAAAAGAAGAATCTGACCAATCGTATTGGACGTTACACAAGTAGGACCGATGGGCGGCAAAGCGCGGCAAATATTGGTTTCATTGGAATCACTTTTCTAGTTCTCACTGTGCTTTTTGTAATAGTTTTAGATTTTTCGACCTTAGTACAGGGATTGTCTGCCCTACACCGACACGGGGGTAAAAAAAGAACTGCATTTATTTTGAAGTAGTGAGTTCGTTTACTAACATATCGGTTAGGGGGGAAGAAATGCCAAAATGATCCAGCTCAATTACGCTTACCACTTTTATTAAACCTAAAGGATGGGTATACTGCTGATTCATTCTCACTATCAGTGGATCCTACCACGGCTAAGGGACGTAATCCTTCACACAGAATTACTACACGTTTGGCCGTCTCCCTGTTTCAACATTACGAGACATATCTGGGACAATATTCATATAAGTTAGCCGACTGATGTATCCATATTTACTTCTGGTTAATGTCTCGCATAATAAACTGAGACTATTCCTCTCGGTTGATTTTATCATTTGTTTGAATTTCAATTGAAAATATGCTAAGTTATCGATATTATATCAAAAAAGTGAACTGTACTGCTGCTACTCAGCACTCAAAGAATACTTCAACATGATTTTATTTTTTTTAAATATAGTTTGATTTAAAAGTTTTGAAAATTAAAAATAAAAACACCGCAAAACACACAACAGCTGATGGGTATCTTAGACCAGAGACCATATAATAATCTATTATATGGTCTCTGCTTAGACATAATATATTTGAAAATCAATAAATCTGCGTTCTTCGGCACAAATGTATTTCCAACATGGAAGGGGTTATTGTAGAAATAGTTTTGTTTAAATATGAAACTTATATCTAATTCATAATAAAAATGTAAATTCGCCTGTCTTTACCGTATTCACAGTTAACTATCCCGATCACATTTCAGGAAACTTGGACATTTTTTTCAGATATGTGGTACCCATAGTTAAAAAATTGCCAAATGCAAAAACAATATCAAAATTTTAAAATGTTTTTGAATGATTTTCTTGTTTAATTTCGTGCACAGAGACAGCGTAGTTGAAACAGGCTTCAAGTTTTAAATGCGATCTATTGAGTCAACTTTCTGAAAAAAAATCAAAAGTAAAGTCACATGGACATGTAATTCTTACCTCGTAGGCACATGGCGTTACCCTGATTCCCATTCCGACTGTATCATGAGCAGGTGCTTTTGAATCAATGTCAATCAATCAGTTAACTTTATTCATTCAGTATTTGGGGGCACAGGTGGCCCAGTCGTCTAAGGCGCCGCGATTCGCTGTGCAGAGTTGCGTCCCTTGGGCATGACAGAAACCTATGATTGTGTGTTCGAATCCCGGTTCGCCCCGATTATGTTTCTAGGTTTGTCAGCACCATACCCGTGCTCGTGGGTTTCACCGAAGTGGTAAACGTCTGAGACAAGCATCACTTCGGGCTTTCCTCCCACATTAAGCTGACACGCTGCGATATAATTGGAATACTGTTAAAAGCGGCGTTAAACCCAACTCACTCACTCACTCATTCAGTATTGTAAGCCATAGACCCCTGATACAATGGCAATACACTCAGGTAGTCGGAGACTCAGGGTGCCAGTTTGTTTCTGATACACATTGCATGTACATCGATAGGTTTTTGATTGTGTATTCGTTAAACTACATTAACACATTAAATCATTATCAAATACTGGTGATACCAGGGTTTCGCGAAAAGGGGAGCATATCCTGTTAAGCCTGTGGCACCCGTGACAAATGTGGCAGACACAAGTGTTGACATACATGTTGTATATATGTTTTTATCTATTTGAGGTCATTAAAGTCTGTAATATTATCCATCTTGCACTAGACACAACACCGCTTTAGAAGTCAGTCAACATTTTGGACTTGGATACATCTTTGGATAAATAATTCGATTGTTAAGATTAGTAATCTATGAAATTGCCAGCTAATATCTATGTATGTATTTGTATAATAATATAACTTATGTTTCCTAAGTTATGTGGAATGTCATTTCAGTATCATTAACATGCTTATCTCTGTTATGGTGATTGTGTCACCATATTGTTAAGTTTATAATTAAATAAGGCTAAGTAAACCACTGTAAATGCTTCTCATCATTCTTCTATATATCTGTGTGAATGTTTTAGTGAATGCGTTGAATTTTATATTTGTGTAAATACTGTATTTGTATGCATTGTCAATCAATGTATGATAGTGTGCTGTTATTATGAGTGTGCTGATAGCTGCTTAGCTACAACGCAAGGCGGCTGCCTGGAGACGACAAACACCCCAGTGTCACCCACAGGGTATGGATAATTTACATGTTTTTGTCGTGTCTCGAAATATATTTTGTAAATATTGTATCATGCCAAATATATGATCAGTTAATAAATAAATATAGTAGTTTCAAGAAAATGGTAATTGTATTTGTAATGTTCTTTGTATTTTACAACCACGGACCAGGTTTATATTGTATCGTATAAGTAAAGTCGGGATCGAGTTACCGCCCTTGATTAATCGTTTGTTTACTTTAGGGTTAAGATAACATATCATTGATTATAAAGTTCATGTACATGTTCATGTACAGAATATAGACGTATGTTTATATGATGTTTGTTTATTTGTTTGTTTGTTGTTTAACGTCGCACTCTGCAATATTCCAGCTATTTGACGGCAGTCTGTAAAATAATCGAGTCTGGACCAGACAATCCAGTGATCGACATCATGAGCATCGATACACGCAATTGGGATCGATGACATGTATCAACCAATTCAGCGAGTCTGACCACCCGATCCCGTTAGTCGCCTTTTACGACAAGCATAGTCGCCTTTTACGGCAAGCATGGGTTGCTGAAGACCTATTCTACTCCGGATCTTCACGGGTCTATGTTTATATGAAATGAATGGTCGCTTTGTATTGTATTAATATATATGTGAATGAAACCTGTGTACTACTGTTTTTATGATGTTATTGTTTTGTACATAACAGGGTGTCATTATTTACTATGGCGATAAAAACTCACACCCGTAGCCTGTGTTGGACCTTGTATTTGCCATCACAGACCCCGGTTACACAAACACATGCAAAGGCAACTCAATTGTTCACCTGAACAAACACGGAAACAAATGGTAGAAGTCAAAATAGGGAAACGCATCATTTCTGTCACCGATGCGTCAAACAAGGAGGTACTCAGCGCACACGTCCATCATAAAACGTTTCGAAAGCTTTTCCTGATCAAGCAATTTCTAATTAACGAATGATTACTCCATGGAATACTTCTTTCAAAGTTTCAGTTCGCCCAAACTAGTATGTGAGACTTTGTCCTACATTGCGTACTTGCGTGCTTGCGGCGTACTTGTCGTAAGGAGATAAACGTGTTGACCGCTCGGCCACAAGGTCACACGGTACACTAACCGGTTATCTAATGTTACCCTTGATCCTTGTTGTATAACCCTGAATAGGCATTTCTGAAATTAATTATGTTGACTGAGAGGTGTTTTTGTCAGAGATGTACTAAACGATATCATGCTACTATTATTTGCAAATGACGTAACATTGCTTGATGACATTGTACTAGGCCTACAAAAAAAACTTGATGTGTTAAAATGCTATCGTAACACATTGGGGCCTTGAAGTTAACCTAGAGAAGTCATGTATTGTTGTTTTTTAGAACAACACAGAAGTAATACAGAAAAATCGACTTATGATAGTAAACATATGAACGTAGTACCCCACTATAAATATCTAAAGTATTGTCGAAATGCTAGAAAAAATGCTTTTCTGGCTTCATTTTAATAAATACGAGTCATAGGACTACAAAAAGAGCATATATCGAAATAACGCAAATTGACCTAATCTAGTCTGTCCTAACTGACATTGTGATTACCCTTAAAATGTACTTTTACTGGTAATATGATGATAAACTTAGAAAATATTCGTGTGTTATCATGGTATGTATGAAACGGCCTATAGCCTGAGGTAATGACCTCACACCGTCCCGTGCAATCTCACAGGTGCAAATGTCACCCGAGTTGGGGGTGGTCTCAAAATATTGCTGTTATTGTACTTAATTGACGTGCGTTAATGGGGTAGCAATTTAGGATATGTACTGCATTATATTTGCTTGGAAACATGATGGAATAGTTAAAGGCTATGAATTGGAATGAGTATTGGAAGGTTGAGGTTTTGGAATCAAGAAGTATTTTTGTTCTACAAATGATTTCTTGAGGTAGCATCTATCTCCGCTGATGACGTATATGAATCTGTACTTTTGAATGTTGTGTTAAGTCTTGCGACGAACCCTTTACACTAAGCCGAGATAGGCACAGCAGGGTTGAACTCACGATGTCTGACTGGCCTACGTAAGACAACGTGACCGTGTTGTGCCGCCAGCACATATGTCTTGTACTTTACTGATTTCTTATTCAGACGAATTTTCTCCATGAGTTGAACTTTCGTTTCAGATGGTCTGAAGTCGACAATGTCATATATTCCTGCATTGTCGCCTTCAGACTACTCATGGTACACTACATCTGATTCCCGGAAGTTATATTAACTGGCTTTATCCATGACAATGACACTGACGTTGTTTATAATGGGCAATAGCTGAAGTCCAAACCACTCTATGAACACATCACCTCCTATAATTTCGGGGGCACGGGTGGCCCAGTCGTCTGAGGCGCCGCGATTCGCTGTGCGAGTTGCGTCCCCTGGGCACACCAGAAACCTATGATTGTGGTTTCAAATCCCGTTTCGCCCCAATTATGTTTCTAGGTTTGTCAGCACCATACCCGTGCTCGTGGGTTTCACCGAAGTGGTAAACGTCTGAGACCTGCCACACTTCGGGCTTTCCTCTCACATTAAGCTGAAACACCGCGATATAACTGGAATAATGTTAAAAGCGGCGTTAAACCCAACTCACTCCTTTAATTTCCTTATGGAAATCACTTTCTTTTTCGCCTCGAAAACTAGCACACGTCCATCAATAACCCCATATCATGGGTTGCAGCGTGCAAAACAATGACACGATTAGCTTTACCTGTCTGGTCCAGACTCGATTATTTACAGACCGCCGTCATATAGCTGGAATATTGCTGAGTGCGGCGTAAAACAACCAACCAACCAACCTTCACCTGATGGTACTATGAGTGATTTTTGTCCATCTGCCGATAGCCACATGTAGTCAGTGGAATGATTCATCAAGGTAAATTATCTGGACGCCCTGACTGTGATAGTTATGAATGGTTCGGGGATAATGTGACCTCATAGACAGGATGGAATATTTTCCCCTGAAAACTGCTCGGTTATCGCCACGCGCAGTGTATCGAAATCCCATCTCGTGGTGAGCAAGAGTTAGTACAGTCCTGGAAACATTAACAGTATCTTTAATTTCCTCCCTAATTCTACAACAAGTCAGGTTACCTTCTGCTCATAAAGCTTGTACACTATGCGCCTGATCACATACCGTATTTATCATACCGTAGACTTGATTGTATGAAAAAAAAAACCATAGCTTAGGCGGTTCGGTAATTCACCCTAATTCACTCTAAATTAACTAATGGTTTCCCTCTATCTCTCTTAAGTGTAAAGAACTTGTATACATTTCCCAATACAGACTCCATATCGTGTGCAATGGTTATGGCTATGCAAGTGTAATGTAACATGCATCATGGGAGCAGTGTCGACAAAACAAACGCAGTGTCATTTTGTCATTTTAGAAGATGCACATCTAGAATTTTCTCAAAATGATTTTTGTGTGTGGATTAGATGTTTTATGAAGACTACATTATCATCATAATAACGGCGTCACGTGCGCATAGTTCTATAGTCCATTTCAGACTGCCATCATTGGACTCAGAATAAATGTGAACTTCCTGTTTTCGTTCGAATTTGACGCCTGTACACTTGTCGATAGGACTCCCTGTGACTGAAATACTTCAAACCACTGGTAGGTCGATCGGTAGTTACTCGATATTTAAATAACAACCTGAGTGAAAATTTATATCCTTTTTTAACAGGCAAGATGCATTTTTCTAGCATTTCCGACAGTACTTAAGGTATTGTCTTCACATCCAGATTAATTTGGTCAAATGCGCGTGAAACATAAGGGCTACAAGCTAGAAGGATTTCGTTTCCTATTTTTACCTTATTAAAGGATTTTCCAAATATTTCTCTAAAGGTAGCGTCTACAATAGACGAAGTGGACACTGCGAATTAACCTACTTATGTGTTAATTATTTTAGTCGTTGTATAAAGTAGTGGTGCAGGCTGCAGTATATGGATAGCTATGGATACCCAAAAGCATGTCATGTGTTGAAATCACAGAATGAAAACGGCAGCCACAACTGGGTAACGCATGTTCGTATACTGCTATTAGAAACTGTATGTACGTGTTTTGGGGATGGATGGATGGATGGATGGATGGATAGATTCAGAACTGGCATGCTAAAATTATCTCTTTATCATTTCAAAACCATTATTCTACATGCAAGCCTGTACTCGAACCAGAGAAATATATCAATGAGTTATGACCAAATAAAGATCTTATCCGCATATCATTTAAATTCCGATGTCTGAGCCATAGGTTGGGTTATACAACACTTATGGTACAATGACAAAGTCAATACTTATTTACTGATGTGCAATAAATGTAATCATTATATACCTGAAGATGAATACCATTTCCTTTTAGTTTGTCAATTTTATATGGAAAACAAAGCTCTACATCCCAAGCTTCTATTACACATATCCATCATGTGCAAAATTTAATCAACTAGTAGCAACAAAAATGTTAAGCTTATTACAAATGTTGCTATATATTTGAAAAGAAATATGCCCGTCATGGTAACCAGTGATGTCACAATGGTCTGCAAAGCATTGTGATGTAATTTCAATGCAGCGATATCTACAGTGTAGATATTGCTTGATCTAATCCAGGCATATCTCCTGTGGGAGCCAGTTTTGGATGATAAATGCTTATAACAATCTACGGTTATAACAAACTAAAATTAGTGGTCCCTTTAAGTTTGTTATAACGGTACTTTACTGTATTAAAAATGAAATACATGTGTATTTGTAATAAATGACTTGCTGGAGTGTTTTTAATGTTGATGTCTATATTATATACATAAATAAATGTGTAAAAGAAAACTTGAGGTATTCTACAAATAAATCCTTTTATTCACTTGTTCTGAATCAACACCTTATTTCTGGAATCTGGGTGACACAGAGTTTATGCATCACCGTTAACATCAAATGTGGCAATGGACACTACAAATAGATTTATTTAAGAAATAACCTTTAAACAGTCTGGGAACTATTCAACTCATTCTGCTTCCCATAACTTTTCAGTTACCAATGTTTACATACATTTCAATACCAAAGTTGGAAAGTAATTCTTCAATCCTACCATGACATTATTCCTACAAACACCTCATTGTCTTTGCCAGGATCATGCTCTTCATATATACAAGAATAAGAATGAAAATGGAAATGTTTAAAACAAGCTGCACTCTCTTGGATGATATCAGAACTTCATATTAATCCTAAGAATCATTGATTTATTTTTGAAACATCAGGTCATTCAGAATTCTCCTCAACAATGTTTGTTAAAAAATGATGCTTTTATGGCCAGTAGTGTCTCCCTGCTTCTCACATACACCACAATGGCGACTGTTGTCTTTATGCCGTCACACAATGGAGCAGTGTTGGACAGGCTGTCTGTGTACAGATGCAGGATGGTGGTTATATACACATGCTGATGGGGGAAGGGTTCAGTATCTCTTCTTCTTGAGAATGTCCGGACGCCAGTTGATAGGATGGGACTCCTCTGTCTGAAACACAAGTAAAGTAAGTTGTTGAACAATGGTATCAGTTCCAAGGGAGTTCCGAGTTAGAATAGATCCCCAGGAACCTATGCTGGTCATAAGTGGCAATTTAATTAATTGGGAGGTCAGGATCAGTGACTTGGTGGATTGTGTATCTTTGTACCCCAGTCATGGAGCATTGCCCATGATGTCAATCACTCGATTGTCTGGTCCAGATTTGATTATTCACAGGCAGCCATCATAAAGCTTGAATACGAGGGTCAGGAAGGGGGCGGTACTAGAGGGGGAGGAGGGTGTGGAGGGGCAGGAAGAGGACTGACACAGATGCTACACAGAGGAGGGTGTGGTGGGACAGGAAGAGGACTGACATAGATGCTTCACTGAGGAGGGTGTGGAGGATTCCTAAACAATCGCAAAATTACCGTGGGTATAGACCATACGCTATCGGACCAGTGTCCCCTAGAAAATGGCACTCCCCAGGGCAGCATTCTCAGCCCAACCCTCTTCAATATAATGATAAATGATCTATTCGAGGGCTTATCCCCTAAACTAAACACTTCAAAATTCGCGGATGATGGAGCCCTATGGATCCGCACTAAAAGCATTAAAATGGCAGAAAACTTAATCCAAAAATCTCTAAATAAAATACAACAATGGGCAGACAAATGGGGCTTCTCCCTTAACTCAGATAAAACAACAGGAGTAGTATTCAAACATAAAAACATGAAACCTGCCTACCCAATCCTCCAGCTAAACAACCAAACAATCAAATTCCAAAAACAAACCAAATTCTTAGGACTTATTTTCGATCAACACCTCACCTGGGAGGCTCACGTCCAAAACCTAAAAACTAGATGCAGCAAAGACCTTAACACATTAAGATGTCTCACCGGCTCTAACTGGGGAGCATCCAAAGATACCCTCCTCTCACTATATACAACACTAATTAGATCAAAACTAGACTACGGCTGCGCCATATACAATACCCTAAACCACTCTCTATCTAAAAAACTTGACTCAATCCAATACCAAGCCCTTAAACTAATTACACGCACCCAACATGGCACCTCCTACACCTCACTTCAGGCCCTTACAGGAGAAATGCCACTAAATCTACGCAGGGAACATCTAAGCCTTAATTTCTGGGCCGCGTCCCAAACAAACCCTCTCATCCAAAACCTAATTAACCAAAACATTAGCCCAAGAAACCAAGCTCTAGCTCGCAAACACCCCTTACTCACCCCAATATCCCAAAGAATAACTAACTACCTTAATGAACACCAAACTCAAAATCTTAAACAAAACTGCAAAAAATCAAATATCTACACCCCTAAACTCAAAATACCCCAAATAGACACAACGCTAACTAACCAAATAAATAAACAAACCGACCCAAACATAGCTAAAACAACCACACTTTCATACATACACGAAAATTGGCCAAATTGGTGTCACATATACACTGACGGATCTTCAGACCCGATCTCCAAACACACAGGTTTCGGAGTCCATACCACACAACCAGTTATATCCACACAATCTTACCGACTCCCGAACAACCAATCTATATTCACGGCCGAACTTATGGGCATGGCCTCAGCCCTGCATAACCAACAATCAAAAAACCACAAAAAAAAACTAATTCTCACTGACTCGCTTAATGGACTACAAGCCCTTCAAAACAAAAATACCAAAAAACGACCTAAATTAATAAACCAAATACTTAAAAGCTCCAACGACCTAACAAAAGCAGGCAAACAAATAACCTTCTTGTGGATCCCCGCCCACGTAGGAATTTACGGCAACGAAAGCGCCAATAAAGCAGCTAAATTATCTCTCAAAATACCAGAAATAAGCCTAAACCTACCCATCTCAAAATCAGAAATTAAAAGTGTAAACAAACAAAAAATAACCCAAAAATGGCATAATCAATATCAAAACTCAAATAGCCAAATCAAAAAAGTGCTCAGAAAACCACTAGCCAAACCTAAAATCCTTCACCCCTCTAAAAAAATTGACAGATTAATTACAAAACTCCAAACAGGACACACGAACCTAAATAACCACCTAAAACAACTTAAAAGACACACCACAGGCAACTGCCCCCACTGCAAACAACCCGAAACCACAGAACACGCACTCATCCACTGCACCCACTACCAAACACACAGAACCACACTACAAACCAACCTCAATCTAAATAAGGTTCCTACTCTAGATGAAATACTAAACCCTCAAAATAAACTAGAAAACTTCAAGGCCCTAGGCGTATTCCTAATCAAAACAGGCCTAATTAAGCGCATCTAAAAACTAATTAATCTACCAACCCAAAATCCAATAAACATACAAATACCCACCTCACCCAGCTCCCTTAGTTCCCTCCTCCATCCACCTCGGCATTTATTCCAAATTTTAAAATTTCAAAAATCGATATAAGCAACCCCTAAAATCCCCCTCTTGTGTTGCACACACCACTTTCACCCTCCTCGGAATACACTAAATGGTCTGGCCAGGCCCGTGTGCGAAATACGCTGCAGTCGGAAAGCGCACGTTAAATCTTCTATATCAGTCAGTCAGTCAGTGTGGAGGGGGAGGAAGAGGACTGACACAGATGCTACATGGAGGAGGGTGTGGTGGGTGTGGTGGGACAGGAAGAGGACTGACACAGATGCTTCACTGAGGAGGGTGTGGAGGGGGAGGAAGAGGACTGACACAGATGCTACATGGAGGAAGTTGTTGAGGGTATGGTGGGACAGGAAGAGGACTGACACAGATGCTACATGGAGGAGGGTGTGGAGGGGCAGGAAGAGGACTGACACAGATGCTACATGGAGGAGGGCGAGGAGGGGCAGGAAGAGGACTGACACAGATGCTACATGGAGGAGGGCGAGGAGGGGCAGGAAGAGGACTGATACAGATGCTACATGGAGGAGGGCGAGGAGGGGCAGGAAGAGGACTGACACAGATGCTACATGGAGGGGGAGGAAGAGGACTGATACAGATGCTACATGGTGGAGGGGCAGGAAGAGGACGGACACAGATGCTACATGGAGGAGGGTGTGGAGGGGCAGGAAGAGGACTGATACAGATGCTACGTGGAGGGGGAGGAAGAGGACTGATACAGATGCTACATGGAGGAGGGTGTGGAGGGGCAGGAAGAGGACTGACACAGATGCTACATGGAGGAGGGTGTGGATGGGCAGGAAGAGGACTGACACAGATGCTACATGGAGGAGGGTGTTGAGGGGGAGGAAGAGGACTGACACAGATGCTACATGGAGGAGGGTGTGGAGGGTGAGGAAGAGGACTGATACAGATGTTACATGGAGGAGGGGGAGGAAGAGGACTGACACAAATGCTACATGGAGGAGGGTGTGGAGGGGGAGGAAGAAGACTGACACAAATGCTACATGGAGGAGGGTGTGGAGGGGGAGGAAGAAGACTGACACAAATGCTACATGGGGGAGGGTGTGGAGGGGCAGGAAGAGGACTGATACAGATGCTACATGGAGGAGGGTGTGGAGGGGCAGGAAGAGGACTGATACAGATGCTACATGGAGGAGGGTGTGGAGGGGGAGGAAGAGGACTGATACAGATGCTACATGGAGGAGGGTGCGGAGGGGCAGGAAGAGGATTGACACAGATGCTACATGGAGGAGGGTGCGGAGGGGCAGGAAGAGGATTGACACAGATGCTACATGGAGGAGGGTGCGGAGGGGCAGGAAGAGGACTGACACAGATGCTACATGGAGGAGGGTGCGGAGGGGCAGGAAGAGGATTGACACAGATGCTACATGGAGGAGGGTGCGGAGGGGCAGGAAGAGGACTGACACAGATGCTACATGGAGGAGGGTGCGGAGGGGCAGGAAGAGGACTGATACAGATGCTACATGGAGGAGGGTGCGGAGGGGCAGGAAGAGGATTGACACAGATGCTACATGGAGGAGGGTGTGGAGGGGGAGGAAGAGGACTGACACAGATGCTACATGGAGGAGGGTGTTGAGGGGCAGGATGAGGACTGATACAGATGCTACATACCGCTGAGTCATCCTCCTTGTAGATCTTAATGGTCTTGTCAGCCTCTGCAGTGATGAGCCGTGTTCCGCTGTTGTCAAACTGGACTGCAAATATGCCGGCCTCAGAGTCGATGGAGCCAGGTTGTACGGCAGCCTGAAGACGCTGGAAGTTGTAGCCAGTCCGCCAGTCCCAGAAGTGCATTGTACCATTGTCAGCTGAAACACACAGTACACTCATGTGGACAGGAGAAACGCATTTATACAAATAAATAAATTGAAAATAGAACCAAAAATAGGAGACTGAAAGAGGGCTAGAGATTATAGGGCTAGTTGCCTCAAACAGTTTGGGCACAGATTATGCTAAAGGTACAGAGTGCTAATTAATAATAGCGAATCAGAGTATTCCACTTATATATAAATGTATCCTGACACAACAGGTAATGACTGCCCGCCCATCCATCCCCTCAAAGACTTTTGTCAACGCTTCCTTTGCTTGCTCATATCAGTGCAGGACTTGGGTGCAGGCGCCTGCAGCTACGTCCTCTGCAGATCTTTCTCCAGCTTGATTGGAGAGCTCTACCTCCAGTGGTGGACCCCCGAGTCGAACATCTACGTAGAGGTTTCTTTGATCGACGTCGATCCAACTCATCGTCTCTTCGTGGATGCATCGAACGAGGGGTGGGGGCCCATCTCAGGAACCTCTGGGCTTCCTGACTGGACCGCCCCGTTTCTCACTTGGCACATCAACAGCCTAGAGTTTCAGGCAGCTCTGTTTACCATTCAAACATTCAGATCTTCGTCTCATGATGGACAATATCACAGTCGCTCATTTGATCAGCTGGGATCCACTTCCTCCCCTAGTCTCCTGGATCTCACATTTGCATTCTGCAGTCTCACTGACAATATCCCGTTGGAGGCAAGAGCCCGTCACAATCCGGACGTCTCCAACATTCTCGCCGACTCTCTCTCTCTCTCTCTCTCGCCCCAGTCAATGGCAGCTGAACCCAGAAGCTTTTCAGACGATTTGCCAGCGTTTCGGCCACCCACACATCAACTTGTTTGACACATGCTACACCCAGCATTTTCCAACATTCATATCATTGATACCAAAAGATCTGGCTTGGGATCACGACGCTCTCATGATCGTATATATGTACGCATTTCCAATATCTGCCTGTTGAGGACGTGGACAGGCACCATCAGCTGGGTCGTCTCGTCTTCGCCCAACAACTCATCGCACCTCCACGTCACCATTGACAAGAGGGGACCAAAGCGACTGCCATCAAGGACGCCTATACAAGGACTCCTGCATGTTTTCTCCTTCTTTCTACAGAATGATTGCCCTAACTCCGAGGGTGCTACGTATCGTGAGGGCAACTACAGTTCCTGATCTTTTGAGTACCTCCAGTTCAACAATGTTTTAGACCCAGCCTTGTATGTAATCAGGCACAGTGGATGTATAAGGTGAATAGTGAGGTTGAACACACCCATTGGTTGAACACACCAAGTGGCATTCTTGTCACGTCGAAGCTCTGGACCGACCACCAAATCGCAAAAGGGAATTGATCCAACCTGCCGTCTTACTGTGTTATAATTGCATACTGTTGTGGAGGGATAAGTTCAAAAATAATTTCAACTGATTAAAGTTAATAAAATAACTCAACGAATATGTTTCTTTGTTTTTAACGCCACACTCAGCAATATTCAAGCTACATGCCAGCGGTCTGTAAACAATCGAGGCTGGACCAGACAATCCAGTGACTGACATCATGAGCTTCAATCCACACAAATGGGATATGATGATATGCAATCAACACAGTCACCAAGCCTGACCGACTCTTACAACAAGTATAGGTAGCCGGGGACCTACATTCTTGCTGTTTCTTAACATTAACTCATTCACACATGTGTGGATATTATTACAAACCTGCTGAAACGAGGATGTTGTCCGAGTTGACTGCCAGACTGTTCACAATGGCATTGTGTCCGGACAGATTCTGTATGAAGTTACCGTCAGGGAACTTCCACTGCTTGATGTTGTCCGGGGATGCTGATGCGAAGGTGTACCTGCAGGCAGTTCAACACGTTCAAGGCATGTCCATCGTGAGCTTCATCAAAACAAGTGCTCCATATCTCATGCAAATCACCCATGGGAAGTGAGTTGGCCATTGTTGTCAAGATTGAACACATTCAGTTTCACATTATTTAAACGTAACGGCATTAACCATGTTAACTACAGTGAGTGAGTGAGTATGGATTTACGCTGCTTTTAGCAATATTCCAGCAATATCACGGCAGGGGACACCAGAAATGAGTTTCACATGTTGTGCCCATGTGGGGAATCGAACCTGGGTCTTCAGCATGATGAGCGAACGCTTGGGATGCCATTGTTCATGCGCATACCGGACGCGCATGTAATGGCGAGTATTTGTAATGCGGTTACGTCCCTTTGACTCACGGCTAATTGAACTTCCGCCAAAATGTCTGCCGCCAACAAAATGCCATCAACTAAAGGGCTTTTCACAAAAAGGAATGTAGAGGATAAGAAACAGAAGAGTAAAGTAAGGGTATCGCGTTTCTTCAAAGAAAAGAGCGAAGGGAGAGGAGACAGTGTGATTGAGACATAGAGAATTTTTTATGGAAGACGTATTGTCAAGTTGGCAACACTATTTTGGGTATTTTGCATAAGAACTCATAGAAATGTAAATTTGGGCAAGGGTTACCTCCCCTGATTCATTATTTTAGGAGTATGCTGTGTTGATTGAAAATAATTTGAATATCCTCTGGTAACATGTTGTTTTTATTTTATAAAATTTTTTTACAATGAATAAACATTAGAAATAAGCCAGTTTGAAAAATATCTTGATTTTGTAAAATGCTTTTTTGACTGATGAATCAATTATTGTGGAAAATGTGCTTTTTTTAAAGTCAAATGATGTGTGAAATTAAAAATGTCTTGACTTGAATTTTCATTTTTCTGTTTTGTGTCATATCAATACTGTAATATGTCTATTTAAAACACTCATTTAATAATCCAACTTTAAAATGACCATTTTATTGGCAAAATGATTTTATCATCCGGTGCCTCTAGATGGCGGCACTTATTCAAAAAATGCCACGGTGACTTGTTTTTTTTGTTGCGTAATTTGATTTAGGACATATTTTCCTACAAAATGATACCAAATATACCCATTTCTTTAATTTTTTGTTTTTTGTATGCAACCTCTTTAACCACTGCCCCTATGTTAACAACAGATGTGTCCATCATCTCCCCATGGACCAGGTGTATCAACATAAATATACCTGCTGTGGGGCAATATTTACAGGGCCTATTCCTTTACAGTCCAAAACAGCAGTTACTTGGGTTTCACAGAAGCTGTATTTAGTGACTACTTGTCACAACCAGGAACAGGAAAATCAAGACAATTGCACTTGTGAACAAATACATAAAGTACTAGTCCATGTTTATCAGAGCTTATCCATTTTTTCTGGCTAAAGGGATTTAAATTGGACTTCAAAATAAGTGTCCTTGTTGTCAAAATGGAAAAAAAAAAATTCCTTTTTTTACAGTGGTATTTTAACATTGTGGTGTAACACTGCATTCAATACAACAGTGTAACATGTAGCCTCTTCCTTTTTGTTTGGTTCCGTTGTCAGTGGAATACAAGTCATGTTGACCAAGCCATCCCATTAGTTATAACTATAGTTACCGGTACATGAAACAGGAACTTTGTCATTCCCAATTGCGAATGTTTACTGACAATTGCTGCAGACATGGGGTCAAATATCGGTCTCTTAGCAGGTCTAGATAAATCCATGGATTAGAATACATTTCTGAAGCTGTCATATTAACTAATGCTGATAACATTCAGTAAGTAAACACCAATGTCACAAAATAGTTTGAAGGAAGATAGTATTGATGGGACAAGATGACAGGGTGTTTTAATGAAGGGTTTACACTGCTGTTTGTATATGTCTCGGCTTGTGTGGGTGATATCAACACAACTCACTGTGTAGGATGCAGGGCCAGTCCCCTCACACTCTTCTTGTGGTTGGTGAGAGTGACCTTGGTGCGCCCAGCCGCCAAGTCCCACAGTCTCACCGTACAGTCATGGCTGCCTGTCACCACCTGGGACAACACAGAGAAAATGTTAGGCTAAAAGAAATAATAGTCTTGGTCCTAAGGCACCGCCTGCTTCATCATAAAGTCCGCCACACGTTTCATTTTTAATTACATTTAAATCTTTAAATATTCTGCCTCTTGGACACATGACCCCGGCAGTGAAATGCTACAATACTAAGAACAACATGATTTCGCTGAAATTATTGTAAATGAAAATTGGGTTACATACAAGCTTAAACAAAAACAAAACAAAACACTGCCCTCCCTCACTATATTTTCAAAAGCCATTGCCTGAGAACCAGTTCTTTATTTTTTTAAGCCTTCAACTAGGACTTTCATCATTAATATTACTATATAATTATTTAAAGCATTTATACAGAGTCTCATTTCCAACTTGGATATGTGCTCAGAGTATTACTACCCCGGTCAATGGATCAGTTTGTACCCGATTTTCATTCTCAGCTTCCTGGGGATCATACAACCCAAATTGCCCATGAAATTTTAAATCAACAGTCACCCTACCATCTAATCCTACCAGGTACATATTCCATGCTGGGTGAACACAGGCATATGTTGAACAAAGGCACTTGCCTAGGAGAAACAACATTGCTACATGTGCTTCAGTGCGGGGCAGGACCACAGCCCTTGATGGTTGGTTGGTTTGTTGTTTAACGCCGCACTAAGCAATATTCCAGCTATATGACGGCGGTCTGTAAATAATCGAGTCTGGACCAGACAATCCAGTGATTAATATCATGAGCATCAATCCACGTAATTGGGATCGATGACATGCATCAACCAAGTCAGGTCATAGGGTGCATATTTTTACTGTACTGTCAGAGAGACAAACCAATTCCAATTGTATTTGAATATAAGAAGAGCTAGCCTCTATTCATAGTAAATATGGCACTCCATTGACTTAGAACGAACTTGTAGTTTTTCATATTTTATATTTGATTTTACATGGATCCCGTTAGTCGCCTTTTATGACAAGCATAGTCGCCTTTTACGGCAAGCATGGGTTGCTGAAGATCTATTCTACCATGGATCTTCACAGGTCTGTAGCCCTTGAAACTTGCAGGAGTCAAGCTTTATGCACACAATCACTTTCTATCTACTCTCTGTGATAAATGTTGCTTAACTTCACCTGATCCTGGACCATGTGCCACCACAACACTGACTGTATTGATTATGTTGTCATGGTTTTACGTTATTGTCATGTTTTGTCATGGATTGTAAACTATCATGATTACTATACACAATATGATGATGATGATGATGATGATGATGACATTTATATTGTGCTATATTCCACATCACAGAGGACATGCTCTAAGCGTATACATGAATAATCAGAAAGTCAGTAGCATTGAAAGAGGTAAGTTTTCAATCCAGATTTAAAAGCAGAAATAGGGGGCACTTTTCAGGGTATACAACCAGGCTGCTTGTGTGCCACTGCAGTAATACTTAAACATAGTATCTATAAAACTCTCAGCTATTCTAAAGAAGCCCTGACTCAACAGCTGCTTCACCTTCCAATAGCCCTATCAGTGTTGTGTGTGCTGACTGACCTGGGGCTCTGCTGCCTGGCACTTGACGACGGCGACGGTGTTCTGGTGGCCCACCAAGGTGTGCACACAGGCCTTGGTCCGCATGTCCCACACCTGACAACACACACACACACTCAGTGGTCATCTACAGGGGTAATCCAAATTAAGAATTGTCATCTGATATTGTTTCTGAAATATCGTTATCAAGTTTTGGCTAATTTCTTCAATGCATGTATCTACAATGTAACCATGGTATCTTTCCTGGACAGTGCCATCCCTAAACTCTCTAATATCTAAAATGTAACCATGGCAACCTAACCGGACAGTGCCATCCCCAGACTCTCTTGTATCTTCAATGTAACCATGGTAACCTACCTGTACATTGCCATGCCTAGGTTCTCAAATATCTACAATGTAACCATGATCATTCCTGTACAGTGCCATCCTTAAACTCTCTTATATCTAAAATGTAACCATGGTAACCTAACCGGACAGGGCCATCCCCAAACTGTCTTGTATCTACAATGTAACCATGGAAACCTACCCAGACAGTGCCATCCCTTGGTTCTCTAATAACTACGATGTAACCATGGTAACCTACCCAGACAGTGCCATCCCTTGGTTCACTAATATCTACAATGTAACCATGGTAACCTACCTAAACAGTGCCATACCCTGGTTCACTAACATCTACAATGTAACCATGGTAACCTACCCAGACAGCGCAAACCCTTGATTCACTAACATCTACAATGTAACCATGGTAACCTACCCAGACAGCGCCATCCCTTGATTCACTAATATCTACAATGTAACCATGGTAACCTACCCAGACAGCGCCATCCCTTGGTTCACTAATATCTTCAATGTAACCATGGTAACCTACCCGGACAGTGCCGTCCCTGCCGCAGGAACACAGGATGTCGATGGTGGGGTGAATGTCCAGTGAGTGGACCGCACTCAGATGACCGTGATAGTGGCGGATAGCCTGAGAAATAAACAAACAGTCCTCCACATACAGTTTCAGCTGCAGGAAATTACCTTCCGGGGCAAGTAAAGAGTCACCTGAAGCCACAGCAGCTTCAGCTTCCCGAGGCAAGTGAGTTAACTGACTATAAAAGTCCAGTTTCCACCTTGCCGAACAAGGTTGGAATTCCTGGGCTCAATCGTAGTGCCACCAGTGGCTATTACGAGCTATGTCCCTTCTATGCCTCTCCTATGGACCAATCAGATTCCACCTCTCGTATCACTTGCATTTGCTTCAAACAAAACGGCGGTGCCCAGTCAAGACGATCTGATCGATAATCAAGATCTATATATTGTGATAAAATGAGTCCTACATCGCGAATTGCATCAAATTGTGTAAGCACCTTGATTAAAAACATGAAAAGATTTAGAAAATATCTGTTGACAACAAGTTAGCGGTGCACGTGCTTTGCAAATCCTGCAATCGACCGAAATCTGCAAGACAATATACGAACCGGATTGCGATTTCAGAGCACGATTTTGATTGGACTATGCATAGACTCGTTAGTCCAGCCAAAATGTAACTCCATAATACCAGCCTAGTTCGGCAAGGGTGGAAACTGCTTGCTTCGGGAAGATGTAGTAGCTTGTAACAATCAATACTCAACAGAATCCCCATCTTGTTTGTTTGTTTGTTTTTTCATTGTTTAACGCCGCACTCAGCAATATTCCAGCAATATGAGGGCGGTCTGTAAATAATCTAGTCTGGACCAGACAATCCAGTGATAGACATCATGAACATCAATCCACACAATTGGAATACGATGACATGCATCTACCAAGTCAGTGAGCCTGACCACCCAATACCTTTCTGCATAAAAGTGAGTGAGTGACTTAGGTTCAATACCATTTGAACAGTATTTCAGTCATGTCACGGCGTGTCAGCTTGATGTGGGAGGAAAAACCTGAAGTGATGAAAGTCTCAGATGTTATCCACAAGCATGGATATGGTGCTGACAAACCTAGAAACATAATCAGGGCAAACCTGGATTTGTACCAAAGGTATTAGGTTTCAACTGCACCCAGAATGTGTGGGGTGCTGTAGACGACTGGGTCACCCATGCCCCTTCTGTATTAAGAAAAAAAAAGAACTATGGCTGCCTCACTATTCAAATGACGGTCTACTTGACATGGGTGAGTCTAAGGCTGCCTCACTTCACATAATGGCCTACTTGTCATGGGTGAGTCTAAGGCTGCCTCACTGTTCACATAATGGCCTACTTGCCATGGGTGAGTCTAAGGCTGCCTCCCAGTTCACATAATGGCCTACTTGACATGGGTGAGTCTAAGGCTGCCTCGCTGTTCACATAATGGCCTACTTGACATGGGTGAGTCTAAGGCTGCCTCGCTGTTCACATAATGGCCTACTTGCCATGGGTGAGTCTAAGGCTGCCTCCCAGTTCACATAATGGCCTACTTGACATGGGTGAGTCTAAGGCTGCCTCCCAGTTCACATAATGGCCTACTTGACATGGGTGAGTCTAAGGCTGCCTCCCAGTTCACATAATGGCCTACTTGACATGGGTGAATCTAAGGCTGCCTCGCTGTTCACATAATGGCCTACTTGCCATGGGTGAGTCTAAGTAAGGCTGCCCTGCTGTTCACATAATGGCCTACTTGTCATGGGTGAGTCTAAGGCTGCCTCGCTGTTCACATAATTGCCTTCTTGCCATGGGTGAGTCTAAGGCTGCCTCGCTGTTCACATAAATGTCTACTTGACATGGGTGAGTCTAAGGCTGCTTACCTTGTTGTACTCCAGGTCCCAGCACTTGACCTGTTTATCTTCACCACAGGAGAAGAGGTATGGTTGTCGCGGACTGACCGCCACACCACGGACAGAGCTGATGTGACCGGTCAGAGACAGCTTCAATGTCCCTGTTGCCAAATCCCAGATCTAAACACAACAATTGTTCATATGATATGTTTTAGTTCAAGTCCAGTGACTATTTAAAAGAAGGATGAGTGGGTGAATGGAAGGGTGAATACCAATATGTCATGGCAACTGTAGTCAGCGATATCAAAGGGACGCAACTCTAATTAGGGGATTGCTATACCTTAGATGCCTGTGCTCACATCATCTCCAAATCAAATATGAACTGTTAACTTTTTGTCAATAAACTTGTATTGACAAACAAGAATAGTTTATGAAATTCACCTTAATTGATCTTGCTGGATCAAAGGAATAATTGAGAATACAGAGTTATCTGCCCACCTTTATGACTCGGTCGCCAGCTCCGGTGACAAACCATTCATTCCCTGGCTCCACAGCAATACACCTGACCCACCCCAGGTGACCACTGATCACCTGAAACATCAACAATGATAAGTGACAACAACAACATTAATAAATCAAGTTGCTTCTTAAACTCCAAACTATGAAGCAAGGTAGTTACACAAATATCATTCAGTAGCTGAAAGACCACAGCAAAAAAAAAGGACACTGAGGACACTGTCAACTTTTAAAAAAAAAAAAAAAGTAAATTCATCTCACTATTAACACAAGCATGAAATACTCATATCCCCTACCAATATGACATGTTCGGTTGTGTGCAAGGCAAGAAATGTTGTACAGTTTACAAAATCTGCTCCGGAAATGAGCACTACAGCCATTTTTCAGTCTAAGTCAGCCGTTCCTATGGAAACTCAAAAAATTAATTTTTCAAAAATCCCAAACTGTTAAAAGGCACCAGTTCACCACAAGACCTATGTATGTGCCAAATTTGGTTAAGATAATCTCATGGTTTTTTAGTTTTACTCCAGAAAGGAAACGTAACGGACGGACAACATCCATTCCTGTACCCCCTTTCACTTCATGGCAGGGGATAATAATGCTAGATACAAAAAATTATGTGTCTAAAACCGCATATTTGATTGACTTAATTCAAAGCTATACGATAACCCTCCATACCCTGTAGAGTTTCCAAGGGGGATGCCATTGTGGTTTAGGCATTGTGGGAGCTTTCCTTGGCACCAGCATTTGTTGCTGTCCTACGCTGATGTTCTGAAACAAAGAATCACAAACATGTAGCTCTTGTAGAAAAAAGGAGCCTTTTCAAGGGTGGAAACAATTTTATTTCTTTAAGCAACACTCAGCCATCTTTGAGCCATAAGTAGCCTGTAAGGAAGCATGTCTGGACCAGACAATCTCGTGATTAATGCATTGAGCAACTATCCACACCAACAGGGCACTATGGCATGCTATCAACCAAGTCACCGAGTCTGATTCCTTATGGATGACTCTTACGACCAGCATTGCGTCATTGAACACTTGGAGGAAAGAGGAGGTGCCTCCACAAGAGGAGACAATAAACAGTCTTTGACATGTTTGCAATTGTGGAAAAACAGCTCTGTAGAAAAATGCTTGTGTATGAATATATGAGTGAGTGAATGAGGCTTTATGCTGACATAGCTGATAGATTGACCTGTTCCAACCAATCATATATTAATTAAATGGTAAGCATAAACCAATCAGAACTCATAACACATTGCTACTTTGTGTTTAATGTCAACGGAATTTGAAAACATTCCCTTTGCATCTCCCACAATTTCCATCTTCCCGAGGCAAGGGCGTTATCTGACATTAAAAGCCCAGTTTCCATCCTTGCCAAACTAGGCAGGCCATCGGTGGCTATTGTGAGTTATGTCCCTTCTACGTCCCTACTATTGACCAATCAGATTCCACCTCTCATATCGCTTGCATGTACTGTGTACAACACTCATTACTGATGCCTGAAGCACTGGGCCTGGTGCATGCAGCAAATGAAGATTGGTGTGTAAGTGTGATCAAGGTGTTACTGTTATTGTTGAGTGTGCGCGTTTTTGAGTGAGTTGGGTTTAAGGGAACTTTAAAATGTGTCCCAGCCACATTGTGTTGACAGCTTGACATGGAATGTTTACCACCTCAGTGCAAGTCACTAGCTTGAGGCATGGTGCCGGCTAAACAAGTATCAGAGTCAGGGAGAAACTGGGATTCAAACCCTGGATGATAGGAATCTGACATACATAAGGGACACAACTCTGTACAGCAAAATGTGCCTCCGTGACAGTTTAGAGAGTGTGATGTTTATGTAAGCATGGTGTTAGTGTTCTGTGTTGTGAGTTGTGATTATCCAGTAGATGTGAGCATGGTGGGTGAAAATCTTAACACAGGGAAATAAGACCTACTCTTGTAGTTGGATCCATTCTCTCTGAGAGACCAGCATTTTGCCGAATTTCATGAACACTTGCACCTGACGAAACACCTGTTTGTCTGAAAATATAAAGTTCATGAGTCAGATGGTAAACAAAAAACTACAAGTTCATGGTGACACAAGCTGAATCAAAGGCGATGCCGTGCATGGAATTGATACGCCAGGAGCTAACCAAGTTTTTGTTTGTTTGTTTTTTAACACCACACTCATCAATATTCCAGCTACATGACGACCGTCTGTAAATAATCAAGTCTGGACCCGACAAACCAGTGATTGATATCATGAGCTTCAATCCAAGAAATTGGGATACAATGACATGCATCAACCAAGTCAGCGCGCCTGACCACCCGATCCCGTTAGTCGCCTCTTACGTCTAACCAAGTACGTTGATGGCATCTGGTACCTTGACAATAGTTTTACCATCAATATTTTCTTCATTGACAAAGACTAGAAGATTAAAACAAGCGTAATGAAGAAAATATTCTCAAAAATCATGTCAAAATAATCATGATAATGACAATCCTGTATACTGAATTGTGTTTGGAGGAACCATGATAATCACTGGGGTAATTCTGACTATCACAATGTCACTTGTCATCAAAGCAGGGTGCAGAAGGCTTGAATTACAGATTGTTTAATAGCAGCATGCATGGCTAGATACGTTCTTCTTACCTTGACTGTTCGTATAGCATGACCTCCCTGCTGCCAGCACCACTGGGATCCATGTGTTGTGCCGTCCCGTCCGTCAACTGAACACCTACAACATCACCCAGCCTTAACAATTTGTTTTTTCATTACTGACTACTCCAGAGGACAAATGAAAACTTTATTTCACTCGTCCTAAGAGTTTGGGGAGTGAGTGAGTATGAATTTTTGTTTGTTAAAGGGACAATAAAACTCATATTTTCTGACAGACATTTTTTTTTATAATCATGTACAAACACTTTTAACATTTGAAAATGACTAAATATGTTTTGTTTAAGTTTCTAGTCATTCCCTTTGACATGTTTGATAATGTAATACAGCTCATCAACAATATTAACAGTGTTGAATTTTCATAAATCACCATGATCACAACCTTGCTATTGAGATGTATCAAATCATGACCCAGTGTATAGTTCAAGACCAATCAAAGACTAAACCTCAACAGCTGGGACCCACAACAGCTGCATCCCTCTGTGGAACTAAGCATCATTACTGACACACAAGTGTTGGGGTATCTCACAAAAACCAATTAGTGGATAAATCACAAACCTGGTCCATTTGGGTAAGGATGGGTTCCAAGTACTCCTGTCTCTGAATCTGAAATAACATAAGGAAATAGTATTATGTTTTAAAACAATTTTTGAAATTGGGTTCAAACTAAATCATGCTAAATTAAAGGTAGTTACTGATTATACATCTTCATCATGTCCATAATTATCTTGATCATATGGATGAGAAAGGTCAAATTCAAAGTTTGACAAACATCACTCACCATGGTAGTTACTTTCTCCATATGGTCGAATGACATCTCTGGAAATCATCGCCTTTCTTCCTCCTTCCTTTGGTAAATCTTTCACCTGACCATAATCTGCTCGCAGTTTACAAAGTTTCCAATTTTTCTCACTGAAAAACAAAATCCACAAATTAGTACATTATTATCCTGATAATATGATGATCATTGAACCATGTAAACAGTCAGAGGTACTATCATGGTCAATACTTGACCAAAAGACAGGCAAACAAAAATAAGCATATCAAATTGCAACTGATTATGGGTAAACCTGTTTTAATTTGTAACTTTAGAGAACTATACCTGTTTTCATCTTTACCAGGTGCTGTCCCTTGTTCTGACAGAAACATGTCATGTGTTCTCTTCAGTGATCTGAACACCAATGTGTGGACCGAGTGCTTCTGGACCTCCTACAACAAAAACAACAAAACATGAAGTCGGGAAGAAGGCATCTCATCAGAAGATTAAATTTAAAACCAAAGCATTTGTAAACAATGCATTGCTCCTGTTTTCTCAACTTGATTCAAGAAATACTGTATATACAAATAGATTTCCAAGTGTCATGATTTTTAAATCTTGATAGGTGACACGACAACATGCACATACCGTGTACACAATAACGAAATACTTACTATCTTATACCACGGAAGGTAGATTCTAAAATCGCATCTACGTCTTGAGGGAGTGTGAGCGAAAACTGGTGGTGTTCAACAAATCTATTCATACAGCCATATATCTCACTATCTGCTTGATAATTTGTATCAGTTTTGTGGAATTACTTATACAACACGTATACGTCGATTCTTACCTCGGTCATCTTGAAATGTATTGAAAATGCAGCGATTTAAAGAAGCCGGTCAAATCGTCGTTTTCCTCACGTTTTGTTTAGTCCACCATTCGTTTGACGACTTCCGGTTACGAAGTGCTATTAAAATGCGGAAAATACGTTTTTCTAAGAGACCTATTAATACTTTGGTAATTTGACTGCAAGCATTAAATGTGCACAATAAAACATTGTCATGCATAATTAGAACTTTCTTATTTATGAGGAAAGCATAAGTCACAGAAAAAAACAATAATAATGATATACAAAGGGAATGTTGAGAAACTATGAAGAAATACGGAGTGTTTCTCCATCATGCCGAATATTACAATATACGATTATAAATCGACAATTATGAAAAGTTATATGAAAATAATATTATGTTTGTATGGAATATTTTGGAAATGTAGTTAAGGTATGAAACTTTTATTAATAACTTTTTTATTGTTTGTAATGACATCTCATGGCTGCTACTTGCCCTTTGGGAAGTTAGTGTTTTGCTTTCCACGACATGACATTGGAAATGGATTTATTAAATCATTCATCAATTTTGTATACATTATTTCCTTCAATAAATCCTCGAAATGTTATGTGAGTCCGAGTTTACGAACCAACAATGCCCACAGCTGTACGTTAGTTTGATATTAATTGATATATGTTATGGGGATTAATTATTAATTGTGTTCGCTATATTGAACAGAGCTAAAGTTAAGCTTCAAATGATGCGTTTCCATGCATAAAGTTCATGATATCTCATTGCGATGCCGAGTCATATAGAGTAACGAAAACATACAACTCGTATAATTTCAAATTTGTCGTCACTGGAGGTTAACGGAGTCCCAATACTCATTTAAACTTTCTATATTCTTTATCTACAACGAGAGACCATATTCAACTCAACAGGTTGCCTCCTTCGTCTTGTGGTGAGATACGGGGGAGTGGAACAGAAAGTCATAAATGATTTTCTGTTTTGACAAAATGTTACTAAACGTCCGTTAAATTGGTACACTATAACGTCATTCACTTTGGTACACAGATAATGGAAATTAATCAAATACCGTATTCGACGTAATAAGCGCCCAGGGCGCTCTCAAAATTAGAAATAGGGGGCTCTTATTAGAATATTATTTTGGTGGAAAAAAAACAGAGTTGAAAGATAAATTTCGTGCCTGAAATGTTCATATACGAGAGATACATTTTTCCAGAATTTAATTGCCCATAATTAAGGGTGCATATAACACACGAGTACGTATTATACGCGAATAAATAAGTGTTGTGTACATTGATCAATCGGAAGGGGTGCTAACTGATATTGTTCACTAGCCAGTATATTAGTAAATATCGCCGTGGGCGCTTATTAGAGCGGGGCGCTTATTACGTCGAATACGGTTCATACCATATGGAAAAATTGTTGTTGCAAAGGGGTATTTCGGGGTACACGAAGTATATTTATAAATTTTCTGAGCTTCAATTTACATAGTTTGTGCCACAAAATCCATCGACTACATATATAAACACGATATCCGACATACGAAAGTACTTTCTAAACGAATCGACACAATCAAAAGAAGAATGCAAACGTATGTTTATGTTAAAAATGCTTTACACATTTTGATTAGCGGTTACTAAAATAAACAAAAATATGAGGCGTTTTCAGTGTCGTAATGGACATGTCATTTTCCAAACATTAAGTGTACATTTTTACATTTATCAGTAATTGGAATTAATTTGGCTTTGTCAAGAGCAGAATAATTATTGAATGAATTCAACTATGAAAGTGTATTCATATATCTATCAATTTCAATATTGAAACTTGTTATTTTACTGTTCTTTTCAAAATGTCTTAAAACATACACAACTCGCAGAAAACACAACGCAGAACCGTACTTCCTTGACGAATTGCAGACTGACAATATCAAAAGTCAACGACTGCAAAGACATCTTTCGCGATAGCGTCCGGGTAAAAGAAGTCCGGGTTGTACTTCCAAACTACAAGAAATATCCCCTGCTTTTCCAGATTGAACTTGATCGGCTGTTTATTACCCACATACTGATTTCATTCAAAACTCTTGAAGAATTCATTTTCTTGTCACTCAATATATTGTTACCAAATAAAGTGCAACCGAAATTATAACTTATTCTTTTGAGTACCATGCACCGCCAACTAAAAGTCAGTCTAGCGGTAAATACGAATGTTTACGCTAGCACGTGCTCGCGCCCGTCTGCTGTGTTTACGTTTGCCAGGCGTTTACGGGCGTGGACTAATCATTGTCATCATAAGTGACATGTCGTGTCTGTTTTATTTTAATTCTGTCAGCTGTATATATCGAACATTTTAACCAGAAATTCATAGTTTCAGGGGCATGGCTGTATTGACAATGCTTGTTTTTAGACTCAAGTGATATGACTAGATTCTATGCCCAGTTGTCTTATGTCAGAAGTGGTCATGAATCGACAGTTGACATATTTTCTGTTGAAACTGGATTTTCTATTTTTTTGTTATGAGTATTTACATGATTCCTAACTAAAATGCCTTTTTTTAAAATTATTCCCATCCCAGGTTTCAGATCGGTTATTTTCTTGGACATTGATTGATTGTATTCCCAAATGTCCTAAAAAAATCAAATGTTTGGTAATGGTATTGAAGAATGTCCTGTGAAAAGTTGATTAAATCATGAAAATGTCTAAATGCCCTTTTGTCGTCAGCAAAGTCACGCCACACCCTTTTCGGAAAAAGATAATGAATACAATTAGGCCCTACTGTCTTTTTAGACTGCTTTATATTATTGAGATAGTAAATTTAATTAGATTGATATTTCAGTTAACAACAGCATCATTTCAAAATTGCAGATTTCAAAATGAAGATTAATTTTTGTACCAATATATCTTTTATTATTTTCAAGGCTTCTGACATTGGAATGCAACAACACACTTGAGAAGCATGAGCACCCGATCCACATGGAGGAACTCTGTGATCGATTCAGCCTAGTACAGTCAGCATTAGCCTACCTTGACAATACCGATCACCTCTACTACGTGAAAACAACTTGCTGTAAATACAGCTCGGGAGAGGTTGTTGAACAAAATCTATTTGCATTGATGCAACTGTAAACTGAAAAATTAAATACAAAAAAATATTTTGTATAATGCTTCCAATTTTCTGACATTTTCTATGAATTATTATATGAAAAACAGCTGAATGTCCATTACAAAAATGTGCATGGGACAAAACAAATTTACTTACCAGCCATAATTGTGAAATTGAAGTATTCCAAAGCATGATGACACTTATTTTAAAGCCTTATGAACAGTCTAAACATAAACACAAACTTGTCAGAGAATGTCTAGAAACTTAAGGGTCATCAGTAAGAAGAAAAATGTTGCAAGAAACTGTTCTTGAACCTATCACAGTGGTCCCTCGACTTAACGCTCCTCGATGTACCGCTACTCCGGATGCACTGCGGGGTAAACCATGGCTCCCAAAAATGCATGAAGAATTTTCCCCTAAAAGCGCGTTAAAGCGTTGTCTATGTCTATGTAGGTTTTTCAAATGTCAGCCCTTGGTTTGTCAGTCCACGGATCAATGATTTACAGGCCTCCTTGATTGTTGAAATATAGCTGATTGCTTGGTTAACATACAATCAATAGGGATATGACAGTATTTATTGTTTGTTTCACTTCTAAATGCCTTTTAAAGACTTAATATTTATTGTTGTTGAATCTTGTAACATAGATGTATCAATGTTATGTCTGTATCAGTAGGAAACTGTTCTTGAACCTATTGTATGGGTCTGTGTATGTTTTTCAAATACTTTGCTGTTGCAGGACTTAAATTGTAGTGATATTTTTTTCAGGAGCTTTTGGTGTATCATTTTAAACTTGATGTGGACCCAGCTGAACTTACAGAATTAAATGGTACAATAATTGTTTAAAAAAGCCATAAGCATGGACCAGACTGGCATTGCAAAGACTGGCAGCATTGCAAAGTTACCGGACCAGATAAAATGCTAGTCCATAACTTTCTAGACTCACGAACAAAAGTAATAAAAGGGTAAACATAAGAATAGTACTGTTTAATGTTAGTTCTCAAAGAACAAAAACAAAATGGTGGATTGTCAACTTAGTAACTTTAACTTCTGACCATTGGGCTTTCAACTTTTCCAAACTGACCGCCTGACAGCAAAATAGACCGTCTCGGACTGTCGAGCTGGTGGGTAATTTCAACGCTGCTTCAAACATTGAATGCCAGTTTTGTGAACTGGTGTAGTACAGTATGTTTTTTATCTTATCCCACATCAACTTGTTCTAACTTCCACCATTAAAGACAATGTTAGAATAGTCTTTATAGGTGAAAAATCCAAAGAAGTGACAAAGGGACATTTCTGCATGTAGTGGAATGCTCAAAAATGTTTCAGGAAAAAGCTGGCCTACTGTGTATTTTGTAATAGTAACATCTAAACAAACTCGGAGGTTAACATTGGAAATTAACTGATAGTTCATTTCTAAAAGGTGCATTGTTTTGTATGTATGAGGTTAAATGATTTAACTACCTCATTTCATAAGATATCTTGTGAATTACTTTTCAGCTGCACTCGGAAATTTTGTGCTTTTGAAACCACTAAAAGCCACTGAGATCTTTCAAGAAGTAAGTGGGATCTAGAGATTAGAATGTTACTTCATATTTACTTTGTTTAACTTTGTACTTTGTGTTTCACTATAATTGTCATGAGAGTGATAGAAAATTCCAAGATGCCAATAATACAGCCTCTTATAAGCTTTACTGCTCACGTTTTATGAGAAACTACTTACGATGTTGCAAAATGATGAGGTAGAATGTATTTTATACGATAATTTTTGTTGTTCTTTCATATTTCTGTTCATTAGGGAGCTTAGCATTTGCTCTTGATTCTCAGTTTAAATTCCCACATGAGAACAGTATGTGTGAATCCCATGGTATCTTCTGCGATGACATTGGTAGACAATATTACTGTTAAAAACCTAAATAGAATTTGTCCTCACTCTAACAATAACTCTGCAGATAGTGTTCCAAACAGCTCAGGAGTTGGAGCTTCTACCAAGTGACACCACCCTGTCCCAGATCTCTGTTTTTCTGAAACTTGCCAGCTTGCCAAGTCCACTAGAAGGGTAAGATGCAGAAGGGGCAACTAATATGGACCAAGTGTTCAATCCTTGGGTGTTGGCATGTCATTGTACCCCAGTGGTGTGGATGCTGATCATAATGTCAACCCTTGGTTTGTCAGTCCGCGGATCGATGATGTACAGGCCACCTTTTTGGAATATAACTGATTGCTTGGTTAACATACAATCAATAGGGATATGAAAATATTTATTGTTTGTTTCACTTCTAAATGCCTTTCAAAGACGTAATATTTATTGTTGTTGAATCTTCTAACATAGACATACAAATGTTATGTCTGTATTAGTATGTCAAGTTTGTTCAGTCTTTAGAAACTGGACACAACTGTGTCATCTCACTGTAGAACCAACCAATTTTTTCTTTAATTTGGAACCAAGCACTTTGGCATGTAAGTCTTTTTCATTCAGTTGCAGAATCAAATGCATGAAAGATTTATCAAGGAATATTGGCAGCTGTAACTATGTCAAGTTTGATGGTGTTGTCACTGGAGTTACAGGAATTTCAAAATATACGTAAGCTGAACAAGACATCCATGTAAAATCAAATATAAAATATGAAAAACTACAAGTTCGTTCTAAGTCAATGGAGTGCCATATTTACTATGAATAGAGGCTAGCTCTTCTTATATTCAAATACAATTGGAATTGGTTTGTCTCTCTGACAGTACAGTAAAAATATGCACCCTATGACCTGACTTGGTTGAAGCATGTCATTGATCCCAATTGTGTGGATCAATGCTCATGATATCAATCACTGGATTGTCTGGTTCCAGACTCAATTATTTACAGACCGCCTTCATGTAGCTGGAATATTGCTGAGTGTGGAGTAAAACAACAAACCAACAACAACGAAACCAATCCCAAGTTTAACTGAGGGTACATATGGCTCATTTGTTAAGGCCCTGGGCCTCGTTCCTCAATTCACAGTTAATTAGGTTGTCAAGATGATGATGATGATGATGATGATGATGATGATGATGATGATGAATGTATTTGGTAGCATGTGTGCAATAAGCGATCATTGTCCATCATTTCTTGTTCAGGCGGAGCACACGTTACGTGTGTCCCCACCCTGCATGTGAGGGGAATGAGGGACACAAGTTCATCCGAGTCCACATTGCTGGAGCCTCAGAGACACAGACAATAAGGTGAGACCATATTATGTTACCTGTAAATGCAAATGTCTTTTCATGGTTTGGATGTTTACAAAATATTCATCTTGTTAGTGCATCAAATATAAATACTCATGATTCAAGCTTCAACATCATTAAGTGTGACAGTTATAGTGAATATAAATATGTGACATGTCATGGACCAAGAGAAACAGCTATTTATGTACAGGACTCAATTAAGCTATATAAAACATGTTACATGTTTTTTATTTATAGTCAACATGTCATAGCCAAAATCCTCAAGAATCTGAGAAGTTCACAACCTCTTTATTTCAAACACTGATAGTGGACGTCATATTCATAATAGTTCTTGCAGCAAAATTAAAGGTAGTGACTGATATATGAGTTTATAACGTTATCTCTAGTTTGTGTTTTAGTGAGCCCATGATAGCCCACTGGTAAGGTATTAATGCATCACCCTAGCTCTTGTATAAGCATCAATATGAAAAGTTTTTTGACTGCTGGTACTTGAACTTAATCATTCCTTGTTTTTGACAGAAAGGACTTCAGATGTAGTGCATGTGGTTCAGTCTTAGAAGAGGACAAGAGCTCCAGAATTATATCAGGTTAGGGCCTGTTAGGCTACCATTCGGTGCAAAACAGTTTGTGTCTACTAACTTGGTCTTGCAGCCTAGCTGGTCTTGATATCGTTGTCAGTAGATTTTAGTGTTAGTATGTGCTATTGTTTGCTAAGCTTCACTAGTTCGAATTTGTTTTACAAGTCCCACACTTTGAACATATAGCTAAAGGTGCATTTATTAATGTCATTCAATGAAAAAGATCCAAACATAGTATTATATACATACAAAATATTTTGAGGGACTAATACAGCATCAGATCAATATTTATTATTAATATCAATATTCAGGACATTTCAATCATCAGATTAAAAGTAATGATATTTTAAACATCTCTCAGAATGATGAAAAGCAGCATTTTCTTATCCGAGCTGATCCATTAATCACCTGAAATGATTATTTTTACATTTCACAATTTGGTCGACCACCATGTTGACATTTCCAAAGGTTCTGAAACATTTATGTATTCAATTTGGTGGTGGAATACTAATAATAATTTCAATTGCAGATAAATTATTAGCAGAGGTTGTTCATGAAGATTGCTTCCATGATGTCATCAATGCCAAGACCAGACAGCGAGTCCAGGCAGTTCCAGTTTATGTCAGAGGTCACTTGTCCTACTACATGTTTCAGTATGATAGGAACCAGTATAATAGATTCAACCAAAATTCTCAGTTAAGGTATTCATTTTGGTCCTATACACATGAAAGATCCGGGGTAGAATAGGTCTTCAGCAACCCATGCTTGCCGTAAAAGGCAACTATGCTTGTAGTAAGAGGCGACTAACTGGATCGGGTGGTCAGGCGTGCTGACTTGGTTGAAGCATGTCATCGATCCCAATTGCGTGGATCGATTCTCATGATGTTAATCACTGGATTGTCTGGTCCAGACTCGATTATTTACAGACCGCCGTCATATAGCTGAAATATTGCTGAGTGTGGCGTAAAACAACAAACCAACCAACCCATACACATAATAGTAAGGATCAGTGACTTAATGTTTCTCAAGCTTTATGTTTACAACTTTATTTATTATTATGTAATATGCATATTTATGAATCAATCCATTCTGCCTTAGTATGGATGTGTAATAAAGTACACACATAGAATATCCTCTTACTCATAATACAAGCCAAATTGAACATTGAAGCTACTGCCTTGACTTACACTACAACTGGCCATTTGTTTTCAACTAGATGAACTGTGTGAGAAGATTCAGATAGGACAGAAGTACCAGATAATCGGCATGGTGAGGAAAGACATCACTGGTGAGGTGGTCAACCTTGCCCTGGAGGTTAGTGTTTGAACATTCCAAGACACGTGACAATGATGTCTGTATCCTCCCCATCATCACCTCCACCACCCTATGGGGTACCCACTTTATGTTGGTTTTAAGTAGATATGCTATATACTTACAATTTGTGTCCTATATGGGGAGCGAGGTATATGATGTGAAAGAACAAAAGCTAAAGCTCTTGGTTCCAAATTAAATTAAGAGGTATCTAATTTGCAGTCAAACTACCTCTGATTTGAAACCACAGTATGTTTATCTCCCAAGTTTTATATTATTATAATCAGTAGAGTTGTGCGGCACTCTATGTACTCATGTGTCATGTTGATGAATGTCTAAGTCTATTCCTATATATGTTTGTCATTTTACAGGCCAATAACATTATAGAGGTAAGAATAAAGTTCTACTTCCAGCTTTCCACAACAAAACACATCAACTTCCTAAAGAATTTTGAAAACATTTCAAATGCTTTTCATCATTAATTTTGTTTTTCTCTATTCCGAAACATTTAATCCTTGAATACTACCCTGATGTTATATGTTAACAGTATTTCAGTAAATAGAGGATTTGGGACGTTCTTGACAAACGGCATATATATCTCAACTTGTGAACTAAAAAGGTTTCCATTTTCATTCATGGCTATGCCTTTTATAATAATGTCAACTTTACTTTGGGATTAGCATGTCAATTGACAAGAAATGAACATGCTTCTATGTACCTCACTGATGTGTGTGAGGTATGTAGTTTCTCATTGTCCGAAGTCTTAAAAACCATAGTGTCATTGCAGCAGATTAAAAGTATTTCTGGAAACAAGTGTTAGTTTTTCAGTAAAATTATTATTTAACTTTTTCAATAAATGTTATTATTTCTCACACGAGACTGTTGTTTATTCAGATATCACATATTGTGCATCCCCTAACACCATCATTTCTGCCTGAGAGCCTGGTCTGCCTGTACAGTGACAGGAGAGACTCACCATGGAGCTTCAGCCTCAGCCTTGCCTATGTGTTTGGGGGTACTATTGTCAAAGATTATCTGTTCCTGTAGTGAAATTGTTCTTTTCTACTATTTTACTCTAGGGGAATTATTCCTATGTAATAGTTTTGACTAGGAAATTGTTTCCTTGATACATTTACACCTGATGGAACTTATTCCATGTGGAACTGATCATTATTGACAGTTTTATTGACTTCATAATTGTCATGCAGAATACAGAATACAGAATAAAACAACTTCTATCACTGACACACTTCTGACAGTGTATGTCATGTCCCCCTGGAAGATCTGGGTTAGAATTGGTCTTCAACAACCCATGCTTGTGAGAGGCAACTAATGGGATCAGGTCATCAGGATCTCTGATTTGGTTGATGCGTGTCATCGTATCACAATTATGTAGATCAATGCTCATGATGTAAATCATTGGAATGTCTGTCCCAGACTCTCGTTTATTTACAGGCCGCCATCACACAGCTTGAATATTGCTGAGTGCTACGTTAAAAAACAAACAAACAAAAAAGCATTGTGAATTAATCACTTACTGATAGCTAACATTGCATCAGTTTGAGGAAATGCTGAGACACAAGCTAAGATTTACATTGCCTTTTTTTCAGGAGAAATTGCCCCACCAGGATCATACCTACAACTAAAGCTTGGACTAATGCTGAGTTTAGCGACTGTGTCAGAGGTCTTCATTTTATACATATTTTCTAGTTAGAATGTAATATGATTTTAAGTAACCTTTAGATCTAAAAGAGTTTCTGAAGAATATGCCAGAGAAATATTCTCATCACTGTATTCTCAAATAAATTCCTTTGTTACTTTATTATTAAGGTAACTGGAAATAATGACTAGAGGATGGTTTTCAGCCTCAAGTAAGGCTGGAGGCATTTGTGTTAAAAAATGCATCATGGTCAGACAGTGAAGTCATGTAATATTAGCTTGAATGATAGTTTCATAATTGTTTTATATGATCAAAGTGTTGTCTATGGATGATGTTCTAGGAGAAACCACTTCACATACTTGGCATCGGCAGTGAAGTGGAGACGATACAGAGACTCATGGACTATGGCCGCCAGTTCTGTGACAGGAGTGTGTGTCACATGGCAGGCTGTCATCTCACTGGTAAAGTCATCAGTGACAGGCATGAGACTGCCCCATACTTCATAGAAGGTGAGTGATTGCTACCCATGGAGAACATGTGTCACTTATACACTTATAGGTGAGGTGAAATGGGGTTTAACGTTGCGTCCAAGATTATTGCACTTATATAGCGATGTGCATGCAAATGTGTGTTTGTGTGGCTGCTTGTACTAGTCCGGACTGATGCCGATTTATAGTGCTAGCTCACTGAGATACCATGCCACAGTTTAACATGAATACCCCACTCAGACACAGTATACTGACTCCGAGCCGACCAGTGCTTGTTTTATCCCCTTAATGCCGAGCGCCAGACAGGGTAACAACAGGTACCATCTTTTAATGTCTTTTGGTATGACGCGGCCGGGGATCGAACCCCGGACCTTCCGCTCTCCAGGCGGACGCTCTACTTATTTCCCTCTACAAGTAAAGTCTGAAGACACTTGTGAAACAAAACAGCTACCGGTACTATAGCAAAGGTGGATCTATTCCCTGATCAATCTGGATTCAGTGGCAGAATAGGTTCTATGTACCTCATGCTTGTTGTAAAACAAGCAAAATTATTGGTTATTTGATGTTTGACCTGGTTGCATTGGTGGCGTGTTCTTGTACCCTGAACAGGGGTATACACCATTTGTCATATAACTCAGGTCAGCAGGTCATTTTGTACCAGTAGCTAATGTAACTTTAATAGTTTTGGGGAGAAAACAACTTGTCCTCTCGAAACTCACAAACTAGTGGCCATGTCTATCCCTGCTGAAAGAAAAGATTGCTCTTTCAGATGTGATTATATTGACAGGCGATCAAGATGTACATGAAACTAATATTGCTGACTGGGGAAAATATATCACAGTAACTATCATGTACTAATATGGCAAAAGCTCAATAGAGTTCAATTTTTTTAATCATAATTAACAGGTAAATGTACCAAAAACAGAACTAAATCATTTGGTGATATGTTTTCAATGATACAACTACCAAATGCAAATTGTTTCATCTAGCATATTTTATGTCATGTGCAACCCTGTTTTTCCACATAAGCTGCTTCCATGTTGTTGATATTTTGTAAATAATCTAGCCTGGACCAGACAATCCACTGATTGATAACATTAGCATTGATCAACGCAATTGGTATTGCATGCCTGACCACCCAATCCAGTTAGTCGTCTCTTATGACTTAGCATGGGTTGCTGAAGACCTGTTCGAGGGTGGGGGGGTTGTAGTGCTGGTGATGTGTGGATGTGGTGGCGTATCTGATGTTGCTACAGGACATATTGTGTGTTACAGGTGGCTCCTTGTTGCTGGCAGCAGGAGGAGTGTGTTTCCTGGGGGAGCTGGGCAGACTTAAGAAGAAGGTCCAGGAACATCTGCAAGCAGGTACACAGCCTATCTATAATAAATAATTAATATTTAGAAATTTATGAAGCACATCCTATCCAGTTGTACTCCTTGTTCAAGATCACTCAGTCATACGGGCTTTTGAAGAGTTTAATTAGCATTTCTTTCAGTAGGAATAGTTAAAACACCTACATGTAGATGTAGAACGACCTTTCAATTGACCAATCTGGCTTACCAGATCAGAAATGTGACGGTTGGAATACAATCTCAAACAGATTAACACAGGGTATTCTAAACCACAGTTAGAGGCTGTACCACTGATTCCATCAACATCATCTTCTATCTCTCGCTTCAATTGGATAAGTGTTTGAAACGGAGGGATGTTCCACATACAGCCCGTCAGAAGTATAAATACAATCTCGACCATTTATTAGACATTCCACAATTTTCTCTAGTCCAGTTTTCAAATTTTGAATTGATATTTTTCAAAGCGTAGTCTTGAATGGAAGATGCCAGTTTGGAACTTGAAAGCTGCTTTCTGGTTGGCTAATGTCGACTTCTTGTTAGTCACTTCATTGGTCTGTGAAAGTTCGCAAAATGTCCTTCCTAACGTGACCTATATAGAGATGTCCTCAGATCTATGAGTAACAGTAGCGAGCTTTAAGATCCAATTTTTATTACATTGGTCAATTATCAAATTTCTCCCAAAAATGATAGATATGTAGTCAGAAAAAGTGTAGAAATGCTGTGTTGATTGTTGGCAGTCCCAAGGTGTGTTGATTGTTGGCAAAGCTTGGCAGTACCAAGGTGTGTAGATTGTTGGCGATACCAAGGTGTGTTGACTGTTGGCGATACCAAGGTGTGTTGATTGTTGGCAGTACTTGGCAGTACCAAGGTGTGTTGATTGTTGGCAGTACTTGGCAGTACCAAGGTGTGTAGATTGTTGGTGATACCAAGGTGTGTTGATTGTTGGTGATACCAAGGTGTGTTGACTGTTGGCGATACCAAGGTGTGTTGACTGTTGGCAGTACTTGGCAGTACCAAGGTGTGTTGATTGTTGGCAAAAATTGGCAGTACCAAAGTGTGTTGATTGTTGGCAGTCCCAAGGTGTGTTGATTATTGGCAGTACTTGGCAATACCAAGGTGTGTTGATTGTTGTCAGTACTTGGCAGTACCAAGGTGTGTAGATTGTTGGTGATACCAAGGTGTGTTGACTGTTGGCGATACCAAGGTGTGTTGATTGTTGGCAGTACTTGGCAGTACCAAGGTGTGTAGATTGTTGGTGATACCAAGGTGTGTTGACTGTTGGCGATACCAAGGTGTGTTGATTGTTGGCAGTACTTGGCAGTACCAAGGTGTGTAGATTGTTGGCGATACCAAGGTGTGTTGACTGTTGGCGATACCAAGGTGTGTTGATTGTTGGCAGTACTTGGCAGTACCAAGGTGTGTAGATTGTTGGTGATACCAAGGTGTGTTGACTGTTGGCAGTACTTGGCAGTACCAAGGTGTATCTGGAGCTGGGTTCTAAACACACTGGTGGCCTCCCTCAGCGCACGGTTCAACCCCTCCCATGCCAAATATGGGGGTACTCGGACAGCAAACCAAACAAAGGAAAAACGTCTGATGACCTGTTCAGTCATCAAGACTCAGGAATCATCCCTAAGCCAATGCTGGAGTAAATTCACATTTTTGTTATCTATATGTTTAATTAAGGCATACAGCACAAATTCCACCTTGAAATAGAAACCCTTGTAAATAAATCATCATTTCATCAACAGCTGACAAATACCATATGGCATTGAGTCACGCTGTCCTTTGTTTAGCTGTCAGTAAGTAACACTAATGAGACCAATTACACTTATCATCTTACTGATATCTGTGGACAATTTAATATGCCCACATGTTAGTAAAACTTTGTATGTAGTATTAACTTGAACTGATGAAACCTTGTGTCATCTGTGCAGTGGGTTTGGGTGTGTCTGTTACACTGACATTGATGACACAGTGAGTAGAGAGGAGATTGACACCCTCGCAGCCTGCCAGATTCTGGTTCAGTCCATGGAATCCCAGCAGAGGGATAACAGACTACCCGTATCTTCTCACGACTTCAGACAGGTGGGTTATGGCTAGCACTTTATTTTTCAGATTAAGATTATCAAGATCAATAAGAATGTACATAATAAATAGAATGTTTCAGAACCTTAAAGGCTGACATTGTGCTATTCATGAAAATATCAACTTTGTCAGGTTATTGATGAGGTGAACATGTTATTCAACAAAATCCTCTATTTGTTTACCACTTAACACTTTTGAAATGCAGTTCTTCCAGTACCTGAGCAGCTACAGGACCAAGATGACCAGTGAAGCCCTGCACCTGTTACAGATGTATTACCAGGCCAGCAGAAAAGCACGAGCTTGTTCAGACGCTAGCACAGGTGTTCCTGTCACTGCCATGCAAACACTGTAAGTGCCAGGATCTAGTCCTTTTATGAACACTTCAAGATATTGCTTATTTTGCACATTACATTCTTATCAAATAGTTAATCCACTAAAGCGGTGATCAAAATAAGTGGTACAAATCCATACCATTTCTTGTCATGCATGCACTTCCACTTCAGGTATTGCAGAATTCAAAGGTGGTGTCATGTTAACACCTAAAAAGTTTTCAAACAAAATTTGTGTAATTGTAACAATCACCTGTTCTTACAATAATTGAAAGAAACAGAATATATTACTTTTATCATTGGGTAACATTCTTTTTTCACACATAAAACATATAGAAAGATTACAAAGTAGACACAATTTATGGATAACAACTTCTTTAATACTGTAAAGGCAATGTTTCCGTATAGATCCTTATACTGTTGTCAAGCAAGACTGAAGAAGAAACATTGTGCAGAATATACATTACTTACTTACTTACTTTGGAGATTTAACGTGCGTAGTTCGCACACGGGCCCGGCCAGGCCATTTAATGTGTTTCCGAAAGGGGCGAAAGTGGTCTGTGCAACCCAAGAGGGGGGTTTAGGGGTTGCTTATATAGAATTTGGGAATTTTGAGATTTGGAATAGATGCCGATGGGGTTGGGGAGGAGAACAGAATTCCACCTACTATATATATTCTGTACAATATTCCTCATTCAGTCTTGCTTGACAACAGTATAAGGATTAATACCGAAACATTGCCTTTACAGTATTAAAGAAGTTGTTATCCATAAATTGTGTCTACTGTGTCATCCGTTAACTTCTAAGTAATACCTATCAAACAATTCAAATAGATTGATTGCCTGCTCAAACCTGTGTTTCACTTATATTAGCCTGATAATTTTTTACGTTTGTTTATGCATTTGTACCTATGCAAAAATGTGGTTATAGAATATTTAAAATGTTATGACAAATATTTTTTTCCGCATCTTTTAGAACTACAGCCAATTACCAATTTAAGAAATAAAGGACCTTAATGAAGTCATTGTCTCCAATTTACAACAACAGCTTGGACTGCTTCTCTTCACGCTGTAGGTGTTACACTGTGAAGTAATTACCCCATTGTTCGTACCTGTTAATTGGATAGCAGCTTAGTTGTAAAAACATTCTCTCTGTTATCATTCAGTGCTTTATTCCATTCTTCTTACTGGAACCAATTTGTTGGTTTGGGATAAGGATTAGTGATAATTAATCTTTGATCTCAGTACTAATCCATGATTGTTTGTGTAGGCAAGACTTGGTGTGTCTTTGATCTTACCCATATGGTAAAACCCAGACTAACATCAAAGTACCTGGGTGATAGCCTATCTATTAATGTCTTGAGAATACAATGTCATTAAAATGTGTTTTTAACACCAAATCTCTGGTATATATTTGGTGAAATGGGTTGCGATAGCATTTGTAACTCGAGAGGGGAGCAACCAATTCTGAGTATATTTACACCACTGACTTAGAAGTGCTCCCAAAGACTCACCCCTGTAGGATGGATGCTGTTGCTGCTGCAGATGAACTAAGATGTCTTCTCATTTCTCACAACACAGCCACCCGACAGCTACAATCCCTAGGTAGGTATCAGTCTGCAACTGCAACGTGATTCCAAAACCCAAGTCTAGTAATGCTGTTCAGTCTAGTAATCTCAGCTAATAATAGTTCATATATTAACATAATATCGACTGAAAATGGTAATGAAATGAGACCCGTTCAGGCTTGTATACTCAAAAGATGTGATTCAGATTTAGCTCACAACAGTCCACATATTAACACTAAATTCTATGGCAAATGATGGTAAGAACCAAGTTCTGGCTAGTAACTATGGAAAGTTTTAAGCATGAATTGCAATAATAGTCCTGAAGTAACATAGGATCTACTAAAGAAGATAATGACAACAGCCAAGATTGGGCTGGTAGACTTTTGGCACAGGGTTATTGACGTGCAATCTTTACTAAACAATCATCTTGCTATGCCCCACCCTTTTGCTCAAGGAGGGAATTGATGCTAGTTGAGCTTCATGGTTGTCAGAGAAGTACAAAGGGGGTTACAATGGTTGACAGTTCCTGAATAGATTTTTAAGACCGTGTCTCATGTGACTGGACAATGTGAAGTGTATGTTATTATTTGTACATTTTTTATTAAAATAATAGGTACTTCTGTCACCTTTTTTCTGTGGTCTAAAATCATAAGGAAAGATCTTACTGACATTGCTAACAGTACATAAAAAGTGTGATTTTCACTAATATCTTTTACTTGTAATACTTATTATGTCTGCCTGCAAGAAATTAAAACAAACACAGCAATATTAATTCATTAACCTTTTTAGCATAAATGCATGTCCAACTTGATATTTGAAATTATTTATAAAGATCAAGATAAAATACTGTAATTTCTACAATATCTATTATCATGATTATATAGTTGCTATCTCTCTTCACAGATAATGAGATCAGTCGACTGACCAGTAAGCTTGAGACACTGCCGACAGCATGTCATCTCCCACTAACCCAGCGCGTGTCAGCCCTTGAAGGAGTCCGCAGGATGTTCTCTGTCTTCTGCTCACTCAAGTGGCAGGAAGTACAGGCCTATGTCGGGGAGATCTCTTCATCACTGGATGAGCAACACATGGACCTAGACGCTGATGTTAGTTTTGAGGAAGATGTGAGAGATGGACATCAAGTCACATGGACATCTTGTGTTTCTCACAGGGGACAGTAGCTGTTCTAACATCGTGCTGTGAATTAGGGTTTATTTAGCAAAAGTACAGTGCGTGATATCAACCTGCAGTGTGTGTCCAGGTCTGGAGTAGGCAAACCAGTGATACATGGAACAGACAGACAATAAACTTGCAAGGTTTTCAACTACCAGATGATCCCAGTCTGTTACCTTACACTTGTTATGGTGTCTGATTCCAAAAGAATCGGAAGGTTGATTTTATGAACAGCAGTTGTGTCACTAGTTCTACATGGCATGTATTTGTTTTGGAAGTGTGACAGGAGGCATTGCTAAATATTATGGTGTATCTGATATACAGTACCAAAAGCCAGATTGGATTTAGGACAACATGGGGATATGTTGGCAGTGTTTGTGTGTATGGCAGCACTATCTCCAGTGGTAATATTGGGCTTTGTTACTGCTTGTCATAAAACTAAATATATGGTCACATAAGTACTGGCCTTAGAAGACACACAACCAGATATGTGACATTGAAGGACTCTGGCTATGAGACTGAGTTCAGAGACTTACTGAAGCTGTTACCGCTGAAATTGTAAATACTCTTTGATAGTGCTTTGAAACAAGGTGCAATCGTGATTAATGCTTTTGATTACTTTAGTGCTTGAATGGAATAAACTATGACATACTTACATATGATTGTTTTTTAGTCTGTCAGGATATAACAGTTTCTGAATAAATGTGCTGTGGTATTAAATACTAAAATGTGGCAAACATAGTTTCTATATACCTTAAGAACCTAAAATTGAATTCATCTCAATTATTGTACTTAAAAAACAATGTTAACACTTCTTTGAACTTATTTTAAACATTTTAAATAGTATGTGTGCACCAGTTGCCTTCTTTGTATTAAACTTTGAGACATGTAATACTCTATTAATTAAGTATGCAAGACTCTGTCTCCATGATCATTCTACTATTCTGTCCAATTTCAAACTGAAATAGTACACTGTCATTCATGCACCAATACTTGCTAAAAACAAAGTGAAAAGAGACAGTGATATGCAACCATCACTTCCAAACAATTCCCATTACCTAGTTTTTTTAGTGTGGCATAGTGTTTTTCTCTCTTGCCAGATAGAAAAACATTACAGGGCCAATGTTGATTGACAATACACTGAGTCGCCGTGATTAGTCATTCTACAATGAATTTGGAATTTACTTGATTCTGATTGGTCAATCAGAGGCTATTAAATCACAATATACCCCTCTGATTGAAACTGCTGGTTTGATGACCGAATCACCGCGGAAGCTAATTCATAGAATAGTACTATTTTCAGTCATTGTCGGTGGGCATATTTAAATAATTATATCTACAATTACAGGTTATAAAATGCACTGATGGGGTTACTACAATATTCAAAGGATGTGTGACAATACATTTCATGCAGAAAACAGGACAGAAATCCACAAAGAGATGTATTTACGTTTTGGAGAGCTTGGAATTTTGGCGCTTTTCTATATACGACTGGAACGTCATATCTTTTGCGTCACGATGAGCGATATGACGCCATAATGGTGACGTGCGATGTAGAGCGAAAGCCTTGCAAAGCTTGCTTTGTTTTCTTTAGGGATGCCCACCCCATGTTAGCTTACCAAGTTGCTGTGCTTATATGCTTTCAATGCCTGTCATATGTTCGAATGAAGTATTAGGGTGTAAACAAACTGTTACTGAGTATATACAGCGCCATATTTTGTTCGGTGATTCCGTAATTCAGATCAATAACCCACTCAAAACACTGGACTCATCGCATGTCGCTTCACTCAGTATATTTGCTAACACCAAAGAGTTTGCATTTTATTTAGTCATGGTAGGTAACCTTGCTCTACATTGAAAACATAGTATGTTTATCTCCTAATTAACCAGCTGTTGATGGTAAGCCTGAGCCTTATTAATACAAAATTCACCATGATTATAATATCAGTCCTAAGACAGTCAGCACCATGCCCATACGTGTTGGTTTCATGAAACTGGGGAATGTCTGGTCCTGCTTTCTTTCTACACATAGTGACAAACTAAGATCAGTTTCCAATACAGGCATTAAATCCTATTTACTCAAATATAAATAGAAGTTTTTGGGGATCTGGCCAAAATTTTCTTATTACTGTCTCATGGTCAGGACAGACACTCTGAACTCTGTGTTGCAGGGTGTCCCTGTCTCACGGCCAGGCCAAGCTCAGTCTGCGTCACCAGGTCCTAGAGGAAGATGCTGTCATGGCCATTAGGATCTATGAGGAAATTCTTACTGCAAGATTTGGTACGTTTAACAAACATCTATATTAAATGTCTGAAATTCTAAGCATAGTGTACTGCAATAATAGTCCTGCAATAAGAGGACCATTAAACTATATTCATTGAAAGCAAGAGTTGATATTCGTGCAAGAAAACATTTTGCCTCAGCCAGGGGATTCAAATTGTGTTTGCTATATTCTCATACTTAAGGCACCTGGAGTTGACATCAGATGTAAAGTTGACCCCACTGTTCGTATTTGTAATTTTAAATATCTGATGCAAACATGTTTTTCAACCTAGATTCTTATGCCTTTTGTACAGGAATGTCCATATTGAATGTTCAGCCAAGATCTCATGTGACAAGCAAGTGTTTTGAAGAATTTATTGGACCAGAGGTATATATGAATGGTATCCTCCAAAATTTAACTACGTTTAAAAGCTCTACAATTTGGGAAGAAAGGAAAACCCACTATCAATTGGAACTATTATTATTGCATCTAATTTAAATTCTTCAATGATTCAGTGGTTTCTGTGGATTTTATTGTCTGAAAACACAACAGAAAACACATCAAGGCCTTTGCTGATGCAGGTTCCTAGTAGACTTGTTTGTGCCATCATATTGGAGTTTTGCTACTTGTGTTTCCCCCTTGGGGATTCCAGGTAAGAATATTGGTCCCCAGCAACCTGTATTGTCGTAAGTGGCAACGAATCAGTTTGTCAGCTTCAGTGGTTTGGTTGATTGCCTGCATTGTTTCCCAATTGCATGGATTTATGGTCATGATGTCAATCACTGGAATATCTGGTCCAGACTCGATTATTTACAATCCACTATCATATACCTGGAACATTGCTGAGTGTGGAATTAAACAACAAACAATACTTTTGATACATAGAAAGAATGCCCAAAGACTTTTCTGTTTTCATTCATGATCAATCATCAATTGCTTTTTCAAACCGATGACCTATCTTGAAGTTTTAGAAATTCCCAACACTACTATTAAGAGTATCTGTTTTGATCTAACTTGTAGGGATTAGGGACTAGTGTATATATTACTCAAAAGAAGTACTACAGTTAATCTGTCATTGAGTAGGAATTTGTCCATTGGTAAGTAACTTGAAATTGAATGTCTCCAGTAGTTTCCAGGCTAATATTGCTGCCTATCCATTATTTAATGGCATCATGTTTATGCCTTTCTACCCTTGAACAAGGATGGGTGGTATTGTAAACTGCAATTAACATATTTAATTTAACAAGACTATTATCATCCAATGATATTCAGGCATTTGTGATCAACAATTCCATTATAATCTATAATTCTTAATGCAGTAAGAATGTTGCTGTTTTTTTTACAGAATGACCGGGCCATGCATCAGTTCCATGTTCAACTGATCCGATTCTGTGGCCACACTGGCAACATGGAGGAATGAAATGTACACATTACCATAGACATTACTGTTAATGTGTTATACCAAAAGACATCAGACAGTGGGACCATTTGATTCTTATACAATAAGACTTCGTTTGTTGACCGAGTCAGTGGAAATGCAGGAAACTACACTCTGAATTTCTGTTTTGGTGGCATCATAGAAGCATTTGTTGACTTGATCACAGTGTTAAATGTAGGGAAGCTACACTCTGAACTGCTGTCTTGGTAGCATCAGGGTTCTGTATTAGAAGCATTTGTTGACTGGACCAGTGTTAAATGTAGGGAGGCTACACTCTGAACTGCTATTTTGGTGGCATCTGGTTCTGTATCAGAAGCATTTGTTGACTGGATCAGTGTTAAATGTAGGGAAGCTACACTCTGAACTGCTGTCTTGGTAGCATCAGGGTTCTGTATTAGAAGCATTTGTTGACTGGACCAGTGTTAAATGTAGGGAAGCTACACTCTGAACTGCTATCTTGGTGGCATCAGTTTCTGTATAGAAGCATTTGTTGACTGGACCAGTGTTAAATGTAGGGAAGCTACACTCTGAACTGCTATCTTGGTGGCATCAGTTTCTGTATAGAAGCATTTGTTGACTGGACCAGTGTTAAATGTAGGGAAGCTACACTCTGAACTGCTATCTTGGTGGCATCAGTTTCTGTATTAGAAGCATTTGTTGACTGGACCAGTGTTAAATGTAGGGAAGCTACACTCAGAACTGCTATCTTGGTGGCATCAGTTTCTGTATAAAAAGCATTTGTTGACTGGATCAGTGTTAAATGTAGGGAAGCTACACTCTGAACTGCTATCTTGGTGGCATCAGTTTCTGTATTAGAAGCATTTGTTGACTGGACCAGTGTTAAATGTAGGGAAGCTACACTCTGAACTGCTATCTTGGTGGCATTGGGTTGTGTATCAGAAGCATTTGTTTACTGGACCAGTGTTAAATGTAGGGAAGCTACACTCAGAACTGCTATCTTGGTGGCATCGGGTTCTGTATTAGAAGCATTTGTTGACTTGATCAGTGTTAAATGCAGCAAATATTTAAGTTTTAAATATAAATTTGTTGACATAAGCATGGGTTTCTAATTTATTATCTGATGCAGAAATCATTCTAATTCTGTGTAAAATATATTTTAACATGTAGACTCAATGTTGATTGAATAGTTCTAATGAAATTGAGAGAATCTCTTGATGAAATAGGTGCCGGATCGTCTGTCACCAAGTGTGTCTATATGTTAAAATTGTCCAACTTGTATTCTGTTCAATGTTATCATTGTCACCCTACTACATCTGTGATAATACATTTATGAATCAAATATTTCCACATATGTTTGGTAATATTGGCAAGTAATATTTAATATATTAACTATGTCAGCTATCACTGACTTATCAGACAGATTACATTGGTCAAACGGCTATGTAGTGGAGCCAGGAGTAAATGGGGTTGTATCTTGCTGTCAACAAGATTACAGCACTGACACTAATGAGTGAGGTACCAATATTCACATCTCAAACAAAAGTTTAGAATAAATCTTTTTCTGTATTTGATTCCTGGTACAAGTACAGAATTCTGTAAATGGTGATTTACTATTTTAAGTCTTTTTAGTACAAATGTGCATTTCTCAACATGAAATACCCAGAAAAGTTCACTTCAATATCTCCAATAGATTTCTGACTTACGACCTGATGACACTATGATGTAAGTAACATTCGAGAGGATGGAAAGAAGAGGCAACAGCACCCAGTCCCATATATCCTCCTACTCTGTTGTCTTACTAGACAAACCGGTGGTAGTCAGGCCATGGCATGAAAACAGGTTGACACCTTCAGCCATGTCACAACTGGTGCTCCCTGGCAGCCTCCTATCAAGTGCCATTTACCTCAAGGAGCTGTGACCAGTCAGATCAGGTTACAAATAAAGCATGTGGGGCCTTTATTGTCCTGAGATGACTGACAGACTAAAGAATGCGATGTCATTAACAGTTAACTATAAACAACACTCAAGAGCAAATGTTTTATTTTGTTTTGCCACATATTAATATCTCAGACAGCAATACATAACAATAATACACCAGATTCATTCACACTGTCCTTATACCCCAATATAGTTCTAGTGTTCAAAGCACAGGAGATAGATCTGTGTTCCAGTGTGGAGATTTGTTTCCATAGTCACAACACTATAATAAAGAGATAATGTGGTATGCATAACATACCTGACTAAAAAATAGCTCATAGAATTTACAAAAAATATTTATCTAAGGAATTATCATTTCATGTTGATTATTCATACATGTTATCATTTAATCACATATAAAGATATATTCTACAGAATATCTATTTCATCACAAAGTACTACAAATAATATGAGTCTAGTAACAAAAATATAAACAACACCTAGCACTGCATATTACATCATTTTCGAAGTAGATGGTGGCTCGATATTTATCAAATGTCTCCCTCACTTCCACTTATATATTGCACCCTTTTTTTCAAATGTAAGATAAACTTTGTTCATAATGAACACACTTATAACGAACTGACCGATATAACAAACGTTTTTGGTCCCGTCTATTTGCTAAAACTTATAACGAACTAAGGTATAACAAATCAAAATTAGTGGTTCGTTATAGCCGTACTTTACTGTATCTTGAACCACCTTGATAAGTTTGTACCCACTTGTCAGTTTATGTCAACATACTCACCAGTTATAACTGTGTACCTGACATATTTCCAATACAGATGACATGTCAAAATTGTGTAAAACCTCACATTTGAAGAAAAACAACTTTTATATTCCCAGTTCTCAAATACTTTCTACATTCTGACACTGATGCACAAAAACATGAAAGTCCCAAATGATATTTCCAATATGACTGACAAGACTAATATCTTATCACTATCTAAATGTATGTTCATCACTCTTCTTGATAACATGCTAATCTAAATAGGATTTTGAGGATTGAGCTGTCTATGTCCATTTACAAATATTCCAAGTTATACTCTCACGTAGACCTTCAGATAAAACCTTAAATACATCTAATAGAAATAAATGTCTGTAAAATATATGCGTATAAATATATGGGTAACATTACTGAAATTTAATATTATGCTTACTTATAAATAACAAAAAGGAAACAACTGTTATATAAGCATGGCAAGAAATAAGCGTGTAAGCTGCATGGTGCTTGCTGCATGTAAGCATTGTATCGGTAATCACCAGGCAAGAAATTCAGTTAAACAACAGGAAATAACAGAAAATGAATGTTCATGACTTTTGATGCCAACTGCTCAAGAAAAAACAAAAACGGTTAAACTAATTAAATTTACCAGTAAGTAACATTTAACAACACCTTGTAACATTCTTTACGTTTTTCCGTCAAGAAAATTTTTGCTTCGTATACACAGCCATTCCAAAAATGTAAGTCCAAACTGATTTGTCTGAATTAACAAGGTGAAACAAATTTCATCATGTGTTTCATCTAATCAGCATTGATCAGTGACATGTGAAATGCCAAAGGATATATACAGAAACACATTGAAAATGCATAATCACTTTTTGACTCTAAATGAATGACAAGATAATGATTTTGGCAGTACATCTCGAAACACCGAATGAGATTCAAACCAAAAAATGAACATTGGTGTGTTTGATGATCTCATGCTTGAATAGCAAGAACTACTTAATTTCATTTTTGTGGACATTATACTAAATACTACAAAAATCTGAATATGTGTTTTCAAAGTGTGCCAGCATAGTAATGTTGACTTCTGTCTGTCACTAACCTTGGCAAGGCATAGTGTTAATGGTATGCATGAGAATGGTGAGTGCAAACCCATAAGAAGTGAACAGTTGATACATCTTCATGTAATTTAAAGAAATGTGACCCACCAGGAGAAAAGGGACCTTATGGGTGCTAGGATACAATTGTGCTATGACGTCAAAATGATGTTTGACGTCGACTAACTTCAGTGAAGATCGCCTTGTGTGATGTCATGTATCTCTGTAATAAATATGAATACAAGCTTGTGAATGTTATTTTTGTGTCCCGAAGATGCTGTAGTGTTAAAATATAATGGAAAGTCAGAATGTGATTTTCACCCACATGGCCCCTAATCTCATGGTTAGTCACAAATAATGAGAGACAAATGTAGGAACAAATTACAAAGTTATCACAAACTGACAACATATCTTGTTTTGATTTCACATTCTGAGTTGTAATCATGTCCAGTAAACATTCAAAATTCTTTGTAAGGAACCTGTCATTTATTGTGGGTGTGGTGTGGTGTTAGAAGTTGTTGAGATGAGGTAATGTACTGAAAATAAAGACTCCCCTCCCCCCTAATGCTTTTCATCGTCATATCCATGTCCCCCCTCCAAAATAAACATGCGGTCCCTAATATTGCCTAATATGTCAACTTAGGTCAACTTCAAAGAGACTTAATTCAACTTAAGAACATTGAACAGATGATGGTCCATTCCACACAAAAAACCTACCACCGACATTAATGGTTTTACGCTGCTGCAAGTGAGGAATGTATTTTTCTCCAAGGTACTAGTAAGGGCAGATACTCACAGGGTCATTAATTTGAGTGAGTAGGTTTTATTCTACTTTTATAACTATTCCAGCCATACTACAGAGTAATACCAGTAATGGGCTTTACACAATGTACCCATGTGGGGGATCAAACCAGAGTCGATGGCGTGACCAGCCAATTTTTTAACCACCGGGCTACCACCCCACTGCTCCAATTGCATTGACAGAAACAAGTCCAAGACGTTCCAGTGAACACTGTTCTGTGAAAGTTTACTGTGAACTAGTTAATTTGAAGCTATTCATCAGCCCAAAGCTTCAAACATAAATATGTCAACTCTTGCTAGTGAAAAATAATTCCACTGATCCGCATATCAACACACATCACAATACCCTGATTTAACACTAAAGGTGAGGTGACTATGACATATTTATGTTTGGCACAACATTAAATTCTACATTGGAGTGCAATACAAAAACAGAGACAATATCAGAGCAGATACATATTGTATCCAGTCCGCAGTCTGCAGTCTGCATTAAACAATGGGCACCTGTCACTCTTGGTAATATAATAAAACACACAGTTAAACCGGTTTACACAAATTGAGCATATATTGTTAAATCAGAACTTTATACAATTCCATCAAAACAGCACCTTCTACTGGCCTAAAACAATTCTGATCTTCCTAATTCCAGCATAAGGTGACTTCACATGAAGCAATTACCACATTTGCTAATTTCAGGGGAGCAAAACAATTTTTTCATTTGATCCATGGATGACAAATGCCTGACTAGCTCAGAATAGGTCTTTATGTACAGAACACTATTTAGCATTTGTTGCTACCAATGTACAGTGACAAGTGCAAAGCAGGCATGTCCTCGTGAACCATTCATACTGTGAACTTGTGGGTTGGTGTAGTGCTGGAAGATGACCCTTAACCTTGATGTGTAGAGGAATCTGATGTGAGATTACAGGAACTGTCAGACCAATAACTGATAGAAATAAACAAAACAAGATAATAGTTGTATGGAACTTAAACAGTAACAACTGAGATTAAAATGCAGTCACTTCATTGTTCACACTTAAGCACTCAGATATGCAAAAGGGTACTTAGGAAATACTGATTGTACATTATAATACTTACCATATTTCCTCAATTAAACACCCAGGTGTATGTTTTTCTTTACCCCTAGCATTTAATTGCAAAGATGATATAATGTGGAGACCTCTGTGCCAAAAAATCTACTGGCTTTTAATTGAGGCCCAGTGTTATTTGAGTCCTAGTAAAGACTTTTGAACAAACATTTATGTTAAATGTTACAATTCTTTTTCAAAGCAATTTCTTTGATTTGACTTGTACATGTCACTGAAATTTCAAAAATTAACGACTGTCATGTTTTTAGTAATATATTCAGTTGAAATAAAAAGAAGTTAAGTATCGTAAACACATAGTTTCATATTTCAATCACTTCAGACTGCTATTTTCTGCAATATAGTGCTGACATTTGGCGGGAATATATTACAAATTCATTCAACATGTTCAAAATATGAAAATCAATGCCAAACATATATTCTTTTGACTTAGAGAACCAATCTTGTAGCTCTGATTGATCTTCACTTCTTTTATTGGGGGTCCGCAACAAGCTTGTCATGAACATGCATAAGACCATTGAAGTATTTGACAGTCTTCATGCGGAGCTCCAATGTGGCAGGTTCATCACAGATGAAGATGGTCTTTGGATGTTGCTGGAATGCTGATACTGTCCACATGTGGTTCACCCCCTCCTCAATGGCCTTGCTCAGGGCCAGTGCTTTGTGGGCTCCTGTGATGAGGATCATTACCTGGCAACACAAACACACACCCATATAGAACTGCTTTATAAAGACGGACAATTCCATCATGGTCATTCTATACCATAACTGCTAAAAATTGTTTCAAATTATTTGATTGCCATGACTCACCCTGGAACATCAAACATGGAGCCTTGAGAGTGCAAATCTGACCAACATATTCCTATTGAGAATATCCTAAATCACCTGAAATTAATACTGTTGGAGAAGTGGTTAAAAGGTGATTGTGGCAGTTATATAGTTAAAAGGTATTTTGTGGGCATATTACAGTTATTTTCATTCAATTCTATTGTACAGTTTCAATAAACATTTGAATACATCTTTAATATGAAGATAATTAATGTCTACTGATATAATTAACAAACTTACCTCTTTTGCATCCATCACAGTCCCCACGCCTACTGTGAGAGCCTCTGTAGGAACCTTGGACATGTCGCCATCAAAGAAGCGAGCATTGGCCAATATGGTGTCCTGGTTGAGGGTCTTCACCCTGGTGCGAGACACCAGACTCGACCCTGGCTCATTGAAGGCGATGTGACCATCAGGGCCAATACCTGCAGCACAATGTTGGATAATGTTTAAATATTACCAATAAAGGTAGAACCATCAAGTGTAATAACATTCCCATATTTCAACATACATTTCAGCAATTCTCAATGCTGAATGTTCAGTTAGAGTGATGAAGTATCATTATAGTGAATAATATGACCTCATTGTTCATGACAACCTGATAACACATTGTCATCTGAACAATAAATCGAACTAAGTAAAGTTGAAATGTCATACCAGTTTGTTTAGCTCTTTCTCATAATGGGCACAGGTAAATAATGTTGCAGTTTTCGGGGGATTACAATTCATTATCACACAGTTGTTAGTGCAGCATGTTCCAAATCAGGAATCTATCAGGAAAACACTATGAAACAGTCCTTAGTGCGGTGTAGTGACAAGTCAGTATCAAAATTGTTTATTAGGAGCAGCACGGAGATATGGTTACTGCAGCTACCTCAAACCATAGTTGGGGGGCACAGGTGGCCCAGTCATCTCAGGCGCTGTGATTCGCTGTGCAGAGTTGCGCCCCTTAGGCATGCCAGAAACCTATGATTGTGGGTTCGGATCATGGTTCACCGCGATTATGTTTCTAGGTTTGTCAGCACCATACCTGTGCTCGTGGGTTTCACTGAAGTGGTAAACGTCTGAGACCTGCATCACTTTGGCTTTCCTCCTACATTAAGCTGCGCGCCGTGATATAACTGGAATACTGTTAAAATCAGCAATAAACCCAACTCACTCACACTCAAACCATTGTTCATAAAATCATCTACATTTCGCTGTGGAAGAAATAACCACAAAGGATGACAAATTTATCATTACAAGTTATTTTTGGTGAAATCACCAACTTATTCTCACTATGTACCTCAAAACACATAGTCAGTTCTTTCTTGACAAGCAAGTCACATAACATCAAACATTTTCACAACATGCTGGCTGTCAATTAGCTAAAATGTAAGGCTTTTTTTCACAAGATGGTGGCAGGCCAATCAGAATGCTAGATTTAATGACCACGGGATAACAAGTTTTATTCCCTATGAAACATACACTGTTGACACAAAACCATGACGATGGTGTGATAAATTCCTCCTACCTCCAATGAAGAGTTCAATTCCTCCTGCCTTTGTGATCTCAGACTCAAATCTGTTACATTCAACTTCTAGGTCTGCAGCATTTCCATCCAAGATGTGTGCATTCTCTGGCACAATGTCAATATGCTTGAAGAAGTTATTCCACATGAAGGAATGGTAGCTCTCAGCGTGATCCCTCCGAAGACCTGTGTGTTAATACATGTTGGTCAATCAGGGAATTAGCACCTATAGATACCATATTTGCCCTAATAAGTGCCCTGGGTGCTTACAGAATTGACAAAGGGGGTGCCTCTGTAGTCAGAAATCAGGCGTTAAAGAACAAACTTAGTTCAAATTACGATGAAACCAAAATATTTTCAATAATATTTATTCTTCAATTATTTATCCCTTCTTCACTGTGTTTCCTGTAAAAATCAGTAACATATATAATCTATGGTTAAATCGAATATATATCATATAAGAAAAAACAAACTGTTATGTACATTTTTGGTGTTAAGTACGGGGCGCTTATAAAGAGCATTAGGATCAACCATTTGGGGTATAATGAAACATATGCCATATTTTTTTGGGATTTTATGCACATAAGTGAAAAGGACTTTGTCTTCTTGTTGAACTAAGCATTCAACACATATGCACAAACAGTTTTCATATGCGAGAAACAGCTCCCATCTTTGGGGAATAGGAGTATTCAATGAGCAGCATATTTATTGTGTTTAGAATGTAGTTCCTTGTACCCACCAAGGTCATGTTGTTTGTGAGGCGAGGTGAAATGGGGTTTTACGTCATGTCCAAGATTATTGCACTTATATAGCGACGTGCATGAACATGTGTGTGTGTGTGTGTGTGTGTTTGTGGTTGCTTGTACTAGTCCCGACGGATACCAATTTATAGTGCTAGCTCACTGAGATGCCATGCCGCAGTTTAACATGAAAAATCCACTCAGACACAGTATACTGTCTCCGAGCCGACCAGTCCTTGTTTCAGCCCCTTAATGCTGTGTGCCAGACAGGGTAACAACAAGTACCATCTTTTAACGTCTTTTGGCATGAGGTGGCCGGGGCTCGAAACCCCGGACCTTCCGCTCTTCGGAAGGACGCTCTACCACTATACCACGAAGGCGGTCCCTATGTTGTTTGTGAACTTACCTACATACTCATCCATGTTAAATGTCTTGACATATTTGAAGGAGAGTTTCTCAGCCTTATGAAACTCTATCAGGGCCTTGTACATACCAAGTGGTGTACTTCCTGAAACACCAATCAGTTCTATATTCAATTGGAAAACCTTTATACAAGACATGGGCGGAAACAGCTTTTTTGAAAAGGGGGGGTGCACAATTAAGATCTATTTATTGTCTTTGGTGGTAATTAATACAGAAATAAAGATATTTTTTTTAAATAAAAAGGGGGGGTGCGCACCCCCGCACCTCTGTATCCGGGAAGATTCGGAGAAAACATAACTCATTCATGACAAAATTATACAACAAACATAACATATTCAAATCTAATGTCAATCTGACCAATCATTACTATCCCATGTATACTTTTAACAAATCTGCCTCATCATCAGATCATGAAAGTGATACTGTTAAAGGGATTATTAAAAGTATTTGTAATCATGCACAAGAACAATGCCTTCAGCCACAGTCTGCCCGACAAAGGACAGTAAGCAGTGTGGACAGGTCACTCTAACCTACAGCACCCAGGCTATAAACACTGATGTTACATCATTAAAAGTAACATAGCTGTCAAAACTCTACCATAAAAAAGTTTATGTATATTTTATCTAACTCCAGAAAAAGCCTGTCAAAACTTGCTCTTTATCATTTCTTATCTTGCCTATGGTCACGATGGTGTAGAATGTTTATGAGTGATCGAGGAATGAATAAGGCAACCAGTGGCTCTTATGCTACACCATGCTACAAGCAGGACGCACATAGGATCTGTTCTGCCGAGGTATTGAAACAGGGGCACCGGAAGCTTTTAGAACTATCATCAGTAATTAGAATTTATATAAATTCCAGCCAGACAGCTGGATGGGCAAGCCTTATACATTGCCAGTATGGTAGACACAATTTTATGGATAACCACCTCTTTAATACTGTGAAAAGCGATGTTTCGGTATTGATCCTTATATATTGACTTATTGAAAAGTCGCTTTTCACAGTATTAAAGAAGTTGTTATCCATAAAATTGTGTCTACCTTGTCATCCGTCAACTTCTAAGTAATGCATATCAAACAAAATTGCTAGTATGGTTAAAAAGTTGCCAGTTTAGAGGTATCTTTTACACTGGTCGGAACAATAATGACAAATAACTAAAAAAGAAAATAATTTATATCGTTTCATTAAGGACATGCTCACACGAATGTAGTTAAATGCAGAATGTCAGCCAGACCCTCAGACGTGCATTTTTTAAGTTTGACTGTCTGAGACAAAAACAGTCTGTGTTGGATGGTCAGCAGGCAGGTACTTGAAACACTGGCTTCATGTACATAATTACTGCATATCAACAGAAATTCCTTTTTGAACATAATATCTTCTGACTGCTTAGTGGTGAGTGTTGTTTTAATGCTGTGGTCAGCAATATGACATCTTCATCACAGTGTCATGTAAATTATCTTAAATAAACAAGTGTGGACCAAGCAAACCAGTGACTGAAAGCATGAACAACAACACAAGGACACACAATCACCCTAGTCTAACCACCTGATCCATGTGTACCCGTGAACATCCGGGGTAGAATAGATCTTCAACAACCCATGCTTGCCGTAACAGGTGACTATGCTTGTCTAAAGAGGAGACTGATGGGATTGGGTGGTCAGGCTAGCTGACTTGGTTGATGCATGTCATCATATCCCAATTGCCACGATAGATGCTCATAATGTCAATCACTGGATTGTCTCGTCCAGACTCAATTATTTACAGACCGCCATCACATAGCTGGAATATCGCTGAGTGCGGTATTAAACAATAAAGTAACAAACAAAACCTGATTCATGTTATCTACTCGAACAACAAACAATAGAGTTCTGGGAACCTTCTCTAATCAAGCTCCCTGTTGAATGTAATGATATATTACGAATGTATATAGAGGTAACTATCCATTCAAACTAGAGTGAGTGAGTTTGGTTTAAAGTCGCTTTGAACATTATTTCAATGATATCATGGTGTCTCCACTTGATGTGAGTGAGTGAGTGAGTTTGATTTTACACCGCTTTTAGCAATATTCCAGCAATATTACGGTTCGGGACCCTAGAAATGGGCTTCACACATTGTACCTATGTCTGGAATCAAACCCGGATCTTCGGCGTGATGAGCCAACGCTTTAACGACTAGGCTACCCGACCGCCCCCACTTGATGTGGGAGGAAAGCCTGGGTGATGTGGGTCTGAGTGAGTGAGTGACTGAGTATGGTTTTACGCCGCTTATAGCAATATTCCAGCAATATCTCGGCAGGGTACACCAGAAATTGGCTCCACACATTGTACCAATGTCGGGAATCGAACCCGGGTATTCTGCATGATGAGCAAACGCTTTAACCACTAGGCTACCCGACCGCCCCGATGTGGGTCTGAGATCATCAACAATGATAAAGAAGAATAGCGTAACCATGGTTACCTGTTGGCAGTCCAAGGGTGTAGTATTTATCGGGTCCAGGTTGGAAGTCCAGTATTCTCCTCCGGACATACTTGGCTGCCCACTGGGACACAGAGTCATAATTCTCTAAAATCACAAGCCTCATCTGAAAATAAATATAATGTCAAATAGAATGGCCATCATGGCTATTACTTCTGTATTATGTGAATCACTGATCCACCAAACCTACCTATTTCATTAAAAATGACCAAAAACAAACAAGCAGATTATGGCAGATACATAGGGCTGGATATACATGACGCCACAATGAGTGGTTTAGCACAGTTGAAATTACTTGCAGGCAATCCTTCATGTAGCATTTATATTTCTGAGATATTATAGGGGAGGGCTGGTAAGATTAAAGGGGTCTGGGGTCAGGAAAACAGTGGAAGAGAGGGGGTTGCCAAAATTTATCACAGCTATATGGGAGGGGTTAAGGAAAAATGACAGTTCTATTTTTTCAAACAAGAAATAATATCTTTGAACATTATTGGTCATTTTTTATAGGAAGTGTGTGTGTCTGCCTGTGTGCATGTAGAGGGGGAATGTATTGAAAAGTTACATAAAATGAGGGGGTGGGGGGTGGGGGTTGGCAAAATATGATACAGTCTGACACCAATCCCCACACCCTCCCCATAATAAATGACCATTCCCTGACAGTCAACCTTCTTCTTGGATTTCCTCTTAATGTGTTTTTTAGGCGTCACTCCTTCAAACATTACACCTCTACTTATAAATACAGAACACTGAACATATTACAAATAGTTTTGCAAGGAAATTGTTGATCATTTGAGTGCTTTTCCTTGAACAATTTCATTGTACTTCCTTTTGAGGGTTCATTGCCATGGTAACTACACATTTTACAGGCATCGTAATTAGGAATTCACCTCATACACAACACATTCAGTCAAGACTTGCTATGAATATCATAGATATTTGTTTTGCTCTCATTGTTTGTTTTGTACCGCTTCTACTACAGCGTCAATACCCACAATTCTCTTTAAATATTGTATCACATTGCAAGCTGAAAATACCTGGCCATGCAAAAGAAACATTAATGTTTTTATAACTCTTTTTTTATGTCAAGGGTGTTGTTCCTCACCTGGTGTTAAATATACCTCATGTTCAAGGTCAGAAGAAAAATATTAATTGGTGCATAAGAAATAGATTTGCTCAGCACCTAATCAAATAATGATCACCAGAATATACAGTATTGCTCACTTTTTCCATATTCTAATCAAAAAGAACCATCTCAAGAAAACTCCTTTGATCCAGGTGGGCTTAAATAACAAAGTCTTAGTGTGGTGTGTTTAAATACACAGTGCTTCAAGAGTCCCTCGCGGAGTCAGGTCCCCTCCGCACCTCTGAGACACAAGCATGGCCAAGCCTAATGCAGACAACACACACTCGTTTGTTCTGTTAACAAACACATTTACATTTGTCTTTCAACAGATTTGACAAGAATGAATGTAAATCGTGTTGTGGTTCAACCTGCTGTTGCTTGATACATCTTACACCTGTAACATGTGTGCTGACAAATAAAATTCCTGAGTGGTGGCCATGATCCTTCTCTTGTATGATATTGATTAATCAGCCACATGTCCCATACAAATCTACCACCTAGAATCTGGCTTCCAAACAGAACCAGCCCCCTCGAGTGCAAGACTCACCAAAAACACTGCTCATAAGACTTTATATTATATATGTGACCAACGTAACTACATGTACATGAAATGACTTCTGACCACCTTAATTCTGAAAAAATACATGTACAAATACAAAATATAAATTTGATCTATTTTTTCATATGGCTACAACATATATATGGTATGTTTAAGGACTCTTTAAACTTATTAATGTTGTAAGCTGAAACGACTGACAGACAATCCAGTGATTAATATTGTGAGCAACAATCCATGTTATTGGGTATGACAACACGCAATCAACAAAGTCCCAGTCTGACCACCTGATCCATTTGGAGCCTGACCTCTCAATCCATTTGGAGCCTGATCTCTCAATCCATTTGGAGCCTGACCTCTCAATCCATTTGGAGCCTGACCTATCAATCCATTTGGAGCCTGACCTCTCAATCCATTTGGAGCCTGACCTATCAATCCATTTGGAGCCTGACCTCTCAATCCATTTGGAGCCTGATCTCTCAATCCATTTGGTTGCCTTTTATGACCAGTGTAGGTTGACCTATTCCAACCCAGAATCCCCACTGGGTGATCGACGCTAAGTATTTACTTAAGCTGCATGTTTGTTAAATACCCGAGGCATTTTCTCTTGTGTTGAATCATGCAACAACACCCACATCGAATCGTCTCCAGATGATCTGTGCAGGGTGATGTTAGCTTACAACAACATCCCACTTGACACAGGCCATTGATTAGACAATGTAAACCTAGACATCGTATCACTGTCTACAATGTAACCTCAAAGACAAATTGACATGTGGGTGCTAAAAAGGTCATTTGACATTTAAACAACTTCATTCATTAACAAGTATTATTATCTTTAAGTTCCATTTTTTTTAAGTTGTAGAATCATCGAACACAGATGGAGATGACTATGATATTTCAAATTTTTTCATTGACATAATGAAAGAAATTGAAATCCAAATGCATATGTAGTTCATATGGGGTATCTGCCCTTGCTATTGTTAACAATGCAATGGGCCTATTGAGTCATTAATCTTAAACTTAATTGTTTTTACATTATACGTTTTTCTTAAACTAACCTGTTTTCTGAAACTTTTCTCATATTTAAATGTTCAGATTACAGTAAAACTTAACAATGTATTAATATAAATATGATATGCAGGCCATTGATTAAATCCTACAGTGTATATATGTGACGTGAATTGATTTCTCTAATAATATATACCACTGTTGCTGTGCATTGTGCAGTACTCGGGCAATACAAAAGAAATGTTAAATGTACATGCTGACAAGGCACGAGACCGAGACATGTCACTGAATAAATGTATCTGCATTGATAACCTACAATTTATGTTCTAGAAGTCACTGTTTTAGATCATCTTTACTTCAGAAAAACAAAGCCTCTGATTCACTTTGTCAAGAACTCTACTCTGCGAACGTGCCAGAATATTCATAAAATAAAAATACTGATAACGATGGCTTACTCAGTTCATTTCTCCATGCTCACATCTTACCTTGGGAGTGAAAGGGACAAGAGGACGTAGTGAAACACGAACGTTCTGAGGTCAGCGACTTTCTGATAACCTTCTTTAACAAACTCGCTTAGTAGGAGAGGCCCTTCTCACTGGAAGCGATCAGCTGACAGACGCTTGTGGAAACAGTCGGAAATTGTCGGCTAAGTCCGTCTAACGAAAGAAATATACGATAGTCACGCTTTCTCCGATATATGCAAAATCGCAAAAGGAGGTTCCAATTGACGTCAATAGCTTCTATCACGTGCGCTTTGTTTACATCCTGTTGAGATTGTTAAGGTTATTTTTTGTTATATTTTTCTATAAATAAAACATTAAAAGCATGTCATTTAATGTATTCGTTGTTTATGTCCGCAATGTGTTAGGCTAATCGGACGACCATAGTAAATTTAGGCTCAATGTCAGGGTGATTGTTTGGTGGTGGTGGTGTTCGGAGTTTTAATTCAATACTATATTCTTTCGAACTTTCAACATAAGATGTCATATGTAAACGTATTTTGTTACATGATTGTTCCATGTATGTGTTTGGTGGCATGGTGTAAATAAACCATCTACGATGTATTATATCTTATATCTTGTTTTCAGAAAGGGACAACAAGAATGTTATTGGAATGAAGAATATGAGTTAATGCTATAATATGTTTTTAGGCGAACGTTACGAAGTAAAACGTTTTCGTCAAGCATGGCGTTGACGAGCAGACAGCTCTTTTTGTTTTGCAGACGAGGAATATCGTACTTGTCGAGAAGTGCGAGGAACAGATCACACATTGATAACGTAACAGTTAAGCCGCGTTTAAGGAGTTTAAATTACAAACAACATGCATCTGTCAACCCTGTCATTGCCGTTTTTAGAAATGGTCAGCCATCAAAACTGACAACATTTGGCTCTGTGGGCTTTGGGTGTGTTCTTTATGGGACAGTAGCGTTTTGTCTCGCCAATAATAAACGTAAGTGCAATTTTGAATTGATGTGTCTCATACTCGTTTTTGTTTTTGAAAAAAGAGTTTTCCGAAAGGTAAAAATAAATGGTTTATAATCATAATCTTTCTGATGCAATCACGTTTGAAGGGATAGTTCTACATGGTGAATCTGACTGGAGTATGTTCCGTAATGAGAATGTAGAGGTTATCATGGGATGTTTTGTTTGTTTCTTTGTTTGTTTGTTTGCCGCACTCAGAATATTCCAGCTGTATGACGGCGGTCTGTAAATAATCAAGTCTGGACCAGACAATCCAGTGATTGACATCATGATTTATGGGATGTCGTCAAATAAAACAAATGTTGCTTTGTGGCTCCCTGTTGATGTGGGTCTAGTTAACAGTGCTGCCTTCTTCCTACATGTAACATAGTCCAGGATTTTGTAAAGAAGTTGATTTGAGGGATCAATGTTATTAAAGAATCTTAAATTTGTTATTTCCCCTGTTTTCAGATGAAAAGTTTCTCAATGCAGCTCGCCTCAACAATGTACGAGAGATGGAAAGGTAAATAAGATTTTTTTTTGAAGTTGTTTTGTTCCACAGTCGAACAAGGAGGGGGAGAGGGAACACAATCACTGATAATAGGTAATTCAGGGTATTTTTCTCAGATCACAGGTAAATTAATTCAAATTATGTTTTCACTGGCCACAGGCAATTCAGAGTATGTTTTCACTGATCACAGGTAATTCAGGGTATTTTTCTCAGATCACAGGTAATTCAAATTATGTTTTCACTGGCCACAGGCAATTCAGAGTATGTTTTCACTGATCATAGGTAATTCAGGGTATTTTTCTCAGATCACAGGTAAATTAATTCAAATTATGTTTTGCACTGGCCACAGGCAATTCAGAGTATGTTTTCACTGATCACAGGTAATTCAGGGTATTTTTCTCAGATCACAGGTAATTCAAATTATGTTTTCACTGGCCACAGGCAATTCAGAGTATGTTTTCACTGATCATAGGTAATTCAGGGAATTTTTCTCAGATCACAGGTAAATTAATTCAAATTATGTTTTCACTGGCCACAGGCAATTCAGAGTATGTTTTCACTGATCACAGGTAATTCAGGGTATTTTTCTCAGATCACAGGTAATTCAAATTATGTTTTCACTGATCACAGATAATTCAGAATATGTTTTACAGATCCTGTATTTAACAATCTGTCAATCAGACATAAATATGTGTATTATGAGCAGGCATGTTGAGCTGATATTTGAATTTGAATGTTCTTGTGAGACAATATCGCAGATGAGCAACTCCTAAGGAAGCATGGAGATACTAAACATAGCCTGGCATTTAGCATATCTGTCATCATGGTCAATGGTCAGTTCCGCCTTGTGCCTCTTGGTTAAACTTACTTTAAAGCTCCTCTTCTCACTATTTTGTAATGCTGTGATAAAACAGATCATGTTTTTCACAATATTGTTAAGAAAATTATAACAATTTGTTTGCAGTAATCATGTAATTTTTATCAAGTTTAATGATGTCAAAAAGTATAAAAAAGGAAGGCAAAATATAACATCAAATTCTACAAATGAAATACCGAATGACAAAAAATAATCATATCAGCCTGTGACAAATTAAGTCTGGACCAGACAAACCAATGTTGATATCTTGAGCAAAGATCCATGCCATCACAGTGAGATGAGACACTTGTTTTCAGGGATGTGAAATCTCCTAGGAAACGCGGAAAATCACGTTTTTTAAAACAGTAGTCCTCGGGGGAAAAAATCATTTTCCACGTAAAAATATAATCAAAGATTGAAAAAAACCACTCAAATAATATGATCGAAAACGGGACAACCATCTCAGATTGTCCTGTTTTCGACCAGAGCTTTCAGCAGCATAGGATTTCACACATCATACGTTTTCTATCACGAATACTTGCACTTTAACGTGGGGTGTGGCGTCACACAGAAATTGTAAATATTCAGAGTCAGATGATGGCTTGTTTTTAAGATAAAGTTGTCTTTTAGCCTGTAAGTGAATGAGATGTTTTACAGTTGTTCATGTGATAAGGTAGAAAACTATGAATGTTTCTTCAGCGTCCGAAAACCCATAACACAGGGATATATGTTGTAATGTCTTATGGTTGCAATGGAGTTTTGGGTTTTTTTTCAACAAAAGGTAAGTAAGTACAAGGTAATTTTTTTTCAATATGCTTCAACATGGGGAAAGGGTCAGACATTGCACGCTTGTGACAGTTGTCCCCAGACACCACTAGACTTTTCCTCTTTCTTTTTCGGGAAAACCTGCTCACATCCCTGTGTTTTAGTCAAATTAGTCTTATCTTTTATGCCCTAGAATATCCACAAGGAGTCTGGAGATAAAGCCAGAAATAAAGTATGGTACTTCATCATTAATCGTTGTAAGCATTACATCCTTCCCAATAACATGTTAACAAAAATTCAAATGAAACTTTTATTGCCAATTTCTGTTCATGTGTTATCGTGCAGACTGATAAAATCAGGAGTGGACGTAAATGCTCGTCACCAGCTGGGATGGACAGCTCTCCATGTCGCTGCAATGAACAAACATAAAGAGTAAGTTAACTGTACTTTGTTCAGTTTCCCCAAATATTGATTATATTTGAACTTATATTTGTGAGTACCCAGGGACTTATCTAGAGCTGTTCAGAAGCCAATATTCTGCCCCAAGTTTGCAGCAAATGTCAGTAAAAATTCCCAAATTGGAATTACAAATTTCCGAATTCATATTTGTGTGGTAATAACTAATTTTTTTGCTTTATAGGAGTGACTTTTATTTCATTTGCCATTTTGAGCAAAATAACATTTTTTCCCAATTTGCCTGCCAAGGACACTTAGTTTGGAATCCTGATAAATCACTGGTACCTAATACTACCTATACAGTAAACCAATGCAGTACCGGTAACTATATCAACATAATATAAACTGTAGCAGATACCTGAAAACATAGCAAAATGTGATGCTGCACTTTTGCTTTTTGTCAATAAAAGTTAAAACAAGAGCACAATGTGTGATTTTGAGGATCTGAAATAACATGAGGATATGATCTTGTTTTCTCCAGAGCAGTGAGAGTTCTCCTGGAGGCAGGAGCTGATCCCAAATTGGGGGATGACTTCAGCAGTGTGGGTCAGATAGCTCGGGAGAAGGGGCTGAACAACCTGCAGGGTAGGAGAATTAGTCAGTACATGTATCTGCACGTACAGAAGAAAACTAAGAAAGATAAAACAATAAAACACCTCTCGCCTCACTTGGCAGTGGGTAGCCTAGTGGTTTAAGTGTTTGCAGTCACGCAGCAGGCAGGGGTTTGGTTCTCCATACAGGGTGTGTCCATAACCATGATGTTGCTGAAAAATTGCAGTAAGGAGAGTAAAACCATTCCACTCACACTCACTCACTCACTCACTCACTCACTCACTCACTCACTCACTCACTCACTCACTCACTCACTCACTCACTCACTCACTCACTCACTCACTCACTCACTCACTCACTCACTCTCCATCCATCCATCTATATATCTAATCATGATGCCCAACTTTTAACTATATTTAACTGTACATCAATGTTCCTGTGACATGTGTGTTTATATGTTCTACACCCAAATCTAATGAGCATTTCCCCAAATGATATTTGGGAGCCACTAACTATTAGAAGTAAACCATGTGGTACGTTGTTGAATGTGAAGCACATAGCAGACTCTTGCATCAGTAGGTTTCTGTATGTGCATTTATTGTTTCAGTGCATATTGAAAGAGAGGAAGAGTTTTCTGACCGCCTCAACCTCCGAGCTAACTTCAAGGGCTCCACTGCTCTACACTATGCTGTACTGACTGATGACATTGAAGTAGTTAAATTGCTTCTTGAGGCAGGTAGGTAGATGATGACAGTAGAGTAGTTAAATTCCTTCTTGAGGCAGGCAGGTAGACAATGACAGTAAAGTGGTTAAATAGCTTCTTGAGGCTGGTTGGTAGACAATGACAGTAAGGTGGTTAAATAGCTTCTTTAGGCAAGTAGGAAGACAATGACATTGAAGTGGTTAAATTGCTTCTTGAGGCAGGCAGGTAGATGATGACAGTAGAGTTTTTAAATTCCTTCTTGAGGCAGGCAGGTAGACAATGACAGTAAGGTGGTTAAATAGCTTCTTGAGGCAGGCAGGTAGACAATGACAGTAAGGTGGTTAAATTGCTTCTTGAGGCAGGCAGGTAGATGATGACAGTAGAGTTTTTAAATTCCTTCTTGAGGCAGGCAGACAATGACAGTAAGGTGGTTAAACAGCTTCTTGAGGCAGGCAGGTAGACAATGACAGTAAAGTGGTTAAATTGCTTCTTGAGGCAGGTAAGTAGACAGTGACAGTTAAGTGGTTAAATTCCTTCTTGAGGCAGGCAGGTAGACAATGACAGTAAAGTGGTTAAATTGCTTCTTGAGGCAGGTAGGTAGACAATGACAGTAAAGGGATTAAATTGCTTCTTGAGGCAGGTAGGTAGACAGTGACAGTAAAGTGGTTAAATTGCTTCTTGAGGCAGGTGGGTAGACAGTGACATTGAAGTGGTTAAATTGCTTCTTGAGGCAGGTAGGTAGACAGTGACAGTAAAGTGGTTAGATTGTTTCTTGAGGCAGGTAGGTAGACAATGACAGTAAAGTGGTTAAATTCCTTCTTGAGGCAGGTAAGTAGAGAATGACAGTAAAGTGGTTAGATTGCTTCTTGCGGGTGGAAGGTAGACAATGACAGTAAAGTGCAGGTAAGAAGAGAATGACAGTAAAGTGGTTAAATTACTTCTTGAGGCAGGTGGGTAGACAGTGACAGTAAAGTGGTTAAATTCCTTCTTGAGGCAGGTAAGTAGAGAATGACAGTAAAGTGATTAGATTGCTTCTTGCGGGTGGAAGGTAGACAATGACAGTAAAGTGCAGGTAAGAAGAGAATGACAGTAAAGTGGTTAAATTACTTCTTGAGGCAGGTGGGTAGACAGTGACAGTAAAGTGGTTAAATTGCTTCTTGAGGCAGGTAAGAAGAGAATGACAGTCAACTGGTTAAATTGCTTCTTGAGGCAGGTAGGTAGACAGTGACAGTAAAGTGGTTAGATTGCTTCTTGAGGCAGGTAGGTAGACAATGACAGTAAAGTGGTTAAATTGCTTCTTGAGGTAGGTAGGTAGACAGTGACAGTAAAGTGGTTAAATTGCTTCTTTAGGCAGGTAAGTAGAGAATGACAGTCAAGTGGTTAAATTCCTTCTTTAGGCAGGTAGGTAGACAATGACAGTAAAGTGGTTAGATTGCTTCTTGCGGGTGGAAGGTAGACAATGACAGTAAAGTGCAGGTAAGAAGAGAATGACAGTAAAGTGGTTAAATTACTTCTTGAGGCAGGTGGGTAGACAGTGACAGTAATGTGGTTAAATTGCTTCTTGAGGTAGGTAAGAAGAGAATGACAGTCAACTGGTTAAATTGCTTCTTGAGGCAGGTAGGTAGACAGTGACAGTAAAGTGGTTAGATTGCTTCTTGAGGCAGGTAGGTAGACAATGACAGTAAAGTGGTTAAATTGCTTCTTGAGGCAGGTAGGTAGACAGTGACAGTAAAGTGGTTAAATTGCTTCTTGAGGCAGGTAGGTAGACAGTGACAGTAAAGTGGTTAAATTGCTTCTTTAGGCAGGTAAGTAGAGAATGACAGTCAAGTGGTTAAATTCCTTCTTTAGGCAGGTAGGTAGACAATGACAGTAAGGTGGTTAAATTACTTCTTGTGGCAGGTAGACAGTTAATGTGGTTAGATTGCTTCTTGAGGTAGGTAGGTAGACAATGACAGTCAAGTGGTTAAATTACTTTTTGAGGTAGGTAGACAGTGACAGTAAAGTGGTTAGATTGCTTCTTGGGATGGGTAGGCAGAAAGGCAATGACACTGAAGTGGTTAATGACTTTTGGATGTTATTAGTGAAGGTTGACTCAAATACTGTATGCCTTTCAGTTTTACTTCATGTTGTGATAAACACAGAAAAGTGGGGAAACCGGGTGGCTTTGTCCTCAAGTGATGACTCTTGTTCCCTGCTGGGGGAATAATGGTACTGAGAGGTACAGACAATCATTGGTATTTCAAACAAACCTTCATTGATAACTAATGACAGTGACAACTTAACTGAGTCTTGGTTTGTGTTCAGGAGCAGATCCGATGGTGGAGAATGTTGTAGGACACTGTCCCATGTCCTATGTGCGTCGCCCAGACATGAAGAACCTGCTGACAGAGTACCAACTGAAGGTAGGCTGTCACGTGATTCTGTCACATGATACTGTCACAGAAGGCAGTCATTTGACGAACACAATGCACTCACATGATACTGTCCACTGGATTGTGGGTCCAGACTTGATTATTTTACAGACCGCCGTCATATGGCTGGAATATTGCTGAGTGCGGCGTTAAACAACAAACAAACAAACAAAAACATGATACTGCCATATGACAGTCACACAATGCAGTCATGTGATACTGTCACACTGCACAGTCACATGATTCACAGTCACATGATTCCCAGTCACATGATGCAGTCATGATTAATAGTCACTTGATGCACAGTACCAGGTACTGTCAGGATCACTTTGTTTTCAAGCTGAAGATGTACCCAGTTTATTATCCCCCGCCACGAAGTGGAAGGGGGATATAGGAATGGGTGCCGTCCATCCGTCCGTCCGTCACATTTCGTTTCCGGAGCAGATCTTGAAAACCGTACCATATTTCTTCACCAAACTTGGCACATAGATAGATCTAGTGGTGAACTGGTGCCTTTTTATAGTTTGGGATTTTAAAAAAAATATTTTTTTTCGAGTTTCCATGGCAACAACTTTGTTTAAGACTGAAACTGGCGGTAGTCCTCGTTTCCGGAGCAGATCTTGAAAACCGTACCATATTTCATCACCAAACTTGGCACATAGATAGATCTAGTGGTGAACTGGTGCCTTTTGATAGTTTGGGATTTTAAAAATATTATTTTTCGAGTTTCCATGGCAACGACTTTGATTTAGACTGAAAATGGCGGTAGTCCTCGTTTCCGGAACAGATCTTGAAAACCGTACCCTATTTCTTCACCAAACTTGGCACATAGATAGATCTAGTGGTGAACTGGTGCCTTTTGATAGTTTGGGATTTTAAAAAAAGTTATTTTTCGAGTTTCCATGGCAACGACTTTGATTTAGATTGAAAATGGAGGTAGTCCTCGTTTCTGGAGCAGATCTTGAAAACCGTACGATATTTCTTCATCCAAACTTGGCACATAGATAGATCTAGTGGTGAACTGGTGGCTTTTGATAGTTTGGGATTTAAAAAAAAGATATTTTTCGAGTTTCAATGGCAACGACTTTGATTTAGACTGAAAACTTAATTAATAGGAACATTCCTGTGGCAGTGAATTATTAATTTAGTATTTAGTCTTCATAAAATATTTACCGACACATCAGAGTTGCAGACTTGAAATACATTTTCCCCAGACCACAGGACTGGCTACTTTGAAGTCTTACCAGTCCTTGACAAAAGTTGTCAGTCCCATATTTTATCCTTACAGCTGAATCATGTCACTCTATCTGTGGTGCCCCGTTGAGATATTGGTGGACTATTGCTGAAAGCAGCGTAAAACCATACTTGCTCACTCCCAACCTGTTCATGTAAAGATATGTAGTACTGAGGCCTGAAAAAGAAATTTTGTACCTATTAAATGCATTCTTAACATTAGGGTTGGTTGGTTGGCATGTATTAGGCAAACTACATTAAATATGACTTTAAATGAGTCAGAGTTAAGTATGGCATTTATATCTGTATCCATTCTCTGTCAACTATTTTTCGTTTCAAGGGGTCAACAGCGCTAGTCTGATCGTGGTTGCGGTAAATAACAGTGCGAGCTGCGGATCAGCTCACGTCCAATTTCACCCCAAAATTATTAAAGTGGATTACAAACATAAGTCCTGATATTATACAATGAACACTTTTTAATACCAAATAGTCTAACAACTTTCGAAATTTAGTACTGATATATTTCCGATGACATGAAGATGTGTTTGTAGGGGAAAAATGAAATTATTGAAATAATTCCAACATTACTCTCGTCATTTTTTTCACTCACAATTGTCAGTGGAACAATGGATTTTTGTTGGTACAAAATGGAAAAGTACTTCAGCACAATGTTGTCAAGGTAAGCAGAAAGGCCTATGCATGTCGGAAGTTTGTAAACTCAATGAACTGCACACCGTATAATCATTTTGCTTAACAGAATCCTTGGACCACTGCTAGGAGCTGTTGAATGTTCATTGACACAGATGATAAGTGCAGCTATACAAGTTTAATTGAGATCAAGAAAGCAGGATTGCAAATGTCAAGTTACTAATAGTGAAAAACATTTGGGTGGGAAGCAATTTAGACGATTGGCAGAAAAAATATGACCGTCCATAGGATGGTTGAAGTTTGTATTTCTCCCATCCTTGGTGGAATCAGGCTGTCACAGACAGTGTGATGGGCCATAGTTAGCAACTCTAATACATCGATATCATATAGCACATATGTTCCCTTCATGGCAATATTTTTAATTTTAACCTTGCTTGACCATGATCTTGAATTCTCCTAGGATGCATTTTTGACTCTGTACACATAGTGCACTACTTCTTATATGGAATTGCCAGACTGAGGGAGCTTAACTTTGTCATGCATGTTGATCCTCATGATGGCATCATATGTTGTTCAGTTCATTAGGTTTTAGTGATAGTTTTTGGTATTTAAGCAAAAAATATTTAAATATCAGTGCTGACAGCAACTTTTGTTCAGTGTCTGTGTTTGTATTTTTAAGCTGCTGAATACATATCGAGGTGAGGTTCAGTGCTGTGGTACACTTTTGAAAAGAGAATGAATGGCCTTATGTCGTGTTCTCCTCAACTACACCATCTTTTTGCTATGTTGCTGTGTGTTCAGTACAACAAGCTGAAGGCTGAGAGGGAGGCTGCAGAGAGGAGGCGCTTCCCCCTGGAGCTGCGGTTGAAGGAGCAGATCATCGGGCAGGAGGCCGCCATTAACACTGTGGCTGCAGGTGAATCATTAACACTGACCACTTGTTGTCTAGTGGTTACAGTGATTATTCCTCATGCTGAAGGCCTGGGTTCATTTCAGATGTTGGAACTTTTTCTGTATGATCCCAGGAATAGTGTCTTCAAATTGGGAAGTCATTATTCCCTGGTGTTGCTGTCAAATTTTGCTGAAGTGAGATCATTTCCTACTTAATCTCTGTGACAGTGACGGTGGAAATCTCATACCGTATTTGACATGATAAGCGCCCAGGGCGCTCTCAAAATTAGAAATAGGAGGCTCTTATTAGAATATTATTTTGGTGGAAAAAGATAAATTTTGTGGTTTAAGCTGACGGCCTGAACTGTTTATATACGACAGATATATTTTTCCAGACTTTAATTGCCCATAATTAAGGGTGCATGTAACACATGGGTGCATATTATACACGAATAAATAAGCCTTGGGTACATTGATCAATCGGAAGGGGTGCTAATTGGGATTATTCACTTGCCAATATATAAGCAAATATCGCCGTGGGCGCTTATTAGAGCGGGGCGCTTATTACGTCGAATACGGTATTATCTAGGTTATATCTAAAGCCTGCAGATACATAAAATGAAAACTTTCACTGTAATCAACGAGCTACAAGGAGTTATAGAATATATGTCTCATGTGAATGAATGGCGTGAATATGAAACCTTTGGCGAGGGACTTACAGCATTCATTCACAAGGGACAGATAAGCCGTAATTTTTAGTAAGTTATTCTATATTACTCATTGATATTTTAACGTTTATCAGTGAAGAACAAAATGTATGGAATGTCAACCCTACAGAGAAACTTCACTGAAGGCAGCCAGTTGCTCAGATGATGTAATGTAATCAATGTGTGATGTCATGAACAATGTAATATCATATCTATGAACAATGAAGCACTGTGACATCATATGGTTTCAATTGACCAATCAGCATTGAGATTGGCTAAATATGTGCAAATATAGGAAGTTATTGTACACGGTCCTCTACCCTTAAGGGTAATGGTATGGTATGACTCTATACCGTTGCGGGTTCTATATAATCGCAGTATCGGTAAATCTCATAATGCACACCCTGTTGACTGTTAACTTATGCAAATCTAAGCATGATATTTCATTGCATGATTGAATACAGGACTCGTTGCGTAATCCATTATCAATGAACTAATGCAATATTATAGTGTATCATGCAATGTTTGTATAATGTTATCGACTGATTTCTCTTAAAACTTGATTTTTCAGCTATACGTCGAAAAGAGAATGGGTGGTATGATGAAGATCATCCACTGGTGTTTCTCTTCCTTGGATCTTCAGGAATAGGTAAGTTGATGTGTGCGAAGCAGGTCTGTGGGGTTGTTGAGAAGGGCTGTTGTAATTTGTGTAACTGATATTTAAGAAAATGGTTTGTGAGAAATGCTGCATGGAAGGGAGCTAAACATAAGGCAATACATTTATTTGGTTTACTCATTTTAATTTAAAAAATGGTTATGGTTGGTTGTGAAAAAAACAAAATAAGACATCAACCTGTTTTACTTTTCGGTTTACATTTGAAATTTGTTCCATTCTTGCTTGTCATTGTTTTGTTGACTTATAATGAGTCAGAGTTGGATTTCATAACATCTTTTTATTCAGTTTCTCAGAATATTTAATTTTTGTTTTCAATTTATATAGTTCTACCTATTTTTCATTTTGTCTATTGACACAAGTATTGATTGAGCTGTTCAAAATAAATTCATGTGTAATCATGCAGTGAGCAGCAGTGTTGTTAAGATTTCAAGGGAGATAACTCCTGGGACCATATCCTAAAGTTAACTGGCTTTGTATACAGTGTTAGACATATCATGTAGTTTGTACTGAAAGTGGCTTGTCTGACCAGTAGATACATCTCAAGATCTTCTATAAGGCAGGAAGTATCATATGTAACATGTTTTGTTGTGGGATGTTTCAGATATTTGACTATGCATGTTTTGATTTCAGGAAAAACTGAATTAGCAAAGCAAGTTGCAAAGTATCTACACAGAGATGTGAAGAAGGTAACACATGCTTTGTTTGCAGGCTCTCATAGGATACTATATGGGTGCATCCTGGTAGATTATAGTATCCTACTTAATCATACAATGGGTAGTGTTATTGATGCGATAATCCCATAAAGTTGCTGTCATCATCTGATATAAATATAAATATCAAGTTGGCGGATCAGTCATCTCTGTCTGACCACCGACCTGAGATCTTAACATCATATTTCATCATCTAACTTTGGCTGATTACCAGCCACTTGCCGAGAAGGAGTTTGAACGCATCATGCTTAAAAACAGAGGCGACTAACAGGATCGGGTGGTCAGGCTCGCTGACTTGGTTGATGCATGTCATCGATCCCAATTGCGTGGATTGATGCTCATGATATCTGTATCAATCATTGGATTGTCTGATCCAAATCCGATTATTTACAGACTGCCATCGTATAGTTGGGATATTGCTGACTGCTGCTTTAAACAACAAACTAACAAACATGCTTAAAACTGTCTTTCGTCTTATGCTTGTGATGCTTGCTCAAGTGAGTGAGATTCATGTGTTAGACGTCAACAAGGTTTGCTTTGAAAATACTTTGCATGGGAATGTTTCTCTGGGCTTGATATGGGATTTCATTGCCCCAAATCAACTTCCTGGACAATGTGATCAGTTATAATCTATCCGGCCTTTGTTATTGATGGGAAAATATGATATAAATATGCAAATAAGTTCACCTAAGCACGCTAGCAGGAACTACTGTCAGTAAGCTCTATAACTCGAAGCAGTGAATAGCTCAGTAAACTGTCGTGTGGTCATATTGGTGTCATGTATGACATCATTAAACATGTTGTCAGGCTTGCTTGACAATGGTATAATGATCTAAACTGAAACGTTGCCAATGCAGTAAATTGAAGAAATGTTGTCAATAATTGTGTCTACTTTGTCATCCGTCCCCTTTTTAAAATCGCCTATCAAATAATTCACGTTGTCATTGCAGGGTTTTGTCAGAATCGACATGTCGGAGTACCAGGAGAAGCATGAAGTGAGTACCATTGGTCCGTGCAGACATTCATCTTTACATTACCAAATGTACAACACTTAAGCACTGTCAATATTATTACTTTGGTTTTTTGTTGTTCAAAACTGCAATAGGCAAATTTTTAAAACTTCTCCTATCTCGCACTGTGCATTTCATCCTTTTCCTTTGAACCTGGTGTGGAAAACAATCCTAAAACATGTTTCCAGCTTAAAAAAACACCTCACCCAAACACATTACAGCCATCACCTTGGCTACCATGACTAACAGTGGATTGTGCACTGCCTGATTCCTTCGCAGCTTGATCATGTGATGTCCCAAGCGTACTCATTCTCTTTCGAAGAACATACAGGCTGGTGTAACGGTGATGCAGGGATGGTTGGGTGTGAGATAGGATAAATATTTATAAATTTACAATTTATTGTAAACTTTACAGTATTTCTGCAGCCTGTAAACAATCTGTTTAGTGCGAGGCAAGCCAGTGATTGATCTCTTGAGCCACGTCCCATGCATACCAAGTCTGATTACCAGATCTGTTTTGTCTCCTCTGACAAGCACAGCTGACTATAGCGTCTGTTGTCTGCAGGTTGCCAAGTTTATCGGGTCCCCGCCTGGCTACGTCGGACATGAGGAAGGGGGGCAGTTGACCAAGAAGTTGACGGAGAGTCCACAGGCGGTTGTCCTGTTTGACGAGGTTGACAAAGCTCATCCTGACGTCCTGACAATCATGCTGCAGCTGTTTGATGAGGTATAGCTTCTTCCTTAATACTTATCCCATCCATGGTGTAGATCAGAAAGCTATGGACATTTTCCTTGAATTACCCCTAAACTTAACATGGGCAAGGGAGTCTTTGAATGGCTTTGAGAAGTGATACACATGAAAAAACAACAAAAGTAATAAGGCTTAAAAAAAATATTAGTCTTGGTTCTCAGGCACCAGCTGCATCATCATAAAGTCAGCTGCGCGTTTTGTTTTTATTTCCATTTTCAAAAAAATATATAAATCCTAATACTTAAACACAATGCACAAAAAAAAATGGAAAATGGAAACAAAAACGAAGCGTGCAATGAACTTTTTGATGATGTAGGCAGTGCCTGAGAACCAAGACTATTATTTTTTAGCCTAAGATAACAAGGTGGAGATTTAACAAGGGAAGACAACTGTTAATTAGGGCTGAGGTTGTCCTATAACCCGGTACTTTTGTCGTTTTTACATGTACATATATATATATGCTCTATGCATAAATTCTCTCTCATATGCTCAAGGGAGTTGATATGTTGAATATATGTCAACATTGTCATTGAAAAGTTTCTTTGATTAATATTTGGAAATTGTGTCAGAATTTAGGGGCTGTATTATTTACTTCATGATGTCAGTTGTGTATCACCATGTCATGCATCTATACCTTATTATTTATGTCCCAGCCCTATTTCACAGAGCGATCGTGCTCTAAGACTGTCATAAAGCCTACACTTTAACTTAGGAGCCATGAAGATGTGGGGTAGAATAGGTCTTCAGCAAGCCATTCTTGCCGTAAAAGGCGACTATGCTTGTCGTAAGAGGCGACTAATGGGATCGGGTGGTCAGGCTTGCTGACTTTGTTGATGCATGTCATCGATCATAATTACGTGGAAAGATGCTCATGATGTCAATCACTGGATTGGCTAGTCCAGACTGTTATTTACAGACCGCCGTCATATACATGTAGCTGGAATATTGCTGAGTTTGGCGTTAAACAACAAACACATAAACAAACTTTAACATAGACTTACGACTGTCATAGTGCAACAATCACTCGTGGAACAGGGCCCTGGTATATATATGTAATGAAGAAATGAAGTATGATATGAAAATGGAATTGTCAAGTACTGTTTTTTAACTGAATTTGGTCTCAAACCATTTGCAAGTTTACATAATCATTAACACAGAAAGTGTTGAGTTTTCAAATCTGATGTATAATATCACAATCTTACTATCAAGATTTTGTTTTGGACAGTTTACATCTAACAACCATGAAAGAATACAAGAAATATCTGTTATGACGAATATAGGACAAACATTTCCTATGAATTATTTAAAGGAATTGAATTAATTGTGGTTGAATTCGTTTGTGTAATTGTTTTATAGGGTCGTCTGACAGACGGGAAGGGAAAGACGATCGATTGTAAAGATGCCATCTTTATAATGACATCTAATCTTGCCAGTGAGGAGATTGCCCATCATGCATTGCGACTCCGAGGTGAAGCGGAGGAGGTAGCGAAACAGAGGCAATCTGGGAAACTCGGTAATGGCTGACTTCCCACATTTTGCTGTCATGTACTGAGAAGAATTAACTATATTTGTAGATAGGGTGAAAATTTTACTTTGAAGTTTATTGTGATTACGACTTACATAACGTGGATTAGACAAAATTATGATATATGGAACAGATGAGAATTGTGGGAAGTGAATCAGAGTATAGTCACTGAGTGCTGAATATTTCATTTCTATGTAACTTCTTTTACAGAAGACTTAGAGAATGCTGAGAAAATAACAATATCACGGAACTTCAAGGACAAAGTAGTTCGACCGATTTTGAAGGTATGTGATACTCTAGGTGATGTTGATTATCAGACAATGTACCTGATACAAGGATAAAAGATAACATTTTCTGGTAATTACGATAAAATATGTTTGCATCAAATCCAACCGTTATGTTTACTACTACTGATGACTGCCATGACACCAAATACTCTTTCTCCCCCCCCCCCCCCCCAGCTAAATTGCTTTGTTTGTTTTTCAGTTTAAATTTCTTTTCATTTAAACTATCATGTTATTGGTATGGTAAGAATGTAAGAGGGCAGTTGGATGCTTATCGGTTAGCTTGCAATCTCAAACCAATCTTAAACAGACAAACAAACATAAATTTATCTGTAATGGTAAATCAGTCATAAACCTTTTCCCAATTTTCTATAATAACATTCCCAAAGACATACATAAAAATATAGATGTCACTACATTCGGTTTTTGAGAGGAAATTTCAAGATTTTTGTAATGTCTGCTTGCACACTGGTGGCAGCAATGATATCGGGAGGGTAATGAACATGATGAAGGTGTCACACACTCAGGAGGAACTTGGTGGATATATTACAAGGGAAGTAACTCTTGTTTATGCAAAACTCTACGTGCATGTGAACACAACTTCATTCATATCAGAGACCGGAGATAACTGTGATGTCATGTTTATAGTCCATGTGAAAGGATGTCTGATTATGTGGTTTGTTTGTTAACAGTATCATTTTAGGAGAGATGAGTTCCTGGGAAGGATTAATGAGATTGTCTACTTCCTGCCATTTTCAAGATCTGAGCTTTCCAAGCTTGTTTCCAAAGAGCTGGACTTTTGGGCAAAAAGGGTAGGTTTCAAATTGCTAATTATCTTATTTTTGTCTTTTCAAACACTATTTGAACACATGTGTAGCATATAGTTAGATGTGAATCAGTACCCAGGTCTTATTAAATGTTGAAATGTTGCAATTTTCATGATGACTGGGATGAGGAACACTATCTGAACAGATTCATGTAGCATATACTTAGATATATGCACAATGCCTGAGATCCACACCACAATATGACTTGAATACTGTTGAAAGCGGCGTTAAACCCAACTCACTCACTCACTCACTCACTCACTCACTCACTCACTCACTCACTCACCGTGACATGGTGATCGACAATGGAACAAAGCTCCATCAGTCTTTGTGCCTCCGTCTGTACTGACTAAAGAAATATTGTTTTATCGCATATTTAGCGTCATGGGTTCACTAAGCTTGAACCCCAGGACTGATGAAGTTGATTGCAACATGTTGTTTGTGTAGGCGGAGACAAAGCATCAGATCGAGCTGAGTTGGGACCACCATGTTGTGGACGTGCTGGCGGACGGCTACGATGTGCACTATGGTGCCAGGTCCATCAAATATGAGGTAACATTGACAAACTAATATGCAGCAGTCTACATTATTATTTTAGCTCACGTGAATCATTGCAGTAATTTTTACAGTCCTCAGAGGCAACACTACCTCTGATGCTGAGGCTTTGCAAGGATGATCCCAGGAATGGTGCCTCAAAGTTTTTCTAACAGAATTCCAGTCAGATTTTGGATGTCATTTAGGACATTGCTATGCATTTCTTCATGTTTTCATGATGGTAACCACAGTACAACATATGCTACCAACAAAATATAAGGGTACTAATGATTTGAATGTAGCTGTCGTTGAGGTGTACATTTACAATACTGTGGCCTTGCATCAGAATGCAACATTTAATCATGGCATTTCACATCATGCATGAATAGCATGTGATGCAGGTGCACACAGAAGCCGAAGTGGGTTCACCTATTGCAGAAATCACAGTCACTTATGCACTTGACCTAAGTACATGCTTATAAGTGCCTCTGAAACAGTATCTCCATGAACAGACAAAATTGCGAATTGTGGATATGATGGAGAGGGGGACATTAATGTCCCAAGTTACCCGAATGTTGGGCAAATCAAATTGTATAATTTCTCGACTGGGACTGGGACTGGGACTGGGAAGTGACGTCAACCGGTTGGGTTGCAATGAGACCTAGACGTAGTAGGCCTAAAAAACAGCACCCAAGACAAAGTTGTGTCATTACAGTATTCAATATGCAATAGATTCAAATCTGCTCCTGTTCTGAAGAGAGAATTCTGTACAATGACAGGAAGGCGAATTTCAACATCTACTGTTAAAAACCGGCTCCATGCAGCCTGCCAGAAACAAGGCAGCCTGTGAAGGGTGAGACCCTAACAACTTGCCATAGGCAGCAAAGATCTGGCGTGGGCCGGGCAATACCAGGGACGGGGTGTGCAGGAGTGTCATCAAACCATGTTTACAGATGAATCAAGGGTTTGCCTCTGAATCACAGATGGCAGGAAACTTTGTTGGCATGTTGCAGCAAGTGGTTGCCATGGCAACAGTTCTTGACCATAATCAGTATTGTGTGGAGTGGTTTGCCACATGAGAGGCAAACTGATTTAGTTATTGTTAATGTACATTTGACAGGTGACAAAATTTTGTGTCCTGTCGTTCCATTGGTTAGAATTATCGACAGAGATTTTGAACTGCAAGATGACAATGCCAGACCACATTGTGCCCAGGTCACACCAATTGTCCCTGACAAGACGGCGTACAGACATTAGACTGGCCCGCTTAGTCCCCTTACATGTCCATAATAGAGCATCTGTGGGATGTTCTCAGACGGACAAGACCGCCTCCGTGGTCTAGTGGTAGAGCGTCCGCCTGGAGAGCGGAAGGTCCGGGGTTCGATCCCCAGCCACGTCATTCCAAAAGACGTTACAAGATGCTACTTGTTGTTACCCTGTCTGGCGCTCGGCATTAAGGGGCTAAAACAAGGGCTGGTCGGCTCGGAGTCAGTATACTGTGTCTGAGTGGGGTATTCATGTTAAACTGCGGCATGGTATCTCAGTGGGCTAGCACTATAAATTGGCATCAGTCCGGACTAGTACAAGCAGCCACACACACACATACACGTGCATGCACGTCGCTATATAAGTGCAATAATCTTGGACGCGACGTTAAACCCCATTTCACCTCACCTCTCAGACGGACAGTGTGTGTTAGAGACCAGCTTGGGGTAGCTCTTCAGGCGGACACACGGGCAATACCAAGGGCAATCATACGCAAGTCAATCAACCATACGCCATCAAGGTTCTGTGCATGTATCGCCCAATACGGTAGACACACCAGATATTAAAGTACACTTCCAAAATTAATTTTGCTGACATGTATCGTCATTACACCTTCACCGTTTCATCAGTTCCCTTATTTTTTGTCGGTAGTATGTGTGTGCAATAACATAGGTTACATTTGCTTTCTTTGTTATTTTTAATCCTACTGTGATGAAGTAATTTTAGTATTTTCTGTGTGTTTATAGCTCCATAAATGCAAAAACATATTGAAATCAATTCAATAAATATGGCAACAATTATAATTTCACAGCCAGCTTATAGAACACAAATAAACTGTAGATAACAATGCAAAATCAGCAACATCATTCAGCACAGTAATGCAGCACAAGTCCCGCCCATTCTATTTGTCATCCAGTCAGGTGACAGTTGTCTGTCTGAGGGCATGGCCTATTTTTTTCAGTTTGTGGGAACAAAATCACAAAAGTATTGCTTGGTTAGCCAATCAAATGCTATCATCAAATGAATCACATTTTGAATCCATATACATCTATCACTGTTATACTGTGACAAAATATCCCATGAAATTGGCAAGAAATTAGATATTTATTGTGTAGTTCTTGTTTTTCTTATGATTATATTGGACAATGACCATGATGACAAGAATGTTTTTATTTCATATCTATCAAAGTTGATATTGGTCTGTAAAGTTTTGAACACATGCAAAATTTTATTTGTGTACAGCCTTGTGGCAGTCATTATTTCTTTTCTTTAGACATTTTAAGCAATCTTTTAGTTGTTTCACTCTTCTTGATCTTTTGGAGACTGCAGGGTATGCCTTCAGAACAGAATATGAATATAGTGTTGGTCAAATAATACAAATTTATAACTTGAAATTCTTCAATTTGCATTAAAGAATCTATTCAATTTTGAAATTATTTTTTACAGAAGAACTAATACTCTTCTAAATCCTAAGGATTCAGAATGTGTATATATAAGAGACATTTACCGGTACTAGAATATGTAAATAGTCATTACTTGTTATATTATTTTAGGTTGAAAGGCGCGTTGTGACTCAGCTAGCCATGGCCCATGAACGCAAGTTGATCAGGAGTGGCTGCACCATCAAATTATCTGTTCCTAATAGGGAAGACATTCTCACAGAGAAAGCCCAAGACCCCAGTGATGAGAAAGAACACTCGCGTATCAAACTGCAAGTGTTGAAGGAAGGCTCCAAGGACAAATATGTGGACATAGATTTGAACAGAGTGGATAATCCGTTTGCATCAGAATTTAGATGAGATGAATTACAGTTGTGTAAGGGTGTGTTTGTCTAGTGAATCAGAGCTATGATTTCGAATGTTTTGCATATGTCTTTCAAAATAATTATTACCTGTTGGAAAGGAGGGACTAAAACATGGCCTATCATTAATCATTAAGTCACCATAAGTTTGAATCGGTAACATGCACATGTGTCATCAAAGGTCTGTTGTGGATTGAAGATGTGGATCATCATGGAAGATCTTGAGTGCCCTTACACTTACATCAGGGGGTCGAGGGTGGCCCAGTCGACTAAGGCGTCACGATTTGCTGTGCAGAGTTGCGTCCCTTGGGCACCCCAGAAACCTAGGTTTGTGGGTTCAAATCCTGGTTCGCCCTGATTATGTTTCTAGGTTTGTCAGGACCATACCTGTGCTTGTGGGTTTCACTGAAGTGGTAAACGTCCAAGACCTACATCACTTTGGGCTTTCCTCCCACATTAAGCTGACACCCTGTGATATAACTGTAATACTGTTAAAACCAGTGTTAAACCCAACTCACTCACTCATTCACAACACTTACATCCCCCTGAAGAATCCTACCCAGGACAAAGCTAGTCAAGGCTCTAAGTTTTGTTTAAGGCCTTGTCCTAAACCAGTCAACAGTATCTGCATTCTTCCATCAACCATGGATACATGCAGCTACGATGCTGTGTGACAGCGATGTGTGTGGTACAAGCTTGCTGGTAAAAAATAGGGATGTGTATAATTCAAAGAAGTCAAAAGAACCCAACTCTGCATGAACTTTGTGTGAGAGCTACCACTGCTTGATATTGAAACAATGTGTGGACCACACAGCCACAAGTCTACTACATGTAGTTCATGTGTTCAGTGGTATGAGCATTCACTGGTTTTCCTCTCACTTCGTTGGTTAAAAATAGCAGCTAAACTGCAAATGAGCCCAATGTATTCATGAGTGATTAGGAATGTAGTGTATAGAAACCCATGAAGTACTGATGATGTAAACCAGCGTGCCAATGTCCTCTTTTGGAAGGGTCTAGTTTGTCACAAAATGTGAAAGGGAAGCAACTCTTGTAAGCTTCAAGTCTTCCCACAGCACAACAAAAACGCTTGATCATTTCCAGAGCTATCAGGTAGATGCTTCTCCAAATGCTTTAACAAATAATAGAGAAACAAACAAAAATATAGTATTCTCTTTATTCTCAGTAATGCACAATCATGTAACTGATTTCCTTTTCTTGTACATCGGTTGCGTAATTTAAGTCTTATCAGAAACATGTCTGAACTACATGTATTTGTAACATATAGTGTACCTGCTTTATCATATATTTACCCATTTAAAGTTATCATGGAATCTTATATGCAAGATTTATATTGGCGTTAGGTTGGAACTGTTTGCAATACATATTTATGAAAATAAAAGGAATTTGTTACAATTGTTTTATCACTTAAGTTATCAAACTATACAAACAATCAAAAAATATTATTGGCACAAGTTTAAGGGGGAAAAAATTGCCAAATTTCATGGTAAGCAATATACATAATCCCTTTCTTAAAATCATAACATTTATTGAAAACAATCCAGTTTAGAACTACTTCCATAAAACACTATGTGTCAGAAATGCCCTTTATTAAATCATGCAACAAACAACCCATCTATGTCTGCATTCATTGTAATCAGTTAAAAACAAATGTTAACTCTCCGATCTGAGACTATCCGTCTGTGAACTATATGTTGCCCCTTGTCTGGTTATGCATTGGACAATATATGTGTACACTTTACATGGTTCTTAGCTTACATGAGTGATACGAGCAGGTTATATTGATACAAGGAGGGGATACAGGCTGCAGGTGGGTCATCCACTACTGCAGTCATGTACTTGAAATTCTGACGGGGCCTGTGAATTTTTGTTTAAAGACACATTTGTTCCAGATATAAAATGGAACATTTTGGGGTCAGGTGTTGCCCCCAAACATAAATTCTTCCCTGAATATGCTGGATTTCCTAAAAAAGAAAATGTGTTGTGAAATCTTTTAAACTTTTTGACTCCATCTTTCACAAACAATAAAGATTAGAAATTGTATGTTTAGAATGAGTGACCAAACAAATATCCTCTAACAAACAAAAATACCAGCCCCTCCCCATCACTGCTACTTTGTACATTTGGGTCAATATTCCAGTTATATAATGGACTGTGAATAATAGTATCTAATGTACCGGTATATAATCATTCCTAACATGCAAGGTGATCTGATGTATTTTCAGTAAAAGTTATAAAATTACCCAAATACAGTTAAGATACTAACCTAACATCTGGGCAGATAGTTTGGTAGATGCCATATTTGCAGGGAAATCACACACAATGTACAACCGAATGTAATTGCATAATTAGTCTAATAACCTATGATATCAGTTTTGAGATCATGAGATAAAGTCTGCAAGACAACCATTATATTAAAAGTTATGTACATGTAAGTCCAATCATCATATGGTGTCCATTTGAAAAAGAGAAATATCTGTAAATAAATTATCACAGATGCACAAGGTATCATCATTCAGTCATCTTAGTACTTAATATCAGTTCAGGCTTCTCGAATCATATTTTCATAAACAGCCGTTTTGATAATTTTACCCTGTCATCAAATACCCCTAAGACATCTTATCTTATCAAGAATTAAATATGAATTATATGAATACAAATATATGAGATATTGCATATATACAATAATCAGACAACAGATGTGACCAAAGGTTGATTAAGATTATTTCATACAAAAGTGGAAAGTTAGCTAAAATATTTGTTATTATGTAAAGGGGAGAAATGACATCAAAATTATCTGTTTGATGTAAGAGATTCTTGCAATTATTTGATAGGCACCTTTTTCTGATAGTTCTGAGATCCATTATGTCCATTTAAACAAAAGAGATCCCATCCCCAAAAGAAAATTTATAAAAATTCTATTAAGAAAATAGTCTTAATTTGAACAAAACAAACCATGCAAACTCAATTTGAACAAAATAAACCATCCAACCAGAAGCTTTAACTGGTTCATACTATCAGGGCTAATATGACAAAATAAATGTCAGTCTGAGGCTAAATCAAAGAATCCAGAGAGACCACTTAATGTTCAGTAACATTCTTACTTGTACACTCAGCAAATTTCATGAGACAGATTTACATTCCGGTATAACTTCCCATAAACATTATTCTTAAATAACATGCAAGCCAAAATTCATTTAAAACACTGGCAACTAGAATATGAATTTGAGCAATCTGGTGAATACTTCACAACGAAACAACGTAAAGACATCTTGTGTACACACCATCTATCACAAGGTTTTGGGGATAATAATCTCATGTAATCATATCAATCGGTTCTATCAATATCTTCACTTATCACTGACCAAGAAACTACAATAATTGTGCACATCTGAAACAATTCTTTGCATATTTATGAACTAAAACATTGAAGAACAAAAACTTTCCAAATCATAACATACAATTAAAATACTCAAGAAATAAACTCCTGAAACATAAAAATTCTGGAACTATTATTGCAACACCTTCCTAAGAATTCACATCAGTTCAAGTCAGGCATACACAGCATGTGGTGATCTGTTATTTGCACCTGTGTTCAAAGTGTTCATAGCACGATCCTGTATTGGCGTCAGAGTCAAGTAAGAAAAGATGCACTATTCTTGATACACAAGTAGGCACGGCTTGGCATTGTCCACACAGGGAAGACCTTGTTGCTAAGATCTTAGGATTCACACATCTACATTGTTCAGGGCTGACTGACACTGTCAATACACGGAAGAACTTATTTGCGAAGATCTTAGTATTCCCCTTCTTCTATGTCCTACTGGGCAGCAAACGTAGCATGTTATTCCATCCTAGAGCACTTGCTGATATGACACATCAAGACAGCCAAGTCTGACAGTTCCCAAAGTCTCTTTATTCAACAGGGAAGAGACAGTCATCCAAGAAGTCTTTAGAAGACAAATCTTGATCCTGATGTATCTAAACTGCCGAAGCCTCCGCCACCTCCACAGTTATCTGGGGGATCCTGGTCATCATTGTTCCAGTTGTACAGAGTGACGGAACTGGTGGAGCTTGTGCGGTCACGCTTTGCCTGCTTTGCTTTTGCTGACGTCTCCTGCTCCTGTACAAACAAACAAGGAAGACCTGAAGTCATTGGGACTAACATGGACACCCGAAAATCTCTATTAACAACTCATCAATGAAACATGCCTCCCCTGGATTCTGACACCTCTCAACTGACACCTTTAAAAGAGCTTTATTTTCAATAACACTCACCATAGACATGACCCATTTTTATTTAGCTATATATACTACTCAAAAGAAGTTTAAGAAGACCTGACTTTTTCATATGACTATAGTTAATCTGTCATGACACTGATGTTTGACCAGATTAAAAAGATTCTGGATTGATGAATCATGGCTTTGTTGCAATAATGCCTTAAATACATATTCCCCAAACAAATTATCATATAGCATTAAAGGAGTCTCAAAAAACAGTTTCACTGTATCAAAGATATGTAGAGAAAAACACCTAAAAATCAATGCCAATGGCATCATAGAGCCTTAAAATAAAATTGTGACTCCAACCTGGAGATATGCCTGGTTATCCTTGGAGACAGACATTCTCAAGTCCTGTCTGATGGGAGGGTCCAGCTGCAATGGACTGAGGGCCAGGTCAGGGTCTCTCTCCTGGGTGCTGGAAGCGTCCATGTCGATGCGACGGTACATCAGCACATAAGGTGTGTCCTTCATGAAGCGCTTCGACACAGTACTGAAGGAGCTGTAGTTGGCATAAGACACCCGGCTGTCGTTACACAGGTACCATTTCTCATGCATAAAGTCAATATCCCCTTCGCCACCTGCTAGCTGAACCTCATCACACACTGTGTCCATGCTCTTCAGGGGGGAATGTCTGCCGTAGCAGTAATAATGTCCACATTCTGATGATGTCCCTGAATGGACAATGACTGCTGTTAATCCATAGATTGCCATATGCCCTGTCTTCCTGTTCCCGCAAAGCTTCTGCTCAATAACTGTTGGCAGCGTGCATTGTCGTTTTGTCTGCTGAGGATAAGGACTGCCGTCCGAGTCGCAACAGTTATCTATTGGTAAAGCAATTGTCTTTGGGTATCTCACTTCACGGAATATTTTTGACCGAGACTGGAGTTTGGCATCATATGAGAAACGGAGCAGTGTTAATATAAGGTTCTCAGGGGATTTTGTGATCCTTAGGCTTCTCTCACCTTCTTGCAGACCTCTGCATTTCTCACAGAAATATTTATTGTCCCCAATCAGCTTCTCTGGCTGAAGGTAGTGATCGATCAGATCGGACAGATCCAGACCAGCTTGCTGACCATTTGTTGGACTTCCATCTGAGGATGTGGATTCGACCTCTGGCTCTCCTCGTATCATATCTTTATCAAGACGAGCATCGGCTGAATTTCCTCCCGCCAGAGATTTCTGTTTTGCTTGGGGATATTCAGGGAAAGCCAGAGGTATGTCGGTGAAACTCTCGGTCCGACTCGACTCATTCTTACAGTTCAGACACTTAAATGTTGTGCACATATTTCCACCGAAGATATTCTGCACTAATGTAGGGTCTATTTCCTTTTCTTCAGCCGCCTCCTTGACCTTCTGTGATTTGCGGCTGAACTTCTTGCTGAGTGTGGACGTCTTCTCCTCCTTCTTCCGGATCTTCATGGTGTTGATCTTCAGCTGCTGCTCGTGCAGCTGGTCCAGGAGGAACTTGAGGAACTCAGAGCAGTCCTGCTGGAAGCCAGGTGTGAACCATGGAGGCCGGGACGCCTGCAGGAAATGCATTGGGGCATAGGCTGGCCGCTGGAAGGAACAAACACATGTCAACAACAGTACCTGCATTAGTGCAATCAGGGCTGCTGGGCACCCGATAAAGCTCTCATGGTACACCAGTAACCTGCCCCATTTTACAGCACTGTCTCTGTCCTACGACGAAACATAGTCTTCAGACTCACAATACATGAAAAAAGTTGCTGAGAAATGTACAAGTAACATGGTGTTTATTTAGCATTTGCAAGTTATGAAGTCTTAGTCGAGAAGGACCCAAGAGTAAGTATGGGTTTAGACAGCTTTTAGCAATATTCCTGCAAGATCATGCCAGGGGACACCAGAGACACCCACCACCCTCGAGAACCAAGGAAGTGATTCACTTTCATCTAATCATTTCATCATTTAACCTTTGGCAAATACAACAAATATCAGGAAAACCTTGATGAATAACTTATTGTTATCCTAATTCTCGATATAATGACTACAAAGTTTGATGTGATTACAGACCTGAGACAGAGAGAGGAAGGCAAACACTTCCTGGAGTTTGCCCATCAGAGTTTCCCCCAGACCCAATGTGTGACTCAACACATGCTGGCGAAATCTGCAACACATAAATACTGGCATCACTGGCTGGTAGTTACAGAAAATCCTTCAAATATCATTTAACAAGTGAATCTGGTTAAGTGTCCTCTTGTTCCGACACCATCAGTTATCTATCCACTAGTCCACAGCTCAATTACAGTTAGTGGTTCATGTTACAAAACTACATTGTGTGTGAAAACATGTAGTCCTCTATTTTACTTTGCCTGACAGCCTGACCATGACTATCCTCATCTTATTCAAAATGTGTCTCACTCATATCTTTGTTTTGTTTCCAACACTTTCGAGTTGACATTACAATAAGATTCTTAAAGCAGATCCACAAATTCTCTGTGACAATTTGAGTCTGTATTTAACTATGCTTGACAGTCTAGTGTGCCACAATACTCACTCATCACTGATGTAGAGAGCCTGAAGGATGCTGTTCATGTAGCAGGTGTTGCCGAGGTTGAACAGGCCGGTCTTGCCCGTGTCCGATCGTTCAGATATCTTGAGAGAGGGGCTGAGTCCGCTGACACCATGGGTGCTCCATCTCTTCTCCTCTAGAATGATGCGCACAGCTTCGCCTGATGGCTTGGGGTAACCCTGGGATACAGCAATCATATAATCACCAACTGCATCACTGACATTGGTGGTGGATATCAAGGATGTCAGGGTCCACAGATGTTACATTCTAATACCCAGATTGCTTGAGTGATGCTTATAGTGTTAAAGTATACAAGTTTTTAAGACTGTTTTACTATGATCTTTTTCTAAATCATGATCCTTGTTAAAAAGTCACTACACCATCAATTTGGCAACAATTGTATCTATTCCTGAAACATGCACTAGTGGTAAGTAAATAGCATAAGGATTTCAGATTTTGTCACATAGACCCATGTAAAGTCTCTCTTTTGAGGGTTTAGTGAATAATGTCAATGTATGTAACCATACTGCAAATTTGAACTTGTCATAACTTGTACAACTGTGTACTTAAATGTCAACAAACTGTAAACCAAAATAAGCATGTGTCTCTAAATTATATTTAATGACTGTATTATGGGCCTTGGGCCTTTATACTGAATAAATCTGTCTGTCTGACATTTTCACTATAAACCTGTTAGTCTGGAAATGAGATTTTCCTCAAACAGTAAACATCAATAAATTGTTCCAACAAAAATGTCTACCTTCACAGCGTCAAGGATTGGGTCGTAGAGGTCAGGGAAGCCAGCATGCAGCTGCATCAGGGTGTGGAGGAGCTCCACTGTGCGGATGAAGAAGTGCTGACTATCAGGACTGATGTCCTGCTTCATGGCCTGCAGAATCTGGGGCATCATGGGTAGGATCTGCAACACACCAACACAACCTTCAGGATCTCTTACTATAGCAGTCCCGTAAAAGGCGACTATGCTTGTCGTAAGAGGTGACTAACTGGATCTGGTGGTCAGACTTGCTGACTTGGTTGATGCATGTCATCGATCCCAATTGCATGGATCAATGCTCATGATAATAATCACTGGATTGTCTGGTCCAGACTTGATTATTTACCGACCGCCGTCATATAGCTGGAATATTGCTGAGTGCGGCGTTAAACAACAAACCAACCAACTACTATAGCAGTCATCATGGTCATGGGATGAACCCACCTTCTGGACAATCACTTTGGTGAATGTCTTCCTACAAAAGTACATTACTCCATAACGTTAACCTAGACATTTTTAAACACAAACAATTTCACCAGGAATAACATTGTCTGCAATGTGGGATATGGCTGATTCTGAAATAGTCTGTTGGCATGGATGTCACATGAGTCAAAGAATGGTCTCTGAATATATACAAATTGTCATTCATAACATCTTCAGATGATCACTGATGATCTTTCCCAGTGTTGGAAAGACCTGGCACTAGTCCTTAATAAAGTCTTAATGACTTAAGGTATCCATAGGACTAGTAAATAATACATATATTTTGAAGGATTCCCTATACCGTAAACTATGCTAACGAACATGCTCATAACAATCTGTGTATGTGCTGTATATATGCTTATAGTTATAATGAACTACAGTCATAACACACTAAACTTAGTGGTCACCTGTGTTCATTATAACCGTAGTTAACTGTATATGCATCATAAAGACTAGTGAGTAAAAAGAGTTTGTTTCTATGATCACTCAGTGAGCTGAGTTTCATGCCAAGTTGAACAGCTTAATGACGGAGGAGCTGGTTGTAGATGTGTACAACTTATTTGAGACCCAAGAGCAGAGGTAAGATGCTGACAAACCAATTCTGGGATTCAATACAACTCTCAGTTGAACCTCGAAACTACAGCTAAGAGACACAATTGCACATCAAATTACATGCCACTGGGACACACAAATTGTCTCCAAACTTGGGATAACTTGAATGACCTGCTTGTATGATGTCATAATGAAACTGTAATGTTACCTTGTGGAAGGGTTCTGGAGCATGCTGGAAACTGAGCAGCATGTGAGCCAGGATGTTGAAGCTGGCCTCTCTGAGGGGAACATATTGAAGCTTCTCGGCAACCTGCAGCACAAACAAATACAACTGAGAGAATGCTTATCAGAGCGTCAGCCAAAGTCAACTTTTCTTCAAATATACATAAATTGTACATGAACATTATTATATTCAAAGATGACATTCCTTTTCAAAACTATGATAAAAATTATCAATATATTCAAAAGGTTACATCATATTTCTTCAGCTTTTTGATGAGGCCATGTCACCGACAGCATCTTTACCTGTAGTTAACGTATGATACACCAAGGTCACAGATATGTTTTCCAAAAAGATATTCAACTGAGTCTTACAGGGTTTCAGATTGATTCGTTTTCTGGGACACTAACTGATTGTCATGCACAATGTCTGAAAGATTTGTTCAAAATTGATAATGATCAATGTCCTATCAAAGTATGCAAAAATCATGAAAATGTCCTGAAGACATTATGCTCTAGCAAAATCGCTGCCTCGTGGTAAGGACAAAACCATTGGGACCAATTGTGCAAGGGAATCTCCCGGAAGACCTTCCTCAGAGACACTCCCAACTCACCTGTTCCACCTTGTTGTCTGTGACTGTTATCAGAATGGTGTACTTTTTAGCAGCTGCCAACTCTTTGAGGAACATGATGACCCACTGGTCGATATTCCTGACCGTTGGCCAGGTGAGCCAGTCAATCATCCTCTGTACAGCAGATGTCATACTGAAGTCATCAATGATTGGATCACTGATGGCATTCTTCACCACCGAGCTGGCCATGTCCAGTGGGATGAAGCTGACGACCGCACCAAGGCAGAAGCAGGGGTCCAAGTCGTCGGGTGTTGATATGATGTTGAAGATGGTCCTCAGAGAGTCCATGATGCAGTCCTTGTTGTTCTGGGACCAGATGTGATGCAAGAAATTACCAATTCGTGTTGCGTCTTTCACAAAAGTGATCATCTCTGGGGCTGTTTCTGGTATGGTTGCCATACTCATTGCATGAAGGATGGTGACACAGAACTTACTGGTGAAGTCACCCTTCGGGATGCATTCCTTGAAGTCTTCTAGAAACACAATAAAGTTATTCAGACATTTCAAGTCTGTGTGTTCCTGCACATAGCTGATGGCCTTAGCTTCTATGACCTTGAAATGTGCCTGAGCCGTTGCAGTGTCTTTCAGCAGCCTCATGTTTTCATGAAGCAGAATAGGCACATTGGCCTCATTTCTGTACTTGCCCGACAGGAGGTTGACGAGATATTCCCTGTTGAAGAATGATTCAGCTGATGCCATGTTGGTCTTTGCCCATTCAATGTAGACCTTGAAGCCAGATGTAACCACCAGTTCCGACTCTCCATTGAGTGTCCATCCTGCTGCCAACTCCAGCACACAGGAGATGACGCTTGGAGCCTGCTTCTGTCCCTTCACTGCCACAGCATCGATGAGCTGTTTCTTCATCGGCTCAGGATGGTTGGACGAAATGATTCCTTGCAGAATTCGGTCCATGTTGTCAAGGTCATGCTGAAAACATCAAGAATACATCAGAACATATCATCTCTTTAGATCATCACAGGATTTGTCCAAGTACATTCATGGCATGTGTATGCACAAAGAGTATTTATTTCTTATAAATATTGAAAATCGCTCCTTTTTCCAGGATATAAATGTAGCTATGCACACTTAACACACAATAAAGAACACAGTCACACTATCCGATAAAACATAAGTCCTGTCTTGCAATGCTGAATATGAAGCATTATGCAACAGACATCATCAGTGAGTATGTATGTACATGACAATGCACAAGTTATGTCATGGCATATTAATTCATGTGGCCCAAGGAGCTGCTTAAGATTATGTCCCTGCTTTACTATGAAATACTCTAATGTAACTCACTGAAACATTTCATCAAGACCTGTCAGTTACATGGTTCATGCAAGTGCAAGGACTCAAAGCAGTATCTGGGCCTTTGGCCACTTTTGCTAAAGGGTCTTAATCTATGCACCCCTTAACATTCAACTTTAGGATTATGACAGAATACCTTGACTTTATCCCTAATTTAATATGATGCACTTAACATTCAACTTTAGGATTATGACAGAATACCTTGACTTTATCCCTAATTTAATATGATGCACTTAATCAAAAAGGGAGTTAACTCTGGGGTTACTATTGCTTGCATGATTAAACACGACCTAGTCACAATTCAAAAACTTCTCATTGTTTGCATTAAAAAACCATACGCCCTTATACTATCAATAAAAGTGACAAATGCGCTTACGAAATGCGCAGCACAGGTTGCGAACTAGTCTAGGTTTCTGCTATATCATCCGGGTACTCACGGGAAAAAACAATAACAAAGGCAACAACCAGTCCCGGGGAATTGCTTTAGATCAGTGCCCCTTTTAAGCAAACATCACACAGTCAGTGTTCATGAGTAACAGTGCAAAACACAATATAATGAGGTCACAATGGACAATTCATATCATATTTATCACTGAATGGCCAGTACTTTATTATTCGACCATGTTCTTTATACTTCTAACCTTTTGAACTGTCATATAACAGTACAATTTGACGGAGCTCTGGTTCATGTTTGGCAACTTATCATGCATAATCTTTCAGTTAGAGTGACAGTCATGCATAATTTGACCAGGAATTCGAGCCAAGAGTGTAGATTTGACCCTTCAGTAATGCAGTCAACCAACCCCTTCACCTACATTCTAGTCTGGATCTTTCCATTGTATAACACTAAACTTCTGCCAAAGCATGGACATACAATACCCAGGGTAATGATAGTACTATCCACACAACTAGCTCCAGCTTGGTGTGACTGCTCTACTTTTACAAACAATGCAGACAATTCAGCACTGATAACCTGCTTTATTAATTACTTCTTTGCTGACATAGGAACATTAATTTTGTTAATGACCTGAGTTAAAGTAAAGATCTTGATTCAGGGATGGATTATGTCGAGTTGTCAGACATAGGTAGCATTTCAGGTCAGCTGGCTGTATACTCAGCATGGAGTCCAGTGTTGCCGGCCCACAATGACAAGTTATCTGGTAACTTCAGCCTAAATACCTCCACATCCAGGTAGCAGTGGAGAGGTGTCTTATTTAATGGTGCTGGCTTGAACATGAATATACAGCACACATGTATCTGGTTCTAATACAATGAAATAGTTTGTAAATATTTACCAATAAAAGTTTAATTGTACAAGTGCTGTACAGCAAGTATTTGTGTATCTGGTTAAATACAATGAAATAGTTTGTAAATGTTTACCAATGAGAGATTAATTGTACAAGAACTATTCTACAATTATGAGAAACCTAAAGGTGGGACCCGCAAGTCTTTTGATAGGAGACTTCTGTTTGACATTCTGTGGACTTCTGTCAATCAAACTTGTAAAGAGGGACTGTCAAGTTATTCTGTAGCAGTGTGTGGTGGGGCTGGACCAAGGTGGAGACGGTCACACAGTTACTATACTTATTTCAGGTATGCCCTCCAGCATATCAGGGATTAATCTTTGTCTAGCAGTTCACACAGGTTTTATGTCTTAACAGCCGTAAATACTTTTATGAATTCAAACCGATATCATCAGGCTGCTAGGCTTTGGCCTCTGTGGTCCTGTTACTAAGCTGCAGTTCACAGCTAAGGAGGGGCGTATGCTATGTAGGAGTTGTTGCTTAATGTTGACTTACAACAGGGAATATAGTAAATGTATGATTCAGGTAGCTATGTAAAATCGTACAACAAAATTATAATGGATAGCTTAAATCAATATAATTCACATGGGTCTTTCAACATCTTGTAGAAAGAATTGTTTTCACAGGAATGTTCCATGTCTTTATTTCCTAGACTATAGTATTATTGCAATGAACAATAATCATTGTTAATCATACACAAGATAGAGAGTATCTCATCCCTACTAAAAGCAAGGAACAACCTTATTGTCCTATAAAAGATGAATTACAGATTGCACAGCTATTTTTGAAAATATATCCAGAAGTCAGTCTTGAATCAGATGACACTTTACACTTATGATCTCCATTGTACCAAGACAAAACGTCTCAGGTTTCAGATTGGTTCAACCCGTGAAGATCCAGGTTAAACTAGGTCTTGAAGCAATGCATGCTTGTCGTGAGAGGCGACTATGCTTGTCGTAAGAGGTGACTAATGGGATCCGTTGGTCAGGTTTGCTGACTTGGTTGATGCATGTCATCAAATCCCAATTGTGTGGATCGATGCTCATGATGTCTATCACTGGATTGTCTGGTGCAGACCCGATTATTTACAGACCGCCATCATACAGCGGGAATATTGCTGAGTCCAGCGTTAAACAACAACCAAACAAATAAAGATTTGTTCTTTTTCAAGAACATTGATGGATTGTCCTCCAAAATGTCCTATAAGCCTTTTTTCAAATGATAATGCCCTTGAAAAATGTCCTACTTAAAATGTCCTTACACATTCATATCTAGCAAAATCTATCGCTGGAAGGTCATGCCAATGCAGAACTGGACCAACAAGATTGAATCTCATCCTTGTTACATATATTCATGAGGTCCCAATGACCTTGAAGCTGGCTCTTGCGAGGGCTAAACAATGATGCAGGGTAACATGTTTTATTCAATAAAACTTCATACAAAGCTTAAGATTATTCTCAGGTCCACCAGAGTAACACCTCTCCCCACGCCGTGGGGAACACAGCAGGTGCACTGGTCATCCATGGGGTCGCACACAATGCTCAATACAACTCACTGACCAGCCATCACTGACATAACCTTTGTGTGGCAATGTATTCAATAGAGACGATTATCAATGTGTTCCTTGTAAAGAAATCCTTGAGAGAAGGTTAGAGGTATTAGTACAAGCACAATAGGAGGGTTGACAGGTTCAACAAAACATGGCCCAACTGGTTGCCATTTAATTATTCTGACATTAAACAATCTGACCTGATAATTCACTTGATGTTCTTGTTTGAGGGAGGCTGCAATTACTGTTTTCATTAAGCGACAACTGAGTACAAAACAACCACTTTAACATAGACAGGCCTTTTCAACACCTTTGACAGTTTGTTGGATACTTACAAACAATCAACACGGGTTCAAAATGTAGAGTGCGTTTTGGTATACTTTGCTTGGTGTGATGGGTAAAGTGTTCAAATACCTTTCAACAGACTACTCCATAGACACCATCAAAGAAGAAAAATGTTTTGTTACTTTTCAAAAAGTACTTATTTACAGAGACCTTAATGCCTTAATGCATGTGTTGACTGTTTGTAATGCATTACACACCTTTATACATTCTAGGTATTTACTCCAAGTGAAGATATTCCACAGTGATATTACAAAGACATCACAACTCTTACAAGGACACCATCAAAGAAGAAAAGATTTTTTTTTTTCAAAAAGTACTTATTTACAAAGATGCTTAATGCATGTGTTGACTGTTTGTAATGCATTACACACCTTCTTTATACATTCTAGGTATTCACTCCAAGTCAAGATATTCCACAGTGATATTACAAGGACATTACAACTCTTAACCCATGTGGAGAATTAAAACTGTAGTCCATTACCATTCCAACTACGGTAAGTGCCCAAGGATGAAGTGGAATATATAGTATAAACACCATGTTTCATACAACCTGCATCCGATTTTATACATTACTACTTCATACTGCATCATCATGTTTCCCTCCCCATAGGCCTAATTTTATTTTGTATTTTTCAAAAACTTTTGAATATACTATACATGAAAGGGTTTACTGTTGCAGCAACTGAGATTCTGAGATATAAAATCTTTCTCCACACATCACTGCCATGTAGGATGCACATCAAGTATCAGATGATGGATTAAACCCTGAGGCAGTGGTTGTATTGTAAATCACAAAATCTAACAATACAGATGTGTGTCCAGATGACCTGTGAGGTGACCAGTGTAAACCCTAATGGCTGATGTACATTGGTCATATCGGGTTACATCACTCCCATGTTATAGCTCCAGGGCTTTCTGCAGATTGCATGTCAAGGTCTTCGCCACAACCAGTCCTACTGGTCCAAGGCTACACAGAGGATTACTGAGCTCAAATACCTTAAAAGCTCATGTTAATTCGGAAATGTTTTAGGGGTCTTTTAAAGTAAGGAAAGGCTTCATTATCAGTATTCAAAATTAAGGATGCAAGTCAAGGGATCCTTGTCATGACCCCGACATTAAAAGCTTAAAATTAAGAAGGTCCCTAGATTAAAAGATTATAGCAGCGAGCCTAAAAACATCTCTCAATCCCACTTAATTTCAAACAATTACAATTATAGACAAGTATTTGTCACAGAGTGACGAAATATCCCCCGCCTGTACACCATAGTACCAAATATGAAGACAATCCAGCGATTAGTTCTTGAGATATTGTGGCAACACCGTTTTCCAACTCCAAAAACAGATTTGCCTGCTGTGACCTTGAAAATGGGGTCAAGGTCACCAAATCTGACAGGTGTATGTGGTGTCTGTATATACACTATAGTTCCAAATATGAAGACAATCCAGCGATTAGTTCTTGAGATATCGCGGCAACACCGTTTTCTAACTCTAAAAGCAGATTTGCCTGCTGTGACCTTGAAAATGGGGTCAAGGTCACCAAAACCGACTGGTGTCTGCGGTGTCTGTATATACACCATAGTTCCAAATATGAAGACAATCCAGTGTACAGTTCTTGAGATATCGCGGCAACACCGTTTTCCAACTCCAAAAGCAGATTTGTCTGCTGTGACCTTTAAAATGGGATCAAGGTCACCAAAACCGACTGGTGTCTGCGGAGTCTGTATATACACCATAGTTCCAAATATGAAGACAATCCAGTGTTTAGTTCTTGAGATATCGCGGCAACACCGTTTTCCAACTCTAAAAGCAGATTTGTCTGCTGTGACCTTGAAAATGGGATCAAGGTCACCAAAACCGACTGGTGTCTGCGGAGTCTGTATATACACCATAGTTCCAAATATGAAGACAATCCAGTGTTTAGTTCTTGAGATATCGTGGCAACACCGTTTTCCAACTCTAAAAGCAGATTTGTCTGCTGTGACCTTGAAAATGGGATCAAGGTCACCAAAACCGACTGGTGTCTGCGGAGTCTGTATATACACCATAGTTCCAAATATGAAGACAATCCAGTGTTTAGTTCTTGAGATATCGCGGCAACACCGTTTTCCAACTCCAAAAGCAGATATGCCTGCTGTGACCTTGAAAATGGGGTCAAGGTCACCAAAACCGACTGGTGTCTGCGGAGTCTGTATATACACCATAGTTCCAAATATGAAGACAATCCAGTGTTTAGTTCTTGAGATATCGCGGCAACAAACAGGTGGGACGTACGGACGGACGGATGGACGGACGGACGGTCGTGAATACTATATCCCCCGCTTCGCGCTTGCGCGCGGCGGGGGATAAAAAGAAGAACTAAGACATGGAAAGTTGATTTCCTCAGTCTGTTGATATACCAGCTTTTCCCATTCTGATTACACTGATGCCTTGTTCCAAATGTTCTGATTGCCCTTTAAAGAATGTCTTCGAAAGTCAGGGTTAATTAATAAACACATATGATACTCTCATCAATTACAGATACATTATGGGCAAAATGATGATTTCATGTAATGTATGACATATAATTGATGAAATAGTCATTAGAGTCAGGCCTCAAAGTTTACATCTTTACCAAGTGCCATATGGCTACAGGCATTGTTTTTCAGGTAGCCAGTAGTAAAATCAAGAAGTCAAACCAATATCGTAGGTAGCCAAAAGCATTTGGAATTATCTTTTATCAAATAACTATTATAATATGTACAAGTCATAGCATTAGTCTTGGAATTGTATATTAGTGGAAATTGTACTTGATCTTTGTTATTTGTGACTCAAGCAATGATGTAATTTATGTTACTAGATTATTTAGCTATATCCTTGCTTATCCAATGAGCATTGTCAACTGAAGTAAGATACTAATTACATTAATATTTATGTATTTCTGTTCATTGTCGACTTTAGCAGGACTTATATGCAAGTACAATTATTAGGAGACATGTTTTCCACATTTAGCTGTTATTGATTTTTGTGTCTTCAAATGTGAAGCAATAGAATTTAGTTGCCACAAGATATTTTCAAGTTAGTCATTTGGCTACCTCTGAATTTTAGAGAGATTAGAGAAATTGAAATTTAGGTTGAATTGGCGACCATTTTAGTCGCAACTTTGAGGCCTGGAGTCAACATCATACATGCCAAAACCTTAGGATGCATCTTTTACAGGTTGAAACATGTAACTTGGCCAGTAAATTAACCATGTGAGATGATGATAGCTCCGGATTGATTCACATCTTGTACTTTTGTTGGTAAATGCAGAGAATAAAATTAATGAGGGTCCAGGGGTCCTTGACCTTTATTTTCTATATTATTTGAATCTTGGTACCACATAAATCTTTAATATTTAACACTAGTGCAATAACAAGTACTATTAACCAGCAATAGAAACTAACTATTTTAGTCCACTAGTCCTTATAATGATAACATATAGCAAAACCCCTAAAAAGGGCAAATTTCTACAAGTCCTTATGATACCTTAATTATTGGGCAGTTTGGCAAGGACCACAGGACTAGTGCCAATCTCTAACGCTACATTAACTTTCATCCTTAATTGTGAACACTGTAAACGTACAGACTTGACGTAACACAGATTCCTGCACAACCATTTAATTGTGTTGGGACGGCCTGTTTTGCACTAGTTTACACACAGACAGGAGCAGAGAGTGCATAACACACTGCTGACAGATTTTACTCCAGTGAAATGAAGTGAGCAAGTGTTTGTACAAGCGTCATCTGAATAATGAAAGTGTACGTGTGTATTGTGACATCAGTGTTTGGGTAGGTCGCGAACATCACGGGGATGAAAACCTTGAGAAATAATTGACGTTGTGTTGGAGAAGCAACTGTTCACGCAAACATGTTGTTGACCCACATAACAGGAGATGACTGTGGCCTGCTACTGTTGTTTCATATACAAAGTGTTGAAAAAGTTGGGTTTAAACCTGAACAGTATTTAAGTTATATCATGGGGTGTCAGTTTAATGCTGGAGGAAAACCCAAAGTGCTCACCAACCAAGGATCATAATCAGAGAGAATCTGGGACTTGAAACAATGATCATCGGATCCTTGCATACCTTAGGGATGCAACCCACTGACTGTGCCACCCATACCACCTTCAAATATTGAGAGTATAAAAATTGCATAGATTTAACTTATCCTTAGCAAGGCAATTTTTACAACCATTTCATGAAACCCGGAATGAGTTTTAAAAGCTGCCTTCAGCAACTGCACCAATATCCTCCAGAAATGCAACTACAAAGGGACTTGACCTTATTTGTTTAATTTTCTTATGTTATTCATTACAACCAACTTCAAAATAAAACATGACCACAACTATTATTCAATCACTTGCATGCCATGAATTCATGAAATTAAATTGAAACCAAGGTTGAAGGTCAAGGTCCAGCAGTAGTACATTGAACTTTTCGACACTGGGCCACAGCAAAAGGTAAGCTAGCCTTAGGGTCAGTGACCTACTGTTCACATATTTGGGTTAGCCAGTCGTAGCTGACCTAGAGAAGCACGGTATGACCTCCTGCTCTGATCATACACTGATACAGTCCACTTGGCCATCATGCTACCTTCTGGGCAGCTCTGGTGATGCTGATGAATATTCATTGACCCTCTCCAAGTATTAGCCAGGGAAATGGTTGACTTGATTCCCAAAACATGTTCCATTATCTATTTTGCTTGCAAACAATGCCACATTAAACAGAATTTATCACAATCTACCTGTAAAAGAAACAACTACTTATATCAATCTATGACTATGCAGAGAGTGGTTCTCAAAATTTATAAAGTGGCAAAGCTATCTTAGGTCAAAGTTAAACTGACAGACCTCATGGTCCTACACTGTTGATGACATTTTTATAATGATGCCAACTTAATTAACTTCTCTTAGTCTTTAATGGACACCATTTATATCATGAAGTTTGGTTTGGACTACTAGACTCGTGTTATCCAGGTAGTTTCTAACAAGTCATACTTGTTGTATAATTCCATGTCAAACATTTTATAACATACATGTAATTTTTGTTGTAAAAGACCCAAATCAAACTTGTTGTAACCTAACGGTGTCACACATTACACAACTACCCATGCCAAACTTGTTATAACATACCAATGTCATACATATTATACATGTCATAAAACATACTTATAATGCCTACTTGATAAAACATTACTATGTTCTACTTGATCCGTGCACACTGATGAAACTACCAGCCAGGGCCACACGCACCAGTGATTGAAACACCATAAATATCTTAGCTCTCATACTTCAAAATAGATGTAGCAGCCATAAAATGTGCGATTAAAACCACAACTTTCTGATCTTCATGACCAAATAGGTTAACCTGTCAGCAAGCTGACAAGGTAAGGATGTCATCTGTGGGATGACTCTGGGCCCATGTTCCACAGAAATACAGTAGTTGTAGCACCATCATCTCCTTGTGCCTCAAGCCCTCGTTCCACAAACAATCTTAGCCCTACAGCTGTTGTACCAACCATATTTTTCACCATCTTCCAATAGTTGTACAACTACAATTCCTTTGTGCTGGTGGGCCCAGCACTGTAAACATGACTGACTAAACCTTGTGATGACATAAGGCAATTCAAACAAGACATTGTTCCTACCATAGATATTGTCATAGAAAAGTAAAGAATGGGTGGTGATAGGCTTGACCAAACCTGACCAAGACAATACAGTCACATTTTGGATCTCACTTTGAAGTACACTAAGGAAATCTTTAACACCAATATTGTGTTCTATGTGGGAATGGAGTCTTCATAACAATGTGGCTGAATGGTAGAAACTAATTCAATGTAGTCCTTAATAATGATGCCAACCTTTAGTAACTTCTCTTGGTCCTGACCAGGACAATCCGGCACAGTTAGGACCTCTCTTTGAAGTACACTAAAGAAATCTTACAACACCAATATCATGTTTTAGTTCGAGAGGAAGGGAAAATAAGAGTTTCAGTTTTGTTTAACCCAAACAAATCCGGGACTTTTCATAACCTCTATGTAAACGAGTGATAGTTAAAGTTATAGTGAGCAATAGTCATCACAGTGGAAGGGGAGCACAGCCTAAGTGCCTCTTGAGATCTAGAGGTTATGGTGGAGCAGGGTCAGGCTTAGTGCAATTTCTGGAGATGTCACATGACAGTAGGCAGGCCACTGTATGTTCCCTTGAATATTTGTGGAAATGACATACATTATGTGACCAACTTAATTTTAGGATTTTAATCAGTGTATATCCACACACATTACTTATTTCAAATTATTCTGAGATTAAGGGAAAAAAAGAAAAGAAATGTAGGATGAAAAGAGTATTTTGATATTTTTATATGTCCGTTTTACAATGTACTGCAATGTTCCTAGAATTACTAGAATTAATGTCTGTCCTTTCATTCAGGGGATGCATTGACACATTTTGGATAACGGAGCATCACTATAACACACAGGTCAGTGAAGTAGTATGGTACATATAGCTTAAAAGTATTGCGTTCACAGGTTGATGTTGTGTAGACAAGAAAGGTTAGGGTTAGTCAGACAAAAAATAGAATTTTCAGGTGCATATAGACATAAATATTAGGTTGCATTTTTCAATAGTAGGTTGCATCGGTGGATGTTTTATATAGCTTAATCAGGCCCTGACAGCTCTGGTATCATTTGGCAAATACACTTTGCAATCTTACAGTCAGTTAGTTGGGTTTAATGCTTCTTTGAACTGCAAATCATTCATTGTGACTACATGTCTTCATAATATGGAAGAAAATCAAAGAGTGATGCAGGTCATAGAGGTTTACCACTTAGGTGAAACCCATGAGTATGATGCTGACATGATATCATGGCGTATAGGAGATTCAAAACATCAGCAGATCAAGACACAGCAAAGGGACACGACTCTGCACAACAAACAGTCATGCCTTTGATCAGAGGTACCCCGTAGGATTCATTCGAACCTGAATTACACATGATACATCAACAATATGCCCAATGTAATACTACAATAACCTCACTGTTCATTTCGGGTATGACAATATTTGTGTTGTAAAGGACATCCATTGTTATCATCTTCTCTTTCTAACCCTGACCAACTTTTTTTTCTTACAAGATTAAAGACGTCGGCAAAACCAACCTTAAATTACATGATCCCTAGAGAAACAACCATATTATATTTAACTCTGACCATATTTCACATAAGACCTATGTCAAAATCCACAAATATCTCGGCCTCCACTAGACAATCAGATGACTGTTTGAACAAGATCACATATCCGATACCCAATAGCTTCTATAAGCATTTATGCAAACAGTTCTATCTTTCATACCACATGCTGACACCAACCTGTCTTATGAAAACATATAAATGTTCACAGTTCATTCTTAACACTCTCAAAATAGAGAGTCTGACCTAATTTAAAGAGACTGAGTAAAGGGTCAAATTCACTTGGGATATGCACTGGGGAATTGGAATTTGAGAGGGCATTAAACATATTTAAAGCTGTCACAAAATGATGAAATGTCAAAAATGTTCATCTGAAAAATTATCGTTTCAAAAACATAAAAATATGCTCCGAATCTTTTAGTGCTTTTCCAAGCAAAGGAGTAAATACGGTGAATGCCCATTTACGGACATACCTACAGCTATGATCATGACTACCATGCTTACGGCATGTTGCCGACACTTAGCATGTACTTTCCATGTCAGAGATAAATATTGCTGTGTGTTGCTACTTGAATGTCTACCAGGCCTGTGAAAGTGTTAGGGCATACTCACTTCCAACATGCAGTCGGCAATGTCAAAGCAATCAAAGGCGCACTGGACAAACACAGGCAGTCCTAGCAAGGTTTTTTTAATCTATATCAAACCTGCAATAAATCACTACTGGAGTACCCCTGTCTCAATTTCACTCATGGCAGTAATTTTTTCTACCTCTACACTTTGACTGGGCATTAGACCTTGAAACCTGGTCTCTCTAAGTCTGGACCAGACAAACCACTGATTCATAGCATATTCAGATCCATGTCATCAATGACTGTGTTCGTCAGCTCTTACAAGTGTTTTATCAGGGAGGTCTAGAGGAAATATGATATCAACAACCATTCCTCATAATAAGTGTTTGACACTGGTCAGATTATGAAAGCTGACTAAAGAACCAACAGATAGAAAGACTTGCTGATCCTATTTGATCTCTCAGACGAGAAAGTTGTAATAAATATATTATATTTTTACAAATTAATGTAAAACAAATTACTTCTCTTAAATCTAAAAACTAATCAACAGCACCCAAAACATAAAGACAGACGACCTGACCACCATTTAATTCATTCCACTGGTCCTTGTGTAGATTGACTTGACTGGTAAAAAAGGACAACACTGTACAACATCACTGCTATCCTATCCCACCAACACCACTTGACTTTAGTTCAGAGCAGGAGTATCTTGTACAGTGCATGTCAGTGATAAACACTGTTATTGTGTTGCTACTTGACAGTCTTCCACTGGTATGTTAAAGTGACATGATTTATAACACACAGATACCTTAAAAGACTGTCACATGTACATCTTTAAAAATACTGGATTTTCCGCTCCATTTGGTGACCACGTGACAAGGACATGTCAAAGGACATATGGTTATTGTCAAACTTATCATTGTGTATATCATGGTGACAACTAGTTAAGCATACAAAGTCTATATCCCCTGGTTACCAGTAGGTTACTGACAGAAAATGGGAGTCAAGCGGGTTATGATGTCTCCAGCAAGGTCTTCCCACATCTGCAATGGACCGCTACCATAGTCTAGTGGATAGAACGTCTGCCCAGGCAGAGGAAGGTTGGTGGTTCGATCCACTGGCCGTGTCATACCAAAAGATCCTGGGCATTAACAGCATAAAACAAAGACTGCTCGGCCTGAAGACTGTATACTGTGTCTGAGTGGGGTATCCATGTTAAACTGCGGCAGGGTATCTCAGTGGGCTAGCACTATAACAACAGCAGTTCGGACTAGTACAAGCAGCCACACACACATGCATGTATGTCACTATTTATCAAGCTATGTTAGTGAGTGAAACAGTCTTCATTATATTATTGTTATTTATACTTTCTCATGCTGTACTTGATATGTAACCATTTCTCCTCCCCTCACCTGCTATGGAAGCCATTGTGTAACCTGCTATGGAAGCCATTGTGTAATGATGGCGTGTCTGGTGTCACTTGACTAGAAACAGTTACAATCACGGGAGATCTAGTGAACCAGAACATGGACTATATATATGCTTAGATCCTCCAGGGTTGGTTAACATAAGTCCACTGGTCCAAGACTAGTAAAAATAAGGAAGGACTAGTAACATTTCTTTGTTGACTACCAGTGTTGCCATTAGGTTGATGGCAACTATGTAGTAGAGAGCATTTGCGAACTAGTGAAATTATTAAATATAATTAACCTTCAGATTCTTTAAATCAATTATCTGTTTATGGTTATCATGATTGATTGATCACCTGTTGTCCGTGGCACGGCAAAAAAAACACTGATAAGAAAATCCAATACACTAGCATTCTGGGATTGCAAACACTAGTTTAGAGCCTGAGCCTATGAACAATTTGAAGGTCATGCCAAACAGGCAGCTTCGAACGAGGACACTCAAATGGTTAAGGCAAATATTGAACTGTATACTGGGCTGTTACAGTGTGCGGGTTATGTTGAAACAGATTGATACTATTTATGTTATTTATGCTACACCATAAAGATAGATAGCTCTTCGTAAAAAAGTAAGTACAGTTATTGTTGCATTACACACCCTGATCCAATAAGCGCCCCTGACCAACTTATAAACCCATTTGTAAGTATTGTCCCTCTTGGAACCAGCTACTGAAGACCAAACATTTACATGACAGTCCGGGGTTTTTAAAGCATATATTACAGATTTTTACAGAAACAGCAATGTAGAAGGGGAAAATAATTGCTTAGTACCTACTAACAAAAATGTTTTATTTTCATCAACATTTCACTAAGTTAGTTCACTACAGCTTGATCTCTGAATATAATTAACTTGTTAATGATCTTAATAAGTGCCTTCCTTTATCATTTTTTCAAGCACTTGTTTTGGCAAATACGGTAGCCATGATAAGTTATGTCTGAAATTGTGTCTCCAAGTTTCTGTAGATTTAAAGGTGCCTATGTCAGGTGCATTTTGATTTTATCCCATCAAGATGAATCAACACTCTTACAAAGCCACCAACAAAGCTTTCTACAAACCACACACTTTTCCACAAATGACATTCAGAATAGGATACAATGAAGTAAATCTCCATGTTCACGTGATTAGACGAGCGTGAAGTGAGGCTGCGTTCATCCAGTCAGGTGAACATGTTGACACCATGTAAAACCTTACATCGTCTAGTCAGGTAGGGGCCTGCTGACTTCACAGTCACAACATCCGCACACTACACAGATGTGGACATTCAGGAAATATTTTTAAATAATAATTCTATTCTTATTACCTGCATTATCAAGCAGCCATGCACACTAATATATGCATCCTCAAGTCAACAGAAAAAAGCTTGAAACCCACTCAACAGGAGAACTGTTCGAGAGTGGGTCCAGAGGGAGTGAGTGTGAAAGTGTGTGAGAGTGAGTGAGTGAGTGAGTGAGTGATTCGGAGAGTGGGTGACTTGATGTGCCAGTGGATGAGTGAGAGAATGAAAATGACTCTGAGTGTGGATGAGTGAGTGACTGAGAGTGTCAGTGTGTGACTTACAGTGGATGACTGTAACAAGATGATAGATCTTAGTATCATAAAAACAGCAATGAGTCTGAGTCTGATCAGAAGATGACAAATCCCTCGACCCCACAATAACAAGAGGCACCACTTCAGCCCCTTGGTAATATATGTACCAAGTTTGGATGAAAAGTCTCAGTTTTCAAGTTATGCTCCGGAAACGAAATACAGACAGACCAGATGATGACTATAAAAAAGACTGATAATTTACATCAAAGACAGCTGCTTTCATGATCATAATTGCAGACATCAAAGTGAGCTGGATGTGTTCTAAGTCCAGCCTGGTGGATTTCTTCCTGAATGTCACATGAATGTGATGGAGATACTGTTGAGACATACACCTGTGTGTATGACTAAAAACTATTTACCGTATTCAACGTAATAAGCGCCCCGCTCTAATAAGCGCCCACAGCGATATTTCCTAATATATTGGCTTGTGAACAATCCCAATTGGCACCCTTCCGATTGATCACTGTACACAAGACTTATTTTTTCGCGTATGATACGCACTCATGTGTTATATGTACCCTTAATTATGGGCAATTAAATTCTGAAAAAATATATCTGTCGTACATAAACAGTTCAGGCTGTCAGCATAAAACCACGAAATTTATCTTTCAACTTATTTTTTAACCAAAATAATATTCTAATAAGAGCCCCCTGTTCCTAATTTTGAGAGCACCCTGGGCGCTTATTACGTCGAATACGGTATAATAAAACAGGACCCACAACAAAAGAATAACATGTTTAGTGGGACAAAAAGACCTTTTATCCCAATAATCATGATAATGCAATATGTTTGTACCAGTTACTGATACTATTGTCAACTTTCTCTTTCAACATTAAACCATGGACTACAGTATATTTAGAACTGTGGGCATAACAGAACTAGATTTCCCTTCATACTATTACAGGTTGTTATTGTGTCAAATTATTAATGAAGGTCACTTATAAAGACGGGTATTCTGTACCGTCAACAGGATTAGGAATATAGCAATGTGTAATCCTGTTGTCAGAACAGAATACCGACTAGTCCTCGACTTGTAAGCCTGTAAGTACTACAAGGTACTTGTTTTCTCCCAAAATCTATTTCTTTTACAGAAACCACCAGTCAAAATGAGCTGTTAACCATTACTAGGAATAAATTGATGGGTGTCTACCCTGAGTCAAAACTAGCGGCATATTTATTAGTATAGCCTGGGCCCTATTCTATAAAACAATCTCTGTGTTGAAAAAATTGTGAACCTATGTTAGTGTGGGAGATACAGAGGTTTAGAACTTAACACTAGCCTGCTTAAAGCCCAGTCATGATACAAATTCCCCTGGGCTGGCGCAAGTTTTCTAAATTTTTTAACATTACAAGGGCATTTAATCTTTACCCGGACAAGTGAAGCTTTTGAGTATAGTTCTAACCCTGATACGATCACTAAGATCGCTTTGTGGAACCAGGCTCTGGTGATATTAGCGTTCCACAAAGCGATTTTAGCATTAAGACAATAAGTAAGTTCCACACTATAACACTGACTTATGACAGTCATAGCGCTAAAATAACCTTATTGAACAGGGCTCAGGACCCTGGAGGACCATACCAAGTTGGGTTAGGTTGTTTGGGAGTTAAGATGATTGTTGCAATGCTAAGATGTATTTGGGGACCAGACTCAAGCAAGTGCTGGATCAGGGATGACAATGGCTACCAGTACATCACACCTCCAGACCGCACACAAACAACATTCCCTGCACCCACTCAGGAGTGAGTGTCGCGGTTCTGCACAAGTAGGCGTATCACTTGACACTGGCAGCAATAACACAACATGCTTTCTGTCAAACTCTTCATTGTATGTAATATTACATATATGATACATGCATTTCTATACAGACACGAATCACTGGTGTCAGGTTTTCAAGTGGTAATAAAGAATATGTGTAAGTTGATATGTAGGACATTTAAGACAAGATGGCCACAGATTACCATTTGTCACTCATGACTTTTTAAACCCTTGAACAAAAGCTTTTTCATCTTAGATTTATATGAATTTTTAAAGATAAAAAAGAAATGTTAGCATGAGATATCAACAACACAAGCTCATTTCCTGTATTAGTTGTATTATGAATCATTGAGTTTCTTATAAGCATACAACATCATCATGATCATGTTTGTCTGCGTTCTACACTGACTACTAGATTCATAGATACACAATTCTTAATATCAGCCTAGTACTTAAGCAACTAGTCCAAAGCCTGAGTCAAGTAAAATAATGTATGGTCCAGTAAGCATAGCTAGTAACAGTCCAATAAAAACATAAAAAATTTACAGAAAATGATGCTTATAGCCAAATTCGGACTAGTAGAATCAAAAGTTTTTGGCACAGAGAGTAATATAAGATAATCTAAAAATAAATTGACTCAACACTGATCATCCTGATAACGTCCTTTTGGAATGATATTGCCCATATTTTAAAGTAATTAACTTCTAAATGTTTGTTAAAATGTGGAATATTACATGTATATTTGCAATGTCAATGAATGAGTGAAAAAAAGAATAAACAACCTAACAATATGAATAGTTTATTGTTAAAGATTTTATTACAACATATTTATATGTATTGTTGTTATGTTTCGTGTTGTCTGCTTTTCGATCATAAACTACTTACGCCGTTCATCCTACATACTCGTTATTTCAACATAACCATTTGCAACCAACCATGTCAGATCAACAGGACTGTATGGTAATACAGAACAGAAACAGCATATGAGACTAGAATGAGTGACCTGTTAGGTTAATTCAACCTTGTGATATTTCCAGATAAAAACTGGAAATGAAGCATTTTTCAGTCTCAAATGTGACTGTATCCTACACAAAGAGCTCTCACTTTTTTTCTCAGTATCGACTTCTGTTTACAAACAGCATAGTCATATGACTGTGAGTCTTCTCGGGACATTCTCACATAGTTGTACTGTTAGGATCATTATAACTCCACTCTCCTTGTACATGCACTTCAGATTCATTATCTTTGGGAACACAGAGCTTCAACAAACAGGACCTACTGGAGGGATGACAAAATCACATGATCAGATCGATACCAGTACTACCTTAGAATGTCCCATGGTGTTCATACCTCCACTGTCTATCATACTCTACAGTTAGTGAGCGAAGAATGTATGCTGCTTAAGCAATGCTCCAGTAATATCATGGCTGGGGACATCAAGAATGAATCATCAGTGATCGAAATTAAGGGGGGTCTATTATAGTATTTAAATCTGTGGACACCTTCAATCTGTCATATTCAACATTAGGGTTATGACAAGAACCCCTTGACTTTCATCCTTAATTTTGACCACTGATCACATCACTGTACCCATGTTGGGAATTGAACCTTGTTGTTCTGCATGACAAATTTTATATTAGTTGAAAACTTTCCAAATCTCTGTCAATAACCAATGACTTACATGTTTTGGTTGTTTGTTTATTTTATTTTTTAATGCCTCACTCAGTAATATTCCAGGTGTATAACGGCAGTCTGTAAATAGTCTGGACCAGACAATCCAGTGATTGACATCATAAGCATTGATCTACACAATTGGGATATGACGTCATGCAATAAAGCCACCAAGTCACCAAGCCTGACCACCCGATACTTTCAGTCGGTCTTACATCAAGCATAGGTTGGTGGGGACCTACATTATTCCCCGGAATCCCCACGGGTCGACATGCACGTAACTGTATAAGACTAGGAATGAGATAATATTAGGGTGGAACAGCCTACATATTGAAAGTGGCTTCAATGTACAACAACACTACTAGGGAGGGAAACCATCCCTTTCACACAAGGTGAACTGACATGAAGCCTGACCACGCCTCTCTGCGCTGACCTCAACTATTCTCCATACATACCAAGCCCGCTTATTCCCATAATAATGGCCGGTATGCCAGGCCATTTGAGTTGATTACATTGTCAAATGCTATAAACCACACCAGTATGAGAGCTGGGTGTTAGACAAGGTACACAATATAAAGGCAACACTTGAACTGTTCCTGGGATTATTGCTACACCTATGTTTATAGTACCCAAACAGGTGCTATTGAAAGCAGCTTAGAATTCTTGATCATGGAAAATATAAAAGACCTGCTCAAACAGTGTTTTCCCCACAAACATGACTGTTTAGTACAGGCGATCTGCTCTAAGTCACCTGCATGAGTGTATTCATGGAATGACACCATTTCAATGACTGACAATTTAAACCTCAAAAAGTATTTGTCAATAACACAAAGAACTTTATTTGAAAAGGCAGGCGTCTGTACATGTTATTTTACTTTACAATATATTAGTGAAACCTATATATAGCAATGGAGTTTTTGTAACAAACTCCTTTCGAGTTCATTTAATTTGTTTCTAAAATATACATAAAAATATAATTTGTTATTTATAACATTTTTATCATTTATTAGTATTTGGGACAGAAATTATTACACATACCAAATGTGTATGAACAGACCTAAAATATATGAATTATTAGGTCATATTTAGGACACATGCCACATATTGCAAGTTTGAAATCCTCAGTTCCAACAGGCAACTTGCTCTTACTGCATCATGATACATCAAGTTTTGACACAATTATCACATCGCAAGTCAACAATTTGATATGATATGTTACATTATAAGTGTGCTGCCTGTATTGTGGGTGGGTGCAGTAACTTTCAGTGCATCACAGAATTACTGCAGTATTTTCATCATCAGCCTGTGTGATTCTTTCTGTACAATGAAACATAACGTATTGTAGTTTAACATCTTGCATCAAGGAGGCCAAGTTGTCTAAGGTTCCTCAATTCCTTGGCAGTGTTACATCCCTTATGATTGTAGGTTCAAATCCTGGTTCGCCCTGATTATGTTTCTTGGTTCATCAGCACCATACCCATGCACATGGGTTTCACCAAAGTGGTGAAAATCTGAGATCAGCATCACTTTGGGATTTCCTCCTTCCTAAAAGCCAAGTTCGGGATTGTAGCCTTAACAGTTTTGGGCACGGACTGTGGATGTCTATTGTACTTTGCCAATTGTTGCGAAATGATGCTTTTGGATAACTAGAAATATTTCCTCTGACAAGGAACCAGGAACCCTTCCTAAACATTACAATTGACAACACCTACATTTAATTTACATACCTTTCACTTGTGTTACTGATAACATGTTATATCTGTCCTAGATAACATGTTTAAATGTTTACCTAGTAAGCACCATCAGCATCCTGATACTTCAACATGTTTACACTAAATATATGTAAACTATTGGCTACAATTTATTCATTTTTACATTTTCATCTAAAACAAAATTTGATGGAGGATCTTATTTTACATATATCGATATATTTTAAACAATCTGTTCAAAGCATCTGTGAGTGAGTGAGTGAGTGAGTGAGTGAGTGAGTGAGTGAGAGTGAGTGAGTTTAGTTTTACGCCACACACAATATTCCAGCAATATCACGGCGGGGGACACCGTAAATGGGCTTCACACATTGTACCTATGTCAGGAATCAAACCCAGGTCTTCGGGTTGGAAGCGATTTCTTTAACCACAAGGCTACCAGACCACCCCTCAAAGCATCTGTGTATATTAACTGTCAATAGATGAAGTATGAAGTATGAATTATGTTTGGTAGCATTAGGGTATATTTCATCAAGTGAAGAAAGTAGGCAATACACGAAGTGTTTGTTAGTCTGAAGGTTTGTTTGTTTTCTGTTTAATGCCACATTCAGCAATATTCCAGCTATATGACAGTGTTCTGTAAATAATCGAGTCTTAATCAGACAATCCAGTGATTGACATCATGAGCATCTATCTACGAAATTGGGATATGATAAGATGCATCAACCAAGCCAGTGAGCCTGACCACCAGATCCAAATAGCCTTACGACAAGCAAGGGTTGCTGAAGGCCAATACTCACATGGATCTTCATGGGTATGATAGTCTGTAGGTAACTTATGGACAATTAAATGATGGGTAGGGTATTTGGAGGTGACTTTTCTTTACCATGTACCATGGGCCTGTGCCCTTACATTACAGCTCGAACACACATATCTAATATCTAGTAAGGCAGGTAGGGATGAAGATCTAATAATTCAACTATAATGGCTTTAACAGGAAATTTACTTTTTTCCCACACTTGCCCAAGGAATGACAACATAGGCTTACAATCACAAATATGAAATGTCTCTGCCCTCAAGGATACCTCTAACACTGTAAGGGAAAATTTAAAGGCAAGTGGTCTTGAGATTAATAGTTTCTAGCTCTGCCATAGCATCAAAAATCATTTGTTACATTATATAAAGGCAATATATAGTATTTCAGTATTTGAAATTGAGCATGAAAGTCAAGGAATTCCCGGGATAACCCTAACGTAAATAGTCAAGAAAAGAGGTGGAAAAAAGGGGGAGATAACCGACTTATACCACGTGGGTCACATACGTGATGCGCTTTGCACAACAATGCAAAACCGTGAACCGAGGCTTGCTCCCCTCTCATCCGAATTGAATCGTCCGACCTCGGAATGTGAAGTGCTGGTGTCATTACGAAGAATAACGACCAGCCAAAACAATGGACATAACACACCCTAATAGTATAAGTACAAGATAACAATACAGATGCAATAGATACTTAGATGATACATAATAAATTGGAGAAAAACTCAAGGGCCCAAGATCCCCTTGATTATGAACACTGATACATCATCCAAAATCTGCTACCACACAAAATGTGGCAATATCCAGTGAGATTCTGAGGAGAAAAACAAGATGATGCGCATATTCTTGTAGCTACATTTCAATACCTGATAACATGTCATGGCAAGAGATCAGGTCAAAACAGAGAACCTGTATCTGCATGTTAGTGACACAATATCAATAAAGATTATAAGATAACACACTACACCACAGAAGGAAGCCAGCAATTCTCAAGAATAGAACATTCATATAACTCTGATAGCTGTGTTATAAATAACTACACATCAACAGTGTTATGACTAACAGTGTTGGTGTCCTTGAGGTTTTCCTGAAACAGTATTTGAATGTTTATAATATACATGATATAAAGACCCCTAAAGGTAACATCACTAAGATTAGAACGACAACAGGGACCCCTTAACTTTCAACCTAAACTTTGAACACTATCAAGATACACGATATCTGTTATCACAATTATTTGCATTGCAAAATTAAGCATGACAGTCAAGGGTCCTTGTCATAACCCTGATGTCAAAAGTTCAAAATTTAGGGGTCCCTAGAATAAAAGAACTATAGGAAAAGACCTCAAGGACCCCCAGAACCCCCTTAATTATAAACTGATGATATTTTTTATGACTACAGAATATTATTCCCCATGGCAGAGGCTAGTTCATGTAGCCTGAGCATGTTCAGCTGGATGATCTCGGTGTAGGGACAGACCACAGACATCATAAATCTGTCTGAATGAGGGCAGGTAACTTTGAAGATGGGCAGGCAACATTTATAGGTCATCTTTTGCAAGTTTTCAGTATTCATAATATCTGAATGCGGGCAGGTATCTTTGAACATGGGCAGGCAAAATTTATACACCTCCTGCCTGACTGTCTGGCAGATAATTTTAAGCCAACTTAAGGATTCAGTTTTATAATAACTCCTTATTGGGTTTTTAAATTATTTCAAACGCTGCAGGAGAAACCATTTAATATCAGCTAGTCACGTGACTCTCAAACTACATGTCAACAAACACTAAGAGCTATAGAGGTTTGTACATGAACATGAACCTGACATGACTAGAAACTTGTCACTATCATATTCATATGTATCTAATAAATAATGTCTCAACTGACATTTGTTAATGCAGTAAAAGTTTTAGGCAAAGCTTTGAGCATGTACAGTGTACAATTCAAGTATGGACTCAACGTCCCAAGTTCACCACCACTCAGCTTAGTTGAGATAGTGATGGTCCCATATGATGTCTGTCACTTGTGACAGTTTCGGGAAGTAGGGGGAAATTAATCCAAAAGGCATCACTTCCAGGACACACATATCATTAGTGCGGTATACTTGTATATACAACTGGAGTACTTACGTTCAACTTGTACTTATGTTTCTTAAGCCAGGTCCCCATTGCTGATGATTTGGACGTTGTCTGGCACTCGTTAGTCGTACACGCTGTGATCCGTCAGAATTGTTGCAATTACAGGAGACAAGACATCAAGTCTGTCATTGAATAATTCATCATCGCCCAAAGAGACATTCCAAGCTCGATGAATTGTGTCACACCTATAAACCCTATCAGCTCTGACCTGATGAATAGTCAAGAGCTCCGATATACTATAGGTCTTGAATGACAGCTCAACACACGTACCCCTTGACAGGGGGTTTTGGGGCTGGTGAAATATCCGATTCACCAATACAGTCACTGTTTGCCTAGCTGAAAGAACTGGGGCGAGCGTGGTTGTGTCACGATTGCTTCAGAGATACATTCACTGGTTGTATCGTGTGGTACATTCATATGTTGATATCGTGCGATACATTCATATGTTGAATGGTGTCGTACATTCACTGGTTGTATGATACATGCGCTACTTTCCCTGGCTGGCTGTGGTGGTGACTAACCTGTCTTCACCTGTAACATGGGCATGGTAATCTATACACACAGGAGACTCAACAATTGCTAAGATTTATTAATAAGCTTCATAACTTGATTATATCAGTAGGTATGAGTTTATCATTCATAAGACTAATAAACTATTATCAAGTGTTGATTCTAACATATTTCGTCTTCTAAGAAAGAAGGTACGAGTTTATCTTCATTCAAAAGACTGATAAACTATTACCAAGTGTTGATTCTAACATATTCCATCTTCTCAGTGAAATGATTTACCATCAGCTAACTGTCACATACGAACACATTGGTAGACACATTATAAAGAACTGTTATTCAAACATATTCTGTCTCTTCATAAAATATGAATACATCACTAGCTCTCGAGTCCAGTTTCAAGACATGAAAACATTGTTAATAATACACAATACTACACATAAGAATGTTGATTCAAACATATTACATCATTCAAACAGTATTAGAATATAGACATATATTAGACATATCAAATCTAGAAAATCTTGTGAAAAGTAAGATTTAAGCTTAACCAACAGAGAAATAAATCCTTTCAATACTACTGCTACACAAATATGACAGGTGGCTACACAACTTCAAAACTTTATCAACAAAGTCACTTCAACCATACATCATATAAATGGAAATAGAGAGAAGAAAAAAACCTGTCAGATCTCCACACTCATCCACAACCAACCAGCTTCCAGGTCGGGCAACATTAAACAAATCAAACCTACATGACCTTTACATGCTTCCAAGCACTGTTACAACATTTCTCAACTCCCGGATTCAAATTTCACAACATAGGAAGGCAATCACTCAACCAATGCATCCACAATGAAATAACCTATAAACGTACCTACATGGCTGTATTGACAATACCTGTTAGTCAGTAGGAACATGACAAGGGAAACAAATAGAACACTTTTGTCCTGGCGTGACTACTGCCACCTTCCAATGCCTGTTATCAAAGAGCGGCTATGTGTTGCAATGACACAACCTTGCCTTATCATGGGTGGTGCCTTGCCTGACATGTGGAAGTTGGTAATCACGGGTCTTGTGTTAGTCATACTCTTAACTTGTTTGTTATTATTAATGTTCCTGAAGGTCATCATAGCGATAGGTATCTACTCTCACGATTTCTGACTCTTCCTATTGAGTTTCCGAGAGTGAGGATGATTAATCAAGAGTACACTAGCATAGTCATGGTAAATGGAGCCACTTTGTCTTGTCATCTAAGCAACACAGCATTAACTAAGCCATTTGTAGATTTCACTGGAATGGTGGGCATGGATTTGTATGTACCTAAATATATAATTTATGACTAAATATCTTGTTAAATTATCATATCGAAATATTTGTTTCCTACAACAATATAAACAATGATCAAATAGAAATATTTGTTTCTTACTATGATATCAAAATGATTGTTTCTTACTACAATATAAAATAGAAATATTTGTTTCTTACTACAGTATCATATCAAAATGTTTGTTTCTTACTACAATATTATAGTGAAATATTTGTTTCTTACAACAATATTATATCAAAATATTTGTTTCTTACTACAATATTATATCAAAATGTTTGTTTCTTACTACAATATTATATCAAAATGTTTGTTTCTTACTACAATATCATGTTTGTTTCTTACTACAGTATCATATCGAAATATTTGTTTCTTACTACAATATCATATCGAAATGTTTGTTTCTTACTACAATATCATATCGAAATATTTGTTTCTTACTACAGTATCATATCGAAATATTTGTTTCTTACTAAAATATCATATCGAAATATGTTTCTTACTACAGTATCATATCGAAATATTTGTTTCTTACTACAGTATCATATCGAAATGTTTGTTTCTTACTACAATATCATATCGAAATTCATTTTTCTTACTACAATATCATATGTTTGTTTCTTACTACAATATCATATCGAAATGTTTGTTTCTTACTACAATATTATATTGAAATATTTGTTTCTTACTACAATATCATATCGAAATGTTTGTTTCTTACTACAATATCATATCGAAATGTTTGTTTCTTACTACAATATCATATCGAAATGTTTGTTTCTTACAACAATATCATATCGAAATATTTGTTTCTTACAACAATATTATATCAAAATGTTTGTTTCTTACTACAATATCATATCAAAATATTTGTTTCTTACTACAATATCATATCAAAATGTTTGTTTCTTACAACAGTATCATATGTTTGTTTCTTACTACAATATCATATGTTTGTTTCTTACTACAATATCATATCGAAATATTTGTTTCTTACTACAATAAAATATCAAAATGTTTGTTTCACACTACAATATCATATCAAAATATTTGTTTCGTACAACAATACCATATCAAAATGTTTGTTTCTTACTACAAAACCATATCAAAATGTTTGTTTCTTACAACAATATCATATCAGAAATATAATTCCAAATAAGAATCTTTGAGCAGACAAGGTAATAGGACACTCAGCCATCACTCAGCCTGCAGGGGAATGTTCACTTACAGTCAGGTGTAACCCTGTACAGTGGCCTGGTATAATGAACCTACACCACTAATGTCCTGAAAAAATCAAATTTGATTTGTTTTGGTTGTTCTTGCTGAACACTGAAATCCCAAAGGTTATGATACCATTACAATGTACAATTCCGGGACGTACTTCTCATCATTGCATACAGGCTTTGGGAGTATCCTGTAGGAACTGGCAACGTGGATATATCATCAAAAACTACCATGAAACTTGCTCAATAACATCTATACTGATAAAGCCCTCTCAATGAAGGGTTGGAAGGGGAGTAACTGAGAAATGCTTGGCTGGCATTGGTTACATTAATCTGTAAACCATGTGAGTGAGTGAGTGAGTGAGTGAGTGAGTGAGTGAGTGAGTGTCACTGCAGTCAGCAATATTCCAGGTAAATCATGGAGAGCCTGTAAAATAATCAAATCTGGACCATGCAAACCATTGCTTGACAGTATGAGAAACATTCAGAGTCAGGGTACATTGACAGATGAGTGACGCAGCCAGTTCACACACTTAAATTGCCAAATCCTCATCTTAATCATAAGTCAAACATAGGTTACTGAAGGATTATATTCGTTAACGGACAAAATAGATATATAGCTTTACATATTGTACACATGTGGGAAATCTTCAATTAACAACTTCTGTATCCCAGCATACACTTTCATGAGATCACAATAGCTGTTACCAGCAAATCTTTAACCTAACACCACTAATTTCAAAGGGACTGATAGCAATATTAAAATATAAACCTTTATCTAACATTGTCTTAAGGTAACTGTGTTTCTCAGTACAAAACTGTTAACCTGTCCTAGTTAATGAAAATCAATCTAATACCGATGTATGTATCCTCCTATCACATTGATAATGATTAATCAATTTTCTTTATTAATTGGGTTAATTGGGTGTCATCTCTGTATGAGGCAATTAATCACAACCACATACAACATGCAATACATCCTAAACCCTGACTAGTTTCAGAGTGTGATACCGGGATGTTACGATGAGACTATCTCCCGTTACGAAATGTATCATAGTTCACGATAGGATACATATTGCACTATCTAATTCGCAGCACAATTGTGTGAATTTTTTTATTTCACAGGGCATAAATCAATAAATGACATCATATATAACAAGAGTGTCGCAACTCATTTAACCAGACTAGACCTTATTAAATGTAATTGTATGTTGAGGTTATAAAACTTCTTCAAGATGATTGCTGATTGGTTATAATAGCGGAAGATGCCCGTTTGTAGTTGCATTTCAGGGATTGTAATGCTGTTTTAAAAGTTCCATGTGTAAAATGAAATGGAATTATATACAAATCGATAAAGGATTAAAATACAAATCGATATGGTGAAGTGTACATCACGTATCGTAATGTCTGAGAATATTATTGATGCATCGATGTAGAAAGACATTTCCATTTGCTCTGTACAGTGGGATGAACAGACTGGCAACAAAGTAACAGGATTATTGTATTCGATGTAATAAGTGCCCACGGCAACATTTGCTAAGATATTGCACCCCTTCCGATTGATCAATGTTCACAAGACTTATTTATTTCGTGTATAATACCCACTAGTGTGTTATATGCACTCTTTATTATGGGCAATTAAAGTCTGGAAAAATATATCTGTCGTACATAAACATTTCAGGCTGTCAACATAAACCATGAAATTTATCATTCAACTCTGTTTTTTCGCAAAAATAATCTTCTAAAAAGAGGCCCCTATTTCAAATTTTGAAATTATTATGTCTAATAGGAAACTCATTTTTCAACAACAACCTGATCATTTGCCTTCTAAATCAAAGTAAATGTATTCCTTATTCAGTGAGTGAGCTGGGCTTCACGCTGCTTTGAACAGTATTGCAGTTTATCACAGCTAGTCAGCTTAATGTGGGAGGAAAGCCCGAGATGATGTCAGTTGCAGACGTTTACCACTTTTCTGAAACCCACAAGCATGGGTATGGTGCTGACAAACCTTGAAACCTAAACTGCATCAATCAGGATTCAAGCCCATCTTTAAGGAGGATTAATTAGTTGTTTAAGTTCAGAGGGTCTGCCTTATATGAAGCCATGAACAAGAGAGTCTGTTTTGGGCAAGAAACAGTTAATCTGGGCTGTCACTGAAAAAACTATGTGGAAATTACAGATCAATGACTCACTTTAATGGTTCTACTGTTTGGCTCACACTCTTATCTCAATTAATGAACTAATTCATAGATAAGATTTCATTCAACTAACAAGCAGAGAGAGCCTGGAATAGATTTAAGCAATTTACAGTGAGCTGGCTACAGTGTGTTATGTTGGCCAAGCCTGTTGGCTAGTCAATTATTTAATCTTAATCCACCTTAATATTGAGGGCATGTTGGTGTGTCTATTTGTCAGTTTGATGAGACATTAGTCATGAGAAACATGTTGACAGGTTCAAGGAAATAGGTTGAAAGAACAGGAACTCCTTATTAATATTGCACAATACTAAAAGTACAGTTTGGACGGAATTTTCCCCTTCTATCTCACAGGTGTTAAGATAGTTTTGCTCTGATGTAGATTTGTGACATTATTAAGCCATGTAATGTTCAACATAAAAAACTGAAATGTAATGTATGCATAATATAGTGAATATGAACCTACTCACGTAAATTGTTCTGCTATTCAGAGATGAGAATGTTGTTGTTGTTTTTGAAAACACTGAAAGCAAGAGTGGGGTCTGGGAGACTATATGATTTATGTATATTTTGTAATGTAACAGCATGTATCACAAAAGTGACCCTTGACGTCACAAAATTTGTGGAATTATGTAGATCCGCTGAATTTTCTCATCCCTGGCTGTTGTATCCCAGCAAAATGGAACAATACGCAATGATAGAAGTATATCTGTGTGCTCTTTGAAGTTTAAATGTGCGAACAACATGAATAAGAGGATCCATCTTCGTACTCAGTCAATGTTATTTCAACATGAGTTACATAATACATGTATGTGTAATTGGTTCTTATAATGGAAATATACAAAGTACTTTGTGAGTACCCATCTGGCACCAGGAACCTATTTTCACTGTGTTTTCACAATTTTATTCATATTAATCAATAAATTTAAGAATTTCGAACACTGAATAAGGTTATGAAATTCTTACAAATTCAACAGGGATTTAAACCCCTATTTTTCAATATGTTTTAACTGTGAACAAAAGTACAATCCTCCTACTGGTATTAACCATAAGCACTCATGCCTAACCTCATACTTCTGAGAAAAAAGAAATGTCTGGTAGCTAAGTGTGCCTTCTCTCATTGTAAGTTTTACATGCAAAATTGGACCAAGAACAAACAAAAAATGGAGGATACTACAAAAAAAACCTGACTAACCATTATTCAAGCATGCAAACAGATCATCACAAACCTGGAAATGGGAATGCCAATTTGCTCAAGCCGCATACAAAATGCCATATAAGAATTGCTTCGATTTTGGTCAAGAACATGTGTTTTCATCTTCAGTGTTTTGTGGAAAGTTGGCATAAAAACAGTATTCTGTATGCGTACACTGTAAGAGTAGTCAGTATATGTTTCAATCCTAACATGACACCCCTGAATTAATCACCATTGTTCAAAACCTGTTTTTTTTAAATTACACAAGGTTGCCTAACAGTCACCTTGTTAAGTCAGCTGAGTAAATGTTCTGGCTACTTTTGTACACCCCTTAAACCCTTGAGCAAACACGGTCATGTCAGGGTACAGATGGGTGGAGCAAGCTCCCAGACAATATCCCTGCTCAACACACAACATTGTTCCTGACATTGATACCAGAATTTCTTCCTCTCCATAAAATTCAAATTCAGCCCTGTACAATCAATCTACATGGATTCACTGAACAAACACACATGGTGCAGTGTCCCTTGGTTTACATCTATTGAATTCCTCTCCTGTTTACATACACAGAACCATAGGAAAGAGATCATTACAATAAAAAGTTCTATGGTGTGAGATACTAAAAAACGTGAGTTATTGAATTTGATATTTGAGTTGGATATGATCATGCGATAATGAACATAGGTTTTTTTGTTCAGAAAAAAAATTGGTGCAAACAACGGGCTGTGATTATCTATATTTGGTTTCACTTAGTGGACACAATCAAATAACCATGGTAACCTAAAATATTTGAAAGACACAAGAATCATCAAGCTTTGTACTAAGATACCCACAACTTGCATGTGACTATCCAAGAGAAAAGAAACTAAGCTTAATAACAACTTACTCAAAATGCTCAATGTATCCTGAATACATCATCTGTTAAAATGATCTGGACTCTCGATGTGACTAAACAATGAATCTTAGTTCCCATGGAGGGACCAAGGCCCTTTTCCACAAAGTGATCCTAGCATTTAAGGTGATTGTAACACCCATACTTTAACATAGGCCTACAATCGTCTTTTGCAAAACGAGGCCTGGTCCCAATTGCACAAAGTGATGTAAGCACTAAGACTATTTTAAGTCTGCATTGGAATGTGGGAGTTAAAGAGTCTTAGCTCTAAGATTGATAATAGGCCCTAAGCACACCATTACCTGCTTACTGAGAAACACACACACATCTAATTGCTAAAATAATCATGATAATTTCCTTGGTGACTTTTCAAGTGAAACAAAAACCGAATTAAAAAGATATTCAGTATGCAATAGGTACAAGTAATTCCTTCACAAAGCCTTGAACTAGTTAAGCATTGAACGGAACAGCTTTCACACTTGATTGTATACTAAGATTGCATATCACTGTGGGTGGATCCTGCTTGACTAGGGGAGTATTTAAATATCAACACAGATACATGTAAACCTCTCAGACTACTCTTGTAACAAATCAGTATGACACAAGAGGAATCATTCTTTATAAACCAAATCACGTTTTGCATTTAAAAGATGTTCTACTATTTGTAACTTCCCATTTTCGCGTTCTTTATTATACCCGACTCTCTTAATACCTTAATACCCAAGGGGATTCCTGGTAAGGATAAATGGTCCCCCGCAGCCTATGCTTGTTGTAAGAGGTGACTAAATGCATCTGATGATCAGGCTTGGTGGTTTGGCTGAATATGTGTCATCCTCCCCTAAAACAGGAGCGATGATCATGACATCAATCACTGGATTGTCTGGTCCACTCTTGTTTATTTATCTTCGGCTCAATGTGCTGACGCTGTAACCGTTGGGATTCCCTAACACCTGTGTAACATTCTTAAAATTGCTATCCATGACTGTGATTGGTCAACAAAAATCATCAATATTTCAAAGTATCCACTTGGCCCCTACAACCTCAATGGGAAAGTGTATGAATGATTGAATAGTTTCTTCATACTATTGTCATCAATAATATGTCTCTGGGACCAATATGTAAACCTGTACCAGTCAAACCAGTAGTTGATAGGTGAGAAAGAATCCACACATTCTGACATAACTATCTGCCCCAGTGTCCCCAAGGGGCCTTGAGATAAGCAGAGAAATCTGGGTCAAGAGGGACACAGAGCTCAGGAGTGATAAGGTATTGCAATTCTACATCAGTCCCTAGAAAACTATTCCTCAATAGGAATCAACTGATAAACCCCATGACTGAGTATGCACCTGCACTACAACTAGTACAGAGTGAAATGCATATATCAAGTTTATGTTGAAAGCACATTATGACTAATGCAGACATAAAACATGAAAATTAAATCAAAGTTTGCCTCATTAATCTTCCTCCTACAGAATGTTCACATCAAAGAACGACTAAAAAGAAATCCCTGAGAAAATATCCATAAATGCAACACATAACTCAGAGTGAGTGATTCCTCCGCTACCGAGAGCCATGGTAGACATTATAAACTGAAAGCTACAAGACATCTATGTACTGATAACACACACACAAAACCAGAAAAAAATATCCAACAACTTACATTATTCCGCATGATAAATGGAAACCTGAGGTAAATGAGATTAAGTTGCACCGAACTGTCCCATTCAAGATCTAGCCCTTGGAGTCTTGATTGTCTCAACTCACATGGTCAGATATTCTGAATGACAGAATATGTTTGAATCAACACACAGCACCTGTTTCTTCGGTCTATTACCTTATTTGATAAAATTGGACAAATATGAAATATTCTTGAGCAATACGATAACAAGTGGCATCTATGTTGAATAAAAAACATCAAGAAAAAACTCACCATTACCCGAATGACACATATTCAGATTTGACAGATACGAGATGCTAGCTTATTAGAGAAATTTATATAACAACACTGGTGTCAACTATAAGAAGATAGTGAAAAAATAAAATCACCTGCAGATGAGCTGTTCGGTCTGTCATCCAACTAACAAACCCATCGGAAGGGGGACAAATTCCTCGTTTTTCTGTCAAGCTTGTAAATCCCACCTCTGAGTGCCTGACAGCACGTGTGAAATGTGAAGGGGCACTTGAAAGATTTAAAAGTGCACAGAGCCAATGTTAATACCGTAAAGTTCACTTGTAGATGACAGGACTTGAAGGAAATATTCACAAAACTGCTACTGCTTGGAGAGGTTCCCGAGTTTCAGTGACATCTCCACACCCGCCCATCCACGAAGATGGGGCTGTTCTCGTCTACTGTTAGGTAGAACGCAAATAAGCAGACGACAACTCCTTGGGTCACACTCGAGTGAACAGGACAGGTAGGAGGCCGGTAGCAGCCTGGGGAGGAACTGGCTTGTTCACTTGTTGCTATTAAAAGAAACCTGAATGACGACCTGATGCTCACTCAAGCACGGAAGCCGGCTGAGAAATCACATTCTCTCTTGAACAATTGTTCCCTAATACAATACCCTTCAACACGATTAGGCACATTCCACAAGAGGTTGAAGCTATGAGTGTTTTGATATGGAGCAATTACAGTCTGTTTGAGAGTCACTGAACATTTGTCATGTGAACCGCCAGAGCATACAGCTACTGTATGAGTTCAACTGTACATTTAAATTGGAGATACTGGATCTGCCACCTTAACAAAGTACAGATTCCGATGAACCCTAATCTGATGATCCCAATGCCCTTAAAGCAAACAAGCAGTATATGGTCTGTTTAACTCTTCTAACATTTTACCACAAAAACGTACACACATTTTCCGTCACTGCATTAACACTTTAAAATGTCCATAAAACAACAATTCAAGGTTAAAATAAACATTGAATACAAATTCCAACATTACATTTATAATCACCACTGCGCAGAATTACGTCAATTCAAGATGGGGAGTTACAAAATGTGAAAAGAAATTCCGTCATGAATGTATGATCATCACTGCATGAAAATTAAAAATACTGCATAGAATTAACTCAAATCAAGAAAGAGATGTAAGAAACACAACAAGAAATGCCAAAATCACATATATTATCATTTATCAAAGCGCTGTGGATGTATTAGATCATCATCAAACATATCTGTTGTGGGATGGTCCAAGATGTTGCAGGTTTAATAACTGTGCTCACAAAGCATGCAAGACAAACACGCCTTGGGACTATTTACTGTTGAATTTTTAAAAATATGACATGGTCTACCTACCTAAAGATACAGTACAAAGCGGTAGATATTTGAAAGGTTCCATTTGAAGTGAAGAGTAAAACTAACAATGTCTCAAGAGAATGAGGGTGAAGCAGCTTAAAGTTTCTCTTATTACATGTTACCAGATGAATTTGCAGAAGCAAGTAGGTGACACAAGTTTCAAACATTCATGAATTCAAAATCACTCATATGGTAAGGGGAATGTGTGATTTTTTCATGTCATTTTATCAACCAGCAATTCGCAGCTGTGTTAGTGTGGGTGACACCAAGAATGGGCCTGTCACATTGTACCCATCGAACCTTGGTTTTCGGTGGTGAGCCAACACTTCACCACTTACAATGTTCATTAGTAAAGGGGTCCTTGGATCCTTGAGGTTGGCTGCAGTTGTGTTTGAATCCAGAGACCACCAAACTTTTAAACTTTTAAGATTAGGACCACTCGACGTTCTTGTTTAACTTCCAACACTGATACTGAACCTAGTCCCTGGTTTGATTTTCCGAAAGTTAAAAGCATACCCAACTTAGAGCCTCTGTATGGGACGATGTCCACGATGTACCACCTTACCCCACTATGATAGGAGGCTATGCAATAATAAATTTAAAAACGTTCATTTGTATTGTGATGTAGCGTTGTAAAGGATGCATTGATTGACATTACAACTGAGTGCAGCTTGTACTCTGACAAACACTGTATCGCCTTACTGTGATATACTCACCGCCAAGAGAGATGATTCCAAAGTGTATCACTTAATGACAAAACTAACAAGAAGTCAAGTGTTACCACAGTACGTCTTTATTCTTATCATGATATGCTGCACATGATTTCCAAGTTTACACGCTGATCTTGCACAAGACAAATAGTACATCTCAAGTCATGGATCTGTGATGTCACATGTGATGGGTTCATGCACATCGGTTCATGCAACATAACAGTATGTATGCTTGTGCATCGAACCAATCTACTATCTCTTGAATATGAGTAATTCTTCATATATTAACCAACATGTATGGTACTCACGTTTTTTTTGTCAGTGAGTATATAATACTGATGGCCAGTCACAAATTACCAAAAATAGCAATGTTATCAAGCAAGGGGCTTCTAAGTAGCTGTTTTAATATGACGACACTTCAGCATATTCATAAAATAATTGAAATACCATTGTATATTACATTTAGAGGGTTAATCGAAGCACCGAGACCTGACAACCATGAATATATAATTTAATGTCTACCATTCAAATCTGATTCATCAATCAGAGTGAGTGAGTTGGGTTTTCACACTGCTTTTAACAGTATTACAGTTTTATCATGGCATGTCAGCTTAATGTGTGAGGAAAGCCCAAAGTGATGCAGGTCTCAGACGTTTACAACTTTTGGTGAAAACCATGAGCACAGGTATGGTGTTGACAGACCTAGAAACATAATCGGGGTGAACTAGGATTCGAACCCACAATCATTGGTTTCTGGCGTGCCTAAGCAATGCAACTCTGCACAGTGAATTGTGGTGCCTTAGATGACCGGGACACCTGTGTCCCCTATCAATGATAGAGTATCAAATCACAAAAATATACCATTGATCAACGTACATTTAGTTGACTGGACCCTTGGTTTAGGGGATAATGATAGCTATATGTTTTCTTCTCACGCTCCAGCTGTCATTTTGTCCCATGTAAAATGAAACAGTAAATACTCAGTCCACAAACAACAATAATCTATGATACCATACAACAGTTGAACACAACTCCATAATCAATTCAATGATATTCTGCAATTTTGTGAGGCACAGATTATAGTAATTAGTTCCTGCAGTTGTCTACCACTGTCCGTTCACATTCATTCATTGTGTCAAACATGAATATTTATGAAAAGACGTGTTCGTCACAACTGAAGTGTAGGGAAAGCAGGTAATACTCTAAATGATCAGTATTTATCACCACTTAAATTTCTGTGAAACCCACAAATTTGAGTGTGGTGTTCACATCTATTAGGATCACAACCTGGCTGAAATCATGCCAGGAACATTCCTACATGACACATAGATGGTTCTGTATTGGTTTTTCTAGTCACAGAATGGCTGACAGGCAATTTACGGGAGACTTAGACACCCCTTATGTTGTTCACATTGTAATGGCATACCTACCATTTAGGCAGGTTCTGGAATCAAGTTCCAAACACAAAGGAAATGAGGACAAGACACCTGGGCTGTAAGGGTATAACTATCACATCCACCCTTGGTTTCTCGTTTAAACTCCTTCAACAGAATCAACAATTCCAATAGAACAAGGGAAATTAACTCCATGACTATCTCATATCACTTTGATCCTCAACTCTGTCGTCAAGACACAACTAAAAACTAAATGTGGGTTATCCACACCTACATCTATTCATCCACACCTGGCACAACGACTTTTGAAACCCTACAACAAACCAGTGAACCCACTTCCTCACCCACCAACCAGGACCACACCCACGACTACAACCACACCCACATCTAATGATCTATACTCCAAACCAGTAAACTCACTTGAAACAACCAGGACCACACCCACGACTAGAACCACATCCACATCTAATGATCTATACTCCAAACCAGTAAACTCACTTGAAACAACCACAACCACAACCACACCCACATCCAATGATCTATACTCCAAACCAGTAAACTCACTTGAAACAACCACAACCACACCCATGACTACAACCACATCCACTTCCCCATCTAATGATCTATACTCCAAATCAGTAAACTCACTTGAAACAACAATGACCACATCCACGACTACAACCACACCCACATCTAATGATCTATACTCCAAACCAGTAAACTCACTTGAAACAACCACGACCACATCAACGACTACAACCACACCCACATCCAATGATCTATACTCCAAACCAGTAAACTCACTTGAAACAACCACGACCACACCCTTGACTACAACCACACCCACTTCAGAATCTAATGATCCAGCGTTAGAAAGTGGCACTAGTCCTGTAGTCTTTGCAAAACTGCCCAATAGTTAAGGTATCATAAGGACTAGTAGGAATTTGCCATTTTTTAGGGGTTTGCTATATATTATCATTATTAGGACTAGTGGGCTAAAACTGTTAGTTTCTACCACTGTGATCTACACCAGAAACCAGTTAAACCACCTCAAACACCAACTTCCACATCCACTTCGACATTCATGACTTTAACTACACTCACTTCCACATCAATACCTGAAAACCAATACACTTCAGCAGCAATTCAACAGCCACTTCTACATCGATACCCACATCCACATACACAACCTGACTACAACCACACCCAGTTCCACATCTAAGGATCTATACCCAAGCCAGTAAACCCACTTCTACATCAGAACTAACTACCACACCCACTTCTACACCCATACTAACAAGCACACCCACTTCTACATCTGAACTAACAACCACACCCACATCCACAAACACACGCAGTTCCACATCTAATGATCAATACCCCAAGCCAGTAAACCCACTTCTACATCCGAACCAACAACCACACCCACTTCTACATCTGAACCAACAACCACACCCACTTCTACATCCAAACTAACAACAGCACCTACATCCACATCCACAACCACACCTAGTTCCACATCTAATGATCAATACCCCAAGCCAGTAAACCCACTTCTACATCCGAACCAACAACCACACCCACTTCTACATCTGAACCAACAACCACACCCACTTCTACATCCAAACTAACAACAGCACCTACATCCACATCCACAACCACACCTAGTTCCACATCTAATGATCAATACCCCAAGCCAGTAAACCCACTTCTACATCCGAACCAACAACCACACCCACTTCTACATCTGAACCAACAACCACACCCACTTCTACATCCAAACTAACAACAGCACCCACATCCACAACCACAACCACACCTAGTTCCACATCTAATGATCAATACCCCAAGCCAGTAAACCCACTTCTACATCCGAACCAACAACCACACCCACTTCTACATCTGAACCAACAACCACACCCACTTCTACATCCAAACTAACAACAGCACCCACATCCACAACCACAACCACACCTAGTTCCACATCTAATGATTAATACCCCAAGCCAGTCAACCCACTTCTACATCCGAACCAACAACCACACCCACTTCTACATCCAAACCAACAACCACACCCACTTCTACATCTGAACCCCCAAATCCATAAACTTATTCCCACAACCACATTATTCCCCCACCTCTCATGTCAATAAGTACATAGTCTACAATCACCAGTATGTCCTAATGTTGATAACCAAAAAAACTTATGCCAAGGAAAGTACTTGATTATTTAATTAGAATATATACACAGAGCTACAGATAAGATTTGGTGATGTGGGTATTTTACCCATGCATTTTGAAATCATTGGGTATCAGTAATTCTATCTGGGTATTCAAATTTCTGTTACCCACTAGTTTTTACATATGTGGGTATTTAAGTTAAATATTTAAAAACACTATTCATCTAGTCCCTGTCAACTGGTGTCGTGTGGGTTTGAGAGCTTTATAGGCCTCAAAAATACCACGATACTTCCACAAGAAAGTGTGATGGCAAATGATCATGATATAACTGTCATCGTGGAGTTTGTCAAGGTTGACGGAATGTCCGTTTATAATTTCAAAATAAGTTGCTGATTTACTAATCGAATACGCGGGGTTACTTCACAATATTTTGATGATACACACAAGTTTTATTTTTGTAGCGAATCTGTAGTGTAGAGTATTTGCTACGCTTGGATTTTATTTTACTGCGTATTTCTGCATTTTTTATGCGTATTTTACGCAGATACGCAGCTTATCTGGAGCTCTGTATACATATATAAAATTGCAGGATTGATGTGAAATCTACTCAGGGGAGGAAACAGTACCAGGAAGACAATTTGTGCAGATACAACCCGGAAACATTTCATACAGTCATCATATTCATAGCGATCTGCTTTTTATCACATTTTAATTTCCTGAATCACACTCATATTACTTCAGCATAATGCAGGCATGTCCCCACATATCACTTACAACAATGACCTAGAGCCAACCACAGTGACATCTTCTTAAGTCAGATAACTGTTTTTTTCATGAAGTTGGTGCATAACCATGATAACGGCCTAACAACTCTGATTATGCACAGAGATTAAGAGTCCGAAAACGCTAAAATACATGTTTATATCATAACTTTTGCTTTTAGAAACTGTCCAAAACTCATCCAGAGATGGGGCCAATGTCTTGATATAATTAAGCAAGAACAGACACATTTTCACAAATGGTAATTAGTCCTGTTGGCTAAAACTATATTTGGTTTCCCATATTCACTACAGACTCGTGAAAAATGTAAGTGAGCAATAGTTGTTTAATGCCACACTCAATAGTATTCAAGCTATATGACATCAGCCTGTAAACAATCAATCGGGACCAGACAATCAAGTGACTGATATTGTGAGCAAAGCTCTATGCAGAGGGATACAATGACGTACTTTCAATGAAGTTGCCAATGTATTTACTAGCCTTGTACAATAGTCATAGGTTGTTTGAGGCCCATTCTAACCTGGAATCCATGCAGGGCAATATTGGTGTGACTAGCCCAATGTTTCTAGACCCAGTTCACTTAAACCAAAACTTTCCACACCAATCAGAAATTCTGCATCTACTGTATTTACCTGAATGGATACCAGGATGCAAGTGTTTTGTTCCTGGTATGGCATACATATACACAGTGCAAATTAGAGTCAATAGTCCTAATATAAACTTCACAATGGTACTGCATATTCAGGAGGCTCAGCTCATCCTTGCCATTACATGATGGAAATCTGACCTGACAGGCAACGAAACAAAGACATCGTGATATCTTGCTTTGGTCCTGGTCCTATTACTATTAGTGGTCAAAGTTTAAAATAATATAAGTCAAGGGAACTGTGGTGTTAATGTTGTTTAGCAATTTTCCAGCTGTATCAAGGCAGCTTGTGAACAAACATTGCTTAAGTAAAAGTCAGCAATATTCATGCAACATCACCACAGCCATTCTTTAAATAATGAAAATCTAGGCCAGACAAACCAGTGATTGAAATTATGAACAACTCCGTCTGGGTTCCACCTGATCCAATTCAGACATCTCTAAGTGACAGGTATAGGTCATTAATTTTAACTTAGGTCCCAAGGACAGTGACACTTGCAAAGGAATTCTAAATATTCTACATATGTACTGAACAAAAAAAGTTAAAGATCAAGAAATACTTTAATATAATCTACACATTTAAAGGAACTCAGTCTTCACTCAAAAAAAAAGATTCCCAAAATATTCATGACCCATACTTTTGTTGTTCAGTATACATATCTAAAGATAAATAATGTAGACCCCAGCTACGAACAAAGGGCTGCATTAATTTCAGCCATGAATTGACATAAAAGTCAAATGTGACCCTCCATATGGTTAAGTCAGGAGTGTTATCAAAGCTGAGGTATGTAGAAACATGCTCATGTATTATTAACATAGTGATACAGCAGTGTGTGTTATGACTGAATATGCATGTATATACACTTGTCAACTTACATTCGCGTTTGTATATTTAAATTAACACTTTGCAAATCTGTCACACTGTTGGTGGGTGAGTGAGTGAGTGAGTGAGTGAGTGTATAGCAACATTAAATGCAGGGGGCTGTTTTTGGCATATTGCACTTGTGTATGGATGAGTGACTGGGTCAGCAGGCTAGTTGGCTGGTGAGTGGATACCAACGTACAGAAAAGGGCGCATGGTGAGTAAATAGAAGAGTAATAAAGTGAATATTGCAATACACTACATCAGCAAAACAGATAGATAGATAGATATATATATATATAGTTGTATGAATGTGTATCTATATTTGTATGAATGTGTATAAATGCGCACATGTAATAAATTCTAGTGCTGGTCAAAACTCTCGTTTTCCGTATTTTAAGCAACATGACCAATCAATGCCACTGAAACACTCTGTACTTGTGTAATGAATTGTGATTGGCTCTTCACTCATAGCATCTGTTGCTACCATTATCGATCGATATTTTCATGTAAGTAGACAACTTTCACATTGAATGTGACAGTTAAGGCTTGTAAATAATAACAAATGGTGAAAACATAATGGATATACATTTATTTTTACACTATGAACCGTAAACAACTTGTATCATTGCAATGTGCGAGACAAGGTGAAGATCGTGAGATTGGCCGAGCCCGCTCCCCCGCCACCGCCTCGGTTAAACGGCTCATCGTCTATAACGCCCACCAATTGGTGGTGTTGTAGCGAGGGACCACTGTATATATATACAGTTATACGACTATATATATACGACTCTTAAAATCACATGCGTGAAACCGGTTGAGTAAATTATACAGCTCATCTTTGGACTTTTGTATTTTATATATACACACACACATACAATGCCATTTTCAAGTGCAGGGCTGACAGATTAATGCACTTATATGCTCTGTCTGTCTGTCTGCACACTTGTCTGGACTGATGCTGGGTTTTCAGTTCCATACTACTCAAATACCATGCCGCAGATCAAACATGGATGCCCCACTCTGACGCAGTATACCGACTCTGACCCGACCAGTCCTTGTTCTATCCCCTTAATGCTGAGCGCCAGGCAGGGCAACAAAAAGTACCATCTTTTTAACATAAATGGGTTTGCACCTTGTCAGTGATAGCGTATTATCAGATCAACACTATAGCACTCGGCAACATGTAACTGGACTAACAGGCACACCAGCAGGCCAACAGTCTTACCAGCTGTCTATACAACTGTCCATAAATTACCTCTTGAAACTGTTTAATCACAACAGACAATCAGGGTACTTGGAACATGGTTCTCCCACTAAATCCCAACAGAGGCCTTACCACATCACTTACTCAGAAATATTCCAGCTATAACATGGCAGCCTGTGAAAAAAACGAGGTTCATCCACATAATCCAGAAACTGAAAGCATGCTCAATGGTCCATGGGGTTGGATGATACATTACAGCTACCAGTCACAGAGCCTGACAACCCGATCCCTAGCTAGCTATCTTAGTCCTCTCTTACAACAAAAACTCCACATGGGCATGCCGGATTAGAATTGATCTCCAGCATCCTCCTGCTTGTCGTCCAAGACGACTGGATCGGGTGGGCAGGTTCTGTTGATTGTGTGTCATCATACTCTGATGGCGTGGGATGTTCCTTTTAATATCAATCACTGGTTTGTCTTGTTTTTATTTTACAGGCTGTTGTGGAATATGACTGTGTGGTGTTAACCTAAAAACCAAACATCTAGCAACAAGCCTGAGGCACCAGGGACCTATTCTGTCCTGGAAATGTCCAAACAGGACCTTCAACAGCTATTACATTTACAAGTCTGCATCTGATGAAGCAGTAGTCAATAATGTGAGCAGGTACTAACAGGGTATGATGTCACACAGTCAGCCAGATCAGAGCTGATAGATGTGCCACTGATAAGCTATGTGAGTACTATTCTGCATGCAGCAGTCTTGTGGGGGACCTTTCAGATTCATGAGGCACAGGCCGACCTCCCAAAAACCTAAATATGCCTATGTGAAGGTACAATATTTATGGCACTCCGGTAGAAGCAATTTTGAAATAGATTGCCTTTATTGTGATAGAGGAGTCCTTGGGTACTTGAGGTCCTATAGTATTTGAATCTAGGGATCCCCAAACTTTTAAAATTTTAACGTAAGGGTTAAGACATGGACCCCTCAGTTTTTCTGTTTAATTTTGAACATTATCAAGATTTTGGCAAGTTAAGAAAAAATAGTCATGGTCTCTACCGGTGCGTTAGTTTGCATGTTGCTGAAGCATGATTAGCATGCACTGTGTCACATGTTCTCACTCCAACTGCCTGGGTGATGTCATGCTTGTTTTTTCTTACATGTGACAAGACACTGGCAGTTTAATACCTTTTACGATACAATATGTCATCATAAATCTGTGAACAATGTAAGAATAGGTTTTTATTGCAACTTCACATCTTCAGCACAATATCACAGCATGTTTCTTGGAAATACCTTTCTCAAATTTTAAGGTAAAGATCTGCAGTGTGACAACTAGAGCGTGGTTACAGAAAAAACAGTTTCTGGTAGGAGGCTAGTGAGGTCCAGTGCTTTGAGAGAGTGAGTGAGTGAGTATGGTTTAACGCCGCTTTTAGCAATATTCCAGCAATATCACGGCGGGGGACACCACAAATGGGCTTCACACATTGTACCCATGTCGGGAATCGAACCCGGGTCTTCGGCGTGACGAGCGAACGCTTTAACCACTATGCTACCCGACCGCCCCCAGTGCTTTGAGAGAGGTCCCATCAAAACTGAGTCCAGCAAACAGGATAACATTTCAGATATTTCAAAGGGACCAGAAATGAGGGTGCACCCCACTCTAGGCATCTGGCATACCACTTAATTTGTCTTGGAAATCAATTTAAGAAGTATTTAGTTATGTCAGTGTACACAGCTGTTACAGAACTAACTAGACAAGGATTTTTACATAGAATGCATGACCATGCATGTTTATAAGCTTTACTAAGTATGTTATTGATTTTAAGCTCTTTACAAAAAACAGATGAAAAAAAGATTTCAACATTGAAATATTGGCATCCGCATACCAGATAAACATTTCATGGCATCCAGCGTACTGCATTGCATCATCCAGAAAGCCACTTAACAGGCCACTTAAACAGGCTCAGCATATGGCGTACCAAAAAGTGGTTGGCACGCTCAGAAATGTGTTATCACGCCTGGATGAAGCAACCTGTCATCGACAATGTGAACCATGATCTCAGCATTACCATAAAGCAAATGCAGGTCAGAGGTGTTTATCACTTGATCAGTGAATCAAATCACAATATATGTTTCACTGGCGAGGATATCCTGCATAACATATATCCTTATATCCAAGACAAAAATCTACCGAAAATGATGCCCAGAGCAAATTTGTGGCTAGTAAATGTAAACTTATTCAGGACAGACTGTGCAGTTACTTGCATCATATTTGCCATGTATAATGAAAACCATGGACAGCCAACCATGGTGCATTCAGCCATAAGGACAAACATGCTTCCTTATACCACCAGCCATTGATGACTCAAATATACAGGCAGAGTTTGAAATTAACAAAAGTCTGTTAGTCCATGACTCATAACATTCAGGAAGGACTATTGATATTTCCAAGTGGATTACCACCAAATGCCAACTCTCTGCAGATCATTTTAGCATGAAAATAATTTGTAACCCTAACAGGCCACTATCATATGGTGCACTGAAACAAAACAAATTTTGCTCACTCACTCCAAGAGTGATAACATTTCATAATTTACCCCAGATATTGGGACAGTATATAATTTTAACCCAGATATTGGGCACACATGGGGGGCCTATTTATTCCACCCATGAGAAGCCAAGAAGGGGTTGACTTGTCAAAACACAGATGATGCCTGTGGATGTATTGTATATTCTACCCAGGATCATTATGTCCTCAGTCCCAGTCTCAAGGTGAACGATGAACGCACACAATGGAACAATCTGCTCCAGGGTCGCCTATATGAATGTGAGAAATGACACATTGACCTACTTACGTCACTGGACTTTTAAAAATGGACTTCATAAATAAATCATGTTTACATTATCTCCTCCCATCGTCATTGACAGATGTTGCATATGCTCAAGGTCAAGCTTTGAAAGAAATCGAATATACATTTTGTTGTCTGGTATGTCTAAGGATGTAAATCGACTTTCTGATGTCGCATATGTTCAACATCTCTTCGCACTATTTCTTTGCCCTTCAACCTACCAAAAAGGACACTCACTGCAATCTGTGGCTTTAGCCACCATTTCAGAGTCTCCCTTTTGCTTGGACAAGGGCTGATCCAGAATTCATAAAAAGGGAGGGGTCCAAACTCCTACCCCCCCCCCCCCCCCCCAAAAAAAAAAACTTGCTAAAATTCAGTTAATAGCAGGGAAGGAATAGTATGTACCAGGAGGGCTTGCTCCTTTCAAAAGTTACAGGCTCTTCTCCAAACTAAATGCCCCAAAACTGAGTGACTGAGTTACCCAGGGGGCTCCAAAAACTCCTCACCCCTAAAAGTCTTTTTTCCTGCACTCTGAGATCAAATGTTGGCTTCCATTTGCATCATTTCATGGCTACTTTTATGAGCAAATAAAGATGTTTTTGTTGTATAGAACATTACAAAATGGCCACCAGCTGTGTCGTTATACAGAGGTGATCTTTGAGTTAACCATTCACACGACCTCAGCCCCCCTTTATATCTTCTCATTGAAATTACACGATTCACAAGCAGTGTCCAATTTAAAAAAAATTCTACTTTACATTTCAGCAAGCCTTTTTTTTACCAGGCCACAGGGTAACAGTTAGATCCCTGTAATTGATGTCGATACATTACACCAAAATCTCCACACCAAAAGACAAGTTGGGGGTAGATAACCCCAGAGACTCTGATTCAGGCTGCTTACTGCTATGCAATACCATGGGGAGATTGCCAGCAGTAAGTACATTCATTTGTCTTGGTTTGAGTAAGTGTAGCAATATTCCAGCAATATCATGGCGGGGGACACCAGAAATGGGCTTCACACATTGTACCCATGTCGTGGTTTGATTTTGTGTGCATTCCATTCTTGAGTTCACTAGCCTGGGAAGACTGCTACCTTCATCAGATACTTACAGCAATACATGCATAGCTGATGACAATAGGTGCTCCTAACAAGAAAAGTTCAAGGAATCGAGATTCATGATTGAAAAATTGTAAGAAACTGTAGTGTCAAATAATAGTTCTTACCACATAGGATAACGTGAATAGGGCAGTCTCAGCTAAAAACTCTTGAGAAAACTGGCCTAAACTTGGCTCTTAGCCTCATATTCAATAGAATCTAATGTTATTGTGTGAAATATAAATATCTGTGATGAATAAATATTCTGAACTGAAGTTTACTAGACACAGGTTGGTGGCTGTTGCAGGCTCATAGAGGCCAATCAAGAGGCAGATTTTCCTAGCTTTAACGTGCAAGCATCCCACGCATCTGTTAACATTTTGCATGTATTTTATGCTCAAAGGTTACAGAAAGTTTGAGCAAACAATTTATCAAAATAGACAAAATTAAAAACACAATACATACCAAGCCTTAAACATGCTAAATAAACTTCTTTAAAAGACTACTTATTAGGACTCTTTTCAATACCTGGAACATCTGAAGAAACGGAAATTTCAATACGAAAATAGTCCACAAGCATCACTGCACAGTGTACGTTACATTTCTTTAAATGACCTTCAAATCTTCAACGTGGGTTCTCCTTTATCAATATTATTCTGTAACTTAACATTATACATGCTGAAGTCTACGCATCAAAGAACTATTCAAACTGTTTACTCACTGTAGAGTGTATTACTTAACTTAGGAGTAACAAATGTACGCCCTTTCTAGCAAGGGAACCCTGCAGTAAATGGGCATTGCGGGATCCAGGGCACGCTTCAGCAAACTCTCTACAGTACGAGTAGTAAACGACCTCCATTACAAACCAACATAAATGAAGTTCTGGCATATAGAAGGGCTATATTCTTAGATGCGCATAAAAAGCTTACACACATTTAGATCTAATCTTGACCTATTTTATAAAATGTAAGCTACACATGACAAATATGTTGTTAACATATGAAAAGTATTGCATTCCTGGGCAATAAAATGTTATGACCTTGTCATGTATTTATTAACATGCAATAAACATGGCAAACTGACATGCTTAATATGTTTTAAGAAAAGATGTCACAAGTTAAATTAAACTTCAGTATCTATGAGAAATATTTAATCAGTATTTGTAATACTGTGGATAACAACAGAAATCTGATATATTTAATTTATACCACTTTCAAAATAATTGAACATTTATTTCACTATTCAAAACTTTTGCATATACAGCATTGTGTCAGAAATCAGGGTAACTGTTTGATTGGCATTCTAGAAGTTGGTAAGTAAGTAAGAAAACATACAACTTTATGGACAACAACTACTGGTTTATTGCATCTTGTGACATTTCAATGTAGTTTCTTACCCCAAAATCTGGTACGTAACAATCTAAATTGAAAGGTTGCAATATGCATTAAAACAGAAGTTGTTATCCATAAAGTTGTACGCTTTCTTAGAAAACAGGGCATGAACCAGATACCAGAGTATGTTCCAGTCCTTTACCACGGGGCAGGATTACTACTGTGAGTGAGGGGCTAATTCTTCCATGAGTGTTCTGAAATTGGCTCCTCCCCTCTCTTCTACAGTTGTTGCATGCTGTACATATACAGCTGTTGTGATCACACCCCCATACTCTGGTGACTTCAGGTACATCTTCATGGAATACAGTATTAAAAATCCCATCTATAGACATGATTACACAGCCTGTGTAAAGCAGTGACAGGACTTGACACAAGCCTGGAGCACTTTCACTAATGCTACTTTCCTAATGTATTTTGATGCTACTTTCCTAATGTACGCTGTTCCTAGGCCTGTTTTACATATGTTATAGTTTTTTTATGTGTCATTGTTTTTCAGTGCTCTTATCGGCTTTTGGATTTGTCTATAATGACTGCACATGTGTACAATTTTGAGGATTTGTCCATAGGACACTAGGGAGTTACATCTCAGGAGGAAGGATCATTTTCATAATCAATATCAAAGTAGGGTGAAATCTGGTATAAAAACATTGATCTCTACCACATGGAGTGGAATACTTTCTTGGTTTACCAATATGGCTGGATAAAAGCTGGGAGCTAAATTCTTTGTATCACATCTTTTTTAATTGAACTAAAAACTTTAGAATAATATTTTACATCTTTTCAAACACTTGTGAATAAAACTGTTTATAATAAACACAAAACTATTAATTTCTTGAAATCAGAACTATTTGTTAAATCATTTTTCCTGAGAATGTAAGCATGCTGACAGGGTTCACTGCCACAGTATACACATATTACTCTTTGTATCAGTTTTAAGATTTACTGATCAAAAAGTGAATTTTGTATGCAAAATAATGTTTTTATCAAGGTAACACAATATGATATAGTTCAGGTTTCCATCATTACCACGATCAAAAACAAGGTCCCTTAGATTCATCATGTGTTATATACATCATAACCACTACAGTTCTGAAATTTCCTTTCGACATTCAAACATTTATCAAACTAGTCACATTATTCACAAGCATAATAAAATCAAATATGTTTTCAAGTACACCTTGCCAGCGAAGTGACAATGAGGTTAGAGAACATTGTGATTTCACAATGTAGACCTAATCTTCAACGCCGGTAACTTCAGTAGCAGCTACCATGGAAGTCAAGGAACCAGTCCAGCACACCACCCACCAACCCTGTCATCTGTAGGGTCAGCCTCCACTAAGGTCGTCTCCTCACCCAACTGTGTTTACCTCTAGTCAACAGTAAACACATGTCGGACATAACACTTTTGATCACTACTTGTGACCAAATGAAATAAAAATGTATAAACCTCCAGTGATGTCATGCTATTGTTCTACCAATAAATATTATCAACCATGCAACCATGACATAAATATCATCAACCATGCAACCAAATTGCAAGTGATGTCAGAGTTTGACATGTCACTATTCAGAGACTAGAGAAAGGTTGTAAGGACTATTGCAGTAATACTGTAATATTAAATAGACAAATAGTCAGAGTGACAAGCTGGACAATATCAGCTCATGGCACCTGTGTTTGAGACTAAAGTGTAGTTTTGCATAATGTTATAACCATGCACAATAGTTAGGTTTCATTCTCAGTTTCAACACAGTGCGACGTGTCCTCATAGATAACGTTCAACGTCCAAGTTCACAGAGAATGGACAATGGAAAAGCAGGCCAATAAAGACGCTAACTTGTGATACATATATCAAGGTGAGCTAACAATACATCATTTCAACAATGTTCAGTGAGCTCTACATTTCAAATGATTGAAATTCTTCCAGTAGATTCCATAACTTACCTGGCTCCAGGGGGTGTAACTTGAAAAGGCATATGATGAACATGAGAAACTACAAATGTTGGCTTCAAATATCTATTGGATTCATTTATTTCACATACAAAGCTGAAAATAATGTGTGAAAGATAGATTCAGTTCTATAATTTCTGATTAACACAATGATAAACAGACATATTCCTTTATCCTGGAACAACATTAAAAAAATACAGATACAATAATTATATATACATTATTTCTGGGTGGCATAGGCATGCAGGAGAGTGAGAAAGAATTAAAACTGAACACTATCTTGCATATCCCACATATTTCCCAAGTCTATATGTGGAAACCAAATGAGGATTGATGCACAGTAGGATAAGGGAGACAACTCAGTTGATCAAGCGACCTATCTGTGCACAGTACTTCAACTGAAGCAGTATAATATCACAGTTGTTTGAACTGTCATATACACAATGAGTAAACGAGACAGCCTTGGAATACAGAATCATTTCATACTGCATTCATTCTAGTAACCATGGAAACATTTTCACACTTGCTGAGGGAGCATCCATTAATTTTTCTATTCAGATATGGTGTGTGTGTGTAAAACAATGCCAGGGGCCAGAGAGTGTGCATAAGCTTCGACCAGTGATCTATCATCTCTACACGCAATGTCATTGAATAAGTCCGTGTTGAGAGTTTTGAATATTTTTTACTAAATATAGCCTGCTGTGTTAGGCTCGGTAACCTGGGTCTAGATTTTCGAAACGATCTTAGCTACGATAAATCTTAACAACTTACGTTCAAAGATAAGATATCTAAGTTTAAGATAAGATACATTTTCAAAATCTATCGTAAACCTGTCGCAGATCTCACAAAGATATGATAGCTATTGTAACTCTGATAGAGAACTCATTTGTGTTAGAGACTGAAAAAACAGGGTGTTTCCCAATGACGTCACAGGGATTTCCCAGACGCTGACAGTAACAACAACATGGAAAAGTGACACGGAACTCATGATCACATTGTCAGGTCACATTGTTTAACACGCAACTATTTGAGTGAAATTCCTTACAATGCTTCAAATGTCCTACATGTAGACGTTTTGTTCTTATGATAAAAGATGCCATAATTCCTTTCAAAATTTAAAAGTGACAATAATTTTCATTTGCAAAGAGAGATAATTTATGAATTATCAAGTTATGTTGTCTCATGGAACATGCATATAATGTAGTCCATTTCTATCCTTTTAAATTAAGTAGAGCTAATAAACTGATTTGTCTGATTTCATTTAAATCTTACTGAGGAGTGAAATACGTTGTAAATGTATCAAATCTATTCCAGAACGTAGTTCAATGATGTTTGGCTTGTCTGACAGCATTGCTGAGGATCATTTACTAGTATTTGTCCGTTGACCCTATACTTTACAACAATTTTATTGTCTGAATGGTCTCAAGTATCTATATTTTTTTAAACATAAGATGGGTAGATGTACATTTAATTAGCAAAAATGACCAAAATCAATTAATACTTCAAAATCGGTTTATTGAATGCAAAAATCAAAGGTTATTGTGTTAAAAATGTCTATTTTATATTGATAAGTAAATTTCATTCAATAAACGTTTTCTGCTAACATATATTGGAAGGTGAATTTTGGACAATGTTCGAACTATGCTACTTTTTACGACATTTAAACCTGAACGAGCATGGGAACCCACATCTTCCCGAGGCAAGAGAGTTAACTGACTATAAAAGTCCAGTTTCCACCCTTGCTGAACCAGGCTGGTATGAACTATTATGGAGTTACATTTTGGCTTGACTAACAAGTCTATACATAGTCCAATCAAAATCGCGCACCGAAATCGAAATCCGGTTCGTAAACTGTCGTGCAGATTTCGATCGATTGCAGGATTTGCAAAGCATGTGCACCGCCAACTCGTTGTCAGCAGATATTTTCCAAATCTTTTCATGTTTTTAATCAAGGTGCTTACGTGATTTGATGCATTTTGCGATGCAAGACCCGTTTAATCACAATATAGATCTTGATTATCGATCAGATCGTCCTGGGCGCCACCATTTTGTGTGAAGCAAACGCAAGTGATGGAATCTGATTGGTCCATAGGAGAGGCTTAAAAGGGACATAACTGGTAATAGCTACTGGTGATGCTACGATCGTGCCCAGTATTTCCAGCCTAGTTCGGCAAGGGTGGAAACTGGACTTTTAAAGTCAGTTAACTCTCTCGCCTCGGGAAGATGGGGAACCCATTTCTTATTTGATTTTTCGATACGAAAATCTGTGCTTGACTTTTGCTGTCAAAATTTCAATAAATTGTTATATTTACTGGAATACATCTACGTGCTGTAAATCACCTGTTCCAAAAGAAAGTAATCACTTGCTTTTAATCACTTGTTATCAAATATTTGTCTTTCAATAGTATAGATAACCTAGGTAATGTATTTAAAACGAAACAAAAAAAACAATTACTTTTGCATGAAAAATATTAAATATACCATACAAATATTTGATCACATGCATTTCCTTGTTAAGTCAATAAATACTACACTGTATAGTTAAAATTCAACTGTTAAAACCGCTTGTCCCACACGATTTTAGATGTAAAAACTGATGCAAACCTTTATGGGTTTTTTATATATGTACATTGTAATAATTTTATAAAATGCGAAAATAAAGACTACAGCATTGACACAAATGCAATCCAAAAAATATAACAGCGGAACTCTGTGCTTTATGAAAACTGTAACATTGAGCAAACTCTCGCCGGGTGAATACAAAGGCTAACCACTCCCAACTAGAGTATGAACTAAGATTAGCTGCCCCTGAGTTATCAATATGGTCACGGTCATAACTATAGCCTGCCGACACCTTCCATTTTCATCCTTCCCAAATTATCGAAAAGGTATGTTGTTTCACACTTCTTCAGCATGGACTTGGATTGAAATACATTTTAAGCTATTGACTCCATAGTTGTGTGGATCGCTGGCGATATTAAGAACATTTCTGACGTGAAATCATTGAAGCGTTCTTTGTGTTTTTAATCACACAGTTTAACAAAATGAAATGTCAATGTTTGAACGTAAAGCAGACTAATTGTTTGGCAAACTATCTATGGTAAAGTATGCCTCCATCTTGGATGAAAATAAAATAAACTTACAACAGGTATGGGGCTATCTTAGATTTACGACAAACTTAAGATATCTTAGGGCTACGATAGTTTCTAAAATAGGCTACAATAGCCTACTATTTCCTTACGATAACTTTATGATAATTTTAGGGCTATTACGATCGTTTTGAAAATCTAGACCCTGAAATCTATCCTTAGCCCTTGGATCCCCTTTTCGATCAATCACCACTTCACGATCATTAGGGGTAAGGTTAGTGGCTATTAGATTACCCAAACTCTATTAGCCCTTGGATCCCCTTCATGATCTATGAACCCTAGCTTTACGATCATTAGGGTTAGGTGCCCATTTGTGGCTATTTCAGATTCTATAGTGGCTCCTAATATTCTTCACACAAAAACTTACCCTTGTGTCGTCACAAGCCATTCTTATATGCCTCCCTTGTTCCTTACTATTATCCACATTATCCTTATGGTGTTCCCTACCACACTTTTCTGTCACAAAAATCACCCGATGAATTATTAAAGACCATGTCAATCGACGTCGGATGCCTGGAGCTGTTTCCTGTTCGCGCCATATCGGCTCATTCCTCACCACTCGGTATCTTGAAGATTACGAAGAGTGTGCCACATGACATCGGGATCACTTGTAAGTGTAGGTAGACTCAAGTCACGAGACACCATGCCTACCTGTGACCTTCGTAAGTGTCTGTCATCTATTCTACCCTTTTCGTTCAGTTCCTTAACAGGGTAGGCAAGACCAGGTATATTTGCACTTAATATTACAGTGTGGACGTCACGTTCAGTCGGTTAGCTATCACGAGTAATTAAGCATCCGACAGATTCTCACAAAAACTGGTTGCTTGTCTTTGAGACACATGACCTATGTCAGATATCTTCCTCACGAGTTGTGGTACTGTATTATAAAGGTGCTCCCTGTTTTGAATATATATCCTGACTAAATTTCAGTTACATCCATATAGGTTTCAGTGTCAATTTCGGTGTATTTCGCATCAAACATTTGGCTTGACATTCATTGTATGGCCAAAAAGGTAGAGAAGCATGCACTTTACTCATCTCGCCATATTGAAGGACTCAATGTTAAGCTGAGATGATTGTGGTGATGATGTTTATTATGTTCAGTTTTTGCACAGTTTGACATTTTAATTCACAGTTGAAAAGGGATGTTTTCTTGGGACTATATGTGGTCCCGTGCCATGAAGATCGAAAGCATGGAAAGAAGTAGATCCAACTGTTCTTTGCATTTAAACTTCTACAAAAAAAACTTGTAAAACGGCAGAAATCCAAAACTCATATGACTTTGTGTTCATGATGTAAATTTAGGCGGGTTTTTATCAACCATGACTTGAGCATGTTGATCAGATATTCAAGACAAAATATATAAGTTCCCCAGCTTATAGCTCTAGCAATCTAAAGCATCGGACGTTTGTGTGTTATGCATAGGATTGATACTACTGATAGGCCTGTGTGTTTATGAGTCACGACTCATTGATACTGTTGAATCTGAAAGCATTTCTGTAACTATTGAAACCTGTTTTACATTTTCAAGATTCAATATGAAATAAAGTCTTACCACTTGGTCCGTCCACTTGTAATTTGTTATTTGCTTATGTCATTGTGCCATCAGGATATTTTCACGAAACCGTCTGCTAAACCGGAAGTAATTTAGTTAATTCCCTTGAAAATCATCATCTGGATTCACCGTAAAACTGCGCGTCCGCATGGGCACGCTTAGAATCGACGTACTTGCTGGCAGAAGCCTAGTCAAATATATTTCGGAAAAGAACATTCGAAGTCTTATATTCCAATTAAATGCACATTTTATTCAATATTGAGGTAAAAAAACGATAAAAGCGTGTGGAAACATAATCACACCCGAAGCAAGACCGACTTTGCTTTTGATGTTTACCTTTTAACCTTATATTCGCATCCGATGAACAAGGAGCAGAGTGGCGCAGTGGAAGCGTGCTGGGCCCATAACCCAGAGGTCCGTGGATCGAAACCACGCTCTGCTACACGTTTTTTATTTTTCGTTGAATCTCTTACTTTTCCGCTTGTTTTTTAAACATTATTTTCAAAAGTTATGCAACAATTGAAAAACAATCCTCTTCACTGTACGTAGACTGAATCAGGCTAAATACTACCTTAACCATTAAACAAACAAACTAAACAAAACGAAAACCTAGCATTATGCATTGATACTCTTTTCCCCAAAAAATGTTTCTAAAGGATTATTCAAACAAACAATGAAGATAAACAGCATACACCTCAAAAAATACAATTTGGAAACAAAAACTGAATCCAATGTTATTTAGTGACGGAAAAAGAAATGTTGATGGAAGGTTCAATAGGAAGCGATGGCGTTAAAACTTCGGGGCATGAAATATCCAATAATCCTGCAAATCTCTATAATTCCTGCAAATATTTTCTCTCTCTCTCTCTCTCTCTCGCACCCGATTGCTCCAATCATACCCAACTTGTAATGGCTTATAGTTACATCGTAGAACTACATTCTCTTTCTTGTAACAGTACAGTTAGGAAGCAGGGTAACGGTGATTTAGAGTTTATTTCTCTGTACACGGTATACATAACACAATAATACTGAAATCAGGTAAGCAATAATATACCATGATGTATTAATCTGAAGCACTTGGTTAACTACCTAATAATTAAAGGGTTAACCATATTAATCGTTGAATTATTGAATTGTGGTATACTCTCACTCTGCGTCATGTCAATTTAAGAATGAAACACGAGAAATCAAATCCAACATACCATACAATTAGTTTCCCTCACCAAACAGACTAAAACAGTCTTAAAACAGTCCTGTTTGATGTTTTTGTGATGTTTATGTATTATGCATAGGACATGACACTATTGATAGGCCTCACTGATATGCATGCAAGGCCTATGTGTTTATGAGTCACGACTAGTCAATAGCTGATGGATATCTTCACAATTTGGTAGTAACGGGAGGCAGCTCAATCCCATTTTTTTCCGGCACCCTCGACTTGATTTCCTCAATAGGTGCATACCCACCATTAACTGGCCGCCATCTTCACTCATCTCTGCCCTCCTCGTCGCCTCATACTTGTCAATGAGCCCCTCCCCCTTGCCCTGATGTCTTTCATACCAGAAACAAAGGAAAGAGAGGATGGCAAATGTTACAGCAGCAGCAATGGCACCAACAACGACCGAGGGAATGTACTTCTTCGTCAGGTCCCCCCAATATGGACCGTGTATGTTAATTCCTTTACGGATGCTGTAGGTCAGATTACCCTGCACAAATACAAGGCAGTTATAGACGCCAAAATCTTCATCTTGGACATGCTTGACCAGGATCCAGTGGCCACTAGAGGATATGTCAATCTTGGAATGGTCATCGTGTGGTCGGATGATCTCGCCGCTCGGTAGCGTCCAGAGGAGGGTTGTTCCTGTCGGCATCCTGTCTGGGTTGAAGACGTCATTGTCACAGGTTAGGTTTTGTTGTTGATCAAAGAGGACGTCGTAGACCCAGTGGTCGGAGTGAGCGTCCACCAGACTGAGGAGGACCAGTATGAGGACGAGCTGGAGGGCCATGCTGAAAGAACACAGTTTGATACCTCTTATGCATAGTGAGTTAGGCAATACAAAGAACACACTTTGATACCTCTTATCTATAGTGGATTTGGCAATACAGAGAACACAGTTTGATACCTCTTATCCATGCATAGTGAGTTAGGTAATACAAAGAACACAGTTTGATACCTCTTATCAATGCATATTGAGTTAGGTAATACAAAGAACACAGTTTAATACCTCTTATCCATAGTGAGTTTGTCCGTACAAATAACACAGTTTGATACCTCTCAACCATAGTGAGTTTGTCAATACAAATAACACAGTTAGATACCTCTTATCTATGCATAGTGAGTTAGGTAATACAAAGAACACAGTTTGATACCTATTATCCATAGTGAGTTAGACAATTCAAAGAACATAGTTTGATACCTATAATCCATAGTGAGTTAGACAATTCAAAGAACACAATTTGATACCTCTTGTCCATAGTGAGTTAGGCAATTCAAAGAACACAGTTTGATACCTCTTGTCCATGCATAGTGAGTTTGGCAATACAAAGAACACAGTTTGATACCTCTTATCCATAGTGAGTTAGGCAATTTAAATACATGACACTTTTTCTATTGATGACAACTTCTTTATTCTTTGTAACGATGTCTTCCAGGGCTACTTCTTGTCCCTTCATCAGGTGGATACTGACTAGGCGTGTTGATTCTAATATATAGTCATGCTGATATGTCTACAGAAGGTAGGATTAATGTACACAGATAACCGTATAACGAAACTAATGGAATTGATGGGAGAGAAACCTCCACTCAATATGCTTACTCAGCATTCATCTGATGAAGGAGCAGGAAATAATCTTGAAACGTCATTACAGAGAATTAAATAGTTGTTATCCATAGGAAATGTCATGTATTCATGTTCTTCCAACTTCTAAATGCCTATCAAAGACTTCTGTTCTATTTTGTTTTACAGATCCACGGACCCTAAGCTGATGAAAAGTGAAGACAAAATCTATTAATATCAACTCTTTTTCATCTTGACGAATGCAAACATAAGGTGTTGACGAAAACATTGTGTGCATACAATATGTAACATCTTCAGAAGTCCTATTAGAAAAACAGAGAAATATGTCTTTTATTTCTATCAATTTTTTTTCTCTCCATGCAACAATATTTATAAACACCCAAAAACCAAAACTGCGGGGAATAGAACGGTCTTGGGTTTGAAAAGTCCATGCTAAAACCATCATGCTATCCAAAAACATGACTTAAAGGGCAAAAGATAAATAATCAGGTAACAGCCTTTGAGATACTGGTTTGTAGGTAGGTGATTTTGTTTTTGTAGAATTATTTTGACAACTATAGTTACAAAAGTGACAGAACACATAAAGGCACACGTGAAGTCACAGGGCTGTCAAAGAAGCTCTATACAAAATGGCATATAATGAATTGCATGGTGAAACATGCAAAAAACATATTTCACACTGTGTTAGTCCCTCAACGAAGAATATTAAGAACCTCTATAAGTATAAGGGATATATTTTTTCATTACTGTAATTAATAAACACTATAGCAAACACATACATTGCATGATAACATTATTTCAGCCCGTACTCCTTAATTTAAGATGAATTCAACATTGAACAATAGCATCACATACATCACCTTGTAGTCGTCTTCCTATCCGGACAGTGGGCTGTGTGTGACTGAGGCCCTTCACACATTGTACACCATGTATTCCATCCTGATACCACATTTCATGTAATTTTAGCACCACTCATCTTTCACTCATAATGATAACTTTACATAATAATAACCTAAACATATTAGTCTCGTGAAATGCATGCTTATTTCTGTGTGCACCCTTACCACCTGAGACCCGTGAAGATTCCGGGGTACAATAGGTCTTCAGCAACCCATACTTGCCGTATTATGGTGATTATGCTTGTCGTAAAAGGCGACTAGCGGGATCGGGTGGTCAGACTCGCTGACGTGGTTGATGCATGTCATCGATCCCAATTGCGTGGATCGATGCTCATGATATTAATCACTGGATTGTCTGGTCCAGACTCGATTATTTACAGACCGCCGTCATATTGCTTGAATATTGTTGAGTGCGGCGTTAGACAACAAACCAACCAACCAACCTTACCACCTGATTGATTAGGCCACAGAAAAATAATTATTAGATTTCCATACACATTTTATCAAACAATGTGAGGCATTTCCATTTTTTTAGAAATATTTAAAAAAAAGTTCAAGGCATCTGCGGACATTAACTGTTGACGTGACTCACGCGGGGCATGATCGTTTGGTAGGATTACTTATGCGTGGTGTATTTCATCAATTAAAACAACATGGCAATTCACATAGATCATCTTCTCCGCATGAATGTGAGATGGGGTGTTTCGTAGTGGCATAATTAATATATTATGGCCTCATCCCATTTTTCAATATTTGACTCAAAGCTCCAGATACGCTGCGTATATATTTCGTAAAATAGCAAACGTATTTAGTGAAATACATGTACTCATAATAAATCACTGTAACCCACTTCATTTTTAGTTGCTCGCGTACAAATATTATTTATCTAAAAAAAACCAACAGAATAACGACGCCGTATGTAATCACCTAATGTAGCCTTCCAGCTTGCATACTTTTATTTCTTTATATTTTTATTTGCTTAATGAATGCAGGCATTAAGTATACATGTACTCTACTGCAGTTAATAATGAAAAAACGTGCTACGTCCTCGCTTAACTTTAAAGAAGACACGAATCGTATATTGGGGCATCACATTAATAGACGCAAATGACAAGTGACCTGAAACAGAGTTTTAAACAGAATTATGTTTAAAAAGGCCCACTCATTGGTTTATAAATACCCAAAGTGAATGATAACATGTTAGTAAATACGCACTGGCTAAAAGAATTATCTGGAGCCAATAATTTGGGCTGATGTATACAAATCACCCTGGGTCCCATTCCACAAAGCGACCATAGCGCTATGACGATCGTAACTCCCTTACTTTAACATAGATTTACGATGATCGTAGCGCTATGACGATCGTAACTCCCTTACTTTAACATAGATTTACGATGATCGTAGCGCTATGACGATCGTAACTCCCTTACTTTAACATAGATCTACGATTATCGTAGCGCTAAGACCACTTTGTGGAACGGGGCCCTGGGCATTAAATACATTGACTACGTTAGTGTGCGTGGTTCAGCACAGATCTGACGGTCCTCTACGGATGATCAACATCCAAAGTGGAACTAATAGCACCCACTCATTGCTGGACATGCAGACCGCTCGAACAACACCTGCTGTATGTTCACGTAGGTATTGTTCATGTTGGGGTCGCTGACCCTGCTGTAATGGTAGTTAGTGGTAGACGCTGTGCCTGTTTCATTCCTTAGATAATACGGAGTGAGTGAATGTTGTTTAGAGCCACTGTTAACATTATCCCAGCAACATCATGGCAGCATGGTCATTATTGTGTTTGAAGGCAAGAGCAATGATCCATCAGGGCATGGTGACACAGTGACAGCACGGCAATGGTCCATCAGGGCATGGTGACACAGTGACAGCACGACAATGGTCCATCAGGGCATGGTGACACAGTGACAGCACGGCAATGATCCATCAGGGCATGGTGACACAGTGACAGCACGGCAATGGTCCATCAGGGCATGGTGACACAGTGACAGCACGGCAATGATCCATCAGGGCATGGTGACACAGTGACAGCAAGACCAATGATCCATCAGGGCATGGTGACACAGTGACAGCACGGCAATGATCCATCAGGGCATGGTGACACAGTGACAGCACGGCAATGATCCATCAGGGCATGGTGACACAGTGACAGCACGGCAATGGTCCATCAGGGCATTGTGACACAGTGACAGCACGGCATTGATCCATCAGGGCATGGTGACACAGTGACAGCACGACAATGGTCCATCAGGGCATGGTGACACAGTGACAGCACGACAATGATCCATCAGGACAAATTGACACGCAGTGAAAGCAAGACCAATGATCCATCAGGGCATATTGACACACGGTGAAAGCAAGACCAATGATCCACCAGGACATATTGACACGCAGTTATAACAAGACCAATGGTCCATCAGGGCATGGTGACACACAGTGAAAGCAAGACCAATGATCCATCAGGGCATATTGACACGCAGTTATAACAAGACCAATGGTCCATCAGGGCATGGTGACACACAGTGAAGGCAAGACCAATGATCCATCAGGGCATATTGACACGCAGTGAAGGCAAGACCAATGATCCATCAGGGCATGGTGACACACATTGAAGGCAAGACCAATGATCCATCAGGGCATACTGACACGCAGTTATAACAAGACCAATGATCCACCAGGGCATGGTGACACACAGTGAAGGCAAGACCAATGATCCATCAGGGCATATTGACACGCAGTTATAACAAGACCAATGGTCCATCAGGGCATGGTGACACACAGTGAAGGCAAGACCAATGATCCATCAGGGCATATTGACACGCAGTGAAGGCAAGACCAATGATCCATCAGGGCATGGTGACACACAGTGAAGGCAAGACCAATGATCCATCAGGGCATACTGACACGCAGTTATAACAAGACCAATGATCCACCAGGGCATGGTGACACACAGTGAAGGCAAGACCAATGATCCATCAGGGCATATTGACACGCAGTTATAACAAGACCAATGGTCCATCAGGGCATGGTGACACACAGTGAAGGCAAGATCAATGATCCATCAGGGCATATTGACACGCAGTGAAGGCAAGACCAATGATCCATCAGGGCATGGTGACACACAGTGAAGGCAAGACCAATGATCCATCAGGGCATACTGACACGCAGTTATAACAAGACCAGTGATCCACCAGGGCATGGTGACACAAAGTGAAAGCAAGACCAATGATCCATCAGGGCATGATGAGAAAGAGTCTGCCAGGCTACCAAATCTGACCATCCAGTTCTCTTCATCAGCTTTTACAGCAAGCATTGGTTACTGCGGATGTATTCTTCCCAGAATCCAGGGCTGACAATTTGGGACATATGAATTAGAAATAACATGCTGCAATCGCAAGATGTAACAATGCAACAAATATTATGTGAACATTGTGTGAATGTGTTCTTATTCGGGAAGAAAGAGGGAAACAAAAGCTCGCTGATTCGTTTCCCCCCAAAATTAACTTCTAGCAGGACTTCTAGTCTCGATCGTGATATTCTCACAGCATCAATAATAATATTTTTAGTGTACATTATATTTGAAATGTTGATGCACGTCTGATTGTGTTTTGTTTATTTGTCGTAATACTGAACACAGCAATATTCAGATGGTGGTCTTTAAATGGCGTCTGAACCAGGCAACCAATCCACCCCTTCGGGGTACAATGACACGCAATCAGCCAAGTCATAGAGCCTGCCTACCAGATCCATAAGGTCATCTCTTGTGACCAGCTTATGTTGCTGAGGAGTGAGTGAGTGAGTGAGTGAGTTGGGTTTAACGCCGCTTTTAACAGTATTCCAGTCATATCACGGCGTGTCAGCTTAATGTGAGGAAAGCCTGAAGTGATGCAAGTCTCAGACGTTTACCACTTCGGTGAAACCCACGAGCACGGGTATTGTGCTCAACAAACCTAGAAACATAATTGGGGCGAACCGGGATTCGAACCCACAATCATAGGTTTCTGGCGTGCCTAAGGGACGCAACTCTGCACAGCGAATCGCGGCGCCTTAGACGACTGGGCCACCCATGCCCCAATGTTGCTGAGGAACAACTCATAGAGATGAAGAGAGGGAGGGAGCGTGCCGGAATACCAGTAGTGAGCATCCACCAAATTGCAGATATAAGATACATTACCTATATGATCGTTTACCACCATTGTACATTCCATGGGTACTGGTTTCACCATAATAAAATGTTTAGAAAATGTATAACAGGGGGTGTTTACTCAAACCACACACAGCCAGTTAAGTGTATTTTCAGTGATCGAGTGGTAGAGAACAATATCCCTTCTACCTCTCTGTTTTCTGTAAAAAAAAAGAATCTGTACTATACACATGAAAGTTCAGACTGTCATGTCCATGTTTGGTCTAAGAAGGGGCTTTTATAAAGACTGTACTTACAAACTGCCCTAGAAGTTTATCAGGGATATCGGTATGAACCGACACATACATGAAACAGGGTTATCCATGTGTGGATGATTACCCCCCGTTAGCGTCATTTTGTCTCCATATCACTCTGGGTATACCTCAAAACTACTATGGTGGTTTTTATTTCCAGCGGTACCTGTACACATGATAGAATTGCTCACACTTGTATGAACCTAATGAAGTACAGTTGGTTACGGATGAACAAGAATAAGGTATGTTTATACCTTACAGATCATGCATACGATATAATTTTTAAAAATAAACACATTTATTGTGTTATACTGTTTTATTATCATAATGAATTCATATACATGAAGTCTATGAACATATGAGTATAAAGATATCCGGTTAAAACTTCCAACTGTTTAATTACAAAAAAACCCAAAACAGTATAGCTAGTACGAAATAACCCTAAAGTAGTCATACAATATGGTGTACTAATAATATATATGTCACACAACTTTCAGCTTAGTTACGTTCAAAGTTATAAAGGGACAATAACATTGTGGTTGATGAAGAGTTGTCTCCCTTGGTTTCCACATTTAGTGACCATTTAGTGTTATTTCACAAATCAATTGAGGAAATACAAATTATACACACATTTAAGGGGTGGTTTGAGAGAGGGATTTGTGCCGCTCTTAGCAACATTCCAGCAATACACAAGAAATGAGCTTTACACATTGTACGTATGTGGGGACGAAGAAGGTACTTTGTTTAGGTCCTCAGTTTTGTATATAGGGCAATATATTGTAGGCAAAATAAATGAACTCTTTTGTTAACATGAGGTGAGCAACTGATTTTATTGAAATTCTTGAATCAACATTTTTGAGTTTTCAGTATATAAACATATCTCTTTCACAGACGATCAAATGTGCAAGACCAGGTGTGAATAGTGTTTTTTATGACCTCTGTTTCCTCTGCTTTTACTAATAAAGACAAACCTTTCTGAATCAAATGTTCAAATTCGTAACAATGTCTTAACAGTAAGCACACCCACTATCTTTCACTGATCTTGCAACAAGTAAAAATGTCAAAGACAGTTCTGTCATCATTGCCATGGTCAAAAGCACTGAGACCTATAGAAAAGGAAATATAAATGTATGCATTTGGTGGCATTAACTCATAGCTGTATCAACAGTTCAAACTCAGACTCATATATGGCGTCTACAGTTTCGTAGCCAGATCGTTCCTTATTTCGGTATAAATTGGTACGTTTCCATTTTCCGGTGCTGTCTTAGTGTCGACTTGGACGTCACCCAACTCCACCGCAGCATTGTCGACACCAAGGTCAGACTTCCAGAGAGTGGACGCTTTCACTCTTTCATCCTCATCCGTATCCAAGGTGCTGTTTCTGCCAATCCAGTAGCAGAACCCCATCATGATTAAAAAGACCACGGCTGCTGCTACTGCCCCGACAATAAAGTTCATGCGGTACTTCGCTGTCAGGTCCCCCCAGTATGGACCATTCAGGTTGATGCCTGTCTGAACTATTTGATATCCATACTGGCTGCTGTAGATGATACAGTTGTAGATACCAAAGTCAACATCGTCAACCTTCTTCACCGTTATCTGTCTGCCTTCGTCAAAGACAGTCACTCTGTCATGGTCGTCGGAAGTTTTCACGAGGTCGCCGTTAGGAAGCAGCCACATCAGAAGGTATCCAGTCATCTGTGTTGTATTGGGGTCGAAGGAATTGTCCTTGCAGCTAAGGTTCGCAGGATGATCGTACATAACGATCACGCCTGAAACTTCTTCCTCTGCTGCCATGGCAACCATAAAAATGGCTGCCAAACAGATACACCATGTCCAAAACCCCATTGTTGAGCAAATCTGGAAAGAGAATAAAGGTGAGAAATATATTCTAACGGGCAATCTTGATCATATTCCGTGGCAGTAGGATAGAGGGCAGGTACAAACAGCAGTTCCTGAAGGTCAGCAAGCAGGTACTATGAGCATGAGTGAATGAGCAGGGTACACCAGAAATGGGCTTCACACATTGTACCTATGTGGGAAATCGAACCCGGATCTTTGGCTTGACGAGCGAACGCCTAACCACTAGGCTAGCGCATCGCCCCTCGTGTAAACATTATAATTTATCAGCAAACAATATATCTATGAGAGAGTGAAAAAATGATTTATACCATGCGGTAATACAGATTGACAGAGATGATTACGAGTACGATATGACGATATGACACATAATTAACCTAGGGAAACATGTGACAACACAATCCTCATTTTTATAACGGTCAATTTTTACAACAGGCAGCCCATTCAGTGATGTGGATGGGGACCAAAAACATAATATTTTTTTTACTTATATATCTCTTCAAGAGTTTTAGGTTAGATGTATGTATCTACAGTGTATAAACCGAAAATTTGAAAATGAATCATCATAGATTGTAGTACATATGTCTTTTATGAACAAAAATCAGCAACATTGAAGATAACAAAAATACAAATATCAATGTTTGTAAGATATGTATGCTTTCTCAATAGCTTTGTTTCTTTTGCACTGGATTCTAGTCGTTTTAACACCTTGTCTAAGTGAAATCAGCTTAGTCAGGGCATGTCCTCCCGAACAAACATCAACACGGTGGTTGGAAAAAACATGTTTCACACCTCTTAAATTGTACATGCAGAGACTTTTAGCAAATGCTTCCAAAATAACTTGCTGGTGACATTCTATGTGCTGAGAAACAGATCACTACTAAAACATTCCAATTTAATGGGCAAAGGGCTAAACTAATTCCCCTGACAAATAGCTTGGTGAGTAACTGCGAACTGTATCCTTCCCTCAGTGTACAAGATACGTGTCCCAAGACAGCATCTATATAGATTTCTATTTTTTCATATGAGATATATGGCCTAAAATATTCAGTGTATGAAATACCTGTCCCAAGACAGCATCTATATAGATTTCTAGTTTTTCATATGAGATATATGGCCTAAAATATTCAGTGTATGAAATACCTGTCCCAAGACAGCATCTATATAGATTTCTAGTTTTTCATATGAGATATATGGCCTAAAATATTCAGTGTATGAAATACCTGTCCCAAGACAGCATCTATATAGATTTCTTGGTTTTCATATGAGGTATATGGCCTAAAATATTCAGTGTACAAAATACCTGTCCCAAGACAGCATCCATATAGATTTCTTGGTTTTCATATGAGGTATATGGCCTAAAATATTCAGTGTACAAAATACCTGTCCCAAGACAGCATCCATATAGATTTCTTGGTTTTCATATGAGGTATATGGCCTAAAATATTCAGTGTACAGAAAACCTGTCCCAAGACAGCATCCATATAGATTTCTTGGTTTTCATATGAGGTATATGGCCTAAAATATTCAGTGTACAAAATACCTGTCCCAAGACAGCATCCATATAGGTTTCTTGGTTTTCATATGAGGTATATGGCCTAAAATATTCAGTGTACAAAATACCTGTCCAAAGACAGTATCTATATAGATTTCTTGGTTTTCATATGAGGTATATGGCCTAAAATATTCAGTGTATAGAATACCTGTTCCAAGACAGCATCCATATAGATTTCTTGGTTTTCATATGAGGTATATGGCCTAAAATATTCAATTAAACCCCATTTATTATATTCATCAATTGGTTAAATATGACTGTAGTCAAATAGTTCTACTTTGATGGAACAAAAGTAATGGAAAAGGACAAATTTGTTGTTGTTTAGAGATATGGATTTTTCAGAATATTTTTGAATATGTCACTTATAATTCATTTTTATGTTTGATTTTTTTAAAGACATGTCCATATTTGTCATTATTGTCACATCTAGCACCCCTAGATATGGGTTTTATTCATATAATTCATCCAACAAGTGTAAGGCAATAACATCCATTACTCGAGATACAGAGGGTTGTCTGGGATCTAAAAATGAACTCACATGAACACATATATGTACCCACACGAACAAACAATTATACTTCACATGTATAAATATGTATAAATTCCTATCAGAGTAATTCCAAATATATCTCCTTATACATACTAATGCCAATTTCAATTCGTAACAATCCTCTTTGAATTCAGACACTAAATTACAGTACTTACAGAAGAGAAGCGTCAAGTAAATCATGAAACTCTTACCCCCACAGAAGCAGTGACTCGCACAATGTGTCCCAATTGTCTGTTGTCTTCAGCTGCAAGATCTTGGACCCCACCATGGCCAGATCCGATCTCTAGGTAAACATGGTGTTCAGTATGGAGCCATGGTTGTTTACCTGTAATTCATGCCCCACAAAGCGTGTACATCTACCTGTGTCTGTCTACCTCGGTGTCTGTGCACCTGAATCTAGGCTAAGGCCAACACAAGACACCTGTTGTTCCCATCAGGAATCCTCGGACATTCATTTCTTTTATTTTGAGCATTTTCTGATTTTATAATTTGAGTTTTCTTCACACAAAAATGTAATTATTGTTTTTCTTGGAACAATTATGCTATTGCAATAGCTATCTACATTATAGTTTGTTAATTTTATTATTTATCACATTTTTCAAACACTATTAACTATTGAAATGACACTGAGTACATAAAGTTGTAAAGAAGCAGTCTTTCAGACATTAAACAATTAAATTTCAAACATTAAACAGTTTGTTTAAAACAAAACAAAATACTTCAAAATATGTTGGTCTTCCTTTCCTTCCAAGTACATTTCAGGAACAGTATTTTTATCTACATTTCAATTATATACATATACAATCAGTAAATGACTACAAATCTGTTTGTGTCACAATACTGTTTTAATATCACTGAAAATACCACATCATAAACTCTCTATGAATATAAAATCTAAACAACTTAAATCATTAAAAGTTGAATCTGCACCCCTTGGTAAAGACCCTCCTGGCTTTATGCAAATGTATGGGTCACACAGTGACCTCAGAGGTGTATCAAGTTTCAACCAATCATGATGACTCGAATATTGTTGATTTACCCCAGGACTTAGATGGTCCTATGAATGTAAGAGGTCATGTCAAGAACTAATATTTATCCAGGAAAACGTGATCTACCCAAAAAGGGGTCATCACACATTCAGAAAGTCCAGAGCTACAGATAAGCTGAATATTTGCGTAAAATACCTCCCCCCCCAAAAAAAACAAATAAATTAATAATATTCAATCCCAATTACTTTCAATTAACTTGCGTACAGAAACGCTTGCATTAAATGAAAAACTTAAATGTATAAAAACAGCACACGTAAATACCCAATGAAGCTTTTTCAGCATCGTACAAAGGAGCTAATTTCCGAAACACAATTACGAGCTAATTTACTTTCCAAGTTAAGCCTTTATATTGAGAACAGTTATATACATCTAAAACATTATTTAATTTTTAAAAATCTTGAAATGTTCACTAATTTTGGGAAAAAAACAATAGAATGATAAATATTGGTTACCCAATGAAAAATGTAATTACCCAATTAAAATAGAAACCCTAGAGTAAAAACTCAATTGCTCAAGAATTTATCTGGAGCTGGAAAGTTGAAGAAAATAGATTTCTTTCATTTTAAACTTCACTGCAGGTTACTGAAAATGAAATACTGTCCGTGAACAAAACTATTAACCATATAAAAAGATTAAATTACTTTAAAGCAACGCATTTGTGCTTTTTCCATGTGACTGCAGGGCACTCAAATTAAACATTAATTTTGCTTTTTTCCATAATTGGTATAAACATTTAATGTACATAGCATTGATACATTTTTCAAAAAAGATTTTTGTATATTCTATTGATTGTTGTTTTGAAGCTGTATGTGTTCAAATACTGAATAATGGCCCTAGTTGACAGTGCTCGGTGGAGCCCAGTTAAAAAAGATATATTTCATGTATCAAGTGTTGGCTGGAACATGACTTAAATATGAAATATATCAGTTTTCTCTATTGAAATCCCTTCTGTACACTTATGAATTATGTAGCTCTGAAATCATAAGGAGGTTCGTGCAAGGTGTGACGACTTTGAACAAGAACATATAAACTGATATGTTTGGAATGCTGGCTCCATTATCGTCACAGCCTCATATTTTTGTAAACAAAAATAAATCTTATGTTGCCATTATGATGCAGACATGATTTTACTGTTGACTAACTTCTTGAAGTGGCTCAGAATGAGCAATGCATGATATAGGATAAGGGCCCTATTTTTGTCCCACTGGAAATGTCAAATTATAAAGTTACAGAAAACTTTGAAAATATGGTATGAACATATCAGACATGTTAAAATGGTTGACAACTGTCCTTTTTGTTTGTTTGGTATGATCAAGTACATAATTTCTCTACACAAAAAACATCACCCCTAAATGTTTTCTCCCCACCTCAACCTACCCTTTCTCCCTATCAAACACCACACCCCACCCTTTCTCTCTATCAAACACCACACCCCACCCTTTCTCTCTATCAAACACCTCACCCCACCCTTTCTCTCTACCAAACACCACACCCCACCCTTTCTCTCTATCAAACACCTCACCCCACCCTTTCTCTCTACCAAACACCTCACCCCACCCTTTCTCCCTATCAAACACCTCACCCCACCCTTTCTCTCTATCAAACACCACACCCCACCCTTTCTCTCTATCAAACACCTCACCCCACCCTTTCTCTCTACCAAACACCTCACCCCACCCTTTCTCCCTATCAAACACCTCACCCCACCCTTTCTCTCTACCAAACACCTCACCCCACCCTTTCTCTCTACCAAACACCTCACCCCACTCTTTCTCTCTATCAAACACCACACCCTTTCTCTCTACCAAACACCTCACCCCACCCTTTCTCTCTACCACACACCTCACCCCACTCTTTCTCCCTATCGAACACCACACCCCACCCTTTCTCTCTACCAATCACCACACCCCACCCTTTCTCTCTATCAAACACCTCACCCCATCCTTTCTCTCTACCAAACACCTCACCCCACTCTTTCTCTCTACCAAACACCTCACCCCACCCTTTCTCTCTACCAAACACCTCACCCCACCCTTTCTCTCTACCAAACACCTCACCCCACTCTTTCTCTCTACCAAACACCTCACCCCATCCTTTCTCTCTACCAAACACCTCACCCCACTCTTTCTCTCTACCAAACACCTCACCCCACCCTTTCTCTCTACCAAACACCTCACCCCACCCTTTCTCTCTACCAAACACCTCACCCCACTCTTTCTCTCTACCAAACACCACACCCCACCCTTTCTCCCTATCAAACACCACACCCCACCCTTTCTCTCTACCAAACACCACACCCCACCCTTTCTCCCTATCAAACACCCCACCCCACCCTTTCTCCCTATCAAACACCACACCCCACCCTTTCTCTCTACCAAACACCTCACCCCACCCTTTCTCCCTATCAAACACCACACCCCACCCTTTCTCTCTATCAAACACCACACCCCACTTTTTCTCTCTATCAAACACCACACCCCACCCTTTCTCCCTATCAAACACCACACCCCACCCTTTCTCTCTATCAAACACCACACCCCACCCTTTCTCTCTACCAAACACCTCACCCCACCCTTTCTCTCTACCAAACATCACACCCCACCCTTTCTCTCTACCAAACACCTCACCCCACCCTTTCTCTCTACCAAACACCTCACCCCACCCTTTCTCTCTACCAAACACCACACCCCACCCTTTCTCTCTATCAAACACCACACCCCACCCTTTCTCTCTACCAAACACCTCACCCCACCCTTTCTCCCTATCAAACACCACACCCCACCCTTTCTCTCTACCAAACACCTCACCCCACCCTTTCTCTCTACCAAACACCTCACCCCACCCTTTCTCTCTACCAAACACCACACCCCACCCTTTCTCTCTATCAAACACCACACCCCACCCTTTCTCTCTACCAAACACCTCACCCCACCCTTTCTCCCTATCAAACACCACACCCCACCCTTTCTCTCTACCAAACACCTCACCCCACCCTTTCTCTCTATCAAACACCACACCCCACCCTTTCTCCCTATCGAACACCTCACCCCACCCTTTCTCCCTATCGAACACCACACCCAATTATTTCCCTATACAAAATCCTCACCCCACCCCATCCAAATTTCATTACCAAACCGCTCACCACATCTTTTCTCTCTACCACACACCTCACCCCATTCTTTCTCTCTACCAAACACCTCAAACTTTCTCTCTACAAAGCACCTCACCCCACCCTTTCTCTCTACCAAACACCTCACCCCACCCTTTCTCTCTACCAAACACCTCACCCCACCCTTTCTCTCTACCAAACACCTCACCCTACTCTTTCTCTCTACCAAACACCTCACCCCACCCTTTCTCTCTACCAAACACCTCAACCAACTGTTTCTCTCACCAAACACCTCACCCAACTCTTTCTCTCTACCAAACACCTCGTCCAACTCTTTCTCTCTACCAAACACCTCACCAAACTTTCTCTCTACCAAACACTTCATCCCATTCTTTCTCTCTACCAAACACCTCACCCCATTCTTTCTCTATACCAAACACCCCACCCCATTCTTTCTCTAACCAAACACCTCACCCAACTCTTTCTCTCTACCAAACACCTCACCCAACTCATTCTCTCTACAAAACACTTCATCCCACCTTTTTTCTCTACCAAACCTTCTCCACAACTCCACCATACAACACTATACCCCTGTGGCTGCTCTCTAACTTTAACAACACCCCACCCCCATTTCTCATCCCTCTTTTCCCACTGCACATTTGAGGCGGTGGGGTAGCCAAGTGGTTAAAGCGTTCGCTAGTCATGCAAAAGACCTTGGTTCAATTTCCCACATGGGTACAATGTGTGAAGCCCATTTCTGGTATCCCCTGCCATGATATTGCTGGAATATTGCTGAAAGCTGTGTAAAACCATACTCACTCACTTACTCACAACACACCTCTCTACATTTTCTCCACCTTCTACATATGCTGCATATACTCTCATATGAGTATGTAGGCAGTCCTAGGATTATGTCCCTTTGACTGTCGAGCCAAAGATGACAAGATGTGGTTTTTAAAGGATTACAAGGGAAGTAACTCTTCTTTTACTACTAATACAATGGGTAGTGAGGTGAGGTGGAATAGAATTTGACATCACGTTCAAGATCATAGCACTTATACAGTGATGTGTGTGTGCTTGTTCTTGTCAGGAATAAAGTAGGTCTTATAGTGGTAGCCCATGGAGATACCATGCTGCAGAGTAACATCGAATCCCCATTCAGACAAAGTTTTTAGACTGAGCCAACCAGTCCTTGTTTTAGCCCCTAAATGCTGAGTGCCAGGCAGGGTACCATCTTTTAACGTAAATGGGTTTGCACCTTGTCAGTTACTGAGTTAAACCTGTACAATTGAACCAACAGGCACACTAATGGCCAACAGTCTTTCCATCTGTCCATACAGTGTGGGTCCGATGTTGCAAAATGGTGACCCGTCTATGCATTATCCTCTCAAAACTGTTTACTCACAGACAATCAGGGTACTTGGAACTTGGTCGATCACTAATCCCTACAGAGGTCTCCCCAGTGAGTGAGGGAAGGTCTAACATGGTCAGAAATATTCCAACTGTTGCATGGTGGTCAGTAATTAAACAAGTCTTATCCTGGCAATCCAGTGCCTGAAGGCATGCTCATGTTCCATGGGGTTGGATGATATTCAGTTTAACATGGATACCCCACTCAACAACAGTTAACTGACTTTGAGCTGACCAGTCCTTGTTTGATCCCCTGATTGCCAAGCACCAGGTAGGGTAACAACAAATAACATCTTTTGTCACAATATTGTCTGTCAATGAAAAAAACATAAGGCTAAAAAAATAATAGTCTTGGTTCTCATGTTTTGTTTTTATTTCCATTTTTTATAAAAAACACAAAAAATCCTTAAATATTACAAGTCCAATGGTAGTTAAAAACTGTATTCCAGTATTGTACCCATCAAGGAATACATTTATGTAGTGAGGCCCTTTCCCAGGTTCATCGTACACAACTTTTTATTTGGGTACATACTAGTTTGAACAACCCCCCCCCCCCCCCCCCCAAACAAGACATCGCCAACCTGCACTATATTTTCAGAAGCCCTTGCCTGAGAACCAATTCTTTTATTTTTTTAAGACTAAACTAAGTTTAATTTAAGAAATCAGAGATGTGATTGCTGCTATTTTGTTTGAATCAGATGCAAGTGATATAAAGAATCTAATTGGTCAATAAGAGGGACATAGAAGTGACATAACCTGTAATCACCACTGGTGGCGCTACAATCGAACCATGAAATTGCAGACTATTTCGGCAAGGTTGGAAACTGGACTTTAACAGTCAGTTAACTCCCTTGCCTCAGGAAGATGTATCCAACAGTAAAGAAGTGGGTAAACAAGTCAGCAGGCTAAAGGTTAATGACCAGCAGCAGGCAGAGTAACAACAAGGACCATCTTTTGTCTTTTGCTGTGATGCGGCTCGGGATCAAACCACCAACCTTCCGCTCTCTAGATGCAAATTAGTCTACCTGTGTTTGTTCATCCACAGGACAAGTGTCTGTTCATCCACAGAACAACTAGCTACTGGTTACAATATTTAACCAGGTTTCTAAAACAATCAGAATTCATCCCATGAATATCTGGTATCCATTAAACATGTATTATTACATAAATGTAAAGTCGATCAATATGGACTTCCTGTAAGGCTGCATGAGAAAATATTTCTTGGGCACATTTTTTCCAAAGATGAGGAGGGACATTTTTTTGTAAACAGAAGTGAAGAGGTAGGAAAAATTGTTATATTTTCCCCTCCAAGAATACCAAGAAACATAAGTGGGCATTGAACGCAGCTGTTAATATGAATGTGTCGTGGGGAGGGCGGCACATATGGTCAAGGCTCTGCCATTCATAGATCCATATTCCGATCCAACCTACCTCCCTAGCAACTGTTGCTAGAACAGAGTGAGTTTGGTTTAATGCTGCTGTCGGTCCTCATTTCAGCCACCAGGTTCCACCCCAACCCCCCTGACCCTAGTTTAACCACAAAATGTATATCTGTTGGTTTGCAGAATTTCTGTAGATTAATGTCTTAACTTTAAGATGTGAGTTACATTAAGTAACTTGCGGGGACATGGACCTCATTCAAAAAGCCATGTGCTACATCTGTCATCCGTTCATGCCGAAATGACTTAAGATGCTCTTCGCACCACAAACTCTTCGTGGATGGGACCCTAGGTCTTTCAGCCAGTTTTCTTGGTTCATACCTTGGCTTAAACCAGGTTGAGTTTTCGCTCTGAATGACATTGTTTCAGGTTTAAACTCAATGAATTGATTTAAAGAAGGATTTGTATATTTCATCTTATGATATAAGGATCAAACAAATCGATATTTGCTCTCAGCGATGCCATGGTTACTGTGCCTAGGAAAATGAACATGGTAAGAAGAGTTAATGACCTTTGTATAGTCCTTGTTGAACTGTTGCTGCATTACGTTGGATTAAAACTTGGTTGAAATGTCATTGAATGACCTTGATTTGAACCTTGCTAAAATGTGTCTGAAGGATCTTGGTTTAACCTTCATGAAATGCTCGGTTTAAACCTAGTTGACATGTTGCTGAATGACCTTGGTTTAAATTTTGATGAATGTCATAGAATGACTTTGGTCTAAGCCGTGATGAAATGTCATAGAATGACTTTGGTTCAAGCCTTCATGAAATGTCATAGAATGACTTTTGTCTAAACCTTGATGAAATGTCATAGAATGACTTTGGTTTAAATCTTGATGAAATGTCATAGAATGACTTTGGTGTAAACCTTCCTAAACTTGCTGAATGACCTTTATTAAACCTTGTTCAAATGTTGCTGAATAATTTGCTTTCAACTTCCCTTGCTGTTCGACCCCAATAAAGAAATACCTCTTTGAATTATACAAATGTTTATTTCTGATTAACAAATAGCATGTACAAATCAATACAAAATATTCACATATTTATTGAAGGCATGACAATCTCATTAAAATCAGATCTATTACTCCGATACAAAACCATTCTATGTGAAGATCTGACGATGCCTCTATGTATATGACCTTTCTATTCAGTCAAACTTTGTTGAGGCTTTCAAATTCTCAGTACAAGTGAGTGAAGCCTTCAGACAACCATATCTGATTTCTGTATCTCATAAACAAACTCTAACAACAAATTTGGAATGCAGATAAATAAGGTCGCCCCATTAGTGTTGATATTTAATACACCTTGTCATATCCGAGTACTGTGGCATCTTCGTCCACATTGCAGCACAATTAAATGAATATTTGTGTTCTGTGTGGTTTTCATTTGTACAAACCAAAATTTCAAAATCAAAGAAATGAAGCTGAATCATTTTAGAAAGCTGACATCTGATTGGCTCAATCCTTGCATCCTTCACTTCGACTGGGCAGCCACGGATAGCTCGATCACGGTTCACCTGATCTTCATGCAGAGACGTATGGTATCAGGACTAAACGATCTGATTTTAATGAGATTAGTAGACATAAAAACAATGACTGGAATGATATTACAACATTTGTAGCAAAACAAGAATGTACATCACATCTTGATATGTTGTATATATATATATATATAATACCAAAGGCTTGACTGGGATATTCTGAACATTCCATGGTGTGTGATATTCTTTTATATCATGGTACATCAAATAAATAATTATAATAATTAGGAAGGAATAGGTAATAGAAAGACTTTAATATGTCATGCCCCTATCAAAAGCTGAGTAGCATATGTATGCACAAAACAGATTAGGTAAAACAAAACGTTCAGTTCCTATTTCAGCCCATGCAAACATAGAAGGGTAGATTGTGTTGTTTTTTTCGCTTAGATATTTAGTTTTCTTTAAAAGACATTCAGACAACACTGGGATGATGGGGCAACTCAAAAAACAATGCGATAAAAGTCCTTGGGTCAGTCTGGAAAACCCATCTTCCCGAGGCAAGCGTGTCCACTAGCCTGTATCAAAGCCTAGTTTCTACCCTTGCCACATCAAGACCAATTTCCTTGGCTCTACACTGGCCCCACCTCCCGTAGATCCTTGTATAGCTTCACAAAGATGGCGACTACCATAGGCGACGACATAGTCGATCAGATAACGAAAACATTTGCGATTTCATCCCTGACACAAAAACATAGGCAATCGTTGGTGGGGGTGTTAACAGATGAAAAAAACATCACTTTCATACAAGTCGTGGATGTTGATTTTGTGAAACGTTCTCCGATTGGACTATCGATATGTGTGATAGTCCAATCATACTTAGCACAGGAAAGTGGGCTTGATGTGGCAAGGGTGGAAACAAGACTTTGATAAATAAGGCTAGTGGACGCTCTTGTCATGGGAAGATGGGAAAACCGGAATCACACATATATTTTGGAGGAGGCCTTAAGCCTTGATAGTCTACGGGCACAACAATCACAAGAAGTTGAAGGTTAGATTGCTCCTACCCCTCCAAAAACACAATAAAATAAAAAAACCATATTGTATTACAGATATAGTATTGCTGGTATATATATTGTCTATTAGATATTGTACAAAAAGAATGTGTTGTTATGACACAACAAGTAAGATAGGTGAATGAAACACATAGCGTCATTGTATTGAAGCAGGAACATATTGATTTCTAAATATTGTACACAACTGTATGAATAATATCCACCAATTTCTAAAATACTGGTTGTGCGTGCCCTGAAGAAGTATGACTATCCTGATAACAATGTATCAAAGGGGCTCATAGAACAGTCCAAATCTTTTCTTGTGAATATTAAGATAAATGAAAGAGGGCAAACTAAAATTTTGTTTTATGTACAAAACTGGCTTCCACATAAGATATGGCTTGAGTGAGATCAAGCAATATATCCTAGGAGATAGGGTACTATGAAATTGTATCAATGGCTTTGCAGGCCATTGTGACCTCATTGGTTATCATACCATCACAATCAAATGACATCACTAATCTGTCTGCCTCTGAAGCTGGTTAGCTGTACTTTCTTATCCCCAGACACTGTTGATTACTGCTAAAAAACTAAAATACTAAGAAGAATAAGTCTGAATGATGAATAGAATCAAACCCTTGTGTCTTTCAATACCAAATGTATCAACACTCACTGACATATTTGATATCAAAAGACATGCAGGTGAGATTCTCTACAGGGCTATACAAATGTAAGTTATGGCGTACCTGCCATATGAACTTTAAAACTTTAGAAAACAAGGACCTAAGAAGAAGGTATATATGTAACCAGTAAACATAAAGTACCCTGTGTGTACATAGTCCCTTTAAGACTTGAGACTTGGCTGGAATAATGCTGATGCAACGTTAAATTTTGACTCGCTCACTTAGACCTGAGACTCGTTGCTTTATGGCTTGAACAATGCCAATGCGACGTTAAATTTTAACTCGCTCACTAAGACTTGAGACTCGTCGCTTTATGGCTGGAATAATGCCAATGCAACATTAAATTTTAACTCGCTCACTAAGACTTGTGACTCGTCGCTTTATGGATGGAAAAATGCCGATGCGACATTAAATTTTAACTCGCTCACTAAGACTTGAGACAGTTGAATAAGTCTTCTTGAATATTCTATGTAACAGGTAATATTCAAAGTCTTTCATCAATTACCCCATTGGACTTTTCCTCAGTCTGGGGTTCCTTGTCTTCCATCTCCACAGCAGTGTTATCATATGCGACACTGGTTCCATTGATCTTATCTGGCTTGTACAGGTCTTCCCTATCGTTGAAATCCTTTCTGAACCGGAAGTGCCAGACAAGACAACTCACACCAACAATGGCCACCATGACACCAGCGGCAATTCCACCAATTAAGGCGTTACTGCGATATTGGTCGTGAAGCTCGGTAAAATCAGCACCGTCCACATTGACGCCCCTTCTGATTGCTTGGACTGTGTTGTTGTTGAATAAAATCACGCAGTGATAGTAGCCAAACATGGGGTCGGAAATCTTGGTGATGTTGAGTGTGTAGCTGTTAGCGGACAGAGCCACATTCTTGGGCAGATTGGTTGAAGTGCTGTCAACTAAAACACCATCTGTCAAAATCCAGTAGAGCTTTCTGACTTGGCTCATATCATCAGAAATATTCAGAGCTAAACTGTCACATTGCAGGCTGATGTCCGCGAAGTATCTGATGGTTTTGTCCATCGAAGCTTTATCCTGACCTTGTACAGGGATGAGGCAAACCAAGATGGCTACCAAAACACCGGCGAACTTCATATCCATCATGACCGACTGTTACCTGAAATACATCAAGATGGTAATGTACAGTGAGTCTTTATATATAAAATTCATAGAATTTATAGAATATATAGAAATCCAATTATTTTCATTTCTGCGTAGGATCTGTCCACAAAGATGTTTAGGTGTGCCCTATGAAAATTTAGACTACTTTCAGAAATTGTTCAATGAAAAATGAAGGAAATTTGTAAAATCTGTTCATTGAGCTTGTTAAAGGCTTAATTGTTTGCCACGTATCTGTCCATTTTTCTAGTGCAAAATTCATTTCTCACTGGCTTCAACACTAAACATTGTCACAAAATACATTTTATTAAAAAAAAAAGTGATTTCAGTGTGTGCCCTCGGTCAAATTACTTTGTGGCTTAGGTATTATTTGTGCACCCCCAGGTTTTTCCAAATTCCGGATCCGCCTCTGTTCAGGCACCGGAATCTTATTTAACTGGGACGCTATGATATAAACCATGCCTTGGGGACGTAATACAAGGAATCTTGACCCCTGATAGATAGAACCCTGACTTGCACTTGACTTGCAACAGAAGCTATGGTCCAATTTCACCAACTGATAATAGATCTATGACCCGTGGCGGTTCTGGGTTAAAATAGGTCCCCACGAACCTATGCTATTCGAAAGTGGAGACCAAATGGATCGGGTGGTCAGATTAGGTGGTCGGTGACTTGATTGATGGCATGTCATCGTGCAATCTCATTAAAATCAGATCTTAGTTCTCGCTATCGCCAAACAAAGACCTGAGGACATCCCATTACGGGTCACGTCAGAACGACCTATTATTCGACCAATCAAAGTGTCGCTTACCAGATCATGAAAGTGACATTCGGAATGTGTTTTCTAATCATGCAACCTCGAAAACGTTAAAACGGGGTATTCCAAACGACAGCTACCGCCCGTACGACTTATTCCGTCAAAATTATCATGTTTCTCGCTTCCGTGGCATTACATTTGAATGGAGGAGGCGTTGCTCAGTACATGGGAAGGACTGCCATACAATGTTTTCAACTGAACTGGGTCAACATATTTTTCAAGCGTAGTCTAAAATGGAGGTCGCAAGGTTGAAACGATTGCCGTAAAGCTTGAGAAAGCTGCTTTCTCATTGGCTGATATCGACTTCTTGTTATTCGTTTCAGTGGTCAGTCAAAGTTTGCGAAAGGTCGTTCTGACGTGACCCGTAATGGGATGTCCTCAGATCTTTGTTTAAGCGGCAGTGAGAACGTAGATCTGATTTTAATGAGATTGGTCATCGTGCCCTGACAGTGTGGATCTGTGCTCACAATATCCAACACTGGACTGTCTGGTCCAAACTCGATTATTTACAGACTGCTGTCATATACCTGGAATGTTGCTGAGTGTGGTGGAAAACAAACAAAAAGATCTGTGACTGTTGTAAGAGACTGACATTGAATATTCTTGGGGCTTGGAATTTTTGTTTAGGAATATATTTGCAGGCAGTGCTTCAAGATATACAATTTATTTCTCTGACATAAGGAGGCCGATGATCAATGTTTTTAGCTAAATGAATGAGTTACGACATGTATTGGGCTTTTGTGAGAGTAATATGTTTCCCCCTGAACATTTGTTCTGGAGGGATTGATATACCAGCAGTATTGGTTCTTGTGGAACAATATACTCGGGATGAGGAATGTATTTTCTTCCCTCGGTCAATTTCTACATTTGAATTTTATACCAAGGACTAATTCATCGCTCACACTTACATCTTTTAAGGAGGGAGGCCTATGTCCAACTTTACAGCATAGTCTACTCATGCTCAAGTGACAATCATTTCTCTCTGCTAATGTGACAGTCCCCCCTCTATGCTAATACACAACCCCTACTCTATGCCCAAATGACAATTATTTCTCTATGCTAATGCGACAGTCCCCCTCTATGCTAATAGACAACCCCTACTCTATGCTCAAGATACAATCATTTCTCTATGCTAATGTGACAGTCCACCCTTTATGCTAATACACAACCCCTACTCTATGCTAAGGTGCCAGTCCCTTCTCTATGCTAATGTGAAAGTCCCCCTCTATGCTAATCGACAACCCCTACTCTATGCTCAAGATACAATCATTTCTCTATGCTAATGTGACAGTCCCCCTCTATGCTAATACACAACCCCTACTCTATGCTCAAGATACAATCATTTCTTTATGCTAATGTGACAGTCCACCCTCTATGCTAATGTGGCAGTCCCCCCTCTATGCTTATCGACAACCCCTACTCTATGCTCAAGTCACAATCCCTTCTCTAGGCTAATGTGACAGTCCCCCTCTATGCTAATCGACAATCCCTACTCTATGCTCAAGTGACAATAATTTCTCTCTGCTAAAGAGACGGTCTCTAATCTGTGATGAGGTGACTGTCTTTATCACACTGTTACAATTTTTTCTTATCTTATCATGTATTTATGACCTATTTTAATTTCAGTAAGCAAAAACATTATCACTGATGTAGGCAACAGTGTCACACAACCTGTTTGTAATCTGCCGGTGCACTCACAGTGACCTACAGTGGAATGCCCCAGCCGACATGTTGAAAAATGAAAATATGTCAAAATATGACATTTGTCATGAGAAATGTAAACATATTCATCTGTACACATGAATGATGAGTTACATCAGCATAACTTCTTGTTCTGCCTTCAAAGCTGTTAGTTTTCCACAACCAGAAAGTCTCGGTGAAAGACATCAATGCAGGTAATATGGAAAATGCCTACGTTCAGCATGGAAAGTCACAAATACATAAACTTACCTCAGAGGCTGTGATGTTATATAACTTGATTAGGGCAACTAGCGAGGGCCAGGCATTGTGTGCTTGGAGAGGGCGTCCCAAATATGGAGAATACCACCCAGCACTGAAAGCATGTTTACCTGGACTGGTCTATAGTGGAGGGGGACAGGGTGCATACTGCCACACAAATCTGTCAATATTTTAAAGAAGCTATCTGACAGTCAACTTAACATATATATGACATCAAATTGTTGTTATCAAAGGGTTTTCTTCGCCATCCTTTGTACAAGTTTTTCTTTGACCTTTTGAAAATGTAACTTGCTGTATCCTGCAAGTATTAATTCTAAAGAGTCCTTGAATGTAAATATTTCCCAGCTGAATACATGGACGTACATTTGCAGCTGAATGAGTTAAGCCTGAATTGTACGCTGTGTCAGCATTCACTGCTTGTCCATGCTGTATGTACCTGTCTTTCTTTGGGTGGGGGTGGGGAAGGGGTGTTGGTGGGGTTAGGATGGAGTGAGGTAGGGGTGGGGTGGATTGGTTTGGGGGTGGAGTTAGCAAGGGGTTGGGGTGGATTGAGGAAGATGAGGGGCATCTTCCTGAGGCAACAGGGTTATCAGACTATAAAGTCTAGTTTCCACCCTTGCCAAATTGGCCTAGAATTTAGGAGTTATATTTTGGTTAGACTAATGAGTCTATGCATAGTCCAATCAAAATAGACATCCGGTTTGTAAAGTGCAGTGCAGATTTTATTCAACTGCAGAATTTGCAAGGGATTGAGGAAGGGGTGATTTGGTGTGAGGAATGGGTGGGGTGGATTGAGAAAGGGGTGGGGTGGATTGAGGAAGGGGTGGATGGATTGAGGAAGGGTTGAGGTTGAGTGAGGAAGGAGGAGGGTGGATTGAGGAAGGAGTAGGGTGGATTGAGGAAGGAGTAGGGTGGATTGAGGAATGGGTGGGGTGGATTGAGAAAGGGGTGGGGTGGATTGAGGAGGGAGTGGGGTGGAGTGAGGAAGGGATAGGGTGGATTGAGGAAGGAGTGGGGTGGAGTGAAGAAGGAGTAGGGTGGATTGAGGAAGGAGGGGTGGATTGAGGAATGGGTGGGGTGGATTGAGGAAGGAGTTGGATGGATGGAGGAAGAGCAGGGGTGGATTGAGGAAAGAGTGGGATGGATTGAGTAAGGGCAGGGTGGGTTGAGGAATGGTTGGGTGCTTTGAGGAAGGATGGGAACATGTCATTAGACAAATCAATCCAAAACAAACTAATCACATGTTTGAGCAAATGTTACTTGTGAATATCTCTAAATCCCAACCAAGATATAAGAAAGCTTATCTGAGCACCCTCACACAATAGACTGAGCCATGTAGATCTAATGTGTACGAGGTCACGGAACATCCAGGAGACACCAGGTTGTATGTATCATCAGTAGAGCTGCATAATAAATTACACCTGTCGACAGGTGAGACCAGCCATATAGCTTGAATCTGGGCTGTGTATATTTACTCTCACGTGTACCGAGTTTAGTATTTCAGAATTGTGCCAGGACATGAACACGCTTGTACAAACACTGTGGGGAATAATATTGTTCAGGTAGTGTCAACATCGGCAGTATGTTGCAGGTGCTCTAGGGCCTCTCTCAGCACTTCAACTCGCAACAGCCTTGAAGATATATAGATTATCCACACAGTGTCCTCACTCTGCTGGCAACCTTGATCAGAATGGACCTTGGTTGTAAATATGATATCATCTTGGAATAGGAGAAAATGTTCAACACAATATGTAAATAAGTTTAATTGATTAAAGTTAGGCATTTGTAAACTAATGGGGTACTTTCAACCTCCAACAGAAACTATATGTCATTACCGGTATTTACTTCTTGAAAGTGTCAGTGACAATCCTTATTCTATGCTGGTTAAAGTTTGTACTATTTGTTTAAGGGAAAAGCCCTACTCCATGCTAATGAAACAGTCCTCCTGTGTGCTAAAGTAACAGTCCCTATTCCATTCCATTATGACTGAACCTCAACAAGCATGCATCATACATCTATGGCCAGAGTGAGTGAGTGAGATAAAATTTACGTCACTTCAGCAATATGTGAGTTAGATAAAGTTTAACACTGCATCAGACTGGTGAAAGAGCGAGTTTGGTTTTACATAGCTTTGAACAGTATTCCCTCATATCATGGTATATCAGCTTGATGTGGGAGTTAAGCCCAAAATGATGCAGGTCTCAGATGTTTACTGCCTTGGGTTAAACCCACAAGCAGGGGTATGGTACTGACAAACCTAGAAACATAATCGGGGCGAACTGGGATTCGAGTCAACAATCATAGGTTTCTGGCATGCCCAAGGGACACAACTCTGCACAGGCATCTTAGAGGATGCCCGCAACCTGAGAAGGAAAGGATACTGAACTTTGAATACTGATTCCAGATCAACAACAAAAATCGTTGGTGATTTCATGAGTGGCGCAATCTTTTTTTAAAAAACCCAACCTGTTTTGGTGGCTTTCGATTTTGAATCATTTGACGAAGTTCACTATCAATGAAATTCAGTAAACTTATTCAGAGTTAGGTGATGAAGTTTAAGATGGGCATATAGATTAAAAACTGTTTCAGTATATGTAGCCAGTTTGTACAGCGTACATTTGTAGACCCAGCAGGGAAGGTCCAGCACCCAGTTATGACAAATGTATGAATGTGGGTCTTCCACAACCAGTGCTTGCCGTAAAAGGCGACAATGTTTGACGTAAGAAGCAAAAACGGGATCATGTGGTCAGGCTCGCTGATTTGGTTGATGCAGGTCATCGTATCCTAATTGCACGGATCGATGCTCATGATATCAGTCACTGGATTGTCTGGTCCAGTCTCGATTATTTACAGACCGCCGTCATATAGCTGGAATATTGCTGAGTGTGGCGTTAAACAACAAACAAAAAAACAAAACGAATTTGGGTATGGGGTAATGAGTGAGTGAATATTCCAGCAATATCACGGCGGGAGACATCAGAAATGGGCTTCACACATTGTACCCATGTCGGGAATTGAACCCGGGTCTTCGGCGTGACGAGCGAACGCTTTAACCACTAGGCTACCCGACCGCCCCATGGGGTAATGAATCTATATTGCTTCATGCTTCAGTGGCCTGGGTTGTGCCCATGTCAGCCTTACCTTACATCTTATGGCTGTCTTGATCTGTTTGATTATTCATAACCATTTAACTGCTATCACCTGCAACGTATTTAGTCTTTGTGGCATCATGTCTTGGCTGTTCCGGAAGCCAATATATTACCTGGTCTCTGATTGGCTGGACTGTCATCTCCTTCAATAATACATAGAAGAAACATGGTTGGTTATCAACTGGTGTAATGCAACATAGATGGCATTTTGCGAGAATTTCTGGTCTACGGGAGGACCTGGGTTCTCGCTCCAGTTAGTGAGTGAGTTAAAATTTAACGCCGCATCGTCATTATTTCAGCCATATAGCGACGAGAACAAGTTGATGTATACACAAGTGAGTCAGGAATACAATATTCTATTTAAAAACAAATTTGTCAAACATATTTGGGCATTACAATAATATCCAAAACTGTTTAAAATACCTGTCCAGAAACTTTTCGCCACCTATAAGGTCTAAGGCAAATTAATCAAATCAGCGAACCTGACCACCCGATCCATTTGGTCGCATCTTACGACAAGCATAGGTTGATGGGGACCTATCCTGATTCGGAATCCCCACGAGAGTAAGGTCTATATTGACATAAGGGATTTGAAACAGTCGTATATGGAGTAATTGAACGCGGAATACCATCACAGACCTCTATTAATTTTGATGATTAAAATGGTATAAAATCACATTATTTATCTTATTAGGTGGGGTGATTTGCCTGATTGTGTGGCATCGAACCCCGATCGTTTCTTGTTTTTTTGTTTTAAACATATTTATTCACAAGGAGTGAACGGGATTTGGGGACAAGGTCTTCCAACTTAGAATGCCCTCTCCCTGGTATTTACAAAATATTCACAATTTCAAATTCAATATATTTGCATAAAACATAAAACACTATAGATGAGAGAGAGAGAGAGAGAGAGAGAGAGAGAGAGAGAGAGAGAGAGAGAGAGAGAGAGAGAGAGAGAGAGAGAGAGACATTGTTGAATTAACAGTTCTTTACACGAATCTTTTAGTTGTACATATATAATGTTGTACTGCCTTAAATATAGCTTCATTTTCTGTAACAACGTGATCTGCATTGCCGTGTAACAGTAAGTGTACATCAATAGGTATGTTATGAACAATATTTTTAAGGCTGTTTAACATAATTTCACGCTGATGACTAAACAATGGACATTCCATGACATTCGTTTCTTGTATCAGCCACTAGTGTATCCGTCCAGCTCGATTCAGTCATTTCGATTTGTACAAATAAAAGTCGACCCACAACACACATATTCCTTCGACCCAGCTCCCTTTTGGCTCTAGATACAATGTCATTCAGAAACGATGGCGTTTAACATATCCACAACAATATAATGGCACGCTGCTTTATTTTGCCGAGGACTTTAGAAGCCGCAACTGACGCGACCCGCTTAGTGTCGTCAAATATTCACTCACGGGTATCGTGTCGAGGTAAAAGATCTGATAATAATCAGAACCTTCATGGTTTTTCATTGTGTCTTGGGAAAGACGTAATCTTGCAAAATGTCACATTTCATTTAAATATGACCTTAAACAATTTTATTTACGATACAAATAATTAAACAGAGGTCTATGTAAGTCTGTATTTTGATTAGCCTTTAATTGTTATATGTTTTTTTCAGAAGAAGCGGCAGTATAATATGCTTTCAGGTGTACAAAAGCATTCGGTGCCCTTGTGTTTCAGTTTGACATTAGCTCCCTTCTCCGCTAGGGTAAATCTGAGGTAGACTAGCTTCGAATCGAATGAATTGGGGATTGAAAGCTAAGGATCTAAAAATCAACAGGTACTTGCGATTATTAACCATCGTTGTTTGTATAAACTATTTATATCCAATTTGAGAAACATAAGAGAGTAAGGAGGGTTTTGTGCAACTTTTAGAAATATCCTAACATTATGAAAGGGAACACCGGGGATCAGCTGCATAGAATGTACAAAAGTGAGTGAGTGACTATGGTTTATTCCAGCAATATCACGGCGGGGGACACCAGAAATGAGCTTCACACATTGTACCCATATCGCGAATCGAACCCGGGTCTTCGGCGTGACGAGCGAACGCTTTAACCACTTGGCTACCCGATCGTCCCAGAATGTACAGAAACGAACCCGGGTATTTGATGTGACGAACGAACGCTGTAACCACTGGGCTACCACACCCAAGCCTACTCTTGAAAACATCTAAGATGTGTTCCAAATAATAGAAATGGACCATGAATACACGTTCTTGTCGAATTTGCACATCAAAAGGACAACTAGCTGAAATAACACACTAGTAATTACTGATTTACCTGCTCCACGTCGGTATACGCTGTCGTGTGCCAGCTTTGATTATAAATTCTTTGAGTGGCATTTAGAAGTTGGAATGGTAATTAAGACAAAATTGTTATGGATGAGCAACTTCTTTATTTCAATTGGGCGACGTTTCGGTCTTATCATAACTACCTAATCAATCAGTGTACATCAACCTTATCTGTTATATAAACATCTATCTATTGTTATGTATATATATCATGCTCATACCTAGTTTGTACATCATATGCTTGATAATGGTGTTAGAATCTACACCGAAACGTCGCCCAATTGTAATAAAGAAGTTGCTCATCCATAACAATTTTGTCTTAGCTTTGATTATGTAGACGTATACTATAGTAATGTATGGTTGATGCAAGATGTCGGAGTCTGTGATGCTTTTATTTATTCATTAAAGCAAAAAGAACAGGAGATAGGTTTGTGCAAGAATGGTCAGACTGTATATCTAATTCACCAAGGCTGGATTTATATTGCACCTACAAATTCTATTACAATCTGAACAATATCTGTCATCAATTAAGACTGTAAATTTAAGAAGAGCTCTTGCAAGATTTAGATGTTGTTCAACTTGTTTTATAATACACAAATATAGAATGTCTAGTGATCATGCTTTTACTGATAGTTTATGCAATTTCTGTGGAGAAGACTGAATATCGTGTACTATTAATATATCCAGCTTATACTAACTATCCCACTGGATGCCGAATTATTTTTCTGACGCACATTTCCCTAAGATCTGAAAAGTAAAGCGAATATACAATACAAATATGTAGAATATTAAATTTCCTATTTCCTATCAACAAATAGCTTGCCGTAAATGATGAAAACTGATTTTCCTCTATGACGTCAAAAGACGACAGAGCGCTACACACGTACAAAGAGAAGGGGGCATAACTCCGCTATGCTTAGCACTAGTAGATTGTAACTCGGGTCACTTGGTGATAATTTGATGTGGATAAGGAAAATATATTTTCGTGATATTGTGTTCTCTAGGAACCAGACTATTCCAACACATATATCGATATTGAAACTGAATAATTTAGGTATAAAACAAAACATAAGAAATTGATGAAATCGTACTTCATAAAAAAGGAAGTAATAGCGAAATGGATGGCCCTATGTAACGTATACATTACTCCTCAGCTTCCAACAGTCTCCCGATTGTGTTAGTGTAATTTGATTAATGTTGCACCATTATTAATGAAGCACTAGCCTAGTCATCAAATGTAAAGAATTACTAAAACATTTACACCAGTTTATTTGACGTCATGGCTGGTTTCATATCTTTGACGACGTAAGAGTCATTGGTATTTTGATTAATATCTATCTCACCTAATTTTCGTTTATGGTATGGAAAATCTCGATGTGTAAAACTCAATTTGACCCTTTTCGACACGACATAAAATGATTGCTTTTACCTTGTAAAAAATGTCTTGAAAAGATAAACAATTCGATAGTTTTACCGAGTATCTTAATTGGACAAGACACGCACCTGTTTGGCATCAATTTTACGTAATCAAATACCCAACAAAAATATTTTCGATATTGGACATGTATTATTTTTTTTGGTATAATGTGATTATTTCTCATCATCTCGTCACAAAATTATACAACAAAAGATGCGAAGGAAGCTCCTGTGGTATAGAATGATCAGGATATTCGCATAAGGTTCGACCAACGGGGTACATGGCACAATTGATATTTTTCATACTTTACAATTCTTGGAGATATTCAGATGACAGTTTAATATCCTGTGATCACAATATTTTTAATAGGGTGAATCCATTGTTCATATTACACAAAACGAGAGGAATAATTCTTAAACGCTTTGTGACTAAGACGCTCCTGGCGAATCCCTGACATCGCCGTACTGTCTATCAAACGACGTAAAACATATTCCAAGACCAAGACAATAATTATTATTCTAAAACTGTGTACATGTATATTTAACAAAAATATTATCCATTTTGTTAACGTAATATATTCAGTGTTAGTTTTAAAATAAAATGAAACGGCTTTGCATTAACCTGTTTTTATGAAATTACAATATTTATTATTACACACCAAGAAATACTTACATGTTGCAGTAACATTTACATGTCATCTTCTAACACTTGTCTAAAGGAAAGAAATATCGTATACGACACATGGAACTTGCCAATTTCTTATGTAAACATTGTGCAAACAAACAGGATAATATCAAAGGTTCATACACTTTTTGGGTCTATTATATCTACGTATATATTGTTGGCGTATGACATCACTACTGGAGACCGACTTTTACAAAATGGCGTGTTCACTGATAACTACACGGGATTTCACAAGGCGACTTTCGTTGATTCAGGGATCGTTTGTACATAAATGTGACATGAAAGTCATCAGAAACATTCCGACAATCTGTGTACTGTTATATTTGTTTTTAATATTTTCATTGTAACCAAGAGAGATAGTCGTTGTGTGTGATTTTGCATCAGTCATGACGTCACACATGATGGAAACTTTGACAATGTCTGTTGAATTTGCTAAATCATTGCAATGTATCTGAGTTTAATCCCTAATTCTTGATGCGATTCTCTTCTCATGCGTAGATCGATGCTCATGATGTCGATTACTGGATTATCTGGCCCAGATTCGATTATTTACAGACCGCCGTCATATTGCTGGAATATTGCTGAGTGCGGCGTTAAACAACAAACAAACAAGCAAAGTATGCAACGCATAGACGAATGGATAGCTCAAAATAGGAGAAAGTGCTACGCAGTGTAAATTCTGAATTTTTCTTTGTTTTCATTTCAAACAAGGGCCGAGCACAGAGTTCGTTTTCCCATTTAAACCTATTTCGCTTGATTAAATGTAGATACTTTGTTTTGGTGACAAAGAGCATTTGTCATTTGATTCTAAAATGTATGAGCAATTCACGGATGTATGTAACCAGGAATCTCCACAAGCTGAAGGACACTTGGAAATATATCCTTCACCTTGAATTCGAGATAGCTGTATTTATAAATAATCGACTCGATCGAGGTCGTTGTTTATCATACGATATAAATAAATAAAGACTCATGTATATATTTTTAAGCAAGATATTTATTGCATTATCTATACAATACACACAACCTAATATCGAATTATTAAACATTTCAATGCACTACACTGAAATATGTGATGGCAAGAATGAACCTATTTAGGATAGTACAGAGGAAAACAACCCCGGGGGAAACTGGGTTCCCTTCAACACACAATCCCCAGGAGGGCAACGTTAACTCGTATATATATCTACTTTAACATAGACGTGTGCACGTTCGCAGTTTTATAGTGCCGAGAACAAGTCAGTTTTAGTCACATTTCGTATTTATCCGCCACCTCGTATCTCTCCGTAAGCTTTCCGTAACATTCGTGCCATTCCGCGAGTAGTCATTCCGCTTGTCCAGGAAAGACACGAGCGGTGGTCATAAATGAAAAGCAAGTCTCCCGGAAAGACACGAGTGGATGACGAATGCTGCAAGAAGCCATTCGGCTTGTGCCGGAATGCGACGAGTGGTCACGAAAGCAAGAAGGTATTTGATTTGTTGGACAAGAATGTAGTAGGACATGATGGGTGAAGAGATGAAAACAAACGTCACAGACTAATATTGTTGAGACTTCCAGGAACCCTTTAGGAACAATAACATACGAACACGTGCTTCCCATTTTACAGAAGCCTCCACAGACAACCTAGGATAGGTATGCAAACTTTCATTCATGTAACTTAAGTTGTTTCTGAGAAAACTTGCCCCCTTTTCACGCAGTATGCACTAAGTTGAAGAGCACGGAGCAAGGGCCATAACTCTGTAACAAAAGAATTTACGACACCAAATTTCGAATTCTTTTGAGATTATGACCAGTTACATCAGTGTGTACACTTTCATTTCTCGGACTGAAATAGTTTTTGAGAAACTTTGCCCCCTTTGAGAATCGGACGGAGGGACAGACGGACGAAATCCGTTCCCTTTTCCCCCGCGGCAGTGGATAATAATGTCATGCTATTATGCGTGAGATTCAAGTATATTGTAAAAGATTATTGACGAATTTACTTCAATATTTGTTGCGTTCGTGGGGGTATATCGGTATACACACTGAGTAAATCCGTGTAGTTTAAGCAAAATGAGAACAGGTCTTTACATTCATAACTACACAAACGCAAAAAAATATTGAAGCAAATTCATGTAAATATATACGTCAAAAATAATAGTTTCACAGACTGCTTATTACATCGATAACCACCAAAACTGAGACAGCAATACGAAATCAATGAGATATTTCAGCGCCTAATGCAACACAAGATCGCCCTTTCTACTATCAGCAATAATTAACCAGTAGTCCGTTCATGGGCATGGACTTGTTTTGGTTTATGAAAACATATCCACAAAACATATTGCTTGCTTAGCCAATCAAATGTCACGGAATCTCTTGCGATTTATTGACGAAAGTAGATGTACATTTCTAAGTGGACGTATATTGGATACAGTGATAAGAAAAAAACACTCGAAAAAACATACAAGTAAGTAACATTATACTTCTCAACGTGTTTCGGGTTGCAGGGAAATGTCTCTCTTGAAGTCTCTCAAGAGAAAGCACCAATACCAACACTAGTTATAGACGTGGTACACAGACAGTACAATTTTACTCGACAAGTAGGGTGTATAAAGCAGATATTAATACGAAAAAGGTTAAATACTGAAAGCTGTATATAAAGTCGGATACTAAGTTGAAAAACTACAAAAAATAAGATACCAAAAATATACTTTCGATTAAACAAAAAATGGTACATCATATCATGGTAAAAAGAGTAAGGGTAAAAATTACGAAGAATTTTAAAATGTATAAAGTCGAAAGAATCCCTTGCAAGTCTAGCGCCTTTCTTCCCTCCCCTAATCTATGCCAGTAATAGACCACGCAAGATGACAAAAGGCTTCTCTTCGAGTTTGCTTTAAAACCCTTTTTGATATGACATGTATCAAGTATAATATCCTGGTGACACTACATGTTAAGGCTCAGAAGTAGTGGGGCGGCGTAGTTATTGTTGTTATTTACAGATGTGTGGATTCGGCTTCTATGAAACTTGGATTATCATAGGCGGTGGCGCCGTTCTGGGGAGCAAATTTCTGGGGAATATCTCCCGCCTCAGCGTCACGCTGTCTTCTCAGCATATACTTGGCATGTTTCGACGCATCCTGCTCTTCGTTGCTCTTGTAGCGACACTTGTAGATAGCGCACATCAAAACAAGCGGCACGCAGAAGACGGCAGCTGCAATACCGCCAACCATGACGTTGTTCCGGTAAATGTCGAACTTGTCCCGAACTGTGGGTTGATATAAGTTGATTGCACGGTTGATCTTTTGGACAAAAACCGAACTTCTGTGAACCATGCAGAGGTAGACGCCACTGTCTTCATTCTGTATTTTCTTGACCATTAGCGTGATTCCGGGAACCGTCCCTGTGTCTGACAAGCGGTACTTGTCACTGCTCGTCATGATTTCCATACCTTTCGGCGAGTGCCATTTAACCACGTCGCCAGGTTGCACAAGGGCATCAGTGTCGTTGCAGTGGATCTCGATGTCGGAATCTATTTCTGTCTGGTACGACCATTCGGGTCTCTTGTGAAATTCCAAATCGGCAGACTTTGCTAGTCCAATGACTGTCACCAAGAGAAGTGCACTCACGTGAAAAGCCATAGCGAGTATCTGAAACAAAGAACCCTTATATAACTACATGTATCTTGTATGCTAATATTTACCAGCGGGTATCAGAATTGGGTCGTACACCTTTGCAAATGCATTTCATTTCGTTTGTTAGTCTTCCTTATCTATGATTCACCCTTGGGTGAGTGAGTGAGTGAGTGCGTGAGTGCGTATGGTTTTACGCCGCTTTTAGCAATATTCCAGCAATATCACGGCGGGGGACACCAGAAATGGGCTTCACACATTGTACCCATGTCGGGAATCGAACCCGGGTCTTCGGCGTGACGAGCGAACGCTTTAACCACTGGGCTACCCGACCGCCCTATTCACCCTTGGGACTAGTTACTTATTACAGGTGTTGTGTGGTGTTGTGTTTGTCATGCACTTCATCACTTGTTTGTCTTAATAGGAACATGTTTCTGTATCTGGAAACGCTTTTTAAGGATGAGCAGGCACAGCCTAAACTGATAAGACCAAAATTAACGGTTTTAAGTGAAAGGACAAGGTTTGATAAGGGCATTTTCAGACCCATGGGATAGGCATTTTTAAGAAATTAATACCTGAATTGTTTGATAGGCACTACTTAGAAGTTGATGGAAGACAAAGTAGTCACAATTTATGGATAACAACTTCTTTAATACTGTAAAGGAAACGTTTCGGTATAGATCCTTATACCCATGTCTTGCTTGACAAGAAGTTGCTTAAAGAAGTGAACAAAGGGTGTACTTGATATAAAATGTGTACTTGATATAAAGGGTGTACTTGATATAAAGGGTAGTACTTGATTTAAAGGGTAGTACTTTGATATAAAATGTGTACTTGATATAAAGGGTAGTACTTGATTTATAGGGTAGTACTTTGATAGAAAGGGTGTACTTGATATAAAGGATGTACTTGATATAAAGGGTGTACTTGATATTAAGGGTAGTACTTGATATTAAGGGTAGTACTTGATAGAAAGGGTAGTACTTGATATAAAGGGTGTACTTGATATAAAGGGTGTACTTAATATAACGGGTGTACTTGATATAAAGGGTGTACTTGATATAAAGGGTAGTACTTGATATAAAGGGTGTACTTGATATAAAGGGTAGTACTTGATATGAAGGGTGTACTTGATATAAATGGTAGTTCTTGATATAAAGGGTGTACTTGATATAAAGGGTGTACTTGATATTAACGGTAGTACTTGATAGAAAGGGTAGTACTTGATATAAAGGGTGTACTTTGATAAAGAGGGTGTACTTTGATATAAAGGGTGTACTTGATAAAAAGGGTAGTACTGATATAAAGGGTGTACTTGATATAAATGGTAGTACTTGATATAAAGAGTGCACTTGATATAAAGGGTAGTACTTTGATACAAAGGGAAGTACTTGATAAAAAGGGTGTACTTGATATAAATGGTAGAACTTGATATAAATGGTAGTTCTTGATATAAAGGGTAGTGCTTGATATAAAGGGTGTACTTGATATAAATGGTAGTTCTTGATATAAAGGGTGTACTTGATATAAAGAGTAGTACTTGATATAAAGGGTGTATTTTTGTATAAAGGGTAGTACTTGATATAGAGGGTGTACTTTGATATAAAGGGTAGTACTTGACAGAGGGTGTACTTTGATATAAAGGGTGTACTTGATATAAAGGGTGTACTTGATATAAAGGGTAGTACTTGATAGAAAGGGTGTACTTGATATAAAGGGTAGTACTTGATGTAAAGGGTAGTACTTGATATAAAGGGTAGTACTTGATATAAAGGGTGTACTTGATATAAAGGGTAGTACTTGATAGAAAGGGTGTACTTGATAGAAAGGGTAGTACTTGATGTAAAGGGTAGTACTTGATATTAAGGGTAGTACTTGATATTAAGGGTAGTACTTGATAGAAAGGGTAGTACTTGATAGAAAGGGTGTACTTGATAGAAAGGGTAGTACTTGATAGAAAGGGTAGTACTTGATAGAAAGGGTAGTACTTGATATAAAGGGTAGTACTTGATGTAAAGGGTAGTACTTGATGTAAAGGGTAGTACTTGATATTAAGGGTAGTACTTGATATTAAGGGTAGTACTTGATATTAAGGGTAGTACTTGATAGAAAGGGTAGTACTTGATAGAAAGGGTGTACTTGATAGAAAGGGTAGTACTTGATATATAGGGTAGTACTTGATGTAAAGGGTAGTACTTGATGTAAAGGGTAGTACTTGACATAGAGGGTGTACTTTGATATAAAGGGTAGTACTTGACAGAGGGTGTACTTTGATATAAAGGGTGTACTTGATATAAAGGGTAGTACTTGATAGAAAGGGTGTACTTGATAGAAAGGGTAGTACTTGATATATAGGGTAGTACTTGATGTAAAGGGTAGTACTTGATGTAAAAGGTAGTTTTAGGCATATAGGTAAGTATTCAATATTAAAGGTAGTATTAGGTGTGAGGACATATACAGATTAGGTCAAAGTTGAAACTTAAATTAAACGAGCCTGACCACCTTGTCCCCATCAGTTCGTTCAAACAGCTATAAACTAGGGGCCACTGAACACCACAATAAACATTTTCTTGAGTGGTTCTGTGCATTATTTTGTGTTTACATTTTCCTTCAATATCCATTGCTGGATATCAAATTGAATGGCCCAGTTGGACGCTTGTTTTATCCCTATTCTGATATGTTGCATATTTTAAATAGATTCCACACCCTTCAAGATATTTGAAATTAAAATGTATATCTTTAGACTCAATTTGGAGGGTTATTAATGTTGTCGACTTCTTTTTGAAAAACTTTGTGTTTTGAACCCTTATTTTGAACTAGTCAAGACTATGGGTATTTTAATGTTGAACTTTAGTAATATTTGTACGGAAGCTCCGTATATTTGTTATTTGTATTTGTTACATTTATAACCAACCGTGGCCCCTTTTCGGAATGTTCTAAGATAGCAACCTTTGTACCCTGTGTACTTACCCGTTGCAAGAGAACAATGTTCTCAAAGCGTACTTGTCGTCATGGTAGAATGCAGATAAACCTGTTGTGGTTTGAAATTTGATGTAGTCCCACTGTAGAGTAAATACCTCTTATATATATAGCGGTCGGTTCCAAATTAAAATAAGAGGCATGTACTCTTCAGTGTGACTACTTTCAAAACACAGCAGGTTTATCATATATATATATTGGCAAGATATTTATTGCACTATTTATACATATTAATTCATACATTACACACAACCTAATATTGAATTAGTTAACGTTGCATTGCACTACACTGAAATATGTGATAGGAACTCCACACCCTTCAAGGTATTTGCTTATTCAACGAGCACAAAGATCTGATTTTAATGAGATTGTTTGGTTATGCTGACACACCTCGATCTATGTACCCACATTACGTGCTGCGTATTACCCCTAGCGTACCCCTCAGTTGTTCGTAAGCGGTATACAGGTACACAGACTATGGGCAACACCGCGCGTCTCTATACGGGGCAATCAGAGCAGGGAGGGGAGGAATGCAACAAGGTTTAAGGGTTTGGGGAGAACCCTACCTAAGGTTTACTGCATATACAAAAGATGTAGAGCGCGTTACCTGTAAGCTTTGTTGATGGACAAGGTGGCTGTGTGGTTATCCCTGAATGTGCTGACAGCGTTATGCATGGATGGTTTCCTTCAAACAGGTATCGACGGAACGGGGTCATTGACTTGAAAAGAGGGAGGTACGGGGGTTGTGGGGTATTCGTGTTTGTGGTAGGTTTGACCCTTCTCGTCGAGTCACTTAAACTGATGGAGAGAAAATAGTCAGGGGTCGCCACCCCGCAACCCCTACCTATTTTTGACATATGATGTCATTTTGTGTGAACTTTGTATACCATGATGATTTGGTTGTTAAAGCAAAAATAATAGTATTTTCAATATCGTGTTTGTGATCATGGATCCGCCCCTGGTTTATGCTGTGAGGATATGTAGACATACCGTCATATATGCTGCACGCACAATGGTCAAAATAAACCCCTGGACACTTATTCAGTGTCATGTCAGGGAATGTGGCTATGTGATTCATTAACTAAACAAGTTGTGTATATGTGAACTATCTATCGTACAAATCTCGCAGAAAATGACATTTTGTCAAAGTGCATGCACGTGACTGGCTTCTGATACAAAGGTCGCCTCTGCTGTTTCACTGAAACGCCTTGACACTGTTGTCTGTCAACATTCCAAAGCTGAACTTGGTACGTGTGTCCAACAACTCAGCTCTACGTGCTGACATCGTTTACAACATAAACTGCGACTCCTAAGTGCGCTCAACGGAGTTTCAACACCTGTATAACGCCGCCATAGGATGTTCTCTTTAGCCGTCACCATATTTGTCCGTTGTGTGGCGACATGGCGGTAGAGCCATGGCCGAGTCACGTAACTAAGTTACCTAATTAAATTATGTGAGCCCAAATAGACACAAACTGGTATGTGACAATTTTATAAAGAAATTATACAATATATGGAAAAGATATCCGAAATTACCTGTTGGGGAACGTTCAGAAATCTCTGTACCAAGATCCAGTGAAGCCTCGCCCACTTGAAAAGCTTATTACTCAATGTGCACACGTGATACAATTTGAACAACCGATACGCAGGTAGGTGCAGCTCAGTGTCAACTGTGTCAAACAATGAAATTATGACCACTATTTTACACTGTCTCCGTAAAGGCACACTCCCAGTGTGACCCGACTTGTCTCCCTAATGGAAAGGCTCGTCTTTGTGTGTAGCCATGCGGGACCACCGAAATACCTGTACTACAGGCTTCTTGGGTGACGGTGGTTTTGACCTGTTGTTAACTGCAATGATTTATTTACTGTTTTTATACACATATACATACACGGCGGGGTGTTAGTGTTCTTGTTTATGGTAGTATACTGTAGTCAAACAACCATTTCGCTCTTAGCTTCGGTTGCGTAAAACAAATTGAATGAGAAAGGGGCTTTGTTTGATTTGTATAGTCGGAATAGAGGTGTTCTCAAATTAGAAACCTCGTGGTAATACTCAGCTTGGTAATATATACCAGAATAAATGGGTATCGACGTCACCGTTGTGTCAACAAATATGAAACCATACTGAGATCTAGAAATGGCAATATTACCAATGCCCCGTAAACAGTTGCCACCCTGAAACAGTACCCCGTAAACAGTTGCCACCCTGAAACAGTACCCCGTAAACAGTTGCCGCCCTGAACCAATACCCAGTGGACAGATGCCATCCTGAACCAATACCCAGTGGACAGTTGCCACCCTGAACCAATACTCACTGGACAGTTGCCACCCTGAACCAATACCCAGTGGACAGTTGCTGCCCTGAATCATTACCACGTGGACAGTTGCCACCCTGAACCAATACTCAGTGGACAGTTGCACCCTGAACCAATACCCAGTGGACAGTTCCACCCTGAACCAATACCCGGTGGACAGTTGCCACCCTGAACCAATACCCAGTGGACAGTTGCCACCCTGAACCAATACCCAGTGGACAGTTGCCACCCTGAACCAATACCCGGTGGACAGTTGCCACCCTGAACCAATACCCAGTGGACAGTTGCCACCCTGAACCAATACCCGGTGGACAGTTGCCACCCTGAACCAATACTCACTGGACAGTTGCCACCCTGAACCAATACCCAGTGGACAGTTGCCACCCTGAACCAATACCCGGTGGACAGTTGCCACCCTGAACCAATACCCCGTGGACAAATGCCACCCTGAACCAATACTCACTGGACAGTTGCCACCCTGAACCAATACCCGGTGGACAGTTGCCACCTTGAACCAATACCCAGTGGACAGTTGCCAGCCTGAACCAATACCCCGTGGACAATTGCCACCTTGAACTATTAATACCCTATGGACCTGTCATTCAGTCCATCTTTGGAGCAAGGCTAAGTCGATCCGTATGGCAATTGACATTTGTCCTAGAGGATATTGTTCAGTTGTGAATGGTCTTGTGGCCATTGTCCTAAGTGCCAGTTTTCCTTGATGGTACCTGAAAGTGTGGCACTCGCCGATTGCTTTAAGAATAGTGGTGGGGTTACCCACTAAAATGTAGACCGAGGCAACATGGGATAATCATGACTTGTCCAGATCTTTCATTGCCATGTTGCACTCGCTGTCATATTTGGGTTTCTCCTGTGATATTGCTTAAAACAATATTCATTTATTCGAAAGAGACAACCACCTGGTCAGGCTCGGAGACTTAGTAGATCTTATAATATAGTGTCATAGTAACAGTCCTTTTTGAGGAAGTATGAATATTTGTGACCAAACGTTTTTAATTGGTTTATTTGATGCATTCGGGAATCATCAGTGAAAGACTCACCTCAGAGCTGTAGATCACCGGTCCAAGTGACATTTTGTTTTTTAATGTCTGAATCTTTATGCGTAGATCTAAATATGAAACAGATGAAGCGGTCTCACCGGTCTCCGTCATTTCTAGTCCCGGCGGGTAAATCAGTGGAAGGGAATTGGCTATTTGATGGTTATTGAACGATCTCAGATCATCGCTTAACCTGGAGCTGAAGTTAAACTTATTACCTTGTTTTGACTCTGCCAATCCGAGCAAATATTCTGATTCACATGCATAAAGAAACATATCAGCAAGAAGGGGAGCGCAATTGGTGCCAATGGTGATGCTTACTTCTTGCCTAAATGTCTAACCCCCTCATTTTACATAGATATTATGAACGAGGAAGTGCAGCATTTCACATATTGGTTTCCCAGTACAATTCAGATCGCATTTTCTTTGACGTGAACCTATGGTTATATGTAACTATATCTATGGACACCACGTTTTGTAACAAGAGCCCCTTGCATCAAGGAATTTATTTTTTCATAAGTTTGTCAAGTGGGATAATGGTGTAAAAAGTTGAAAAATCATATTTGTAACAGAAATTAACCTGGTTCTTCTCTGAGATTGTAAAAAAGTCAATCAAATCCTTTGAGTATGGAGAATCCACGTGGTATTTATTCCACTTGTCTCAAACACTTTCTGTGAATATAAAGAAAGTCTTTCCTTGATTGTTTTAAGGACTAGGAGACAGAATCTTTGATACAGGGATTTGGTGGTACATTTCCTGGACCCAGCAATACATCTCTCTTTGTGTTGATTTTTAAAGAGCTTTGGAATCCAGAACAAAACAGGAATTGACCTGTCTTCAGGTTTTAGAGTCAAATCAAAAGTTGATAGATTGCATGGTTCGAGCAGATTTCTTCCTCAGTTAACATACTGGCCTTAATTGTGGCATTATTTGATATGTCACTTATACCCAGTTCTTTGATCAAACAATTAATGTAGTGATTATGTTATTTGAGGCCTTATCAGTGGGTGCTAGTAGAGACTTTTCATGTAGGGCAGCCAGACTTTGGATGACAGCTGGGTGCGACAGAATGGGTTTGTTCCATTTCTGTTTCCTCTTTTTCCGTTTGTGCATTCTACTTTTTGGAATATGCTTCGACGGCATCCATAAAGATTTTAAAGTTGTGATCCCAAATGATCAGGAGGTTGCTTACGATATTTTGGTCCATGTTTGAATAACTGAAGTTGGTTGTCAACAACAGAGACGTCATCTGTGATTATATGACCTACAGGCTGGTAGCAGTATGATGAGTCTTGGCAGCCGCAAGTAGTCGAATTTACACCATGTGCTGCAAAGAAATAGGATTCAACGCCATTCGTCTTTAGAGGTCCATTAGTGTTCTATTGGTGATAAATCTGGTCAGTGTGTTGGCCAAGACAAGATGTTTTTTGAGGCCTTGTGTTGTGTTACTTTGTTGAAACAGGGCCCGGGGATCCTGTTGCATGGACGGTAGTACAACAGGGTGGTCCGGGATTGGAACACACACTCCAGAGTGAGGCACCTAATCGCCAGCTCAAAAAGTCAGCGATCTGACCAATTTAGACATCGAGGCTACAAAAAAAATGAAAGTTCGACAACTGGTAGTCTAGCTCAGTTACTCAAAGTGTAATCCCAAACATAATATTTAGAAATCTAATATTTGTTGATCTGAAATGGTTTAGTGAACAGGGAGAAATGTTAACATTCTAACCATTTGTTGAATTTGAAATGGGAGGTAATAAATAGCTCAGCTCTCGTGTATGAAAAAAATCTCCAAAAGTGAAGACCGACCCCACCCCAACCCAACCACCACCACACACACACACACGCCCTCCGACACTGTCAAAACAATATGTTTTCATTTTCCGGGTTTTACTTGAAAATCGACCTAACCGGAAGTTTACATTTTTCGACTCGTAAGGCGGCGGGAATTTCGTACTGGGAACAACTTTCAGAAGTGTTGTGATATGATGCAGTAAAAAGCGATATAAAGACATGATCACCGAGTGATAGTGGTGCGTTTGTAATATATTTGAAGCGAATCGGGCTAACGTAGTCAGTTGTAGTTATCATCGTCACTGACGACTTTGGGTGACCGGGACATCTTTTCGAAGCTGCTGTATTAAGATAATCAGCTTTGTCGTGTATATTCAGTGACAGTGACCATTGCTGACAGCTTGAAGTTGCCATGTAAATGTCTTACAAATAGATTAAACGCAGTCCGCGACACAGAGTGACTGGGTGCACCTAGAGAGACGACTCAAAATTCAGTCCGGACCAAAATAACCGGACATTATATTGACAGAAAGAATACTAAAAGTAGAAAAAATTGGGGTCCCGTGATTCAAGTAGTACAGCAACAAATCTCAAGCCCCTATGAAAACACAGTTTGTGATATCCTCCACCGGTTTCTTACTAGTTTGAAAAAATTGAAAAAGCCTTGAATTTTAAGGTCCCTCATGAAAAGCTTTGATTTTACCATGAAGAATTCATGCCAGATTAATTTATTTTTTGGATGGTTGAAAAATAAATCTTGTTAAAAAATATGTGATGGTCATACTGCTTTTTAGGTCTTACAACTAATATACAGTATGCTGGATTTAATAAAATATTGACCCAACTTAAAAAGCCTTGAAAATGACAGTTAGCAGCCTTGAAAAAGTCTTGAATTTTAGTGTTCCATATCTTAAATAGCCTTGCTCTAATGAATGATACCCAATAGGAAGAAGTCCTCTTGTCTAACAACCACTACCCAGGTAATAAATGGGGTGCAGGCTAAAACGGCACCTCAGCAAAACGTCACCGATAAATGTCATATTCTGAGTTTTGTTTGTTCAGAAATATTCCTCCATCTCCATTGTCAGTGATGTAGGCAGTGCGTGGATGACAATAAGCTTGATAAAGGTAGTCAATCCAGGCATTTATCATCTGATCATATTTTTTTGGACATATGTTTTTTGTCGGTCACGTTTATCGCGATTACTCAAGCTATAGAAAGGGATGTGGCGTAACAGGCATTGTAAATACTCAGTAACTGTTTTAAAGATAAAGTCGTCTTTTATAAATGAGTGAAATGTTTTACAGTTGTTCTTGTGATTAGGGGAAAAACTCCAAATGTTACTTAAGCGTCCGAAAACCCATAACTGGGGGTACTAGTATTAATTGTGTCACAGGGTAGTCTACTCCAAAGCTGTAACAACACTGTTGTTGTGGGGATGTAGGAGGGTGTGGAGTCATCCCATAGATGATATCCTCACCTTGTCGGGGGGGCACGGGTGGCCCAGTCGTCGAAGGTGCTGCGATTCGCTGTGCAGAGTTGTGTCCCTTGGGCATGCCAGAAACCTATGATTATGGGTTCGAATCCCAGTTCGCCCCGATTATGTTTCTAGGTTTGTCAGCACCATACCCGGGCTCCAGGGTTTCACCGAAGTGGTAAACGTCGGAGACCTGCATCACTTCGGGCTTTCCTCCCACGTTAAGCTGACACGTTGTGATATAACTGGAAAACTGTTAAAAGCGGCGTTAAACCAGACTCACTCACTCACTCACTTACCTTGTCGGCTTGCTGACGGGTTACACATCTTTGATCATGTGGACAAGGCATCCGATCTTGGATCATATGATTTTGAAAATGTCGCTACACAGAGAAGGGTATTCCATTGTGACATAGTTAAGTCACCAGTTACTTTGTATTCCAGGCTTTGGGTATCGCTCAATGACTTGCTTTGATTAAAACCTGATCTGGCATTATATCCTTTCTCCTAGATTATGAATCACACAGTTCAATTTGTGGGCTACAATTACATATTTTACAGGTCTAATGGCAATAGTATTTTGATTCCAGACAATGTCCTTGTCAACCGTCCTCAAGAATGTGTACACATTTGCCCATATTCTGGGTCAGGCCAACGGGAGTGAAGCAGGACTATGGGATGTACAGTCACTGAATAATGCACTCAAATGGGCAGCTTATTGCCAGAAGGTGACATCAATACATTTCTTTTTCAAGAAGTGAAAAATAAATATCTTGAGAGTTAATTTTGTAAATTTCATACTCTATCAATTCAAATTTATTAACATCAGCACTAAACAAATAATTGGCTGCAACAGAAACATTTACACGTTTACGTTTAAGATTAGGGAGTTTTTTTGTGTTTATTATAGGGTGGATGAGATTTGTCTTCAGACCATCACATTTTTCCAGCCCTGTCATTTTATGTAACTTTTTTCATGACCAACAAAACCCCACCCACCAACCCATGTAATAAATGACCAGTCCCTAAATAAGCCCCATTTTACACTTACAGAATAAAAAAATGTGTTTTATCTAGAGAAAGAGAGTGAGGGGATATTCCGACATTCACAAAGTGGAGGGGGAGAAGGGGGGAATGGTAGAAAGAAGTCTCGATTGATGTGTGAAATGGGCAATTTACAGTTAAAAAGAAACATTTTCATGAGAATAACAAATGACAAGTGTGGATTCATTCACTACAAAAAATGGTCTCGTAGATTTCAAGAATATTTTTTTAAGTTGATCTTGTATATATCATATCCAAAGGTATGATATTGAATTTTATTGAAAGCTTGTTTTGTGGACCAGGATCATAGTCTATTTAGCGCAAACATGTGATGTGTGATGCCGATAGTGTGCTGGATCTTGTAGTGCTAGAGAGGCTGGTATTCACTTCCATATTTGCTTACTGCCAGATCCACCAGCAGGTGAGTGGACAGAGAGTTGAGGAAGCCGTTGACAAGAAGCTGGTGGAGATGTTGCTGTTAATTGACCCTCCCAGTCGAGTGTGTCTGTCAGTCGACCTCATGGGGCAGGCTACATCACTGCTGCAGCAGGTACCCCCTCAACAACCTTTAACAGGGATTTATCTAGGATTTTTAAACTAAGTGCCTTTGGCGGCAAATTTGCAAGAAAATTGTGATATTCCACATTTGATTTTTAAAAAATGTTCTTATTATTTACATGCAGCGCCTATATAGGTGGAATATTGCAGAGTGTGGCGTTAAATAACAAACTCCCAACAAGCAGAGCGCTGATACTAGGCCATAATGCCATTAAGGGGCCCGTGAAGATTCCGGGGTAGAATAGGTCTTCAGCAACCCATGCTTGCCGTGAAAAGCGACTATGCTTGTCGTAAAAGGCGACTAATGGGATCGGGTGGTCAGGCTCGCTGACTTGGTTGATGCATGTCATCGATCCCAATTACATGGATCAATGCTCATGATGTCAATCACTGGATTGTCTGGTCCAGACTCGATTATTTACAGACCGCCGTCATATAGCTGTAATATTGCTGAGTGCGGCGTTAAACAACAAACCAACCAACCAACCAACCAAGCCATTAAGGATTCAATTCAGGACAATGAAGGTTCAGCATCCTAAAACAATATCTTGACTTTGAACCCATTTCCTTAAGCAACGCTAAATTGGAAAGAAAATACTTCAGTAAAGAAGCATGATGTCAGAAGACTACATGTTCTGTCTATTGTCAATAGGGCAATCTTATTTTCTCTGGACAACTTGACACCCAGAGCTGACTGTAGTACTTAATCTGTCTGATCTGTTTCTCCCTGACAGACCCTACTGCAGAACCCCAACACCAGTGTCGAGGTGCTGACAGAGCTGAAGGCCACTGACACTCCCAGTCACACCATGGAGGAGGTAGGACATGAACCAGCAAATATTGTAGATGGCATCTTCCCAATCTCATTAAAATCAGATCTTAGTTCTCGCTACCGCTAAACAAAGATCTGAGGACATCCCATTACGGGTCACGTCAGACCGACCTTGTGCGAACTTTGACCAACCAATGGAATGACCAGTCAGAGGGCAGCTTTCTCGTGCTTTACGGCACTAATTTCAAATTGGCGACTTCGCTTCGAAACGTATTTTGACAAATTCTCGATTACAAATTTGAAACCTGAACAAAAGAACATTCTGGAATGGCTATTAGATGGTCTAGATTGTATGGATTCAGTCGTTAAACCCGTAACTATCGTTCGGAATACCCCGTGTTAAAGTTTTCGAGGTTGCATGATTAAAAATCACACTCAGACTGTCACTTTCATAATCTGGTAAGCGATGCTCTGATTAGTCGGATGAAAGGTCGTTCTGACGTGACCCGTAATGGGATGTCTTCAGATCTTTGTTTAGCGATAACGAGAACTAAGGTCTGATTTTAATCAGATTGTCATCATCCCGGGGCAAAGGTGTTAACTGATTGTAAAAGTCCAGTTTCCACTCTTGCCGAACTAGGCTGGAATGTACCGGATGGATCGTAGCACCACCAGTGGCTATTACGAGTTATGCCCCATCTATGTCCCTCCAACTGACCAATCTGATTCCTCCTCTTGTATCACTTGCATTTTCTTCAAACAAAATGACGTTGCCCTGTCAAGACATTCTGATTGATAATTAAAACCATATTGTAATAAACCAGGTCTTACCTCGCGATGTGCATCATTTTCAATTGATTAATAACATGGAAAGATTTGCGAAATATCTGTCCATGTCCAATTGGCAGTGCACATGCTTTGCAAATCCTGCAGTCGACCGAAATCTGCATGTTGAGATCCATGTTGTTAGCGAACCGGATGTCTAGTTCGTCATGCGATTTTGATTGGACTACGAATAGACTTGTTAGTCAAGCCAAAATGTAACTCCTGAATTCCAGTCTATGTCGGCAAGGGTGGAAACTGGACTTTTATAGTCAGTTAATGCCCTTGCCTCGGGAAGATGAGTTGATGGAAGCATGGAAGAAAGAGGAACATAATGTGTCCATGACCTTGGCAATGTCTCAGGCAAGGACTTCTGCATGTGTGTGATCTTGTTTTCCACACTGAGCACTGACACCAGTGATCATGAATTTAGTGCTGACAGATCCCGGATTCAAACCCTTATAAGTATATCCTTGTATGGCAAATCTGTGCAGTGCATTCTGGTGCCTTAGATGACTGGGCCACATGTGTTTCTCCTCTCCAATCCTGTTTAGCATAACATCTATTCAAATGATATTTTGGCTAGAACCCCACCAGCGAAATATTCCCCTAATTGGAAGAGATGTCAGAAGGTGATTGGTAAGGCTGGGACTGGTAACTCAGGTACTTTGGTCGGGTGGGTCCTGAGTAGGACCCGGATACCCACAGGACTACCCAGACCCATGGTTAGTCACGTGATATATTGTTTAATGACAAAAATTATCTAAAACTCTATGGTTACACTATAAATTACTAATGTTCCAAATTCTTTCTGACAATGCACCTGTTCCTTCTGACTTTTATATGTTTGAATAAAGATAAAACTTCAGTGTATGCATGACCAGATCGTTTTATATGTGTATCTAAATACATTTTGCCAGGGCAAAGGTCAAACTTTTCCAAATCGGAAAAATATCTCTAAATATCTGCAGCAGGTACCTGGGTAGGGTAGGGTCGGGTAATAGGGTGGTGGGTACCCAGGTACTAAATTTTGACTCGTCCCAGCCCTAGTTATTGCATTCTGTTGAAACCTTCTATCAGGGTTTTATGCGATGCACAAATGAGCGTCCATTACACACAAATGTAGAGAATGGATGCAGAAAACAAATATGCTACAACGCACAGTAATATTCACTGTACTAACGGCACATCAAGAGCAGTTATGGTTGTCTTGTCATTTCACTCATCAATCCTGACCACTGTCCACATGATCAATGATTAATTCAAGGCTCTAATGTAATTATCGAAACGTACAGTACACAATATTCCAGCTACGTGACAGCGGTCTGTAAATAATCGAGTCCTAGTGACCAGACAATCCAGTGATTTACATCATGAACATCGGTCCACGCTATTGGAATCGATGACATGCATCAACCAAGTCAGCGAGCCTGACCACCCGATCCCGTTAGTCTCCTTTTACAACAAGCATAGTCGCCTTTTATGGCAAGCATGGGTTGCTGAAGACATTTTTTGGACAATTGAGGTAATGTTAGACTTGTTAGTGATGGGACTGCTTTCTTGTTTGCATTTTGCACAACCTCTAGTTTAACTACCGTTGAAAATATCAGGAACCACACTGACAATAAATGTCCTATTTGGGGGCGCACATGTGGCACAGTTGACTGTGCAGAGTTGTGTCCCTTATCTGTGCCAGAAACCTATGACTTTGGGTTTGAATCCCAGTTCACCTGATTATGTTTCTTGGTTTGTCAGCTTGTGGTTTTCACCAGTGGTAAATGTCTTAAGACCTTTTGGTTTTCCTCCCTCCTCAAGCTGAGATAATGTTAAAAACAACATCAAACTCACTCACTCACTCCCAATTGTGTGGATCGATGATCATGATGTCAATCACTGGATTGTCTGGTCCAGACTCGATTATTTACAGACCGCCATCATATAGCTGGAGGGGCGGTCGGGTAGCCTAGTGGTTAAAGCGTTCGCTGGTCACGCTGAAGACCCGGGTTCGATTCCCGACATGGGTACAATGTGTGAAGCCCATTTCTGGTGTCCCCCGCCGTGATATTGCTGGAATATTGCTAAAAACGGCGTAAAACCATACTCACTCACTCACTCACTAACTCATATAGCTGGAATATTGCTGACTCACTCATTCACTCACTCCTGTATGCAGCTGTTGAGAAGACTGACCGAAGGACGGAGCACAGAGGACATGGAGGACATGGAGGACGACATCATGAGATGCATACAAGAAGAGAAAGTACAGGAGAAGAGAAAGTGGACGAGGGAACGAAGACGTACCCCTGTCCCCGACTCTGAGAACCCCCTGATCACTGCTCAAGCCACGTTCCTTGTGCCCCACATCTTGAAGCTGTCACAGCAAAGTTCTGATCTCTCCCGGTGAGAGTTTGGTTGATGTAAAGTGTTATCTAGAATGAAGGACATTTACAGGGTGGGGGACAGTACCCACAATACCACAGATGGGAGTCAACCCATACAAGCATGTGTACCTTACTAAGAAAGTGTAATCCCAAATATAACACTGGTGACAGTTGACCACATTCTAAAAGGCACTGTATATTCATAAGTAGGATTCTGTGTTTTTGTGGCCATGTATAAGTTAAAAGTAATTTGGGAAAAAAAATGAAATGTATGCTCACTGGTACATTGTATATTGACTTGGTACATTATTCACCTGTAAATCTCAGTGTAGTTGTAGCTTGGATTTCATGTGGAAAGTAGAATGTTATTAACAATTATTAGTGATATTGGGATGTCGCTCAAACAGCCTTAGATGGATAAAACTTTGACATTCAGGAGCAGGTGGGGTTGCCAAGTGGTTAAGGCATTCACTCGTCACTTCAAAGGCCTGAGTTCGATTCCCAACATGGGTACAATGTGTGAAGCCCATATCTTGTGGTGTGATTTTGCTGGAATATTGCTAAAAACTATGTAAAACCATACTGACTCACTAAGACACTATGCACATGATACATGTACTTGGTTACACAAAGTGGTTGTCAGTAATTATCATGTTAATAGTTTGAGGATTTAAGAATGTTGTCTGTTTCGTCGATGTTCAATGTAACACTCTGCAACATTCCTCTTATATTACCACACCCTTTCATTAGGGGTGTCACGATAAATCGAAATATCGATATATTGTTATTGGTAAGCACTTGTTAAATCAGTTTCCGATCAATAGTATGGATTTCAGTTAGGAATATCAATAGTTTTGATTGTAATTACCATTTACAATTTACACATGCTAATGTGGAAGTTTCTTTTTCCTAAATTATTAGGGTAAGGAAAAAACAAATCAGTCATATCTCAAACTTTAGTTTTTATTTGTTGTTATGGTTATCACATTCAAAGGATACTTCAGTACCAGGGTTTAATTCAACTCTAAAATCTATCTAAAATGATACACTGAAAACTATCAATATTTATCACAATAGTTGCTTGCAATATCAATAGTTATTGCAATAGTGATTTCCAGACCAATAGTCACCCCTACCTTTTATAAATACAAGTCGGGACCAGACTGACCAGTCAGCATAGGAAGCCGTATTGTAACATGGGGAATTTGGTTTGTCTTTGTGTTATGAAAAATTCCCATATTAATTACTAGTATATGAATTTGAGAACAGTTACATGGCTATGCGCTATTTTGTCATGTCTGTTTTAATGTACATAGGTACATATTTTATGACAAAGCTCTACAGTTAATAACAAACTTATACACTTTTTGACGCAGGTATGTGTACTTTATAACAAAGTTATACACTTTGTGACACAACATTTATAACAGGTATGCACTTTAGGACAAATAGAGAATCCCACCCTCGTGTATTTTGATATCAAATATATCAACACGAGTTGATAAAAGTGGGAAAACTCCGAGGCTTGCCAAGGAGTTTTTCCACTTTTGTCAAAGAGTGTTGATATATTTGATATCAAAAGACATGAGGGTGAGATTTTATTTATCATCCAACATCATTCTTCCAATTTTTTCAGTTTGTAGAGAGTAATACACTGTGTCTTAAGTGTAAAAAGTACTGCTAACAGCTTCAATAGCAGAGCCATCAGTGATGTCATTTGATTATGACGTCATGGTAACCAATTTATAATGGTATGCACTTTATGACAAAGTTATCATGGTTATACGCTACGCTATGACAAACAGCGTTAATAACACAGGAATGCACTTTGTAACAAAGTTATACACTTTATGACACATTTAAACACTTTATGACAAACAACATGTATAACATAGGAATGCACTTTTTGACAAAATGTGACATGTATGACAGGTATACACTCTATAACAAACATATACAATGTTTGCAGGCTACTACAGAGAATTCCACATTTCATCCTGGTCAAGGCAGCCTCTGCTGATTCATCTTTCCGGGAAGTGTATCTACGTCACCTGACTTCTCTAGCCAATCAGATGTCACCACACTACCATGATCAGTTAACCAATGGGAGGCCCTACTCATGGAGGTAATGTTATATTGTGAGTCAGGGTGTTGTACTGTGAGTCAGGGTGGTGTGTTGTACTGTGAGTCAGGGTGGTGTGTTGTACTATGAGTCAGGGTGTTGTACTTAGAGTCAGGGTGGTGTGTTGTACTGTGAGTCAGAGTGGTGTGTTGTATAGTGAGTCAGGTTGTTGTACTGTGAGTCAGGGTGGTGTGTTGTACTGTGAGTCAGGGTGGTGTGTTGTACTGTGAGTCAGGGTGTTGTACTGTGAGTCAGGGTGGTGTGTTGTATAGTGAGTCAGGTTGTTGTACTGTGAGTCAGAGTGGTGTGTTGTACTGTGAGTCAGGGTGGTGTGTTGTATAGTGAGTCAGGGTGTTGTACTGTGAGTCAGGGTGTTGTACTGTGAGTCAGGGTGGTGTGTTGTATAGTGAGTCAGGGTGTTGTACTGTGAGTCAGGGTGTTGTGTTGTACTGTGAGTCAATGCATTATTACAGTTTGAGATTTTATGAAGCTTAGTTAGTTTGTAAAACCTTCTTTCATGTACATTTTATTCTATTTCCTAGGTGTGAGTCAGAGAGAGGAAAAACAAATTTTCATGATCTAGTGACAGGTTTCCAGTCTCTTCTGGATATTGGAGGTCACACAAGGGAGACAACTGCTGCCCTGCTGATGGAAAGGGCACAAACATCTTACTTCAACATCTGGAGGGATATATGTCGAAAACTGTCCTGATATCGAAGAAAAATGTAAAGAGAAAAATTAATTTAATGATAGTATATACTGAGGTGTTAAGTTATGTGTAAGGATGGGGAGTACCAACAATTTCTCAGCTGAATTTGCAGTTCAGAGTTGTGTCCCTTGGCCATGCAAGGATCTGATGGCTGAAGATTCCCGGATAATCCTTTGTTTTTCAGCCTGTTTGCAGGAAGTGGTAAATGTGTGTAACCTGCCTCAGTTGGGCCTACGTCACTCTCACATTCAGTGAACAGTTGTGATATGACTGAAATCCTAAAATCCTGTCCAACACGTTCCAAGTCACATTACCTGTAGATTTGTGAGCAAGTGTTACCAAGTTGGCTGTTGGTTGGTTTGTTGATTAATGCCACACTCAGCAATATTCCAGCAAAATGACGGCGGTCTGTAAATAATCGAGTCTGGACCAGACAATCCAGTACTTGATATCACGAGCATCGATTCACGCAATTGGGATCGATGACTTGCATCAACCTGTACTTTCCCTGTGCTCATTGGGGAAGATAATTTTGTTACAAGAATAACCTGTTGTGGAAATTGGACAGAATTATTTGTTTTCCATATTCCACATTGTCTGTTGAACTTTACTGATGCAATGTCAAATAAACAAAAACATGTTTTACTGCGGTAATTGTTTCATTTCATCATGTTTATTCAATGTGTCTTGTTTGTTTTTTAAATACCGAAAATAATTGATATTTGTTCGAATGTTTGTAGTATACTTTTTGAGTTTTGCATAATTCGTTTTTAAGAAAAAGGTTATTACTCTATATATGTGTATCTGAGATTATTAGCACAATAATAATATCCAGCTCCTGTTTGGATTAGTCAGAAAGGTTTAATTAAGTCGTCTGTTAATTAAATATAACAAACCAGCTTGTAAAAGCTCTCCTCAAGATGAAATGGATAGAAAAGCGATAGTTATGTAAATGTAGTTGTTGATAGACATTTAGAAGTTGGAAGAACATGAATACATGACACTTTTTATGGATAGCATCTTCTTTTATTCTTTGTCACAACGTTTCAGAGCTACTTCTTTCTCCTTTGTTAGGTGAATGCTGAGTAAGTGCAAAGAGTTTACACACACACACACACACACACACACACACACACACACACACACACACACACACACAATATAGTGACAAAGCCAATGAGATAGGATTAATGTACAAAAATAATATAGTGACAAAGCTATTGGGATTAACAGCTGAGGATTCGATTAAGTAAATTGGAAATAATTAAGGCAATCAAGATGTCCATTGGAGTGTGAATGTTCACATTTTGGTAGTGTTATGGCCGATGGACAGCTACATGGCATCCTTTAAGATTCGGAGTCAGATATTCATTTTCAAAGTTTGACCACAGTTACCGTAACCTTAGGTCCAGGTTGAGGGTTGTTTGAAAAACTCAACATTTGGGTGCTCCCATCTTCCGAGGCGAGAGTGTCCTAGTCTGTCGAACAGACCCTGATACAAATATATATCAAATACAGCCCATGGAAGTCTATAATGTTTGGCAAGTCTAGATCACTGCAGTATCAGGAAATGAAGAGAGTCACTGGGCTCCTTTTTATTATATTTTTATTAAGATAACTGAACAACTGTTTCTTTCTGTATGATATGTTCATTTCAGAGACTAGATGTTAGTCTAAGAGTGTCCATGCACTAGCCTGTATCAAAGTTTAGTTTTCACTTCCATCGGGAAGGTTCAGGAATAAATGTAAACTTATTTTTTATTTATTTGTGTTGTGTTTGTGATATATTTAAATCTTGGACAACATTGATAATTGGATCATTCATCTCCCTAGCTGGTACCCCAGTGGTGTTTTAGTTGCTGATTTGCCAGGCCCAGACACAGTTGTTTATCACGATACAGTTTGAACTGCATTCACTCAGTTCCAATAATGGCAAAACATGCGATTGTGAGTCATAAATACAAGGGCTGGGACGAGTCCACATTTACTACCCGAGTACCCACCTCCCTATTACCCGACCCTACCCGGGTACGCGCTGTAGATATCAAGAGATAGGTCCGATTTGGAAAAGTTTGACCGTAGCCCTGGCAACATGTATTTAGTTATACGTGTAAAACAATCTGGTCATGCATACACTGAAGTTTACTGCATAAAGTTTTATGTTTATTAAGACGTATAAAAGTCAGAAGGAATGGTGCATTGTCAGAGAGAAATGGGAACATTAGTGAATTATAGTGTAACCCAGAGACCTTATCGGTATATGGTCTCTGTGTAACCACAGAGTTTAAGATATTTTTTGTCATAAAACAATATATCACTTAAAAAATGACTAACAAAGGGTCCGGGTAGTCCTGTGGGTACCCGGGTCCTACTCAGGACCCACCCGACATGAGTTACCCGTCCCAGCCCTACAAATACATGTATTGTTTTGTAGAAGGATTCTTGTTATATGAACTAGATCTATGGCAAAGAATGAAGTTTGTGCCAGTTTTATTTCTTTTCTTCAATATGCAGTAAAATCTTGCGTTTTATTTACAACAGCGATCTAGAATTAATTATTACAGCATATCAAATTGACGCCATAAAGTTCCATCAGTTAGTTTCATTACTTTTATTCTTATCGTTTTCAGTGTGAGTTCATTTACCGTAAAATATGATGCAGTCCTGAGGACAATCTCAAAAACATCGTGGTGTTGCCATAAAATTATGAAATTCTTTTGTTTGACATAAGAAGATAGATCTAGTCATGACATGATAGAAATCTAGACGCTGCCATATTCATACCATGTTTCAATTAATACAAACAATTAATGTACTTGCTTTCTTCATTCGAGCACAACCTGTTAGTCATACCACGTTCATGACAGGCAGTCGGACGGTTAACCGCGCCACACCGTATCACAAGGCGAGAGCTGAAGTGGTGAAGAATAAAAGCAGCTAAAATCTCCCGCGTAAATGTAAGCCTCCATAGCTCAGTGGTTAGAGCACTGGTCTTGTAAACCAGGGGTCGGGAGTTCGATCCTCCCTGGGGGCTGGTTGGTTAACTTTTTTTATTTTATGGCTGATTTAATATTTTTATTTATTTATTTTGACTGACAGCATTTTCATTTCTTCTATCAAATGTGTTTTTGCGGGAAAAAAACAAATAAATCATTTTTATATGTTTTTTAGCGTATTCTACACATTTACATTAAATTATGCGTAATTTAGAATTGTCACTATCTACTGGCATGTGCTGGAGCAATAAATATTGTAATTGAATATCAGGTGTTTATGAGATCGATAATAGGTTTTGATATTGATCTACATCAAGGGTATTTGATCTGATTCTCTCATACAAATTACCATTTTTTACTGTGTCATAGAGCTATATAATACCTTATACTGACATGATTACAAACATGAAGTAAATACTAGTGCAAGAACAATACAGTAGTATATTATTATGCATACATGTGTATACGTGTCTTCATTAGTGACATTCCCACAAGTATCCACGCAGAAATAAGGCCAATATCACCTGACGTGACGTTACCTAACTTTTGCAGTTGTTTGTCAGAACTGGGCAGTATATTTCATATCACCATTTAACTCACTGCAATATTAATGTCATTGCGAAAATATATTTTCTGTAATAAATTCCTCGTTATATTTCCCTTCACCGAGATACCCAGGAACAAATTAAGAAATTTATTGGTGTTGCATATAAGCACAATTAAAATGGTTCTTGTTTTCATTTACGATTGAACCAGCATCAGCATTTATAAGGGGTATATATTTTAGTTACTGACCAGGGCCGTAGTTAACTTTTTTGGAAGGGGGGGGGGGACTGCCCTCCATGCCCCCCGGCTGGCTACGGCACTACTGACCAATAACGAATTCTTGTGATTAAACTATGGTTTGGCTGACAATGACAATGGAATTAATTCAGTTACCATAGCATCGCAATTTATTAATGATTTCATTATGATCTGGACCAGTTTAATAATGATTTTTTCTGAATCTAGACCAGTGATTGTCTTGGTCGGCAAACAGGAAGGATGGTGAAGTTGGAAGAGTATTTAGATCACAAAAGGCGAGATCCAGCTTGCACTGGTATGTCATCATACGTGGAAATATTTTGCGCACATCTCCTTGCGCAGCTATGTAGCTAAGTTACTATATTTAGAAGGGGTTTTCTCGAATACTGATCCCTGATTGGTCAACTTAGGGAATCCCATACGGGCGGCCCTATGGGTATGTCACAAGCGTTGCAACATCGACATAGCATGTTTATAAACATACACAGACGGATTTAGCTCATTTTACCTAGACACCAGGACAGAACGAAGCAGCAGTCAATGTTGTGATGAACTAGTAACGCGGACGAAACGTAGAGGAGATAATGTCAAGGTAGCGACACGCTCCCCGTCCACATGTTCAGTGGACAGACTGACGCACGAGACTAGCGACACGCCGTATGGTGAAAGGAAAATAGCAACAAGGTCCTGAACCTGACTGCATTCTTTTATAGAATTGGTGTTAGAAGAAACGTCCCAAAATGACGCTGGGGAATCTGACAAAGGAGTTTCACAAACTCCAGAAGAATATCAGGACGCTGTCTGGCGGACAGGCTGAGATTGCCGAATGGGATGACGAAGACGTGTCCACTTTCAAGGTGGATGTCAAGCCCCGTGACGGAGTGTACAAGGGGGGCACCTTCTGCTTTAAGGTACTTATTCGTTATTCATATTGATTAAATGTATAATGTTATTTGTGGCGTATGACTCAAAGGAGACATTGGTCATGCTTCAAAATAGTATTCTATGTTATTTCCTTGTATCGTTGAACGTGAAATAGACCTAGATCTATGTTGTGTTGAAATACGTTTTGGATCTAATTTTCTGAACAATTTATCAGTGAACCTGTATTTGAAAATTGAAAATAATTGATGCATTTAGGAAAAGGGAGTGAGTGAATATTGCTTAACGCCGCATCAGCATTTAGGAAAACGGATAGTATTATGCTAGCAATACATGTTCAGTACTCAAAACTCTTAAAATAGCTATGATGAAAGCTCTGTAATGTAACTGAGACCATTATTATAAATGATATACTTTTTCTACCTACTATCTTGAAATTTTCGAAACAGTTTTAATAAAATGAATAATCGGCGAATAATGACAATTAAGTCAGGAATTTGTTATATATAGATCTATATATATATTTCAATTATGTTTCTTATATTATTTGCAGGTGGCACTGGGAGAAACGTTTCCAGAAACAGCACCAGTGATCCGGTGTGAAACACAGATATACCACCCCAACATTGATCCAACAGAAGAATACGATGACACCAATGTCTGCCTGAACATGTTCAACTCGGATGAATGGCAAGAGGCTTATGGGATAGATGGCATAGTACAGGGCCTCCTCTTTCTCTTCTATGAGCCAAACCTGGAAGATCCCTTGTCACCATACTTTGATTCCACATCTGAGGAGGAATTTGAAACAAACGTCCTTGCCTCTCTGAAGGGAGAAATAGTGGAAGGTGTGCAGTATGTGTGGAATTTCGGGGAAAAGGAGACTTCGAAAGAAAATGTTGATCCAGATTCTAATACAACCAAGGGGGATAATTCTAAAAACAATATGGAGGATAAAGCTGATATTGCAAAGGGAGATAACCCCAATGTTGAAGATGTAGTTATTCTCCGAGAGAAGAGACAAGGGGTTGACTTAGATATTATTCGACAGAGGAGACAAGGGATACATTGTGACAATATCAGTATGATCAGTGACCCACAGTGCAATAACCTGTCATCTGCCGATGTGGGGGATCAATCAGACAACCTCCTCCCTGAACCCTGCGACCCCTCCGAAAGTTTCATGGTAAAAACTGAGGACCTGACCACACAGACAAGTGATTCAAATCCACCGGATTTGATTCCCACTGCAAATACTTTGCCAGACTGTCAAGATGTCACCGCGGCATCAGGCAGCTGTGACTTGCATCAGCCACTGGTGGACAGTGGGGGTCAAGATCTGTCCGTCCAGTCCGAGATTAACCTATCACATCAAGGTGTGACTCTATGCTCCTATGATGCTGTCATGCCGGAGATGAACCTGTTCTTCCTAATGATAAACAAACTGACAAAACTGTTCAAAACATGTCCTCAAAAGTGTAAGAAATAAGACATTGTTCTTATAACCTAATTTATATATTTTCAAGTTTTGTTAAAAATACGCTGTGTTTCTATGATGATTAATTTGTCGGAAAACAAATAATCATTAGGATGTATTGTCAACTGCTGTGAAAAGAGCTTGTTACTGAGTGAGTGAGTGAGTGAGACAGTGTTTGTTTCTGTATGTGTGAATGAGACAAGTGCTTGATTCTATGTATGTGAATGACGAGAGACAAGTGCTTGTTTAAATATGTGTGAATGATAACTGCTTGTTTCTGTATGTGTGAATGAGACAAGTGCTTGATTCTATGTATGTGAATGACGAGAGACAAGTGCTTGTTTAAATATGTGTGAATGATAACAGTGCTTGTTTCTGTATGTGTGAATGACAAAAGTGCTATATACTGTGTGTGTGTTTTAAGAGAGTGAGATATATGTGTATCCACAGTCTTTCAATGGTTTGGATATTTCATGTATGGTATTACATTATTATTTATTTGTTGATTAACTCCTGACATTTGCAATACATTGTTTATATATGAATGGTTGCTTGTGTTTTTCTTCATACTTTCCACAGCATTAGCCTTGGTTAGGCAAGTTCAGACATGGGATTATGTCATTACATCTCTCCTCCCCTCCCCCAAAGGGATGGGAGACATATTGTTTTGGAAAATGGTTCCCTTTGGCTTGAGCGTTCCCATCCTATTCCGGGCCATAATTGAAAACCATCAATGTTTTCCAACAAAACTTGGCATATACATTGCTCATCAGGTTAACTGGTGCCTTTTGTTATTTTAAAATATTCAAAACTTTGTTTCATTTACATGGAACCAAGTTGGACTTAGTCTAGGCTTCATTTTCAAGCCATAACTCTCAAACTAATGAATATTTTTGCATGAAGTTATACATGTGCAGCGACCACATCCTCAACTATTGCCTTTTCATATTTTTCATTTTTTTACATTATTTATGCTTTCTTTTGTATCCATGAAAACAATTTGGAATTTCCTACGAGTCTTTCTGCTAAGCATTAGGCTACTGATTGTTCATAATATTGGTCTATATCTACTTGCACACTCATCCAAACTGCTGTTACAAGTTCAATAGTGTTATCTGTCATACAGAGTCAACATGGCATCAACAGTAATACTGCTTCATTACTGCATTAATCAAAATTTGTACCAGTATTTTTTAGCTATTATTGTTTTTCGGATTTGCAAACACATTTATAGTAACAACTTGAACTAATACATAAAAGAAATGAGGGGACAGGCATCAATTTTTATAAGTAAAAATACATTCTAGCTGGCCTTGGTTAGGCTAGTACCCACTAGGGATAATGCCTTTATCCTTGGTAAGTGAAGTACCCTCTTGGGATTATGTCATTAGCCATGGTTAGGCAAATATCACGACGGGGGACACCAGAAATGGCCTTCCCACATTGTACCCATGTCAGGAATCGAACCTGGGTCTTCGGCGTGATGAGCAAAGGCTTTAACCGCTAGGCTACCCGACTAGTAGCCACTTGTCATGTGATAAGCCATTAGGCAAGTATCACTTGACATGATGTGATTAGCCATGATTAGGCAAGTGTCCACTTGTCATGTCATTAGCCATGGTTGGGCAAGTGTCCACTTGTCATGTCATTAGCCATGGTTAGGCAAGTGTCCACTTGTCATGTCATTAGCTATGGTTAGGCAAGTGTCCACTTGTCATGTCATTAGCTATGGTTAGGCAAGTGTCCACTTGTCATGATGTCATTAGCCATGGTTAGGCAAGTATCCACTTGTCATGTCATAAGCCATGGTTAGGCAAGTGTCCACTTGTCATGTCATTAGCCATGGTTAGGCAAGTATCCACTTGTCATGTCATTAGCCATGGTTAGGGCAAGTGTCCACTTGTCATGTCATCAGCCGTGGTTAGGCAAGTGTCCACTTGTCATGTCACTAGCTATGGTTAGGCAAGTGTCCACTTGTCATGTCATCAGCCATGGTTAGGCAAGTGTCCACTTGTCATGATGTCATTAGCCATGGTTAGGCAAGTGTCCACTTGTCATGTCATCAGCCATGGTTAGGCAAGTGTCCACTTGTCATGTCATCAGCCATGGTTAGGCAAGTGTCCACTTGTCATGTCATCAGCCATGGTTAGGCAAGTGTCCACTTGTCATGTCATCAGCCATGGTTAGGCAAGTGTCCACTTGTCATGATGTCATTAGCCATGGTTAGGCAAGTGTCCACTTGTCATGATGTCATTAGCCATGGTTAGGCAAGTGAGTGAGTGAGTGAATATGGTTTTACGCTCCTTTTAGCAATATTCCAGCATATCAAGACGGGGGACACCAGAAATGGCCTTCACACATTGTAGCCATGTCGGGAGTCGATAAGTGGATCGTCTGTTTCAGATTATTTTCAATTATTTATATTATAGTCATGTGGACGGAATATTGCAGTGTGTGGTGTCAAACAACATGCACGAAGGCGCGCAAGCACCCACTCGCATACATTCACAGTCACACACACACACACACAGTATCAAGACCAAGTCCTATGCTTATACTCGATGCCAAGAAAAGTCCACCTTTGTTTAATACTTGATGCCAAGGCAAAGTCCACCAATGCTGATACCTGATGCCAAGGCAAAGTCCACTTATGCTGATACATGAAGCCAAGGCAAAGTCCACCTTTGTTTTATACTTGATGCCAAGGCAAAGTCCACCTTTGTTTTATACTTGATGCCAAGGCAAAGTCCACTAATGCTGATACTTGACGCCAAGGCAAAGTCCACTTATGCTTATACTTGATGCCAAGGCAAAGTCCACCTATCCTAATACTTGATGCCAAGACAAAGTCCACCAATGCTGATACTTGATGCCAAGGCAAAGTCTACTTATGCTGATGCATGAAGCCAAGGCAAAGTCCACCAATGCTGATACTTGATTCCGAGGCAAAGTCCACCAATGCTGATACTTGATTCCGAGGCAAAGTCCACTTATGCTGATACATGAAGCCAAGGCAAAGTCCACTTACGATGATACTTAATTCCGAGGTAAAGTCCACTTATGCTTATACTTGAAGCCAAGGCAAAGTCCACCTTTGTTTTATACTTGATGCCAAGGCAAAGTCCACTTATGCTGATACTTGATGCCAAGGCAAAGTCCACTTATGCTGCAATGATCCCAAGGCAAAGTCCACCAATGCTGATACTTGATGCCAAGGCAAAGTCCACTAATGCTGATACTTGATACCAAGGCAAAGTCCACTTATGCTGATACTTGATGCAAAGGCAAAATCCACTTATGCTGATACTTGATACCAAGGCAAAGTCCATCTATGCTGTTACTTGATGCCAAGGCAAAGTCCACCAATGCTGATACTTGATGCCAAGGCAAAGTCCACTTATGTTTATACTTAATGCCAAGGCAAAGTCCACACATGCTGATACTTGATGCCAAGGCAAAGTCCACTTATGCTGATACTTGATGCCAAGGCAAAGTCCACTTATGCTGATACTTGATCCCAAGGCAAAGTCCATCTATGCTGATACTTGATGCCAAGGCAAAGTCCACCAATGCTGATACTTGATGCCAAGGCAAAGTCCACCAATGCTGATACTTGATGCCAAGGCAAAGTCCACTTATGCTGATACTTGATGCAAATGCAAAGTCCACTTATGCTGATACTTGATACCAAGGCAAAGTCCACACATGCTGATACTTGATGCCAAGGCAAGGTCCACCAATGCTGATACTTGATGCCAAGGCAAAGTCCACCTTTGTTTTATACTTGATGCCAAGGCAAAATCCACCTTTGTTTTATACTTGATGCCAAGGCAAAGTCCACTTATGCTGATACTTGATGCCAAGGCAAAGTCCACTTATGCTGACACTTGATCCCAAGGCAAAGTCCACCTATCCTAATACTTGATGCCAAGACAAAGTCCACCAATGCTGATACTTGATGCCAAGGCAAAGTCCACTTATGCTGACACTTGATCCCAAGGCAAAGTCCACCTATCCTAATACTTGATGCCAAGACAAAGTCCACTTATGCTGATACTCGATGCCAAGGCAACGTCCACTTATGCTGATACTCGATGCCAAGGCAAAGTCCACTTATGCTCATACTTTACGCCAAGGCAAAGTCCACCTTTCCTGATACTTGATGCCAAGGCAAAGTCCACTTATGCTGATACTTGAAGCCAAGGCAAAGTCCACCTTTGTTTTATACTTGATGCCAAGGCAAAGTCCACCTTTGTTTTATACTTGATGCCAAGGCAAAGTCCACTTATGCTTATACTTGATGCCAAGGCAAAGTCCACTAATGCTGATACTTGACGCAAAGGCAAAGTCCACTTATGCTGATACTTGATGCCAAGGCAAAGTCCACTTATGCTGATACATGAAGCCAAGGCAAAGTCCACCAATGCTGATACTTGATTCCGAGGCAAAGTCCACCAATGCCGATACTTGATTCCGAGGCAAAGTCCACTTATGCTGATACATGAAGCCAAGGCAAAGTCCACTTACGCTGATACTTAATTCCGAGGTAAAGTCCACTTATGCTTATACTTGACGCCAAGGCAAAGTCCACCTTTGTTTTATACTTGATGCCAAGGCAAAGTCCACTTATGCTGATACTTGATGCCAAGGCAAAGTCCACTTATGCTGCAATGATCCCAAGGCAAAGTCCACCAATGCTGATACTTGATGCCAAGGCAAAGTCCACTAATGCTGATACTTGACGCCAAGGCAAAGTCCACTTATGCTGATACTTGATGCCAAGGCAAAGTCCACCTTTGTTTTATACTTGATGCCAAGGCAAAGTCCACCTATCCTAATACTTGATGCCAAGGCAAAGTCCACCTATCCTAATACTTGATGCCAAGACAAAGTCCACCAATGCTGATACTTGATGCCAAGGCAAAGTCCACCTTTGTTTTATACTTGATGCCAAGGCAAAATCCACCTTTGTTTTATACTTGATGCCAAGGCAAAGTCCACTTAAGCTGATACTTGATCCCAAGGCAAAGTCCACTTATGCTGACACTTGATCCCAAGGCAAAGTCCACCTATCCTAATACTTGATGCCAAGACAAAGTCCACCCATGCTGATACTTGATGCCAAGGCAAAGTCCACTTATGCTGATACATGAAGCCAAGGCAAAGTCCACCAATGCTGATACATGAAGCCAAGGCAAAGTCCACTTATGCTGATACTTGATACCAAGGCAAAGTCCACTTATGCTGATACTTGATGCAAAGGCAAAATCCACTTATGCTGATACTTGATACCAAGGCAAAGTCCATCTATGCTGTTACTTGATGCCAAGGCAAAGTCCACCAATGCTGATACTTGATGCCAAGGCAAAGTCCACTTATGTTTATACTTAATGCCAAGGCAAAGTCCACACATGCTGATACTTGATGCCAAGGCAAAGTCCACTTATGCTGATACTTGATGCCAAGGCAAAGTCCACTTATGCTGATACTTGATCCCAAGGCAAAGTCCATCTATGCTGATACTTGATGCCAAGGCAAAGTCCACCAATGCTGATACTTGATGCCAAGGCAAAGTCCACCAATGCTGATACTTGATGCCAAGGCAAAGTCCACCAATGCTGATACTTGATGCCAAGGCAAAGTCCACCAATGCTGATACTTGATCCCAAGGCAAAGTCCATCTATGCTGATACTTGATACCAAGGCAACGTCCACTTATGCTGATACTCGATGCCATGGCAAAGTCCACCAATGCTGATACTCGATGCCAAGGCAAAGTCCACCAATGCTGATACTTGATGCCAAGGCAAAGTCCACCAATGCTGATACTTGATGCCAAGGCAAAGTCCACCAATGCTGATACTTGATGCCAAGGCAAAGTCCACCAATGCTGATACTCGATGCCAAGGCAACGTCCACTTATGCTGATACTCGATGCCATGGCAAAGTCCACTTATGCTGATACTTGATGCCAAGGCAAAGTCCACCTTTCCTGATACTTGATGCCAAGGCAAAGTCCACTTATGCTGATACTTGATGCCAAGGCAAAGTCCACCTATCCTGATACTTGATGCCAAGGCAAAGTCCACTTATGCTGATACTTGATCCCAAGGCAAAGTCCATCTATGCTGATACTTGATGCCAAGGCAAAGTCCACCAATGCTGATACTTGATGCCATGGCAAAGTCCACTTATGCTGATACTTGATGCCAAGGCAAAGTCCACTTATGCTGATACTTGATCCCAAGGCAAAGTCCATCTATGCTGATACTTGATGCCAAGGCAAAGTCCACCAATGCTGATACTTGATGCCAAGGCAAAGTCCACCAATGCTGATACTTGATGCCAAGGCAAAGTCCACCAATGCTGATACTTGATGCCAAGGCAAAGTCCACCAATGCTGATACTTGATCCCAAGGCAAAGTCCACCAATGCTGATACTTGATACCAAGGCAACGTCCACACATGCTGATACTTGATGCCAAGGCAAAGTCCACCAATGCTGATACTTGATGCCAAGGCAAAGTCCACCAATGCTGATACTTGATGCCAAGGCAAAGTCCACCAATGCTGATACTTGATACCAAGGCAACGTCCACACATGCTGATACTTGATGCCAAGGCAAAGTCCACCAATGCTGATACTTGATGCCAAGGCAAAGTCCACCAATGCTGATACTTGATACCAAGGCAACGTCCACACATGCTGATACTCGATGCCATGGCAAAGTCCACCAATGCTGATACTTGATGCCAAGGCAAAGTCCACCAATGCTGATACTTGATGCCAAGGCAACGTCCACACATGCTGATACTTGATGCCAAGGCAACGTCCACACATGCTGATACTTGATACCAAGGCAACGTCCACACATGCTGATACTTGATGCCAAGGCAACGTCCACACATGCTGATACTTGATACCAAGGCAACGTCCACACATGCTGATACTTGATACCAAGGCAACGTCCACACATGCTGATACTTGATGCCAAGGCAACGTCCACACATGCTGATACTTGATGCCAAGGCAAAGTCCACCAATGCTGATACTTGATGCCAAGGCAAAGTCCACCAATGCTGATACTTGATACCAAGGCAACGTCCACACATGCTGATACTCGATGCCATGGCAAAGTCCACCAATGCTGATACTTGATACCAAGGCAACGTCCACACATGCTGATACTTGATGCCAAGGCAACGTCCACACATGCTGATACTTGATGCCAAGGCAACGTCCACACATGCTGATACTTGATGCCAAGGCAAAGTCCACCAATGCTGATACTTGATACCATGGCAACGTCCACACATGCTGATACTTGATGCCATGGCAAAGTCCACCAATGCTGATACTTGATACCAAGGCAACGTCCACACATGCTGATACTTGATGCCAAGGCAACGTCCACACATGCTGATACTTGATGCCAAGGCAAAGTCCACCAATGCTGATACTTGATGCCAAGGCAAAGTCCACCAATGCTGATACTTGATACCAAGGCAACGTCCACACATGCTGATACTCGATGCCATGGCAAAGTCCACCAATGCTGATACTTGATGCCAAGGCAAAGTCCACCAATGCTGATACTTGATGCCAAGGCAACGTCCACACATGCTGATACTTGATGCCAAGGCAACGTCCACACATGCTGATACTTGATACCAAGGCAACGTCCACACATGCTGATACTTGATGCCAAGGCAACGTCCAAACATGCTGATACTTGATACCAAGGCAACGTCCACACATGCTGATACTTGATACCAAGGCAACGTCCACACATGCTGATACTTGATGCCAAGGCAACGTCCACACATGCTGATACTTGATGCCAAGGCAAAGTCCACCAATGCTGATACTTGATGCCAAGGCAAAGTCCACCAATGCTGATACTTGATACCAAGGCAACGTCCACACATGCTGATACTCGATGCCATGGCAAAGTCCACCAATGCTGATACTTGATACCAAGGCAACGTCCACACATGCTGATACTTGATGCCAAGGCAACGTCCACACATGCTGATACTTGATGCCAAGGCAACGTCCACACATGCTGATACTTGATGCCAAGGCAAAGTCCACCAATGCTGATACTTGATACCATGGCAACGTCCACACATGCTGATACTTGATGCCATGGCAAAGTCCACCAATGCTGATACTTGATACCAAGGCAACGTCCACACATGCTGATACTTGATGCCAAGGCAACGTCCACACATGCTGATACTTGATGCCAAGGCAACGTCCACACATGCTGATACTTGATGCCAAGGCAAAGTCCACCAATGCTGATACTTGATACCATGGCAACGTCCACACATGCTGATACTTGATGCCAAGGCAAATTCGAAATATGCTTTTACTTGATGCCAAGGTAAAATTCACACATACTTATACCTGATGTGGTCCACACATGCTTATACTTGATATGAAGTCCACACATGCTTATACCTGATGTGAAGTCCACACATGCTTATACCTGATGTGAAGTCCACACATACTTATACCTGATGTGGTCCACACATGCTTATACTTGATATGAAGTCCACACATGCTTATACCTGATGTGAAGTCCACACATGCTTATACCTGATGTGAAGTCCACACATGCTTATACCTGATGTGAAGTCCACACATCCTTATACCTGATGTGAAGTCCACATATGCTTATACCTGATGTGAAGTCCACACATACCTATACCTGATGTGAAGTCCACATATACTTATACTAATAACTGATGTATAATCTTCGAATGTATGAGGCTGGGTAATTTCTGTAAAATGTATATATATACTGAGTCAAATTAAAAACTTCACATTTTCAAAAGTAATCCCATATATGATATACAACGGACAAATGTATCAGAGAAGGTAATTTTTAATCATTAATGTCCAAAGAAGGATTTTAATTAACGGTGGTAACCATAATTTGTTCCAAGCACCTACGGTATTCGGTAATAACATCAACAGTTTAAATCATAAGTCCCAAGCACGAGAATCTGATGGCACACAAGTTCAGTAGCGTGTATGGCCATCATGTGCGTTGACAACTGCCACACAACGCCTCCGCATGGGCCTTGTGATGCTTGTGACCACATGATTGGGAAGACGACGCCATTGTTGCTGCAAAATGGTGCCAAGATCTTGCAAATTCTGTGGTTGGTTCTGAAGAGTGCGCAGGCTTCTGCCAAGAGCATCCAAGACGTGTTCGATGGGATTGAGGTCGGGAGACCTTGACGGCCAGTCCATGACGTTGACTCCCGCATTCTGAAGGAAATTCCTTGTCAAAATTGCTGTGTGGGGTCTGGCATTGTCGTGTTGGAAGATCAAACCGGGTCCATGTGCTGCCATAAAAGGCAGAAGTTCTGGTGCCAGTACCTAGTCGCGGTAAGCAGCAGCGTTGAGGTTGCCACGGATGACAAGAAGCCTGGAACGTGCATTGCCACAGAAAGCACCCCACACCATGACACTTCCGCCTCGAAATCTGTCAACTTCCTGTACACAACACTGGGCGTAACGTTCATGACGGCGCTTCCACACCCTCGCCCTACCATCAGCAAATCTAAGATCAATCGGGATTCATCACTGAAGACGACTTGATTCCAATTCCTCTGAGTCAATCGTAAGTGTCGCTGTGCCCACAATTGACGTTGTCGTCTGTGTAATTGAGTCAGAATCGGCCCGCAGTATGGCCGTCGTGCTTGAAGGTGAGCAGTTCTCAGACGGTTTCGAACAGTTTGCGCACTCAGTCTACCCCTAAACAGTTCATTTCTGGTTGATGTAGCCGTCCAAAATCGGTTACGGAGGTCACATAAGACAATCTGACGATCCTCTGCATGTGACGTCACACGTGGTCGACCTGGCCGAGGGCGATCAGCGGTGGTACCCGTTTGCTGTAGACGCGTCTGTAAATCATAAACAGTCCGTCGACTACAACCCATCGTCCTTGCGACTTCAGCTACGGACGTTCACGTCTGCAACATGCCGATGGCACGTTCACGTTGCACATTTGAAAGGCGTGGCATGACAAATGGCCGTAAAGACTTTCGTTTTCTTGTGTTTTTCTTTTTTTGTTAATGACTGCTAACAAGTATGGCTGAAAACACGTGCGGTATTATGGCCACGTGACCAGTTGCACGTGAAAAACCATTTTTGCCACTATAGTGCTGTGCACATGATTTTGATCGATTCACCTGCACAAAAACGGGTGTTATCTGAAGACAATACGTGGCCATTACTGTTTAAATACACAATAAGGGCCCACAATGATAACTGGTCAAGATGTTAAAATTTTAGGATTGTGAAGTTTTTAATTTGGTTCAGTATAATTATGTTCTTCAGATCTGATTTACCGACGGCGGCTATTCTGAAACTGTAATGTTTCCTGCTTTTATCAGCCATTCTGCAAGTATCGTTCCTATATTTGGCATTATGTGGTATTCTGTATGCGGGCTTTCATTTCGGAGGATTTTGATGTTTGACCAATCTTCTTTTACACTTTGTCAAGCTGGATATTCTGCCGATAGCAGCACTGTGTTCCTCAATACAAGCTTCAGTCGCCTTTTTCATGAACGCAAATATGATATTAAATGAGAAAATGTCGGGCTGTTCTATCAATAATATTCATTTAGTCATTACAGGCGAAGTCCTTTGAGTCGATATGACCTGTTAAGAAAATCATAGGCGAGACCGAGAGAATCGTTTCAATTGTGTGGTAATAAGATACTCTTGGTCTCCGGCAAATGAGCAGTTTACTGTTTCATTCATGGTATTAGCTCTGAGTAGCCCACTGCTACGTGATTAATGTGTTAATAAGATCCGAAATGCGACAAGGGACGTATTTCAGCTGCCTCAAATCAAAGGTATACACGCATTACCTTTCGCGAAGCGTGTGTATTAGTGCGCCTCTTATCCTGAGGATATGTATCTGGCTGTAGTCCAGACGTACTGAAGTCAGGAGTAATGCTGACGGTTCGATCGATATCAGCCTCTGACAGGAGTTATGTCACAATGTGTAATGTGAAATTCCACTGTGTGTGAGAAAGGGTGGGGTGGAAATTAAAAAAATATGAACATATGTTGACAGGTCAGGTAAATATTTGAGTCTGGACCTGACAAACCAGTGACTGAAGAATTACCCACGTCATTCAGATGACACACCCGTGAAGATCAAAGTTAGAATAGGTCTTCAGGAAACCATTCTTGCCGTAAGAGGCGATTGACGGGATCGGGCGGTCAGGCTCCCTGACTTAGGTTGATGCATGTCATCGTATCCCAGTTGCGTAGATCGATGCTCATGATGTCAATCACTGGATTGTCTGGTCTAAAACTCGATTATTTACAGACGACCGTCATATAGCTGGAATATTTCTGAGTGCAGCTTTAAACAACAAACAAACCTCTCTCTCTCTCTGTCTGTCTGTCTCTGTCTGTCTGTCTCTCTCTCCCCCTCTCTCTCTCTCTCACACACACAGACACAGACACACAAAGAAGGGATAGGGATGCACATCCCTGCTCTGGATCCAACAGTGTACGTGGTGATATAATGTGGTATTGTTATTGTCTTCCCGGTTAATTAATAGATTGGTACCTTCATAGGCACAACATTAATTACAACATTTCATCTAAAGTATTATGTTTTGTTTGTGCAGTTTATTGTGAAAACCGTTATGGACATATATCGCGCACAAGAACGGAAATATGAATGACTGGATAATCGAGGATGTCATGCATATCTCTTCGACATGGCATGTGAAACCCATTGCCATTGTCGCCAATAGGTAACATGTGAAACCTATTGCCACTGTCGCCACAAGGCAACATGTGAAACCCGTTGCCATTGTCGCCAATAGGTAACATGTGAAACCTATTGCCACTGTCGCCATAAGGTAACATGTAAAACCAATTGCCACTGTCGCCATAAGGTAACATATGAAACTCATTGCCACTGTCGCCACAAGGTAACATGGAAAGCCCATTGCCACTGTCGCCACAAGGTAACATGTAAAACCCATTGCCACTGTCCAGGGTGGAAACTGGACTTTTATAGTCAGTCAGAGACCATATAATAGATTTAGTCCAATTTCTAGAGTCAAAATCTGAAATTTCGGATCCGCCCTAAATTTGTTAATGGCACTAAGCCAATTTTTAACATAACTCCTTTTTATACACCTAGGTAACCAAGGACTTTCATTGCGAATTAGAGGCCGTTATTGAAAATCAAAATCTGCACTTTTGCCGATTTTACATGTGCGCCATTTTGTTCTCTCGGACAAAGACAAAGCGTGATCACAGTCATCAAATACAGTGACAACGACATGCTTAAGGGCAACAACAAATCTCAGTTGTAATGTTAACAATGTTAAGAAATACATGAGTGTAATTATGTATTGTGAAATATATCTTTTGCATGGGAAAAAAAGGCAACAACGATGAGACTTCTGCTCGCTTCCGGACAGGCTGCGCAGTACAAGCCGTAGCACTGATGGTTTCGCGCATAGGCTAGAGGGCCGTCCCTCTATTATATGGTCTCTGTGTCAGTTAACTCCCTTGCCTCGGGAAGATGATCAACAGGTAGGCATGCTACAAAATGCGCCGTGTTGATCCTTCCACATGTTCAATGTATACATGTCAAGGCTCAGAGTTGAAACATTGTGTACATACGGTAACAACGCTATACACGAGCATGTTCATTCCACAAGATTTAGAAACATTGTGGAAATGTAGTGACTTGTTTCATATTTCTTTCTATAATGAAGCTGAGACTTAACATGCATGGCAGGTGGCATGTCGCTTGGGGCGTCAGTCAGCAATCCTTAATGACAAACGAAGGACACCGTCAGAAAAGACGGTCAGGTCATGCTGTGACCCTTAACTATCTAATAGTACATTTATTGTGGGACGTCAGTGCGGCAACTGTGCAAGACTATAAGGTTTTACTTTAATCATATAACTTTATATTTCCTTATGCTTATAAATTACGTAAATCTGTGTGTACATTCTTTAAACGTATACACGAAAAGGTAACTGTATGACAATACTTTTGTACTAAATATTTGAATAGCTATGCTCTTAGCAACTTTGATTAAGATTCATCACGGTATAAAGAGAACAGTAGTAGCCAAGCATATGCAGTATATATTTCACGTCACAATATATATAATTAATATATACTCCAAACATGCCTGTGGGCAAGTATAAATACAGTATATATTTCACGTCACAATATATATAATTAATATATACTCCACGTGCGCAGTCCAAACACGCCCTTGGGCAAGTATATATACAGTATATATTTCACGTCACAATATATATAATTAATATATACTCCACGTGCGCAGTCCAAACATGCCTGTGGGCAAGTATAAATACAGTATATATTCCACGTCACAACATATATAATTAATATATACTCCACGTGCGCAGTCCAAACACGCCCTTGGGCAAGTATATATACAGTATATATTTCACGTCACAATATATATAATTAATATATACTCCACGTGCGCAGTCCAAACACGCCCTTGGGCAAGTATATATACAATATATATTTCACGTCACAATATATATAATTAATATATACTCCACGTGCGCAGTCCAAACACGCCCTTGGGCAAGTATATATACAGTATATATTTCACGTCACAATATATATAATTAATATATACTCCACGTGCGCAGTCCAAACATGCCTGTGGGCAAGTATATATACAGTATATATTTCACGTCACAATATACAATCAATATACATGTATACTTTCGAAACAGAAATGGACAGTTGGTTGTCAATTAGTCATCATCTTCAACCAACATTTCAACTGATTTATATTTGGAAAAGATGGAACTATTATTGTTTTATTTTGACAAGTGAATGACTTATTTTGTCTGAAAACGTGCCGCCAGCGGGGTCGTTTGATTTGAGGACGTCCAATAGTCGACCTCATCTAAGGTGACACATGACGGTAAGGTGTGGCGTTAACTATTAAACATTTGAAAAATGCTTAAAAGCTCAGAAAATATGTATAATATGTCAAAGCATGTTACCGAGGACGATGTTCATATTTAAAGCAATAAGATAAACCTTTGACGAGAAAAACAAAATCAGGTAAACATATATATCCTTGATCAGGGCTGTATATTTCCTACAATCCCCGTTAGCATGTATTATGCAAGCGATTGATTGTAAATTGTAAAGAAACGTGAACGGAGAGTTACTCGGACTACATTCCTGTCTGTACTAGGAAGGATCGCTCTGAAGGTTGTTACTCTCTGTATAAGATATCCGTTTTTACCACAGTGGACCCAGGAAAATTAACGCATGTCACCAGCATATAGTTTTGTATGGTACGATTGTCCCGTGCAAGGAACGCGACTTACTATAGAGCATTTGCTACACAGTTGTATAAAGTTATACAAGTAGTTTGCATGTGTGGACAATATAGTCCTTATATCCAACCGTTCAGACACTAGCCGTCACAGCTATACATTAATGGCATTATAAACCTTTAAAATTAGGCTTATTACCGTGTGATCATGATATGTCTAGAATCAGATGTGGGGGCAGGGTGGGTGGCTGAGTTAATATATATATATATGAATAATTTTGTGAAAAGATAAATTAATTGACTAAAATTAGGCCTACAATCTATTGTTTTCTGAATGCATTCTTCGCATCTTCCTTGTATTTTAAGACATGCTCTTACCTATAAGCTGACCCTCGTTTTAATTGAAAAAAACCCCGTGTATCCACACATGCAGTCTGTTGTTATTACTCACAAAAATATGATAACACAAAGATGAACTTAAACACAAAAAAGGTGTTTTCAAATTCAAATGTTTATTGTAGGAAAGCACATAGGCCAATAACAATTAAGTGCTTTCTATACAGTGTTTGATCATTTTGCAAATACATTCACATGTTTCATTTAAATGCATTTCTAATATTGAAAGCATATTTTAAATCGTGATAATTGTGATTGTCTTAAGGTCGAATCTGTTAGATTTTCACTTCTTGGCGTATCTTAAAAAAGTGAATAACATTCATATCTAGTACTAGATCATTACGTATAAGTACGTTCTTGGCTGTACATACATTTCTGGTATAAAGTAAGCTTGTATATGTCACAGAAAGTAAGCTTGTATATGTCACAGAAAGTTAGCTTGTATATGTTACAGAAAGTAAGCTTGTATATGTCACAGAAAGTTAGCTTGTATATGTTACAGAAAATAAGCTTGTATATGTTACAGTCAATGTGTAAAATTTTAATCTAGGCAATTCACAAAACGCATAACTATTTCAGTCAGTTAACAATTATTTTCCATTTATTTTATTATTATAACGAATTCCAAACAATTTTATGTTTAATTTTATCACCATGTGACTGAAAATGATACGATTAAAAGAATACGAAAATAAATGTTTATATTGTTCTATTTTGGGGGCTATTGTGATGTTTTTAAGCACTTTTGAGCTTCTTATGAACTTTTAATCAAAGGACAGATGTTTCAGTCAATATCTAAAATGACTTAAATATTTAGGCATTTTGTAAATTGCCTAAGTGAATCCCATTTTACACTTTGACTGTAACATATATGTCGCAAGCGGCCTAATAGATGTAGAACCTGCACCTACCTATACGAATATGCATAAACACTGCAAGAGTGTGTAGCCCACGCGTTACTAGGGTGGTGGAGAATCCGGGTAGTTGCTGCCTGTTGGGGTGGATGTGGAGGTCTGTTCTGGTACTGTGTTATTTTCCCCGACACAAAAACCCGTAGCGGGGAACTGCTCGCATCTTAAACTCTGGGGCCACAGAAATCCGAATTTTACCACGAGGCCCTCACAGCACCAGCACGTGCTCCTCTGTCGATTACGGCGGTGCACTCCAGAACAAACACTGTACACAAAAATAATTTCAGCTGCTGGCTGCACGAAACTTTGATAAGGGGGATGAACCTGTGAAGTTCTAGACCTGCATCGTCCTGGGCTTGGTGGTTCAACAAGTTCGGCATGATTGTTGCGTTATACTGAATGTCCTGACAGAGAGGGATGGTTGTAGGTTTGCAAGTGCTCGGAGCTCTCCGGTTTGTCCTTGCAACTGATTGCTGACAGTCATCCCGGCCTCCATGTTTCAACATACAACATACAATGAACACACAATGCCATTTAGAAAGTGGTCAAACGTAACAAATGTTATATTTGGGATAACACTTTCTGAGTAAAGTACAGATTCTAGTACTTTTTTGTGTTGAGTCCCGTCCGGGATTCGAACCCACACTGCCAGAGTGTGGCACCTAATCGCCAGCACACAAAGTCAGCGATATAACCAACTCAGACACCGAGGCTTCCACAAAAATGAAAGTCCGACAACTTGTAGTCTAGATCACGTACTTTGTGTACCCCTCTGACAAGTGTAAATTGGCACGGCTCCCATTACCTAAAGCTATGAACACACAATGCCATTAAGAAAGTGGTCAAATGTAACAAATGTTATATTTAGGATAACACTTTCTGAGTAAAGTACATATTCTAGTACAACAAACAAGTAAGACTATAAACAGTGTCTTCAAAGATCGGAACATCCCCATTTTTGAAAGTAAACATCGGTATTCGGGTAAACTCGAGTGTACATCCCAGTTTGGTGTTGGTCTGCTCAATATTTCACAGCCGTCTATTCATGGCAATCGTAACATCTTGCACACGTTACACATGATACTGGGTCGAAAGTAGGTACATGTAGTTTGTAATGTACGAAACGTTACTTAATACATACATATACGTACGCACGCACGCACGCACACACATGTAGCCTAATTCTAGCTGCGGTGCGGTTGTCCTGGAGCACCTAGCCTAACTCTAGGTTAATTCATGTCTTTTGAAAATAAAAGGTTCTTCATTGATTGGTCCTGTTTTGTTTTTTGAACAAACAGTGTTAGTTGGTAACGTTTCTTAGGTAATTATGTTTATGTTGTGTTGTGTTTTTCCCAAGTAAAGGTAAATGATGCTGAATTAGCATTTCCCATCACTGTCAACAACTGTTTCAGTCATATCACAGTGGGAGAAGTGGCGTCAATATCCGCGTTCAAGAATACAACTTAGTGACTTGCATGGTATGGCCTCTTGAAATGAAAGAATTTGGATAATTATTAAAAAAATAAGTGTTACAGGCATACTGTATCTCGTGTACATGTCTCCGTGTAAAAGATCATGACTTTGCTCGCGAAATACTGTGTTGATATTGCGCTCGAAACTTTTTATCGAGGCTGAACGTATTTTTCAAGCAGATGGAGGCTGTTAAAAAGTAAATAGTTAATTATTTACAATTAATCAAGAGCTGTGTTTTTTAAAAACACAACCCCTGAAATTTCCTTTTACAAACACCAGTAGCGTCACTAGCCTTGATCCATATGATCTCAGAACCCACGCCAGTCACCGACACTGTAACATCTTACTGCAAGATACATGCATGTACCAGGTACCATCCATGCTTTGTGGTTCAGAACCATACTCGTCACTGTGACGACATTCGTCTTGCAGCAAGACTGCCAACACCTGACAACAGAAAATGTTCATAACCAATAACGCACAGGACAAACATAAAATAAACAGACCGCACTGTAACGGCGACACCACAGGAGAGATTGAACTACCCGGGCTTTACAATTCCTATATATACCCCACACGGTTGCGCCCTCTACCGGGAATAACCTCCCTTTATATCTGGCTTTACCTTCAAGAGAAATCAATTTCAGTCTAATTCACTCTGTTCAACCGAATGAAATTTCATTTTCATGTATTTAAGATTGTGACAGAGCCAATTCGTTGACCCTATAAGATGTGGATGTAGTTTGATGAAAAGCGATAACTGGAAAGTGAATAACACCTTCACAGCTCCGCACCCTGTGGTTCTCCGTCGCACTAAGCGGGCCCTACCGACAAGATCGTGTAAACTGTTCCTCGTGCGGAATGTAGCATTTTACAGACGCTTCCTATAGCTCACTCGTTCAACCTCACCCGGGTGGAAATGTTCTAATGTTACAGATAACGTTTCTTTTCAACGACAAATTACACAATCAGCGACAAATTAGATAAACGAAAAGAGGTGATATGAAGTAAAATTTTGGTTACTTCTTACTGAAATATGACAAAAATTAAGTACATGTACATGGTACCCATAAAAATATAGTATTTGTGAGTGTTTCGGTTGGTGAACTTCTAACTTACATACTTCAGCTCTCGTCCTTGATCAAAGCATTGCACTACGTATCCTGAAAACAGATTTCATTTTTTGGCTTTAAATCCGATTATGTATACAATAAAACTTTGTTTATACATATTTTATTTTGTGCTTCCTTTGTGTACATTTGTTGACATATCTTGATTAATAGATCACCCACAGGTTGTCAAGGAAATCACGTTCACGGCATGCTCAGCTGTCATTGTAGGCGATTAAGGTAAAATACGTGACCGTGTGTGTGTGTGCACTTGGAGTAGTAATACTATATTGGGGACATTCAAATGGCAGTTTCTTATTAGTCTCTGGTTAACACTTTAGAATATGTTATACACATATGTGTGCATGTTGATACATTATACATATGTATGTGTGTGTGTAAATAGATATTTATTACTTGCCCGTGAAGAGGACCTGTTTTATTAACATACAGCTGTATTACACATTGTGTAATGCCAAAGCTCACCCACGCTTTCGCTCGTCAAATACCAAAACTATTCACTGGTTTCATAAAAATGGCATTACACGGGAGCTCGTTTAGTATGGACATCTTGATATATTATACGTATACGTGCATCTTGATATATAATACATAGCTGTGTACATCTTGAGTGAGTGAGTGAGTGAGTATGGTTTTACGCCGCTTTTAGCAATATTCCAGCAATATCACGGCGGGGGGGGGGGACACCAGAAAAGGGCTTCACACATTGTTTGTACCCATGTCGGGAATCGAACCCGGGTCTTTGGCGTGACGAACGAACTCTTTAACTACTTGGCTACTCGACCGCCCCTGTGAGTACATCTTGATATATTATACATATGTATGTGTGTAAATAGATATATAATACATAGATGTGTGTACATCTAGATATATAATATATATGGACATTTGATATATTATACGTATACGTGCATCTTGATATATAATACATAGGTGTGTACATCTTGATATATAATATATATGTGCATCTTGATATATAATTCATAGGTGTGTGCATCTTGATATATTATACATAGATGTGTGTACATCTTGATATATAATATATATGTGCATCTTGATATATAATTCATAGGTGTGTGCATCTTGATATATGATATATGTGCATCTTGATATATAATACATAAATGTGTGTACACCTTGATATATAATATATATGTGCATCTTGATATATAATTCATAGGTGTGTGAATCTTGATATATCATACATAGATGTGTGTATATCTTGATATATAATATATATTTGCATCTTGATATATAATTCATAGGTGTGTGCATCTTGATGTATACTATATGTGCATCTTGATATATAATACATAGATGTGTGTACACCTTGATATATAATATATATGTGCATCTTGATATATAATTCATAGGTGTGTGCATCTTGATATATCATACATAGATGTGTGTATATCTTGATATATAATATATATGTTCATCTTGATATATAATCCATACATGTGTGCATCTTGATATATCATGCATAGATGTGTGTACATCTTGATATATAATATATGTGCATCTTGATATATCATGCATAGATGTGTGTACATCTTGACATATAATATATATGTGCATCTTGATATATAATTCATAGGTGTGTATATCCTGATATAAAATATATATGTGCATCTTGATATATAATTCATAGGTGTGTACATCTTGATATATAATATATATGTGCATCTTGATATATAATACATAGATGTGTACATCTTGATATATAATATATATGTGCATCTTGATATATAATTCATAGGTGTGTACATCTTGATATATAATATATATGTGAATCTTGATATATAATACATAGATGTGTACATCTCGATATAGAATATATATGTGCATCTTGATATATAATTCATAGGTGAGTGCATCTTGATATATAATATATATATGTGTGTAGATAGATATATAATACATAAATGTGTGTACATCTTGTGTTTACATCTTGATATATCATACTTATATGTGTGTGTACATCTTGATATATCATACATATGTGTGAACCATACCCGTGCTCGTGGGTTTCATCGAGGTGGTAAACGTCTGAGACCTGCATCACTTCGGGCTTTCCTCCCACATTAAGCTGACACGCCGCGTTATAACTGTAATACTGTTAAAAGCGGCGTTAAACCCAACTCACTCACTCTTGATGTATCATACATATGTGTGTGTACATCTTGATAATCATACATACGTGTGAGTGTGTACATAAATAATAATAGTGTACATAAGTGTTTGTGCATCTTCATACACGACTGTCCATTTGCAACTTGAAACAGCATACTTGTCTGTGTGGGTGTCTTTTGAGATGTCACGTATCTAAGTAGGCGAATCTTAATGTATATTGTATGAAAGTTTCTCTTGAAAGGCAAGAATGCAATTCAGTTATATGTGTAAGTTCCTGAACGAAACACACACCTGTGTGTTTATGTACAATTGAATGTTTCACAACATAACAGTGTGGCTCCTATTCATATTTTTGTGGGATCTGACGGAATGTTGCTCCCACGTTTATGTATGTCTGCACACCGCACTGACTGTCATAAATCTGTCACGTCACCTCATCCTGTTCCCAGCTGCCAGTGCGGTAATGTGCACCGCGGTATCAAAGAAGGGAATCCAACAGCAATATTGGTGTAAGGGGCTTGGTAAACTTTATCATTCTTCCGATCAGTGAATAACTCGCAGTGATATTGTTCAGTGAAGACAGTCATACAGTGGACCCTCGTCAGTCCGGATCATCGCCTTGTCCGACTCAAGGAACAGCTTCATCGCCGTGAAAAGACACCCCTTCAGTACCTGGATGCAGTTGGTCCTCTGATGATGAACAAGTGAAAATGACTGATGATCGTAAATGACAATGAAATAACATTTGAATAAAAAATTGTGAAATCTACCCAGCTTTCTTTCTTGTTACATGGGTGATTCCATTTTACTTAATCAAGGGTACAGGGGGTGTCTAGCCGGGAGAGCCACATTTCAGAAATGGCTATTGCCGGTAGAGCCACATTTTCAGCTGAGTGCATTTCACCTTTTCTAGCGGGTAACCGTACAGGGTACTTATTGCTGATGCAACCAGCCATAACGAGTGTTGTTTTAACGGGTCTGCGTTTTGGCAGGTCTACGTTTTGGGAGGATACCCCCCTCAAGGACCCTGATAGCCGACAGGTGTTTTTCCAAAATAGAAAACCGTATCACAACTCCTCTTACCCGCCCACCCACCACCACCAAATACACACGCACGAACACGCATACACGGAATTTATATTTATATCAGTTGAAGATATTTTAACATTTATGAATTTAGTTGAATTTAGTTTATACAGGAGAATATAATATAGTGTCAATGATGTACTGTAACTTCTGAACAGTCGGGCATTTCGACCGTATGAAATCTGACATTCTCTGAAACATATGTATTCTTATTTCAGCCTGAAGCTTTATGCAACGAAAGGTCATCTCAAGGTTGCTTTCAATGCAATAAAAGACCCCTCTGTCTGGTTTAATCCACGCATGGGGATGCTCGTAGGTGAACGACATATAAGTCTGCATTTCATTTGCCAGTTCCGATACAATGGGCGTGGTTTAGGATGTAATTTATGCAGAGGCTCCAGATGAGTGGGCATAACGCGGTTATAAAATAATAACATTCGTCTTTGTTGTCTTACTTGTCATTGCTCAAACACCATGACAATGCACAAACTTATTGAGTATGTAAATAACATGATACCGATCCATTGAGGAACTTGTGTAAGCTAGATTTAGTAAATAGATGGGTCACCATTTGCATGTACAGCTGCTTGTTTCTGGGTCGGTGAAATCTACCCAAGATTCAAGGGCAAATCCCTTTAAAATATACAGACCATATTTGTCTGGGCAACACATATGATAATGCACGGCGTCTTCTCGTGTTCCGAGCTTTAAGTTACCAGGCTCCTCCACCCCCAAAGGCCACCCTGGGATCTCGGACACCGGTACCAATGTTTGCCTGTTTACTTACCGTAAAATGACCCAAACCTGACAGGTAGATTGACGAACGCGTCGCTTTCAGAATATCCCGGCTGCTCGTCTCGACCTGCAGGAGACAGGGCTGGTGCTTTTGGTCAGTTTTTGCATTTTGTAATTAAATGGTGTCAGAGGTTTAGAAAGATGGTGGAAGTTCTAGAGGCGGGGGACTATGTCTCCATTGCAGTCTACTTTGTCTTGGTGCTGTCCGTTGGATTATGGGTAAGTGTTGAGTTATTTTATACCAGTTTAATCATATGTTTTATTTATTTATTTAAAATGCATTTTCATCATATTCATGACTTTTGAATCGGGTTTTTCACTATGATGTATTGTCAGCGATTAATAGTTTTAATACGCATTAATCTTTGAAGCGATTGGATATGAGTTGTTGAAGTCAGCACAAACATTGTTCAAACTTTTGATTTTGGGGAAATTGGGTTAAATTATTCTATAACAAAATACAAATATATCTTTATATTTTGAAAAAAGAAAACCTTCCTAAGTTTTGAAGATCTGTTGAACACCATGTTGAACGAATTGCCTTTATCATGATATCAGTCATGAACGTTGACAATTGACGAATTGAAGCACGTCGTACAAATTTGAACAAAGATAATCCGAATTCCACCCAAGACGTTTGATGTGGTATGATTCCTGTAGTATAGATAATATGGGCGCGTTAATCTCCACGACGGCCCTCCCCACATAGTGTACACATCGGTCAAGACTGGCAGGCATATATCATCGCTGTACGTGACTGTACAAAGCCAACTGGATCATGCATTAGATCTGTCGGTACACTAGTCGGTCATGTCAGTGTGAGTGATCGGAGACAATAGATTTATAGAGCACTGATATATGTGGTAGTCTATCATATATCCCGTTTATCTTAACGTGCGGTGGGGTAGTTTAGTTGTTAAATCTTACGCCCGTCACGCTTTAACAAGTTCAGTTTAACGAGTTCATTTCCCCTCATTGGTACAATTTGATATCACCCGCTGTGATACTGCTGGAATATTTCTAAAAGATCATTTACTTACGCTTTACCTTGTATAGGGGGCACTGGTAACCCAGGCGTCTAAGGCGCAGCAATTCGCTGCGCAGAGTTGCGTCCCTTGGTCACGCCAGAAACTTATGATCGTTGGTTCGAATACAGAATCGCACCCATGTTTCTAGGTCTGTCAGCACCATACCCGTGCTCGTGGGTTTCACCAAAGCGGTAATTGTCTGAGACCTGCATCACTTCGGGCTATGCTACCACATCAAGCTGACACGCCGTTGAAGGCGGCGTTAAACTAACTTACTCACTCACTAAACTGTCGGGCAAAAAAAAGTATACACCCATGTTTGAAGGTGACTAAAATGAGACAAACAAGAAATATCGATCCGTTGTTTATATATGTATTGTATTTGATACGGGTATCATAGGACCTTAAGTTTGCAGTGTTTCGGCGACTATTTCATCCTAGGAACGTTTAGCTGACGTTAGTATTTTTTGTATCAAATCCAATTTTCAAGTTTAAACTTATTTTTCCCCAGCAATTTATTAAGAACTTCTGAACGTTCATAGAGTGAGAGCTAAACTGTATGAACGTCGGAGCTTATAGCACTGACAGCACCTGATGAAATTGTTTGATTAATGAGTGGATTTTAGGAAGATGTGACATGTCTCAGTATCATAGTTGTAAATGTTTAATTGGATCTCTCATTCACATAAACACTATGGCTGCGTAACAATGTTTTTTTCAATATGCACATAGCAGTGGTTCATAAGTGCATGTTCTTGAGTGTGTCCTTCAAATTGTTAAGATTGAATCTGTTCTAACGGCTTGACACGAAAATGGATGCCCAAATCTCCCCCCTCCCCCATCACCTCAAGCTTTCAGTGTGTATTAGGAGTTGTTTAATGCTTCTAGTAATCCAACTTTCTGACAGTCAGTCCAATGCAGTCACATTGGAGGAGATTAGTGCTAGTCCTGGACTGTAAATCCAGACTGTGAGCGCACGTTAATTAAGTGAGTATCGTTTTACGCCGCTTTCAGCAATATTCCAGCAATATCACGGCGGGGTACACCAGAAATGGGCTTCACACATGTAGGGAATCGAATCTGGGCCTTTGGCGTGACGAGCGAACGTTTTAACCACTAGGCTACACCTTGCCCTCGTTAACTAAGAGAACAGTGTAGGCATATCGAGGGATCATGGTTATCCAAATGTAACCAACATAACGTTAGTAAATACCAAACTAAGATCTTCCCTTTTCTTTTTCAGTCCACATTCCGACCAAACAGAGACAGTACAGCCGGGTATTTCCTGGCTGGAAAGGAGATGCATTGGTTTCCGGTAAGTCACGTGACATAGACCATCCAATCACCTGTATACTACACGTGATAGTCACGTGGTCATTCCGTTCAAACGTTAGTGACAGAAGTATAGATAGAGTACAATTACACCAGAATGACCGTCATACACATCAGTCTGCATATTAATCATTAATACAAGTGTGTTTCTTTCTAGTCTCTTTAAAATCAGATCTCTCACTTGATACCTCCCTGCGAAAAGTTTTCACAACCCCTCCAGGTGAACCCTGAGCTAACTTTGACCCCCAAATTATATGACGAATGCTAGGTACTCGGGTCGATCAGACGTCAACTTCATATATTATATCGGCCTTTATTATATTCCATTCGGAAGTGACCCTTTATGTTCGTTTCCGAGATACCGAAATGAGATATGCTGCTCTAAATCCTTCGCTCGTTCTTACTTAAAATGTAGAAGCTTCGACGCAGATGACGTAAATATAAACTTATATATGAAAATGATAATTTCATTAACATCAAATCATTTACTCCGATATGCGATCTCTTTCTGAGAGCGACAACCCCGATGTCTACATTTGTTAGGAGTGGTTAGAGATATTAACAATGCAATAAAGTGATTAACAGCGTGTTATCATTACGAGACCGCCTCCGTGTTCTAGTGGTCGGCCCGGAGAGCGGAAGGTCCGGGGTTCGATCCCCGGCCGCGTTATACCAAAACGCGTTAAAAGAAGGTACTTGTTGTTACCCTGTCTGGCGCTCGGCATTAAAGGGCTAAAACAAGGACTGGTCGGCTCGGAGTCAGTATACTGTGTCTGAGTGGGGTATCGATCATGTTAAACTGCGGTATGGTATCTCAGTGTGCTAGCACTATAAATCGGCATCAGTCCGAACTAGTACAAGCAGCCACATACACACACGCACACACACACGTGTACGTCGCTATATAAGTGCAATAATCTTGGACGCGACGTTCAACCCAATTTCACCTCACCTCATCTTATCATTACGTACCAAGCATACAAAGACCCAGTATCATCCGCTGTCCGTGGAGTTGTGTACGCTAACACTTAGCAGGTTATTGTCGTGCAGATGTTAACACAGCCACAGAAGACCGGGCTGTCCATGTGGACGCGCCAAGGCCATACGTTTTGAGAAGACACTTGACAGTGTTTGTATTCCTGACATCGTTCAAGTGTCTTAGTCACGTTGTACATATCTCACGTGTTCATTTCCAGGGAGATATTGACGTCGATTGAATAACAGAAGACATTTGAGTCATACATGTCAACACAATATAGGATTCGCCCCGATTATGTTGCTTGGCCTTGCAACACTATACCTTTACTCGTGGGTTTCACCGAGTGCGCCACCATGCTGTGAGTGAGTGAGTGAGATAAACACCGCTTCATACAGTATTTAAGATACTTGACAGCGTGTTCGTTTGATGTGACAGGACAGCCTGAAGATAATCAGGTATTAGTCTTTTACCATTTAGGTGAAATCCTCGAGCACGATTATAGTGTTGATAAACCTAGAAACATCATTCATTCTTTACAGGGAAACATTGACTTATATTAGCAGAGCCTAATGTAAAAAAACATCTGCCCCTAAGCAGCTTGGGTTGCATACTCAACAGGGAGTTGAGAATAATAACTGGAATGCGAACGGATCCATTTGTCGGGGAACAATGCAAAAACCCGCACTTGAGCAGATACTAGTACCTGGATACCTGCGGTATACTACTACTACTACTACTACTACTACTACTACTACTACTACTACTACTACTACTACTAATAATAATAATAAGAAGAAGAAGAAGAACAACAACAACAACAATAGTAATCATCATCATCATAATCATAATCATCATTATATAAACTCTTTTTCAAGCTCTCAATCTCTTAATTGGTTTGTGTAGTTACTTCGTTATAAATGAATAAGAACTTTATGCCTGTAACCAAAGACATGACGTTTTCCTGCTGCTTGAATTGCGGCACTGGAAAGCCATGTTTAGAAGTACAAACAAACCACAGCGAAGGCCACACGCCTTCATGCATACACTACAGATGTTAAACTCATGACGAAAGTGAGCGTTTCATCAATTTGAAAAAGAACTGAAAAAACAATGCAATGTGTAGAAGTCAGAATATAGGTTTATTACACGACATCATACTGTTAAATCCCCGAAACCATCACTCGCCGCATTTCAACTTTGTAGCTTGGAAACACGCAAGGAATAGTCAATTATACCTGGTAGTATATTACCAAGGTCGTTCGTTCCGAGATCAGACAGTTCTTCCTATGTACGGCTGATTTCTTTAATAAACTTGAAAGTACACACTATGTTGTGCAAACGCAATGCAGTCTTCATCTTCGTATACAAACATTCAGTGATCTCTGTGAGAACACGCATTGGCGCAATGTGATATTTCGGCAAGCTCTTTGACCCTGCGGTAATAACAATGCCTTTTGTTGATCAATTCGTCCCCCGTGACCCTTGAGGGCATATTCTGCATACATACACACTTGAACATACATACATACATGTTCTTACATGCCCACGACTAATGACGTGGCTTTCATAATGGCATGCGCCGTTTAGATAAATATGCAAGTGGGTTGATATTAAAATGTCTACTCCGATGTGGTTGTCGGACGTTGAGAAGCTGTCATTGACATGGGCTAGGAAGGGCGGTGGGGAGTTATGTCCCTCAGCAGCTGTTCGTGGGATGGAATCTTAAATTGACCCGGCTGGTGACCACTAGACAGACGCTATGTCATTGGTCAGACAGCACCTTAACTGTGTCAGGAGCAGCTGTTCGTGGGATGGAATCTTAAATTGACACTGCTGGTGACCACTAGACAGACGCTATGTCATTGGTCAGACAGCACCTTAACTGTGTCAGGAGCAGCTGTTCGTGGGATGGAATCTTAAATTGACACTGCTGGTGACCACTAGTCAGACGCTATGTCATTGGTCAGACATCACCATGCTTTACAAACAAACTGTTCACATTTACGACCTGCGTTAATTATCTGACATACGATAACATGCATCAACCAAGTCAGCGAGCCTGACCACCCGATCCCGTTAGTCGCCTCTTACGATAAGCATAGTCGCCTCTTACGGCAAGCATGGGTTACTGAACCCGGATCTTCACGGGTCTGCGCTGTGTAAGCTGACATGCACACGTTTTAACATAGCAGGAAATGTATGTTGGTGTAAGCCAAGCAAGCAGTACAACACCAACTCCAGCATGGCCTTCACAATTCTCTACATAGTTACGTCCCTTAGTAGGGCCCGAATCCAAAGATCATGGGTTCGAATCCTATGTTCATCCGAGCACCATGCTCGTGGATTTCATCAAAGAGTCAAACGTATGCTGTCCATCAGTTCGGGCTTTCCCCTGCATCATGCTGGCACGCCGTGATTCAACAAAATACTGTTAAAAGCGGCGTTAAAACCACCTCACTCACTAATAGGCCCTTTTATATATATCTCCGACAAACATATACACGATATATGTATATTTGGTAAGGAACTTATCATACAAATGCAGTACAAACATGTTTTTGTGTAGGTTATCCGTACTAAAACAATCATGGCATTTGTTTGTTGTGTCTACTGCGGACAAACATTAGTAGATACTCCTCTGAAATTTTATGAAAAAAGTCTTAATTAGTTTTTAGTTATAGTTTTGTAATCGGAAAAACATTTCAATCTATATGACTTGTTGAAAGATGGGAATTTTATGATTGTCCTCAGGTGGGAGCGTCCATCTACGCCAGCAACGTTGGCGCCCCCATGTTCATCGGTCTGGCCGGAACGGCGGCGGCAGGCGGCTTTGCATGTGCGATATACGAGTGGCATGTAGGTATTGCAGCTCCACACAGGGTCCATGTGTAGAAATGATAGTACGTAGCTCCACACAGGGTGCATGTGTATAAGTGATTATCTGTAGCTCCAAACAGGGTCCATGTGTATAAGTGGTTATCTGTAGCTCCACACAAGGTCCATGTGACTAAGTGATTGTTTATAGCTCAACACAGGGTCCAAGTGTATAAGTGATTGTATGTAGCTCCACACGGGGTCCATGTGTATAAATGATAGTATGTTGCTCCACACAGGGTCCATGTGACTAAGTGATTGTTTATAGCTCAACACAGGGTCCAAGTGTATAAGTGATTGTATGTAGCTCCACACAGGGTCCATGTGTATAAATGATTGTATGTAGCTCCACACAGGGTCCATGTTTATAAGTGATTGTCTGTAGCTCCACACAGGGTCCATGTGTAAAATAAATTGTCTGTAGCTAAAAACAAGGTTCGTGTGAATATTATGTGTAGCTCCACATAGGGATATGTGTATAATAGATTATCATGGATTAATGTCGGTGGCATGGGCTTGATTTTTATTGAAATGTAGTTTTTAAGACAAAGTAACAAATAAAGTTACTTATATTAAACGTTTTATGGCTTCCTTCCACTTTTGCACCAGTTTCTTGACACTGTTTACGGCTAATGGGTATGCTATAAATCATGCAGCTTCAAGCCGTTTATAATGATTGTCAATAAGGTTTTTTCTGATACTTTGTGTTATTTCTGCTTGTTGTGTCTGTCAGGCCATCTACCTGCTGATTGCTCTCGGCTGGATCTTCGTTCCTGTCTACGTCGCCAGCGGGGTAAGCAACACCACCACCATCACTCTATCACCTGCGTAAGCATTCTGAATGCTCATGCCGGACCCTCTGTCCCATTCGTCACCAACTCGTGTTATTCCAGGGCAGGTTACGAAAAGGGGCGAGTGGTGACCAATGCCTCTGTCCGCCGGCTGAGAGTCCGACCTTGACAGCTGTTGTAAGTGAGTGAGTGGGGTTTTAGCAATATTTCAGCAATATCACTGCGGGGGACACTAGAAATGTGTTTCACACATTCCATCCATATGAGGAATCGAACCCAGGCTTTCATGACGAACGCAAGCTACCACTAGGCTACCACATCGTTCCTATACGGCTATAGCCGTTGTAAGTGGAACATTGGGTTCCCCGGGATTAAGGTATTCTTTTAAATACAACAATATATCAAAAACAATATATATATACTTTGCAAAATGTTAATTTTGAAATGACTTCGAAATGTCTGCAATCTCATTAAGATCATATCTAATCTTCATCTGAGCTTTGTTGTGCGGTAGCAAAACTAAGAATTGATTTTAATGCAATTGAAACGGCAGAATCTATCATTTGTGAAATTATATGAACTGATCATAATATTAATTATCGGAACTCCAGTAAATCCTCGATAACCGACCCCGTTAATCCAGAATCCTTGCTATCCAGACTATTTCTGTCGGTAACTAAACCCATATCACAACTTACCGTGATTCGTTGTTCCGGACATCGGTTAATCAAGGATATTCCATTGGAAGAACGACGGTGGGATTAACGGACTTTCACTGGGGTGCCAGAAACCTATGACTGGGGGCTCGAATACACGTTCGACCTGAGATTGTTTCTAGGTTTGTCAAGAGCATACCCGTGCTCGTGGGCTTCACCGAAGGGGTAAACGTCTGAGACCTGCATCAGTTTGGGCTTTCCTCCCATGTCAAGCTGACATGCCGTGATGTAACTGAAATACTGTTCAAAGCGGCTTCAATCAAACTCACTCACCCACTGGTGATTTTCTCAATGCGCGTTCGATAACTGTGTAAATAATAGTGTTTTCTGTTGTACAGGCGTTCACAATGCCGGAGTACCTGAAGAAGAGGTTTGGGGGGAGGAGACTGAGAGTCTACCTGTCTGGCTTGGCCCTCATCTTGTACATCCTCACCAGAATAACGGTAAATCCACGACACATCTACCCGCAAAGATTTGGGTTAGAATTTATCTTCAGCAACCCGTGCTTGTCGTAAGAGGCGACTGACGGGATCGGGTGGTCAGGCTCGCTGACTTGGTTGATGCTGGATTGCCTGTTCCAGACTCGACCGCTGTCGTATAGCTGGCGTTAAACAAACTAACAAACAAAACGTCGCATCTACCCTGTGGAGATTCCCGGTCGATACTTCATGCTTGTCGAAGTGGGAGTTCGATTTTGATTGATTGTTTGTTTGTTGTTTAACGCCGCACTCAACAATAATCAAGTCTGTACCAGACAATCCAGTGATTGATTTCATGAGCATCGACATACGGAATTGGGATACTATGACATGCATCAACCAGGTCAGCGAGCCTGATCATCCGGTTTACATGCCGCCGTTATGTAGCTGAAATGATTGCGGCGTTAACCAATATTCATTCTCTCATTCATGACACATTTATGGACATGTTACCGGACAGTTACTGAAAAGGGACACTACATATATAAATTAATCCGAAACTATGTTTCGTTATTCCGGATAAATGCTTTTCCTGTTGATTTCAGTGGGAACATTACATAACATGACTTCACTGTATAGTAAATGGCTATCTAGAGCTCTTACTAGGGAGTGCATATAATAAAAGTATAAATTGTTTTAATTGATAACACTGTGATGTATATCTTGTCACACAGGCTGAGGTGTACTCGGGCGCCATCTTCATCCAACAGCTGCTGGGGCTGAATCTATACGTGTGTGTCGTCGTCATCCTCGGCGTCACTGCCATCTACACCGTAGCTGGTAGGTTGCCACTGTAGGCGAGAATCGTCGCCTTCCTTGCAGTAATTTATTTCGTCGAAATAGGCTACCTTGTATTTACATAAACAACGCTTTTCGATCAATTTCGATCAATTTTTCGATCTTTTTTTGAAGTTTTTATACATCGTTATTTTCAGGCGGCCTTGCTGCTGTGATCTACACGGACACCCTGCAGACCATCATCCTCCTCATCGCGTCCTTCATCCTCATGATCATCAGTACGTCAATGACACTCTTCCCGGCCTTGACCTTCACATAGTTTTAGTTTCGTATATTATTAATTGCTTTGCATCGCAACATTGCAACTTCGTTAAAAAGGATTCGAAAATAACAAACATTTACGCAAATTTGATCCCCGTAAATATATCTTTAAATTATCAACTCTTCAAGGTATTTATTTCAGGTAGAGATTTAACTTCCAGTTGAGATAAATATACATTCAGAATCTTCTTCAACGTAAATATTCTGGGTTGGGACGGTCCCCAGCAACCTATGCCGGCCCAAAGAGGTAACTAAATGAATCGGGTGGTCAGACTCGGTGACGGGGCGGTCGGGTAGCCTAGTGGTTAAAGCGTTCGCTCGTCACGCCGAAGACCCGGGTTCGATTCCCGACATGGGTACAATGTGTGAAGCCCATTTCTGGTGTCCCCCGCCGTGATATTGCTGGAATATTGCTAAAAGCGGCGTAAAACCATACTCACTCACTCACTCACTCACTCACTCACTCAGACTCGGTGACTTGTCTGATTGCGTGTCATCGTACCCCACGGCGTTGATCGTTGCTCATAATATCAATCCCTGGATTGTCAGGGCCCGACTCGAATATTTACAGTCTTCTTAATAAAGCTAGAATGTTGCTGAATGTGGCGATAAATAACAAACAAACAAACAGACATATGAGTACAGCGCACAATGCTCTCCAGGTTTCATGGAGGTTGGTGGCTGGGAACAGATGATGCGGAAGTACGTCACGGCCGCTACCAACTACACTCTGGCGGACCCAGAGAAGTACCAGTGTGGGATGCCCAGGAAAGACTTCTTCCACATCTTTAGGGACCCAGTAGAAGGAGACCTTCCCTGGACGGGCACCGTGTTCGGGCTTACCACCCTCGGCCTGTGGGTGTGGTGCACTGATCAGGTGGGTGTGGCGGGGTAAGAAAAAGGTGTGGCATTCAGGTAGGGAACACAAAGAGAAATTTCTCTTTGGACAACATCATGCAGGTGTGATATAGAGACATGGCCTATATCATCCTCTATATCATTGGCCATCCTCTATATGATTGGCTAATGAAATTTTGCGGCGCCTTAGACGACTGGGCCACCCGTGCCCCCTTGAGAGATGAAGATTGATGAATTGAGGCGTGAGGCGGCAATAGATAACCAAAATTAAGCAGACATTTGAATTTGATTATTCGTATTTGACACACTGTATACCTTCTGCCTCTAGATCATGGTACAAAGATGTCTCTCCGCCAAAAACTTGAGTCATGCCAAAGGTGGTTCCGTGTTCGCAGCCATTCTGAAGATCTTCAACTTCTTCCTGTGGATTGTCCCCGGCATGATCAGCCGAATCCTCTTTCCCGGTGAGTTGTGTCCCCCCAGTACACCCCCCCCCCCCCCCCAACCTGTGAGTTGTGTCTCCCGAATACCCCCCTCCCCCTGTGAGTTGTGTCTCTCAAATACCCCTTTTCCCCTGTGAGTGGAGTCTCATATATACCCCTCTACCCTGGTGAGTTGTGTCTCATATATACCCCTCTACCCTGGTGGGTCGTGTCTCATATATACCCCTCTACCCTGGTGAGTTGTGTCTCATATATACCCCTCTACCCTTGTGAGTCGTGTCTCATATATACCCCTCTACCCTGGTGAGTCATGTCTCATATATACCCCTCTACCCTGGTGAGTTGTGTCTTTTTTTCCCATCTACCCTGGTGAGTCGTGTCTCATATATACCCCTCTACTCTGGTGAGTTGTGTCTCATATATACCCCTTTACCCTGGTGAGTCGTGTCTCATATATACCCCTCTACCCTGACGAGTTGTGTCTCATCTATACCCCTCTACCCTGGTGAGTCGTGTCTCATATATACCCCTCTACCCTTGTGAGTTGTGTCTCATATATACCCCTTTACCCTGGTGAGTCGTGTCTCATATAAACCCCCCTACCCTGGTGAGTCGTGTCTCATATATACCCCTCTACCCTGGTGAGTCGTGTCTCATATATACCCCTCTACCCTGGTGAGTTGTGTCTCATATATACCCCTCTACCCTGGTGAGTCGTGTCTCATATATACCCCTCTACCCTGGTGAGTTGTATGTCATATATACCCCTCTACCCTGGTGAGTTGTGTCTCGTATATACCCCCTTACCCTGGTGAGTTGTGTCTCATATATACCCCTCTACCCTGGTGAGTTGTGTCTCATATATACCCCTCTACCCGGTGTGTAGCCTAACATAACGCCCGGCCACTGTGTGTTCTAGCCCAGTTAGTTGAGGGAGACACGTTGAATTATTGGACATGGCTGCAATATTGCAGCATCTGAAAATGTTCTATATTGAACAGGCATGACACATATACGCACAATCACAGACCAACAGGACGTATACCACCACCCCGACCCTGACAATAGATGCGTGCTGGCGTCCGTGTACATGTTCAACATTTCCTCGTAGATGATGTTGCTTGCGCCGACCCCGACCACTGCGAGCGAGTCTGTCAGAACCGAGCCGGCTGCACCAACATCGCCTACCCACTTCTGGTCCTCAGAAAAATGCCCGTAGGTGGGTGCACTTATCTTATTTCTCCAAGTCTGGGGAATATACATTTTTATATCAAGTATCCGCAATATGTTCCAGCTTGCCATTTATGTTGTTTTGTATCTTTGGTGGGTTATTCAAATTTTGAACGGTGCTGCAGTAGAGTTGACACCTGTCTCTGTCACATACAGAACAGAACCCATTGCCAAGCTTTGCCACTGAAAAGTATGGAACCACAGAAGGGACATTGTCGCCCTTACAATGACAAGCAAAAAGTGTCAAAATTAACCAAAGCGCGACAACGCGACATTTCGGTCATTTGTCGCATTGTTGCGTTGTCGCGCTTTGGTTAATTTCGACACTTTTTGCTTGTATTTGTAAGGGCGACAATGTCCCTTCTATAATTCCATAGATACGCTATCACAGGTGACCAGTATGGATTATGAAGATGTTTATAGTTTTATTTCGGGACACATTTAATATACCGACATTTACCTATGATCTGACCCAGATTGATTGGTGCTCAAGCTATCAACCACTGATGTATCTGTGCATGTCATATCTGTACATAGTCACAGAAATAACAGACAGACAGTTTTATTCAGATTAAGGCCCCCCCCCCCCCCATAAAAAAATAAATAATAATAATAATAATAATAATAAATAAAAATAAATAAATAAATAAATAAAAAAGCATGAATAATGAAACAGACACTGATTAAAGATTTCAAGATATTTACCCCCCACCAGTTTCGAAGTCATCAATTATGTCAGCTAAATACTCATCTTGGTCGTCTGCTGGGTGTCATCCGGGATTTGTATGGAAGATCCAGGACGGGTAGTCCCCGATTAAACCCAGGACGTCCTAATCAACTGATAAACTCTACCACACGTGTTAACAGGTCTGAAGGGGGTGATGCTAGCCGCCCTCCTCGCCGCCCTCATGAGCTCCCTCACCTCCATCTTCAACAGCGCCAGCAGTATGTTCACCATGGACATCTGGAAGAGGTTCAGGACGAAGGCGTCCCAGTCGGAGCTGATGATCGTGGGGCGAGTGTGTGTGCTGGTGTTGATCGGCATCAGCATCCTGTGGCTTCCCATCCTTCAAGCGGCGCAGAGTGGTCAACTGTGGAGCTACCTCCAGGCCGTGTCATCCTACACCGCCCCGCCCTGGACCTGCATCTTCCTCCTCGCACTCTTCTGGAACAGGACGACCGAGCCGGTGAGTGAGTGAGTGAGTGGGAGGGTGGGCGGGTGGGATATGAGTGAGTGAGTGAGTGAGTGAGTGGGGGACGTGTTAGTGGGTGAGTGAGTGAGTGGCTGGGTGGGTGGGTGGGCGAGCGATTGAGTGAGTCAGTCAGTCAGTCAGTTTTCTCTCTTATTGCCAGATGCATGCATCACGGAGACAGGACTTTTCTGGAATATCCTGGATCATGTTCTTCAATATTCCTTCTTCCGAGAAAGATTTAAAATATTTTAAGTTGAATAAAACACATGTCAATTAGCTATTTAAGAGTTCAATTCAATTCTTGTGGAGTTTGATAGAGCGCAACGTGGTCAGTGTTGTTAACTGTCTGTAAGGAAGCCCAGTTTCACCAAAGATAAAGTCATATTTAGAAGTCCAAGAATAATTTATGATATTAGAACACGGTTCTTACTAAGTTTTTAGTACGGTCACATAAATATCGACATTTTCTTGTTTAACAAGGTCTTGTCTTAATTACTTGATTAATGAACATCCCTGCAGTGGAATTTCCGGGTAAGAATATAGGTCCCCAGCAGCCCGTGTAGGAGACGACTAAATTGATCTGAGGACTTGGATTGATTGCATGTCATCGTATCCCATTGTTTGGATCGATCGTCATGATGTAAATCACTGGATGTTTTGGTTTAAACTCGATTACTTACATAACGCCGTCACATATACCTGGAATATTGTGCAACAACAACAACAACAACAACAACAACAACAAACAAACAGCCGTGTATTATATTGAAATCGTTTTAGCTGTTATCTTATGAAATATATTCATAACAGCTGTTCGTTTATCGAGGGGGCACGGGTGGCCCAGTCGTCTAAGGCGCCGCGATTCGCTGCGCAGAGTTGCGTCCCTTGGGCGGGCCAGAAACCTTTGATTGTGGGTTCGAATCACGGTTCGCCCCGATTATGTTTCTAGGTTTGTCAGCACGATACCCGGGTTCGTGGGTTTCACCGAAGTGGTAAACGTCTGAGACCTGAATCACTTCGGACTTTCTTCCCACATTAAGCTGACACGCCGTGATTTAACTGGAATACTGTTAAAAGCGGCGTTAAACCCAACTCACTCACTCGTTTATCGAAGGCAGATAAATCAGGTTTAGAGTGAAATATCAAAGGCTGTTATATAGAAATATCACATGAAATAATCTCAGGTATCTGTATTTGTATATTTCAAGTCATTATTGAAGAAATACTGGCAAGTCACGTGCCTATAGTGCAAGTGGATAGTAGATGTACCGGTATAGAATAGGTCTTCAGCATTGACTATGCTTGTCGTAAGAGGCGACTAACGGGATCGGCTGGTCAGGCTCGCTGACTTGGTTGATGCATGTCATCGTATCCCAATTGCGTGGATCGATGCTCATAATACAAATCACTGGATTGTCTGGTCTAGACTCGATTATTTACAGCTGGCTGAGTACGGCTTTAAACACCAAACAATCAAACAATACAAAACAAAGTAGATTTTTAGAAGTCATTTTTCATTGTTTTAGCTCTCGTGTTAACATTTCATCACTGCATGAATATATTAGCTGCTCAGGACAGTATTACATACTTTTTACAGACGACATTAATTCATTAAACTTAAAGGTAATTTGAGTGTGGTACATAATGGAGTTATTTATCATGTACAGTGTACACCTTGATAAACTGGGAGTATGAGAACAAAATTGCTTCTGTTATCAGGGTGCGTTCTGGGGTCTTATGATCAGCCTGGTGGCAGGAGTCATCCGGATGGGGATGGATTTCTCCTACCCGGCCCCCTTCTGCGGCAGCGATGATGTAGACACCAGGCCGGTAGTGTTATCTAAAATCGGCTTCCTTCACTTCGCCATCATCCTGTCCGGTGTCTCCGTCCTCTCAACTGTCATCATATCTCTCTTGACGAAACCCCGACCCCCAGAGAAGGTAAATATTAAACCCCGATCCAGCCCCACCACCCTCCCGACACACACATTTGCACAAAAGATGATGAAAGATGTAATACATTGTGGCATTCCAACTGTTTCTGTTAAGCCTAAGTCACGCAGGCAATGCGACCGAGGTGCAACCTCCTGGGGACCAAAATATTTGATAATCGAAATGAGGTTTCAGGGGTCTCTGAAAGGTTTCACTGAGGTCGCTATAAGGTTTCAGAGCCGTCGCAAAACCCATTCAGTCGTAACCAGTCTTTTGGACATGCACATTGGTCTCCTTGAGGTCTCAAAGAGGTGTTATTTTAATCGCAGATTGGTTTCCACTGTGCGGCGATAGGTTTCATCTACACAAGGGTGTTCACTCTTTGCAACCTAGTGGCGACCTATCGGTGATTGACCATTCGACGTTAGGTTTGCAACATGTCACCGTCTATAAAATGACCTGTCTGTGCATTACAGTATCGTTTTGTCATAAGTACTTAGAAAGTTCACATCAATTATTTCCATTCATCACTATGGTCCGTAAAGGCAGGAAAAGAAAAGAACCTGAAATTGTAGAAGATACAATAGAGGCAACTGCAGTGGTGCATAGGTCTGCTACAATGGTGTATTTTCCAATCTCATTAAAATCTGATCTTAGTTCTCGCTATCGCTAAACAAAGATCTGAGGACATCCCATTAAGGGTCACGTCAGAACAACCTTTCATCAAACCAATCAGAGCGTCGCTTACCAGATCATGAAAGTGACAGTCGGAATGTGTTTTCTAATCATGCAACCACGAAATATTTAACTCGGGGTATTCCGAACGACAGTAACGGGTTTTATGATTATATCCATACAATCTAGGCCATCTATAAGCCATTCCAGAATGTTCTTCTTACCATGATATTGATCCAGGACCCGTTCGTTTCGTTTTTAGCACGATTCAAATAGTATGACGCAAAAAGTAGCCAACCAATCAAGTTATCACGAGTGAGATCACTGGGGGCGGGTGGTGTGGTGACATCACTTCCGTACCGATAACATGGTGCGAATGGGACAAGGATAGGCATCATATAATGGAAATATCCAACGCAGAATGATCGTCATTATAGGGTGGGATTCGAGATTGAAGATGTGACTTCCTGAATGACAGAATCATGTCTCTGCTTCAGATGAAACTTCAATTCCCAAGAGATACGGAAACTCCCCCTTGAAGGTTAATTCATTTATACAACACCTTCTCAGTAGAATCCATTTCATATAGAACTTTGTATTAGTTTTTTATTGAGACACATTAAATATAAGTTAACTGTCGCCTGGTTTAGCTGCGCCGTGTCACGTGGTGGACCCGCCATGACCCGCTGGACGCCGAGGAGTCGGAGTCTGAAGATGACTTTGGTTCTGAGGATGGTGATGACGAGCCAGTAACTCCAATACGTGAGTTTTGTCCTTTGTCATTTAATACTTTCTACTCTTTTAGCTCAGTATTCTTTCGGAATAAACAAAAGAAAAGTAAATTAATGAAAGGTCTAAGGAAAATTGATATTTGTTTTGTTGTTTTTCCCCCACCGAAATCTACCACGAATAAGTCGACTAATCAGGTAATGCTGTGAATCGAATACTCGCTATCACATATCATATACAGGTATCTAATCTCACGTTGCTGAGTCTTACCTTTGGTATGGGCAAAGGTAATGACGACATTCTCGGAGGCCCCGAGGGACCTCGAGTTTACGACCTTTGAAGGTGCTAAGAATCACTGACAGTCACCGGTTGCATTACGTTACACGTGACGACCAACGTGATTTAAATAGTTAACGTTCGTATCTTTACACGGTACAAGGCCTGGTCGGCTCGGCGTATACTCACCGTGGAGTAGCACGGTTAAACTAGTTTTAGTCCGGACTAGTACAAGCAACCACAAACACACGCACACACACGCACACACACGCACGCATGCATGCACACACGCCCACTCAAACGTACACTCTCATCGGTGTAAAAGTACAATAACCTTGAACGTGACGTCATCGCTTCACCACACCTTCATCTAGACAGCCTCCGTGGTCTAGTGGTATAGCGTCCGCCCGGAGAGCGGTAGGTTTGGGGTTCGATCCCCGGCCGCGTCATACTAAAAGACGTTAAAAAGATGGTACTTGTACGGCGCTCTGCATTAAGGGGCTAAAACAAGGACTGGTCGGCTCGGAGTCAGTATACTGTGGGGTATTCATGTTAAACTGCGGCATGGTATCTCAGTGAGCTAGCACTATGAATCGGCATCAGTCCCAAGCAGTCACACACACACGCGTGCACGCACGTCGCCATATGAGTGCAATAATTTTGGACGCGACGTTAAACCCAATTTCACCTCACCTCACCTCACCTCACCTCACCTCACCTCACCTCACCTCATACCTTCATCTCAATGCTTGCAGCAAAGAACAAGTCGGTGGGACGGAAGCTGTACAACTGGCTGTGCGGCATCGATGACAAACCAAAGCCCAAGATCACCAAGGAGGAAAGGGATCTCATCAAGAAGAAGATGACGTCAATATCCGAACATCCCCGCGCCCGGAGGGTGGCGAATATCGCCGCTATTGTGTCGGCGGTTGTCACGGCCTTCCTGCTTGGCTTCTTCTACTAGAGCTGTACCGGGACATCTACTAGTATTTCCGCTCAGGAGTACTTCATCTCGTTTTGATTTGGACAAAGTATCCTCATTCTAAGGTAACCTGGTATCGGGTATTGGTCAATGGCTTGTTGGGAACATTTGCTCTTCTGATTTGAAGACTGAGATAATTCGAATTGAAAATCAAACGGGCGATAGAATTATGACACAGTTCTGATTTACTGACCAATCCTAATGCAAAGTTTACTTGGTATCGGACTAATGGTCAAGTGGGTTGTCGGAACATTTGGAATGTTGTCTTGATTTGAAATAATTCTTGCTGGTAATCGAACTAACTATAAAAAATATGAAACAGTTCGGTTTGTTGACTACGTTTGAAGATTTGGATCAAAGTAGAACTTTTAATTAATATTTATGACCAATACAGAGATTAAGAATGAAATTGACTCGAAACTGTCATTACACAATGGTAAGTTCCTTTTTTTGCAATGATACTTTGGAGGACATTTTGACTATTACACTATATGGTACTATGTCGTTCTATGCACTGTACATGTGTTTGTATTACAGTTTGTCAAGGTCGTTTTGTGTGCTTTTCGAAACATATTTTTGTGAGAGAGCGCATTACAGTTCAGGGCGGAAGGGTAGCCTAGTGGACAAAGTGTCCATCACTCGGAAGCCTGGGTTCGATTCCTCAGATAGGTGAAATGTGAGAAGCCCATTTCTGGTGTTCACGCTGGGATGTTACTAAGAGCGGAGCAACACCACACCTACTGACTGTTAACACGATGCTCTGGCGATTTCATTTTCTCAGTGCAAATACATCATCTGTCATTGGCGTGTGGGTCTTAGTGTACAGCTTGGCGTGTTTTGAGATGCTCTGCTTGTCAGTCCTGTTGTAAAGTGGTTTCTCGGTGACAAATCCAAACCCTCAGTATATCTAGAAATTCCATTGGGCGTGTCCTACCACCAATATATAGATCTGAAAAAGGACACGCTGTACATTTATTTGGCAGTAACACTGTATATGCACTGCGACCCTAACGGTCTGTGACCCAAAACTTATAATTCGAAGGCACTATCAACATTTGTACAGTTAATGCAAAACTGAGTATAGTCCAGCGTTTAGTTATTCGATTGGTGTTTTAAATAAAATTATTCGATATTATAATATTTTATATAGGAACTGTATTGTGTTGATATTGTGATATTTTTTAAATTTTTGTAATGCTCTTAGACATGGAATATATATTTGTCAGGATCATGTGCGTGAGGTGTAGACAATATATTCATACATGTAAAATAAAATTGTTGACTATATTTTTCCTGCTTTGAAAGCTTGTTTTTTGAACAAAATACAACATGTTTTCCTGTTTCAAAATCAAACTCAAATTCAGCCAATCTCTTGCATTGCATGGGTGACAGAGGACTGTACAGCGTGTCGAAGTCACGCCATAGTATCATGTATCATAGTATCATGTATCACAGCAGCTTCAGTGTCAGGAGAGAGTTTGCCGGTGAGAAGTGCAGGACACCTAGCAAAACCTTTTTCTTGTCTTGTCAGGTTTGTCCATTTCAGCAACTTGGAGACTTTATTTTCCCATACGGCAAAGGATTGTCTCTTAAGCACTGACAATCTGTTGCATGACTGTCTTGAGACGAGCATCCCTTTCTCTAGCCTCATCAATGAGATTTCTCCCAAGGACGTCCGTTATTTGAGGTGCAGCTGTTGAACATGCACCCCCAGCTCCTGTTGACACCACCCCAGTGTGTCGTGGTACTACCTCCAGTCGTGGTCAATGCACCACGTGTCTGTCTGGTGTACCTTACACCAAATACGTATATATATATATATATATATATATATATATATATATATATATATATATATATATATAGTAAATATAGTATAGTATATATAGTATATATATATATATCTTCATAGTATATATATATATACACACACACACACACATATACGTCTTTCCTTACACCAAGGCCAAATACGTATATATACCAAGGACAAGCGTAGTTACAGGTTGAACCTCCCAAACCCAGGAGTATCTTCATGTCTGCGCCAAATAACAGCTCAGTTTCAATTTTAGTTCCATTGATTTCATTACGTCCTCTATCTTGAAAAAGCCCGGATTTGTCTTGAGACTGCAATAATCACCAGCTGAAAGGTCCGCGTCACAGTCGCGGGTGGCCTTGAAACAAGTTTGTTGTTACAACCGTTAGGTGCAACGCAGACACCTGTAAGTTCATCTCAGGATCGGACTGTTCACAATACACCAATAAGTAGTAAGTACTTTAGTCTGCCACACAGACCCTGAAACAAATATATCCAATACAACCTATGCAAGTCTATGCTATTTGGCAAGTCTAGTATTTTAGAATGTGGAAATTAAGTCCTTTGGCTCCTTTTTATTAATATATTATAACTATAATTTAACAACTTTTTTTTCTCTTTAAAATATGTTAATTTCAAAACTAGATGTTAGTCTATAAGTCTTTAGTCATGCTTCCATTGTGTTATGAGACGTACATGTACTCAATACAAACACCGGTTGTGATGCATTGCCGCGAATATCAAAGCATATGCAATATTACACACGACGGTCACAATGAATTGCAGAGCGCCTCCGTGGTATAGTGGTAGAGCGTCCGCCCGGAGAGCGGAAGGTCCGGGGTTCGATCCCCGGCCGTGTCATACAAAAAGACGTTAAAAGATGGCACTTGTTGTTACCCTGTCTGGCGCTCGGCATTAAGGGGCTAAAACAAGGACTGGTCGGCTCGGAGTCAGTATGCTGTGTCTGAGTGGGCTATTCATGTTAAACTGCGGCATGGTATCTCAGTGGGCTTACACTATAAATCGGCATCAGTCCGGACTAGTACAAGCAGCCACACACATACACGTGCATGTGCGTCGCTATATAAGTGCAATAATCTTGGACGCGACGTTAAACCCCATTTCAACTCACCTCACAATGAATGGGGAACTCATTATCATTACGTCAGACTACCAGATGTATTATGGGATGGATGTGACATGCTAGGCCTTGCCAAGTGTTTATTTCTATGCGGTTTCGAACAGTCATCTCCTAAAATTGTAATCTATGACATTTTTACGTTTTATAATATTCAGATGTAAGTTTTGATTAACAGTCATATTCATCAGTCCTAATATTAAAGAAGACGACAAAATTTGAGTTACGAAACAGATTATCTCATAACTTTGTTTAAACATAATTCCGGACTTATACAAGCAGACTATTGAAATACAGAACGCTGCTTATGAATTAATATAAATAATGTTTAAACATAATTCCGGACTTATACAAGCAGACTATTGAAATACAGAACGCTGCTTATGAATTAATATAAATAATGTTTAAACATAATTCCGGACTTATACAAGCAGACTATTGAAATACAGAACGCTTCTTATGAATTAATATAAATATGTAAATGTTTAATATAAATGTACATACATATAATTCATATACATTTATCCCAATTTCAATATGTTATCCAACATTGGTTTATATAATATTGTTATAATATTTGAGTCATGTAGTTTGGACAATATAATCGTGCACTGATTGAATAATGTCACTGATAGAATCACTGACGATAGAGTCTGTGATAGTAATATTTGGATGATACATTTAATTGATCTTATAACTACAATATGCATAGGTTTCACACACAAGACGCATATGTAATAATAAATAATGATATCTCAAACAGTTATAAAATCCAATACAATTCCGGGAGACCCGTGAAATTAAGGGTAGTATAGGTCTACTATGCTAAAGGCGACTATGCTTGTCAGAGAGGCGATTAACGGGATCAGGTGGTCAGGCTCGCTGACTTGGTTGATAAATGTCATGGTATCCCAACTGCATGGATCGATGCTCACGATGTCAATCACTGGATTGTCTGGTACAGACTCGATTATCTACAGACCGCCGTCATTCATCTGGAATATTACTGAGTATGGCGTTCAACCACAGACAAACAATTTCGGGAACGTTAGCGAAAACTGAAGGACTCGATTGTTTACGACCGAGGCTGACTATGACAATATCCATGGCGGACAATGCATAATATGACATCATCCAGCACCGAAGTTCAGTCTATTTTAATTCAGGACTATCTTAATTCTCTTAATGAGCAACATTAATAGTGTCCCAAAGCTCTGAAGAATCTTAAATATCATGCACCTGAAATATACATATTCCCAGTGTCTGAAGGACGCCAATGCGTGAGTGAGTGAGTGAGTTGGGTTTAACGCCGCTTTTAACAGTATTCCAGTTATATCACGGCCTTTTAGCTTAATGTGGGAGGAAAGCCCGAAGTGATGCAGGTCTCAGACGTTTACCACTTCGGTGAAACCCACAAGCGCGGGTATGGTGCTGACAAACCTAGAAACATAATTGGGGCGAACCGGGATTCGAAGCCACAATCGTAGGTTTCTGGCATGTCCAAGGGACGCAACTCTGCACAGCGAATCGCGGCGCCTTGGACGACTAGGCCACCAGTGCCCCAAAAGGACGTCAATGGCGACTGGACACACCAATGACCATATCCCGGTATATCGGACATATATGCTCTGGACAAACACATGTCTCGTTAATGTAAACCATGTGTGTGATACATAGACGCTAAATTCCTCGCTGAGTGTGGTGGCAAATTACAAATAGTAAGAGAAAAGGCGTTAAGTGTCCTTTTAACGGTTGGCTCAGTGAAGCGACCTTTCAATGAATGAGACAAATAGTTGGACAGGGTTTTTTTATCCTTGGCTCGGTAACATTTAAAGCCATGTGGCAATCGCAATTGCGTAAGAAACATCCGAGTGTTGTTTAAATGTACGTTTTTCTAAAGCCAGTTGCGTAAATTTTGGCAAACAACGAAAAATATTAGTCTAACATATTACAGTAGATTTGTAGATACATAGAGCATTCAAAATTTACATTTTTAAGGGTAACTTACTATGAGGCGATGTTAAATGGGGTTTATCTTCGTGTTCAAGAGTGAGTGAGTATGATTTTACGCCGCTTTTAGCAATATTCCAGCAATATCACGGCGGGGAACACCAGAAATGGGCTTCACACATTGTACCCATGTCGGGAATCGAACCCGGGTCTTCGGCGTGACGAGCGAACGCTTCAACCACTAGGCTACCCGACCGCCCCTCGTGTTCAAGATTACTGCACGTATATAGCAACGTGCATGCGAGTTTGTATCGTATGTTCACACTGCCCTGGGATGACTTGCAAATGCGTGATCGCCACATGCCTTATGGCAACCCCGTATTAAACATATGCCTTTCTTTATCTAGTGCTCACCACAAGTCAAAATACGTATCTTACTTCGCCGAGTCTCGTTTTCCTTATACATGTAAACATAAGTTGAACCCGTTGCATGTTTGGAATATATGTAAGCCGAACTACAGAGCCACGCGGGGACATCGTGGGGTAATTTCAGCTGAATTCAATAGCTGTGGACAAATATTTATCCTATGATCACATAATGAGGTGGGTAGAAGGTTCCTATGAGTAGAACAGTGTCGCATCAGTCTCGATATAGACATACACCTATATCAAAGGATTCTGGATCTGGGTGAGGGCAATAAGCGGAACTATCTGACCCCGTGTTAGCCATGTGATGACGGGCCAGGGCTGCGCCACCTCTATCTGCCCGGGGGGTCAAGGTTTCTCCAAATACAGCCTATGTAAAGTATCGCCCAGGTGGGCCCTATCGTCTAAAAAAGGGGGATAGAAATGTTTTAATATTCTTTGTTTACTTTGTCAGTGAATTGTTTGATAGGCATTACTTAAAAGTTGACGGATGACAAAGTAGACACAATTTATGGATAACATGTTCTTTAATACTTATATTCTGTACAATGTTCCTAATTCAGTTTTGCTTGACAACGGTATAAGGATCTATACCGAAACGTCGCCTTTACAGTATTAAAGAAGTTGTTATCCATAAATTGTGTCTACTTTATTTACTTTGTAAGTCGTTTCAATGGTATACATTTAGAAAATCCCCAATGAGCTGCGGGGAATTACGGATCATCTGTCCCGAATGAATGAATGGTGTTAATCCAGAGCCTTTGTCGAGGGGCAGATAATCTTCCGAGTTTAGAGTAGGTTATTCTGTATATAATTCATTGACATTTTAAGCGAGAAAATGAGGAAAAAACGTATGAATGTCATCCATACAGAGAAACTTCACTGAAGGCAGCCTTTTGTTCGGATGATGTAATGTAATCAATTTGTGACGCCGTGAACAATGGATAACGCTATATCGTAGTTATCTCAACAATGAGTGAGTGAGTTTGGTTTTACGCCGCTTTTACGATATTCCGGCAATATCACGGCGGGGAACACCAGAAATGGACTTCGCACATTGTACCCATGTCGGGAATCGAACCCGGGTCATCGGCCTGACGAACGAACGCTTCAACCACTAGGCTACCCTACCGCCCCATCAACAATGAAGCACTGCGACGTCATATGGCTTCATTTGACCAGTCAGGATTGAGAATCGCTAAATGTTATTGCATAAGATCATTCAACCCAGTATGGGTAATGTTTAGGTGAGTTCGCATGATTGAAACTATGAGAAGGAGGTTTTTGAGAATCTTTAACAAAGTCTTTTCTTCAAATCTTTAACTTCCTTAAAGTTAACTATTCTAAGTGTATTAACGTTTCAGTACAAAGATAACATTTTACAATATGAACTGACATTGGATATTTGTATGTCATGCCGCCCGGATTAAACATACACTAACACAGTGCATCCCTTGTATTAAACATACATCAATAAGTTCATCCCCTGGATAAAACATGCACTCGTAAGTGCATCCCGTGGACTAAACATACACCAATAAGTGCACCCCTTGGATTAAACATACACTAGTAAGTGCATCCCGTGGATTAAACATACACCAAAAAGGGCATCCCGTGGATTAAACATGCACCAATAAGTGCATCCCATGGATTATAAACACACCAATAAGTGCATCCCGTGTATTAAACATACACCATTTAGTCCATTCCTTGGATTAAACATACACCAATAAGTGCATCCCTTGGATTAAATATACACCATGACGTTCCTCCCTTGGATTAAACCAATACTAAAACGGTACATCCCCTGGATTAAACATACACAAGTAAGTGCATAACTTGGATTATACATACACTAGTAAGTGCATAACTTGGATTAAACATATACCAATAAGTGCATCCCGTGGATTAAACATACACCAATAAGTGCATAACTTGGATTAAATATACACTTATAAGTGCATCCCGTGGATTAACAAACACCATTTAGTGCATACCTTGGATTAAACATGCACCAATAAGTGCATCCCTTGGATTAAACACACACCATGGCGTTCCTCCCTTGGATTAAACCAATACTAAAACGGTACATCCTCCTGGATTAAACATACACTAGTAAGTGCATAACTTGGATTAAACATACACTAGTAAGTGCATAACTTGGATTAAACATATACCAATAAGTGCATCCCGTGGATTAAACATACACCAATAAGTGCATAACTTGGATTAAACATACACCAATAAGTGCATAACTTGGATTAAATATACACTTATAAGTGCATCCCGTGGATTAACAAACACCATTTAGTGCATACCTTGGATTAAACATGCACCAATAAGTGCATCCCTTGGATTAAACACACACCATGGCGTTCCTCCCTTGGATTAAACCAATACTAAAACGGTACATCCTCCTGGATTAAACATACACTAGTAAGTGCATAACTTGGATTAAACATACACTAGTAAGTGCATAACTTGGATTAAACATATACCAATAAGTGCATCCCGTGGATTAAACATACAACAATAAGTGCATAACTTGGATTAAATATACACTTATAAGTGCATCCCGTGGATTAACAAACACCATTTAGTGCATCCCTTGGATTAAACATGCACCAATAAGTGCATCCCTTGGATTAAACACACACCATGGCGTTCCTCCCTTGGATTAAACCAATACTAAAACGGTACATCCTCCTGGATTAAACATACACTAGTAAGTGCATCCCGTGGATTAAACATACACTAGTAAGTGCATAACTTGGATTAAACATACACTAGTAAGTGCATAACTTGGATTAAACATACACTGGTAAGTGCATAACTTGGATTAAACATACACTTATAAGTGCATAACTTGGATTAAACATATACCAATAAGTGCATCCCATGGATTATAAATACACCAATAAATGCATCCCATGGACTAAACATATTCCAATAAGTGCATCCCGTGGACTAAACATATACTATTAAGTGCATCCCGTGGATTAAAAAAACACCAATAAGTGCACCCTGTGGATTAAAAATACACCAATAAGTGCATCCCGTGGATTAAACATATGCCAATAAGTGCATCCCGTGGACTAAACATATACCAATAAATGCATTCCGTGGACTAAACATACACCATTAAGTGCATCCCGTGGACTAAACATATACCAATAAATGCATTCCGTGGACTAAACATACACCATTAAGTGCATCCCGTGGACTAAACATATACCAATAAATGCATTCCCTTGGAGTAAACGAACATGGTACAACGCATCCTCTTGGTTTAATGACACAAATACAGTGCAAACCCTTGGAGTAAAGACATGATTACAATGCATTTCCTTGGATTAAACGTTCATTGTACAGTTCATTCCCTTGGATTAATGACACAAACGTGCAACCCCTTGGATTAAAGACACAAATATAGATTATGTACATATGGTGTGTGTGTGTGTGTGTGTTTAGTATACATGTATATACATTATATATGCCATACATTGTGTATATGAGGCGTATACGGAGTTATATATAGGAGTATATACGATGGAGTACGAATCACAAACTGCGCACAATGTAATAGGTATTCCGTTACGAGAAGGCGTCCATTCGAACCAGACTAGAAATCGTTTGCCTGAGAAATCGAAAGGCTGGCCTGGTCAAAGGGACATTACTGCTACAACCCAGGTTTTCTCCGGCTCAAGGTTTGCAAACACACTAAAGCGAGTTCAAATCACCACTGTCCTTCCAATCGTCTCAGCAGGAGAGAAAACATTCTTCACTGACTTTAATGGACTTTAATGGACACCATCTATATACTCTGGTCAGTAAGTACATATGCTGGACACCATCTATATACTCTGGTCAGTAAGTACATATGCTGGACACCATCTATATATTCTGGTCAGTAAGTACATATGCTGGACACCATCTATATACTCTGGTCAGTAAGTACATATGCTGGACACCATCTATATACTCTGGTCAATAAGTACATATGCTGGACACCATCTATATACTCTGGTCAGTAAGTACATATGCTGGACACCATCTATATACTCTGGTCAGTAAGTACATATGCTGGACACCATCTATATATTCTGGTCAGTAAGTACATATGCTGGACACCATCTATATACTCTGGTCAATAAGTACATATGCTGGACACCATCTATATACTCTGGTCAGTAAGTACATATGCTGGACACCATCTATATACTCTGGTCAGTAAGTACATATGCTGGACACCATCTATATACTCTGGTCAGTAAGTACATATGCTGGACACCATCTATATACTCTGGTCAGTAAGTACATATGCTGGACACCATCTATATACACTGGTCAGTAAGTACATATGCTGGACACTATCTATATACTCTGGTCAGTAAGTACATATGCTGGACACCATCTATATACTCTGGTCAGTAAGTACATATGCTGGACACCATCTATATACACTGGTCAGTAAGTACATATGCTGGACACTATCTATATACTCTGGTCAGTAAGTACATATGATGGACACCATCTATATACACTGGTCAGTAAGTACATATGCTGGACACCATCTATATACTCTGGTCAGTAAGTACATATGCTGGACACCATCTATATACTCTGGTCAGTAAGTACATATGCTGGACACTATCTATTTACACGGGTCAGTAAGTACATATGCTGGACACCATCTATATACTCTGGTTAGTAAGTACATATGCTGGACACCATCTATATACTCTGGTCAGTAAGTACATATGCTGGACACCATCTATATACTCTGGTCAGTAAGTACATATGCTGGACACTATCTATTTACACGGGTCAGTAAGTACATATGCTGGACACCATCTATATACACTGGTCAGTAAGTACATATGCTGGACACCATCTATATACTCTGGTCAGTAAGTACATATGCTGGACACCATCTATATACTCTGGTCAGTAAGTACATATGCCGGACACCATCTATATACTCTGGTCAGTAAGTATATATGCTGGACACTATCTATTTACACTGGTCAGTAAGTACATATGCTGGACACCATCTATATACACTGGTCAGTAAGTACATATGCTGGACACCATCTATATACTCTGGTTAGTAAGTACATATGCTGGACACTATCTATACACTGGTCAGTAAGTACATATGCTGGACGCTATCTATACACTGGTCAGTAAGTACATATGCTGGACGCTATCTATACACTGGTCAGTAAGTACATATGCTGGACACTATCTATACACTGGTCAGTAAGTAAATATGCTTGACGCTATCTATACACTGGTCAGTAAGTTCATATGCTGGACATCACCTATATACATTGTACACTGGTCAGTAAGTACATATGCTGGACACCATCTATATACTCTGGTTAGTAAGTACATATGCTGGACACTATCTATACACTGTTAGTAAGTACATATGCTGGACACTATCTATATACACTGGTCAGTAAGTACATATGCTGGACACCATCTATACACTGGTTGACACAGGACTGGCCTGGGTACCTTTAAACGATACTGTTTGAAGTAAACAGTCATTGAAGAATGTTGAAATGAACGATTAATCATTCGAAATCGAAACCACGATAAAAACATTTCGCAAATAACGTGTCAGGTGTTTATGACTGAACTTCTATTTCCTGATGATCTGTGAAGAACACGGAAGAAACAATTACAGAGGAAAGGAAAACACATTTAGGACATAATATAACCACCGAATATTTATTACAAATAACATAAATATCATACTATATAAGCTGAATAAAGAAATTATATAATCAACATATCGCCTAGCATGCCTGGAGCGACAGGCCTTGTCAACGTGGGCGTCAGAGCCCACTCCAGGAACATTGTTCAACGCATATTAGCGCTGCTGTGAACATTCTGCCACCGTGATTGAACCGCGGGGTAGGTGTCAATCATTTAAAACGTGTGTACACTCAGAACAAATAGCAGGATATATCTCTTAAAACCCACCAGCTTCCTGGTATTGTTAAAATGAATGATGGGCGATGACTTCCGTGCTACTTTTAACGTAAGAAACCCCGTTTCAACTCATGTCATCACGATTCAAAATGTTGAAAGGATAATAATATAATAGACATTTGGGGCCAATTAGATCTAAAATGAAAATATATGAAAATGTTCTCGTAGGTCAATTTCCCGGTTCCGAATTCAACCATTCCTAATTTTTCGAATTTTAGATTATATTTTTCAATTAGAATTATATTTTTTTTCTCTGTGATCGCCATGTTGGATGCATTCACATCAGCCCAGGAATCACGTACACGTTATTCCCTACACACCTACACTTACATCACGTTATTCCCCACACAGCTACACTTACATCACCTTTTCCCCCACACAGCTACCCCAACATCGCGTTATTCCCTACACACCTAAACCTACATTACGTTTGTCCCTACACAGCTACACTTACATCACGTTATTCCCTACACACCTACACTTACATCACGTTATTCCCCACACAGCTACACTTACATCACGTTATTCCCTACACAGCTACACATACATCACGTTATTCCCTACACAGCTACACCAACATCACGTTTTCCCTACACAGCTACACTTACATCACGTTTTTCCCCACACAGCTACCCCAACATCGCGTTATTCCCTACAAACCTAAACTTACATCACGTTTGTCCCTACACAGCTACACTTACATCACGCTATGCCCTACACAGCTACACTTACATCACGTTATTCCCTACACACCTACACTTACATCACGTTATTCCCCACACAGCTACACTTACATCACGTTTTTCCCCACACAGCTACCCCAACATCGCGTTATTCCCTACACACCGAAACTTACATCACGTTTGTCCCTACACAGCTACACTTACATCACGCTATTCCCTACACAGCTACACTTACATCACGTTATTCCCTACACAGCTACACTTACATCACGTTTTTCCCTACAAAGCTACACCTACATCACGTTATTCCCTACACACCTACACTTACATCACGTTATTCCCCACACAGCTACACTTACATCACGTTATTCCCTACACACCTACACTTACATCACGTTATTCCCTACACAGCTACACTTACATCACGTTATTCCCTACACAGCTACACATACATCGCGTTATTCCCTACACACCTACACTTACATCATGTTTTCCCTACACAGCTACACCTACATCACGTTATTCCCTACACACCTACACTTACATCACGTTATTCCCCACACAGCTACACTTACATCACCTTTTCCCCCACACAGCTACCCCAACATCGCGTTATTCCCTACACACCTAAACTTACATTACGTTTGTCCCTACACAGCTACACTAACATCACGCTATTCCCTACACAGCTACACTTACATCACGTTATTCCCCACACAGCTACACTTACATCACGTTATTCCCCACACAGCTACACTTACATCACGTTTTTCCCTACACAGTTACACAAACATCACGTTTTCCCTACACAGCTACACTTACATCACGTTTTTCCCTACACACCTACACTTACATCACGTTATTCCCTACACACCTACACATACATCACGTTATTCCCTACACAGCTACACAAACATCACGTTTTCCCTACACAGCTACACTTACATCACGTTTTTCCCCACACAGCTACCCCAACATCGCATTATTCCCTACACACCTAAACTTACATCACGTTTGTCCCTACACAGCTACACTTACATCACGCTATGCTCTACACAGCTACACTTACATCACGTTATTCCCTACACACCTACACTTACATCACGTTATTCCCCACACAGCTACACTTACATCACGTTTTTCCCCACACAGCTACCCCAACATCGCGTTATTCCCTACACACCTAAACTTACATCACGTTTGTCCCTACACAGCTACACTTACATCACGCTATTCCCTACACAGCTACACTTACATCACGTTATTCCCCACACAGCTACACTTACATCACGTTATTCCCTACACAGCTAAACTTACATCACGTTTTTCCCTACAAAGCTACACCTACATCACGTTATTCCCTACACACCTACACTTACATCACGTTATTCCCCACACAGCTACACTTACATCACGTTATTCCTTACACACCTACACTTACATCACGTTATTCCCTACACAGCTACACTTACATCACGTTATTCCCTACACAGCTACACTTACATCACGTTTTTCCCTACACAGCTACACCTACATCACGTTATTCCCTACACAGCTACACGTACATCACGTTATTCCCTACACAGCTACACTTACATCACGTTATTCCCTACACAGCTATACTTACATCGTGTTATTAATCATACAGCTACACTTACATCACGTTATTCCCTACACAGCTACACTTACATCACGTTATTCCCTACACAGCTATACTTACATCGTGTTATTAATCATACAGCTACACTTACATCACGTTATTCCCTACACAGCTACACTTACATCACATTATTCCCTACACAGCTACACCTACATCACGTTATTCCCTACACAGCTACACGTACATCACGTTATTCCCTACACAGCTACACTTACATCACGTTATTAATCATACAGCTACACTTACATCACGTTATTCCCTACACAGCTACACTTACATCACGTTATTCCCTACACAGCTATACTTACATCGTGTTATTAATCATACAGCTACACTTACATCACGTTATTCCCTACACAGCTACACTTACATCACGTTATTCCCTACACAGCTATACTTACATCGTGTTATTAATCATACAGCTACACTTACATCACGTTATTCCCTACACAGCTACACTTACATCACATTATTGCTACACAGGTACACTTACATCACGTTATTCCCCCCAGAGCTATACTTACACCATGCTATGCCCCACACAACTACACTTACATCACGTTATTCCCGACACAGCTACACTTACATCACGTTATTCCCTACACAGCTACACTTACATCACGTTATTCCCCCCGGAGCTATACTTACACCATGCTATGCCCCACACAACTACACTTACATCACGTTATTCCCGACACAGCTACACTTACATCACGTTATTCATCACACAGCTACACATACATCACGTTATTGATCACACAGCTACATCATGAATACCCCACTCAGACACAGTATACTGACTCCGAGACGGCCAGTCCTTGTTTTAGCCCTTTAATGTCGAGTGCCAGACAGGAAAACAACAAGTACCCTCCTTTAATTTTTTTTGGTATAGTTTCCGGGCAGACGCTCTACCACTAGACCACGGAGGCGATCTATTTGTATGGTCACTTCCAACTTAACTAACCATTCATGTTGTACATAACTCTGCGATACAATGAGTCTTATGGAAATAATAATGGAGCAATTGAACAAATGTGTAATACAGTAAACTACGGTTATAACGAACTCAAAGGGGCCACTAAGTTTAGTTCGTTATAACCGTAGTTCGTTATAAGCATATAAACAGCATACATAGAACAAATTGCCGGGACTCCAAAATAAGTTCGTTATATCGGTCAGTTCGTTATAAGCGTGTTCGCTATAACCGTAGTTTACTGTACTGCAATTATTGCACAGTGTGCTACAGTTTTAATCAATGTATAAGTATATCCCATCATATATATTTTTATCACTAAATTATATACCCCACTTAATATGGACCCAATGTAACGGTATGTGGGACCGGACGGCGGGGGGGGGGGGGGGGGGGGGGGGGGGGGAGCGCAGTTCTAGATGTTTTATAGGACAAGTGATACTTGTACAAATATTTGGCCCCCCCTGTCAAAAAAAGTTAACTACTGTCTTGTCAGTGTTACAGTCCCTTTATCTGTAACGTGTTCTGATACCATAGAACCTGCGTCGTTCATATGTGTCGTGTTCTGGTTTAAATGACTACAGTCCTCCTTTAATTGGTACCCTGTTCAAGTCCTTATATCGTTGGGTCTGCTTTAGAAGTCCTTATATCACGCGGTCTGTGTTACGGAGGGGCGGTCGGGTAGCCTAGTGGTTAAAGCGTTCGCTCGTCACGCAGAAGACCCGGGTTCGATTCCCGACATGGGTACAATGTGTGAAGCCCATTTCTGGTGTCCCCTGCCGGGATATTGCTGGAATATTGCTAAAAGCGGCGTAAAACCATACTCACTCACTCACTCACTCACGGTCTGTGTTACGGGTCTTATATCACGTGGTCTGTTACGGGTCTTATATCACGTGGTCTGTTACGGGTCTTATATCTCGGCCTGTGTTACATGTTCAACTATCACATGTTTAGTTGTACATGTCCTGCTATATTTAGGACTTTGTTCAGGTCCTTAAATCACGTGGTTTTTGTTACGGGTCATTATATAACGTGATCTGCGTTACGGGTCATTCTATCACGTGATGTGCGTTACGGGTGAATCGGTTAACCGATGCATTGATGGTCTATTTCGTATCAGAATCACGATGAAAGAACATATCGCCCCTGCATTCAAAGCTCTGACACCTAATTCCCCCCTTGTCACAGCGATGTTACCACCCAATCCTCATTTTAGTCGCCTATTGCGAAATCATGATGAACCAAGGGCCTATTTTGTCCCGACGTTGATAAACAAGGAATGATGTTTTTACTGACATGCTGCAGTTGTGTTCCGTCTCTCAGTGTTTGAGTGTATGCATGCATCATCTGTCAGACGCATGAGGCTAGACAACATTCCGGCTTGGCAAAAGAGAAAAGAGCATTTCAATTTGAGAATGTGATGCTTTATTTATATGAATGACGCATATTGTTTGCACTCTTTCTCACTCAGCGGCGGGAATGCCTTGGAGTGCAATTATGTTTTTGCATAAATATAGAGTACAGAAAATGTGTGCAGTAGTTGATATTTACACAACGTCATATTCCGGAAACGGGCCATGTGCATGAATATTCCCCACTGAACACCTGGCCAGCATCAACCACCACGTGCAGTGTGTTGGCAGCAGGCGTCGTGTGTGTGTGTGTGTGTGTGCGTGTGTGCGTGCGTGCGTGCGTGCGTGTGTGTGTGTGTGTGTGTGTAGGGGGGTGGGGGGTTGCGAGTGGGTGTGCGGGTGTGGGTGTGGGTTTTGGTGGTGCGGGTGGTGTGGGTGTGGGCGTGGGTGTGGATGCTTTTGCGGGTGTGTGGTATGTTTTGGGTGTGGGTGTGAATGTTGGTGTGAGTGTAGATGTGTGTGAGTGTAGATGTGTGTGTGTGTAGATGTGTGTGTGCGCGTGCTATGGTGTGCATGTGGTTGTGTGTGGTTGTGGTGCGTGTGTGTGTGTGTGTGTGTGTGGTGTGCGTGATATGGTGTGCGTGTGGTCGTGTGTGGTTTAGGTGTGTGTGTGTGTGTGTGTGGTGTGCGTGGTATGGTGTGCGTGTGGTCGTGTGTGTGTGGTTGTGTGTGTGTGTGTGTGGTTTTGTGTGTGTGGTTTTGTGTGTGTGGTGTGTGTGTGTGTGTGTGTGTGTGTGTGTGTGTGTGTGTGTGTGTGTGTGTGTGTGTGTGTGTGTGTGTGTGTGTGTGTGTGTGTGTGTGTGTGTGTGTGTGTGTGTGTGTGTGTGTGTTATAACAAACTGAGGGGCAAAAGAATCCTCTCACCTGATTCCTCACATGTTTGATTTTCAATTGAAATTCTCTTAAGTTAGAGATTTCATATCTCAGAAATGAACTATAGTGGCCCTTAGTCAACACTTAAAGATTACTTCTTTGTGGTTCTAGTTTTAAAAATATAATTTGATTTAAACTTTTTAAAATTAAAAAAACCCGTGTACTACGCAACTTATCCTGTCTTTAAAAATCAATAAATTTGCTTTTCTTCGCCACCCATTTACAACATTTGATTTATGGTAGGGGTCATGTTGCAAATTCATTTCTTAACCAAGTCTTCATTTAACCAATTATATCACCCACCCACTGATTGCTTTTTAAAAGGTTGCAGGAATGAGTGATTGTTAAATAGATATATTATTAGACGTAATTACATAAAAACAAACTTTTTCCACTTTCTTTTACCTCTCAGTTTACTTGTACACATGAATACAACTAGCATAGCTTCATTTGGTGTCGTCACGATAGCCGTTGGAGTCACGATAACAGTCCAATCAAATGAAACAGTTTCGTGATTGGCCAAGGATATATATCATTGTGAGAGAGTGACTATGGTTTTACGCCGCTTTTAGCAATATTCAGCAATATCAAGGCGGGGGCCACCAGAAATGGGCTTCACACATTGTACCCATGTCGGGAATCGAGCCCGGGTCTTTGGCGCGACGAGCGAACGCTTTAACCACTAGGCTACCCGACCGCCCCTTATATATCATGGAAGAATGGAGATATTACACACTGGATAATTAAGGGATGGGAGAGGGGAGATCGTTTCCTGTTACGTCTGCAAGATGTTGATTACAAGGCAAAACTCACGATAGCGTGTTGTTTTGAATATCCTTGATATTAGATCACCAAATATCAATCTTTTAATTGACGATATCAGACATTTCGAAAGAAATGTTGTCGTTATGGCCCCTTTCATATGGAGAGTTAGTGTTCCTTGGTTTAATCCCGCTTTGAACAATGTTTGAGTTAAACCACGGAATTATGTGTCTGTTTGATGTGGGAGGAAAAATCATAGAGACGGAGATCAGAGAAGTTGATCTCATTGTTGTAAACATATAGTACATACAGACCGGGGTTCATAATCTGAGAGTCTCCATTAAGCGGATCCTGGCATGGCTCGGTGCCGAAACTCTGGACAGGGCCATAGTTCACTCGAATCCCTACTTCAGGACAGGTGAAATAATTAGCAAAGGTAAATATTAAAAGAAACATGCAATGGACATGTCTGGTACCGATGTGAACACCCATTTGTAATCCTCTTCCAACTCCGGGTTGGAATTCGTCCCTACTAACCTATGCTTGGTGTAAGAGGGGACTTATGGATCGGTTGGTCAGGCTCGGTGACTTGGTTGATGGAGCTTCAACGTGCCCTGACGGCGTGTATCGTTGCTCATAATACCAATCACTGGATTGCCTGGTTCAGACTCATTATTCACAGATTATTCATATAGCTGGAACACTCCAAGCGAGCCTTACATTATCGTGTATTTGTAGCGGCGCTGAGTCTCTTCTATACATGTCCTAACTAATGATTGTAGCACTGCATGGTGTCGTGTGCAGAAAGAGAATTCCGTTTTGACGTATTTAGTCACGTGTTACTTTAGGTCTTCCAGTCTTTGTTTACCGATCGTTGACATCCATTAATGGGACTGTGGAGTAGTCCAATGGTAAAAGAGCATGCTCTTGCCGAAACCAGGGTTCCAATAGCATGGGCACAATGAGTGAAGTTCATTTCGGGGGACCCGTCCTTTTTATGTACGGGACTATTGTTAAAAGCGGCGTAAAACCCAACTCACTCGTTCACTGATAGCATTGGTGGACATCGTTACAATCAACACGCTTTCTGTTGCTATGGAGACGATGACACCAGAACGCCATATGAAGTCTGTCCGAAAATAAGAACTATCCGTATTTCGCTAATATGGGAAAGTCCTGGCGTCAATGTCCAGTGGGTGATCACGATCCTGTAAATCACCAACGCTCTTCACATCAAATGACAATTAAAGTATCGAAGAAATCTTTACAGCATCATGTTTTTCGAAATGATTTATAGCGTTGAGTTACGCCGTAACAATCAGTTTATATAAGCTGGGCACGACACATGACGGACAAGTGGAGAGAAATCCAGTTACGTCGCCAGGAGTCAACGGCACTCACACCTGGTGACGTCAGAACGTAAGTAATGGTGTCACTGAGCCCAGAGTCCAATCTATGTTTAAGTTTTTGTGTAATCATATTCATAATAACACGCACGATTCTATTCATTACTTCCCAAACAGGAGATAATTACTCATACTAAATAAATGTATTTTTCCTTCGCCCTATTTGTACTGCATAAAACATAATAACACAATTAGTCTGTTAATATGAATAGGGTTTTATGTTATTTTAGCAATATTACATCGCACCAACAAGCGTCAAATAATGTGCCGGCCTAAAGAAAGTATGCACTTGAAAATTGGATTTTATCAAAACAATACAAACGTTATCAAAACCATTTCGTGTTTGTTTCATTTTAGTCACCATCAAACATGGGTGTATTCTTTCCTGAGCCCTGGTGGCCCCGTTGTGTTCCTGCGCAGAGTTGCGTCTCATGTGTTTGAATCCCGCTTCATCCTGACGAAGATCCTTGTTCTGTCAGCACCAAACCTGTGCTCGTGGGTTTCACCAAAATGGTGAACGTTGAGACCTGCATCACTTCGGGCTTCCTCCAACATCAAACTGACACGCCGTGATTTTACTAAAATACTGTTCAAAGCAGCGTTAAAGGGACACTTCGGTGGATTGTCTTGTGCCGTGTTTGAAACTATAGGACCGACCATTAGATATTCTGGGATATGGGAGATGTGATTTATATCGAGATTAAATATTTTTTCAGCTACATATACAAAACCAGATATATATTTTTTATTTAAAACCGAAATATAAAAAAGAAAAACACCTTGCAACAAAGTAGTTTTGGTGACAGACTATGTTTTTAAGCAGTCTGAAGCATAATAATATTTTTCAAGAATTTCGGGGACAATTAATTTTTTTCGATAAAAACGTCATAAATTTTAAGTCTGAGACTGAGAAGGTAGACTTCTAAAGATTTGTTAATGTGGGACTGACAATTACTCCAGGCCTAAACCACCTTTAATCCCAACTCACTCACCAGTTCTCCAGCAACAACACCATACACCGTCCAAACAGCTTCTGTTGTTCTATCAAATATGAAACCCAAATAACAACAGTCTATACTATCAGCTGCGACTCGGAGCTGTGTGAAAACTGTCTACTGACTTATTCAAATATATTCTAACAGACGAAACTTATTCCCTTGTGACAACCAGCTGTCCTTCAGAAGTCAGTCATTGTTAGAAATACACTGACGACCCAATACTGTTGGCTTACACTGCCTCCCTCTGCCATCAAGCCTATAGCTGCCAACAGTTTCACCTAACACCATGCTAAACCAACTGCATATCCCTCATGACGTATCACGTGTTTCAGCAACCCCCGGGAGACGAGGGCTGGTCGGGGAATCCATTAATTAAGCCACAGTTGCATAAGAGGATCAATAAGTCTGTGTCTGCTTCAAGGGAAACCATTGTGTAGGTATATAGATTGTTGATTATACAGAATTAGGGACAACAAAAGGCAACGTGGGTCGGATACTCGAAGCATTTGACATATCAGCCCCATTCAATATTAGTACGTATGCTGGCTCTGGTCGTATGTGGCCGTGTCTTGACTTTGACCCCCAGGGCTTTAAGAATCACGTTTACGATCTTCATCTGGTGGGTTGATGGGTTTGTAATTTGCTTGTAGTGTCGTTCAGCATGTGCAAAGACGTATATACGGCTTTGGCATGTGTCATGTTTTAGTAGATGTGTCACAGACTGGTACGGTGGTCATGTAAAGTCATAGAGCCTATTCTCAACCATTTAGACCGCCTACGTGGTCTAGTGGTAGTGCGTCAGTCCCCGGCCGCGTCATACCAAAAGACGTTTAAAATGGTACTTGTTGTTAACCTTTCTTGTGTTCGGCATTATGGGGCTAAACAAGGACTGGTCGGCTCGGAGTCAGTATACTGTGTCTGAGTGGGGTATTCATGTTAAACTGCGGGATGGTATCTCAGTGGGCTAACACTATAAATTCGGCATTAGTCTGGAACTAGTACTAGCACACACGCACGCACGAACGCACGCACGCACGCGCGCACGAACACACACACGTGCATGTACGTAGCTATATAAATGCAATAATCTTGAATGCGACGTAAAACCCCATTTCACCTTACCTCTTAACCATTTACAGAACTTCGTAAAGATGTAGGGTTAGGCAAAGCCTCGATTATGCAGTGTATTTTATCTACATTCTATTATGATCAATATCCTGGATGCACTCGCTGCAACGACGCTAACAATAGCCGTCCAATTAAATTGTTTGTAAATAATCGAGTATGGATCAGACAATCCAGTGACTGATATTGTGAGCGACGTTCCACGCCGTCGGGGTACGATGACACGAGCCTAACCTCCCGATCCATTTAGGCGCCTCTTACGACCAGCAGAATTTGCTGGGGACCAGTTCTGACCCGGAATCCCCACGGGGTCAATTAAATTACATTACACCCTTAATCGACAGACATTCTGTGGTAGGTCATTGACAGGAGAGAAGAAGATGATGACGTCACTTCCGAAGCGAAGCCTTGGTGGCGAGTCGCCCAGAATGGTTATCATGGTGGAATGGAGATATAATACACTAGAAAATCGAGGATGGTCGCCACAACTGACGGTGTCCCGGATCATCAGATATAAACGCGACATGCTCTCTGTTAGGGGGTGGGACAGGCATTTTGACTGAGGATTAGAAATGTTTAGATATTTTTGTAATTAAAAATAAAAAATCGCGACGAGCGAACGCTTTAACCACTAGGCTACCCGACCGCCCCTTATATATCATGGAAGAATGGAGATATTACACACTGGATAATTAAGGGATGGGAGAGGGGAGATCGTTTCCTGTTACGTCTGCAAGATGTTGATTACAAGGCAAAACTCACGATAGCGTGTTGTTTTGAATATCCTTGATATTAGATCACCAAATATCAATCTTTTAATTGACGATATCAGACATTTCGAAAGAAATGTTGTCGTTATGGCCCCTTTCATATGGAGAGTTAGTGTTCCTTGGTTTAATCCCGCTTTGAACAATGTTTGAGTTAAACCACGGAATTATGTGTCTGTTTGATGTGGGAGGAAAAATCATAGAGACGGAGATCAGAGAAGTTGATCTCATTGTTGTAAACATATAGTACATACAGACCGGGGTTCATAATCTGAGAGTCTCCATTAAGCGGATCCTGGCATGGCTCGGTGCCGAAACTCTGGACAGGGCCATAGTTCACTCGAATCCCTACTTCAGGACAGGTGAAATAATTAGCAAAGGTAAATATTAAAAGAAACATGCAATGGACATGTCTGGTACCGATGTGAACACCCATTTGTAATCCTCTTCCAACTCCGGGTTGGAATTCGTCCCTACTAACCTATGCTTGGTGTAAGAGGGGACTTATGGATCGGTTGGTCAAGCTCGGTGACTTGGTTGATGGAGCTTCAACGTGCCCTGACGGCGTGTATCGTTGCTCATAATACCAATCACTGGATTGCCTGGTTCAGACTCATTATTCACAGATTATTCATATAGCTGGAACACTCCAAGCGAGCCTTACATTATCGTGTATTTGTAGCGGCGCTGAGTCTCTTCTATACATGTCCTAACTAATGATTGTAGCACTGCATGGTGTCGTGTGCAGAAAGAGAATTCCGTTTTGACGTATTTAGTCACGTGTTACTTTAGGTCTTCCAGTCTTTGTTTACCGATCGTTGACATCCATTAATGGGACTGTGGAGTAGTCCAATGGTAAAAGAGCATGCTCTTGCCGAAACCAGGGTTCCAATAGCATGGGCACAATGAGTGAAGTTCATTTCGGGGGACCCGTCCTTTTTATGTACGGGACTATTGTTAAAAGCGGCGTAAAACCCAACTCACTCGCTCACTGATAGCATTGGTGGACATCGTTACAATCAACACGCTTTCTGTTGCTATGGAGACGATGACACCAGAACGCCATATGAAGTCTGTCCGAAAATAAGAACTATCCGTATTTCGCTAATATGGGAAAGTCCTGGCGTCAATGTCCAGTGGGTGATCACGATCCTGTAAATCACCAACGCTCTTCACATCAAATGACAATTAAAGTATCGAAGAAATCTTTACAGCATCATGTTTTTCGAAATGATTTATAGCGTTGAGTTACGCCGTAACAATCAGTTTATATAAGCTGGGCACGACACATGACGGACAAGTGGAGAGAAATCCAGTTACGTCGCCAGGAGTCAACGGCACTCACACCTGGTGACGTCAGAACGTAAGTAATGGTGTCACTGAGCCCAGAATCCAATCTATGTTTAAGTTTTTGTGTAATCATATTCATAATAACACGCACGATTCTATTCATTACTTCCCAAACAGGAGATAATTACTCATACTAAATAAATGTATTTTTCCTTCGCCCTATTTGTACTGCATAAAACATAATAACACAATTAGTCTGTTAATATGAATAGGGTTTTATGTTATTTTAGCAATATTACATCGCACCAACAAGCGTCAAATAATGTGCCGGCCTAAAGAAAGTATGCACTTGAAAATTGGATTTTATCAAAACAATACAAACGTTATCAAAACCATTTCGTGTTTGTTTCATTTTAGTCACCATCAAACATGGGTGTATTCTTTCCTGAGCCCTGGTGGCCCCGTTGTGTTCCTGCGCAGAGTTGCGTCTCATGTGTTTGAATCCCGCTTCATCCTGACGAAGATCCTTGTTCTGTCAGCACCAAACCTGTGCTCGTGGGTTTCACCAAAATGGTGAACGTTGAGACCTGCATCACTTCGGGCTTCCTCCAACATCAAACTGACACGCCGTGATTTTACTAAAATACTGTTCAAAGCAGCGTTAAAGGGACACTTCGGTGGATTGTCTTGTGCCGTGTTTGAAACTATAGGACCGACCATTAGATATTCTGGGATATGGGAGATGTGATTTATATCGAGATTAAATATTTTTTCAGCTACATATACAAAACCAGATATATATTTTTTATTTAAAACCGAAATATAAAAAAGAAAAACACCTTGCAACAAAGTAGTTTTGGTGACAGACTATGTTTTTAAGCAGTCTGAAGCTTAATAATATTTTTCAAGAATTTCGGGGACAATTAATTTTTTTTCGATAGAAACGTCATAAATATTAAGTCTGAGACTGAGAAGGTAGACTTCTAAAGATTTCTTAATGTTGGACTGACAATTACTCCAGGCCTAAACCACCTTTAATTCCAACTCACTCACCAATTCTCAAGCAACAACACCATCCACCGTCCAAACAGCTTCTGTTGTTCTATCAAATATGAAACCCAAATAACAACAGTCTATACTATCAGCTGCGACTCGGAGCTGTGTGAAAACTGTCTACTGACTTATTCAAATATATTCTAACAGACGAAACTTATTCCCTTGTGACAACCAGCTGTCCTTCAGAAGTCAGTCATTGTTAGAAATACACTGACGACCCAATACTGTTGGCTTACACTGCCTCCCTCTGCCATCAAGCCTATAGCTGCCAACAGTTTCACCTAACACCATGCTAAACCAACTGCATATCCCTCATGACGTATCACGTGTTTCAGCAACCCCCGGGAGACGAGGGCTGGTCGGGGAATCCATTAATTAAGCCACAGTTGCATAAGAGGATCAATAAGTCTGTGTCTGCTTCAAGGGAAACCATTGTGTAGGTATATAGATTGTTGATTATACAGAATTAGGGACAACAAAAGGCAACGTGGGTCGGATACTCGAAGCATTTGACATATCAGCCCCATTCAATATTAGTACGTATGCTGGCTCTGGTCGTATGTGGCCGTGTCTTGACTTTGACCCCCAGGGCTTTAAGAATCACGTTTACGATCTTCATCTGGTGGGTTGATGGGTTTGTAATTTGCTTGTAGTGTCGTTCAGCATGTGCAAAGACGTATATACGGCTTTGGCATGTGTCATGTTTTAGTAGATGTGTCACAGACTGGTACGGTGGTCATGTAAAGTCATAGAGCCTATTCTCAACCATTTAGACCGCCTACGTGGTCTAGTGGTAGTGCGTCAGTCCCCGGCCGCGTCATACCAAAAGACGTTTAAAATGGTACTTGTTGTTAACCTTTCTTGTGTTCGGCATTATGGGGCTAAACAAGGACTGGTCGGCTCGGAGTCAGTATACTGTGTCTGAGTGGGGTATTCATGTTAAACTGCGGGATGGTATCTCAGTGGGCTAACACTATAAATTCGGCATTAGTCTGGAACTAGTACTAGCACACACGCACGCACGAACGCACGCACGCACGCGCGCACGAACACACACACGTGCATGTACGTAGCTATATAAATGCAATAATCTTGAATGCGACGTAAAACCCCATTTCACCTTACCTCTTAACCATTTACAGAACTTCGTAAAGATGTAGGGTTAGGCAAAGCCTCGATTATGCAGTGTATTTTATCTACATTCTATTATGATCAATATCCTGGATGCACTCGCTGCAACGACGCTAACAATAGCCGTCCAATTAAATTGTTTGTAAATAATCGAGTATGGATCAGACAATCCAGTGACTGATATTGTGAGCGACGTTCCACGCCGTCGGGGTACGATGACACGAGCCTAACCTCCCGATCCATTTAGGCGCCTCTTACGACCAGCAGAATTTGCTGGGGACCAGTTCTGACCCGGAATCCCCACGGGGTCAATTAAATTACATTACACCCTTAATCGACAGACATTCTGTGGTAGGTCATTGACAGGAGAGAAGAAGATGATGACGTCACTTCCGAAGCGAAGCCTTGGTGGCGAGTCGCCCAGAATGGTTATCATGGTGGAATGGAGATATAATACACTAGAAAATCGAGGATGGTCGCCACAACTGACGGTGTCCCGGATCATCAGATATAAACGCGACATGCTCTCTGTTAGGGGGTGGGACAGGCATTTTGACTGAGGATTAGAAATGTTTAGATATTTTTGTAATTAAAAATAAAAAATCGCGACGAGCGAACGCTTTAACCACTAGGCTACCCGACCGCCCCTTATATATCATGGAAGAATGGAGATATTACACACTGGATAATTAAGGGATGGGAGAGGGGAGATCGTTTCCTGTTACGTCTGCAAGATGTTGATTACAAGGCAAAACTCACGATAGCGTGTTGTTTTGAATATCCTTGATATTAGATCACCAAATATCAATCTTTTAATTGACGATATCAGACATTTCGAAAGAAATGTTGTCGTTATGGCCCCTTTCATATGGAGAGTTAGTGTTCCTTGGTTTAATCCCGCTTTGAACAATGTTTGAGTTAAACCACGGAATTATGTGTCTGTTTGATGTGGGAGGAAAAATCATAGAGACGGAGATCAGAGAAGTTGATCTCATTGTTGTAAACATATAGTACATACAGACCGGGGTTCATAATCTGAGAGTCTCCATTAAGCGGATCCTGGCATGGCTCGGTGCCGAAACTCTGGACAGGGCCATAGTTCACTCGAATCCCTACTTCAGGACAGGTGAAATAATTAGCAAAGGTAAATATTAAAAGAAACATGCAATGGACATGTCTGGTACCGATGTGAACACCCATTTGTAATCCTCTTCCAACTCCGGGTTGGAATTCGTCCCTACTAACCTATGCTTGGTGTAAGAGGGGACTTATGGATCGGTTGGTCAAGCTCGGTGACTTGGTTGATGGAGCTTCAACGTGCCCTGACGGCGTGTATCGTTGCTCATAATACCAATCACTGGATTGCCTGGTTCAGACTCATTATTCACAGATTATTCATATAGCTGGAACACTCCAAGCGAGCCTTACATTATCGTGTATTTGTAGCGGCGCTGAGTCTCTTCTATACATGTCCTAACTAATGATTGTAGCACTGCATGGTGTCGTGTGCAGAAAGAGAATTCCGTTTTGACGTATTTAGTCACGTGTTACTTTAGGTCTTCCAGTCTTTGTTTACCGATCGTTGACATCCATTAATGGGACTGTGGAGTAGTCCAATGGTAAAAGAGCATGCTCTTGCCGAAACCAGGGTTCCAATAGCATGGGCACAATGAGTGAAGTTCATTTCGGGGGACCCGTCCTTTTTATGTACGGGACTATTGTTAAAAGCGGCGTAAAACCCAACTCACTCGCTCACTGATAGCATTGGTGGACATCGTTACAATCAACACGCTTTCTGTTGCTATGGAGACGATGACACCAGAACGCCATATGAAGTCTGTCCGAAAATAAGAACTATCCGTATTTCGCTAATATGGGAAAGTCCTGGCGTCAATGTCCAGTGGGTGATCACGATCCTGTAAATCACCAACGCTCTTCACATCAAATGACAATTAAAGTATCGAAGAAATCTTTACAGCATCATGTTTTTCGAAATGATTTATAGCGTTGAGTTACGCCGTAACAATCAGTTTATATAAGCTGGGCACGACACATGACGGACAAGTGGAGAGAAATCCAGTTACGTCGCCAGGAGTCAACGGCACTCACACCTGGTGACGTCAGAACGTAAGTAATGGTGTCACTGAGCCCAGAATCCAATCTATGTTTAAGTTTTTGTGTAATCATATTCATAATAACACGCACGATTCTATTCATTACTTCCCAAACAGGAGATAATTACTCATACTAAATAAATGTATTTTTCCTTCGCCCTATTTGTACTGCATAAAACATAATAACACAATTAGTCTGTTAATATGAATAGGGTTTTATGTTATTTTAGCAATATTACATCGCACCAACAAGCGTCAAATAATGTGCCGGCCTAAAGAAAGTATGCACTTGAAAATTGGATTTTATCAAAACAATACAAACGTTATCAAAACCATTTCGTGTTTGTTTCATTTTAGTCACCATCAAACATGGGTGTATTCTTTCCTGAGCCCTGGTGGCCCCGTTGTGTTCCTGCGCAGAGTTGCGTCTCATGTGTTTGAATCCCGCTTCATCCTGACGAAGATCCTTGTTCTGTCAGCACCAAACCTGTGCTCGTGGGTTTCACCAAAATGGTGAACGTTGAGACCTGCATCACTTCGGGCTTCCTCCAACATCAAACTGACACGCCGTGATTTTACTAAAATACTGTTCAAAGCAGCGTTAAAGGGACACTTCGGTGGATTGTCTTGTGCCGTGTTTGAAACTATAGGACCGACCATTAGATATTCTGGGATATGGGAGATGTGATTTATATCGAGATTAAATATTTTTTCAGCTACATATACAAAACCAGATATATATTTTTTATTTAAAACCGAAATATAAAAAAGAAAAACACCTTGCAACAAAGTAGTTTTGGTGACAGACTATGTTTTTAAGCAGTCTGAAGCATAATAATATTTTTCAAGAATTTCGGGGACAATTAATTTTTTTTCGATAGAAACGTCATAAATATTAAGTCTGAGACTGAGAAGGTAGACTTCTAAAGATTTCTTAATGTTGGACTGACAATTACTCCAGGCCTAAACCACCTTTAATTCCAACTCACTCACCAATTCTCAAGCAACAACACCATCCACCGTCCAAACAGCTTCTGTTGTTCTATCAAATATGAAACCCAAATAACAACAGTCTATACTATCAGCTGCGACTCGGAGCTGTGTGAAAACTGTCTACTGACTTATTCAAATATATTCTAACAGACGAAACTTATTCCCTTGTGACAACCAGCTGTCCTTCAGAAGTCAGTCATTGTTAGAAATACACTGACGACCCAATACTGTTGGCTTACACTGCCTCCCTCTGCCATCAAGCCTATAGCTGCCAACAGTTTCACCTAACACCATGCTAAACCAACTGCATATCCCTCATGACGTATCACGTGTTTCAGCAACCCCCGGGAGACGAGGGCTGGTCGGGGAATCCATTAATTAAGCCACAGTTGCATAAGAGGATCAATAAGTCTGTGTCTGCTTCAAGGGAAACCATTGTGTAGGTATATAGATTGTTGATTATACAGAATTAGGGACAACAAAAGGCAACGTGGGTCGGATACTCGAAGCATTTGACATATCAGCCCCATTCAATATTAGTACGTATGCTGGCTCTGGTCGTATGTGGCCGTGTCTTGACTTTGACCCCCAGGGCTTTAAGAATCACGTTTACGATCTTCATCTGGTGGGTTGATGGGTTTGTAATTTGCTTGTAGTGTCGTTCAGCATGTGCAAAGACGTATATACGGCTTTGGCATGTGTCATGTTTTAGTAGATGTGTCACAGACTGGTACGGTGGTCATGTAAAGTCATAGAGCCTATTCTCAACCATTTAGACCGCCTACGTGGTCTATTGGTAGTGCGTCAGTCCCCGGCCGCGTCATACCAAAAGACGTTTAAAATGGTACTTGTTGTTAACCTTTCTTGTGTTCGGCATTATGGGGCTAAACAAGGACTGGTCGGCTCGGAGTCAGTATACTGTGTCTGAGTGGGGTATTCATGTTAAACTGCGGGATGGTATCTCAGTGGGCTAACACTATAAATTCGGCATTAGTCTGGAACTAGTACTAGCACACACGCACGCACGAACGCACGCACGCACGCGCGCACGAACACACACACGTGCATGTACGTAGCTATATAAATGCAATAATCTTGAATGCGACGTAAAACCCCATTTCACCTTACCTCTTAACCATTTACAGAACTTCGTAAAGATGTAGGGTTAGGCAAAGCCTCGATTATGCAGTGTATTTTATCTACATTCTATTATGATCAATATCCTGGATGCACTCGCTGCAACGACGCTAACAATAGCCGTCCAATTAAATTGTTTGTAAATAATCGAGTATGGATCAGACAATCCAGTGACTGATATTGTGAGCGACGTTCCACGCCGTCGGGGTACGATGACACGAGCCTAACCTCCCGATCCATTTAGGCGCCTCTTACGACCAGCAGAATTTGCTGGGGACCAGTTCTGACCCGGAATCCCCACGGGGTCAATTAAATTACATTACACCCTTAATCGACAGACATTCTGTGGTAGGTCATTGACAGGAGAGAAGAAGATGATGACGTCACTTCCGAAGCGAAGCCTTGGTGGCGAGTCGCCCAGAATGGTTATCATGGTGGAATGGAGATATAATACACTAGAAAATCGAGGATGGTCGCCACAACTGACGGTGTCCCGGATCATCAGATATAAACGCGACATGCTCTCTGTTAGGGGGTGGGACAGGCATTTTGACTGAGGATTAGAAATGTTTAGATATTTTTGTAATTAAAAATAAAAAATCGCGACGAGCGAACGCTTTAACCACTAGGCTACCCGACCGCCCCTTATATATCATGGAAGAATGGAGATATTACACACTGGATAATTAAGGGATGGGAGAGGGGAGATCGTTTCCTGTTACGTCTGCAAGATGTTGATTACAAGGCAAAACTCACGATAGCGTGTTGTTTTGAATATCCTTGATATTAGATCACCAAATATCAATCTTTTAATTGACGATATCAGACATTTCGAAAGAAATGTTGTCGTTATGGCCCCTTTCATATGGAGAGTTAGTGTTCCTTGGTTTAATCCCGCTTTGAACAATGTTTGAGTTAAACCACGGAATTATGTGTCTGTTTGATGTGGGAGGAAAAATCATAGAGACGGAGATCAGAGAAGTTGATCTCATTGTTGTAAACATATAGTACATACAGACCGGGGTTCATAATCTGAGAGTCTCCATTAAGCGGATCCTGGCATGGCTCGGTGCCGAAACTCTGGACAGGGCCATAGTTCACTCGAATCCCTACTTCAGGACAGGTGAAATAATTAGCAAAGGTAAATATTAAAAGAAACATGCAATGGACATGTCTGGTACCGATGTGAACACCCATTTGTAATCCTCTTCCAACTCCGGGTTGGAATTCGTCCCTACTAACCTATGCTTGGTGTAAGAGGGGACTTATGGATCGGTTGGTCAAGCTCGGTGACTTGGTTGATGGAGCTTCAACGTGCCCTGACGGCGTGTATCGTTGCTCATAATACCAATCACTGGATTGCCTGGTTCAGACTCATTATTCACAGATTATTCATATAGCTGGAACACTCCAAGCGAGCCTTACATTATCGTGTATTTGTAGCGGCGCTGAGTCTCTTCTATACATGTCCTAACTAATGATTGTAGCACTGCATGGTGTCGTGTGCAGAAAGAGAATTCCGTTTTGACGTATTTAGTCACGTGTTACTTTAGGTCTTCCAGTCTTTGTTTACCGATCGTTGACATCCATTAATGGGACTGTGGAGTAGTCCAATGGTAAAAGAGCATGCTCTTGCCGAAACCAGGGTTCCAATAGCATGGGCACAATGAGTGAAGTTCATTTCGGGGGACCCGTCCTTTTTATGTACGGGACTATTGTTAAAAGCGGCGTAAAACCCAACTCACTCGCTCACTGATAGCATTGGTGGACATCGTTACAATCAACACGCTTTCTGTTGCTATGGAGACGATGACACCAGAACGCCATATGAAGTCTGTCCGAAAATAAGAACTATCCGTATTTCGCTAATATGGGAAAGTCCTGGCGTCAATGTCCAGTGGGTGATCACGATCCTGTAAATCACCAACGCTCTTCACATCAAATGACAATTAAAGTATCGAAGAAATCTTTACAGCATCATGTTTTTCGAAATGATTTATAGCGTTGAGTTACGCCGTAACAATCAGTTTATATAAGCTGGGCACGACACATGACGGACAAGTGGAGAGAAATCCAGTTACGTCGCCAGGAGTCAACGGCACTCACACCTGGTGACGTCAGAACGTAAGTAATGGTGTCACTGAGCCCAGAATCCAATCTATGTTTAAGTTTTTGTGTAATCATATTCATAATAACACGCACGATTCTATTCATTACTTCCCAAACAGGAGATAATTACTCATACTAAATAAATGTATTTTTCCTTCGCCCTATTTGTACTGCATAAAACATAATAACACAATTAGTCTGTTAATATGAATAGGGTTTTATGTTATTTTAGCAATATTACATCGCACCAACAAGCGTCAAATAATGTGCCGGCCTAAAGAAAGTATGCACTTGAAAATTGGATTTTATCAAAACAATACAAACGTTATCAAAACCATTTCGTGTTTGTTTCATTTTAGTCACCATCAAACATGGGTGTATTCTTTCCTGAGCCCTGGTGGCCCCGTTGTGTTCCTGCGCAGAGTTGCGTCTCATGTGTTTGAATCCCGCTTCATCCTGACGAAGATCCTTGTTCTGTCAGCACCAAACCTGTGCTCGTGGGTTTCACCAAAATGGTGAACGTTGAGACCTGCATCACTTCGGGCTTCCTCCAACATCAAACTGACACGCCGTGATTTTACTAAAATACTGTTCAAAGCAGCGTTAAAGGGACACTTCGGTGGATTGTCTTGTGCCGTGTTTGAAACTATAGGACCGACCATTAGATATTCTGGGATATGGGAGATGTGATTTATATCGAGATTAAATATTTTTTCAGCTACATATACAAAACCAGATATATATTTTTTATTTAAAACCGAAATATAAAAAAGAAAAACACCTTGCAACAAAGTAGTTTTGGTGACAGACTATGTTTTTAAGCAGTCTGAAGCATAATAATATTTTTCAAGAATTTCGGGGACAATTAATTTTTTTTCGATAGAAACGTCATAAATATTAAGTCTGAGACTGAGAAGGTAGACTTCTAAAGATTTCTTAATGTTGGACTGACAATTACTCCAGGCCTAAACCACCTTTAATTCCAACTCACTCACCAATTCTCAAGCAACAACACCATCCACCGTCCAAACAGCTTCTGTTGTTCTATCAAATATGAAACCCAAATAACAACAGTCTATACTATCAGCTGCGACTCGGAGCTGTGTGAAAACTGTCTACTGACTTATTCAAATATATTCTAACAGACGAAACTTATTCCCTTGTGACAACCAGCTGTCCTTCAGAAGTCAGTCATTGTTAGAAATACACTGACGACCCAATACTGTTGGCTTACACTGCCTCCCTCTGCCATCAAGCCTATAGCTGCCAACAGTTTCACCTAACACCATGCTAAACCAACTGCATATCCCTCATGACGTATCACGTGTTTCAGCAACCCCCTGGAGACGAGGGCTGGTCGGGGAATCCATTAATTAAGCCACAGTTGCATAAGAGGATCAATAAGTCTGTGTCTGCTTCAAGGGAAACCATTGTGTAGGTATATAGATTGTTGATTATACAGAATTAGGGACAACAAAAGGCAACGTGGGTCGGATACTCGAAGCATTTGACATATCAGCCCCATTCAATATTTGTATGTATGCTGGCTCTGGTCGTATGTGGCCGTGTCTTGACTTTGACCCCCAGGGCTTTAAGAATCACGTTTACGATCTTCATCTGGTGGGTTGATGGGTTTGTAATTTGCTTGTAGTGTCGTTCAGCATGTGCAAAGACGTATATACGGCTTTGGCATGTGTCATGTTTTAGTAGATGTGTCACAGACTGGTACGGTGGTCATGTAAAGTCATAGAGCCTATTCTCAACCATTTAGACCGCCTACGTGGTCTATTGGTAGTGCGTCAGTCCCCGGCCGCGTCATACCAAAAGACGTTTAAAATGGTACTTGTTGTTAACCTTTCTGGTGTTCGGCATTATGGGGCTAAACAAGGACTGGTCGGCTCGGAGTCAGTATACTGTGTCTGAGTGGGGTATTCATGTTAAACTGCGGGATGGTATCTCAGTGGGCTAACACTATAAATTCGGCATTAGTCTGCAACTAGTACAAGCACACACGCACGCACGCACGCACGCACGTACGCGCGCACGAACACACACACACGTGCATGTACGTAGCTATATAAATGCAATAATCTTGAACGCGACGTAAAACCCCATTTAACCTTACCTCTTAACCATTTACCGAACTTCGTAAAGATGTAGGGTTAGGCAAAGCCTCGATTATGCAGTGTATTTTATCTACATTCTATTATGATCAATATCCTGGATGCACTCGCTGCAACGACGCTAACAATAGCCGTCCAATTAAATTGTTTGTAAATAATCGAGTATGGATCAGACAATCCAGTGACTGATATTGTGAGCGACGTTCCACGCCGTCGGGGTACGATGACACGAGCCTAACCTCCCGATCCATTTAGGCGCCTCTTACGACCAGCAGAATTTGCTGGGGACCAGTTCTGACCCGGAATCCCCACGGGGTCAATTAAAATACATTACACCCTTAATCGACAGACATTCTGTGGTAGGTCATTGACAGGAGAGAAGAAGATGATGACGTCAGCCTTGGTGGCGAGGGGCCCAGAATGGTTATCATGGTGGAATGGAGATATAATACACTAGAAAATCGAGGATGGTCGCCACAACTTACGGTGTCCCGGATCATCAGATATAAACGCGACATGCTCTCTGTTAGGGGGTGGGACAGGCATTTTGACTGAGGATTAGAAATGTTTAGATATTTTTGTAATTAAAAATTACAAGCCTGAATATATTGTTTTAAAGAACACCTTGCAACTATATAATTTTTGTGGCCGACAATTTCTAAGTTTTCAACAGCCTGAAGGATTATTATTAAAAAGTATTTCTCCTGTGCAATATGGGAATCGAACCCAGGCCTTTGATGTGACAAGCTAACACTTCAAACACTAGGCTACCACACAGGCCCCTTAAATATCGAGTTGACTGTATTTGTGAGATTTTTGATGACTGATACGGGATGGTGACGCATATTTATATTGTGGGGTGCACAGTTTCTATTTTATAATGATTTGAAATCAATCTCAAACACTATTTTTGATTATAAATCATATGGCAAGCTTTCCAAAATTGAAATCCTACAAGGTTTCATTATTTTTAGACGGTCCTAATGCCTGGAAACACATCAATATCTGATATTTATTTAACCTTCTTCTTGGAAACAGCTGATTCAAGTCAGCTGATGTTTCTCAGGCGGACTGTAAACAATATAGACCGTAGATCGTTGACCTTCGCCTTGCACCTTCCAATGTCCACTCCCAGTTCTGTCCCTGAACCGATGACCGCTGGCGATATAAAATTGAGTGAACGCCAATTTATGTTCTATCCGCTTCCATAATTAGCCTTATCACCATACCATAATCGTCCTATTTTATTGACAATTAACGACAAACATGTTACAGTTTAGGCCAGATACACCTTTAATTCCCACAGGGTAATAATATACGAGAATTACTGTAGTGCACTGGACGATATGTTAGATACGCATTGGGGAACCGTATGCAACCATCAACTCCGAAAATAGACATAGAATTTTGGCCAAAAAATAAGTGAGTGAGTATGGTTTTACGCTGCTTTTAGAAATATTCCAGCAATATCACGGCGGGGGACACCAGAAATGGGCTTCACACATTGTATCCATGTCGGGGATCGAACCTGGGTCTTCGGCGTGACGAGCGAACGCTTTAACCACTAGGCTACCCGACCGCCCCCAAAACATATGACACTATGCTATGTTAGCATGATTCAACACGAACGGTTGACAATCTTGTAGCAAGGCGTGACGGAAATATTTGAATAATCGATCAAATGAATATTTGATAAGCATTTTAACATTCATATTTAAATTGTTATACGCTACCGGAGATAAAGCTTGAAATTACCGACCGTTGCTATCAGAGTGTAGGCAGGTCCATTGACATCGTGCTAATTCGAACTCGTGTAAACTATTGAAAACACGTCGAGTTATCAGAAGTTCGAGATAAACGGAGTCATCAGTACCCGTAAGGATTCTACTGAGGACATACATTTTCATACATGTCGAGTTAATGAAGTTCGAGTTAACGAGTTGTTACTGTTGAGACTATAAATGTGTGGTATTAAGATCGTTTAAAACTAACAAACATTGCCACAACTGTAAAAGGAAAGGTGCACTCGCTGGATTGGTCAAATCGTTTCCTGGTGATGTTTTCGTGAAGTTACTGTGAACTCATGACATCGGGCAATATTATCACCCCAACCTCATCTTAGCTGGAAACACGTGCTGGACCCGTGTGACTGATGTTTCATCAGCGCAGTTGAACACGTTACAACAAACATGTGGTTGTACATCCTCGGTAATCTAGGGTGTTATATCATCATAATAGTCTGGACACATTCGTTGCTTTAGCTTGTTTTGACCTCGATTCAAATTAAATGACGCTACAACAACCGTCGAGTCAGTTTTCACTCATGAGCGAGGGAAATGCTATGCTAAGTACATGATAAGAGAAACTGAGATTGTGACGTCACTTCCGATACGAAATTTTGATGGCGAAGGAATCCAGGGCTTCGTTTACAAAGCAATCTTAGCGCTACGACGATCGAAATTCCCAAACTTTAACACTGAATTACGACAATCGTAGAGCTAAGATCGCTTTGTGGAACGAGGCCCAGGGTATTTAACATAGTAGAACAAATATATAATACCCTGGTTTATCGAGGATGGCTTGCGTACCGCGAAGGACAAAAATCAACAAAAACAGATGTATTTCAAGGTAATTGTCTTCGATACACACTGTTAGGACTAGACCGGAAGGTAAAAGTCGAGCAAGGCTGGTATGTATTTGGTCAATAAAGGAATCGTTAGATAATTATCTAGCGAACATCTGTCTTATCAACGGCGATTTTACCTAGCTATTCGATAGGTATCACATCTGTGGACATCATGGCCTTGCCTCACGGCTCAGATCAATCTGTTATTAATAGTTAATGCTTAACCCTTTATCCGACCGGCTTCAGAACATAGCTCTGGCGTCATTGATAGTTTACAGTAATGAAGATGCATTGTACTGGCCACAAGGACTGTGTTGAATACAGTCGCCACTGAAGCCGGACTCATCCCCGGGAACATATTACCTGTCATGAATATTTCACTAGATAGGTTAACGACAGGATATTGTTTTTAATTGTACTGATAGGCTGATAATTATTTTCTGACTTGGGTTCAACGCCACGTTGTGCCGTAGTTCGGTAATGGCGTGACGGCGTGTCAACTCAACGTGGGATGAAAGCGAAATAGGACGCAAGGTGTAGGCGGGGGACACTTTGATGAAACCCACGGGTACCAGTCTGGTTCTGACAAACCAGGGATTATTATTCAGGCGAAATGGCTTTGAACCCACGACAACAGTATTTATGTATTGGCTGAGGATTGCAGCTCTATCGAAGATTATAGGACCTCGGGCCACTTATGGTTTAGATCAAAGGGAAAAAAAGAAATATAGACTCAGCATAACGGTAGATTAATATGTTCCATGATAAAATCTCCAACTTCAGCCTTTTTTGCAAAACATGTTGTCAAGTACCAAAAAATGCACATTCGGAAGTAAATATCCAAAGAACAATAAATGTATACTACCAAAAAGAAGTTCAATAACCCCCGATTTTTTTATATGGCTATAGTTAATTTGTCGTTACAAGACAGACAACTATATAGTCAAGTAAAACTTCCTTAGAGTAGCTCGTATACATATTTTGTACCAGACACCATAAAGACAATGACACACAGTCGTAATTCCACATGCGTGTAATGGGGCTGTTATGCCCAAGGATGTGTTAATTATTCAGTTAGTTGATACAGTGTCACCATAATCCATCCAAGAGACCAAAAATGTCTGCATGTGTATTAGGATTATGTCACTGCTGTCATTGAAATTCATCTCAACATTTGATGAAAGTCTCGGGATGTTTCCCTGGACAATATGTGGCCTGATAAGCCGTGCTTGGTGTACCACGTGACTGACACGGAGGACCTGGTGGCCACACTGACTGGCTATAGTGATGTTGGACTCGGGTGGATGACAACATATACACAAGTTGGGATCTTTATGTGTTTCTTAAATAATAATCGGCGGGGATCGGTGTTTATGTTATTGACTCAAGGGTGGCAAATGCCGACCTGCCGGATTAATCTTAATTCCATTTTACTAAGCCAAACCATGAGCAGCTGGTTGTACTGCTATACCGCGTTCAAAATACTTACTTTACCACAATACCCCATACAACAACTTACTTTACCACAATACCCCATTCAACAACTTACTTTACAACAATATCCCATTCAACAACTTACTTTACCACAATACCCTATGCAACAACTTACTTTACCACAATACCCCATTCAACAACTTACTTTACAACAATACCCCATACAACAACTTACTTTACAACAATACCCTATGCAACAACTTACTTTACCACAATACCCCATTCAACAACTTACTTTACCACAATACCCCATTCAACAACTAACTTTACCACAATACCCCATTCAACAACTTACTTTACAACAATACCCCATTCAACAACTTACTTCACAACAATACCCTATGCAACAACTTACTTTACCACAATACCCCATTCAACAACTTACTTTACAACAATACCCCATTCAACAACTTACTTTACAACAATACCCTATGCAACAACTTACTTTACAACAATACCCCATTCAACAACTTACTTTACCACAATACCCCACTCAACAACTTACTTTACCACAATACCCCATTCAACAACTTACTTTACAACAATACCCTATGCAACAACTTACTTTACCACAATACCCCATTCAACAACTTACTTTACTACAATACCCCATTCAACAACTTACTTTACCACAATACCCCATTCAACAACTCACTTTACCACAATACCCCATTCAACAACTCACTTTACCACAATACCCCATTCAACAACTTACTTTACCTCAATACCCCATTCAACAACTTACTTTACCACAATACCCCATTCAACAACTTACTTTACAACAATACCCCATTCAACAACTTACTTTACCTCAATACCCCATTCAACAACTTACTTTACCTCAATACCCCATTCAACAACTTACTTTACCTCAATATCCCATTCATAAATGTATGTTATTATATATACCCCAACTGAAATTTCTAATCCGCCCCATTTGCCAACTGGGTTTACTAATCAACCCTAATTGCCAACTGGGTTTACTAATCTCCCCATTTGCCAACTGAGTTTACTAATCCTCCCCATTTTCCCACTGAGTTTTCCAATCCACCCCATTTGCCCACTGAATTTACTTATCCACCCCTTTCGACCTTTGAGTTTACTTATCTACCCCATTCCCCTACCGAGAATACTTAGCTACACCTTCCGATTTTCCAACTGAGTTCACTGATCCACCCCAATTGCCAACTGGGTTTACTAATATACCCCATTTGCCCACTGAGTTTACTAATCCTCCCGATTGGAAAAATGAGTTTACTAATCCTCCCCATTTGCCCACTGAGTTTACTAATCTACCCCACTTTACAACTGAGTTTACTAAACCTCCCCATTTGCCCACTGAGTTTACTAATCCTCCCCATTTGCCCACTGAGTTTACTAATCTACCCCATTTTACAACTGAGTTTACTAAACCTCCCCATTTGCCCACTGAGTTTACTAATCCTCCCCATTTGCCCACTGAGTTTACTAATCCTCCCCATTTTACAACTGAGTTTACTGATCCACCCCATTTGCCCACTGAATTTACTAATCCTCCCGATTTTACAACTGAGTTTACTAATCCACCCCATTTGCCCACTGAGTTTACTAATCTACCACATCTGCCCACTGAGTTCACTGATCCATCCCATCTGCCCACTGAGTTTACTAATCTACCCCATCTGCCCACTGAGTTCATTGATCCACCCGATCTGCCCACTGAGTTCACTGATCCACCCCATTTTCCCACTGAGTTTACTAATCTACCCCATTTTCCCACTGAGTTTACTAATCTACCCCATTTGGCCACTGAGTTTACTAATCCTCCCGATTTGAAAAATGAGTTTATTAATCCTCCCCATTTGCCCACTGAGTTTACTAATCTACCCCATCTGCCCACTGAGTTCATTGATCCACCCGATCTGCCCACTGAGTTCACTGATCCACCCCATTTTCCCACTGAGTTTACTAATCTACCCCATTTTCCCACTGAGTTTACTAATCTACCCCATTTGCCCACTGAGTTTACTAATCCTCCCGATTTGAAAAATGAGTTTACTGATCCACCCCATTTGCCCACTGAGTTTACTAATCCTCCCCATTTTACAACTGAGTTTACTAATCCTCCCTATTTGCCAACTGAGTTTACTAATCCTCCCCATTTTACACCTGAGTTTACTGATCCACCCCATTTGCCCACTGAGTTTACTAATCCTCCCGATTTTACAACTGAGTTAACTAATCTACCCCATCTGCCCACTGAGTTTACTAATCTACCCCATCTGCCCACTGAGTTTACTAATCTACCCCATCTGCCCACTGAGTTTACTAATCCTCCCGATTTTACAACTGAGTTTACTAATCCACCCCATTTGCCCACTGAGTTTACTAATCTACCCCATCTGCCCACTGAGTTTACTAATCTACCCCATCTGCCCACTGAGTTTACTAATCTACCCCATCTGCCCACTGAGTTTACTAATCCTCCCGATTTTACAACTGAGTTTACTAATCTACCCCATCTGCCCACTGAGTTTACTAATCTACCCATTCTGCCCACTGAGTTTACTGATCCACCCCATTTGCCCACTGAGTTTACTAATCCTCCCGATTTTACAAACTGAGTTTACTAATCCACCCCATTTGCCCACTGAGTTTACTAATCTACCCCATCTGCCCACTGAGTTTACTAATCCACCCCATCTGCACACTGAGTTTACTAATCTACCCCATCTGCCCACTGAGTTTACTAATCCTCCCCATTTTACAACTGAGTTTACAAATCCTCCCGATTTTACAACTGAGTTTACTAATCTACCCCATTTTCCCACTGAGTTTACTAATCTACCCCATTTGCCCACTGAGTTTACTTATCCTCCCGATTTCAAAAATGAGTTTGCTAATCCACCCCATTTGCCCACTGAGTTTAGTAATCTACCCCATTTTCCCACTGAGTTTACTAATCTACCCCATTTGCCCACTTAGTTTACATATCCTCCCCATTTTCCCACTGAGTTTCCTCATCCTCCCGATTTTACAACTGAGTTTACTAATCTACCCCATCTGCCCACTGAGTTTACTAATCTACCCCATTTGCCCACTGAGTTTACTAATCCTCCCGATTTCAAAAATGAGTTTGCTAATCCACCCCATTTGCCCACTGAGTTTACTTATCTACCCCATTTGCCCACTGATTTTACTAATCCTCCCCATTTTACAACTGAGTTCACTGATCCACCCCATTTGCCCACTGAGTTTACTAATCTACCCCATCTGCCAACTGAGTTCACTGATCCATCCCATCTGCCCACTGAGTTTACTAATCTACCCAATCTGCCCACTGAGTTCACTGATCCACCCCATCTGCCAACTGAGTTTACTAACCTACCCCATCTGCCCACTGAGTTCATTGATCCACCCTATCTGCCCACTGAGTTCACTGATCCACCCCATTTTCCCACTGAGTTTACTAATCTACCCCATTTGCCCACTGAGTTTACTAATCCTCCCGATTTGAAGTATGAGTTTACTAATCCACCCCATTTGCCCACTGAGTTTACTAATCTACCCCATTTGCCCACTGATTTTACTAATCCTCCCCATTTTACAACTGAGTTCACTGATCCACCCCATTTTCCCACTGAGTTTACTAATCTTCCCCATTTTCCCACTGAGTTTACTAATCTACCCCATTTGCCCACTGAGTTTACTAATCCTCCCGATTTGAAAAATGAGTTCATTGATCCACCCCATCTGCCCACTGAGTTCACTGATCCACCCCATCTGCCCACTGAGTTTACTAATCTACCCCATCTGCCCACTGAGTTTACTAATCCTCCCCATTTGCCCACTGAGTTTACTAATCCTCCCGATTTTACAACTGAGTTTACTAATCTACACCATTTTCCCACTGAGTTTACTAATCTACCCCATTTGCCCACTGAGTTTACTAATCCTCCCGATTTGAAAAATGAGTTTGCTAATCCACCCCATTTGCCAACTGAGTTTACTAATCCTCCCCATTTTACAACTGAGTTCACTGATCCGCCCCATTTGCCCACTGAGTTCACTGATCCACCCCATTTGCCAACTGAGTTTACTAATCTACCCCATCTGCCCACTGATTTTACTAATCCTCCCCATTTTACAACTGAGTTCACTGATCCACCCCATTTTCCCACTGAGTTTACTAATCTTCCCCATTTTCCCACTGAGTTTACTAATCTAACTCCATTTGCCCATTGAGTTTACTAATCCTCCCGATTTGAAAAATGAGTTTACTAATCCACCCCATTTGCCCACTGAGTTTACTAATCTACCCCATCTGCCCACTGAGTTCACTGATCCATCCCACCTGCCCACTGAGTTTACTAATCTACCCCATCTGCCCACTGAGTTCACTGATCCACCCCATCTGCCCACTGAGTTTACTAATCTACCCCATTTACCCACTGAGTTTACTAATCCTCCCGATTGGAAAAATGAGTTTACTAATCCTCCCCATTTGCCCACTGAGTTTACATATCCTCCCCATTTGCCCACTGAGTTTACTAATCCTCCCCATTTTACAACTGAGTTTACTAATCCTCCCCATTTTACAACTGAGTTTACTAATCCTCCCCATTTTACAACTGAGTTTACTGATCCACCCCATTTGCCCACTGAGTTTTCTAATCTACCCCATTTGCCCACTGAGTTTACTAATCTACCCCATCTGCCCACTGAGTTCACTGATCCATCCCATCTGCCCACTGAGTTTACTAATCCTCCCCATTTGCCCACTGAGTTTACTAATCCTCCCCATTTTACAACTGAGTTTACTAATCCACCCCATTTGCCAACTGAGTTTACTAATCTACCCCATTTGCCCACTAAGTTTACTAATCTACCCCATCTGCCCACTGAGTTCACTGATCCACCCCATCTGCCCACTGAGTTCACCAATCCACCCCATTTGCCCACTGAGTTTACTAATCCACCCCATTTGCCCACTGAGTTCACTGATCCACCCCATCTGCCCACTGAGTTTACTAATCTACCCCATCTGCCCACCGAGTTCATTGATCCACCCCATCTGCCCACTGAGTTCACTGATCCACCCCATTTTCCCACTGAGTTCACTGATCCACCCCATTTTCCCACTGAGTTTACTAATCCTCCCCATTTGCCCACTGAATTTTTACTAATCCTCCCCATTTGCCCACTGAGTTTACTAATCCACCCCAATTGCCAACTGGGTTTAGTAATCCACCCCATTTGCCAACTGAATTTACTATTCTTCCCAATGTGTCCATTGAGATTACTATCCACCCCGAAGGCCACGTAACCAAGTTTGCCCGTTGTCACTGATAACAGCAACAACACAGTTACAGTGAAGTTGAACCCGGCGTGTTCCCCTGGGTGAAAGTAGGCACAATGGGTCGTAAAAGTTCTATATGCGGAGGAGCAATAACTCACAGGTGTCACCAGGAAGAGACAATATCGTGGCTATCTACAAGTGATAATGCAATACCCGTTAGTTTTCGCTTCGATACAAGCAGCGTGAGGTCAGGTCGTCAGCAACCATCGCCTGTCATCGGAAAATCTGTCGTCAAGTGTCATTGGAATGTTTTGGTAGTTAGGCGCGCCAAATGCCAGTAATCTAGTCGTGCTGTGCGAGATCTTCAGTACTCAGACCTTGACTTCGTGACGATAACAGCTGGAAATAAATTAATGTACGTACAACACACGTTACGTGTATAGAATAAGATACGATTTCCATTAACGCGAACAATTTTGTTGGCATTATGAAAATTGACACCATGGTTATATTTTAACAGGATCACCAGCAGTTACTGCTACCAGAGATCTATTATACGGTCTCTGCTGACACTAGCTTGATATTAATCAGTACCTTAGCAGTCGTGTAGGCAACCTCGATTATACGGGGTATTATATATCCATGCTATTAAGATAAATACCCTGGACCCATTCGCCACCGAAACTTTGTTTCGGAAGTACGTAATTTCCCACCCACCTGAGCTGACAAGGCTTGGGGAGTTGAAAGCATTCATTATCAGAAACTTGTTGTTACCCTGTCTGGCGCTCGGCATTAAGGGGCTAAAACAAGGACTGGTCGGCTCGGAGTCACTATACTGTGTCTGAGTGGGGTATTCATGTTAAACTGCGGCATGGTATCTCAGTGTGCTAGCACTATAAATCGGCATCAGTCCGGACTAGTACAAGCAGCCACACACACACACACACACACACACACACACACACACACACACGTCGCTATATAAGTGCAATAATCTTGGACGCGACGTTAAACCCAATTTCACCTCACCTCATTATCAGAAACAGTAGGAAGATGACAAAAAGCAAAGACATGCCGTGGCTGCAAATTACACCATTCAAAAATGGCAACTAAAAACAGTTTTACAAAGAAACGACGTACGGCATGAAAACATACACAACTGAAAGGCAACACACCAAGGGGCAATGGTTGGTTGGTTGGTTTGTTGTTTAACGCGGCACTCAGCAATATTCCAGCTATATGACGGCGGTCTGTAAATAATCGAGTCTGGACCAGACAATCCAGTGATTAATATCATGAGCATCGATCCAAGCCATTGGGATCGATGACATGCATCAACCATGTCAGCGAGCCTGACCACCCGATCCCGTTAGTCGCCTTTTACGACAAGCATAGTCACCTTTTGCGGCAAGCATGGGTTGCTGAAGACCTGTTCTACCCCGGATCTTCACGGGTCAAAGTGACAATGGTATCAGCAGAGTTACAAGCACGGACACAAGCCGGGAACTGTAGATTCCCAAGCAAGGATTGCACCTCGACCTCAAGTTTAATGTGCCATGCCTGTAGCACCTCAAGAGTTCAAGTATTTCTGCATCAATCTCCACTGTGATGGTACCTGTATCAAAGAGAATCGCCCAAAATATGTTGGTGCTGGGCGAACAGTCCCGATATAAATGGCCCGGTGTTGATGACATTCTTGTAAGCCCGGTCTGGCGTATCGGCACCATCCAAATCGTTTGGTTAAAAGACAGCGCTGATCTGATGCTGTGAAAACATTAACTTAACAGCGTTAGTAACAGTTTCACACATACAGGCAGTCGACATCTTCCCGAGCAATTACTAATTGTAAAAGTCCTGTTTCCGTCCTTGCTGAACTAGGCTGGAATTATGGAGCTATATTTTGGCTGGACTAACGAGTCTATGCATTATCCAATCGAAATCGCGTAACGAAATCGACATCCGGGTCGTAAACTGCACTACAGATTTCGGTCGATTGCAGTATTTGCAAAGCATGTCTACCGCCAACTCGGCGTCAACAGATATTTTCCCTAATCTTTACATGTCTTTGATTAAGGTGTTGACGCGATTTTATGCACTTCGCGAGGTAAAACCCGTTTTATTACAATACAGATCTGGATTATCGGTCGGATCGTCTTGACGGGGCGCCGCCATTTTGTTTAAAGCAAATGCATGTGATATATAAGAGGTTGAATCGGATTGGTCAATAGGAGGGACATAGAAGGGACATAACTTGTAATATCCACTGGTGGCGCTACGATCGAGCCCAGAAATTCCAGCCTAGTTCCTGTAAAAGAAAATGTGGCCATGCCATGAAATCCTAACAAGTTACTACTGCCTGGATCAACTGGTATCTGGTATCCATTATATTAAGATAAACACCTTGGACCGATTTGCCACTAAATCTTCGTATCGGAAGTTACGTTACCATATTAGTCCATCTTATCACTAGCTTGGCACAGAACTTATCTCGCTCACGAGTGTATTTTGATTGGAGGCCTATTTTCAGCGTCACGGATTATGAATCGGGCTCAAGTGGAGATGCATCTCTCAGTTAACATGCCGGACTATGGTGTTGCGGGTTTGAGTGAGTGAATGTTTTTAAACGCCGCAATCGTTAAGTGTGGACCAGAGAAGTCAGTAACTGAAAACATTAGCAACGACCGACTCCATTCTGACCATCTGTTTCTAGTTAGTCGCCGCTAGGCGCCTAGCGATCAGAAAATGGTTGGTTGGTTTATTGTTTAACGCCGCACTCAGCAATATTCCAGCTATATGACGGCGGTCTGTAAATAATCGAGTCCAGACATGACAATCCAGTGATTGACATCATGAGCATCGATCCACGCAATTTGGATCGATGACATGCATCAACCAAGTCAGCGAGTCTGACCACCCGATCCCGTTAGTCGCCTTTTACGACAAGCATAGTCGCCTTTTACGGCAAGCATGGGTTGCTGAAGACCTATTCTACTCCGGAATCTTCACTGGTCTCCAGAAAATGGACACTTCGGACTCACTACCCTTATGGGTCATGTCCCAAAAACTATCTTAGCTAACTAACTTACGACAGTCGCAGCAGTAAAATCGATTTGTGGAACGGTCGTCACACGGGCCGTCCATCCCAGGCATCCAAACATATGCATACGTGTACACTTACATTATATTGATTATATGTTTTAACTCCTTTGGGATATTTGGGCTAATCTAGTCTGTCTCACAGTCTCTGAACCATATTTCCCCTTCCACCCAGCTCTTTCTGTACTGCAAAATCTCTCATGAAGCAATCTAGATTTTAATCTCCCATCTCAATGGGGCTCCTTTTCAAATTTAAATGGAGTTTGTTGATTCTGTCAAAATTATATATTTTCAGAGACTTAGCGTTAGTCTAGGGCTAATCTAAGATCCGACTGTCATGAATATTTGGTGGTCACAGTGTTAGGGCTCGCTGACCATGTGTCATCGTGCCCCGACGGCGTGGTGAGTCGCTGGTAAACCACGAGTGTGTCTTTCCCTGACTTGATCCTCACGCCAGCCAATTCATACACCAAGCTTGGTGTACGTTAAGTCGTCGGACTGATGGGACATCTGGACTACATATCTACCTGAGTTAATTGACAGTTGTGTTATGCAAACCTAGTAATTTCGTTGCGAAGATCCAAATATGAACTAACGCTTAGTCTCTGAAAATATATTATTTCACGGAATCAAATAACGCCATTTAAATTCAAAAGGATCCCAAGTGAGATGTGAGATTCAGATAGGAAAATCTAGACTTGCTTTATTTAGGGCTATAGCAATACAGCAGAGGCTGGTCGAAAGGAAAATATTATGCTTCAGGGACTGTGAGAAAGACTAGGACATCTGATTAATGGGAGGCTTTATGGAGTGGGTGAGTGAGTACGGTTTTACGCCGTTTTTAGCAATTTTCCAGCAATATCACGGCGGGGGACACAAGGAATGGGCTTTACACATTGTATCCATGTCCGGGTCTTCCGCGTGACGAGCGAACGCTTTAACCAGTAGGCTACCCGACCGCCCCGGCTTTATGGAGGTGTGGTTAGATGTTAACGCAGAGAGGTGTGGTATAGTCTATATTGCAGTAAAACATCTGAATGTAATGAGATTTAACAAAAACCTGAATGCTCAGCAGTACACTTGCAGGCTAATCTAGGGATATATCTCATCTTTGTATTGAAGGGTGTGTGTAGTTTTATTAAAGGTTGTGTGTAGTTTTATTGAAGGGTATGTGTAGTTTTATTGAAGGGTGTGTGTAGTTTTATTGGAGGGTTTGTGTAGTTTTATTGAAGGGCATTTGTAGTTTTATTGAAGGTTGTGTGTAGTTTTTATTGAAGGGTGTGCGTAGTTTTATTGAAGGGTGTGTGTAGTTTATTGAAGGTTGTGTGAATTTTTATTGAAGGTTGTGTGTAGTTTTATTGAAGGGTGTGTGTAGTTATTATTGATGGATGTGTGTGTAGTGTTTATTGAAGGGTGTGTGTAGTGTTTATTGAAGGGTGTGTGTTTTTATTGGAGGGTGTGTGTAGTTTTTAAATTGAATCTTGTGTGTAGTTATTATAGGGGGTATGTGTAGTTTTTATTGAAGGGTGTGTGTAGTTATTATAGAAGGGTGTGTGTAGTTTCTTTTGAAGGGTGTGTGTAGTGTTTATTGAAGGATGTGTGTGTAATTTTTATTGAAGGCTGTGTGTAGTGTTTATTGAAGGGTGTGTGATTTCATGTAGTGTTTATTGAAGGGTGTGTGTAGTTATTATTGATGGATGTGTGTGTAGTGTTTATTGAAGGGTGTGTGTAGTGTTTATTGAAGGGCGTGTGTTTTTATTGGAGGGTGTGTGTAGTTTTTAAATTGAATCTTGTGTGTAGTTATTATAGGGGGTATGTGTAGTTTTTATTGAAGGGTGTGTGTAGTTATTATAGAAGGGTGTGTGTAGTTTCTTTTGAAGGGCGTGTGTAGTGTTTATTGAAGGATGTGTGTGTAATTTCTATTGAAGGCTGTGTGTAGTGTTTATTGAAGGGTGTGTGATTTCATGTAGTGTTTATTGAAGGGTGTGTGTATTCTTTATTGAAGGGTGTGGTTAGTGTTTATTGAACATTGTGTGTAGTTTTTACTGAAGGATGTGTGTGTAGTTTTCATTGAAGGGTATGTGTAGTGTTTATCGAAGTGTGTGTGTGAGTGTGTGTGTGTGTGTAGTTTTTATTGAAGGATGTGTGTGTAGTTTTTATTGAAGGGTGTGGTTAGTGTTTATTGAAGTGTGTGTGTGAGTGTGTGCGTGTGTGAGAGTGTGAGTGTGTGTGTGTGTGTGTGTGTGTGTGTGTGTGTGTGTGTGTGTGTGTGTGTGTGTGTGTGTGTGTGTGTGTGTGTGTGTGTGTGGTTTTTATTGAAGGATATGTGTAGTTTTATTTATTGAAGGGTATATGTGTGTGTAGTTTTGTAATCCAAAAATGTATGGAACCTACATGACAAGATTCAGATATTTATACGATTGAAGTCAAGCCTTTGAAATGGATATATTCTGTCTATAACACGTGACGACTAGAATGACAACACTCAACCAGATCCGTCTTTCAACCAATGTTCAAAGCAAAAGTAGAGATTTTCTGACTGACGGCAAGTGACTATTTTGTCTGTATTTCAATGAAAATGTATCAATAATATATTTATAATATGTATTTACTCATGTTGTGTATGTGTATGTCATTAATGAAATGAGTAAATATGGTACATATTCAGTGCACCCTTGTCTTATGTATGGAGCAACAAGAAGTGATCACGTGACTTGATTCAAGATGTCTAAAAGTCGAAATACTTACAACGAACTACAGTTATGACGAACTAAAAGTGGTCGCATTGAGTTCGTTATAACCGTAGCTTACTGCATTCACAAACGAATGTAATATGTCGTGATAAGCGATCCCTGAATTGTGTTTAGTGGAAAATGAATAACGATAATAATTTCATTTTGAAATCTAAAGAGAAAAGATGAAACATCAATGTATAGAATCAGTGAGTCAGTTTCAGCCAGGCTACCATTTTCAGCCGATGATACTATGCAGTTATATTCTGCCTCTTGCATTGGCAAACTGCTCCAGGTCACGACACATAGTGATGGGTTCACCATTCCGTCCTATATTGTGCCATGCCTATTCATGTATGTACGTTCCATTACATGGGCAGATATTCAGTCTTTAATCACAGCTTGGTTGATTTCTCTTTTAAAGAATGCATGAGTTCAGTATTGGGACTTACGTTACACATGCTCGTACAGGCCTTTATCATCACACATGGCAGGTTCCTGTGCGACTCGCTTCGGGCTCTCGATCAATATGACAGGCGAATCCACTGTACTTGTATCGTAATGCCGTGTCATGAATACTTACATGTGGAAATCAATTGAACTCCGAGTATTAGAACGTCTCCCGCTTATGTATTTATATATGCTGTGATCTTTCTTGAATGAGTTTGCCTTGTGTTTAGTGTTTGCTATGATCGACATTGGCACTAAATTGGTCTCATATGTTTAGGCTTTGATATGATCGATCTGAATACGGAGTTGGCCTATGTACATTTTTATATTTTGTAATGATTTTTATAGTACTGAGTTGGCTCTGTGTGTTTAATTAAATTTGTGTAATAAACATGATTAGTACATCGTTGGCCTTGTGTTCAGATTTTGCTATTGTTGTTCTCAGTACTGAGTTGGCCCTGTGTATTTAATTTGTTATAATCATGATTTGTACCGTGTCGTCATTGTGTGTTTAGACGGTGCTATTGTAGTTCTTTGTACGGTCGGTTGGTTGGTTGTTTAACGCCGCACTCAGCAATATTCCAGCTATATGACGGCGGTCTGTAAATAATCGAGTCTGGACCAGACAATCCAGTGATTGATAGCATGAGCATCGATCCACTCAATTGGGATCGATGACATACATCAACCAAGTCAGCGAGTCTCACCACCCGATCCCGTTTGTCGCCTCTAACGACAAGCATAGTCGCCATTTACGGCAAGCATGGGTTGCTGAAGACCTATTCTACCCCGGATCTTCACGGGTCTCTTTGTACGGAGTTGGCCTTCTGTATTTAGATAATTTTATGATTCATCCAAGTGTTGACTTGGCCAGGTGTATGTAGATTCTAGTAAGATCATCCTAAGTACCGAGTTGGCCTTACAAGTTTAGATAATGCTATGATCGATATCAGTACTGATCTTGCCATGTGTAGTTACAGATTATGGTCGTCATTGGCAGTTGGTCGTGTGAATACAGACATGATATGTTAACTGGATCAATGCCCACTTGTAACATGCGATCTTAGTGCTACGAGTATTATAAGTCATGGGAGTTGCGATCATCGTAGCGATGAGGTCGCTTTGTGAAAGTGATCCCAGGTCTTGTTAATTCACAATGACATGCTTGTATCTTGATATTGTGTAATTTAGGACTGAAACACAAGGAATAACTCCGTCTCGGTGTGTACTGAAACTAATCTGTCAATGCAACATTGTACCCCTCTTTACCCAAATGAGAAGGGATCCAGATGTTGTTCCATGTGGAAATCGAACCTGTCTTCTGAGTGACAAATGAGCACCATAATCACTAGGCTACCCAACAGCCCTCCTTATAGTGATAGTTTGTCCCCACAGTCCATGAACTACTAGTTTCCCTTCCGCCCAGCCCTTACTGTAATGCTATAGCGCCAAATGAAGCAAGTCTAGATTTTCAACAGGTAAAAGATCTGTACCTCTCATTTCACTTGGCCTCGTTTTCAATTGAAATGAAGTTGTTCCATAATCACTAGGCTACCCAACAGCCCTCCTTATATTGATAGTTTGTCCCCACAGTCCATGAACTACAAGTTTCCCTTCAGTCCAGCCCTTACTGTAATGCTATAGCGCCAAATGAAGCAAGTCTAGATTTTCAACAGGTAAAAGATCTGTACCTCTCATTTCACTTGGCCTCGTTTTCAATTGAAATGAAGTTGTTCCATAATCACTAGGCTACCCAACAGCCCTCCTTATATTGATAGTTTGTCCCCACAGTCCATGAATTACTAGTTTCCCTTTCGTCCATCCCTTACTGTAATGCTATAGCGCCAAATGAAGCAAGTCTAGATTTTCAACAGGTAAAAGTTCTGTACCTCTCATTTCACTTGGCCTCGTTTTCAATTGAAATGAAGTTGTTCCATAATCACTAGGTTACCCAACAGCCCTCCTTATATTGATAGTTTGTCCCCACAGTCCATGAACTACTAGTTTCCCTTCAGTCCACCCCTTACTGTAATGCGATAGCGCCAAATGAAGCAAGTCTAGATATTCAACAGGTAGAAGTTCTGTACCTCTCATTTCACTTGGCCTCGTTTTCAATTGAAATGAAGTTGTTCCATAATCACTAGGTTACCCAACAGCCCTCCTTATATTGATAGTTTGTCCTCACAGTCCATGAACTACTAGTTTCCCTTCAGTCCAGCCCTTACTGTAATGCTATAGCGCCAAATGAAGCAAGTCTAGATTTTCAACAGGTAAAAGATCTGTACCTCTCATTTCACTTGGCCTCGTTTTCAATTGAAATGAAGTTGTTCCATAATCACTAGGTTACCCAACAGCCCTCCTTATATTGATAGTTTGTCCCCACAGTCCATGAACTACTAGTTTCCCTTCAGTCCACCCCTTACTGTAATGTTATAGCGCCAAATGAAGCAAGTCTAGATATTCAACAGGTAGAAGTTCTGTACCTCTCATTTCACTTGGCCTCGTTTTCAATTGAAATGAAGTTGTTCCATAATCACTAGGTTACCCAACAGCCCTCCTTATATTGATAGTTTGTCCCCACAGTCCATGAACTACTAGTTTCCCTTCAGTCCAGCCCTTACTGTAATGCTATAGCGCCAAATGAAGCAAGTCTAGATATTCAACAGGTAGAAGTTCTGTACATCTCATTTCACTTGGCCTTGTTTTCAATTGAAATGAAGTTGTTCCATAATCACTAGGCTACCCAACATCCCTCCTTATAGTGATAGTTTGTCCCCACAGTCCATGAACTACTAGTTTCCCTTCAGTCCAGCCCTTACTGTAATGCTATAGCGCCAAATGAAGCAAGTCTAGATTTTCAACAGGTAAAAGATCTGTACCTCTCATTTCACTTGGCCTCGTTTTCAATTGAAATGAAGTTGTTCCATAATCACTAGGTTATCCAACAGCCCTCCTTATATTGATAGTTTGTCCCCACAGTCCATGAACTACTAGTTTCCCTTCAGTCCAGCCCTTACTGTAATGTTATAGCGCCAAATGAAGCAAGTCTAGATATTCAACAGGTATAAGTTCTGTACCTCTCATTTCACTTGGCCTCGTTTTCAATTGAAATGAAGTTGTTCCATAATCACTAGGCTACCCAACAGCCCTCCTTATATTGATAGTTTGTCCCCACAGTCCATGAACTACTAGTTTCCCTTCTGTCCAGCCCTTACTGTAATGCTATAGCGCCAAATGAAGCAAGTCTAGATTTTCAACAGGTAAAAGATCTGTACCTCTCATTTCACTTGGCCTCGTTTTCAATTGAAATGAAGTTGTTCCATAATCACTAGGCTACCCAACAGCCCTCCTTATATTGATAGTTTGTCCCCACAGTCCATGAACTACTAGTTTCCCTTCAGTCCACCCCTTACTGTAATGCTATAGCGCCAAATGAAGCAAGTCTAGATTTTCAACAGGTAAAAGATCTGTACCTCTCATTTCACTTGGCCTCGTTTTCAATTGAAATGAAGTTGTTCCATAATCACTAGGCTACCCAACAGCCCTCCTTATATTGATAGTTTGTCCCCACAGTCCATGAACTACTAGTTTCCCTTCCGCCCAGCCCTTACTGTAATGCTATAGCGCCAAATGAAGCAAGTCTAGATTTTCAACAGGTAAAAGATCTGTACCTCTCATTTCACTTGGCCTCGTTTTCAATTGAAATGAAGTTGTTCCATAATCACTAGGCTACCCAACAGCCCTCCTTATATTGATAGTTTGTCCCCACAGTCCATGAACTACTAGTTTCCCTTCCGCCCAGCCCTTACTGTAATGCTATAGCGCCAAATGAAGCAAGTCTAGATATTCAACAGGTATAAGCTCTGTACCTCTCATTTCACTTGGCCTCGTTTTCAATTGAAATGAAGTTGTTTGTTTATAGATTTTCAGAGGCTAAGTGCTAGTCTATATTTTGATCTTCACTATGAAATTACAAGGTTTACAGAACACACCAGTCACTTTAATTTCCATTATGTGACCTTAAGTATTAACTCTCACTATTTCCTTTAAATGTGGTAGATATGTAGTCCACGCCAGAGGATGAGTGTTGTTTCCTTTCATACATTTAGTCATACAACATTTTACAGAATTCTGTATGCTATTTGCATGAACAGGTCAATACAATGCCACATAACAACACACTTTCACATGTATCTGTATTTATTTCCTTAGGTCAACTTCTGTTGGATTCGGTGGATTTTTACATGGAACAAAGTTTACAGCTAATTTGTACAAATATGCACTTCAATATGGTGAAATATATACACTATGCATTTAGGTGACATCAGAACTGCTAATAAGTTGCTAAAATACATTCTGGATCATGTCTTGGTAATAGGTGTTATAAAATAAAGATAAACAATTACAAGAACTCACACATCAATATATTTAGATGTATTAACAGGAAATGTGGTACATATCTAAAAAGTCCAACTGGTAGCTTCTTAGGTGAAAAACATGATAAGAGGAACAAAAAGATTTGATGATTACACTGATGGATAATACATTACTATGGTGATTTTGTGGCTGTAAATGTCTGACACTCATTCTACAGTAGGATTCAGGGAACCTTCATGCTTCTCCCTCTAGATACTTTCAGAATTGGCCAGAATTAAATTTAATGGTTTATCACAAACTTTTAATCCTACAGCAAATGTTCAATGGTTGTTTCAAGCAATACCTTTTACAAAGGAATATATTTCTTCTTCTGAACTATACAACTCCACTTTTGATATGGACATCTATCTTTCGATGATACGCAAAAATGATTCTCATGTCACGTTTACATTTTAATACATCTGACATATCTGATTAGCCCTATCAAAAGTTGAGTAGTATACATTTTCGACAGTAACTGCTTCACTGATAGTCCTTAAGCAGCTTCCACTTGCAGGAACAGATTCTAATCTACTAATTATTGTTTACATATAACTTCCATTTATTTTAAAGGGGACTGTGGTCTAGGTCTTGAATTTGAACTTGTGTAAGCTGAGACACTGTTGCTGTGTAATTGGCATATCCATTAAGTGCTACACATCATATACTACCCAAAACAAATTAAGGATACCCGATTCTTACATATTACCACAGTTAATTTGTCATGCCATGACATGTTAACTATAATTCTATGAAAAAAACCCAGGTGATCCTTAACTGCTTTTGAGTAGTCCCAACCAAAGGGACCTTTGAATAGCTTTAAATTAACCGAGCAGTGACGCCTTTCAAAGTAACATCATGACTGAACAATATAGTAACTTCAATCTCAGATAACGTTATAATACATTTTTTAAATATTAAAACCATCCATAAAATCTAGGATAACAGGTGAAAAAACTTTGCTTTGATTGAGAAGCTTCAAACTTTGTAAATGCTGTTTCCATTTCATACTGGTCTCATTAAATCATTGTTAATTTGAGTGATAAAACTTGGATGCAACTTCATGAGTGTTTGGCCCACATTAAAAAAAACATACATTAGGTCTCCAAAGTATGCAATTTCACATATCACATATTTTAAAAGACGACTGGCAGGATAGTCCTTTAAGTGTAATGTTATCACAGTGGTGGCAGAGACAATGTGAATGAACCTCAGAGCATGTGAAACAGCAGGAAGTGAAGATATTCTACCCTGTTCTGTGTGGTAGTCTATTGAGGAAGAGACTGCAAAGACACATGGCTAAGTGACGTGTCAAGAATTGTTGGCGCCATGCTGTGTCACAGACACTGTTGAACACTAGTGACTACATGACACGGCCACCATGTGAACATGGCATTGTCCAAATCTAAAGTCACATGATAAGAATCATGTTAAGAAAACCAAATTGTGTTGCACCTCATACACTTTGTAAAAGCATGTCCTTATTACCATCACCCTACACATGTATAATATTGTTTTGTGTGTGTCCGAGAAATGTTAAAAAAAAGGAGTGTCCTTGATTCCTAAACAACTGAAATAATCCACACACAAGGATGGTCTTAATATCTTTAATCTGTTGCTATACATGAACAAATTTCTTCAAAATTCTGATATTCCACCAGAATGGAATTCCCTGTTACCATGGTTATGGCCATCTTGACAGAAAATGAAAAGAAAGACCAGGGACTTGTGTTAATTTTTATCATTCGAGTAGAAGTGCTAAATCATCACAAAACTGCCCACGCAGTTGTCACCTTTAACAGATGAACAAGTTTGAAAAATCTCTAGGGTGCTGATCAAAAAAAGTTTATACAGACATTGTAAAAGGTTGAATGAATATGTAACAGAGGCTTTTCAGCAAGACCTACACACATACTTCATATATATATTTATATACTTATATCTACAGTCACGACATCTATTCACAATATGAAGAAGTTACCAAAAGAAAGAAGCATGATAGTGTATGTATGTGCACTTAGACAATTCATATACATATCTTACATACATACGACCGAGTGTAAATCGGATGAGAATTCTCCACAAGAAATAATTAACAATGAAAAATGCTTAAGAAGTAATGTGCATTACTAATTCCAACATACTTCAGAGCATAACACAGTTGCGAATACATTTAGTTCATGATATGACCACCAGGGTCCGTTATCAGTATGCTCCATTGTGACAACATAACAATTAGTTACGTGATTCTCTTGTTAAACACAATTTCTCTGTACACTTTGATACTGTGTAGCATAACAAAGGGAACACAATCACTGAAATCCTCAGTAACTCAGCTGCACTAAGTCCATTTTCTGCATCAAATCAAATTGAGGGAAAATAAATTGTAAAAAGACTATCATGCAATTTACCTAAATTTGCCTCGGGAAGTGAATACTTTCCGAGGCATGTGAGAGTGTCAGTTTTGCCATCCTCTTGTCTACCGACTGGACAAAGTCGTAGCTGAGATGAGTCCATTGTCCCAAACAAGGGGTGTTAGGTTATTGTAAGTTCACTCAGATCTCATAATGAGCTGTTCCCAATATGAAAGACTCCAGTTTGGCCACTTGGCCAAGTCCACTTCCATAGTCCTGTAGATATACCCTCTGGCATCCCAAGGGAACACACAAAGAGTCTGTATGTACTCCTTCCCTCACACCCTGCCCCACAAGTGAGACCCTTTTTACCATAGCACTGCTCACCATCACAGACATACTCCAACCCTTTTCACGAATGAAAAAAATTGCATATTTATACTCCAGTCATGACTTGAATGATAACAATACAGTTACGATGAACGACAACCAAACAGCTTGATCATCCTGTCTTGTATTGGCATCTGATTCCATCTGACCAGGACACCTTGCACAAATAGGCATATCCATCCACACAGAATCAGTGAGCAAATAATATCGTTAAAGGTTGATGCATATGGTTGTCTTTGTGTTAAAGATGAATGCAGTGTTCGCTCCTCTTGAATATTGGTGTAATGTTGAGTACAGAAAACAGATTCTAAAACGGGAACTTTCGGGACATTAGGGAAAATTGTTTCTAAATCAGCTGTCGTCTAGATACGATCAGAAATTTGCAATTTAATTCCCATGGAATTAAGCCTTCATCACAGATATTTGATTACACATTTTTTTCCTTTTCATTCGTACAACATTAAACTCTCCCCATGTACATTGAGTATGTATTAGAGTTAGATAATAAGTGTCACAATATATTAGATCTGAATCAAGGTAAATGTCATATTAAAGTCAGTCAAATTATGTCATTTTATCAAATGAATGCCTGAATGAAACATGTCATGAGCCAGCTACCATTGACCATGTCAATGTATTTTATTGATTTTTAGTCTCTTTCTCTTCTCAAGAGAGTGGAACCACAGTGCCGATTTTGGTTGATTCAATATTTGATTTCTTGTGATATGCAAATTTTGATGGTTTTGTTGTCTGGCGTCCATTTTTGCCAGATGAAAGGGAGATAACTCTGCCAGTGGTGGAGACAGGAACTGGATGCCAAAGGTATTGTGGGTACTGGCGGCCGGCCACCAGCTGACAGCCGATAGCTAAAGTATAACACAACAGTTGCTGCAGCCACTTTCCCCACTCTTGTCCTTCTTTAACTGGCCTGAAATAAACAAACACACTTATTACCAAACAACCAAAGGCTGACATGTTATTTAATAATTAAATATGCAATATCAGGGTCAAAAGCACCCATACAAAAATATTAACCACTTTTAGTGTGTGTGTGTGTTTTACTTTTTTTTATAAGTCAGCAACATTTCATCTGTAGATGGTACCTATGTGTAAACTTAAAGATGCTTGAAAACCAAGGCATTCAGTATTTGACAGTGATCAGATAGAAAAATCTACCAGTTTTACTCAACCTCTAGTGATCCTGACCAGGCGTTGTTAATAAAAAAAAATTAAAAAAAATATATAATGATGATGATGAGGATGATAATGACAATAATAATAACAATAGATATTCCATAATTCTATTTCTGAAATTTCAATGATTATCAATGAATATAATTTAAAAGAAATGCATGTTAACCCTTTTTTGCACCATATTTCTGTTTCAAATTAGAGAAATAATTAACAGCTCCCCTGAAATAACACCAGACCATTAGTCCACCATTCAATTCATTCCACTGGTCTTGGGGAAAATTAATGACCAGTGGGCATTCAATGGTCATTCTCTCTATTCATAACACCCTTAATGATGGCATCACCCATCACAATTGATGTGCAAGTTTATAAATAGTTGCTCAAATTGGTCAGATGGTTGTTTGATAAAGTAAGAGCGAAAGAAATATATTGTAGAAAGGATAAGATATCGCATTCAAGAAACAAGCCATAGTTGTCACAAAAGTGACCATTTTATCAAACTATGAAATTATGATATTAACCACTTATTCAAAGTCTGATCTTCCTGTATAGTAAGCTTGTTAACAGCCTACATATGAATATTAAAATCTACAGAAAATGATGACCCCAAAAAAATCAAAGTCCAGGGAAATAGACTTTTGAAATGTGAAATTACATATCTTGTACCAGTCAGGAGGAACAAAGACGCTTAAGTTGTCAGTACACAATAGATTTGTTTGTTATTTTTATGCAGGGAGAGAGTAATTATTGTTTAATGCTGCATCAACCATCTTGCAGCTATTCGCGGCAAGGTATTTTCATGCAAACGGCAGGGATAATCCAGCAGTATCGTGATAAAATCTGGGTATAACAATAAGGAAGATAACATAATCATTGTTAAAACAGCTGAAGTAAAAAATGTCAAGAAAATACAAAAAATCTTTCTAGTGTAAGTGCACCTAGCAAACCTCATTTCAGAAGCTTCCTAAAAAAAATCCATCATTATCTTCATTGAATTTAAATCTATCAAACAAATAAACATCAACCTGTGACAATGAAACAAGTCTCTTCTGAATAATGTTTTCATCCATCTATTATAATGATGATTTCCCTGATAATCGTGCAGATGACGCTGCTATTGCTGATAGGCCCCCAGCAGTGTTGCCATGGTACTTGTCTGATGTAACAACATACGGAAATAAGACATAATTCCTCCATCACCGGCAATAATCAATACGAATAATCACATGCACACGACAAATTAACGTTATTGTATTTCTCAAATTTCCTGTAGATTATCCCCAAATCGAAGCAAAACGGACATCAGGGAAATCCATCCTGATCAAAATCCCAAATCCTTCAGAGCTAAAACAGATAACATAAATGTATTTGTTCTGGAGCAGAAATTGATTTTGGAGAAAAATATTCAAAGAACATGAAGAAGGCAATCTCATTTCAAAAGCTGCTAGCGTCACAGTGCATGACATTTCTCAACCTCGCTGCTCACAGCAAACAGCACCATCGTCCCCTGCTCCATGAGTTAATAACGCCTTTACCAATAACCATACAGTACCATACACTGATGTAGTGTCGGAACCCAGCCTCTGTGGGTCCAGTTACTGCTTGAGGTATTCCTCGCAATCATCCTAATGTGACCATTAATGTCTCATGAATTTGGCTGAAAATGGTATGAATATCAAGGAACCTAAACATTGTCTGACTTTTTCCATTTGTGTCCCATCATTTACATGATAAACATCCTAAAATTGTTTTTTTGAAGCCTAAAGAAAGTAGGGGTCAGTGTGTTTCAAACATTATTTCCTTTGGACAATTTGTGATTCAGAAAAACACAGAAGTAACATCTGACATAGACAGAATTTAATTCAAAATGTGTGTGAGTGTGTGTTTTAGCTCCTTAATACCGAGAGCCAGGCACATACTATCGCTTAACGTTTTTTGGCATGAAGTAGCCAGGGATCGAACCCATGACCTTCAGCGTTCCAGGCAGACGCTCGATCCACTAGACCACAAGGGCGGTCTATGGAAGTATGAAAGAAGCAAAGCGTGTAGTGCGCACGACTGAAATGACATTGATACATATGTAACTGGGCCATTATATTTCAATAATTATAAAATCAGACCAGAATACAAGTCATTTCTGTAGACGTAAAAAATGCAAAAGACGGACGGATGACCTTGACGTATGTTACATAAAGCTCATTCCACCTATTTCTATCGGAATCAGTTCAACAATACATTAGATTAATCAGAAACAATCATACATATAATTGACCATGAAAATAATTATTACTCCATAAAAAGAATGGATTTCAAATGCTTAACAATGCTTTCACAAACCGATTTCGAACCGTTTATGGTTCAATAATTCTTCCCAGAACTGCCAACATGTTCAACCCAGTAGGCAAGTAGTCACAGTGCACCAACGGTGAACAACTATTTATAGGCCTAACATAACTTCATCAATAGGGGCCGAGACTGTTGCTGACTGATTGAGAGGGATGCTTTCCATATGAAGACAAGTGATGATGATATTCAACCAGTCCATGCCAGCAAGGCAGTAAACTAGGTCAGATAATCTAAATTCAGCTTCAGCAGTTACATCAAATCAATCCAGATCACTGGGTTTTAACATCCCACACAATATATCACTTCAACGTCACATGCTGACAAGCACATTTTTCCTCTTCATTTCCCCTTATCATTATCTCGGATTAGACAAATGAAAGCAATAAGAATTAAGATGGCAGTTTTGCAGTGTATGTTTTATGGAATTTGATTACCATACTCTGGAACACAATGGGATGGAATATTTTCAAGTGATTCTGTGTTGGAAATCAATTGCTGTTATTTCAACAATTATATGACAGTCTGTAACTGTAGCCACCAGTCACAAATCTAGGAAAGTTCTGCTCGGTCTGCTTGGTCTCATAAGCTCAGGGGAGGTGAGGGGAGGTGAGGAGAGGAGAGGAGAGGAGAGGAGAGGAGAGGAGAGGAGAGGAGAGGAGAAGGGAGGGGAGAGAGAGAGAGAGAGAGAGAGAGAGAGAGAGAGAGAGGGAGGAGAGGGGAGGGGAGGGGAAGGGAGGGGAGGGGAGAGAGAGAGAGAGAGAGGAGAGGAGAGGAGAGGAGAGAGAGAGAGAGAGAGAGAGAGAGAGAGAGAGAGAGAGAGAGAGAAGAACTACAAGGCAGCATGAAAATAGGACAGATCTTTTGTGGCAATAACAAAGTTCTAAATACATGTATTAACATTACTTAGGGACTGGTCATAATACACAAAATGATGGGTGTGTCAGCTAAATATGTTAGTCCTAGGACCAATCTCTCCACCACACCAAATAATAAATGACCAGTCCCTTACAAAGACTTTCTTCTTGAACTAAAATACAAAATATTTAAAATGACAGTTGGCTTATGTAAAGCAAGTAGTCTATACAATATCAGGAGTCAATTGTTAAATTGTTTTACAGCTTGTAGGCCAAAAATATATTTTTTACAATCCAGAATGAGATGAAACAGTGCTTTAGTCAATTTTACTATTTCTGTATGAAGTGTGTATCGTTACGAGGGAAATATTATGGTATTTTCAATTAATTGGAAATGACAGTTCATCATATGTTCTTTATACAATGAATATTGCTCCAGGTTCACTCTTTTGTTTAATTAGCAACAATTAAGTCATTTAAATTTCCCATAGAAGGCTGTGTGCTTGCCTTGTGAAACAGCCAGAACATGTTTATGAACAACCCGAAGGTATACATGATATCATCAAAAATGCAATCATTTCAATTGATATGGAGAAAGAGTTGTAGGTATATCTATTTAGTTTTCATTTTGCTGTCATTCCAAAATCGAAATTTGCTTATGTTTTGGAACTTTACCCGTGACTAACATTTTTTCTCTTGATTTCTGCCCGGATGGACATACATGTACGTCTTTGATTTCTGATAGGATTTAAGTGAGAAAAAATGTGTTTAATAACTTGGGTGTTGCAGATCATGGAATAAGATTTTCGTGCGCTACCAAAATGTTTGCATTCAAAAACATACTCGCTTTACCAATCAGGTATCAACAATGTTGCGCACCCCACCATTGTCAGATGAAGCAAAGATCCATCAGCGACATAGGAATCGGTTGTCTGCCGTTTTGTTGGATATACCGGTAATTTTTGGTATACCGGTAATATTGTGCATCTCTAGTAAAAACGCAAATTGAACTACATTTGAAGTTAACAAATGTGTCCTATCAATGAACTGTAAGGTTGAATTTGAAAGTAGTCCTGCATATATTCATAATGTAGACTCCATAGTTTCTATCGACTGTGGTTTAGGTAAGCCATAATAAGGAACCAGGAACTATTTATAGGAGGAGCATTTCATAAATCAACAGGACTTGTAAATTTCTACTCTAGTGGAGTTTGTCGGCTCACAACCTAACGTCAATATGAACACATTAACACAGGAACCCATTTGAACTTATTTCTCATATTTCATAAATGAAAATATTAGCTTTCTCCAAGATTATCTATTTTAAGAAATTGTGCAAAACGGATGAAAAAAAGAAGCTAATGATCAAAGATTTTGACATTAAAACTCAATTTCCAGGACCAATAATCAAAACAGTTTTATATCCTTTTCACCTAATCTCATCACTAATCAATATGTAAACAAATCTATTTCCAGCACTTATTTATTTTTTTATCCCAAAGCCATTTAACTTGTTTATATTGGATCCTTTTCAAAGAGGCGTTCTGTCAAGCTTGAATAAAATCCAATTGAGAGTCCAAACCTTACAGCTCATGGCCAGATTTCAACTCTAGTCTAATTTACTAATCACCCGCATTTACATTCAGACCTTCCTCGTATCTCACTAAAACCAATCAATAATTGATAAACTACAGAATGTTTCAGAGTCAGGCTCTATTTTTCCATCAACTCCTTGTGACTAGAGCAGGGAATATTTGGGAGGAAATGTGGGTTAAAAATATATCTGTTGTCATTCAAAGATATAGGGCAATCGTCCCTTGTGAAGAGGCAGTGGTTCAACATGGGACCATGAAGTGTTATGGTGCGAGACTCACATGTAGCTTCCAAAGGTTGCTTCACGTTTCAGATTCACTGATATGAATTTTATGGATGCTCATTGCTTTCTGTTTGCTGATCAGATCTCAGTTCTATTTTTGATGATTTTTACCTTACCTTCATGACTTTTATTCAGGATTCTGTTTACAAAACTTGGTTCATTACGGATCAGGAGTTGTAACTCTGAGCTAGGTTTTAGATGCATTGAACAATATTTCATAAATATCACATCGTGTCAGCCTAATGTGGGAACATAGCCTAAACATAGGTCATATCCTTCACTCACAAACCAAGAATTATAAACAGGGCAAATCTGGTATTTGATATCATAATCAGTGGATCCTGGCACAAATAAGAGACACAACTCTGCACGGCAAATTGCATCTTCCACGACTATTGTCAACCGTGTGATGGGTGGTGAGGTGAAATTGGGTTTAACGTTGCGTCCAAAATTATTGCACTTATATAGCAACATGTATGCACGTATGTGTGTGTGTGGCTGCTTGTACTAGTCCGGACTGATGCCGATTTTAACATGAATACCCCGTACAGACACAGTATACTGACTCCGAGCCGAAAAGTCCTTGTTTTCGCCCCTTAATGCCGAGTGCCAGACAGGCTAACAACAAGTACAACCTTTTAACGTCTTTTGGTATGACTAGGCTTGAGTTTGAACCCCGGACCTTCTGCCCTCCGGGCGGACGCTCTACCACAAGACCATGGAGGGGGTACCGTGTGATGGGAGTGACTGTGGTTTTACACTGTTGTAATCAGTATTCTAGTCTATCAAAGCATGAGACACTGAGAATGTGCAGGTTGACGCGTCCCAATCAAGGAAATAAATGCCATGTTTTCAGCAAGACTGAAACTCTTGGCTACCCCACCTCCTATTTCCAAATGATGATGCAAACATAGAATGAAATTTATAATGAAAGTCATGGTGTTCCTGGATTCAGTTGAAAAACACAGGGAGCCAGTGCCCCTCATCATGTTTTATCTAACACTGTATCACTTTTAGTATCTTCAAAGAAACCAACAACTTACTAAGGATTTAAATAAGCACATTTTCATTACACCCTTTGAATGTGTAAATATAGGTCAGGTCAATTTTGAAAACACATTGATCAGATCTTTGTACAGGAAAACATTGACCACACAATTAGAGCTTGACTATTGCATCAATTTGATGGAGAAGTAAGTCAGGGACAGAGCAAGCATGATGTGAGGATGGAATTTGCTACTTCATTGATCACAGACATTCACCATAAAAACTGGAGGAGGCAAGCCACCAATGGGAATAATTACCTCCCTTGGACAAATCCCCACAGTGGAGTGAGTGATGGGATGTAAGTTATAATACATGATCCTCATCTCACGAAGGGTCATGATAAATGACGACACTTTTATCCAACAATGGGTGTGTTGGGTTTAACGCCGCTTTTAACAGTATTCCAGTTATATCAAGGCAATCCAACAATGGGACTTAGAAATATTTGTGAAAAATATTGGTTCATCAATTTACGATCCTAGCCACTAAGCTGAAGGCTAATAAAATTCCTCTGGTCTGGTAAAATAGGCTCATAAAAGTCCATATAATAAGACAAAAATGAGGAAATGGTCCAGTTTCACTAATGTTAAAGGCATCATAAGGGCGAGTTTTCGCTATATGTTATCACTATTCAGGCTTGTAGATGTTCATGGTTAATTTCATCCCTGTGTGTCCCTCAGGGACCTGAAACGTATCAAACTGTGCCATTATGATTTGAACCAGGCCACTGGCACTGCAGTTCAAGGAAGTTCAAGCCCTGTACTGCGATGCTGTGATGCTTCAGTAAACTGTTAATGGTTTTGTTCACCTATCATCATTTAGTCAGCTCAGTTCATGCAACCTTTCTGCTATAACTTCCTGACACAAAGAGACAGTGGCGTATATCATTACAAATTCAGTGCAGAGAGGGATGTATATCCTTAAGCTATATATTTGTATTAGTTGGTTTACAAACTGTAAAATTCAATGCAGGTGGTCGTAATATATAAAAATAATTCAACTTCCAGATTGGGACTGCTACTAATGAGTGAAAAACAAACATGTAGGCCACACCATCACAGAACTACACCGAAAGATAATTGACTGGGTTTCTATTTGTAGGAATAAAGATTTTCATACATATTATTCACTTTTTCTTATGAACAGCAGTGACAAAATCTTACATATTTTTCATTTCACCTAATGGTAAAACTGGGTTTACCCAAAATTCTTTCTGTACAAAGTATTTTTCTTCTTTCAAATTAAAGTGGGCTTTTTGTCAGTCAGCCCAGTAAACCAACCAAAATATATAAAATGTCTTACATGATCAGTGTAGCAGGCCTCAAAGTTGCGACTAAAACGATGGCCAATTCGACCTAAATTTCAATTTGTCTACTGTCTAAACTTCAGAGGTAGCCAATTGACTACCTTGAAAATATCTTGTGGCAACTAAATTCTATTGCTTCATATTTGAAGACACAAAAATAAATAGCAGCTAAATATTGAAAATATGTTTTCTAATAATTGTACTTGCGTATTAGTCCTGCTAAAGTCAACAATGAACAGAAATACATAAATATTAATTTAATTAGTATCTTATTTCAGTTGACAATATTGTCAACAATGAACAGAAATACATAAATATTAATTTAATTAGCATCTTATTTCAGTTGACAGTCTTGTCAACAATGTACAGAAATACATAAATATTAATTTAATTAGTATCTTATTTCAGTTGACAATCTTGTAACATAAATTGCGTCATTGTTTTGAGTCACAAATAACAAAAATCAAGTACAGTAAGGTCTGTAAATAATCGAGTATGGACCAGACAATTCAGTGATTGATATCATGAGCACTGATCCACGCAATTGGGATCGATGACATGCTTCAAGCAAGTCAGCGAGCCTGACCACCCGATCCTGTTAGTCTTTAACATGAATACCCCACTCAGACACAGTATGCTGACTCGACCTGTCCTGTATAGCCCCTTAATGCCGAGCACCAGACAGAGTAACAACAAGTACCATATTTTAACGTCTTTTGGTATGACATGGTCGGGTATTGAAACCCTGCAACTTCCGCTCTCCAGGGGGACGCTCTACCACTAGACCCCGGAGATGGTCTTTACAAAATAGGCCGGTATGGGTACTTATGAATATCATGCATCGAAAATCTGACAATGGCATTTCATTGACTTTTTTGTTTACTTTTTTGGCTACAGAATAATATAAACCTTATCATTTTGATTATGTATTTTTTTTCAAATTTATATTTTTAAGGTCAACAGATCCGTAAACTAAGCAAAAAATAATTTAAGGCCTAAAACACATATTTTACAATGAATTCACTTTGCCAATTGAAGATGGGGTCATGCTCCTTGCTAACCAAATGTCTTTCATCTTATGGATTGAGTCACAAACAGCACTGGTTGTCTTGTGAGACAGCTGGTATGGTCATAAAGCCATGCTAACATTATGAATAAAAGGAATACATGTTGTTGAGGTCAGAAGAGGTTCTTGGCTATGTCTGCCAATCACTGGCCAGTTCTATCAAATTTCTTTGTCTTTGATCATGAGCAGTTGGAGAGACTCACAACAAATGAATTGCACTGTTTTAAACAAGGGTAAAAGCTTGTTATTTTTAAGATTGTTTCTTCTCATAACTGTTATTCCATGTTTTGGTGATGCTAGGATACTTATGAGCAGCATTATAATCATAATTTATAGACAATAACATTAGCTCATTATGTAAAAATATCACAATATAACAAAAAAGAAGAAGATATTTTCAGTTCTATTATATACTGGGGAAGCTATGAATGATGAAAATCAACATTTGGTATTTTTTCAACAATGTCTTGGAAAGGATTTTCTTTATTTCTTAACTTGTAGAAATAGTTTGAGAAAAACTGTTTGTGATATTCACCATAGATACAGCAATAATAATATGATTCATAAACATTCCCCATAAGTAATCCCTTTTGAGATAGATTATTAGTACTGTTTTCACAGGTAAAACACCAAATTTCAAAAACTAAATGTTTCAAGAAAACTACTGAAAGGTTAAATTAATTTTGTTACTTCTAGAAACAGTTCATAAAAAAAATTTCAACATAATTACAGTCACAAGGATATTATTCATTGGCTTTCTTTCCAGGCTGGAAAAGTCTTCCAAGACAACCCCCTCCCCCACAAACAACCCCCTCCCATCTCTAACATTGTAATCAGTGTCATTCTCTGTAAGGAAGCCCATGCTTCACAATCCTACATCATGGGCTAAGGATGCACTCGATCGATCACCCAGGAAGTTCTACGAATATGATACATTTCTTGCTTTGTAGAGACACAGCCTCATGATTAATAGGCTAGAGTTAACTAAGTCTCATCTGAATGTAGACTCGAGGATACAACACATCACAGCAAACAGGCTTTACCTGTTCCAAGGCTATTCCAAATCAGGTCTACACAATCATCAATGTTTTTCAACAAAAACAGAAAAATAAATTGATAATAATGTACTCTACTATAATGCCACACTGTCAAACAAGTTCTAAATATCAACTTTGATTGTAGAATTCATTTTGACAGAATATTTATCAAACTGGCTTAACAATGATTCTGCTGTTTTTATGGCATTGTTCCAAGTGTGTCCACAAGTGCTATTATGTAATTTTCACATCAAAATCTCTTAAATTTTGCTCTATAATAAGACTAGTAGACAATGTTTTTAGTATCCGTACTTCATCTTCATTGGATGAGATAATATTTCAGCATTTATCTCAGTATGTCATATCTTTTTCATGTGTTACAGACACATAATGCGTAGTCAGATACTTGGTGAAGGCTGTTATATTTGGGATAACACTTTCTTGGTAAAGTAAAGATCTCGTACTTTTTGGGTTGAATCCCGTCCAGGATTTGAACCCACACCGCCAGAGTGAGCCTTTAATCGCCAGCACACAAAGTCAGCAATCTAATCCCCTCAGCCACCGAGGCTTCCACTAAAATGAAAGTCTGACAACTGGTAGTCAAGATCACATACTTTATGTACCCCTCTGATAAATGTGAATTGGCACGGCTCCCATGGCCGAAAGCTTTGAACACACAATGCCATTTAAAAAGTGGTCAAATGTAAGAAATGTTATATTTGGGATACCGTATTTTCTTGAGTATAGTGCACACTTTTTTTCCAAAAAAAACACAGCTGTGTAGAAGGGCGTGCGCATTATACACATTTCCTTTCCGTGAAGGTATTTTTCTCCATCTGCCAGTTTCAATAGGTAGATTATGGTTACAAGTTCTAAACTTAAGTAAGAGTCGCCAAACCTTTTCCCGCAGTACGTTTAAATAATAATCAAAATTTAGACAATCATCTTTTATGATGCTAAACATTGTGCATTTTGAAGACTTATCTCTTGCACTTGTCCAACGCTGAAGGTTAATGTCATTTAATATTTAATGGACTAAATGTTTTAGATAAGTAGGATTTGGAAACTTTGTGAAAACCAGATGTAGCTAAGTCCAAGTTCGTCCAAAGTTCGTTTGACATATGTAATCCATTTTCCAAATATGTTGTCATTAAATAGTATCTTGTATACAAGGAAGGATAATTTAGATAATTTTGCCCCAAAAACTAATTATTCTCATTTTAGCAATGTATGATCGGTGGAGCCTTCGAAGTGCCCCATATACCATACAATTTTCTTTACGATAAAAGATATTTTAGAAAATGCAAATGGACACCTTCTAGAGTCAGGATGTTTTCAAATCCCCATACTTCGCATCCGTAGAAAGGAACTGATATAACCATGATGTCTAAAAGCCGCAGTTTACATTTAAGTGATAAATTTCACTTCGACGACACGGGTTGTATTCTAAGCACGTTACAAACTTCAGTAAAAATTATTATGTGTTAAGGGGTGTGTGGCAGTTAAAAAATATTCCACTGTTTGCCTACTGGGTGTCTGACAACTGGGTGTCTAATAACAGGGTGTCTGATAACAGGGTGTCTGACTACTGGGTGTCTGATAACAGGGTGTCTGACAACTGGGAGGATCCCAGTTCCACAAATAGCACTAATTACAGTAAACTACGTTTATAACGAACACGCTTATAACGAACTGGCGGATCTAACAAACTGTTTTTTGGGGGGGGCCCAGCCAATTACTGTATATATGCTGTATATATGTTTATAACGAACTGCGGCTACAACAAACTAAAATTAGTGGTCCCTTTGAGTTCATCATAACCGTAGCTTACTGTACAATGTCTACAACTGGAAATGGTCACTTTATCCTGGAATATGGTCCCTCTTGAACATGTTAATTGAACATCACAACCATCAACACAATGTCATTGAAATAATAGCATGAATATCACAATATGGAGACAGAGAAATGTATATTTTTGGTCACATGTACAAGCTGTCATGGGAAAAACAGTTTACATAAGTGTTCAAATCAAAAGCTTGTACATCCAGCCTTATTAGGCTTATGAGACACATTTAAGTACATGTGTATTCATTGTGAAATAAATAAATAAATAAATAAATAAATAAATAAATAAATAAATAAATAAATAAATAAATAAAAAATTAAAAAATAAATAAATAAATAATGTGTGTACATACAATGATATTCATGTTCAAGAGGAAGTGTAGCAGTGTGGTCCAAGCTAATTCTGCCTTGTAAAGGTCCAATTAGCCAGTCACCTGATCTGCCTGAACATCATTAAAGTGCAGCAAACTAAGTATACATGGTATAAGCAGGCCCAGTGTTTAGCCTCAGTGCTTTGGTACTGCTGAGTACAGTCAATCAATAGGTCCCCAGCAACCTAGGCTGCTCGTAAGAGGCGACTTAATGGATCAGGTGGTCAGGCGCTGACTTCGTTGATTGCGTGCATTGTACCCTAATGCTGAGAATCGTTGCTGATAATTAAAATCAATCACTGGATTGTCAGGACCAGGCTCGATTACTAACGGGCTTGCCTCATATAAATGGAATATTGTGGCGTGCAGCTATGAACAACAACCATCAATTTGTGCATTTACAAAATGTGCACACAGTCTTTTACATTTATACCTCAATAAACACAAAAATTGTTGAAATGTTCCTTTAAGTGACTTTTAAGAAATTGGTACACCATTAATTCTTCTCAGATGACCTACCATCTTAGTAAGTGCAACTTACATTAAACAGGCAGTCCTCCAATTTTGGTAGATTAGTTTAACATGTTTAGTGAAGTCGTGAAAAAATAATATTAGTTTACTCTACTAGTTTGATACGTTTTCATCCAAGCTTAGGTTACATATCTGACCATGCATTTAGCGACTTGCATTAATGAGCCAAACATGTACTCAATAAGCCATCAGTAATATCAGTCCCTTTTACCACCTTGAGTAATGGAGAAATAATGTGTGGACACAACTAGACTAATTTGTTCAGTCTTCACCATGACATCTTCTGATTAGTACTATTCATCACTTATCTAATAAATAGGGTTATGATTACTGATAACTTACCAGCTGTTGACAGCTGCCGAAACAAAATGAGCATGCTCCCTGTTGCACCATAAACACATAGCACTGTAACTCGGTAAATTTCATCACTTAATTTATTTCATCTGTCAAGTTGTAAAACTATTAAACTGATAGAGGGTGGTTTACATATGTAAAAAATGGTTAATACAAAATGAATGTTGAGAAAACAATGGAACGCTTTGCCTCAAAACAAGATTGAGGTACGGTGGGCAAATAGTGTTATCTAATATCAATAGGACTGACTATATTTCACATACCTACAAGGATAATACTGGGTGGGGCCTTGAACTTTTAGCCCCTAAATTTGAAAAAAGGCCCACATTTTCAAATACAATGGGGCATTTTAACATTATGCTGTATAGGCTATCCTCTGGAAAATTTGAAAGTTTCACATAAACATGATAAAGGGCCCATGTCAGAAAATTCCGGGAGTGAACCCTGTACCTATCAGCGTACAACAACTTTTTTCAAGGGATATTTCAAATGTTTACTGCGAATAATTAATAAAATTGTGGTGACTGGTATCATGATTGTGGAGTTCTATTGAAAATACCACAAGGGTCATTCTACAAATACTAATCATATATTACATGTGTGACAACATGGTTTTGATCAAAACGAAATATCTTTGGCATTATACTTAATTTCCCAAACTCATTCAAATCTGTACATCTTTCGATCACAAGTTAAAAGAAGTGATTATCAATTAGTTGTGACAATGACTGTGGCGTGGTCAATATCTTGTTTCAACAGGCAATGTAACCATTGGTAACAGTAAACACGTCACGTTACATTTTATGGACAAATTCTGTTCTCTTCCGCTCATTCTGATAATAAATTTAACTTATGGTCTTAATAAACTCCTCCCTGTGTCAATTTGTTAAGCATCCAAGGAGTTTATCATGTTTATTATCGTGGGAATTTGGTACAAAATATGATAATGATTCCACCAGAATTGCAATAGTTGGCAGCCCAGTTTTATACACTGATTGAGGTACTGAAACACCCCCGTTTGGTATTGCGTCATATTTCAACAAATGTATGTCATATCCCAATCTGTATTTACCCATAAACTCTTAAAGTGTATTGGAACCAGTGTCCGAAATAGCCGCCTGCCTCCTAGTCCATGACTTCAAAATTTCAGCTGGTCTCAAGATTTTGAAAGCCAACTGGCTAACAACATTTTTAGGGTGAGATATTATATCACACCTCTTAGCAGATCAAAAATTCTGTAGATCAATACAACCATCAAAAATAAAAAATCAACTTAATATCCACAACAAATTGAAATTGCAAGATGAAATTTACCTCCTTTCATCTTGCTTCTAGTTCTAATTTCTTCCCTAATGGACAGAGCAGTTTGATGGTAAGTTAAATTTGAAACTTGCTCGTAACATTTTAGGCTAGCTAGGCCACCTTTGACATATAAACTTGTCTACCATGTCTATATAACATTTCTTGCTCCAAAGGTTTTACAATATTCACTGGTATTAATTCTGTGGGGCCACAGATACCAAACATACATATATGCACGTAGAACATGTAATTTGATACGGAAAATCAATCTAAAATCTGAGAAAATATTATATTTCTTATGAAATTGTGTGGAAGGTTGCCTCCAAAACAGACAGTTAAGTGACAGTTTGATAATCAGAATCAAACATTATTTGCTTATTTTGTTGATTTGTACTGATATTCTTGGTCAACAAGGTCACTATGCCTAGATACAGCCTATGGGCTAAGGAAAAAAATAACAAACATATATATCTGGCCAGGGTTGAAGTAAGTATAATTTCCTTAACAAAATAGAAATAGAAATTTTAACAAAATACAAACTTGAATATTTTCAATTTTAAGCATATTTTCAACTAAACAGAATATGTAAGACAATTTCTTTTGAACAACCCATATTTGAGTCCTGTCCTGTCTAATATTGAAATCACTGATAATAAAATCCGCCATTTCCATGCACTGACAGCTTTACAATGTTATGACCCACACATTAATCCCTTGACTTTCTAACTCGGCATAGTTCAGTTATTGATAGGAAACTCGAACACGTATAGTGTACCTGTAGAGTGGGCACAGCTGATAACACGTTACTGCTTGTCATGCACGAAGATAATCAATTTTGTATATGTTGTATACAGATTTAACTTCACAGACTTCTGACTGGCATACAAAACTGACAGAACTCTCCAGCAACTTTCAGTCATTCGTCATTTGTTGGCTTAACTGTTGTTGATAATTTATTCATGCTTTAGAAAATGAAGAGGATTGAAAATGAAGGCTGCAAAGTGAAAGTCAAGATCTAGGGAACAGATTCAATTGGAAAGAAGAGTTTGCCACTAACGTGGCTATATCCCCCGCCCCTGTTGCAGAATTTATGACATAATTAAATCTAAACAAACCCTAACCTTTTTTAACCGAGGTGGAACTTGTCATAGAAATTGTAAAAAAAAGAAGAGTTTGGAACCTAAGTCCATCTTGCTGCCATGGAAACGTAAAAAATAAAAATTTCTAAAACTTCTAAATAGCAAAAGGCACCAGTTCAGCATGTACCTGACAGACCTGCAAATTTTGATGAAAAAATATTGAACCGTTTATGAGTTATGCTCTGGAAACAAAACGTGACGAACGGACGGATGGACGGACGGAGCCCGTTTCTATATCCCCGGCCAACTTTGTTGGACGGGGGATAATTATGTGGAAGCACAAGTTTTGACTAGTGGACTGGTCACTAATCCATATGCTTGTAGGATGCTACAATTCCTATCACAACACATTATGAATAGTGGCAGTGTCGGCAGTCATTTTGACATCTGTCACAATGCACATGGGATGAGAATGTGTTCTTGAGTTTTTTGGCAAAGTAGTTTAGGCCTAAATCTTTTTACATGTTGAAAATTAGGATTCTAACAAGGGGTGAGATGGGTAACATGTGGCATTATGTCACATCTAAGATGATTTCACTCATATAGCAATGTGTGTGTGTGTGTGTGTGTGTGTGTGTGTGTGTGTGTGTGTGTGTGTGTGTGTGTGTGTGTGTGTGTGTGTGTGTGTGTGTGTGTGTGTGAATGTGTGCGTGTCTATGTTTGTAGTAGTCATGACTTCTGCAGGTTTTATAGTGCAAGCCCCATGCTGCAGTCTCACATTGATACAGTATCCATGGCAAGGCATGGCAGCTCCCAAGGCAACCAGTCCTTCCTTTATCCCCCAATGCTGAGTACCAGGCAGGGTAACAACAAGTACCATCTCTTATCTTTTGGCATATGACACGGGCAGGAGATCGAACAACAGATAACAACTGCTCCCTGTGCAGAGGCCACTACAATGATGAGGCAGTTTTTTAACGAGGACCCTTGGACATTCAGCATCAATTTCGAACACATGCAGTGTTAAAGACTGCAACTACAGAACAGAGCTGTAAGTTAAGGGACACTTGAAGCGTCATAAGTTTAATGACACTTGAGACCATCACATTTAGTTTCGTGTGTCTAACTATTATTTGGTCAGTCTTCCTCCATATCAGAGATGTTCTTACCTTGATTGTTTGGCTCAGGTAGGTTTTCCCTTGCAACTAGGTGCATCACAGTTGTCTTACCGGTGGGTAACTGCAGAGCTGCAACAAATAAATAGAACGTAAGTTCACGATCAGAATTTATTAGGCCTTGTAGTATGTTTGTTTTGTTTGTTGTTCAACAGTGATCTGTTGATAATCAAGTCTCGACCAGATAATCCAGTGATTGACATCATAAGCATAGACCCACGCAATCAACCAAGTCACTGACTCTGATCACCCAATCCATTTAGTTGCCTCTTACAACAAGCATCAGTTGCAGGGGACGTTTATTCTTACCCGGAATCCCCATGGGTCGCTAGAAATAATATTTACACAAAATAACAAGAGTTTTGGGGATTAACTTGATCAACACTACTTTTTATTCTCAGATCAACAAATCAGTAGTTGTGTCCTACACTGTGGAAACTTCAAAATGAATAATGAGTATGTTATTTTGTTGCAGTTAGCTATAATCATGATAATCAAGAGCTATGGGGTAGGGGGAGTAAACCAAAGTAAAACATTTCCTGTCCCTATCTATCTACCAATATGCCAAACAGGATGCTAATTGTATATCACCCAGGATGGCCGTTTAAATTTGAAATGCCACAGTCAGCCTTATTCCATCTATATGACAGCAGCCTGTGTGTAATCAGAACCAGGCAATCCAATGGTCGATATAATGAGCAACATTCCTTGGCGTCGGATACAACACACAATCAATTAATTCAGTGTGCCTGACTTCCCGATCCATTAAGTCGCCTCTTACGACCAGCATTGGTGGGTGGGAAATAATCTACTGCTGGACCACAATATTCCACCTGTAAGGCAGCGGCCTGTAAATATCCCAGAATCCCTACTACCTCACAAAATGGGACAAACATACTGTACCCAGACAGATATTGAACCTAGTTTGTCTTTTGAAAACAATCTAAACTTGGTAATGATCGCGTGAGGTTGTTTAACACCATGGTAATAAATCCCACAGGAGGCCTGAAGTAACTGAGCCTGGATGAGGAAGGAACCTTAGTGGTTCAACAAGACAAGTAGACAACAAGAAGCGGTTTTCAGTTTCATCAATTTGATCACTATTTCATACCTCACCAAGAACAATTAACGACTCTGGAATCTGATCTTGCTTGACTACAAAAGTTATATAACAAATCACGACACTCATCCCCACTTCAACCAGCATGGACCTATTTTACCCTGAAATTTCCCAAGGCATTCCTGTCAATGAGAACAATAGCATTGACAACTGATATAGATACATCATGTAGAGGTGTAACAACTAACTTTGTTGCAACATGATACATATCACAACAGTCACGATACGATGCATGAAAGCTGGACACTTTAATGAGGATGTTCTGTCATCAAAGGGAGAGATGAGAGACTCAACAAAGTCATTTATCCTCAATTTAAATCCATAAACTGAACAATAGCTTCAGAACTCATTCAGCAAGTAAGTGAGCTGGGTTATTGCCACATCGAAAAGTATTTCAGTAATATCATGGCATGTCAGCTCAATGTGAGAGGACATTCAGCAATATTCCAGCTATATGACGGCGATCTGTAAATAAGCGAGTCTTGATCAGACAATCCAGTGATTGATATCATGAGCATCGATCCACTCAATTAGGATATGATGACATGCATCAACCAAGTCCGCGAGCCTGACGACCCGATCCCGTTAGTCGCCTCTTACGACAAGCATGGGTTGCTGAAGACCTATTCTACCCTGGATCTTCTTAGGTCATGATGTGATACAGGTCTTAGATGTTACCACATAAGATACAGGCAGTATTTGCGTTTACGGCGTCCCATATACAAAAATACGCACTGAAAAAAAATAGGACAAAAAATACCAACATACATGCGTCCCCTTACACGTTTTTCATTCTGAAAAAGTTCACTTCACTCTTAATTTATTGTTGTTTTGTTTCATGTTTCTCTCGCTCCCAAAACCTATGTGATAATGTGTATCCAATATTCGCTGGGTTCCGGTGCTTGCCAGATTTCGGTGTGAACGCAGGAAACTGAGAGGTATCTGATGACGTTTCTCTTCCATGTCGTGGCCGTAATGGCATCGCTGATTGCCCAGGCAAAATTATTTAGATAAACATATTAAACGATCTGGTCATGCATACACTGAAGTTTTATCTTTATTCAAACCATAAAGGTCAGAAGGATTGGGTGCATAATCAGAAACATATCACATGACAAACCACAGGTCCGGGTAGTCCTGTGGGTACCCAGGTCCTTCTCAGTACCCACCCCACCTGAATACCCGAGTCACCCATCCCAGCCCTAATCTGGATGCAGTTTTGCACAGTGCCTTGGATGATTGCGCCATGCGTACCTCCTTCACAAATTATTCACGAATGAAACATGAGGACACAGTATTATGAACAAATTATCGACAGGTAACTTCAGTATATCAATACAGCACTGGCAAATGGACAAGGGCAAAACAATATGTAACAAATATACTCACAGACAAAAGAAACGTGAATACCATACATGTTGGTTAATATATGAAGAATTACTCATATTCAAGATATATTAGTTTGGTTCGATGCACAAACGAACATACTGGTATGTTGTGTGAATCGACGCTCATGAACGCATTACATGTGACGTCATAGATCCATGACTCAAGAAGCACCATTTGTCTCGAGCAGAATTAGCTTACATACTTCTCTGATTGTTTCTATGGTTCACGTTTCTTTTGGCAATGAGTATATATATAAAAGGTATATGCCAGAGAATATTCGATTATCTGCCAAAATAGATTCCACTAGGCATAAAAGGCAAAATAGCAGTTAAAAAGTTTATGAATGGATCACTGAAATCAGTGATGACACCAGGTGTTCACAAAAAGGGTAAGCATGTCCTGCCCTACCAGTAGCAACCCACAATTTGCTTAAAAAAGTAGCCTGTCCCCATGCTGAAGAGATACATTTAAGAGGACATACATGATGCATTATTTATCTTCCATACAACAGGGACAAAGTTAATGTTTCATGATTAATCTGAAAGTGGTATTTGTCAGACACAAGCTGTTTCATCGCCACGAAGCCATGTGATTATGTACATGAAAGTAACGTAAGAACAACTACATGGAAGATAATGGAGAATTTACGACCCCACGAACACAGGATGACATATGTGCATTACACCCATCCCAAGGTGAAGCCATCGAGGTCAAAAGCATGACATCCGTATGACGCAATAGTTTTAAACCATAAATATTACACAGATGTATATTAATTTGCGACGTTCAAATATGTGTCCCATGGGCTCTTGGTTCATAGTAAATTAAGTCATGATTGATCTACTCACTTGACAATAGACCAAATTAGACCATTTAAATATTATGCCTTCCCATGTACATAACGTAATTGTATCTACGAAAGTGTTTGCCTTTGTTTTTCGAGCCATTTGTGAACATTATAGATATGTCTACAGGAAAGCATGCTGTTCCCTAGCCTCATAAAACTGGAAGTAATAATGCTGCCCCAGCTGTGCCATGGAGTCATAGGACTTTTGAAGGGGGTCATTTTATGGGTTTTCCAGCATAAGACAAAGCTGTTTATTGATATTGTATTGTCAAGGGATATGACCATTTCAGATTTTAACTTTCCGACAGCAAATAAGTTATTGATTTTGATGAATGATCTGTGTCAAAATTGAGGCAATGGAGAAATAATGTTGCATATCTGTTGTACAAATACACACATTTTCTGTGTCAGGACAAACCCAGCAGGAAAATTGGCCTAAAACATTTAATCTATCATAGACAAATTACTGTGGATTCTGACTTTTATACTCACTGTATAAATGTGAAATATTAACATGCCCCTATATCTGTCTAAAGTCACATGCGAACAAACCCCATCTTTACAAATCAGGTGTCATGATGCTCCCTCACCTACTGCAAAACATGATGCTCCCTCACCCACTGCAAAACATGATGTAGACAGAAAAAAGGTCCCAGCTGGAGCCCAACCCAAGTAAAGTTGGTACAAGTCATCATGTAAACAATATATTTTTGAAACAAAATCACCTGTTATCCCGACCTTGATCTCAGGGAAAAAAAGGGGTTATCCTATTTTATGATATTTTAAAGTGTGCCTAGTAATTACTGGGATCACTTGTCACCTAAAACTAATTTATCAAAACATAAGCACTATATATATACAACAGATCGGCAAAGAAGCTTACTGACTGAATGATGTCCACAATCAAAGACCTTGAAGTGACAAAACCACATGACTTTGAAGCTCCACAAGACTCCCAACCCATAAAGATCTGGGTACAAATATGTCTTCAGCTACCCATGCTTGTCGTAAGAGACGACTAACAGGATTATGTGGTCATGCTCGCTGACGTGGTTGATGCATGTCGTCATATCCCAATTGCATGGATCGATGCTCATGATATCAATCATTAGGTTGTCTGGTCCAGACTCGATCATTTACAGAATTTAACTGGAATATTGCTGAGTGTGGCTTTAGATAACAAACAATCAAACAAATCAATAGCCAACCCAGCTGATCAATATTATTGACTTGACTTGACTTGACTTGATTATTGATAGACCACTGTCATGTTGCTGAAATATTGAGTGGGCGTTGAACAATAAACGAACAAACCACAAGACTCAAAATTGAGGATGGTTTGCAAAGTTTCATTCACCTACTGTTTATACTTCTTAAAAGCGTGTCAACAATTCGTTTAACACAGAAAACGACATATAAATCTTTGAAACATTTCAATTCATATTTTTTACATTGTTTGCTTGTTGTCTAACGAAGCTATCAGCAATTTTTGACAGGCCACTGACGATGACATGCAAATAATTGAACCTGGTCCATGAGTGAGTGAGTTGTGTTTAACGCCGCTTTTAACAGTATTCCCGTTATATTGTGGCGTGTCAGCTTAATGTGGGAGGAAAGCCTGAAGTGATGCAGGTCTCAGACGTTTACCACTTCGCTGAAACCCACGAGCACGGGTATGGTGCTGACAAACCTAGAAACATAATTGGGGCGAACCGGGATTCGAACCCACAATCATAGGTTTCTGGCGTGTCCAAGGGACGAAACTCTGCACAGCGAATCGCGGCGCCTTAGACGACTGGGCCACCCGTGCCCCCGAATCTGGTCCAGAGAAACCAGTGCTTGATAGTATGAGCAATGTACATGTGTAATGATTCAGTCATGAGGATAAGCAAGTAATGCCACTGAACCGGACAATCTGATCCACCAAGTCACCTTGTACAACAGGCATGTTGCTGGGGACCAATTCAAACTACCATGGGTTTCGTGTTAACTATAAAGGCTTACACTGAAAATCTTTTGTAACCCATTCAATGCCAATCATGAATTGCTCAGAATTGGCTTTTACCAAAATGTTTTATGTGTGCAATTGGCGACAAAATACAAAATACATTACTGTTCAACACTCTCTAGGTTATCTTTCGAAGCGTATTGACACAAAATAAATCCCAGGCTATCTAGGCCCTAACTAGTTCCTAGAAGAGTGTTGTTCGTGATCATAAATTGATGAATAGGCAATGAACAGTTCAGATATACTGTGCAAACATACATTCACGATCATATCAAACAGTTTCCACTACACTATAACAACCATGAGCTATTGTAACTTTCTAAAGATATGAGGGAAAGAGAAAGTGTCCTGTCAATAAGCTGTTATCTTAAAACTTTCAAATGATTAAAACCTATGCATTTAAATATATCTAATCATTTCATTTTCCTGTTACTAACCAAAAGCATTTATCAGATGTTTTGACTCACAACCTTTGACCTTGACCTTCAAAAATACCTGACACTTTCTCTCTGCATCTACATCAATTATATAAATAAACAAACAAACAATTGTTTAAAATCATGGAATGCACAATGTAATTGATGTGGAGCATAGCAAATCCCCAGCAGATGTGCCATCATGATTACAGTGCATATCGATTGCAATGTTCTGAAATGCATATGCCCTGTCAACAGGTGTCTCATAACATTACACAAATGAACTTAATCCAAATATGCATGAACATAGCGGGACCATATCATATGGTGTGTAGTGCATCTTTGCTATGCTTCATATTTCACATGTACAGTTGCATTTAATTGATTTGTTTGTTTGTTTGTTGTTTAATGCCACACTCAGCAATGTTCCAGCTATATGAGGGCGGTCTGTAAATAATCGAGTCCAGACATGACAATCCAGTGATTGACATCATGAGCATTGATCCACTAAATTCGGATATGATGACATGCATCAACCAAGTCCGTGAGCCTGACCACCCTATCACGTTAGTCGCTTCTTACAACAAACATAGTCACCTTTTACGGCAAGCACGGGTTGCTGAAGACCTATTCTCTAGCCGGATCTTCACGGGTCGCATTTAATTGAAAAGTCAACTTGATGATAACATTATTTAATACATACATGAACAGCGAGTTTGTTTTATTGCCGCTTTGAAAACTATTTAAGTCATATGACGTGTCACTTTGATGTGGCCATCTTCTCGAGGCAAGTGTATGAGTGAGTGAGTTTAACGCCGTTTTGAATAGTATTCTAGGTATATCACAGTGTGTCAGCTTAATGTGGGAGGAAAGCTTGAAGTGATGCAGGACTGAGACATTTACCACTTTGGTGAAACCTACGAGCACGGGGTATGGTGTTGACAAACCTAGAAACATAATTGGGTCGAACTTGGGTCGAACCAACAATCATAGGTTTCTGGCGTGCCGAAGGGACGCAACTCTTCACAGTGAACTGTGGCGCCTAAGACGACTGGGCTACCCGTGCCCCCTCCAGAGACAAGAGTGTCAAATAGCCTATATCAAAACCTAATTTCCATACTCGCCATTTCAAGCCAATTTTTGTAAGCGAGGACTATTGCACATAACATTTGACTGAAATCAACATCCGGTTTCTGAAAAAGTGGTCTCTGCTATAGCCACAGCCATCACCAGTCGTATTTGAGTGGAAATAACTTGTATATTTATATACTCATCCTATCTCACACTATGCTTTTTTTCTTTGAACCTATGTCGAAAAGTGCATGAACAAAGTTTCCAGCTTCTAAAAACAATTCACATTTCAGCAAAACCATGGTCATGTACCCAACAACTCCCAAAGACAATAGCATTTGACTTCTCTCGGCATCCCTTTTAACACTTTGTCAAGGCTATAAATCACACCCAAGTGAGTGAAGCGTGCCCAGACGAAAGAGGAACGATGACAATATCCACAGAGGATCTTCGAAACAGCGCCCGACAACACGAATCCTCAAGGCAGAGGTGAGATGAATAAAGGTTTGGGACACAAGTGCAACAGTCGTGCCATGTGACGACTTCATATTGGAAGTTCGAAGTCTCTACAGCTGAGCCAATGCACTCTCAGCCTGGGAAACCCAAACAATTTAAAAACAAAAAACACGGGTGCTAAAGTTTCAAGATTTCGTAAGTATAGACATGAGTGTAGTACAAGATCAAGATCAGGACTGGGTACACGCGTCAGTTATCTGAATTGACGAGTCATGGACAGCTGCTGCGCAAGGACTAGAAGAGAGAACTGGTTTAAGCCCTAGATGTCGGTGAGGCGGAACTGTGTCCCAACTTCCAAAATGCTCCCTTACATGATGGCGTAGAAGGTGCAATTGTTGTGTGAGGTCATGGTGCACGCGACAGCTAGAGTTTCATGTGGAATGGACGCAACAGGTGGAGGCAACCCAGCAAATGTGTAAGCCTGTGGGATGACGAGTAGAGGCAGAAGGAGACCCTGGTATGGGAAACTTCTTTTAATGCCGCAGTCAAGAGTGGAGTGAAGATATAGGCAAGTAGACACTCTTGCCTTGGCAAGATTGATGTGACAGGAAAGATCATAATGATGCAGGTCTCAAATGTTTACCACTTTGCTGAATCCCATGAGTACAGGTATGGTGCTGACAAACCTAGAAACAAAACTCTGGTCACCAGACTCTGAATCTGCACCCATGATCATATGTTTCTTGCACCTCCAGGGGATTTCACAGCTAATCGAAACACCCTGGATGACTGGGACTGGGCAGTTGCTAAATATTCTGTCAACCATTACTAATAAAAACTAACCACGAAAGTATACAAATCCAGAATGTAACATAAACAAAAGCTCTCACTGTTTGAAATTCTACAAGCCCTCAGCATACCATTATCATACTCATCAATGTGTTCAGTTTCCGTCTGAGGAGTCAATCATTAAAACAGTGATTCATTATGTTCAAATTACAATCACCCCCCTCGATAATGCTGGTCTTGCGTGCATGTCAGACACCCATGTTATTTCCAAATTGGGAATATAGGTCGGATGATGCTGTATTTTCATATGTAAAGTGCACACTCAGAAAAATTGCTATTTCATGTAGTGTGCGCAGTAAAACACAACAACATTGTATTGCTTCAGGTGAAAACAAAAAGCATATAACAAACTTGGTGAATGAAAATAAATAAAATAAATTAAAAAAAGCAAGAAACCAATGCAAGAAATAAGAGGATCTGGGGTCTATATCATTAACAAGGAACCATTGAATGAATTTCTTATGCAAAACATGGAATTGCTGTATGCATAATATGTTATTTAATTGTTATGCAGTCTACCACTTGCAGCAAATAACCAGCCATTATGCACGTACTTACCAGCTAATGTGACGTTACCATGGAGAAATCGTCCTTGGTAAATGAGCCGCAGAATGTTGGTTGGGGGTAGCTGCTCTTCTGACCAATCTGAAACATCAATGGACATCATACAGTGTATCATAATGATCAATAAAACAAATTACTCATATTACACGAATTGCAGTCATTAGGATTAATGTTCACGACACCTGTACCACCGATCCATGATTAAACATGGACTGATTCAGGTCTCACTGCCCTCTCTTAAAGCTAACATCATGCACATCCAGTATGTTTGAATCCTAGGCACCAGGGAGGCTAGGAATAGAAAAATCGGATGGTTTTGCACATTTGATGTTCATAATGTTGTATGTCTGTTCTTATGGATGCAGTCTATATCCCAGCCTATGACAGTGGTCTGTACGTAATTGAGCCTGGATCAGGTGGTTTGTAGAAGGATCAACGTCCTACACAAAAGGTTGTGATGACACAATCAGCTGGGTGACCTGGGTCCCGATCCTTGAAGCAAAGATGATCCTAACGCCCATACCTTGACAATGAGTTTTGAAAGCTGTAGCTCTACGACTGCATAATGGAACCAGGTCCAGAACTCCTGATAGCCATTTTAGCCAGCCCTTACGATAAACTTGACGTGTACCCGACTCGGAACTCCTCTGGGGGTTAATAGTGTTGAAGTGAGTGAGTGAGGATGCTTTTACGCCGCTTTTAGCAATATTCCAGCAATATCACGGCGGGGGACACCAGAAATGGGCTTCACACTGTACCCAGGTGGGGAATCGAACCCGGGACTTCGGAGTCATGAGCTTTAACAACTAGGCTACCAAAGCTCCCCTAATAGCGTTTAACTACAATAAGGTATTCTACATTCATTTAGTTGGATTGCTTTCAGGTGTTACAATACACTTGCTAAAGTAAATGACTTTCTACTCGTTTAATTACCCCCACCCCAGCCTTTTTGATGACCAAATATGGCAAAATGTCTTGTAATTAGCATTTCAAATTCACTAAAAATAGCCAGGGCTTGAGTTAAGGAATTAAAAGCAAGTTGCACCAGACAAAACCAGGTTGCATCCTGGTTCCATCAATTTATCATGTTGTAACCAGCGGTAGAAACTAACAGGTTTGAACCACTAGTCCTTATAATGATAACATATAGCAAAACCCTTAAAAAGGGCAAATTTCTACTAGTCCTTATGATAACTTAACTATTGGGCAGTTTGGCAAGGACTACAGGACTACAGGACTACAGGACTAGTGCCAATTTCTAATGCCGCTTTACCATGATGGATGTAAAATTCAGTGTATTCGTAATGGAAAAGGATAACAATTCATCATTACTAGGTGTTCAAATTAAAGAATGAAAGTCAAGGGATCCTTGTCATTCCCATATTGATAGAAGTCAAAGACTAAGGGGATCTCTAGATTCATATACAAAAGGAGCAAACCTCAAGGACACTAGGATCTCATGTTATGTTTGAACACTGGTTACCTAATAATAATAACTCTGTGTTGCAGATAATGAATAGTCTTTCTATCTTTCCCAGTGTTCTATGTTTCAACATCACACGGGCAGAATTGGTTTACAGTACCCCATGGGGAGATTCTGTGACAAGCTTGTGAAACCATAACAGGGCCCAGGTGGTCACAATGTGTGACTAATACTAATTAGTACTCAGGGCTCAGTTTCACAAAGAGGTCTTAGCGCTAAGATGATTATAACTCCAGTACTTTAACATTTATGACTTATGACATTCCTAGCTTTAAGACTGATTGTGGAACAGGGCCATGTTACCATATTTGACGTAATAAGCGCCCTGCTCTAATAAGCGCCCATGGCTATATTGCTAATATATTGGCAAGTGAACAATCCCAATAAGCGCCCCTTCTGATTGACCAGTGTGCACAAAACTTACTTATTTGTGTATAATATGCAGTCTAGAACAATATGCACCCTTAATTATAGGCAATTAAATCCTGGAAAAATATATCTCTTGTGCAAAATAGGCACACAGACTTTTCTTTAACACCATTTCAGGCTGTCGGTATAAATGTCTGTCATGATCCGTCATCTTAAAGAGAATAACAAATGTTATTGAATTACGCAAGTTAACCCTTTTGTTTCAAAGTTTCATTCAATAATGTTTACATTAATTTTGGCGAAATCGTGTGTCCCTCCGATACTTACAACTTCTGATAGGGCCCAACAGCGCCAACTCATTTATTCAATGCAACAATGATAATATTTTCTTCTGTTTCATTCTTGACTAATCTACACATCAAGATAAACATGTGTCACGGTTATCTCACAATGAGAAAATATCTCAAAACGGGAAAAACTATTTCAATTCGCATAGTTTTCCTTTGTTTACATCACATGCTGTCATCAAAGTACTGAGAAGAGGTATCTTTGATCACGGTCACTTTGATGCATAAATATATATTGTCGCGCACCTCACAGTCACAGTTTTAGTAGCATATTTATATAATTATGCAAAACAATATGTAAAGCGCCAGTGTGTTTCAGGTAAGTGATATAAGGTAATATTTGAAAATCACGAAGTGCATGTTCATATTTAATTTTTCAACTTTACCTGTTGATTACCTGCACTACGTGTTTTGAACAATGGCCTTGACAATCTTTTTTACTCATCGTAAATGTATAGCTGCGTTATCACAAATACGTAGATATGTAAGATAATACGTGCAAGCTGTATTTGTTTGTTGTTTATCGCTATAATCAGAAATATTCCAGCAATATGACAGTGGTCTGTAAATAATCCAGTCTGGATCAGACAATCCAGTGATTAACATCATGATCATCAATCAACGCAATTGGGATACGATGACATGTGTCATCAACCAAGTCAGCAAGCCTGACCACCCGATCCTGTTAGTCACCTTTTACGCAAGCAAGGGTTGCTGAAGACTTATTCTACCCTGGATCTTCACGGGTCAGTATTCTTTGTAAGAGACATATATATAATGGACAAATACTGAGAGCGTTCGTTTTCTGCATTCGCCAAACCATGAAATTTACGATATTTCAATTTTGATTGTTTCCGTCAAAGTTATATTCTAATAAGTGCCCCCTATTTCTAGTTTTGAGATCATCCTAGGCGCTTATTAGGTCGTGAGTGAGTGAGTGAGTATGATTAATTTAGATATGATGAAAAAAGAATCATGCCTTGAGTTGGTCCATCCATTTAGATCACCAATCCATCCACTATCCCTTTTAACAAACCAATAGTTTGCGCTCCCTATTACAAGTCATCTGATGAAGATACATGTACTGGGAAACATTTAGCCCAGAGTTTCTATAAGTCCTCAAATAAGAAGATATGCACATATTAATACATGTAAGTAGAAAAGAAATCATTATCATGATAATCCAACAAGACCCAGTATTTAGTGTACCTTGAGGCCAGTTGCTGTAAACACGTTCTGTGATTTCTGCTGCTGAATCACTCGGAGAGAACAAGTACTCCTCTGTTTTTCCACTCACAAGAATCAACCGCAAGTTTATCTGAAACATCAAGAAAGAGAAACAACTTATACAAAAGTCACAAGAATTTACAAAAATCACAATTTATCCATCCTAAAGATTTGTAAGCTTAAAGTGTGTCACAGCCTGTCAAACATTGTCTGACTATCATTAGTTTTATGTTGTTGCTGTTGTTTAATGCCACACTCAGCAATATTCTAGTCATATGATCCAATCTGCCCACCTGATCCATTTTGTCGCTTTGTATGACCAGCATGTTGATGGGGACCTATTCTAACCCAGAATCCTCCATGGGGAGACCAGCATAGGTTGCTGGGGACCTATTCTAACCCAGAATCTCCATGGGGAGACCAGCATAGGTTGCTGGGGACCTATTCTAACCCAGAATCCCCATGGGGAGACCAGCATAGGTTGCTGGGGACCTATTCTAACCCAGAATCCTCCATGGGAAGACCAGCATAGGTTGCTGGGTACATATTCTAACACAGAATCCTCCATGGGGAGACCAGCATAGGTTGCTGGGGACCTATTCTAACCCAGAATCCTCCATGGGGAGACCAGCATAGGTTGCTGGGGACCTATTCTAACCCAGAATCTCCATGGGGAGACCAGCATAGGTTGCTGGGGACCTATTCTAACCCAGAATCCCCATGGGGAGACCAGCATAGGTTGCTGGGGACCTATTCTAACCCAGAATCCTCCATGGGGAGACCAGCATAGGTTGCTGGGGACCTATTCTAACCCAGAATCCCCATGGGAAGACCAGCATAGGTTGCTGAGGACCTATTCTAACCAAGAATCCCCATGGGGAGACCAGCATAGGTTGCTGGGGACCTATTCTAACCCAGAATCCCCATGGGGAGACCAGCATAGGTTGCTGGGGACCTATTCTAACCCAGAATCCCCATGGGAAGACCAGCATAGGTTGCTGGGTACATATTCTAACCCAGAATCCCGATGGGGAAACCAGCATAGGTTGCTGGGGACCTATTCTAACCCAGAATCCTCCATGGGGAGACCAGAATAGGTTGCTGGGGACCTATTCTAACCCAGAATCCCCCATGGGAAGACCAGCATAGGTTGCTGGGGACATATTCTAACCCAGAATCCCCATGGGGAGACCAGAATAGGTTGCTGGGGACCTATTCTAACCCAGAATCCTCCATGGGGAGACCAGCATAGGTTGCTGGGGACCTATTCTAACCCAGAATCCCCATGGGAAGACCAGCATAGGTTGCTGAGGACCTATTCTAACCAAGAATCCCCATGGGGAGACCAGCATAGGTTGCTGGGGACATATTCTAACCCAGAATCCTCCATGGGGAGACCAGTATAGGTTGCTGAGGACCTATTCTAACCCAGAATCCCCATGGGGAGACCAGCATAGGTTGCTGGAGACATATTCTAACCCAGAATCATCCATGGGGAGACCAGCATAGGTTGCTGAGGACCTATTCTAACCCAGAATCCCCATGGGAAGACCAGCATAGGTTGCTGAGGACCTATTCTAACCCAGAATCTCCATGGGGAGACCAGCATAGGTTGCTGGGTACATATTCTAACACAGAATCCCGATGGGGAGACTAGCATAGGTTGCTGGGGACCTATTTTAACCCAGAATCCTCCATGGGGAGACCAGCTTAGGTTGCTGGGGACCTATTCTAACCCAGAATCCTCCATGGGGAGACCAGCATAGGTTGCTGGGTACATATTCTAACCCAGATTCCCCATGGGGAGACCAGAATAGGTTGCTGGAGACCTATTCTAACCCAGAATCCTCCATGGGGAGACCAGCATAGGTTGCTGGGTACATATTCTAACCCAGATTCCCCATGGGGAGACCAGAATAGGTTGCTGGGGACCTATTCTAACCCAGAATCCTCCATGGGGAGACCAGCATAGGTTGCTGGGGACCTATTCTAACCCAGAATCCCCATGGGGAGACCAGCATAGGTTGCTGGGGACCTATTCTAACCCAGAATCCCCATGGGAAGACCAGCATAGGTTGCTGAGGACCTATTCTAACCAAGAATCCCCATGGGGAGACCAGCATAGGTTGCTGGGGACATATTCTAACCCAGAATCCTCCATGGGGAGACCAGTATAGGTTGCTGAGGACCTATTCTAACCCAGAATCCCCATGGGGAGACCAGCATAGGTTGCTGGAGACATATTCTAACCCAGAATCATCCATGGGGAGACCAGCATAGGTTGCTGAGGACCTATTCTAACCCAGAATCCCCATGGGAAGACCAGCATAGGTTGCTGAGGACCTATTCTAACCCAGAATCTCCATGGGGAGACCAGCATAGGTTGCTGGGTACATATTCTAACACAGAATCCCGATGGGGAGACTAGCATAGGTTGCTGGGGACCTATTTTAACCCAGAATCCTCCATGGGGAGACCAGCTTAGGTTGCTGGGGACCTATTCTAACCCAGAATCCTCCATGGGGAGACCAGCATAGGTTGCTGGGTACATATTCTAACCCAGATTCCCCATGGGGAGACCAGAATAGGTTGCTGGAGACCTATTCTAACCCAGAATCCTCCATGGGGAGACCAGCATAGGTTGCTGGGTACATATTCTAACCCAGATTCCCCATGGGGAGACCAGAATAGGTTGCTGGGGACCTATTCTAACCCAGAATCCTCCATGGGGAGACCAGCATAGGTTGCTGGGGACCTATTCTAACCCAGAATCCTCCATGGGGAGACCAGCATAAGTTGCTGGGGACATATTCTAACCCAGAATCCCCATGGGGAGACCAGCATAGGTTGCTGGGGACAAATTCTAACCCAGAATCCCCATGGGGAGACCAGCATAGGTCGCTGGAGACATATTCTAACCCAGAATCCCCATGGGGAGACCAGCATTGGTTGCTGGAGACATATTCTAACCTGGAATCTCCATGGGGAGACCAGCATAGGTTGCTGGGGACATATTCTAACCCAGAATCCCCATTGGGAGACCAGCATAGGTTGCTGGGGACATATTCTAACCCAGATTCCCCACTGGGGAATTATCCCAAGTAATATGTTTATTTGTGTTTTTGTAACACTGAAACAAAAACATCTTAAGAACTCCATGCAAGTCTATAATAACAGTTCAAAGGCAAATACAGATTCTATAGTCACCTTTCTATCACATATGTACAAAGGACAATCAAATCATCTTATCCTTAAACTATTTTCATTTCACTGAGTAAGACTATTGTAACTCTATCATTCTTTACAGTTCAAAAATGGTGGAGTACCCTGGTGTTAAAACAAATCTTGTCACACTGAAGACGGGGTTTGATTCCCTGAACGAGTACAATGCATGATGCCCATTTCTGGCATCTCCTGCTGAGATAATGCTGGCCAATACTGAAAATGGCGTAAAAACATACTCACTCACTCATGAGTTGACATCATATAACCATACTCTAACTCATACAGTTGACATCCTATGTGGCATGTTTGACAGGGTTCAGTATTTAGAAACACTCATTAATCCAAAAAGAATTACACCTTTGCTTCAACCCAGTCTTCTACCATACATGACCAGATTATAAATTTTACCTTCAAATATTGTTAAACAAACTTTTAGTGAAGTTACCATGGTTACAGTAATGTACACCGCTGAACACAATAAAAGACAATAAATTTCTTCATATTTTAATGTTTTATGTGGACACAGGCACAATCAGCACGATAAGTGAAAAGTCAAGAGGGCTAGTCATTTTCTCCCAAAATGTAGTAACATTACATTGAAAACCTAATAATTGTGGACTATCTGGAGATATCTAGTGCGTCGATCATTAGCCATTAGGCCTATTTATTTCATAATGGTTACTAAAGCTTGATATTGTCCAGCTGCTTCATTAGGCCTGGGTAAAGCATGAGCAGAATTTTCCACAGGCCTGAACACATTTTGAAATCAGCAATTACTGAGTGACATGCATATACCATGAATACCACATAGTTTAAAACCTCAGAGGCATCTTTTGTTTTCTAGAGCAATGTATGCGAAAAGGTGAATATCCTTAGATCGGCTCACACGTTACTAATTGATTAATCCACTTGATAAGAGCAAATAGCAATACCTTATTCCCATATAACTTACAAAGAAGTACCATCAAAGTACATGTTAACATGGTTAATATGTTCATCATTATCTAATTACTTGATTAAGATTGATACATGCATACAAATTGAAATATTTATCGAGTATCGAACACCCAAACTGGACACATAATGCCATGCCATTTATGGCAAATGCTGTATCAGGCAGTATACTATATGTTGAAAAGAAAGATAATTTATAGCATCTTAAACAACTATTTCAAATATGAATAAGCATTGCGTGTGTGTGTGATGTGTGTAAAATTCACAACACATCTGATGTCCATAACCTGATAACAACTGTAACAATATACATCATATAAAGGAAATATGTTGTAATAGGTATTTTGGAGGAAGAATTCTTCAAGAAGTCATAATCATGAAACGGTATGGGATAAAATTGTATTTCAAATAAACATGTTTACATCAATTAATGTTAATTAGTTATAGATACACTGACAAATAACGTCACAATTGGTCCTTGTTCAACATATCACCTTCCAAATCACAAAATAAGAATGATCGTACATATACTGTTATCAAACATCACCAATAAAACAGAATTCATGAGAAACGGGCACCTGACAGCCAGCTAGTCACGGTTTATTTTGATGTTGACAAAAACAAACAATGCAAAATATACGATGAATTCTTCGACATACCTTGTCGTTGGGTATTTGTCGACTGCCCATTGTCTTCAAATAATGTCCAAGAAAACAAAAAGCACTGAACGTGATGTGAAAGATAAAGAAAAATTAATTTTTACACATGACACTAAAGAAATTTCATTTAGGTGTCAAGTCGACTACACCCATGAAAAATTCCTTCCTCGTAGATCTGGGCCGAAGCGGACCATTTTCACTTGGCTAATCCTGTCTGTGAAACATTAACCCAGCGAATTATCAATGAAAATAGGCACCCTGATCTTTTGATCAAGTGGGTAGAGGGGAAATGTAATTAGTCTTTTTGCCCGAAAAGGTTTCTGATGTTCGCTGTTATGGCGGTGGGCAATGGATTGTGGGTTCAGATATCTACGTCACTGGAATACTTCCGGCTTCTGGATAGCAACTAGATGAAAACAACTGCTAATAAATACATAGACACATTTATATCAGTTCAACTAAGAACTTTTCTGGATAAAACAAATAGAACTAATGAATAATATACTCATTTAATTTAATTAAATTGTAACTTTCAGTTTTCATATATGACAAAACAGTGTTAGAACACTCCTTTTGATATTTGTTGTTAATATGTCTAATAGAAAGTAGTATGTAATTTGCAGGCTAAGGAAACTTCAGAAGTTCAGAAGCTGGATAATGAACCAATTAACAATGCAAACACTAATCTGGAGTTAATTAGTAAGTGGCAATTAACAAAGCGGTAGCTGATTTAGCTCCCGAAGTTATGTGGGTATTGACAATGAATATGCATCACCATTAGTGCAATTAAACCACCCTCAGTCTTACGTCGGCTGCTTGCCGTCTTGAGTTCTTTTGTTTTGTCCTGTCAAAACGTAAACACCTTGGAATTGAAGCGACTAAAAATAAAAGTTCCCAATATGCTGCTTCTTTCTGTGATAAGGACATAGTTTGGAACTACGAAATCATTCCATTCTTTCTCAGATTAGTATGTTTAGTTACACCCGTACGTTTGTTGAGAATAAGAAAATTCAATTCTGACCTAACAAAATATTTCTTTTGAATTGACATCTGTTACAATAGCCTTATATGCCTACATTATGTCTAGATCCAAACGTGACCGTTATCATACATTGCTGTTTTATCTAACAACATAAGACAAATTGATTTGTTTTGATTTGTGCTTATGATCACAGAGCTCCAGATAAGCTTTTGGTGTTATGGGTATTTTACCCATGCATTTTAAAATCATTGGGTATCAGTGATTCTATCTGCGTATTCAAATTTCTGTTACCCACTAGTTTTTACAGATGTGGGTATTTAAGTTAAATATTTAAAAACACTATTCATCTAGTCCCTGCAAACTGGTGTCGTGTGGGTTCGAGAGCTTTATAGGACTCAAAAATACCACGATACTTCCACAAGAAAGTGTGATGGCAAATGATCATGATGTAACTGTCATCGTGGAGTTTGGCAAGGTTGACGGAATGCCCGTTTATAATTTCGAAAAAAGTTGCTGATTTGCTAATCGAATACAGAGGTTACTTCACAATATTTTGATGATGTGCACAAGTTTTATTTTTGTAGCGTATCTGTAATGTTTGTTGCGTATTTGATACGCTTGGATTATATTTTACTGCATATTTCTGCATTTCTGATGCGTATTTCACGCAGATACGCAGCTTATCTGGAGCTCTGGATCATTTCTTGCAATTTGAAAGTTAAGATTGAAAGTTTATTTGTAATAGAACTGTAAATCTACTCCAAAACAATGTTATTGCATAGCAGACAAAAGATCTGCTTCCTTTATTTTTTGCATATTCGCCACTGTGCTTCAAACACCATTGGAAGAAATCATCTAAATGAAAATTATTGTGATCAGTTTTTGGAAGACATTCAAACATCTGATAATATCAAAGTAGGAAGACCTATTTTGTTGTTACTCATCTTCGGAGATCTTTCACTTTTATGTGTATTGCCCACTGATTATTCTGAAATATTATCTGCTTTTATTTGTTAAGATCATCTGAGAAAGAATGCTTTTGATCAAACATATTCAATTTGTCATGTTTTGTCATCAATTGATTATTGTTTGTTCACACAGACGATCAATCGTCAAATTTTAAATTTCCCACCTCTTAGCTGCACAACAGGCATCGTCAATCCTTCACAGGTTTAGTTTACACTGTTTGTCCATCACCTGTGAATACATACAATCATATGACATGAGTCTACAGTACTGTGGAACCCTACCACTACCTGATATTGAAGCCAGTGTGTGTCTAGTAAACTGATGTTAATTTCGAACACTGATTTGTAGAGCAGATAGCCAAGCGACTGTGATACATGTTCCACAAGAAATACTGCAGTTTGTGAGATGTAACCTCAGTGGTCATTGGTTTGAACATAAGCTGTTTTCCCTCTTGTTGGAACAGGTTCTTTGCTTGATTTATAGGAAATAGATTGCATCTACACAGAAATGCAGTAAGAATTATTCACGGATGATTGAGGAATGTAGTGTATGCAAAGCCATGAAGTACTGATGATGCACAATGGGAGGATTTGTAACTTTAGCTACAGGTCAGCCGATTCCAAAATGTAGTATAATGTATAAGTCTAGGAAACCTTTTTAATGATTGTCCATTTGCTCAGATCTCTGGCTCTGCTTGTCTAGTTTGATCAAGAACATCTCTATTTGGCAACCTTTTATGTCACCAGTAACACCAAAACATGGTTTACATTTGGCTACTTTGTGTTATCATGCTGATTCTAGTGGTACTTACATTTAATATTTCAGTAGCAATCCCATTGTTTATGCTTGCAAGTTTTTGTCTTTGAAATAAAACTCAGCCTATTCCTAATAAGGTCAGTCTTTGCCCAAACATTTTGCTACTGCTAGCCTGAATTTGGATCTTAGCATCATTTTCAGTTGTAGCTGAGTTTACTCGGCTGAACAGAATTTTACTAGACTCTGGCTTAAGACTAGTGATAAAGTCGCAGTACTGTTAGATAACATCCCAGAATCGGTCTGATTATGATTCTTGGGTTGTCAGCACCATACCTGTGCTAATCGGGCTCAACAAGTAGTAAACATCTACGACCTGCATCACTTTGGCCTTTCTTCTCTCATTAAGCTGTCACGCTGTGATATAACTGAAATACTGATCAACACTATGTGGGGGCACGGGTGGCCAAGTCTTCTCAGGTGCCACAAATTGCTGTGCAGAGTTGTGTCCCTTGGGCACACCAGAAACCTAGGACCGTGGGTTCTTATCCTAGTTCACCCTGATTATGTTTCTAGGTTTGTCAGCACCATACCTGAGCTCGTAGCTTTCACCAAAGTGGTAAACATCTGAGACCTGCATCACTTAGGGCTTTCGTCCTAAATCAAGCTTACATGCCGTGATATAACTGGAATACTGTAGCATTAAACTGAAAACCCAATCCCCCAACCAACCAACCAACCAACCAACCAAAACACACCCAGCCACTCACTCACCCAGCCACTCACTCATTCACTCACTCACTCACTCACTCACTCACTCACTCAAAGCTAAATTAAGCACAACTCATGATAGATAATAGGATACAATGTTTAATGTTTGAGTGTTTATACTAACTCAGAAAATGGTAGTTCAGTGTATATTTCAACATCTGATTTGTTTTTGTCAGATATATCCAGCATGTCTACTTCACTGACTGCTGCTGAATCGAGGATGTCTGAACAGAAGATGCTGGACCTGCCAGTGGATCAGTGAGTACTGTGGACAAAACATTTGTGTATCATTTCTGTAGAGGCTACTTTTGCCCTTTCTGTTTGTTATGTTTCTTATCTCACCGTCACAAAATTACAACATGTTGGGTTTCCAGGTTAGATTTTCTGTTTGTTTGTTTGTATGTTCGCTGTTTAACACTGCAAGCTATATGAGCATCGATCTACGTATCTGAGTTAGGTGAAATTGGGTTTAACATCTTGTCCAAGATTTTTGAACTTATATAGCAACATGCATGCATGTGTGTGTATGTCGCTGCTTGTACTAATCTGGACTGATTCCGATTTTATTGTTCTAGCCCACTGAGATACCATGGCAAGCTTAACATGAATACACCACTCAGACTCCAAGGCGACCAGTCCTTGTTTTAACCTCTTAATGTCGAGCGCCAACAACAAGTACCATCTTTTAACGTCTTTCGGTATGATGCGTCCGGGGACCAAATCCCCAACCTTCCACTTTCCAGGTGGATGCTCTACCACTAGACCATGGAAGCTGTCCTGTGCAGCATCAACCAAGCCTGCGAGCCTACCACATCCTATCAGTCGCCTCTGACGACAAGCATGGGTTACCGTCGACCAATTCAAACCCGAATCTTCACATGTATCCAGGTTACAATCGGTCCCGAGTAACTTATACTCGTCACAAGAGGCGACTAAGTGGGTTGGGTGGTCAGACTAAGTGACTTAGTTGGTTGCGTGTTATTATACCGACATGGCACCTAAGTGGAAAACATGATTTTGGTTTTTGTCCCACATTAAGGCAGCATGATGTGATGGAACTGCAATAAATTTTAATGAGTGTAAACCCAATTCACTCTTTGGTTGGTTGGTTTGTTGTTTAACGCCGCACTCAGCAATATTCCAGCTATATGACGGCGGTCTGTAAATAATCAAGTCTGGACCAGACAATCCAGTGATTAATATCATGAGCATCGATCCACACAATTGGGATCGATAACATGCACCAACCAAGTTAGCGAGCCTGACCACCTGATCCCGTTAGTCGCCTTTTACGACAAGCATAGTCGCCTTTTACGGCAAGCATGGGTTGCTGAAGATCTATTCTACCCCGGATCTTCACGGGTCTCACTCTTTGGCTTCATGTAAAAATGCAAGATGACCCAGTGTATATTTATGATATACATACCCTTGATCCATATACCACCAAGGCTTCATTTCCTTCGTGATGTCACAATCTCGATCTCCCGTATTGCTGACTTAGTACAGTATTGTTGCTGAATAGTTTGAAATAAACAACCAGTCAAGATTACTCTTTTTTTTCAAGAGTTTGTCATAGATCTACATTCAAAATAGTGGCTTTGTTGGAGTAAGTCCTAGATATATTTAAAATATGAGGGACGGCTAAAAAGTTCTGAGAATGACTATAATGGACTGTGTTGATACAGTTGGTTGCTAATTATTTTTCAACATAATCCACTCGGAAGTCCACCTACTTTTATTAAGGATGCTGGAGAGTTTGATCCCACTGGGGTAGAAGAAGGAGACCTTAGATGTTTCCACTGCTTTGACTGTTGTTTAGTCTCTGGCTAATAGTTGTGAACCCAAGACTCAATCATGGTTACAAACTGCTCAACAAAATCCTTTGTGTCTGCTTCTCACGAGAGATAATGAACCTGATTAGGAGTCAGAAGCCTTGGAGTGAGTGAGTGAGTTGGGTTTAATGCCGCTTTAAAAAGTATTCCAGTTATATCACGGCGTGTCAGCTTAATGTGGGAGGAAAGCCCGAAGTGATGCAGACGTTTACCACTTCAATGAGACCCACGAGCACGGGTATGGTGCTGACAAACCAAGAAACATATTCGGGGCGAACTTGCAAAAGCCTTGGAACCCAGCTTGCTGAAACCTTTGTCATGCACATTTCATTCCTCAGAGGTCGGTCGGGTAGCCTAGTGTTTAAAGTGTTCGATTCCCGACATGGGTACAATGTGTGAAGCCCATTTCTGGTGTCCCCCCGCCGTGATATTGCTGGAATATTGCTAAAAGCGGCGTAAAACCAATTCTCTCACTCATTCCTCAGAATGTTCCCATCTCTCTCATGAGAGAGTACTGTGATGGCCATGGGATGTGTGGTGTGTTGTCGATCATCCGTAATCAAAGCATTTTGTCAACATTTTTCTTGGTGGCGTTTAAAGGTCTTCCTGATCTTGGATCATCTTCGATGCCTCTTCCCCTCTTGAACTCCACTGCCCATTTGTTAACAGTGGCAAGGGAAGGAGCATAAGCTCCTTGTGTTGACACCATGTCCTGGTGGATGACTGTTGGAGTTAGTGCTTTCAGTTGGAGATGCTTGATGACAGAGCGGAAACCAAATTTGTCCCTTTTCATCAACAGAGAATACCTTGTCACTTTGATGCCTGCAGAAATATCCTTGACACTGGTGTATTTGGTTCAAATGCATCCTGTAAGCATGGAAAGTCTTGCACGTAATACATGCAAACTGTTTAGGGTGTACTATACATCCTTTGCCGTTAACCATGGAAATTTTCTGCCACCTCTCACAAAGGATGTTACTACAAATCAAAATGAACTTCCAGGTGAAAAAATGCATTCTGAGTATTAATGCAGAAGTTTGAAACTTCAATGTTGATGGAAGCTCAGGGTCCAAAAGACGGGGATCTGAAATTACCTGCAGTTTTATTAGCTATTCGGACAACTCCAAATAAAATGACAGACAGTGGTGATTGGGCACAGTGCATGTGACAAAATGGATGTGCCATTGCAGTCAGGCATAATGCCAGAAGCATCCAGATCGTAACAGCTGGTGAATCTGCAGCATGGATTGAAAGAGAAGATTATGAAGGAAGTTGGTGAACGAAATGAGTCTCAACTTGAACACATCAGCTTCACTCCTTTCCAAGAAGGGGAGAAGGTTTGGGTACACCACCCTAAACATGTAAGTAGGACTAGAATAAAACTTGCATCTGAGAGATAGGAAGGCCCTGTCATCGTTAAAACTAAGGGAAAACAACATACCATATTCGACATAATAAGCGCCCAGGGCGCTCTCAAAATTAAAAAAAAGGGGGCTCTTATTAGAATATTATTTTGGTGAAAAAAGACAGAGATGAAAGATAAATTTCGTGGTTTATGGTGACAGCCTGAAATGTTTATGTACGACATATATATTTCCCCAGAATTTTATTGCCCATAATTAAGGGTGCATATAACACACGAGTGTGTATTATACGCAAATAAATAAGTGTTGTGTACATTGATCAATCGGAAGGGGTGTTAATTGGGATTGTTCACCAGCCAATATATCAGCAAATATCTCCGTCGGCGCTTATTAGAGCGGGGTGCTTATTACGTCGAATACGGTATAAGATTCTTCCTTGTCAGGACTGGTAGATCTCTTGTGATTATTAACAGATGACTGAAGAAACACTTTGCATGACCCCCATCATGTGGACAATGAAGATAGACAGTGCCTGAGGTGAAACAGCTTGATGCAGGTTGGAGCAGGTTAATTCTCGAACTGTGTCACTGAATGTTGATACTGGCTCCAACATGAGATCAGTGATAACACTTTAGTACCGGGACTTGATGATGACAGTGTGGTGGTGTCGAGTTGCCACAATCTGTGTGGAGACATTCTACAAGAATCAGACAAGTGCCAAAATGGCAAAGTGATGATGATCATGTTCTTGTAGATGCTATTGCTTAGGAACATGCCAGCATTGCTTTGTTTTATAAAGTGTTAATACCTAAATATTGTTACTGTTAATACTGAGTGAGTGAGTATTTGAACAGTATTTATGTTACATCATGGCGTGTCGGCTCAATGTGGGAGGAAAGCCCGAAGTAATGCAGGTCCCAGACGTTACCACTTTGGTGAAACGGGTATGGTCCTGACTAGGGCTGCAACGAATACACTATGAGGCGAATACGATTCGTATCATGAATATATGGTAATGAATACGAATACAATAACAAGTCAGTAGTTGATGTATTATTTATGATATTCAGTGAAACAATAAAAAAAATAATTATTTGACATGGTTTGTTAATTATTGATTTATTATACATTCATATACTGCACTTACCCAGGTACTAGTATCTGCTCAAATGCAACAATGACCAGTGACTTCAATACTGTAAAATTAAATATAAAAGAGTGTTGTCTTTGAAGAAATCTATGCATATAATATGTTCTTATGGATATTTTAAGGGTCAGGGTATGTAAATGCACATGACTGCATATTCATAAATAATCGATTTTAGTGGCCACGAATAACAAATTCAATTCATGAATGGTACGGTTCAATTCACCGAATACGCGAGTGAATCGTAACAGCCCTAGTGCTGACAAACCTAGAAACATTATCAGGGCGAACTGGGATTCATACACTCAATCATAGATTTCTGACGTGCCCAAGGGATGCAACTCTTCAAGCATATTGTGGCTCCTTAGATGACTTGGCCTTCCGTGCCCCCAACTGTAAATACTGAAATGTTCCAATTTAAAAACTTAACCGAAATACAGTAAAGTACGGTTATAACGAACTCAAGGGGACTACTAATTTTAGTTCGTTATAACCGTAGTTCGTTATAATCATATATACAGCATAACTACAGCAACTAGTCGGGACCAAAAAGTAAGTTCGTTATATCCGTAAGTTCGTTATAAGCGTGTTCGTTATAACCGTAGTTTACTGTACTGAAACTGAACAATTTAGGCCTTCGTGGACCTGTGATATCAGTCGTTACTTCCCCCACAGAGATCAAAAGTTCATGTAACAATATATCATGTAATTTGATTGGATGGCTATTATTTAATGTTCTCCATTTGAACTGAACTCCAAGCGAAACTGTGGTGGCAAATGTTAATCATAATGGAATGGAGATATGATACACTGGATAATTTAAGGATGGAATGCAATCCAATTTATATTTTATAAGAACTTTTTTCTTGTAAAAAAAAAAAGCATGTTTCCCCTAGTTTCTACATGATAAACAGCCCTCATCAGATATGCATGACCACACGATAATTGAGTTATTGTGCTGCAAATTATCATGTTGGACACGGACACACCATCTGTGTTCAGAGTATGCTTCAACAGGATTCTGTTTTTATTACCGACATTATAGAAAAATGTTTATTTTCAACTATATGTATTATGTATGTTATAAAGTAAAATCTGCATGGGCAATAAGCTTTAAGTGGTTCCAATGTATTCAGGTGTCAGTGTGTTTCAAACAAGTCATCAATAAGCTGCGTATTTGCACAAAACTCACCATTACCCAATTACTTTTGAATTGCTTGTGTACCACTCCTCCTCCATCACCCAATGTGTTGTACATGCATCTCCATTCTGTTAGGGGCGGTCGGGTAGCCTAGTGGTTAAAAGCGTTCGCTCGTCACTTCGAAGGCCCCGGGTTAGATTCCCGACATGGGTACCATGCGTGAAGCTCATTTCAGTTGTCAATGTCAATATCAATGTTGTTGATATTGCTGGAATATTGCTAAAACTAAAAGCGGCGTAAAACCATACTCACTCACTCACTCACTCACTCACTCACTCACTCACTCACTCACTCCATTCTATTATGACAAATAGGCTGGACCTATGCCTCACCATTGCTTCGTGTGAACTGATTTGTATTGCACATTACTAAAATATATATTCATAAATATTAGATTCTAGTGGCCACAAATAACGAATTCAATTCATGAATGGATACGGTTCGATTCACCGAATAGGCGAGTGAATTGTAACAGCCCTAGTGGTCATGCTTAACTGCGACGTGGTATCTCAGTGTGCTAGCACTATAAAACCTGCATGTCCAGACTAGCACAGGCAGCCATACACAGGCATGCACATCGCTATTCAAGTGAAGTAATCTGGAACACGACGTTAAACCCAAAGTCTCCTAATCGACTGTAAATTGGACAAGCTGTTGTGAACTTCCTTATGCTTGGGGCATCACATGAACAGATGCAAATTAGACGTAACCTGAAACATCCCAAAAAAAATTTAAACTGAAAGTGTCTCATCATTGGTTTTATAGATAATATCAAATTTATTGGATCAAACGGAGTAAAATTATATTGAATACCCAAAGAAATCTAGCATTAGAAATAAAGCTAAATCTTTGACCTTCATGTATTCCTGGTTTTGTTGTGTTTCTTCATTTTTCCATTTCCTCAGAAATTACAAATTTGTATGAATGATCCCAGCGATTGTGTCTTTAAAAGTTGTTCACAAAATTCTGATCCAATTTTAAGCATGGCCGCCATTATTTTCTCATATTTCAGGTGAGATTCAGACCCTTATGGCTCTGTTTTTTTAAATCATCTATTGATGCATAGTAAATTTTTAGCACTTTTTTATGTTATGTTACAGAGTTGAAGAAGATGAAGATATTCGGGAAGCAGAACTAGTTGTATTTACTGACTGCTCACATGGATTAGGTAAGTAGCATGGGTGTCACAGAGAAACTTGGTCATGGGTGGCCATTCCTTTCCAGGTCTAGATGACATGATTAGTGCTTGTGGGAAACCGAGACCCTGTCACTGTGTATTTGTGGGAAATTTGTGGTACAAATTTGTATGAATAATCCCAGCTATGGGGTCTCTAAAACTTGTTCACAAAATTCTGATCTGATTATAAGCATGTCCACCATTATTTCCTCATACATGTATGATGTATTTCAAGGTGAGGTTCAGAGCCTTATGGCTATATGTACTTGAATGATCTAATGTCGCTGTGTATTGGTGGTAATCAGCACGTTTACATAGGGCTTTGTGATGTAAAAAACCTTGTAGTGCGATTGTGATATATTGGGAGCTACAGTGATTTCCATGTGAAATTTGCACAGATATCAGTCTAGACATTAACTGGTGCCTTTTGCTATTTTTGAAGTTTTGTAAATTTTATTTTTCTGGTTTCCATGATAACCATTTCGACTTCAAAGGAGGGTAGGTTTTGTTTCAAGAATATAAGCAGGGCTCGATTTAAGGAACTTGATGTAACTTGCACCAGGAAGATGTTGACATTTTAGATGTGATATACCGTATTCGATGTAATAAGCGCCCAGGGCGCTCTCAAAGTTAGAAATTGGGGGCTCTTATTAGAATAATATTTTGTCAAAAAAAACAGCCTGAAATGTTTATATATGAGAGATATATTTTTCCAGAATTTAATTGCCCATAATTCGGGGGTGCATATAACACACGAGTGCATATTATACTCGAATAAATAAGTATTGTGTACATTGATCAATCGGAAAGGGTGCTCATTCGGATTGTTCATGAGCTAATATATTAGCAAATATCGCCGTGGGCGCTTATTAGAGCGGGGCGCTTATTACGTTGAATACGGTAATGTTTCTAAATAGAGCCTTAACCACTCGAAAAGTAAATTGGCTTGTAATTATGTTTCGGAAATTAGCTCCGTTGTACGCATGCTTAAAAAGCTTCATTGCGTGTTTACGTTTGCTGTTTTCAAACAATTGAGTTTTCCATTTAATGCATGCATTTCTGTACGCAAGTTAATTGTAAGTAATTGGCTTTTGAATAGTTTTGGGGGGTATTTTATGCAAATATGCAGCTTATTTCTCCCCACAGTTTGATTATGTCAAGCCCGGGAAAGCATGACAAATTACACATGACACAGGGAGTAGTGACGTATGGTACTTAAACTTTAATGATAATGAGGGGGTGGACAAGTACATAAAGCTTTGTCAGACACAATTTCATTTTATTTCGCATGCACTTAGTGCATGTAGACATAAATATTAGGTTCCAGAGGTCGGGTAGCCTAGTGTTTTAAGTGTTCGCTCGTCACACCGATGACCTGGGTTCTATTCCCGACATGGGTACAATGTGTGAAACCCATTTCTGGTGTCCCCCGCTTTGATAGTGCTGGAATATTGCTAAGAGTGCCGTAAAACCATACTCACTCACTCACATTATATAATTAAATTGAACCCCGATAACTCAAAGATAGTTTAATATTTCTTGATCATAATTTGCAAAGATGTCTTGAGTGCTGCACTCTATATAACAACCATTGGTGGGGGAATGAGAAGCTCATGCTTGTTTCAGTGTAAATTTATATTAAGACATCATAGTTTCATTTTTTTGTCTATTCTTATAAGGCAGGGCATAATAAATGTTCAGACATGATAAAAAAAGTATTCATTTCACTTTTTGACCAGCAAACCTTTGAGTAAGATCCCAACTTCCACACAATCACACATTCACTATCACTAAGCCATCCATCCATCTCGGCCTGGTTGATCCATATCTCAACCAGATCAGGACACTCACAGACCAAGGTTAATGATGCAAGCTTGTTGACTTATTGACCTGGTCTGCTGGCCAGTTTATTGCATAATCAGCAATATATTCAGCAGTTCACCAACCCTTACCCGTAACAGCCGAGCATGGTCATGCTTATGTAACTTCCCCAACTATACAAATAAAACACGCAACAAGTGGCTTACTGATCACTGGGTTACGCATCCACAGATCCCAAATTGCACAAATTTGGACAAAAGTGACAGTTTTTGTTTCTGTGTTAACTTATAAAAAACCAACCCATGTTAGCGCGGTAATGGAAGGGAGGTAACTCTTTCACTGCAAGTTGCATTTTTCTCACTTTTCAAAAGACAAATACTACATATTGATCAAGCATTATCTTGAGTGTTTCAATTGGTCATTGTTCCATGGCTACCAGGTCTCAAGATCTGTGGAGGCTGCAGCCCTGATGGAACGGAGTTGTTTGGCATCTTTGTGAAGAGGATTTTACCAGGAGGCCTGGCGGAGGTTGATGGCAAGTTTACAAGTGCTTGTATTTCATATTTAAGTCAATGGTATTTCATATGTTAACAATATATTACTGTGTATGACTGATGAACTTCAGATAAAAACTGCTGAGATTGTTTGATTTTAGATGTTCTATCATGGTGACTGTTTATGAAATATGGTTTTTTACCCCCCCCTGGCATATAATGCAGGGGGATATATTGTCATCACCTGGTCCGTCTGTCTGTCCATCCGTATGTCTGTCCTGGAGCACAACTTGAAAACTGTAAAAGATTTTTCATCCAAACTGATGTTCTGACACATTTCTTATCCCCCCTGTTTGAAAAAACAGGGTCAGAAAGCTATCAGCATGTCGGTCCATCCGTCAGAGCCAGAGCCAGAGCAGAATTCCTAGACCGTTGAATATTACTTGATGAAACTTGTTATACAGATCAGTCTTGTGGTGCTTTTGATGACTTCAGATTTCTTTTTTTATGGTTTCCTGACACAAGTTGGAGTTTACTGAAAATAAGGCTAGTTATCATTTACGGAGCAGAACTTCAGAACCATTTAATATTACTTGTGGAAACTTGCTATACAGATTAGTCTTGTGGTGAACTGGTGCTTTTCGATTATTTGGGATTTTAAATTTTTTTTATTTCTTTATGTTTTCATGATAAGTTGGACTTAACTGAAAATAAGACTAGTGCTCGTTTCCATAGCAGATCACCAGATCCATTGAATATATCTGAATGAAACTTGATCAGTCTAGTGGTGAACACGTGCCTTTTGATGATTTTTTATTTTTGTTTTGAATATTTATTTTTTTTATGACAACAATTTCATTTGGACTTAGACTAAAAATGAGGGTAGTGCTCATTTCAAGAGCAGAACTCCCAAACTGTTGAATTTTTTTTTATAAAAGTTCCTATTCATATCAGTCTAGTGGTGAACTGGTGCCTTTTGATGATTTGGGATATTGAAAAATACTGAACAGCATTATTTTTCATTGAACTGAATAGGGCTGGGACGATACACCAACATTGTGATCCGATACGTATCACGATACCTTACTCATGATCCGATATGTATCACAATACTTGCATGTGCTCTTATCTGTGGTGCGTAAGCAATCTTTTTCAAGAGAGGATGGCCCAATACTGGCACACTGATGATTTACAGTTAGCAGTGTGAAGTATGGCACAACAAATGAAAATATGTATGTTTTCACTATTAACTTGCACTACTGATTAATGTTTAGTCGAAAGTTATTAAAGCAAATATTTAAGGCCAAAGCGGTATTTTTTACCTAGTGTGCAACTGTGATCGATACTTGTATTGAGAAGTAAAAACTTACGATCCACTGATGCATCGGTGTATCGTCTCACCACTAGAACTGAAGTTATCCAATGGGAATGAACCAAAAGTGTGATATAAGTATCCAAACTCCATTTCTGACTGGCACCAATCTTTCCTAGGCAAGGGAATTTACTGATTATAAAAGTACAGTTTCCATCCTTGCCGAACTTACCTGGAATTCCGGAGTTTGGGCTGGACTAACGAGTCTATGCATAGTCCAGTCAAAATCGCATAGTCCAATCAAAATCGTGTAACGAACTAGGCATCCTGTTCGTGAATAACATGGATTTCAATGTGTAGATTTCGGTCGACTGCAGGATTTGCAAAGCACGTGCACTGTCAACTGCAAATCTTTTCATGTTTTTAATGAAGGTGCTCAAGTAATTTGATGCACTTTGTGGGGTAAGACCCGTTCTTTTATACTACAGATCTGGATTATTGATCAGATTGTCTTGACTGGGCGGCGCCGTTTTATTTAAAACAAATGCAAGTGATATGAGATTAGGAATCTGATTGGTCAATAGGAGAGATATAGAAGGGACATAACTCGAAATAACCCATGTTGGGGCTACAGTCGAGCCTGGAAATTAGTGAACTCCCTTGCCTCAGGAAGATGACTTGTTCCAGACTGGGGGGATGTGTCATCCCCCGATCACACTTATTAAAATTTGAAAAAACACACCAAACCATCAATTTGGAATATATTTGTCTTGTACTTTAGTGACCTGTATGCATGCAAATGTCTTGTGCTCAATAACCTGTATCTGTATAAACCTTGAAAAGAATTGGAAATACCACAAAAGAAGAAAGTATATATCGTTTTGTGACTGTTCATAGGCAGTTTACAAGAAGGGGATCAGCTGTTGACAGTGAATGGAGAAAGTCTAGAGGGTGTCACTAATGATACAGCTCTAGCTGTTCTGAGACACGCCGCCGCGTCGAACCGAGTCGAAATGATATTTACACGGGATGAGCAAGCAAGGTAAAGTTGATTTCTATTTTTTGGCTTCCTTATTCTTACCTGCTGTTTTTGCCATTGAAATTTTGGAATTTGAATCATGGTCAATATGATGAAACAGTGGTACATACTGAGACTCAGTGAGAGTCTTCATAGGCATTTAGAAGTTGGATTTATCATGACAAGCAGTGGTATAGATAACAGCTTCTGTATTATGCATACACAAATTTCCAGGGCTACTTGAAATGCATGCTTTGAAATCATATACTGTTTAAAACCTACCTGCGATGATATATGTTGTACGAAACCTGTGACTAGTGTTCTTTAGCAAAATTACTGAGTGCCAACATTTAACATTGAAGAAGTAGCCCTGAAATGCTATGTACTCCATGGTGTGTTCAATAAATAAGTTGTTATCCATAATATCTCTTGTCCTGGTACGTACTGGTATCAAGTTTATTTGTTGATGTTGTGTGAAGCTTTTGTCAAGGAAATGGTTCATATTGTCAGGCTTTAAATTCTTTTATTAGAGTACCAATGTTAAAATGATAAAGGGACAGTTCCTGGTGCCTAAAGGGCACCCTTAGAAGTCATATCCTGTTTAAAAACTACCTTCGATGATATATATTGTGCAAAGCCAATCATAGGTGTTCTCTAGCAATATTTTGAGTGGGAACATTTAAAATGAATACACAAACATGCTAATGCAAAGTGGATAAACAATAAATATAACACATTAAACAAACCTGGGGATATGGAATTTGATTAGGATGATATCAGTTTCAATGAAAAGGAAGAAGGCAGACTTCTAGATTACAACCACTTACAGTTAAGTTCATGTTTAAATGAGGGCGGTCAGGTAGCCTAGTGGTTAAAGCATTGCTTGTCACGCTGAAGACTCCAGTTCGATTCCCGACATGGGTACAATGTGTGAAGCCCATTTTCTGGTGTCTCCCACCATGATATTGCTGGATTAGAGTGGCGTAAAACCATACTCACTTGTTTGCAATACATGTAAAATGCAGTGTGTATCACACTTCAGTGCAATCTAATGATGAATCTGTCAAAAGGCCAAGATAATCCTTTTACATTTCTGCAAGAGGTGTCCTAATGCACTATCTTGTGTCTCCCCAATGGTGCATACTTTAGTGGTGGCAGCCTTCTAAGTTCCTATTTTTGTTAGGGAGGCAAGTGGCTCCAAACATGAATATTTTAGGAGCCAACCTAAGTTTTTAGGAGCCAACATATATCTTTAACAGATATCATCACCAGTTATGTTGACTTTTAGTAGCCAAGTGGCGAGCAGTCGATAAATTTAGGTTCCCGTTATTAGATCTAAGTGGCATTTGGCGACCAAAATGGTCGTTACTTAGAGGACTGGGTGGTAGACTCTGAATATTGTTGATAGCTTTAACAAATTTTGTTATAGGTTTACTAACAACAGTTTTAAAACTGAACATGTCAACAAAACCTTGTAAGTTTGATAAGAAGGTTGAAACCCTTTTAGAGTTGAATAACGATGAACCAATTTTTTATTTAACTCAAGTTTAAAAACACATGTATAGCCAATCTGTGGACTTTCGGAAACATTTGACGATATCTTTTGTTATCTTTTGCAGAGATGAATACACACTGTATTCGGAAAAGCACAGTGGTCGCAGTTCACTGATTGCTGATGCTTCCTTTGCTAATGGTGCTGCAGGCGCAGAGGAGTTATCAGGAAGTCAGAAAGGTACTGAAACAGTACATAGTTACAGGATCTTTGGACAGGATATGCCCCTTGTAACTTGTGACAGTAGAGTAGCCTTGTGGTTCAAGTGTTTGCTTCTCATGCTAAAGGACCAGGTTCAAATCCCACATGGGTACCTTTGTACAACATATATACAGCAAATGGACAAAGAAATAGTTTGTTATATCTGCCAGCTCGTTATAAATGTGTTTGTTATAAACATAGTTTACTGTATAATATTTATTTGGGGAATTCTGACTGCCAAAAAATACAGCATCACAATTATATCCGTGGATATTTATATATCTTGCCATTTCAGAGTGCCATGGCATCTACACCCAAAAGGGAGTACCATCTAAGGAATATTTGTTGTTCAATGTGGGTTTTGTTTCATTAACATGGACATTTCCACATTAAAGGGGTAAAGAAATGGACCATAAATATTTTGGAAAGCTGACATCTGATCAAGAATCCATGCATTTTTATTGGGCAGTCAACGTTAGCTCAGGGTTCGCCTGACGCGACCTCCAATGGAAATATCCTCCCATCCTCTGACTTTAATGAGATTGCAAGATGCCTTCCTGTGCACACTGCCTTGAAATATCTGTAATATTTGTAGCCATACTATTCATTGATTTAAATCCAAGTTATGAGAGTGCAATATGAAATAGCATTGTGTTTGACCTTGTTCAGATTTACAGGCAGCTATGACATTGCTTGATGACAGTTATATCTTTTAATACTTATATACAAGGGCGCTGGGTAGCCTAGTGGTTAATTTGTTCACTTGTCACGGCGGAGACTTGGGTTTGATTCCCCACTTGGATACAATTTTTTAAGCCCATTTCTCGTGTCCCCTGCCCTGATAAATGCTGCAATGTTTCTAAAAGTGGCATAAATCCATACTCACTCACTCACTCATGTACATTGTTACAGATTATCCTGCACCCAGGGAACTTCCTAAAGAGCAGCCAAGTGATTCCTATGAGGTAACTAGTCTATACTAGGAGTCCTTATGTATTTCTCATGTGGCAGTTCTTCTGAAGTAATTGAATCAAGTGTATCTCTATTCGGATTGATTATTTCTGTTTATGTAATTAATATGTAAATATTTGTAATAAATAGAATGGCTATTGTTAATATTAATTATACGTCCTTGTAAATCTTATGAAATATGATATCTGGCAGGTCGTGAGATATTTTCTGACTTGTATTGAAGGCCTCCATGAGCCGACTGAGTCTCGGGCAGGCAGCAGCCCGGAACAGCCCTGACATCCTCACGTCCACCCCCTATTTGTCTACAGGTACGTACTGCCTCGACATCCTCACATTCACCCCCTACCTGTCTACAGGTAGGGAGTGCCCCGACATCCTCACATCCACCCCCTATTTGTCTACAGGTACGTACTGCCCTGACATCCCCACATCCACCCCCTATTTGTCTACAGGTACGTACTGCCCCGACATCCTCACATCCACCCCCTATTTGTCTACAGGTACGTACTGCCCCGACATCCTCACATCCACCCCCTATTTGTCTACAGGTACGCACTGCCCCGACATCCTCACGTCCACCCCCTATTTGTCTACAGGTAGGGAGTGCCCCAACATCCTCACTTCCATCCCCAATTTGTCTACAGGAGGGTACTGCCCCGACATCCTCACGTCCACCCCCTACCTGTATACAGGTAGGGATTGCCCCAACATCCTCATGTCCACCCCCTATTTGTCTACAGGTACGTACTGCCCCGACATCCTCACATTCACCCCCTACCTGTCTACAGGTAGGGATTGCCCCGACATCCTCACGTCCACCCCCTACCTGTCTACAGGTGGGGATTTCCCCGACATCCTCACATCCACCCCCTATTTGTCTACAGGTACGTACTGCCCCGACATCCTCATGTCCACCCCCTATTTGTCTACAGGTGGGTACTGCCCCGACATCCTCACGTCCACCCCCTATTTGTCTACAGGTAGGGATTGCCCCGACATCCTCACGTCCACCTCCTATTTGTCTACAGGTACGTACTGCCCTGACATCCTCACGTCCACCCCCTATTTGTCTACAGGTACGTACTGTCCCGACATCCTCACGTCCACCCCCTATTTGTCTACAGGTAGGGATTGCCCCGACATCCTCACATTCACCCCCTATTTGTCTACAGGTAGGGATTGCCCCGACATCCTCACGTCCACCCCCTACCTGTCTACAGGTGGGGATTTCCCCGACATCCTCACATCCACCCCCTATTTGTCTACAGGTACGTACTGCCCCGACATCCTCATGTCCACCCCCTATTTGTCTACAGGTACGTACTGCCCCGACATCCTCACGTCCACCCCCTATTTGTCTACAGGTAGGGATTGCCCCGACATCCTCACGTCCACCTCCTATTTGTCTACAGGTACGTACTGCCCCGACATCCTCACATTCACCCCCTACCTGTCTACAGGTAGGGATTGCCCCTGACATCCTCACATCCACCCCCTATTTGTCTTCAGGTACGTACTGCCCCGACATCCTCATGTCCACCCCCTACCTGTCTACAGGTACGTACTGCCCCGACATCCTCATGTCCACCCCCTATTTGTCTACAGGTACGTACATCCCTGACATCCTCACATTCACCCCCTACCTGTCTACAGGTAGGGATTGCCCGACATCCTCACGTCCACCCCCTATTTGTCTACAGGTACGTACTGCCCCGACATCCTCACATTCACCCCCTATTTGTCTACAGGTATGTACTGCCCCTACATCCTCACGTCCACCCCTACCTGTTTACAGGTACGTACTGCCCCGACATCCCCACATCCACTCCCTATTTGTCTACAGGTACGTACTGCCCCGACATCCTCACATCCACCCCCTATTTGTCTACAGGTACGTACTGCCCCGACATCCCCACATCCACCCCCTATTTGTCTACAGGTACGTACTACCCCGACATCCTCACGTCCACCCCCTATTTGTCTACAGGTGGGTACTGCCCCGACATCCTCACATTCACCCCCTACCTGTCTACAGCTTCTCTCTTGCCTTTGGCAGATCATGGACTGGACGACAGCGACCTCTCCTCAAGTCCGGTCAGAATCTCCTCGGCCACTACGCCCCCTCTTGATTCCTCCTCTCCACGTAGCATCGGCAACTCCCCCAGAGGAGGAGGGGGCAGAGTCTCCAGGAAGATCTCCATCGATCCTCACTCCAAGGTCAAGGTCGAGAAGCTGGAAGTGGTAGGCAAACAATTGTTGGAAGTTTCTCTTTGCAAAGATACAATTCTGGGCAATATGTTATCTTAAAGCAAAAAACAATAATTGTCTTGGTTCTCAGGCACCCCCCGCATCATCAATAAAGTCCACTGTACGTTTCGTTTTTATTTCCATTTAAAAAAAATTAACATCTTTGCGTTGTGAAATAAAATCAAAGCTCATTGTATGTATGTATTTTGCACACTGATAGTCAAATAGTAGTCAATTACTGTATTCCAGTATTTTACTTTATTCAAGTAATACATTGATGTAGGGAGGCTCTTTCCCAGGTTGTCTCTACACGACTGTTTATTTGGTTACATACTACTTTGAAGAAAAAAATAAAAATAAATAAATACACATTATATATTCAAAAGCAAGTGCCTGAGAAACAATTTTTTTTGTTAAGCCTATGTAGCATATAAGAAGCTGTAGTGTCAATGAGTGAGTGAGCAAGTTGGATTTTAATGCCATTTTGTCTCAGACATTTACCACGAACTGTGGTGTGGTGCTGACAAACCTAGAAACGTAAGCGGGTCAAACCAGGATTCAAACCTACGATCATAGGTTTCTGACATGCCCAAGCAACTCAACTCTGACCGCGAATTGCGGTGCCTTGAACAACTGGGCCACCCAGTCACCCCCGTAGTATCAGTGAAGACTGAGTTGACATATGTATTTGAACTTGAACTTTCAATGTGGCATTTCGTTAAGGCCATTTGTACCTTTATCAAGCAAGTGATCAACTGAGTTATTTATCTTACCTTATTAATGCCAGCTTCTGATTGGCTGAGACCCACTCTATTATTTTCAATGTACCCTGCTAACATGTAAGGTACAGTTCTTATGTTTTCCCGGTCAAATTGCTGAGTTGTTGGCATTACATCTGCAACATACCAACCGCAATTTTGTCGAATTAATGATGTAAAATGGTATCTCCAGATATTTACGATATTTTCCGAATGAAATAGATCTATGGTGAATAACTCTAAATTCTGGCGTCTGCTGTTTTTAGATGAATGTGAGAAATGAAGAAAGTGGATGAATGCCCATCTGTGGTATTGTTACAGATGTAAAGTGAAGTTACTTGCAGTCATATAACTTGGAACATTGCTGAGTGTGGCGTTACAAGAACAACAAACCCAGTGGCTTTTGAGTATGATGCTATATCAGTGACCACTTGGGAGTTTGGCTTTGGTGGTGTGGACTGTAATCATGTTTGTTGTTTAACGCAGCACTCAGCAATATTCGATCAGTATGGTGACAGTCTGTAAATAATTGAGTCTGTACCAGACAATCCATTGATTGACATCTTAAGAATCGATCGAGGCATTTGGAAATATGACATTCACAAAAATTGTCAGTGAGCCTGACTGCCTGATCACTGGGGCCAGGCTTGATGATTATCAGACTCCAGATTTCTGCTTACTTGTTCTGAAACTGATGGAGTGAGGTTTGATGACAGACGCTGAGATACCTCGGTCTGGAGCCGAGTGCGGAGGAGCAAGAGGAGCTGCACCAGCTGCTGGACATCGACAACGATGGCCAGGTGGAGTACGGAGGTAGGTGACTCCAAGACATCGACAACGATGGCCAGGTGGAGTACGGAGGTAGGTGACTCAAGACATTGACAACGACGGCCAGGTGGAGTATGGAGGTAGGTGACTCCAAGACATTGACAACGATTGCCAGGTGGAGTACGGAGGTCGGTGACTCCAAGACATCGACAACGATGGCCAGGTGGAGTACGGAGGTAGGTGACTCCAAGACATCGACAACGATGGCCAGGTGGAGTACGGAGGTAGGTGACTCCAAGACATCGACCATGATGGCCAGGTGGAGTACGGAGGTAGGTGACTCCAAGACATTGAAAACGATGGCCAGATGGAGTACGGAGGTAGGTGACTCCAAGACATTGACAACGATGGCCAGGTGGAGTACGGAGGTAGGTGACTCAAGACATTGACAACGATGGCCAGATGGAGTATGGAGGTAGGTGACTCCAAGACATTGACAACGATGGCCAGGTGGAGTATGGAGGTAGGTGACTCCAAGACATTGACAACGATGGCCAGGTGGAGTACGGAGGTCGGTGACTCCAAGACATCGACAACGATGGCCAGGTGGAGTACGGAGGTAGGTGACTCCAAGACATTGACAACGATGGCCAGGTGGAGTACGGAGGTAGGTGACTCCAAGACATCGACCATGATGGCCAGGTGGAGTACGGAGGTAGGTGACTCCAAGACATTGAAAACGATGGCCAGATGGAGTACAGAGGTAGGTGACTCCAAGACATCGACAACGATGGCCAGGTGGAGTATGGAGGTAGGTGACTCCAAGACATTGACAACGATGGCCAGGTGGAGTACGGAGGTAGGTGACTCCAAGACATTGACAACGATGGCCAGATGGTGTACGGAGGTAGGTGACTCCAAGACATTGACAACGATGGCCAGGTGGAGTACAGAGGTAGGTGACTCCAAGACATTGACAACGATGGCCAGGTGGAGTATGGAGGTAGGTGACTCCAAGACATTGACAACGATGGCCAGGTGGAGTATGGAGGTAGGTGACTCCAAGACATTGACAACGATGGCCAGGTGGAGTACGGAGGTAGGTGACTCCAAGACATTGACAACGATGGCCAGATGGTGTACGGAGGTAGGTGACTCCAAGACATTGACAACGATGGCCAGGTGGAGTACGGAGGTAGGTGACTCCAAGACATTGACAACGATGGCCAGATGGTGTACGGAGGTAGGTGACTCCAAGACATTGACAACGATGGCCAGGTAGAGTACGGAGGTAGGTGACTCCAAGATACTGACAACGATGGCCAGATGGTGTACGGAGGTAGGTGACTCCAAGACATTGACAACGATGGCCAGGTGGAGTATGGAGGTAGGTGACTCCAAGATACTGACAACGATGGCAAGGTGGAGTATGGAGGTAGGTGACTCCAAGATCTATGAACAACTGAAGATGTGCAGCACTCTATGTTCCATGCTAGGAACCACTAAATGGTTGTCATTGAGTGGTACAAAAAGTCTTCCAGACTTGAAATAACACATGATATTGATGTGACACAATGGAGTTCACCCAAATTAATAACAACTATTTATAGCACCTCATTCATTATCTGGACGGTGGGGTAGCCTAGTGGTTCAAGGGTTCGCTCGTCACGCCGGGTTCGATTTCCCACATGGGTACAGTGTGTGAAGCCCATTTTCTGGTGTCCCCCACCATGATATTGATGGACTATTGCTAAAAGTGGCGTAAAACCACACTCACTTACTCCATTATCCCCCTTAAAGGGGAAGTGTACACGCAAAATTCACTTTCTTTCTTTTTCTAAACAAAACGCAATTTTAGAATTAGTTAATATCTGTGTTTGAAATGTAAACTCATTTTTTTCACAGTGAAAGTAGGAAGCTCACAATAGTGTGAAAATGATATGCCGTTATGAGGCCTTCGTTTTTCGAGCTAAACAGGCCTGAGTTATCCCCCTTAGATTATGACGTAATTGGTGCCAATTCAACTGGATCCCTGTCTATTCTCAACGCAAAAGATATCAAGTACCAGTTTTCGGTAAAACAACATGGCCTACGACACACTCCGGCGCAGTGATGACTCAGCATAACACTATGCTGGCTGGCATCTGAGACGCTAGAATCACACAGCTGTACCTACACCACGTGAAGCGGCTCTAACATAGCATGATGACGTCATAATGTTTATCAATTGGCACCAATGACGTCATATTGCAAGGGGCATAAGCCATCGTGTTTTTGTTATGAAAATAGAACACTTGGTAAATGTGAAAAATATAAATCGTTTTAATGCAAAACATATGTTAATTAATTGTGATATTTTTATATTTTTGTCTATGACACTACTAGGTTAACACTTTTAATGTGGAAAAAGTACAAGAAAAATAGGTTCATTTCCGTGTGAACTTGCCCTTTAAAATCCGGGTTCAGCAACCCATGCCTTTTCAAACAAGTAACAAGATCAAGTGGTCAGGCTATCTGACTTGGTTGAATCATGTCATTGTATCCCAGTTGCTCATGATGTCTATCACTGGATTGTGCTCTCAGTTAGCTGGAATATGGCTGAGTACAGCATTAAACAACAAACAAACTAAACCTCATTCATTGCTATCATCAGCCCAACAGACTTTCAAGTTGTGATATTTCATTGCAGCTTTTGTGAAGGCGGCAAAGCAGGTGTTTCAAGCCCACTTGAAGGGGCGCCGAGTTGCGTGGCCAGCGACACCATCACAGGATCAGTCATGGGAGTATGAAGAGGAGGAAGTGTTGGACCAGGTGATAGGCCGAGGAAACTCCTTGTATACAGTCTACAGTGGAGAAAGCTCCCGTGAAGATCCGGGGTAGAATAGGTCTTCAGCAACCCATGCTTGCTGTAAAAGGCGACTATACTTGTCGTAAAAGGCGACTAAGGGGATGACTTGGTTGATGCATGTCATCGATCCCAATTGCATGGATCGATGTTCATGATGTGAATCACTGGATTGTCTGGTCAAGAATTGATTATTTACAGACCGCCGTCATATAGCTGGAATATTGCTGAGTGCGGCGTTAAACAACAAACAAACCAAACCAACCTTGTATACAGTCTACAATGATTAGAACAGCACCTAACACAACATTCTCTCTCTTTCTTTGTGAGGGATTGGGGATTTGATGGCTACAATGGCCACAGGGTATTGAAAGTACTCTGACCTGGCTGAATTAGTTGGACAATTAATCTCATTTTGACATTTTCACAGACATGATGGCAATTATGTTTGGCAGTACTTTGCGTTTTGTTTATACTCCAAATTATTTGCTGAACAAACTATTGTTGAGTAATAGTTGACGAGTAAGTCACATCGTTAGGAACAGGTTGATCTTGCATCTGACAAATTCCCATTTTGTAACTAGAACATACTAAATGGTATCACAGTTTAGGTTGCACCAGGGTTCCTGTGTAAGAAATTTGGACCTATCCAATGACAAGGAATGGAAATCTTTCCTGCTTTGTGTGTATCTGACTAGTAGACTGATGTAACCACAAGTTTTGACACACACCATTTAGAATCATTGCTTGTTGACATAACAGCAAGACAGTGTGAAACATCATGCAAGGTTCATGCAGCCTTTACAAGGCTGCAAAAGGCCTTGAAGGTTCCTCTTGAAAAGCCTTGAATTTGTATGATGTATACATGTACTTGTTGATAAAATTTTAAATGTGGTTTGTTTGTGTGCCATGAAGAATTCATAACAGACTTAATTTATTTTATTTCTTATTTGTTCAAATAACTTGTTGGAAAATTTGTGATGTGCATACTGCATTTTAGGTATTATGAATAAGATATCGTATACTGGATTAGAAAATATATTTACAAACTAAGCCTTATAACCAAATTAAAAAGCCTTAATAGTGACAGTTGAATGCCTTGAGTCTCAGTGTTGCATGTCTGTATTAACCTTGCCATGGCTAACTTCCTGTTAATCATGCCTGTTTCTGTTTATAGGAAAGCTTGTGGAATGAGAGGAACCAGTTGAGGCTTGAAGTTCAAAAGCTGAGAGTAAGTCTTTGTTAGGGGTATTTTTAAAGATACTATGTAATAAAAACTCTACTCATCTAGCTTTTCCTTTGACCATCGTAACTAAAACTTGTGCAGTCAAGCTACTTTCCCTGTGCAGGAAAGTTAGACAGATATTGGTGGGGCACGGGTGGTCCAGTCGTCTAAGGCGCTGTGCAGAGTTGCGTCCCTTGGGCACGCCAGAAACCTATGATTGTGGCTTCGCATCCCGGTTCGCCCCGATTATGTTTCTAGGTTTGTCAGCACCATACCCGTGCTCGTGGGTTTCACCGAAGTGGTAAACGTCTGAGACCTGCATCACTTTGGGCTTTCCTCCCACATTAAGCTGACATGCCGCGATATAACTACAATACTGTTAAAAGCGCATTAAACCAAACTCACTCACTCACTCACTAGACAGATATTGTAAACAGTCAACTGTACTGAACTACACACTCCACTTTGGATGGGGATATTTTTCTATTTCCATGATACACAACACTGATTCTCATAATACTGTATGTCCAATGTATATTAAAAAATAGAGACATACCTGACTATCCCTATCAAAAGTTAAGTTAGTACAGACTTATTCCCTGGTTTGTTACTGTGTTACTTTGTTACTTTGTTACTTTGTTACTGTGTTACTTTGTTACTTTGTTACTTGTGTGAAAAAGGTGAGCTTGTTGGGAAATAAGGTTTCAAGTACTGCTGTTATCCTTGTCAGTGAGTTTGAAAAGGGGAATAACTCTTGATATGTTCAGCAGTCACTTGATTTATTCCAGCTAATGTTTATTGTAGGATTTGCATCATCATTCTCCATCTGCTGGAATCAGCTGTGATATTCAGTTTTAATCAAGTGTATGATATTTTCCAGGAATTAGTTCGAGAAAAAGACAGAACCTGTTTCAGAAGAGAAGAGGAACTGCACAAGATCCGTCGGGTATGATATGAGATTTATAGACCACTTGGTAGCTGATCATCTACTAGAGGTAAGACTCTCTAGCTGAAGGTTTTTATGTTTCCTATAAGTAGGATATGCATGTATTCCTTCAAATAATAGAGCAAGGCCTCACTAACAGGTACGATCATACCGGTAGATCTTTTAAACCAAGCTGAACATAATCGTTGCTTTGTAAGCATGCACAAGCAAGAGATCTTTATGTCACATTATATACTCAGGGATTGACCTTGTCATATATATTCGCAAGTGCTGGGGTTATAAATTTTTGGGGTCCCAATCATTAAAATGATGGTCCAAGGGTGTCCACTGTGCCTACAGCAAATATATAAGTGGTATGTTTGATGACTTAAACTCATTATAGATGGTATGGTGTGAAGTTGGTGTGAAAGTTTATACATGCGTCCAATCTCACTAAATCAGATCTTCTTTTTTTCTGATATGATACCACTCTTCATAAGATGTGGGGACAACTTCATAGAAAGCCACAGTGGACTCTGATTGGACTTTGACCCCCTCAGTCGATAAGAAGGGTGAATAGGTTCTTGAGCCAATCAGCTGTCAGGGTTCTAAAATGATTCAGCTTCATTTTTGGAGCACCTCAATTCAGAAACAACAGGATGTTTGAAATATCCTTATCAATGTAATCACGCCACTATACTTTCTAGTTTCGGAACTTTTTGTTTAAGTTTGTTTTTGAGATACAGAAAAGGGTATGCAGGTTTGAATGCTTCGCTTACTCCTACTGAGAATTTAGAAGCTGTGACGCTGATTGGCTGTTTAGAAGTTCACCTGATGCGAGCGCTAATGGAGATATCCTAAGGTCTCCACACAGAGTAAAAGATCTGATTTAAATGAGATTGTACATGCACCTAGTAAGTTTCTTTACACTTGGATTTATATTTATTCATTTATTTTCGAAAAATATTATAAAATGTTTAGTAGTCTCAGTACATACCAGTCGATGTCCTTTTGTGGCTACAGAATCAGTTAAAATTATCTATACTTAAGAATGAAATAGATGGAAATCTCATAGCTAATATGTATTTGGAAAAGGTATTGATACAAATATATGATCATTATGTGAGACAATTATCCTGATCTTGATAGTGTGTTGAGTCGTGATGGTGCAGTCATCACACTGGAGGCATGGGTGTGTTTCCCTATATCATGTTTACACTGTGTGAAGCCCATTTCTGGTATCCCCTGCTGGGATATTGCTCAAATAAATTGAGAATCACTGACTTACTGTATGTATTTGTTTGTACCTCATCAGGAGGCCCAGACTGCCATCGAGGAGTGCCGGTCCCTCCGTAGCAAGCTCCACCTGGCGGAACAAGCCCAGCTGGCAGCACGCACTATGGAAGAGGACTACGAGGAGGTGGTCGCGCTCCTGGAGAACGAGATCGCACAGCTCCGGGTGCAGCTTGTCAAGACGGTCAGTCAGTTACCATGTTCTCAAGTTACTGGAGAAATCACCACCTGGCATCACAATCCACTTAGAACAGTTTATAATAGTATTTCCACTCATGTTCTGGATTCTGTGGCTGTAGGAGTGTTTGTTCTTGTAATGCTTGCATTATGATTTTGATTTCTCTAATAGATATCAACACTCCCTGTTTCAATAAGAGTGTATTCCACTATTTCCTTTAAGAATGATACATGATTATTATGGAGTTTATTTAATTAGTGAAAGGACAGTTCTTACCACTTATGGTGCCCATGTTGCCAGTGTCTGAATACAAACTGGAAGTTGGATGAAATGCAAAAGAAATTAAACCGAGTTTGGCAATTTAATGTCAAGGGTAACTTCCCTTCCTATGTAGACCTGCTTTGAATGTTCATGTTAATGAACTCGGCAGTACGGAAAAGATGATTCATTTGTATACTATATTTGTGAAAGTTTGGTTGGTGATTCTTAAAGCAAGTGATTGATAAACCTACCTCAGTATACAAAATAAATGAAGAAACACAACTTCGTGGAAAGTCGTGCAAACCCCTATAAAGTAGGCCTGTCATGATTACTTGCATACCTGCTTATGGTGTGATTAGAATTCCTAACTAGTTCAAGAATATGCAAACCGGTGTTCGTTATACTAGTTTATTATTATTAATAATCTTTTGCCGTTACATTTATGAAACTATCTGTAATATTGTCACAGTCTGATGTATTCACTATTAAAAAGTTATAAATAGACACTAAATCCATTTGCTATCTTCAACAGTCTGTCAATGACGTAATAAAAGATAAGTCCTTGCAAAACAGCAAATAATGTAATGAATGTCAGACAGGTATTGTTGAGGAACGAATTGTTCTGTTTTGACAGGTGTACCTTGCACTGTAAAGATTTTGAATACATTGTAATATCTGTTTTCAGTAAAATAGTTTCATTAAGAAAAATATCTGGTTCAAGATTGTTCAGATAAATAGTCTTAACACTCTGACCATGGTGTCCCCAAAGATATAGGGGTAATCTATATGTCACTCCGACCTTGCTGTCCCCAAAGATATAGGGGTAACCTATATGTCACTCCGACCTTGCTGTCCCCAAGATAGAGGTAATCTATATGTCACTCTGACCTTGCTGTCCCCAAAGATAGGGGTAATCTGTATGTCACTCTGACCTTGCTGTCCCCAAAGATAGGGGTAATCTGTATGTCACTCCCACCTTACTGTCACCAAAGATAGGGGTAATCTGTATGTCACTCCAACCTTGCTGTCCCCAAGATAGAGGTAATCTATATGTCACTCCGACCTTGCTGTCCCCAAAGATAGGGGTAATCTGTATGTCACTCCGACCTTACTGTCCCCAAGATAGAGGTAATCTATATGTCACTCCGACCCTACTGTCCCCAAGATAGAGGTAATCTATATGTCACTCCGACCTTACTGTCACCAAAGATAGGGGTAATCTATATGTCACTCCGACCTTGCTGTCCCCAAAGATAGGGGTAATCTGTATGTCACTCCCACCTTACTGTCACCAAAGATAGGGGTAATCTATATGTCACTCCCACCTTACTGTCACCAAAGATAGGGGTAATCTATATGTCACTCCGACCTTACTGTCACCAAAGATAGGGGTAATCTATATGTCACTCCGACCTTACTGTCCCCAAGATAGAGGTAATCTATATGTCACTCCGACCCTACTGTCCCCAAGATACAGGTAATCTATATGTCACTCCGACCTTACTGTCACCAAAGATAGGGGTAATCTATATGTCACTCCGACCTTGCTGTCCCCAAAGATAGGGGTAATCTGTATGTCACTCCCACCTTACTGTCACCAAAGATAGGGGTAATCTATATGTCACTCTGACCTTACTGTCCCCAAAGATAGGGGTAATCTATATGTCACTCCGACCTTACTGTCACCAAAGATAGGGGTAATCTATATGTCACTCCCACCTTACTGTCCACAAAGATAGGGGTAATCTATATGTCACTACATGTCACTCTTAGTATTGTTTAAAAATTATTTGTTAACATACATCTGTGATAAGCCGCTCGTAATTTACTGCTCTTTGATGATAGGCTTTTAGAGAAGGAATGCATTACCATGTCTAGTCACAATATTGCTGAAATACTGCCGATGTGACTAACCATTTGAACTCACTGACTGACTCTCCACTGATACCTGTTATTCTCCATGATGGCAACCATGCTACACTACCAGTATTTTACTGTCTCTGACAGGCTTTTCAAAAACAAATGCATTACTTTATCCGGTCACAATATGGCTATATCTAGTCACTCACTCACTGTCCACTGATACCTGTTATTCCCTAGGATGGCGTGCCTGCAACAAACCCAAGCTCTGCCCAGAAGAAGCTGGCTGTGTTGGTGTGTCAGCTGAAGAAAGCCGAGGCGGGCAGGAAGACGTATGAAGTCAGCACAGAGAAGCTACTGGAATATGTGGAGGTGTGCCCAAGATTGAGATACATGCTTTGTTACATTTTGGTCATGTCATCTATAACTGTGAAAATGATGGGCCAGGTGTGAGAAACATGGGGCCTCAGGACTTGTAGGATAATCAGAAATTGGGAGTTGTAGGGTAGGCTAGGGGTTGAGCCTTCGTAGGGATTCCATGTAAGAATACAGGTCCCAGGATCTTATGCTTGTTGTGGATGGATGGTGACTAGATCGATCAAGGACATGATTGATGGCATATCATCGTATGCCAATTGTGTGGATCAATGCTCATCATTTACAGGTTCAGGATACTGCAGTCATGTAGCTGGAATATTGATGAGTGTGGTGTGAACGAGCAAACTCACACACACAATAAAGCATCAGTTTGTCACACTAAAAACATAGGTTTGAATCCATTCTTGGGTGAAATATATTCTTGATGTGTATCTCTAGGTGATAACTGGCATATTGCTGAATGTTACACCAGACCATCCTCACTTAGAGATAGAGGGTAATGGGTGTTACAAAGCTGCTGTTGTAGAATGGGTGTTACAAAGCTGCTGTTGTAGAATGGGTGTTACAAAGCTGCTCTTGTAAAGTGTGTTACAGCTGCTGTTGTAGAGCGTGTGTTACAGCTGCTGTTGTAAAGTGTGTTACAGCTGCTGTTGTAGAGTGTTACAGCTGCTGTTGTAGAGTGTGTTACAGTTGCTGTCGTAGAGTGTGTTACAGCTGCTGTTGTAGAGTGTGTTTTACAGCTGCAGTTGTAGAGTGTGTGTTACAGCTGCTGTTTTAGAGTGTTACAGCTGCTGTTGTAAAGTGTGTTACAGCTGCTGTTGTAGAGTGTGTTACAGCTGCTGTTGTAGAGTGTGTGTTACAGTTGCTGTTGTAGAGTGTGTTACAGCTGCTGTTGTAGAGTGTTACAGCTGCTGTTGTAGAGTGTGTTTTACAGCTGCTGTTGTAGAGTGTTTTACAGCTGCAGTTATAGAGTGTGTGTTACAGCTGCTGTTTTAGAGTGTGTTACAGCTGCTGTTGTAGAGTGTGTGTTACAGTTGCTATTTTAGAGTGTGTTACAGCTGCTGTTGTAGAGTGTGTGTTACAGTTGCTGTTGTAGAGTGTGTGTTACAGCTGCTGTTGTAGAGTGTGTGTTTCAGCTGCTGTTGTAGAGTGTGTTATAGTTGCTGTTGTAGGGTGTGTGTTATTGTTGCTGTTGTAATGTGTGTTACAGCTGCTGTTGTAGAGTGTGTTACAGCTACTGTTGTAGAGTGTGTGTTACAGTTGCTGTTGTAGAGTGTGTTGCAGTTGCTGTTGTAGAGTGTGTGTTACAGCTGCTGTTGTAGAATGGGTTGAAACAACTGCTGTTGCAGAGTGTGTCTTTCTAATGGTGCTGTCATAGATTTTGTATTTACAGCTGTTGTGTTTGCATTCTGTTGTTAGCAAAGCTGCTGTTGTAGAGTGTGTTACATGTGTTGTAGAATGTGTTACATGTGCTGTTGTAGAGTGTGTTACAGCTGCTGTTGTAGAGTGTTACAGTTGCTGTTGCAGAGTGTGTGTTACAGCTGCTGTTGTAGAGTGTGTGTTACATGTGTTGTAGAATGTGTTACATGTGCTGTTGTAGAGTGTTACAGCTGCTGGTGTAAAGTGTCTTACAGCTGCTGTTGTAGAGTGTGTGTTACAGTTGCTGTTGTAGAGTGTGTTACAGCTGCTGTTGTAAAATGTGTTACAGCTGCTGTTGTAGAGTGTTACAGCTGCTGTTGTAGACTGTGTGTTACAGTTGCTGTTGTAGAGTGTGTAACAGCTGCTGTTGTAGAGTGTGTTTTACAGCCGCAGTTGTAGAGTGTGTTACAGGTGCTGTTTTAGAGTGTGTTACAGCTGCTGTTGTAGCTGTTGTAGAGTGTGTGTTACAGTTGCTGTTGTAGAGTGTGTGTTACAGCTGCTGTTGTAGAGTGTGTGTTTCAGCTGCTGTTGTAGAGTGTTATAGTTGCTGTTGTAGAGTGTGTGTTACAGTTGCTGTTGTAAAGTGTGTTACAGCTGCTGTTGTAGAGTGTGTTATAGTTGCTGTTGTAGGGTGTGTGTTACAGTTGCTGTTGTAGAGTGTTACAGCTGCTGTTATAGAGTGTGTGTTACAGTTGCTGTTGTAGAGTGTGTTACAGTTGCTGTTGTAGAGTCAGTGTTACAGCTGCTGTTGTAGAGTGTGTGTTTCAGCTGCTGTTGTAGAGTGTGTTATAGTTGCTATTGTGGGGTTAGTGTTACAGCTGCTGTTGAAGAGTGTGTTACAGCTGCTGTTGTAGAGTGTGTGTTACAGTTGCTGTTGTAGTGTTACAGTTGCTGTTGTAGAGCGTGTGTTAAAGCTGCTGTTGTAGAGTGTGTCTTTCAGCTGCTGTTGAAGAGTGTGTTATAGTTGCTGTTGTAGGGTGTGTGTTACAGCTGCTGTTGTAGAGTGTGTTACAGCTGCTGTTGTAGAGTGTTACAGGTGTTTTAGAGTGTGTGTTACAGCTGCTGTTTTAGAGTGTGTTACAGCTGCTGTTGTAGAGTGTGTTACAGCTGCTGTTGAAGAGTGTGTGTTACAGGTGCTGTTGTAGAGTGTGTTACAGGTGCTGTTTTAGAGTGTTACAGCTGCTGTTGAAGAGCGTGTGTTACAGCTGCTGTTGTAGTGTTTGTGTTACAGCTGCTGTTGTAGAGTGTGTGTTACAGCTGCTGTTGTAGAGTGTGTGTTACAGCTGCTGTTGTAGAGTGTGTCACAGCTGCTGATGAAGAGTGTGTGTTACATGTGCTGTTGTAGAGTGTGTTACAGGTGCTGTTGAAGAGTGAGTGTTACAGCTGCTGTTGTAGAGTCTGTTACAGCTGCTGTTGTAGAGTGTGTTACAGCTGCTGTTGTAGAGAGTGTGTTACAGCTGCTGTTGTAGAGTGTGTGTTACAGCTGCTGTTGTAGTGTGTGTGTTACAGGTGCTGTTGTTGTTTCAGCATGTCCAGGAGACAATTACACAGCCAGCTACCGATGGGATACAAGCCAGGTGAGACTCAGCGATGTTGATCTGTTCATGTTCTTGGACAGTGACTGATTGTCATCCAAAATGTCCTAAAGATATGTTTCAAATTTGTTTAAGTTATAGAGGAATGTCCTATCAATAGTACATGAAATCATAATATGTACTCATGCCATAAACAAACAAATAAACTGAAAACCCAGGGTTGACCTCGTTGAAGGAGACATCTGACTTACCAATCCCAGATTACCTTTCAAATCCAAAACCTCCGAGAAGAACCTGGTTAGAACTGGTCTTCAGCAACCCATGTTTGTCATGAGGCTACTAAGGTATCGGGTTGTAAGTCTCATTGACTTGGTTGATGAATGTCATTGTATCCTGATTGCATAGGTCAATGCTTGTGATGTCAATCACATATAGCTGAAATTTTGCTGAGTGCAATGTTAAACAAAACACAAAATTCTATTCTATACAACATTATAGAACAGGAGAGAAAAACCTTAGACCCCTTCTTAACTTCTTAACTAATAAGTAAGTGATTGCAAAAGAATATGTATGTCACTGTGGTATGGTAAGATGGATTTTTTGGTTTTGGTTTGGTTTGTTGTTTAACGCCGCACTCAGCAATATTCCAGCTATATGACGGCGGTCTGTAAATAACCGAGTCTGGACCAGACAATCCAGTGATTGATATCATGAGCATCGATCCACGCAATTGGGATCGATGACATGCATGAACCAAGTCAGCGAGCCTGACCACCCGATCCCGTTTTTCGCCTTTTACGACAAGCATAGTAACCTTATCCGGCAAGCATGGGTTGCAGAAGACCTATTCTACCCCGGAATCTACAGGGGTCTGGTAAGATGGAGACCAGCAGAATATGTTCTTCCTAACATCCACATCCAATACAAAGCTTGAATTATCATTTTCTAAATTGTCAGTTCACATTTTCATGTGTAATATTTTGTTGAAAATTAACAGAAACCATAATTGAGTTTTTTTCTGGTATTGGAATGACAGCGAGAATGAGAAGAACCAGATGAACCAGACAAAGAGGAACAAGAAGCAAAATCTCAAGGGTCTGGCTAAGGAGGGACAGGAGGTGGTGAAGATGGTCAAATCTCTCATTGAGACTGTGCGTAAGTAGCATACAGACTGCGTAAGTAGCATAGATTCTGCTTATCAGCAGCATACAGACTGTAAGTACTGAAGATACTATGTGTAAGTAGCATACAGATTGTGCGAAAGTACCATAGACATTGTGCATGAGTACCTTATAGAGTATGCGTAAGTACATAGTTGTTGTCCGTAAGTACCTTACGGAGTAAGCGTAAGTAGTATAGACATTGTGAGCAAGTATCTTGCAGAGTATGCGTAAGTTGTATAGACATTGTGCGTGAATACCTTACAGATTATGCGTAAGTAGTATAGACAATGTGCGTAAGTACCTTACGGAGTATGCGTAAGTAGTATAGATATTGTGCGTAAGTACCTTACGGTGTATGCGTAAGTAGTATCGACATTGTGCGTAAGTACCTTACGGTGTATGCGTAAGTAGTATCGACATTGTGCGTAAGTACCTTACGGAGTATGCGTAAGTAGTATCTACATTGTGCGTAAGTACCTTACGGTGTATGCGTAAGTAGTATCGACATTGTGCGTAAGTACCTTACGGTGTATGCGTAAGTAGTATCGACATTGTGCGTAAGTACCTTACGGAGTATGCGTAAGTAGTATAGGCATTGTGCGTGAGTACCTTACTGAGTATGCATATGTAACATCAGATTCTGTATTTCCACTGTAGTTGTTGGGAAGTCTATCTGGATACAAATCGCAAACTCACCTGTCAATGTATTTCTTCTCAGCAGTCTCTGCTTAGTATGTTCAAGTTAAATGTGTTGATAAATTTCAGGTAAAACAACTGTAAACATGAAAAGGGGAGACAACTTTTTTCCAAAATGAAACAGGAAATGCTAGAAATGAATACGACAGTCGTAGGTCAGTGTTGAAGTATGGGAGTCAGGATAGTCTATGATAGGATTAAGAATGGGACCCAGAATGAGAAGAATGTGCAATGATTCTTCCTTCATTTTGTTTTCTAGCTCTGCCGTATGGATGGGAAGAGGCCTACACTGGGGACGGGACCAAGTACTACATCAAGTGAGTTGATTGTTCCTCTTAATCACTGGTTTGTCTGGTCCAGACTCGGATTATTTACCCGCTGCTCTGATGTGGCTGGAATATTGCTGAACAGTGTTAAATAAAATTCCATCACTGGATCACCCCTGGGGCTGTAAGAGTATATTTGGTTGTGTTGTAACATTGGGTCTGGTTTACATGTAATCATACTCACTGAAATAGGACTGAATGCTTACAGTGATGAGTGATAAAAGGTAATGAGATGGCATTATTGAGATCAGAATGTTCTGTATGTTTTTAAGTTTTGTTTCCATATTAAATACACTTGAATACCTTAGTTGACTGGATTTGGAGTGTGATTCTGGGGGGTGGAAAATCCATGACTGACTCGCCGGACTCATTATTTCAGATTGCCAGACAAACAAAAAATACAACATCAGTAATAATTCTCCTCTCAACATAATGATAATTATATTAAAATATTACATATTTAATAAAAGAATACAACATAAAAGCCAGATTTCAAAGACATCCAACGGGAGCTTTCCGACTGTTACAACTTAACTAAATATGCAGCAACTTTGAATTTGAATGTTAACATGTTTAATAAGTTTGGGTCAAGCTGTCATTTACTATTTTAGAAAATGTAGTGACAAGTCTAATATGTATGCGCAACTTATGTAAAATGCAACAAAAATAATAAATTATAAAAAAAAAAAAAAATCTGTAATATTTTGCAGACATTTGGTTAAGTTTGATGACATGTTTCTAACAAATACTAAAATATAGCTTTGTAATGGCAGTGTTTACTCCCTTGTTCGGATTACACGTTAGGACACTCTCTCTGAATGGTTGATCACAGTACCATGTAGCCAATTGTGTGATGTATTGTAAGAATTGTTTTGTTTGTTTGTTGTTTAATGATGCAATCAGCAATATTCTGTATGACTGTGGTCTGTAAATAATAGAATCTGGACCAGACAATCTAGTGATTGACATCATTAGCATTGATCTACGCATCAACCAAGTCAGCGAGCCTGACCTCTGGATCCCGTTAGTTGCCTCTTACGACGAGCATAGTCGCCTCTTAAGACAAGAATAGGTTGCTGAAGACCTTTTCTGACCCAGAGTGTCACCGGTCTATATTATGAGATGTGCAGGACAGTCGAACTGGATGCACAGAACATATGGTGTTCATTTTATTGTGGCCAGCAATGGATATATTCATTGTTTGTGGTGAAAAAAGCCATGGCAGATACAAAAACTGATTCATCAATGTCAAAACAAATTGCACAGGCAGTAAGAGACCCATTTTGTGATGAGAACACAATTTTTAGTCACATACCAACGCCATAATCTGGACATGTGAATTTTTAATATTTACTGGTCCAGGGACAAGTTCACAATTTTGATATTTCCACACCCTTGCATTGTGACCCGATAAATTGGATGTCATTGTACTGTGGAATATTGGATTAGCCGATGTCATCAATTGCTGGTTTATCTAGTCCTGATTTTTTAAAGGTATCATGACATATCTGTATAATGCTGACTGGCATTAAACTACGTTCAGTTACTCACTTAACCCGTGAAGATCCGGGGTAGAATAGGTTGTCAGTGACCCATGCTTGCCATACAAGGCGACTATGCTTGTCGTTAAGGGGCGACTAACGGGATCGGGTGGTCAGGCTCGCTGACTTGGTTACTGCATGTCATTGTATCCCAATTGCATGGATCGATGCTCATGATGTCAGTCACTAGATTGTCTGGTCCAGACTCGATTATTTAAAGACCGCTGTCATGTAGCTGTGATATTGCTGAGAGTGTCGTTAAACAACAAACAAAGAACAAATGACATGACGTAGCAGTATAATGGTGACCGTGGCATTAAACAACATTCGTTTGCTCACACTTTGAAAGTTAAAGATGGTTGACTTGACATAGCTCATCTTCCCGAGGCAAGAGAGTTAACTGACTATAAAAGTCCAGTTTCCACCCTTGCCGAACTAGGCTGGTATTATGGAGTTTCATTTTGGCTGGACTAACGAGTCTATGCATAGTCCAATCAAAATCGCGCACCGAAATTGAAATCTGGTTCGTAAACTGTCGTGCAGATTTCGGTCGATAGCAGGATTTGCAAAGCATGTGCACCACCAACTCGTTGTCAGCAGATATTTTCCAAATCTTCTCATGATTTTAATCAAGATGCTCACGTGATTTGATGCATTTCGCGATGGAAGACACGTTTTATCACAATATAGATATTGATTATCGATCAGATTGTCCTGACTGGGCGCAACCATTTTGTGTGAAGCAAACGCAAGTGATACAAGAGGTGGAATCTGATTGGTCCTTAGGAGAGGCTTAGAAGGGACATAATTGGTAATAGCCACTGGTGGCGCTCTGATCGAACCCAGTAATTCCTACCTAATTCGGCAAGGGTGGGAACTGGACTTTTAAAGTCAGTTAACTCTCTTGCCTCGGGAAGATGGAAATAGCTGTGCAGTAACAGTTGTGGCATGAAGCTTTTTTGGTTGCTCACTTGAAATGAAAGAGGGTTGACATGTTTGCTGTGTTGTAGCCATACTAACCAGACAACAACTTGGACACATCCTGTCTCCGGCGTCCAGCATCAGACCGACTCCCTCCACAAGCCCCGGCCACCAGCAATACACACAGACAAGGGATAGGAACCCGTCACTCAGTTCTTCCATCAGTTGTCTTCCGTCAAATCTTCCACAATGTGTGGTTTGTGTGAACTACCAACCCCATACTGACATATATATCGCCATGCTATATTTGTACCCATGGATCTTGATCTTCCGTCCATTGACGTTAGATTTTAGCAAGGTTTGTTATTTCACAGTGTGGTTGGATGTCAGTTATACCGTTCCTGGAAGTAGAAACGCTAAACTGACACATTGTCGCAGTGATGCGTCTACAGCAGTTGAACTTTGCTCATGTCAAGTACAACAAATATTTTTATTTTTGTTTTGAGCAGTATTGATAATTATAAAACACAGGGAACGCATACAATTCAATTCTTTGTTCCAGTACTCAGGGGTGAGAATCTTCCATGGATCAGTGTATTTCCGCAAATTTTAGTGATCGCAGATTTGTTAAAAACTGATGGCTTCCCCCATAAAACCCCCAAATTATGGACCATGCTCCTTTGCAAAGAAGTTTCAGCTGAAAATAAAATATCCATTCTCATCCCTGAGTTCTTTAGATGCCTCAGCCTGTGACTACAATAAAGTCAGCATTCAAGACAGGCAGCTTCAGAGTACATTTTTACAGTTGAATTGATGTGCACTTTACTTTGATATTATCATAATTATAAATATATTTTGCAACATTGTAATGAAATCTATCTGAACTGCTCAGTGCCCCTACTGATAAGCATCTGGAAAAGAAATAAGTGAAACATGTCTCCTGCTAGTAATATTGACCCACTCATACACTATAAAACATTATATATCAGTTCCATGTCCACTATCAGTGATTCAAGATCCAGCTGCAGTTTCATTCCCCCTAAATTATTGACATAGCTGTTTATTTATTTATTTTTTCAACCGACCTTTTTAGGAAAGCTGGAATAAATCTGTGAAACAAAAAATTAAAAACGTGTGGCCTTTTGGAACCCTAAGATATTCTTCTGTACTATTTACATTGTATTGATAGCCAGTCATTTTTTATTGACAGACAAGTCTGTTCTTTTTAAGTCATAATGTTTAGCTTTAAGCCATTGCCTTTGCGAAATGATTTTATTGAAATTCTGTTTCGTCAGACCATGATCCTTTGTTAAATGGGTGTATCTGCTGTGTGAGTCCCGCCCTTACTCAGTGCAATAGATCTCAGTCAGTGCCACCTCAAATGTTGGCCATTGACATGGTTTTCCATTACTTTTATGACATCACATCACACAGGGCTCCAGATAATTTTTAAATCCTTTGATTATTCACTCATGGTATCATTCACAGGAAGTGATTGTTTTCTTTGGGTATTCAATATATTTTTAACTCCCCTGGGTTCGGTCTATTGGTTATTTTTACACCACTGAGTAAATCTCTTTTTCAAAATAATTCTGCATAACATGCTGTTACTTGACAGCGTGTGGTTTATTCCCTGTAGTTGTGTTCTTGTATGTGTGCTGCCTGAACAGATCAGAAAAGAAATACATGTGACCATGCTGAAATACTTCATTGAGTAATTACAGTGTTAAATGTCAGGGCGGGGGGTGACATTTTTCATGCCTATTTGTACGCAAACCATTCAAAATTAATTGGGTAGTGGTGATTTTATGCAAATACGCAGCTTATCTGGAGCTCTGCATCACATACAATCATTCATAAGATGGAGCCATTCTTTAGCAAATGTATTTCTTCAATTTGTTTTACAGGAGAGATTATTGGTGGATCTCCATTGACAAATCTCGGGCTTGGCTTGTTTTCTTAAATTTTAATTAGTATTACAAGATTTATATTTGTTTTGATATATTTTTAAATTAAAGACACATAGACCATTGTCAGTGGCTCATTTTGTGTCTTATAAGGATACCATACCATAAATGTTGTATTTTAAAAATGTGTTGAAGTGTTGATATGCTAATTAAGTGCTTATTCAAATGTCTTGATGCAAGAGTTACGCAAAATAGAAGCTAGTGTATGTCAAGATATGTCTGTAATTGTTTCTTTATTGTCAATTTTGTTTGAGTTTTTGTTTAATGTAGGGGTTTCAAGATGCAACCGTCTGTTGATCATGCTCAACTCACAATATGAATCATACTTTATCTCCAACATACACTTAACAATTCTAGTTAACAGTAATGGACCTCTGTGTTGATAGAGAATAAAAAAACTTTATAATTGATAATCTGACTCCAGATTGAAAATAGCTTTTATGTTGTAACAGTTTTAGAGTTTTACATGAAATTGTAAAAAAACAACATGCCTATTCTGCCAGTCTTATTTTGATCCAAGAAAGGAATGTGTGACAATGTGAGTCCATGTGAACAGGACACCCGTACATCAATGTTTTATTCAAGTTGTATATTTGATTGAACCGTAGCCCAGCTACTTGTGCCATTATGTTTCCTACTTTCTGAATGTTCTCAGTATCAGCTGTGGTACATGTAGTTTTGTAGTCAAGGCCAGTATCAAGGTTGAGTTTACGTGATACGTTTGTCATGAAATGAAATATTGCTTTGGGATTGTGTCGACTTGTGCTAGAGACTTACAATACAGCATGTTTCTTCGTTGTTGTCCTCTGTATGTACAGCATGTGGATGTGTGCCAACACAAGGATTATGTGCAGTGAATGGGTTTCATCTCAACACTTTATCAAGTGTTACTGAATAGAATCAGTGTAAGTTTAGCACTGCTAATATGATTTTCCATTTTTTCCCCATTCATATTGATTTTATCAAAATCTATAACAAATTAAATTTGGTTGCTACTTATTGATATACATGTAGTATCACGATGTGTCGTTGACGTAAACCTGTTCTTCCAAGTCCAGTTTGAGATTATGTCGGAATCTAAGTCACAAGATTATGTGTATTTATCAGGGTTTATGAGTTCCCTCAAATTACTTTCAACACTCTGATTCTTGCTGATAGGATTCATTAACTTGCAAGGATTGTATGATACAAACTTTAACTTACATGATTACATGTTGTCTAGTCTAAACATGGTGCTCTTAACCTTATAGATTACATCTTGTAAGTCTTGAAGGATAAGTTTAGATGTATTGCGATTCATTTTGCCTGTGGTGTGGTGGTATCAATAGTATTGCTCCCAGGAAATGTATTGTGTATTGCGATTCATTTTGCCTTTGGTGTGGTGGTATCAATAGTATTGCTCCCAGGAAATGTATTGTGTATTGCGATTCATTTTGCCTGTGGTGTGGTGGTATCAATAGTATTGCTCCCAGGAAATGTATTGTGTATTGCGATTCATTTTGCCTGTGGTGTGGTGGTATCAATAGTATTGCTCCCAGGAAATGTATTGTGTATTGCGATTCATTTTGCCTTTGGTGTGGTGGTATCAATAGTATTGCTCCCAGGAAATGTATTGTGTATTGCGATTCATTTTGTCTGTGGTGTGGTGGTATCAATAGTATTGCTCCCAGGAAATGTATTGTGTATTGCGATTCATTTTTCCTGTGGTGTGGTGGTATCAATAGTATTGCTCCCAGGAAATGTATTGTGTATTGTGATTCATTTTGCCTGTGGTGTTGTGGTATCAATAGTATTGCTCCCAGGAAATGTATTGTGTATTGCGATTCATTTTGCCTGTGGTGTGGTGGTATCAATAGTATTGCTCCCAGGAAATGTATTGTGTATTGCGATTCATTTTGCCTGTGGTGTTGTGGTATCAATAGTATTGCTCCCAGGAAATGTATTGTGTATTGCGATTTATTTTGCCTGTGGTGTGGTGGTATCAATAGTATTGCTCCCAGGAAATGTATTGTGTATTGCGATTCATTTTGCCTGTGGTGTTGTGGTATCAATAGTATTGCTCCCAGGAAATGTATTGTGTATTGCGATTCATTTTGCCTGTGGTGTGGTGGTATCAATAGTATTGCTCCCAGGAAATGTATTGTGTATTGCGATTCATTTTGCCTGTGGTGTGGTGGTATCAATAGTATTGCTCCCAGGAAATATATTGTGTATTGCGATTCATTTTGCCTGTGGTGTGGTGGTATCAATAGTATTGCTCCCAGGAAATGTATTGTGTATTGCGATTCATTTTGCCTGTGGTGTGGTGGTATCAATAGTATTGCTCCCAGGAAATGTATTGTGTATTGCGATTCATTTTGCCTGTGGTGTTGTGGTATCAATAGTATTGCTCCCAGGAAATGTATTGTGTATTGCGATTCATTTTGCCTGTGGTGTGGTGGTATCAATAGTATTGCTCCCAGGAAATGTATTGTGTATTGTGATTCATTTTGCCTGTGGTGTGGTTGTATCAATAGTATTGCTCCCAGGAAATGTATTGTGTATTGCGATTCATTTTGCCTGTGGTGTTGTGGTATCGATAGTATTGCTCCCAGGAAATGTATTGTGCATTGTGATTCATTTTGCCTGTGGTGTGGTTGTATCAATGGTATTGCTCCCAGGAAATGTATTGTGTATTGCGATTTATTTTGCCTGTGGTGTGGTATGGGTATTATCGCTGACCCTGTATCATCACCAGGGCTCAAATAGGGTGGTTTCCCATGGAGGCACCACTATAAGCACAAACACTGAGCATAAAATCATTTTATTTTTGTTTCAATTAAACAATTGAACAAAATAATTGTTTGAGATCATCTTCCGGGGAACCAGTTTTCTATTCCTGTTCTGATATATCTACATACCCTGTATCATATCTGTATCCATATATCATTGATGCTTCCAGTGTTATGGTGCTCCAGTAATGCTTGTAGGTGTGTCCTCAGAACTTTCCTTAATGGAGATATCATGAGAAATCAGGGTTTATATATAATTTCTCTATATATGACCTATAGTTGTGTCAGTTTTACTTGTTTTAGAATATATGTTCAAAATGGCCAGTTAATTCCTGGCTGAGCTGCAACAGCAACAGCGTGACGTCATCATATTGGTTTAATCTTGAAGTAGCACTTGTGAGTCTGAGATTAAGAATTGCCTTGGTGCAAATTGAAAAGACAATACTTTGTTGAAGGAATATATTTTTCCTCAAAGGTGTAGGTTTTGTCTCCCCACTACTGACAGAGTAATACCGAACTGTGTAGTTTCTCTTGTCTGTGGCACGGTCAGCTCATACACTTGTAGTGAAGTAAGTGAGCCTGTGTGTTCAGTATAATGCAGAGGATATTCAAATAATCGCGATTATTGTTACTTGGGCTGAATTAAACCATGAAATTTGAGTAAGTGGTAAGTTTGTTATGAATTGCTTTTTAAAAACTGCTAGGAGTGTAATATTGTTAGAGCAAAGAGAAGTCAGAAGCTACCTGTTGAGAAGGATGTTCATGAAGGTGCGAGGATGTTTCACTCTGTTTGCAGTCCAAAATCAAATGTAAAATTTTCACATGCATTGTCAAAACATGTTGTAGTTAAGTTTTCTGGGGACACAATTTTACTGTAGTATTCTTTAGAGTCATCATATTGTTATTGAGGGATATTTGTCACAATTTAATGAATTATTAAGATTATGATTTTTACTATTTATTACAGGACTTCTTTTATGTTTTACTGATATGTCATTTATTTAGATTTTTACTTACAAGGACACAAAAATGGCTTTTTGTTGTCATTATTTAATACCTTGAGTAGTGTGTCTGATTGTTAAGAAACTCAAATCAATTCACGATATTGTCCTTTCATTTATGAAAACTGACGTTTGCACAGAAGGGTTTCTGTTTTACAAAAACTGCACAAAGTATATATTGAAACAGCTGTATTACAATCTCACAACCTACCCCTCACTCAGGTGGGCGTGTCACCTCTCCACAACATTCTTGTTATTACCATTGATGCACTAATATTTATATGCTTTACCGTATCAAGACTGTCCTCTTCATGAAGCTGGCATCAGATCTGTTGCTCTTCATTTCATCAGGCGGCCTATTCATGAAGCTGGCTTAGCACTGAGATTGTCATAAAGTTATTGTAGCGATAAAAATCTTAGCTAAGCCTTATCCTCATGTTGTCTTGGAGATAAGATATCTTAATTTATGGCAATAAGTAAACAGGGTAGGACCTGCATGAATCGTACATCAACATTTATCTGCACTCATATATTATATTGATGCACACATGAATTTCAGTCCAGGAAATCCCTGAATGATGTCATTGGGAAAGCCCCAGGTTATTTTACCTCCATTGCAAGAGCTACTTTCTTACCTAAGATTTGTGAGGTAAGTAAGGAAACCCTGCTGTAGGTTTAAGGCAGCTGCAAGAACAGCTCTAATAGCAGTCGTAATTTATGTTTTAAGTTACTAAGTTTGTCTTAGCTAAGACAGCTTTGTGAATAGGCCCTTCACATGGACTAACAATTTGATCTTCCCTATCTTTGGACATGAACTCACTTTAAAAATTAGCAGAGTGGAACCCAGTTCCATGAGGCCTCTGTGGCAAGTTCCAGCTAGTCCTAGTTGAACCAATTGAGCCATGTGTTCACCTTAATGTTCAACTTTAACAGATCTCATAAACCGCCTCTGTAAGCTGTGTATGAATGTAGGCTGCAAGCTTCTTCTATACTGAAGCAAAATAACAAGCTGATTATGACCAAAGTTCTCTGACTTTCCATGGCAAATTTGTGTCATGAGGCGACTTATTTCAGGCCAATTAGACATTGTAAACATTTGACTTTTGTTTTTAAGCCATTACTGAAAGACTTTGATGAATAATATAAAACATTTAGAGAAACTTGCAAAAATAATGTTCATTGTCTATCAGTTTTGTTTGCATACCCATGCCGATTGTCCAATGATTTTTGACATGGCATGTTTCTCACTTAAACACTAACCTCTCTTGTGTTGTCATTGTGATTTGTTTTATATGTGTTACTCATAAGTCAGTGTGTTGGTTTACAAATTCAAGTATTTTTATAATCATATGTATATCTACTACTCATGACTTCTCAAATTTACAAATGCAAATATTTCATCTTTTATACGCATCTGTGATTTCTTTCAGTATTGCATGCAGTTTTTGGCTGTGTATCATTAAGTGCATAATAGGAAATGCAGTGTTACATCCAAGCTAGATAGGGAACTCAATTTGATTTTAATGTGTTACTGATAGTAGCCTATAGCCTGTAGTTACCTAGTATAAGCTAGTATAAAACATTGTGTAAATCCATTTCACTCACCCACTTGAGAATTAAAATTTTGAAATAAATTCCAGTTTACAAAACTATTTATTAAATGGGGCAAAATGAATTTTCTTCTGTCCTTCAAGGACCAGAATATTTTTTAGGGGGAAATCTGCCAGTTCCCTTCAGAAGGCCAGTGTCCGGTGACTGTTTTGTTGTTGTAGGGAAATAGTACCTTCTCGGCCAGCACGTAACACTGCATCTCTCCAGCTTCTCCGTCCCATTGTTTTGGTAGATGAGAGTGGAATTCTACTTTTGTTACTGCATGTTCAACAATGTGTATTGACTTTGTTTGTTAATGTTAGTTTGTAGTCGCTATTGTTATATAGGCAACTTGTGTGGTATGAGACTTGGATCTGCCATTACCACACATTGCCTCCAGAATCAGCAAGAGTTCTAAGTTCAAAAGCTGCAGTATGTGGTAAACAGGCCAGGCCAGTGGACACCTTGGAAACAGTTTTTGTGTGTAGTACTGAAAAACAGCTGCAAATTAAGAGTCCTTTCCGAATTTGGATCGTATCGAAGGTGTTCTTCATCTCACAGTATCACTCCATGAGTAGGACCTCTGTTGTCTGAGAGCGAATGGAGTAGGACATCTGTTGTCTGAGAGGACTGTCATCTCCACATCGAGATGCATTGTATCCATTCACTGTGCCAAAAACATTGTGGTCTGCTTGCCCATATTTGGCGTCATTCTTTGGAGATTAAGCGGAAATAGACTATTATTTCCTGAACTTACTGAAAGAGTAGACCATAAGGCACCTTGAGCATGGCAGGTTTCTTGGAAGTGGTTAGCATCTAGGAACTGCATCACTTTTTGCTTTATCTTAAATACTGACACTCTGTGATAGATGACTGACCACAGGACGTTTTAGGGTAATTCATGCACATTTATGTGTCTGTCTCGAAGGATGGTTTTCTTCATGAAAAAAGCATGAATTTCTATAGAAAGTCCCATGGACTGGCATTCTTTAATCTACTTTTACCTGTTTACAGCAGGCTAACATCTCACTCATTGCCAGGCCAGTGACGATCAGTCACGATGTCATGTTATCATTTGAATGTGCAAGCTATGTATAGTGCGTATGAGTGAATGCATAATAAAATGACGTATTTACATAAAGTGTGTGCAATATTGCACCTTTTGTTGTTGACTGTTACATAAAAGTATTTGTCAGTGGACTCCAGGCCTGGCAAGGATCACTAAACTGAGGATCGGATGAGTCAATGAGCTCGAGTCTTCATATCGGAACAGTTCAACTGGCTCCCCTGGTGCAGACGTACAGAACAAAATATGAAAAGACAGTCAACAGCGGCATGAACAAACATGTATTGGGGTTATAGCGAAAACGGCACCTCAGCAAAACGTCACCGGGCGAAAACGGCACCGATTGGCGAAAGCGGCACCTCGACTTGAGCGAAAACGGCACCTTATTTTTTTTTTACCTTGGTCAAATAAATGATATTAAACTTACATTGTAACTTGCAAAGGCCAATAATTGTGAGATTCACTATACGCTTTGAAGTTTTAAGTACCTTTACTCAATTTAAGCTGAAACTGATTTAAGAGACCTAACATGGTGCTGTCAGGTCACAATTATTCACAATGGCCATGCGAGAAGAACATGCTGTATCCTGTGATAACTATGACCAGTGGACCCATCGTGTATGTGGAACCGGACTTTCTATCGGTAACTTTCATGTCAGTTTCCAGTCAGAAGATGCTGAAGAAATGAGAGTACCAAACCTATCGGAAATTCACATTACGGCTTCAGATGTACTCAATACATCAAATACCATGTAAATAAACCATATATATTACTACAAAAATCGTTGTTATCGTTATTAAAAATAGAGGTGCCGTTTTCGCCCGACACATAGTAGCCGTTTTCGCCAAATGCGGTGCCGTTTTCGCCAGACCCATCGTGTATGTGGTACCGGACTTTCTGTGAATCGAGAAATTAGCTGAGTCAGCTGCTATCACAATGTTCGGTGGTACAAAGGCCGATATTGTAAACACGTGATGAAGATATAATACCAAATAAATCGTTCTTATCGTTATTAAAAATAGAGGTGCGGTCTATTACAGAACACACAATAATTATTGAGTAGAACACGCATTTACCACTGTCGGTGACATAACCATCGGTCTCGTGTCGGAAATGTTGACTCGCCTGCAGCTGAAAAGTGCGTTATTCAACAATATTTCGGGGTGGATACGTTGACAATGATGTGCCAGCACTCTCATTTCCACCAGTAAGTGATCTCGCTAAATATAATGGTGAACAAAATTGCAGATCGGGGTTGTCCTCTGAGTTCATGCTATTTGCAAACAACACCGTCGACGTGAACTGTTATGGCTGTCGTAACCCAGTAATTAACCCAGTAACTGAAGACCCATGAAGATCCAGGGTAGAATAGCTCTTCAGCAACACATGCTTGCCGTAAAAAAGGCGACTATCCTTGTCGTAAGAGGCGACTAACGGGATCGGGTGGTCAGGCTCGCTGACTTGGTTGATGTCAATCACTGGATTGTCATGTCCAGACTCGATTATGTACAGACCGCCGTCATATAGCTGGAATATTGCTGAGTCCGGCGTTAAACAACAAACAAACACTAACTCAAATAAGTTGGAAGTTCGGGAGGGTGCCCCCCAAACACCCAACCCAACCCCACCCTACCCACCCCCCAAGTCAATTTACTGTCTACAATTCGCACTGTATAAATACAGTCTACAAAGAGTCCTGGTGTATTTGCTCAAATATTTTCCACAATAAAATGTTTTGTCAAAGTGTAGAAGTAGGGATGTTTTTTAAGAAGGGGAATATCCTCGTAAATATCCTTTCCTTAAAGATAATGGGTCTCGGCTATATTCGAAAGCACCCCCACCCCTTCGTGTGGAAATGTGTTAATTGTTTTCAAACTTACAGGAATCAATAAACGACCCAAAGCAAAATCAGGAACTATGCTTTGTAGTCGAAACTGTGGACTCGTACAGTTTGTAAACCCGTTCACCAGCAAAAGTTGCTTGAGTTGTTTGATAATACCAGGAGAATTATACGAATACTTGATATGTTTATATGTAACTAAATAGCATTACACGGACACTGAGATGTCTTATCAATGTAAGAGTTCCGCAGCTAGCATAACTTGCATGTCTTAATTTTGTATTCGTTAAGCATAGGACAAAAATCGTATGACATTGACCCGTCTTTTTTGTTTGCGGCGAAAAGGATAAAAATGAGTTAGGATTTCAGTTTTTCTTGTCAGGTTCAAATGATTTTGACAAAAACCTAAAGATCAGACGAGCAAATGCCTATAAAGATGTATTGTTCAGACCCAGTGTGGGCCGTTGGGGTAGCCTAGTGGTTATAGTGTTTTGTCGTCACGCCGATCTGCACACCGCAGCTGTGTCCTGCATTGTTGCATCATTATGTGAACGAAGAAGCTATTTGTCAACCATTTTGCAACATCTCCTTTTACCCACTAGACGGATGTCAACCAGAACAGTAAGTAATCGACATTCTGGGAATTTAGTCCAGAAGGGTAGTCAAGTTCCCTTCCTTGACGATCATCATCGGATAATTCGTTAGGGTGGTGTTTGGCCCGGAGAGCTTGGGATATTTAGTACCTGGCGAAGAGTCCATTGGCCCAATGAGAACATGTTCCCGCGCCATGCCACGGATGGCCGATTGAGGGTTTTGAGGCATAAAAATAGGCCTACACACCCAGGAACATAAGACCTACGACCCCGGATGGTGTAGGTTCGAATTCGGTAATGGTTGCCTGTCACACAGTTAACGTTGTAAGCTGGATCTTGTCACCATCCAGGGAAACCTCAAACCTCGGGACGCAACCAGTTGTTGTGCCGCATTTCGACAACCACCCACCCGCCACCCGACCTGTTTACATGGATGACAATGCAAGGACACATGGTTCCCGAGCAGTAACAGATTTTCTCCAGAATGACGCTGTGGCTCAACTGGGACATTTTGGGGCACCAAGTACAGGCACTGGACCTACCGGTTCAGACTCTGGCCCAATTGGAGGCAGTTCTTCTGCAATGAACATAACACTTGATACTTCACTGCAGTGAACTTAACACTTTGATGGAACTATTGTCTTACAAGAGTTACCTCCTCGCAAAGTATGTCCCCTTTACCATAAGTATCTCGCCGTACATAAACTGTTGACTTCCTTTTACGTTAGTTCCGAATTGACATGACAAATTAATGACAGATGGTCATTTATAGAGTTAATATCGCTACTTGCCGTTTGTTCTTCTCTTGAAAATATTTCCTTATAAAGTGTATGTTTCTCATTTAAATCGTCAATCGAGACCGTTCGTTTCGAAAAGCGCCAATTTGGTTATTTGAACAGCATGCATTCTTTCGCTTCCAACAGCCGTCTCGTAGATTTGAAGAATATTTTTTTGTTGAAGTTGATTTTGTTTATAATCGTATACGATGAAGAATATTTTTTGTTACTTTGTTTATATATATTTTAAGATTTTGCAATCAGAGAATTTTAAGTCGTAATTACAAGGAGTGGTGAAACGTCCCTGTGTGTTAGGTAGGGAGAATTTCAAGGTTTTACATTTTAAAGAAAACACTACACAAACAGTACATAATATATAGGATATTCCATGTGTCAAGTGATATATTATATTATATTATATTATATTATATTATATTATATTATATTATATTATATTATATTATATTATATTATATTATATTATATTATATTATATTATATTATATTATATTGTGGAGAACACTTTACGTTGTTTCGAAACTAGCAAGGTGATCTAAACTCAAGTTGTGGAGAACAGCATAGCGCTCGACATGGATGGGATAAAACAAGGACTACACTGTAAAGAAGTCAGTATACTGTGCCTCAGTGTCATATCTCAATGTTCTAGCAAAAACAAACCCCGACATTAATGCGGACAAGTGCAAACAGCCACACACACATGTGCATGCACGTCGCTATACAAGTCTAACAACGCGACGGGACGTTAAACCCAATTTCACCTCACCTCAACTTGTGGAGAACACGTATTTTTGTTGCGATACTAGAAAGGTGAGCTACAGAATGTGCAGTGGGTCGCAAAGCAAAGAGACGCAAATCGATACAGTTGCGTTATCCATCGGGGAGTATGCAGAAGGTACTCCAGGCCCCAATCGCACCAAGGAGTCAATCATTAATGGCAGTGTTTCGTGGGGAGGATCACTTGACGTATGGTCTGGCTAATTAAACTGAAATATTCATCATCATTGTGCAAACGGTGTTCGATAAGAATAATCAGCTGGAAGTGTTTCCTTTGGGAACAGCAGGTCATTCCTAGAATTCTAGGCTACATTTTAACTTTAGTATTTAGTGTCCCCACTTGTCCTGCACCATGACTGTGGAATATATTTATTTTATGAAAAAAATAAACAATCTAGAAACGCACACAAAAGCAAGGCTAGCCAGCTCGAGCTAGCTCTCTTTTATTCTAGGAAATCAGAACAGGAAAAGTTTTTCTTTCAGAGTCAAGAAGGATATTGTGCAATATAAGAATTCATAGACTAAATGTTAAAATCAGCATAGGGATTTGTTTTTATTTTTAGAGTTAAGAAGGAAATTGTGTGATATAAGAATTCATAGGCTAAATGTCAGTGTATGTCCCCACAGTCGGAGTAAGACAGTAAGTGAATAGATGTCGATCTCCTCTTTGTGGCCGTATTGCAGTAATATCACGACGTGGGACAACAAAAACAGAGCTTCATATTTGGTACCCATGTCTGAAGTCGAACCCGGGTTTGACGAGCGGTGTGGGGCACAAGAAATGGGCTCCACGTATTGCACCCATGTGGGAATCGAACCCGGGTTTGACGAGCGGTGTGGGGCACAAGAAATGGGCTCCGCACATTGCACCCATGTGGGAATCGAACCCGGGTTTGACGAGCGGTGTAGGGCACAAGAAATGGGCTTTACGCATTGCACCCATGTCTGAAGTCGAACCCGGGTTTGACGAGCGGTGTGGGGCACAAGAAATGGGCTCCACGCATTGCACCCATGTGGGAATCGAACCCGCGTCTTAGGCGCGATGAGCGAACACTTTAACCACGAGGCAACCAACCCGCCCGTATAGAGTGTATCTACTGTAGCTGGCATCTGACGATACTAAAATTGGTTATGACTATATTCGGGTTGGGTTGGGTACAATGTGTTGGGTATTTGTGTCCCCACCCACCCACCCACCCCCATGCTATTGCTGTAATACGTCAAACAGCGGCGTCGAATTCTATTGTACGATTGACTATGATTGAATGCTGACATATTACTTCTCCATCACTCAATCACTGGATTGACTGGTCCAGTGGTGGGTGCCACCAATTGGGCAGGATATGCTCCTTTTCGCAAACAACTGATATCAGTATTTGATAGTGATTCATAAACATATGCTTATGTTATAGTCGGAATCGTACAATGGACACTGCTTTCAGCAGATATTTCATATGCTCATGGAAAGGGTTTTGTCGTTTTGTTCATAAAACATCTTGATCATTTGTAAGGAAATGTTGAACTGTATTGTGGTAACACTTGGCAACAAAATGACAATTGGACACGATATAAATAAACTTGGTTTTTGAGGCGAAAAATCGCCATGTGCAATCAAGAACGTGGCAAAGAGAGATAAATCATGCCATTGATGCAATAGGAAACATGGTATAACGACGATAAATCATGTCATTGATGCAATAGGAAACATGGTATAACGACGATAAATCATGCCATTGATGCAATAGGAAACATGGTATAACGACGATAAATCATGTCATTGATGCAATAGGAAACATGGTATAACGACGATAAATCATGTCATTGATGCAATAGGAAACATGGTATAACGACGATAAATCATGCCATTGATACAATAGGAAACATGGTATAACGACGATAAATCATGTCATTGATGCAATAGGAAACATGATATAACGACGATAAATCATGTCATTGATGCAATAGGAAACATGGTATAACGACGATAAATCATGTCATTTAACCAATAACAAACATTCTATAGAAACAAGCACTGTCTATGCATTAGGGAAATGGTATAGCGACAATAAATCAAATATTTTATGAAAAAGCAACGATATATTAAGTCATTTATGCAATAGCAGACACCGTATATAGACGACAAATCGTGTATTTTATGCAATTGGGAACATGGTAAAGACAATCAATTGGCACAAATGCAGCATCAACTAGGCGTGGTAAAATGGCGCTATATCATGTCAAATATGCTCAATGATGCAGTGTCTGTCATGTAAATAAAGTCAGATTTTCAACAAGGAACTGGATACAGTGATTGTAAATCAATTCATATTTACAACAAGGAAACGTGATGCAGTGACGATTCATCAAGTCATACTCTCAATACGGAACTGGATCAAGTGACGATAAATCAACTCATATTGTTAATAGGGACCTTGATGCAGTGATGATAAATCCTATTAATATTTTCAATAGGCAATTTGTTGCAGTGTGGATAAGTCAAGTCATATTTTCAATAGGGAACTGGAGGCAGTGATGATAAATTATTTCATATTTACAGAAGGTAACGTGATGGGGTGATGATAAATAAGGTCATATTTTCAATAGTGGACTGGATGCATGGCGATAAATAAGGTCATATTTTCAGTAAGGTAACGTGATGCGGTGATGATAAATAAACTTATATTTGCAATAGTGAACTGGATGCATGGCGATAAATAAGATCATATTTTCAGTAGGAAACGTGATGCGGTGATGCTAAATTAAGTCATATTTTCAATAGGCAGTTCCTTGCAGTGTGGATCAATCAAGTCATATTTTAAATAGGGAACTGGATGCAGTGACGATAAAAAAAAGTCATGATTTCAATAGGGAACTGGATGCATGGCGATGAATAAGGTCATAATTTCAACAGGGCAATTGTTGCAGTATGGATCAATCAAGTCATATTTTCAATGGGGCAATTGTTGCAGTATGGATCAATCATGTCATATTTTCAATAGGGAACTTGATGCAGTCAGTGGTGATTAATCTGATGGTATCAACGTTAAACAAAAAAATACAGTTACGATAAACAAATGTTCGTTTGAATATACCGACCAGATAGGGAAATCATCAAGGAAAAGACTGGCTTTGTGCGCATGGGCGGTAAAGAATGCATTACTGTGTTGTGAGTGCATGATAAGAATTTGTAGTCATTGTCAGAAGACAAGTTCCTTCTTTCCAACTGATCTGGTATTTAGATGATCACCCAATCTCTCTGTCTCTCCGTGTATATCACAATAGCCTTATGTGTGGTCAAGACTGGCATTGGTTGACATTGTGAACACCAATCCACATCATTCCAACATACACATACTCGTGTGGATTGTAAGGATGTACAGTAAGGATGTAAGTAAGGATGTACAGTAAGGATGTACAGTAAGGATGTAAATAAGGATGTACAGTAAGGATGTACAGTAAGGATGTACAGTAAGGATGTAAATAAGGATGTACAGTAAGGATGTACAGTAAGGATGTACAGTTAGTAAGGATGTAAGTAAGGATGTACAGTAAGTAAGGATGTACAGTAAGGATGTAAGTAAGGATGTACAGTAAGCATGTAAGTAAGGATGTACAGTAAGGATGTACAGTTAGTAAGGATGTACAGTAAGGATGTACAGTAAGGATGTAAGTAAGGATGTAAGTAAGGATGTACAGTAAGCATGTAAGTAAGGATGTACAGTAAGGATGTGCAGTAAGTAAGAGAGTGGGAGAGTGAGTATGGTTTTACGCCGCTTTTAGCAATATTCCAGCAATATTGCGGCGGGGGACACCTAACCACTAGGCTACCCGACCGCCCCTACAGTAAGTAAGGATGTACAGTATGGATGTACAGTAAGTAAGGATGAAAGGATGTACAGTAAGGATGTAAGTAAGGATGTGCAGTAAGGATGTTAGTAAGGATGTGCAGTAAGGATGTACAGTAAGGATGTGCAGTAAGGATGTACAATAAGGATGTGCAGTAAGGATGTACAGTAAGGATGTGCAGTTAGGATGTAAGTAAGGATGTGCAGTAAGGATGTTAGTAAGAATGTACAGTAAGGATGTACAGTAAGAATGTACAGTAAGGATGTGCAGTAAGGATGTACAATAAGGATGTGCAGTAAGGATGTAAGTAAGGATGTGCAGTAAGGATGTTAGTAAGAATGTACAGTAAGGATGTACAGTAATGGTGTGCAGGCCCTCAGCAAACTGTTTGTCGTACGAGGAGACTAAATGAATTGGTAGTTCAGGCTTGGTTTCTTTGTTTGTTTGTTGTTCAACGCCGAACTCAGCAATACTCCAGGTGCATAATAAATACTCGAGTCTGGAGCAGACAATCCAGTGATTGACATCATGAATATCGATCTACGCAATTGGGATACGATGACTTGCATCGACCCAGTAAACCCCGACCACACGATCCCGCTAGTCACCTTTTACGGCAAGCATGGGTTGTTGAAGACCTATTCTCTTCCGGGATCTTCAGGCTTGGTGGATTGCACGTCATCGTATCCCATTCTTGTTGATTATATGATTGTTGCCTCCTCCTCACTCTTCCCATATATCCCTTTTTTACTCCCAGAAATAAATACTTGTGGCTGCAAGAGACAATCCTAAATAATTTTGTAAAATTCTGAAGCAGGGCAGAGCTATTAATAATTTAAGTCAGGACATTAGTCGCCAAGACTGGATCGCACACTTCATCTAATGTGTTGAATGTTGATCAAGGTGAGGTGAGGTGTGATCCGAGCCGAGTCATGTATACATTCGGATCCATACGCAGCCTCATCTATCTATCTATTTCACTTACAGTGTGCGTGCGTGCGCGCGCGTGTGTGTATGCTGAATCGATTGAAACTGCGCGCATGAACGCGCTAAAGTTCGAGCAAAACTATTGGAGGTCTCGTCTAATATGAGCGCGGAAAAGCACGTGCGATTTCTCATTTAGCTTTCAGTCTTTGTACGTGATGAAATTCATTACACGAGCTCGAACCAGGCAGCAATTAACTCAGATTTTGAAAGACTCATTAATGCTCATATTGAAATACTTGACGTGGCTGTACCAGATTTTGATGTGGGTAAAAGTGATATCTTGGAATCAGATGAGTTGTCTGGAAATGATACAGATTTGGTGGAACTCTCTCAACACGTAGAAGCAAGTATTCCCCAGGCCATACAAATTCCCGTTACAACTCATAACATTGATGACGCAGATAGTATTTGGAATTCCTAACCTTTTAGCAAGCCTGTGTCAGAGCAAGATCTTCAAAGTCTAAATTGTAATTCGGCTTTTTCTCAGAACACAGAAAACAAGAGTAGCTAGGCCGTCGACGTCTTCCAAGCGCGGGTCAAGGAAAGACAATCCCATGGGTTACGTGATGACGTCGTGTTAAACCCCGACAGTATTGCTCTTTCGCATCGTGAAACAGATATTAATAAAAAATCTCATGCGTTTCTTGGTGGAAGTACGAAACCTAAAGGGCGAAAAATATCGGGGAAATACGTTATATGAACTGATCGCGATCGCCTCATCGCAATACTATCGCCGAAGATATCCAGATTAACGTTAACGAGTCTCCTTATTTCAAGGGGATGAGAAACGTCTTGGATGCTCGCATGAAGTCATTAGCTAAGCAGGGTATTGGCATTTAGAAAAGACAGGCAAATGTTGTTTCTGTCAGAAATCATGGTAGTTTTATAGTGTTAACACAAATACAGGACGGTTCCTGTATTTGGGGTTTAGTGCCCTTTTGGGATCTGCCGCCTCTGGTTCTGCTATCTCAACTTCGAAAACGTTGACATCCACTGCCTCTACATCGGCTGAGGCAATGTTGACAGCTACAGCGGTGACCTGTGAAGATCCGGGGTAGTATAGGTCTTCAGCAACCCATGCTTGCTGTAAAAGGCGACTATGCTTGTCGTAAGAGGCGGCTAACGGGATCGAGTTGTCAGGATATCAATCACTGGATCGTCTGGTCCAGACTCGATTATTTTCAGACCGCCGTCATATAGCTGGAATATTGCTGAGTGCGGCGTAAAACAACAAACCAACCAACCAACCTACAGCGGTTCTGGATGAAACGTCAACTCTCGCAGTAACTGAAACAACTACAGCCGAGAGTGCAGCAAAAAAATCCATGAAACTCGTATTACCAGATGGGGCAACTTTGTCGTTGTCTTTCTGAAATAAATTTAATTTCTAATGTGTCTCCGTTTCATTTACCTCAGAGGACAGACATCATGGTAGTTTTATAGTGTTAACACAAATACAGGACGGTTCGTGTATTTGGGATTTAGCGCCTTTATTACAAACAGAATTTCAGTTATATCACGGCAGCATGTTCATTGCAGAAGAAAAGCCTGCCAAACTATTGTGGTTATGTGTTGCAGTGAAACGTGCGAACGTCGACTGGCATATGCAAACCAATGGTGAGCGTAGTTCCTTAACTAATTGGGAGGGTGCGTTTCTACGTTTTGTCTATCAAAGTTCACAAACACGGTTCGACTGACATGATCGGGTAATGGAGTTTAAACTATTGGAGGGTGCACATTAATTGATAACTATTGGAGGGTGAACATTAGTTGTTAACTATTGGAGGGTTTATCTGCAATACACCGACTACTGGAGGATTACAGCATGAATGCGCACGACCCAATTCACACGAACATTCATGTGACTTTGTTTTAAAAGATAAGATTTGTTAAGATCGATGCTCATGGTGTGAATCACTGGATTGTCTGTTCCAGACTCGTTATACACTATAGCTTAGTACGGCGTTAAACAACATACAAACCATCCCAAACCCAGTGATGCCGGCCACAGCTAAAGTTCCAAGGAAGTGGCCACCCACTTTACATGCACTGACCATGCACTGACTAAACTAATACGTTGCCTCTCACAAACACGGGGCACTGACAGGTCTTCAGGTACATGGTGTCCTCTTTTGAATAGTTTTCCAGATTCTGTGGGCGAGTGGTGGATTTACCTTTTGGCCGCCTAGTTTCTTGCTGAGAACAAAATCACAGAGATGAGGAGTGGAGTCAGGGTCATACTCCTCCCTGCTGAAGGCAACATGACCCGCCCCGATGGCCTTGGCAAGTATACCTGTCACGTGGACATCTTCCATGTTAGTCAGCACCATATACTCAGAAATATTCAAAATATCAATAGCTATTCGTTTGGGCATGCAATATAGTGGCCCCGACGTATATTCGGGTAACATAAGATATGGGTAATTAACAATAGAATATTTTCCAAAGAATTTTCTCGCTGATCTAACCACGTATCCAGCTATACCTTTATTCCAGCCTCCATAGTTTAGTTTTGAAAACACTTTTGGAAGATGCACAAATACGTCATCGTCAACCTTCATGACGTAATCAGTTTGTGGGCAATACTCTCGAACCCATTTAAATCCCATTAAGGTTTTATATGTTAAATTTTGGTAGGATTCGATAAATCCAGCTTGAACGATATCATTCTGCTCTTTAGCTTCTTCCCTTAGCCTTGCTTCCTGTTTTGGATCGTTGGTTTCACCGAACAAGAAGATAAGCCGAACACTGCCTCGCATCGAGAGTCCCGGCCAAGATCCCCCTTTAGCCACCTGTCCCCAGGTGTGTCTGACAGCGTCCCGATGCTCCCTGTTTCCAACCATTGAGAAAACCATGGCAACAAGATCAACATCTCCCCTTCCACTGCAGTAATACTGCGGTAATATCCTGAATTTAAAATCCAATGGCGTTATTTTGTGATCACGTGGCTTGAAGAACTCCTGTTCCGGAAACACACGAATCCTATTGAGGACGAAGATGACACCTAGAGCCGCTCCGACCCAGAGTGATATGGTTTTCGCGCGTCTAACCATCACACCGCCTGGAAAGAAACACTCTCGCTAGTTTGGTCAGCACACAATGGTTTACATAATAAGGATGAGGATTTGTTTTACGCCGCTTTTAGCAGTATTTATGCAATATATCGGCGGGGCACACTATCAATGGGCATCGCAAATGAGGGGAATCGAACCCGGGCTGCCGGTGTGACGAGCGACTGCTTTAACCACTGGGCTACCCCATGGCCCTTGTTACATCGTACGACAATGGAATGCCTAAACGTGCACAAATATACTTTTATAACAAACCTTAAAATGTGTCGATTTATTTGTACAATTTCAATCGTACTATTTCAATAAATTCCTGATTAATATAAATCAGCACTTACTTACATACTCGCGCCAATATAACAACAACAGGAACTGATCATTCAAAATAAAATTCAAACGACAATATTGGTTAACGCCGCACCGAGCATTATTCCAGTTATATGAATACTCTGGCGTATAAATACTCTGGACCAGACAATCCAGTGATTGGTATTATGCATTTTTACTTCGATACGATATCTCTTTACGTGAAAACCTTGACACCTCCATAAGAGGTGAACTTTCTCATCAGCCAATGAAAGTCGAGGTTTCTTCATTTGAGTGAGCGAAGCATTCAGACAAGCATATCCGATATCTGTGTCTCGAAAAACGATTATTATCGGGAAAATCATAGGCAAAATAATACAACCGATGTTATATTGCTGTGGATATTTTACGATTAATCGTTTCTGAGCGCCATGGCATCTACTCCCAAAAGTTTGTTGTATCGAGGGTATCTTTTAGTTCTGTGATGGTTTTATTTTGCAGAGATGGACATTTCCAAATCGAGGCGCTAAAAAAGTCAATCCTTTCAGAAAGCTGACATCTGATTGGGTCAAGAACCCATGTATCCTTCATTTTGATTAGGCTGTCACTGTGTCCTCGGGGTTCGCCAGAAGTAACCTTCTTTGGCGCTGTCGTCTGATGTTTATTCAGAGAGGTGTCGTGTCGGAGTAAAAGATCTGATTTCAAAGAAACTGGGGTACGATGACACGATAGCAACAAGGCAACCATCTATTACCAAGCCCCTTAAGACTTAAGACTACCATGGTCTTAAACCCGTGAAGATTCCGGGGTAGAATAGGTCTTCAGCAACCCATGCTTGCCGCAAAAGGTGACTATGCTTGTCGTAAAAGGCGACTAACGGGATCGGGTGGTCAGGCTCGCTGACTTGGTTGATGCATGTCATCGATCCCAATTGCGTGTACCGATGCTCATGATATCAATCACTGGATTGTCTGGTCCAGACTCGATTATTTACAGACCGCCGTCATATAGCTGGAATATTGCTGAGTGCGGCGTTAAACAACAAACCAACCAACCAACCAACCATGGTCTTAATACCGTGGGGATTTCGGGTTAGAATTGGACCCCAGCAACCTGTGTTGGTCGTTTCTTGTTTGGTTGGTTGTTGTTTAGCGCCGAACTCAGCAATATGACGGCGATCTGTAAATAATCGAGTCTGGACATGACAATCCAGTGATTGACATCATGAGCATCGATCCACGTATTTGGGATACTATGACATGCATCAACCAAGTCAGCGAGCCCGACCACCCGATCCCGTTAGTCGCCTTCAACAAGCATAGTTGCCTTTAACGGCAAACATGGGTTGCTGAAGACCTATTCTACCCCGGAATCTTCTCGGGTCGTGCTGGTCATAAGAGGCGACATATTCGGATCGGGTGGTCAGGCTCGCTGACTGGCTTTGGGCGTTTCAACGTACCCCGACCGGGTGGATCGTTGCTTATCATATGATCAGTCATTTGATTGTCTGGTTCAGAGTAAATTATGTAAAGGCTTCTGTCGTTTAGCTGAAATATTGCTGAGAGCGGGGTTCGTTTTTATGGGAGTGGTGAAAATGCTTAAAAAATATTTATCCTTGTTTTTATCAAATACAAAATAAATCGTTCACTGGACACGCTTGGTGTGTAACAAAAATGTGTTGTGGCTTTTTAGGGGCTCATGCTTTCTGAGTAAAAAATGTATGTTTTGAAGCACTGGCTAAAAATACCCAATTCTATTGAAAAGAAAGTTTCTTGAAGAACTTAAAGAATTGGATGTTTAACGTTAGAACAGACCACCATCTGGTGTTTTCCCCTGAATTGTCTGGTCCAGACTCGATTATTTACAAACCGCCGTCATATAGCTGGTATGTACCGGTTTTTATTTTCGATCAGGAATCCCTTTTCAATATGAACTTTCGATGAAATAATGTGCATGTATTTGGTTGTAAGTGAGAGGTGAGTAGGTGTGTAGATTTTAAAAATGTTTTATACTTTTTTGCCAAAATGAGGAGTTGGGGAGATTTTTCAAACGGCGCGATCCGTCGTCATCAGTGGGGACACATTGACACAATGACATATGTTAAACAGACGAGGGGGTACGGCCACTGCAGATTATCACGTACTCTACAATAATCCTGTAATTCCAAGTATTTCACAAGGCCAGTCGGCAGTGAAAATAATGGGATGGCTTTATTAGAATTATTTATTGATAATTCTACCAAAGTAATCTGATCTGAGTTTGATTGAATTAAGGCTTACGGGGACGCTTTAAATGGTGTAGATCTTCAGATATTTTCAAAACATAGCATTCACGGTTGTAGGTTAAGTTCAGTACATAATAACAGGTAAACAACATGAATTCTTGCCTCGCTTCGAAGATTGTGAGCGGCCAATGATCAAGACTCGGGTTTCCGGACGTATGGTCAGGATTAACGACATTACGATGTAAATTTCTCTTACCTGATTTTTTAACCTCCGACTTTATCCGTTTTACCAATAACTTAAGCAACCGGTATGTTACAAGCAGAGCGTTGTCCGGCACAGGCAGAAGTACACCCTTGGTTTAGTGTGGGCCATCTCTCCAGCAGCATGTGTGATCAATATACATGTATGTACTAATTAAACACCTTCGTCTCTCCATACACGCAATTCGGTCGTGTCGCTGTTTTCGATAAATTGCACCACCTTCTAAATATATTCGAAACATAACTTAAAACGTCCCGGCAACACGTACTTTACAAAGAATAAAGATAGTTCATATTTTATAAGAATCACGATACTACGTAATTTTACATTGTGTCCGGTATTGCGTATTTCACGCAGTATCGCAGTACTAGCTATTTCATACAGTATCGTGGTACTAGCTATTTCATACAGTATCGTGGTACTAGCTATTTCATACAGTATCGTGGTACTAGCTATTTCATACAGTATCGTGGTACTAGCTATTTCATACAGTATCGTGGTACTAGCTATTTCATACAGTATCGTGGTACTAGCTATTTCATACAGTATCGTGGTACTAGCTATTTCATAACGTATGGAGGTACTAGCTATTTCATACAGTATCGCAGTACTAACTATTTCATACAGTATGGCGGTACTACCTATTTCACACAGTATGACGGTACAGTATCGTTACTCTTGACAAGCCTTTACCCCACTTACTTATCCAATAGAGGGATCTGAAACCAACAATTCAGTTATTTTCGGGATGCAACAAAGGTGGGCATCAATAAACAATGAAATCAAACCAACAGTCGGTCACATGGTTGTATGTCAAGACATGATGAGGTGAGGTGAAATGGGGTTTAACGTCGCGTCAAAGATTATTGCACTTATACAGCGACGTGCATGCACGTGTGTGTGCGGACGCTCTACCACTAGACGACGGAGGCGGTCCAAGACATGATGAGGTCATTGTACGACGATGTTGTATTGGCCACAACCGGTTTACTAATGAAAGTTTTAGGGGCGATCGGGTAGTCTAGTGGTTAAAGCGTTCGCTCGTCACGCCGAAGTCCCGGGTTCGATTCCCGACATGTGTGCAATGTGTGAAGCCCATTCTTGGGAATCCCTTGTGTGGCTGAGATATTGACGATAGGGCTACATTACTACATATTTCACATAGGACCACAGTACTAAACGGTTATTCGATGATGATGCATTTCATTCCCGCAGGCTATTTTCAGCCTATTAACGTTTTCATAAGGTTTGTATTTTTGGGGTCCAGTGTGTCCTTTCTTTTATAATATGAATGTGCATGTGACCTCATCAAGTATAAGTTCATTCTTCTTGAAGGCCCCTTGGTCTAATTGAATGTGGCAATACAATGAAGTGGTCTTTCAGCAGCGTTTCTGACGAATAGTTAACACCACAATCTATTCATATGTGTAGTCACGTCTTCTCATGTTCATTATTAATAGTGAGTGAGTTGGGTTTAACTCCGCTTTTCACAGTATTCCAGTTATATCGCGGCATGTCAGCTTTATGTGGGAGGAAAGCCCAAAGTGATGCAGGTCTCAGACGTTTACCACTTCGATGAAACCTACGAGCACGGGTATGGTGCTGACAAACCTAGAAACATAATCGAGGCGAACCGGGATTCGAAGCCACAATCATAGGTTTCTGGCGTGCCCAATGGACGCAACTCTGCACAGTGAATCGCGGCGCCTTAGACGAATGGGCCACCCGTACCCCCTCATTATTGATAGATTATGTAAATGAGGTGGTGGTTAATATTTATATGAAGTATTATTCATGATTAAATTTAGTTAAATAAAATTCAGGAGTACTCCAAGGAACTACTTACAGGATTCTCATCACGTAAATGAAATAAAATATAAAATTCAAAATATTGTTTGACAGTACTTTTTTTTTTATCTAGACGTAAAATCTCCTCTTTTCGTGAAGTGATAGAAGCGGACATAAAAGACACCGAAATATCACTGCAAATCTCCCCAGACGCGCCAGAAACAAACACACCGTGTCCTCGTTGTGCTTTTAGTCAAAATGTCGAGTTAGGCCAGAAGCAGCCAAACCAGTGGTTGATAGTGTGAACACCGGCGTGGGATGTATATTTGTTTGTTTGTTGTTTAACGCCGCACTCCGCACTATTCCAGCTATATGAACTTGAAAATATGAGAATATGACTTGATTTACCATCACCGCATCACATTCCCTATTGAAAATAAGACTTGATTTATCGTCACTGTATCCAGTTCCCTATAGACACTCAACCGCAAAAGAAACGCAAGGTCTATAAGGTATTTGAACATATATAATTTCAAATACTTGTGAACACAATAGTTAACAGCCGAGAATGTCATGATTTTACACAGATCATGAACACAGTGTTAAGAATAGTTATTGGCGTTTTCCAATTTAGGGCAACGCCACCCCAAAATCTGAGGGACTGAAGTCAGTATCTCATATGCCCCCCACGACCGTTAATGATGGCGACACATCTTCTGTGCATCGAGTGCACTAGGCAGTTGATGAAGGCCATGGGGTATCTGGGCCCATATGCGTAGAAAAGCTGCACTCAATTCCGCTGCGGTTGTCGGCCTTGGTTGGAGGTCATTGAGACGCATTTGGATCTCTCCCATAAGTGTTCTATTGGATTCAAATCCGGACTGAGGGCAGACCAAGGCATGGTGGTGATGTTATGCTGCTGTAGGATGTCTCAAGCGGCTCCAGCTGTATGGGGACGAGCGTTGTCTTGCTGAGGTGAGGGGCGGAAAAGGGAAAGACGTAAGGTCTGAGGACTTGGTCAATGTAACACTGCGCTGTGACGCCATTACCCCTGCCTGGGCCAATATTTTGGAAGACCACAGGTCCAGTTCTTTGGTTCAATGCAATTCCACCATGATGCTTGGGCCACCCCATGGGTTTCTGTCAAGCACACATGCGTCTGAAAAACGTTCACCACGTCGTCGCCAGATTCTGACCTAACCATCCGCAGTCGACACACAATAACGACTTTCATCAGAGAAGATGGCGTCCCTCCATTGCTGATGACGTCAATGTTGACGCTGTGTTGCCCTTCAGAGTTGTCCCTGTCGATGTCGGTCTGTGAGGATGGGCACTCGAGCACGTCGCCGACAACAAATGTTGCTGACGACGAAGCGACGTCGCACTGTACCGGTACTGATAGGTCGCTGTCGGGTGCCTATCGTCTGCCGAGTTGTTTCAGTGGCGCAGAGGAAACGGTTCTGCAGTAGATGGCGACACATGTTACGATCTTGTCGAGGCGTTATGACTCGGGGCCGACCACTACGTGGTCGTCGGTGCTGTTGGTAGTGTTAAGTCGTTGCTGCAAACGATGTACTGTTGTTACGTGAGCATAAAAGTGATGTGCGATAACCTGCACACTCTGACCAGCATTCAGTCTTCCAACAGCCTGTTGTCTCTCGTTGTCTCTCGCTATTGTACCGATCTAATGACTGCCATACCCATATCAACCCCATTCTCCACGTGCATCTTGATTTGCTGCCTCGGTTGATGCATGTCATCGTATCCCAAATGTGAAGATCGATGCTCGTAATGCCAGTTACTGCATTGTTTTATCCAGACCCGATTATTTACAGTCCGGGGTTCGATCCCCAGCCGCGTAATACCAAAAGACATTAAAAGATGGTACTTGTTGTTACCCTGTCTGGCGCTCGGTGTTAAGGGGCTAAAACAAGGACTGGTCGGCTCGGAGTCAGTAGACTGTGTCTTATTGGGGTATTCATGTTTAACTGCGGCATGGTATCTCAGTGTGCTAGCACTATAAATCGGCATCAGTCCTGACTAGTACAAGCAGCCACACACACACACATACACCTCCATGCACGTCGCTATATAAGTGCAATAATCTTGGACGCGACGTTAAACCCCATTTCACCTGACCTCACCTCTTACTCCCATCGTGGGGACACTACTTGCTGGTGCAGTTAATGCAGTTAATGCAGGCCTAGAAATGTCCTGCAGTTCCATAAGAAAACGCTTCCAGGTGATTATTCTTATCCAACACCGTTTGCACAATTATGATGAATACTACCATTCTATTGTGTACTGCCATTGTAATTGATATGCAGTATTTTGTATTGATTTGTAAACCTGGTTATTTTTCGTAATACAATTGTTGATTGTATACCATTTGTCGGTTGTTTGTTTGTTTCACACTTTTACGTATTAAGTTCTTTTACGTACAGATTTCTGGGTTTACATATTGTTTCAATTTGGGAATCGACACGTATCAAGCGAAAGGAATCTACACCGACCGACTACGTTCCAAAGGCTTCAATAGCATTCCTAAAGAATTCCTAGACTTTCAATCTTGACTTTCAAGCATAATTTACCTTTTCAATGTCTACGTCCTCTTTGTGACGTCATGCGTCTCTATAAGCATAACACTAGGCTCATGGAGGTGCGTTGCTGATTAAATATATACTACGAATGTGCTTGGCCTGGTTTTTATTCGATTTGTGGAAACGTAGACGCAAATCATTACTGCTTGTTTAGTCACTTATATTCTTATGGAATCACTTGTAATGATTATAGAATGTTCTAAAAGTACCAGTAACTTATGGTTGAAGCGTTCACTCGTCATGCCGATAACCCGAGTTGGATTCCCCATATGGCTACAATGTGTGTAGCCCGGGTCTTCCCCTCCGACCCGTGAAGACTCGGGGTGGAATAGGTCTTCAGCAACCCCTACTTGCCGTAAAAGGCGACTATGCTTGTCGAAAGAGGCGACTAACGGGATCGGGTGGTCAGGCTCGCTGACTTGGTTGATGTATGTTATCGTATCCCAATTGCTTGAATCGATGCTCATGATGTCAGTCACTGGATTGCCTGGTCAACACTCGATTATTTACAGATACCTGGAATATTGCTGAGTGCGGCGTTCAACAACAAACAAAACAAAAAGGTTCTGTTCCCCTCCATGGCATGGCGTGAATATTGCTAGAAGCAGCGTAAAATCCACCATTTCACCGTAGCCGTACATTGCAGATAGGTGAGGTGAGGTGAAATTGGGTTTAACGTCGCGTCCAAGATTATTGCACTTATATAGCGACGTGCATGCACGTGTATGTGTGTGTGTGGCTGCTTGTACCAGTCGAGCCGACCAGTCCTTGTTTTAGCCCCTTAATGCCGAGCGCCAGACAGGGTAACAACAAGTACCATCTTTTAACGTCTTTTTGTATGACGCGGCCCGGGATCGAACCCTGGACCTTCCGCTCTCCGGGCGGACGCTCTACCACAAGACCACGGAGGCGGTCACATTGCAGATAACAATGCATTGTTGTAAAACCATGCACAACGACATATTGCAATTGAATAGTCTTCAGGGATCGAATAGTTCTCCAGATAACAAGATTTAAATATTTGTGTCTTGTTGTTGCAATTACGCTTTGAAAAATGATAATTTATGTACATGTTCAAATTCTCTTGGAAGTCCCAGTGGCCTTCGACACTCACTGCTAATCGACCTGCAGAGTTCTGTCCCTTAGGTACCACAATCCGCTTGTTCGCACGTCATGTCCATAATTAAGCACCATGCCCGTGTTGGACTGGGGACCAGAGTTGTTTACATCCTTGCCCCTCATCAGTGATACCTGACCACCTCATGATGCACTGCCTAAAATTATGTTTACCTTCGCTCCTTCCCGTTGGGGGTGGGGGCCCAGTTGTCTGAGTTTTCGTCCTTTAGGTACGCCAGAAACCTATGATTGTCTATGTTTCTAGGTTTGTCAGCACCATACCCTTGCTCATGGGTTTCACTGAAGTGGTAAACGTCTAAGACCTGCATCACTTCGGGCTTTCCTCCCACATTAAGCTGACACGCCATGATATAACTGGAATAATGTTAAAAGCGGCGTTAAAAACCCAACTCACTCACTCACTCCTTCCCGTGGGGATTCCGCGTTGGACTCGGTTTCCAGCAATATGTGCTTGTCGGAGGCAACGTTATGGGTCGGATGTCAGGCTAATTTCCATTAAAGAAACACGTCATACAGGAAACGTACTTATGTACATACGTGTTATATTAAGAAAAGCCTCATGTATATAGGTGTATACAGGATGCCAACACCTGCTTATTTAAAACAGGATACTCGGCACCTGCTTTGAAATAGGGAACTTTAATGACATAAGACGTTGTGAAACTTTATGAATGAAACCGTTATGTGACCCCTGACACGCCCCCTTAGCCCCAGCGCACCTGTCGTGGTTACGAAACAACGAGAACGTAAACAGGACGTTAGACATGCACTTTCACAAGTGCATTATTTTGAAGGTGCCTTTGATGTTGCTAGACACTACGTACAGGATTCCAGTT